>NC_059073.1:22083655-23376466 GCF_020497125.1 Mauremys mutica | reverse complement strand
TGGGCGTACGCTCTGGGGGCCGAGGGAGGGACACCCTCAGAGCTGGTGGAGGGAACAGCGGGGAGGGACGCCGCTGCCGGTGGCGGGGCCGCGGCAGCGGGGGCAGGCTCCGCCATGGAGGGCTTCGTCTTCCTAGCGGGGCCCTTTTCCCTTCTTTTTGCCCTGTCCCTTTCCGCCGGCTGGGGGGGGCTCCCCCAGAGGCGGAAGGGGCGAGGGACGTGGCCAGCAGCAGAGGGCACCCCGTCGGTCGCCGCTGCCGGGCGCCTCAGCGGGAGCGGTGGCAGGTGGTCCGGCAGGCGGCGGGTGAGGTCGAGACCGGGCGGCGGGGGGGGGGAGCTGGCGAGGGCGGGGGGACAGAACGTCGTCCCGGGAATCCCACCCGCCGCGCCCCCCTGCCATGCTGAACGGGGAGGGAGGGCAAACACAGGAGAAAGGGGGATGGGGGTAAGGGACAGGTCACCTACTCCTCCCTGCTAGGCTGTGGGCAGGGAGGATGGTGCCAACAATAGAGAGGGGGGGCAGATACGGGGACTATCAAGGACTATCGGGGGGGGGTAGTCACCGACAGAAGATCGAAAACCGGCTCCTCTAGCTGCACTAGGGGAGGGGAGGGGAAACAAGAGCAATGGGGGTGCAGTGCAAGAGGGGCAACTTAAACAAGGGAGAGGCACAAGCGCACTGATGGGGCTATGGGACGCACGAGGGGAGGGGCTAATCAGGGCGAGGGGCCGCGGAGGGAGGGGAGCAACCAGGCTGGGAGTGGGGCAGAGGGACTAAGGGGCTGGCTTCAGGGCTGGGGCAGGACAAACAAAGCTGCAAAGGGAGACGGGCAGGGCAGGCAAACAAACTGAAGCTGGGCGGGGCGGGGGAGGAGGGGCCACAAGGGGCAAACGGGGCAGGCAACAAGGGGCAAAGCTAGGGGGCCTGTTGCAGAGGGGCAGGGGGGAGTCCGGGGAAGGGGGGGGGGTGCGTGCACCCACAAGCGCTTGTGCAAAGTCAATGGCTGGCTGGCTGCTGCTGGAGGCCCAAACGGTGGCAATAGGGCGCGGCAGGCCAGGCAAGCAGCTGAGTCCCAGAGGCAGGAACCCAGAGGCAGGAACTGAGGCAGATGGTAAGCAGCCTGCGGGGGTGGTGGAGGGGGCAGCGGTGGTGGTGGGGGTTGGGGGGAGGACACAGATGGACCAGGGGGCAGGCTCCACGCCACACCCCCGTGTCCCCACAAACACAGTCTAAACCCCCACCACTAGAGCACAGTCAAAAAGTTACTCAGTTTTTAAGGCCCCCTCCACAGTGGTCTTCAGATTCCTGTGCACTTCCCAGCAGCCGGTGGTCTTCTCAGTCCTCCTCCAGGCTCCAGCAGCTCCCCGGGACAAACACAGCTCCAGCAGCAGCAGCAGCCTCTCCTCCTCCAGCAGCCCTGGTGGCCAGGCAGGAAGGACCCCCCCAGGTGGTAGCTGTAGTGGTGGTGGTGGGGTCCTGGCTTCTCCCTCCAGAGGTGGGGGAGTGGGGGCTGGCCAGCAAGGCCCCCCCCACCCCTCACTCACCCACTCAGCAGCAGTTGCAGCAGGAGCAGCAGTCCTGGGAAGAAGCACTCCAGCCAGCAGCAGCAGCCCAGGAAGGAAGAAGGAGCTCCAGCCAGCAAGGCAGCCAGAGAAGGGGGGACACTCCAGCCAGCAGGGCAGCCCAAGCAGGCAGAGCGCTCCCTGTAGCAGGGTGGACCCTGCTCCGGCCCTGAGGGCTTTGACAAAGCAGCCTGGCAGGGCCTGAGAGCTGTGGCTGGAGGCTGGGCTGATGGGGGAAGTGGCTGCAGCTGGGGCCACACCCCAAACTGAAGCCCTGGGGATTATAAGAGGCAGGAAAGCCAGAGCCCAGGCAGAGTCTCTCTCTGCCTGCAGAGAGGGATGGGCCTGGCTGCTTAGCTGGAGGCTAGATACCTGAGGGAAGCAGAGCTGGGGGATAGGCTGAGGAGCCAGGGAAGCTCTAGCCAGGACAGCCCCAGGCTGCGGCCTAGCGAAGGGCCATAGGTACTGTGGGTTGCAGAGGGCAGCCCAGGGGTAGGACGAAGCAGCAGGTCCAAACCCCCTTTGCCTGTGATGAGTGGGCTGATACTGCAGTCTGCCCCAGGGTGTGGGGCTAGACCATGACTGTCAGTAGCCACTACTGAGGCAAGGCGGGGATAGTAGCGCGGGGTTCCCCTGGGAGGGGGAGACCCAATTATAGATAGCGGGCACCGGGTCCAGGGAGGGATGCCGGGGCCAGAGAACAGGCGGGTCACCAGCCTGCCGGGGGCGCTCCAGGGCCGGACCGAGGGACATTCCGGGACCGACCAGCAGGAGGCGCGGCAAGGGTGAGTACCACCCGTTTACATAGGGCAATCAGCTAGTTTTCTTAGGTGCCTGTACATGAATGCAAGAAGCCTGGGAAACAAGCAGGAAGAATTGGAAGTCCTGGTACAGTGAAGGAACCATGATGTGATTGGAATAACAGAGACTTGGTGGGGTAACTCACATGACTGGAGCACTGTCATGGATGGGTATAAACTGTTCAGGAAGGACAGGCAGGGGAGAAAAAGTGTAGGAGTTTCACTGTATGTGAGAGAGAGGTGTGATAGCTCAGAGCTCCAGTATGAAACTGCAGAAAAGCCTGTTGAGAGTCCTTGGGTTAAGTTTAGAGGCAAGAGCAACAAGGGTGATGTTGTGGTGGGCGTCTGCTATAGACCACTAGGCTCTCTCTGGGTATGTTGACAGTGAGCTGGAGGGCATGCTTCCCAGCATGGGCAGATAGACATATGCTAGCATAGGTGCCGACTTCATGGGTGCTCCAAGGTTGAAGCACCCATGGAAAAAAAATAGTGGCAGCCCTGCTGGCAGCCCCGAAGATCAGTGCCTCTCCCTACACCCCAGCACCTCCCTCCTGCTGGCAGCCCGCCAATCAGCTCCTCCCCCTCCTTCCAGCGCCTTCTGTATGTTTAGTGGTGTGCAGGAGGCGCTGGGCGGGGGAAAAGGAGCGAGGGTGGAGCATGCTTGGGGGAGGGGACGGAACGGGGTGGAGTGGCGGTGGGAAGAGTCTGGTGGGGGCGGGATGGAGTGGGATGGGGGTGGGAAAAGGCAGGGTGGGGTGGGGGCTTGGAGATGGGCTGGAGTGGGGGCTTGGGGATGGGGTGGAGTGGGGGTGGGGCCTGGGGCGGAGCAGGTTGTCAAGCACCCCCCGGCAACTCATAAAGATGGCGCGTATGCATGCTAGTACTGCTTGAGCTAGCGCACTAAACACAGCAGTGTACAAACCCATCTGGACCCCTGGGATATGTACTTGGGCAGCTAGGCTGAGCCTCTGCTCATGCTATCCCAGCTACACTGCTGCTTTGGCATCCTAGCTTGAGCAAAGTTTGCACGTGTCGGTCTACCTAACCTAGGGAGCATGCTCCAAGCTGCAGTGCAGGCATACCTTATGCCAGCCTGTCTTCCCTAGATAGCTGCTGACAAGTGACCCCCCCCCCCCCGGACTTCTTCCCTTGAGAAAGGCTTTATAACTGTGTAGTGTCCTTTGGATCTTCAAGCTCCTTGCTGGGGCAAAACAAGTCTTGCAACTTATTGGAGCCAGGATCCTTCAAGGAAACAGCTTTTCCCTTTGTCTTTCAAGTGTGTGCTGCAGTGTCCTTAACTAGATCCACTGTGCTGCTTTCTATTTGCCCTTCCCAGAGCCCCTTGTAAGTTAGAATTTCCTCTAATCATATCCTACCACTGGGATGCTTAGCTCACTGACCAGGTCACTTTCAATATTCAGACCATTTTTATGTATAGGTATCCACAGATTAATACACAGCATCTTCTGTTCCATCACACTCCCCTTGTTGCTTCACACCCAATTCAGGGCCGTAGCTAAAATCGACAATTCAGCGCTAACACGTGGGATATCTTCATTGTCACCATCCATCCAGTGGGGGCTGCCAAACCACTCCTCGAGCCTACAAGGGAAAACCAACTGCAAGAGGAGAATGCCTGGCTCCTGAACAAACACCATTCTGCGAGATTCAGTATGGAAATTGCTATGTTCAGTGCTATGATAAATCTCTCCCCTCCATGAGAGGGATGCAGTACATTTGCAAGACAGCTTTGGAAGTCCTGAATAAATTACGGTTGCCTTTTTGAAGTAACGATCATCTATTAAATATTCACACACAACACACATAGGAAAAGCAGCTCATTACTTTAAGTAATGAATTACTATTTCTAATTACTTATAGTAGTTAATTACTTCTAATTATTACACTGGGTAATAAATTACTACTTCTAATTATACTGTGGGTACAGTCATAGCAGTTAGAAATGCAATTTGCACAGTTGTTTACATCACAAACATGTTTAAGTAATTGTGCTTCCATAATTATATGGAATGGTTGGTGCTAAATAATGTAACTCATTTTGTAGCTTCAGCTGCCATTTGATTGCAGTTTGTGGGTGAGTGACTGGTTTTTAGGAGGTGCCTATCTGAGGAATACCTATTATTATTTAAAGCTTACATGCTTTGCAGAGTGTGAGTTTTCCTTAACGGACTCTTTGGGGAACATGAACCGCATTATTAAACTTTGTGTGGTTCACATTTCTATTCAGCCTGAGCACAGCCGAATTCCCTAGAAGCACTGGCCAAATCCTGCCGCCCTACTCAGGGTAAGTCACGCTCCCTACCCTTCACCCCTATTGCCAAGAAATACTGGAGGGCAGAGAGATCAGGGGAGGGGATAACCTTCCATATAAATCGCACAGGAGTTCCCGCATGCCCTGCCTGCCCTCCCACCCATGGGCTGAGTTAAGGGGGCCTCCTCTCAGACCGAATTGGTTTCCTGCAGATCCACATGAGCCGCCATACTGGCCCATTTACTCTGCACCAATGGAGTAACTCCCAGTAATGGAGCTTCCACTGGTTATGGTTGCAAGCAGGGGCTCCCTGGTGAGGATTGTATTAATTACCCAGATCTTCTCTGTGGGGTTAGTAGGGAGGTGGTGTGTACAGCTCTCACTTGAACACCGACCTTTCCAACCCAGACCCCCCAAACCTTGCCCTGGAGTTGATCTCCACCCTGCAGAGAGTCTTCTATAGTGGTCCAAGAAAGGGGTGGGAGGACCATACAGCACAGGCTGTCTGTCCAATCTGGGACAGGCAACATTTATGCACAGAAGGTCCCACAAGGGAGGTGTGCTCTGAACCCAAGTTATCACTCAATCCTTATTTGCACATGGACCTCAGTGTGAGCTTTGCTTGAGTCAGGCCTTCAGGATTTGGCCCTCTTTTATTTCTTAATTTCTCCTGCCCCTCATTTTGCATCTGCATTTATAATAATCCTCTGTAACATCAGCACTGGTCGCTGTGGAAACAATGATGTCACAAGCAGAGAGAGATATAGCATGCCATCCGGAGAAGCATCAGAGGCAGAAGCAAACAAGCTACAAAGAATCAGCAATCCTGTTGATAATAGACACTTCCTTACTTTTTGGTAAACAGAGAGGGAAAAGAAATACAGCACATTTATGAAGCATGATAAATTGCTTCTAAAATAATGTTAAGTTTTCTATGAGGCCCCGGTGGAACTTGTAAAAATTCAGACACTGAAAAGTTCACTTCACCCCCCGCAGTGCATAATAGCAAAGAAACATTTAGGCTAGTGGAGGAATACCCAGCAGTGTTGGGAAAAGCAAAACCCAACTAACACTAATATTTTGTCATCAATGGTGGATTGTGCCTGAATCTCATGTGGGGGGGCGGGGAGGGAAACTATCTGCCAATTTGTCGGGGTGAGAGGGATGCTATAAAGAACAAAACACTGTCGGAAATGTGGATTACCTGTGAAATGGACTCCAGGACCTTCATGCTGTTTTAAAGTGAGCTAGTCTATGTTGTGTCTGCATTATGGGGCTAATGCATCTTCACCCTACAGTGGTGCTAAATAACATAGGGGAAAATAGTCTTTGAAATCAAAGCCTTCATAGTATGGAACGCACCTCAGTAGGGTTGCCAGGTATCCAGTTTTCGACCGGAACACCCGGTCGAAAAGGGACCCCGGTGGCTCTGGTCAGCGGTGCTGAGCCGTTAAAAGTCCGGTCAGCGGCACAGCAGGACTAAGGCAGGCTCCTTGCCTGCACTGGCACCGCTTGGCTCTCGGAAGCATCTGGCATGTCCCTGGGGCCACTAGGCATAGGGGCGATCAGGGGGCTCCACGCGTTGCCCCTGCCCCAAGCGCTGTCTCCGCAGCTCCCATTGGCTGGGCACCACAGTGAATGGCAGCTGCGGGGGTGGTGCCTGTGGGCGCGAGCAGTGTGCAGAGCCCCCTGGCTTGTCCACTTGGCTCCGCACAGCCACATGCTTCTGGGAGCAGCGTGGAGCCAGGGCAGGCAGGGAGCCTGCCTTAGCCCTGCTGTGCCATGGACCGGGAACTACCTGAGGTAAGTGCCACCTGGCCGGAGCCCACACCCCAAACTCCCTCCAGCACCCCAACCCCCTGCCCCAGGTCAGAACTCCCTCTTACACCCTAACTCCCTCCCAGAGCCTACACCCCAACCCCCTGCCCCAGTCCTAAGCCACCTCCTGCACCACAACCCCTCCTCCCTGGCCCCACCCCAGAGCCCTCACCCCCAGCTGGATCCCTCACCCCTTCCCACACTCCGGCCCCAGCCTGGTGAAAGTGAGGGTGGGGGAGAGCGACTGACGGAGGGAGGGGGGATGGAGTGAGCAGGGTGCAGGGCCTCAGAAGGGGTGGGCAGGGACAGGGCCTCGGGGGAGGGGCAGGACAGGGGGCAGGGCAAGGGTGTTCGGTTTTGTGTGATTAGAAAGTTGGCAACCCTACATCTCAGCAGTCAAAATCCATCAAAACAAAATATCGTTCTGGCTGTGCTTAGAGATTTAATGGTACTTTCTCATCTCTGAAAGGGCCCGATTCCAGTGCCACTGATGTCACGGGGAGTTTTGCCCTTGACTTTAATGATGGCAGGATGCTGTCTATGGGTCTGATCCTGAAAATACACCCAGCGGAGTGCTTACTACCCCGAGTATTTTCAGGAGTGGGCCCACGTCTTCCAAGCCCGTCCTATTTAACATTCTAACCAATTTATAATCCAGACGCAGCAATTGTGTTAAAACTGCCTCGCTAAATTACTATTTTGTTCTGCCTTTGGAGATCTCCTGGGTTTTCATTTCTAATCGAGGATTTGGTTTCTGTTTCCGAGGATGTGGGGATACAGTGTAAAGTAGGCAGTGATAAGATTATGACTATTATACGCCCAAATGGGGAATAGAGAGCTATAATTCTGCTAATTATCATGACTAATTAGCTGTATTCAGAAGTGAAAAATCAGAAGGCCTAGATCATTGCCTCCAACTGTTAATAGTGGGTTATTGACTGGCAATATCTGAGACTAGAGGGATGACTGCTACCCCTATTACCACCAGTGATGAGACTGGGATGAGTTTCCGGTATCATAAAATCATTTGGCCCTGGAGTTTGAGAACATTTCAGTGTGAAGATGGAAAGTACATGCTGTTACTTGAGTTAACCCTGGTGAAGTTCAACACAGTGAGCTCAACTGTCAAACTTAGACACCAGCTGCAAATCAGGTTACCCAGTTCCACACAGAGGGTCAGATCCACTGAAAATGGGCTCTGGTGGGTCCAGTGGAGCAATGGTGACTTATTCCAGCTTGGAATCTGTCCCTGAGTTCTCAAGTGTGCACTTAGTCATCCACAGCCCGTTTTTTAAAGGTATTTAGGCACCTAAAGATGATCAGAAGTGCGTAGGCCCCTACATCCCATCCAGAATCTGCCTCCTAAATAGCAATCTGTGGCCCTGGACACCTGCTATTAGGCACTTCTGATTAAGGCCTGGTCTACACTAGGGTGGGGGGTCGAACTAAGGTACACGACTTCAGCTACGCGAATAGCGTAGCTGAAGTCGAACTACCTTAGTTCGAACTTCTTACCTGTCCAGACGCCGCAGGATCGAAGTCCGCGGCTCCCCCGTCGACTCCGCCACCGCCGTTTGCGGTGGTGGAGTTCCAGAGTCGACGGGAGCGCGTTCGGAGTTCGAACTATCGCGTCTAGACGCGATAGTTCGAACTCCGAGAAGTCGAACGCTACCCGTCGACCCAGCCGTAAGTATGGACGTACCCTAAGTTTCACACCGGGTATGTGGAAAGGTTGGGGCCATGTCCAAAACAGCCAGCCATTCTCTTGTATGGAAATGATTCCTTTATGCTGTATGATAAAATCATCAAGGCTTGTGAACAAGCATGAACCTGTCATCTGACCTGTCAATCCACTCCTGAATTTCTCCTCTATGGCCGTGTTCTCCCATGTACTGTGAGAGGAGATGAGACTTGGATTCTTACTTCCAGTCTCTTCCTAATCCTGCAAAAGTTAGGACACCTCTGTACAAACAGCCCCTGGGAGTGCTTGACAGGACTCAGCATTGATCCCTTGACCTAATTAAGACATTGGCCAGATCCTCAGACTTGGTCTTGTAACCATAGGGTGCTTCATTGACTTCAATGGAGTAATGCTGATTGACACTAGCTGAGTATCTGGCCTATTGCATTTACAGGCTCCAAAGCGAGTTCAGTGTAGTCTTCAGACAGTGGAGGGGAAGCTCTCTAGAGGGCATCTGTTTAGTACCCTAATGACATCTATAAGATCACTGTTATCTTTTTTTCAGGTACATTCAAGATTACCTGGACTCTGTGTTTTTAACTAGGAATTCAAAAAAGAGACCAAGAAACTTCACTGAGAGTTGCTTATACATGGCACATAGTCAGTATTTGAAGTCAAGTAGCTGTTTGAAATCTAAACAATTCTCTTTGATGTGGAATAATTTTGCCATGGGGCTCCCCAAGTACAGCAAAAAGCTCGGTAACCCAACTGCAAACCCTGTTGTGGTCAATTTCACAGGCAATTCCAGCTTGGGTGGGAGTGGGGAGTCTTCTAATGCAGTGGTTCTCAACTACCAGTACGCGTACCCCAAGGGGTATGCAGAGGTTTTCCAGCAGGGACATCAACTCATCTAGATGTTTGCCTAGTTTTACAACAGTCTACAAAAAAAGCACTAGCACAGCCAGTACAAGCTAAAATTTCATACAGACAATGACTTGTTCATACTGCTCTCGATATTATGCACTGAAATATAAGTACAATATTTATATTCTAATTGATTTATTTTATAATTATATGGTAAAATTAGAAAGCAAGCAATTCTTCAGCAATAGTGTGCTGTGACAATTTTGTATTTTTATGTCTGATTTTGTAAGCAAGTAGATTTTAAGTGAGGTGAAACTTGTGGTATACAAGACAAATCAGATTCCTGCAAGGGGTACAGTAGTCTGGAAAGGTTGAGAGCTACCGTTCTAATGGTGCACAGATGGACCTGTGTGTGCTGTAACTGACACTGATAAAAAGTTATGGTTTGTATATCCAGTATTCATCTGACCCATTAACAGCAATTATGTTCTTTCTCTTGATATGTGGCTTTTAAAAGAATTTTGAAAAGATCTAAAGTTATCTTTAACTTTTAGATGTGATATGATTCAAAAGTACCTTGATAAACTTCATACCTCAGTTCCTCATCTGTGAAATGGGGATAATACTTTCCTGCTTCATACGAGTGTTGTGTGGATAAGGCACACAGATACATTGATGGGAACATAACGAAAGGCCATACTGGGTCAGACTAAAGATCCATCTAGGTCTATCCTGTCTTCCGACAGTCACCAATGCCAGGTGCCCCAGAGAGAATGTACAGAACAGGTAATCATAAAGTGATCCATCCCCTGTCGCCCATTCTCAGCTTCTGGCAAACAGAGGCTAGGGACACCACTCCTGCCCATCTTGGCTAATAGCCATTGATGGACCTATCCTCCATGAGCTTATCTAGTTCTTTTTTGAACCCTGTTATATTCTTGGCCTTCACAACATCCTCTGGCAAAGAGTTCCACAGGTTGACTGTGTGTTGTGTGAAAAAATATTTCCTTTTGTTTGTTTTAAATCTGCTGCCTATTAATTTCATTTGGTGATCCCTAGTTCTTGTGTTATGAGAAGGAGTAAATAACACTTCCTTATTCACTTTCTCCACACCAGGCATGATTTTATAGACCTCTATCATCTCCCCCTTTAGTTATCTCTTTTCCAAGATGAAAAGCCCCAGTCTTATTAATCTCTCCTCATACGGCAGCCATTCCATACCCCTAATCATTTTTGTTGCCCTTTTCTGAACCTTTTCCAACTCCGATATATCTTTTTTGAGATGGGGCGAGCACATCAGACCACCAGATGGGGACAGCTATAGTATTTGTGTGCTAGGCAGGCAATGGATAATTTCATTATGACTGTGCCTAAAAAAACTGGGGCTTAATTCTGATCTCACTTGCATTGTTCATCTGATGGCAGGAATAGCAGTGTCTTGAGTGACAGTTCAAAAAAAAATTCACCTCAAATATATATATAAACACACAACAGAGCATTTTGATTAGTTTACAACCATTCACTCACACCAATTCAAACTCCAAGTGATAAAAGAACTGGAAGAGATTCTGAGCTCTGTAAGACTGGTGCAAATAAGAAGTAACTGGTGTAAATCAGGAGTAAATGCACTTACATCAATGAAGTTTCATTGCTGCAAAGCCTGTCTGAGATCAGAATCGGGCACATTGACTTAAATTATAATTAGCAGAGAACAAAGTCTCTTCCATGGGTCTTATAGCTCAAAAATATTTACACTTAAAATAATTCTCTAGGAATAGCACATTGGCTGGTGTTGCCAGAAGCCTCTGATGTAGGATCTATCCAAATTTATCTCTCTAACATTCTGGTCCTTCCTGTACAATTGTCTAAAAGCAAATTATTGCAGCGCATAATTCCCAGCATTGTGGAATCCTGTGATAGACGCCATATGTGCAATTATACCTACATATAAGAGGGTTGAGTAAAAAGTGCCAGCCAGACATTTAATGTTATTTCCTTAATCTTGAGCAGCTGTTATCAGAGATAGAGGGCTACAGAACCAACATAGCAAGCTTCAACTATAGAGTCCCAGCAGCCATGTGCCAGAAGAGCATATGCTTGTCATTCCAGAACGATCAGTTCCTTGCCTCTGGAACCATTCTGAGCACCACACTGATAGCCGCTGGGTTTCCCACAGGTTCTCAGTACATAGCATCAGGAGGTCCAAATGGCATGACTGAGCAGTAAGGCACTGCTGTGTTGTGCTGTATTGGTACACTGGGATACAAACCTTCAACCACCCGAGAAATTGGATTATGGGAGGATGCACATCCCAGAGCGCTGACAGTATTCAAAGAATAAACTATATTGTAAAGAGATTAAAAACAAGAGGCCGAGACATTTCAAATGACTTCAAACTCTGTGTTTGGATACGTGGGCTGGTGGTGTTAACCCCGGTGATAGATCTGCCATAATTGTACAGCTCTGGTTATCCATTACCATCCTACTTGCTGGAATTTGCGAGGCCTGTTTATTATAAAAATATGCTAACGTAGCACTTTTTCATCTGAGGATCTCCTCACTCCTTGAAAAGATTCAGAAATATCATTGTTCCCATTTTACAAACGAGAAAACTAAAACATGGAGAGGTTAAGGCTCGCATTCAGCGAAACACTTAAGCACCTGCTTAACTTTAAGCTCAGGGGCAGTCCACTGACTGCAATGAGACTACTCAGAAGTCAATGAAGTGTTTAAAGTCAATGCTGAAATGCGGCCTAAGTGATTTTCCCGGGATCATACAGCAAGTCAGTGACCAAATCCAGGTGTCTGACAGTGAAGCCCCTCTAATTATTATACCACGAATAGAGATACAGTACAGCTTTGATTTTCTGAACACCAGTCTTACAAATGGCCAGTTGTACAAACCAATTTCCTGCCCAGGGGATGCGGGGAAGAGAGGAGAGAAATCACATACCAAAAGTGATGTTGATGGAGAACAAATCAACATCCTGTCACATTCTGATGCCTTCAGTGCACTGGAAATCACTTTGCAGTGATTTGAAGAACAAGAAGAAAGCCTTGCAGGCCTCCATACTTCCGCTTATGCACCATATCTATCGTCATTCTGAAACTTTTGATTTTATGAGCTTCTCAATCCCTCGTTCGTTTCTAAAATAGGCGCTCTGCTGTAAATGGTATTTTTATTTGAAAATAACGAGTATTGCAGTAAATGCATTCTGTCCAGAGACAGCTCCCAAAGGAGTCTTACACATATTTTCCTGCAAAAGAAGTCAGAGAGTAAACATCATAATCAGTCAGAAGATTATGTGTTCTGGTAGGTCTTGGGTGTCTTGTAAAGTATGTCTATACAGCAAATAAATAAATTAATTAATGGATTAAATACAAAGAAAAAGTGTGATCTTAACTCAGGTTAGCTAACCCATATTAAAATAGCAGTAAAGACACTGAGTTTAACTTGGATTAGCAGTGCAAATTCAACCCCAGTCTCCCATATAGGTGTTAACTTGAGCTGCTAACCTGAGTTAAAAGCAAAGTTGCTGTGTCTTCAATGCAGTTTTGGCATGTTAGGTAACCTGGGTTAAGAACAGATCTTTTTTTGTAGTGTAGACATACCTGTAGAGACACGAGGCCAAAGGCAGACTGCCTGCAAAGCACACCATCCTATCTTATTGGTATGGCTTGCTCAGAGTGGTCTGTTTTGAGGAGTTTATGCAGCTAGCTCTTGATTGATTCCCTTGTCCTCATCTTAGACTACCCCTATCCTGCAACCTATTTTGCAATCCTGCAAAACTCATGTAAATTGGCAGCTTGTTTGACAAACCTGGGCTAGCTTTAAAAAATAACAGCAAGGAGGCCCAGCCCCCAGGGTACATACTTACATCGCTAGCATGCGCTGCAGCCTGCACCACCATGTCCTTGCTGCTAGTTTTAGCATGCTAGTCAGATTAAAGCTAGTGCAGGTACATCTACATGAGCAGCACTCCTCACCCCTGCCTGCAATGGAGGAATAGCCTTAGTGTAGCAATTGCACACTAAGGAACCGAGATAGGGTTGCTAACTTTCTGATCGCAGAAAACGGAACACCTTTGTCCCACCTCCTTCCCTGCCCCTTCCCTGAGGCCCCACCCCACCCTGCCTTCACTCACTCCATCCCCCCTCCCTCAGTTGCTTGCTCTCCCTCACCCTTGCTCACTCGCTCATATTCACTGCAGGCTGCGGCAGGGGGTGGGGTGCGGGAGGGGGTGAGGGCTTTGGCTGGGGGCGTGGGCTCCGGGGAGGGGGCAGAAATGAGATGTTCAGGGTGCAGGAGAGGGTTCCAGGCTGGCATAGGGGGTTCAGGTGTGGGGGTGAAGGCTCTGGCTGGGAGTGCAGGCTCTGGAGTGGTGCTGGGGATGAGAGGTTTGGGGAGCAGGAGGGGGCTCTGGGCTGGGGGGTGGGGCCAAGGGGTTCAGAGTGTGGGAGGAGACTCAGGACTGGGGCAGGGGGCTGGGGTATGGGAGGGGGTGCGGGCTCCAGGAGGGACTTTGGGTGTAGGAGCATGCTCAGAGCTGGGCAGGGGATTTGGAGTACAGGAGGGGGTGCAGGGTGTGGGCTCCAGGAGGCAGTTTGGGTGTGGGAGCGGGCTCAGGGCTGGGCAGGGGATCTGGAGTGCGGGAGGGGGTGCAGGGTGAGGGCTCTGGGAGGGAGTTGGGTGCGGGGTGGGGCTCAGGGCTGGGACAGGGGATTGGGGCACAGGAAGAGGTTCGGGGTGTGCTTACCTCAGGAGGATCCTGGAAGCAGCCAGCATGTCCCTTTGGCTCCTAGGTACAGGGGGCTCCACACGCTGCCCCTGTCCATGTTGCAGGCGCTGCCGTGAGCACCAGCTCTGCAGCTCCCATTGGCTGGGAACTGTGGCCAGTGGGAGCTACAGGAGCGGTGCCTGCGGCCAGGGAGAGTGTGCAGAGACCCCTGGTTGTTCCTGTGCCTAGGAGCCAAAGGGACAGGCTGGCTGCTTCCGGGAGTTGTGCGGAGCTGGCCGCTGCATCCAGTCAGACTTTTTGCGGCCTGGTCAGCTGTGCTGACCGGAGCTGCCAAGGTCCCTTTTCGACCTGATGTTCCAGTCGAAAACAGATTCCTGGCAAACCTAAGCAAAGAGTGATATTTTGGTAACAACAGTGATTCTGCTGCTCCTACCATGCCGCAGGGTGGGGTGGGGCATTATTAACCTTGTGCTTACAGGGAATGAATTGTTCCCCTTTCCATATCAGTCTGTATAACAATGTAAGTTGCTGAGCATAAGAAGGAAGATTTAAACTGCAGGAGAAGCAGTGGGGAAGATGAAATCTATCCCTCATGAAATCCTCCCAAATTCAGGGGTGGAGTATGTGGCTGTCTATGTGCTGGAGTAGCAATTGGAGCTGGTGTGCAGCAGTGGCATAGTGTGTGGGCCACAGAATCTGTGTAAATATGGATCCTTCCCCAGACCCCCATCACTGTCCTCCATGTTGGCCTGTGCAGTGAGACCCTTTCCGCATCACACAGGGCACAAAGCCACCCCTGCATGGCTGCTGTGTGTCCAGCAGAGTCCCCAAATGAGGGACTTTAAGCGCTGTGGAGGAACTTGGACTCGGGTTCCACAGCGGTAACTGGGCAAATATATCTCCTGAGAGTTACAAAGCCTATGTTGCAAAGGGAGAAATCAGGATAATGTCTCTAACTAGACGGAGGAGAAGCAACGGGGAGGAGTTAGACACTTGAGGACATGAGACCCAAACACTGGAGACAAAACTGCCATCTCCACGGGAAAGAGAAACAAGCCAGGGATTGTGAGGGAGCTGTCAAAGCCCAGATTGCTCCTGCTGTTTGTGCTGACCTACAGAGAGCCAGCTGCTGTGCTATTTGAGTGGCTTTGGCTTGTTTTCTTAAATGGCTTTTTGCCAAAGGAAATAAAACAATGCTGATATTTAACAGAATTGCTGAAAGACCAGTGGAGCAGTGTGCAGCGTGTGCGGTCGTATTCTTCTGGCTCTTGCTGTCACTTGGATAATTTCTTTTTAGCAGCGCTGTGGGTGAGAGCCAGAGAGAAAAACTGGACAAAGGCACGTTAGACTGCTCTGGATCATTTCATTCTTCCTACCTAACCTCACTCATCTCTGCTATATGTTGTTTTGGGTGGGTTTACTTGCACCCTTAGCACCTGCTGCATACTATAGGCTGCATACTACAGTCTGCCTCACCTGATAGAGAGATACTGGCTGATCACAAGGAAGAAGAAAGAAAAGACTTGCACCTCCCTGAATTGAGCCAAAAACACCATGCGTGATAAAAAAACACCCACAGAAGAGTCAGAGAATTTGGATGGAAATCTTCAACCAAGTCAACATATACCGTGTATGGGCTGTGAGAGATCAGAAGTCATCAGGTGATAATGACATTGCACCTAAAGAGTCAGCAGCATCAAGCATGGTCTCTTGTAGCTCAATGCCAAAGTGCATGAATCCTTTCAAAGTGATTGTTCTTGAGATTCAGGTACCAGGGCTGACATGCTTTTGTCAAGCTTTCTGAGTGACTACGCTATATCTAATAACTCTGTCAGTTGATATGTGTCTCTATCATGTAGGATACCCCAGGCAGCTCCATTGCTGTGAATGTACATACACTACATACGGTACACTATACTACATATACTACACTACATAAAATACAACTTCAACATTAACCTAATGGGAAAAAAAACCCTATCAAAATGGAAGTCAATTTAGTCCAGTGAGAATATGAGGCTCAAAACCTTATTCTACAAATACAACCAAATGTTCTGCCTCTGTTACTAACAACAGTTTAGACCACAAAACTGAAATCCTTATTCAGACATAACCAGCTTTTCACTCTTGGTACATTTTCTTTACTTTCTGCACCCTATCCTGCTTGGGCAATAAATCAAAACTGGTCAGAGGAAGAGGACGATCCTGTGATTAAACCACTGAACTGATACTCAGGGAACTTGGGTTCAGTTCCTGGCTCTCTGATAAAATTTCTGTGTGACTTTGCTCCCAGCATTTAATCTCTCTGTGACTAAGTTCCTCATCTGTAAAATGGAGATACTACTACTCCCTTAGTAAATCCTTTCTATTTAAGCTGAAAGCTTTTTGGGAAAGAGATTGTGTTTTAATATGTTTGTACAGAACCTAAAACAGTGGGGCTCTGATATTGACTGGGGCAACTAGGCACTGCTGCAATATAACTAAATATCAATGCAGTGATCTGTCAATCCAGAAAGAGAAAAATGTGGCCATTCTTGGTATGATGGAGGAGGGGAAATCTTACCCCGATATATGTCTCTATGTAAAGCTCTCAACAGTAAAAAACATGTTCTGAAATATTATGTAAGGGAAGGCCTGGGAGTAGGATAATACTTCTGGAGGTTGAGCAGCTTGTTCTTTTGCAATGAATTGGGACTATGTCTAGACAGTTAATAACTGTGTGAGATTATGAACTAGATGGGTCTGTGGCAAGCTGTGTGAAGGGGGTCGCTCACTGCAGAGTGGTCAGGCAGGGTGTAGCAGATCTTTTCTTTCCTGACAGCCACTCTGGCCCTGCAGTGGGTCCCCTTCTGATACTAAGCACCCCTCCAAGGTCATGTGTTTTATCCCCACTCCTTTCAGCATATATAAAGAGTCCAGCAAGGGGATTGGCCCCTGGCTTAGGTGAGAAATGTGACATTCCCCAGGGTACAATCTAGACTGTTGAACAGCTGTGTCCCCTTAATTCTCTAATCTGGGGCTGCCTTTTACACTGCTATGCTGTCAGAACATCCACTCCTGGCCTGCTCACACAGCCTTCAGCATGCAAATTCACTCCCAGCTAAACACATGAGCACTCTGACCAGTCACTCATGAATTACATACAGGGTAACACCCGCAAATTCCTAGTCCCAGCCTTGTCCCAGCAGAAATGTGCATCTTGTACTGCACAGTACAGTACTTCTGAACAGTACAAACTCATAGGAAGTCCGTCATTTCGTCAAAGAAAAATGATAATGCACAAGCCTTGCTATCCAAAATGGAGTTTCCCCGCACACTTTTATCCAAATACACTGCTTAAGATAAAACAATAAGGTAAGTTTGTTAACTACAGAATGATAGATTTTAAGTGATTACAAGAGATGATGCATAACAGTCAGGATTGGTTATAAAAGAAAATAAAGTAAAATGCAAGTTAATACTTAACAAACTAAGTGAATTTAAAAGGAAAAAGGTTTGTCTCACCATAAGCATACTGCAGTCTGTACTAGCAGGAGAGCCTTCCAATTAGAACCACCCATCCCCCATGTCAATGATGCTTTTTTTTGTCTTTTGAGGGTTGTAGCTGCTGTGAGTGGAGATGGGAGGAGAGAGAGAAGTGAATGTGTCTCATTCTTATATACCTCTCTCCACTTTGAGGATTAACCCCAGCTTGTGCATGTGAGAGTTGAACTGGCCCTGTGATGAAATGTAAATTTCTTATTCATATCTTCCCTCAGCTGGAAAATGGCTACTTAAACAAGTGATAGTCCTTTAACACATGGCTGGGGCCAATATGTCTGTCTCTGAAAAACTGGATTGTGGGTGTTACCCAGAATTACAGCACATTTCAGTAACAGTCATACAGTAGAATCTTGTAACTTCACATATAGTGTTGCAACACATATTCCATAACGATAATGATATTCAGCAGATTATGACAATTTGCATGATACATCACAAAGTATAATTTGTACAAAACATATCATAGTCTTGTAAAACTGGTGAAGATAATAGTACAGACCGTCACAAGGGGGCTCTGGGTCTCCCCCCTTAAATGAGGCCTCGGGATCTCGACCGCCCCTAGACTCCCCATATCATGGTCAGCTTCTGCCTTCAGCAACCCCTCCAGGCTAGCTGGGGAACCCAGGCCGCACCCTCTCCTCTGGGCTATGATCCAGGGCCCTGTGTAAGCAGCTAAGTCTTTCACCAACAAAGTGTTCTACTGCTGCCTCCCTGGATTATTTCATACCAGATCCCTCTTTCCCAACAGATAAAGTACCTGGAATCAAAGAGAAAGTCTCAGATCTTCTGAGACTCACAGATCTCTTCCCCTTGAGTTTGGCATGGTCCCAATAGCCAGGACTCAGGCAGCAGGAGCTCAGAGTGCAGGTGACTTCACCTCCACCTTCTGTCTGCTGCCCCCCTGAATGGGCTGCTCTCCTTTTGAGCTCCCCCTCCAAGCCATGCATGCGTTGCACATGTGGTGGGGTTGCCTGAGCCCAGAGCAGCTGCTTAACCCCTTCTTTACTGGTGCAGGATTTGTATACCCTGTCACAGGCTGCAAACTCCATTGTGAAGGAGTAGCCTGTTGCTTTCAGTTCCCTGTGGTCTGTTTGCCTCCATGTTGTGTTAAAAATTCAAAAGGCTGGTGACAAAAGAACAGCAGTAGAGGAGAGATGACTCTTAAGTACCCAATCATTAGAAATCTGTTCACTCTAGGCCCACGTTGCTTCCCGCAGCTCCTATTGGCCAGGAACGGCGGACTGCAGCCACTGGGAGCTGTGAGTGGCCATAGCTGCGGACGCTCAGGTAAACAAAGCGTCTTGTGGCCCACCAGAGGCTTACCCTGAACAAGCCGCGAACCAAGTTTGGGAACCACTGCTCTAGGCAAAAGACTCGTCCCTGCTCACAGAAACTGGTTTAGCAGGGGGGAGATTGTTTTAGATTATTGTCCTACATTTGTGTTTTGGGTGGATTACTTATTAATGAATTTCAAAATGTTTGTGCTCAAAATATAATTGGTATCTTAGTTAGTTGTGAGAGTATTTATCAATTACATTTTTGCTGTTACTGCTGGACTTCTGAAATGATTTTTTGCTTGCTCAATATAATCAAACATCCTAGGTGAAGATCTCCTGTTTAATAGTAAAGTTTTATTAGGGATGTATTAATTTTAACATTTAATTTTTTTTCAAGCTGTTTGGTATGTTGCTAGAGCCAAGGTTGAAACAGATTTAGATAATCCTTATGATTTATTAATTATTTTTTCTATAAAATTGTGCTTAGAATAAATGATATAATTTAATCAGTAGTACAAACAGCTGCAGTAGGAGGAATCTTTCATTTACAAACTCTTTTTTTTTGAGTAATAGTGAGTCAGAGTGACTTTTTAAAAACCATTTAGTTTCACTGTTTAGCTTAGACATAAGGGGTTATGAACATCCATCATCACAATTCTACTACTTCAGAGTCATCTGCTGGTACCACCAGCAGTACTGCCACTCAGCATACATCAGACAGTCCATAAGAACATAAGAATGGCCTTACAGGGTCAGACCAAAGTATCCCAGTATCCCGGGATCCTGTCTTCCAACAGTGGCCAATGCTTCAGAGGGAATGAACAGAACAGGTAATCATCCAGTGATCCATCCCCTGTTGCCCATTCCCAGCTTCTGGCAAACAGGCTATGGATACCATCCCTGCCCATTCTGGCTAATAGCCATTTATGGACCTATCCTCCATGAACTTATCTAGTTCTTTTTTTGAAACCTGTTATAGTCTTGGTTTCATAACATCCTCTGGCAAAGAGTTCCACAGGTTGACGGTACTCTGTGTGAAGAAATGCTACCTTTTGTTAATTTTAAGCCTGGTGCTTATTAATTTCATTTGGTGACCCCTAGTTCTTGTGTTATGGGAAGGAGTAAATAACATTTCCTTATTTACTTTCTCCACACCAGTCATTATTTTATAGACCTCTATCATATCCCCCCCTTAGTCATCTCTTTTCAAAGCTGAAAAGTCCAGTCTTATTAATCTCTCCTGATATGGAAGCTGTTCCATACCCCTAATAATTTTTGTTGCCCTTTTCCAATTCCAATATATCTTTTGTGAGATATGCACCAGATGTGCACGCAGTATTCAAGATGTGGGCGTACCATGGATTTATATACAGACAATACAATATTTTCTGTCTTATTATCTATCCCTTTCCTAATGATTCTCAACATTCTGTTAGCTTTTTTGACTGCCACTGCACATTGAGTGGATGTTTTCAGAGAATTATCCACAAAGACTCCAAGAGCTCTTTCTTGAGTGATAACAGCTAATTTAGAACTCATCATTTTATATGTATAGTTGGGATTATGTTTTCCAGTGTGCATTACTTTGCATTTATCAACACTGAATTTCATCTGCCATTTTGTTGCCCAGTCACCCAGTTTTGTGAGGTCCCCTTGTAACTCTTCGCAGACTTCTTTGGACTTTACTATCCTGAGTAATTTTGTATCATCTCCAAATTTTGCCACCTCACTGTACAGTAAATTATCTGTATAAAAATAAACTTTCTTCATCAACCATGGATAGTTCATAATCAGGACCAGCAAATGCCAGCAAGACTCAGCAGATGAAAAGATTGCTCAGTTCATTTATGCAACGAATTCTCCTTTTTGTCTTGTTCAGAACAAACATTTCGTTTACGTGGTTCTGTCATTATGACCAGGCCACACTCTTTGCTGGAAGGCTATTGGATACAGTGTGTGAGAAGGAAATTGAACAGTGCGTGAAAAAAAAAATTGGTGGGAAATTCTTTAATCTGAGTCTTGATGGCTGGTGCAATGTACACAATGACCCAGAGTATGCGCTTGTGTGACAACAGAAAATGGGGCTCTCTATCTTACAGAAACAACTGATACATCAGGAAATGCCTTTACAGCAGAATACTTTAAAGAAGTAGCAGTAAAAGCTATGACAAACTGTGAACAAAAATTCAAGTGTCAAGTGCATAGCTTTGTCATAGACAATGCTGCAAATGTAGCAAAGATGAGAAGAAATATTGAGGAGCATAAGGAAGGGAACCTGAAACTTATAACATATTGATACAGTGTTCATCTGATGCTCCAGGAATAAAGGAAAATGTTGCTGAAATGGCAAAATACTTCTGTAACAATCACTTTACTTCAGCTTGACTGAAGAGAGCAGGAGGATCCCAACTAATTCTCCCCCAGGACGTACAATGAAATTTAGTGGTTGAGTGTTTTGTGCTATTCATTAAGAACTGACCTATTCTGATGATAATTTGTGAAGAAAATTGTGACAAAATAGACATAGGTGGCGAGTTATATGAGCCCATGGTACCCATGCTCCACCAATATTCAGGAACATGGGCCCGGCTCCACCAATGTTTGGGCTTATATTTTCAGAGCTGTCCCATCCATAGGATGGACCGGGGCAACCACCCTGTGCCCTGCGCTTTGAGGGGGCCCTGCGATTCAGGGGAACGCAGGGTCCAGGGCGGCCTGTGGGGTTAGCGGGGGGCCTGGGGCTGGCAGCAGTGAGTGACCTGGCCCCAGCCACCCTGATCTGCCCCCACCCCCACTCCATCCCTTCCCCCAAGCCCCTGTCTCTTCCCACCCCTGCTCTGCTTCCACCCTGCCTCCACTCCACCCATTTCCTCACCTCTTTTCTGCTTCCGCTGCCTCCCATGAGCGATGCCGGGAGCCAGTGGAGCAGGGTGGGCTGGGGCCGGGTCACTTGCTGCTGCCAGCACCAGGCCTCCCACTAACTCCCCAGGCCACCCTAGGCCCCATGTCCCCCTTAAGCACAGGGCCCCCCCAAAGTGTGGGGCCCAGGGTGGTTGTCCTGTTCCTTCCTATGGACAGAACAGCTCTGCTTGGACCCATTCTGGGCACCACCAAAAATGATATGAACCTGGCACCCGTGAAAATAGATGGAACTATCACAGCCAAAGTCGTCAACATCTAGCTAAAGAGAATTAAAGAAGATATGCTGAATATACTCAAACATATTTCCGTAGCCTTGGACAGACAAGAAGATGACTTCTGTATTGCTGATGCCATTGAAATTAGGAAAGAATTTCAAGAGACATTGAAGAAAGAAATACCCAACAACAAAGTTAAATTGCAGGCTGTAAAGAAGCAGATTGATCAAGCACTTACGCCACTTCATTTTCTTGCCAATATTCTCAACCCAAAGTACCACGGGAGATGCCTTACTGCTGTAGAAGAAGATGCTTCTATGACATGGCATTTAATAATCACCCATCAAACATGCCAACCATAATACATTTCAGGGCTGGAGACAAACCATGTAAGCAGTATACGTTTGCTGATGTTTTACAGAAAGTCACACTACTGAACTGTTGGAAATCACTAGCTAACCAAGCTTTTGACAGCAGTAGCCTCATCTGCAGGCACAGAAAAAATATTTTCTTCATTTGGATGAATTAATTCAAAGTTGAGAAATTGATTGGGAATTGAAAAACCAGGAAAAAAACCAGTTACTCACCTTCTTGTAACTGTTGTTCTTTGAGATGTGTTGTTCATGTCCATTCCAAGCAGGTGTGTGCGCGCCGTGTGCATGCCAGCTGGAAGATTTTCCCTTAGCAGTATCTGTCGGGTTGGCCTGGGCACCCCCAGGAGTGTGCCTCCAAGGTGCCCTATATAGGGCTCTGCCGACCCTCCACCCCCTCAGTTCCTTCTTGCCAGCACTCCAACAGAGGGGCAGGAGGGTGGGTATTGGAATGGACATGAACAACACATCTCAGTTACGAGAAGGTAAGTAACTGTTTTTTCTTCTTTGAGTGATTGTTCATGTCCATTCCAAGCAGGTGACTCACAAGCCTGAGTTTATGCGGTGGGGTCGGAGTTCACTGCAGCTTGAAGCACTGCGCGGCCAAAGGCTGAATCGTCTCTGGCCTGATGTGTGATGGCATAGTGCAACGTGAATGTATGGACTGAAGACCACGTGGCAGCTCTGCATATTTCCTGTGTTGGGACCTGAGCCAGGAACGCTGCAGAAGAGGCCTGTGCCCTTGTGGAGTGGGCTGTAGTCGGCGGGGCAGGCACCTTAGCCTGATTGTAGCATTCACGGATGCAGGCCGTGATCCATGAGGAGATATGCTGTGATGAGATGGGGAGCCCCTTCATCCTGTTGGCCACAGCTATGAAGAGTAGGACTGGCTTCCTGAATGGTTTGGTTCTTTCAATATAGAATGCCAGGGCCCTGCGAACGTCCAGGGAATGCTGCCTATGCTCCATGCTGGAGGAATGTGGCTTAGGATAGAACACAGGGAGAAAAATATCCTGTCCCAAGTGGAATTGGGAGACCACCTAAGAAAGGAACGCCAGGTGTGTCCTGAGTTGGACCTTGTCCTTGTGAAAGACAGTGAAGGGAGGCTTGGACATCAGGGCTCTGAGCTGTGATATCCTCCTAGCCGAGGTGATAGCTATGAGGAATGCAACCTTATAAGAGAGATACAGAAGTGAGCAGATAGCCAGGGGCTTAAAGGGGGGCCCCGTGAGGGCAGAGAGGACCAAATTAAGGTCCCAGGCCGGGACAGGTTGTTGCTTATGTGGGAAGAGTCTATCCAGGCCCTTGAGGAAGTGACTAACCAATGGGTTTGCAAAGACTGAAACACCGTCAGCTCCTGGGTGGAACACAGAGATGGCAGCCAGGTGGACCTGAACCGAGGAGAGGGAGAGTCCCTGCTGTTTCAGATGAAGTAGGTAGTCTAGTATGAGTGGGATCACGGTGAGCAACGGAGCCTGTCCCTGCTGTTCTGCCCAGATGGAAAACCGTTTCCACTTGGCCATGTAGGTGGACCTGGTGGAGGGTTTCCTGCTACCAAGGAGGACTTGCCTAACCCATTGTGAGCATCGCATTTCTACCGGGTTCAGCCATGGAGCATCCAAGCTGTGAGGTTGAGTGACTCCAGGTTCAGGTGCTAGAGGCGGGCTTGATCCTGTGTGATCAGGTCCGGGAGCAGGGACAACGTGAGGGGCACCTGTACTGACATCTGAAGCAATGACATGAACCAATGCTGGTGCGGCCATGCCAGCACTATCAGAATGTCTCAAGCGCAATCCCTGCGAATCTTGAGGAGTACCCTGTGGACCAACGGAATCGGAGGGAAGGCATAGAGCAGGCCACCTTCCCATGAGAGGAGGAAGGCATCTGCAAGCATCCCTGGACTGCGCCTGATGAGGGAGCAAAACTGTTGACACTTCCTGTTGTCCTGCGAGACAAACGGGTCTATCTGGGAATAGCCCCAGAGACAGAAGATTGAACGTACCACATCCCAGTGGAGGGACCACTCGTGACCTCGGAACGAGTGCCTGAGGGTGTCTATTAGGCCATTCTGCACCCCCGGGAGGTAGGATGCCATCAGGTGAATTGCATTATGCACACAAAAGTCCCATAACGTGAGGGCTTCCCGGCACAGGGGAGAGGAGCGTGCACTCCCCTGTTTGTTGATATAGAACATCGCAGAGGTATTGTCCATGAGGACCTCAACACACCTGCCCGCCAAGTGAGATTTGAAAGTCTGGCAGGCAAGACGCACCGCCCGCAGTTCCCTGATGTTGATGTGCAAGGAGAAGTCCTCTGAGGACCAAAGGTCCTGAGGTTCCCCAGATGCACCCCCACCCCAGATAAAACACATCTGTTACCAAGGATAGAGATGGCTGAGGTCTGGCAAAGGGTACTTCTTCACAGACCTCCCTCGGGTTGAGCCACCGCTGTAGGGAGTCTAGCACCACTCAGGGAAGCATCACCACAGAGTCCAGCGTGTCCCTGGCTGGTAGGTACACAGTCATTAACCAGGACTGGAGAGGGTGCAGTCTGAGCCTGGAATGATTCACCACATAGGTGCACTCGGCCATATGCCCCAGCAACTTGAGGCAGTTCCTTGCTGTAGTGGTAGGAAAACGCCGGAGACCAAGAATGATATTGGATATGTGCCGAAACCTGGACTCTGGGAGGTACGCTCTGGCTTGAGTCGAGTCCAGGACTGCCCCTATGAACTCTATCCACTGGATGGGGGACAGGGTAGACTTGCCCTCGTTTAGCAGGAGGTTGAGCTCTAGGAAGGTTTGTCTGATAAAGACCATCTGAGCCTCCACATGTACCTTGGAGTGGCCCTGGATCAGCCAATTGTCCAGGTAGGGAAACACCTGAATCTGGTGCTTGTGCAGGAAAGCTGCTATGACTGCCATGCACTTTGTGAAGACTCTCGGGGCCGCTGACAGGCAAAATGGCAGGACTGCAAACTGTAGGTGGGCGTTGCCCACCACAGATCTGAGGTAACGTTTCTGTTGAGGTATTATCGCAATATGAAAATACGCATCCTTCAAGTCGAGGGCGGCGTACCAGTCTCCTGGATCCATGGAGGGAATGATCGAGGACAGTGAGACCATGCGGAACTTGTGTTTCTTTACAAACTTGTTCAGACGCCACAAGTCACCTTCGGTATTAGGAAACACCAGGAGTAGAACCCCCTGCCCCTGAGTTCCTGCAGAACTTCCTCCATGGCCCCTACAGCGAGGAGGGACTGCACTTCCTGAATTAGAAGTTGCTCATGGAGGGGTCCCTGAAGAGGGATGGGGAGGGGGGCTGGTGCGGCGGGATAGAATATCCCCTCTCTACCATGCGGAGCACCCAGCGGTCCAACGTGATTCGGGACCAGGCATAGTAGAAGGGGGAGAGACGGGACGAAAAGGTAAGGTTGGTAGGAGCCAAAGTTCTAACTGGTAGGTTGTCTCTTTGGTGGCTCTCTCCGAGGCACCTCAAGCAGGAAGAGTGCGAGTCACTCTTTGACATAACCTTCCTGCAGTCTGCACAGAGTTTAAATCCTGGGTACCCAGGCATGCCTCAGGGGGGCACAAAGATTAAGTTGCGGGGGGGGGAACCCCCAACAGCCACTAACTAACTTACAACTAACACTAACTCTAAGATTATGAGAAACAGAACTAAATACACGAATAGAGACACTGCTAGGCTTGCTGTGAGGGCGAGCAAAGTTCCAGCTAGCCATCATTGGTGGTAAGAAGGAACTGAGGGGGTGGAGGGTCGGCGGGACCCTATATAGGGTGCCATGGAGGTGCCACTCCAGGGGCCAGTGCCAGCTCCAGGCACCAGCGCAGCAAGCAGGTGCTTGGGGCGGCCAATGGAAAGGGGCAGCACATCCGGCTCTTCACCGGCAATTCGGCGGCAGGTCCCTCAGTCCCTCTCGGAGGGAAGGACCTGCCCCTGAATTGCTGCTGATTGTGGCTTTTTTTTTTCTGCTTGAGGCAGCAAAAACACTGGAGTCGGCCCTGCCAGGGGGCACCCAGGCCGACCCTACGTATGTAAACTTAGTAGTTGTCTCATTTTCAAGTGACTTTGGTGACTAGGAACTTGAGTTCTGGTCACTTTCACTTAGGCATATTTAATTCACTGACTACAGTTAGTCCTTCTGTTCCTATAATAAATCATCTAGCTGTAAATTTGAAATATGTTTTGAGAAGAGAAGTTTATATATCCACAAAATGTAAGGTCATTTTTTAAATAAAAATTTATATGCTGTTTTGTGGGTTTAATTAAATTCCAATTACCATCCTAATGCTGCTTGACACAAATCATGAGCAAAAAGTTAATTATCTAGTAAATAAACAATATATCATTCACCATGTATTAACATATTAAAATTTACAATTAGTAAGAATCTGATAATATTAAGCTATATAATTGCTTAAATAAATCTACATAGTTATAGTGTACCCTCCTAAGTAGCAAAAAGATGTACCAAATATAGAGTAGAAGCTCTATTTAGTTGTAAATAAATGTTTTAATGGTTATATCAATCTATGAGAATGCACCTTTCTTAAGAAAATAACTGAAGTACAAATGAAAAAATTGATTAAAGTCGATAATTTAAATCTAGGCTTTCCACTTGGTGATTCAAATCATGATTTAAATTGCTCATTTAGATAAGTCCACCTGGTCCTCAGTTGTTCAAAGGCCTGGTTAGGAACATGGAGGGGATGTTCCTAGGCACCGCTTTAGTAAGTGTAACTCAATGTATTCATGTCTGAAAGTCAGTGACATCATAGCAGAATTTTCAGAAGCCTTCAGCCTCCATGGCTAGCTTCAAGCATTCAGCAGTGATCTTTCAGTGTTCTGCTGCACACCATCCATCCATCCATCCACACATCCATCTCCTTGCTGGTTGCCCTGTACTATGATGACCCTCCACCATTCCTTCCACGATAACTTTCTCAAAGTTATTTCTGAGGTTATTTCCATCTCTATGCCTAATGTGACCAAAGTACATAGTTTTGCATCTGTTGATTTCCACTTTCCAGGTCTGTTTCTCTCCAGTCATATTTCTCACATAGGCATTCATCCTTTTTTTCCACCCAGGAGATATGCTAGGGTGTATGCCAGCACCACACTTCAAAAGCTTCAATTTTCTTCTTGTCAGCAGCATTAACTTCCCACTATTCACATCCATAAATGGCTATGGAAAAAATTAGGCATTTCATCAATTACACCTTCATTCTTTGGGAGATGCCATGTTTTTTCCAGTTTCTGAGGGGAGGCCAGAGCTGAGTGAGCCATCCCTAGTCTTCTTCCAATTTTTTTGGAATAGTCACATTGGTCAGTCATATATGATCCCAGATAATTAAATTTATATATTGACTTTACAGCTTGTCCATTAATTGTGATGTCCACTTGCATCCTGTTTTCGTTAGTTGTGTCAACGTATATTCATTTTGTTTTCATTAGATTCTGGAATAGACCATATTCCTCACTAACTGTTTTTACAGACTCCAACTGCCATAAACAAACAGTAAAGGGTTAAGAAGTTCACCTAGCCTAGCTGACACCTGACCAGAGGAACCAAGTGGGGGACAAGATTTTTCAAGAGGAAGGAATTTATATATATATATATATATATATATATATATATATATATATATTCCTTTGTTCAGTCCATTAAGTTCTGTGCTGGAGTGAAAAAGATCAAGGAATCACCCAGGGTAGTGAGTATGAGAGAGAGAATGAATTAGCTTATGTTTATTTCCTTTTGTGACTTTGTCTTTTTACATTAGAGGGATAATTAAATTGGGTTTTCTTTTGTGTAACTAAGGTTTTGCCCAGGGGAGCATCCTCTGTGTTTTGAATCTGTTGTCTGTGAGATTTCCTTGCATGTTAATCTCACAGAGGTTTTAATTTCACCTTTCTTTTTCTTTAATTAAAAGCTTTCTTTTTAAGAACCTGATTGATTTTTTCCTTGTTTTAAGATCCAAAGTGTTTGGATCGGTGTTCACCAGGAAATTGGTGGGGAAGACTTTCAAGGTTACCCAGGGAAGGGTTACAGTATTTGGGAGGGAGAGATTTTTGGGGGGAAAACAAAGTTTCCCAAATGACTCATAAACAGCTGTTTTAAACGATTTGGGTAGTGGCAGCAACCAGATCTAAGCTGCTAATTAAGCTTAGGGGTTCTCATGCAGGTCCCCACATCTTTACCCTAAAGTTCAGAGTGGGGGTGAAACCTATGACACCAACATTTGTTGCAATGCATTGGTCATTGTAGCATGAGCATTATGTCATCAGCATGTCTGAGGCTGGTTAAGAGGTGACCACCAATGGAAATCCCAGCTCCTTCCACTTGTCTAAACCTTCCAAGGCTTGTCTTGTAATAAATTCTGTTAAAGAGCCTTGGGGACAAAATACGCCCTTTTCTCACTCCCTGCCCAGTGAAAACTACTTGTTGCCTACTACTGTTCGCATTGTGGTTTGTTGGTGGTAGAGGCTTGCGACGAGTTCAGTGGGATGCTTTGGAATTCTCACGTCTGCCAGTGTCCTCCAAAGAAGGTTGTGTCAGACGGTATCAAATGCTTTTGAGCAGTCGATGAAGCACATAATCAGTGGGTGATTGTACTCTCTGCATTTTTCAATGATGTGACAGATATTTGTGATTTTGTCACATGTGTCTGGGCCCTCCCTGACACTAGCTTGTTGTGGTGCTAGTTCTGCTTCTACCCTTAATTTCATGCGATTCTGGATTATGTAGAGCAGAACTTCATCTGTGTGACATATGGAGATGGCACGATAGTTCCTACACTCTGTCTCCTTTCTTTAGTAAGGGTAGAAAAATTCCCTTTGTCCAGTCCTCTGGCCAATATCTAGTCATCTATACATCATTACAAATTTTCCACATAAGATCAGTACTGCTTTACCAACTGCTTTTGATAATATTGCTGGCACATTATCTACCCTGATGCTTCAGTTTCATAATAGCATGCCCTGCTTCCTGTCGCAGGATTGATGGCTCTGGCTCCATGCTCTCTTTTCTGTTGTCCTGTAGTACGAGTGGCTCTGGTGAGGCATACATATTGTCATACTAAGCTCGCCATCTGCATCTAATATCATCATTCTCAGTGGGCAGTCTGCCATCATGTTCTTTTATTATGTTTGATCACAGGGAAAATCTTTTGTAAGAAGTCCAACCATTTGAACATACATTTTGTATTATTACTCCCTTTATAATTCTCAAGTTCCATACATTTTGCCCTTATATATCTGCTCTTGTCTTGTCTAGTCTGCCTTTGAATCTGTCTGCTCATTTTATAATCTCTCTTACGTTCTTCTGTCTCTACGCTGTTCTCATCCACTGTGTCATTTTTCTGCCAGCTCAAACACCTTCCCCGTTAATCATGGTGTGGTCCGATACTGACTTTTCAGAATGTGTGCTTGAGGTTATTCTCCTCTGTCACCTGTGCTGATGCTGCCTCAAATCCATTCTTGAGAGAAGTTCCATAATTTTTGCTGATTCTTGACAAGTCCAAACACAATGGACCCATCCAACACTGTATCTTTTTAAGTTTTACTTTGATGTCTGAGGCTGAAAGCTGATGGTCTGACCCATAATCTGCACTCGGGAAAGTTTTTGTCCATCGGACACTTGATCTCCAGCATTGCTGTGTGATTACAAAGTTGATTTGCTTCTTTGTCATGCTTTAGTCAGGTGGTATTTCCTTGCCTAAGGACACTGATATTTTTATATGTGCAGGTTCCAGACAGCACGCTCCGTTTAACGAATTTTTCCAAGAGAAGAGCTGGCTCGGCAGTCTGCCACTTTGCCATTTGAAAAGAAGGTTCCAAAACACATACTCTTTGGTTGTGGGGCTTGCCAAGGGGTGTCAATTGATACACAATCTTCAGCAATGAGAGAAGATTAATTTGCCTGTGAGCACATGTATCTTTTCTGAGCCACTTTCTTACTTGAGAGGGGCTCAAAGCAAATCCCCAGATCTCAGCACAAACAAACGGAGAAATTGTTGTTAACATCACCCAACGCAGTACAGGGTAGGGCCAGAGGCCCAGACTCTGGGCTGACCTACAACCACCCCATGCAATCACTGCTCCACACTGGGCTTCTTGAGACAATGTTTCTGTAGCAGACACCCCTTCGATAGACATTGTGGCTCAAGGCTGAAGGGGCTCTTCTGGTGCCAGTAGTTTCTCACAGGCTCAGTTAACAGACATGAATGAGTGGGAGCACTGGAAAAGCTGACTCGAGTAGAACCCACTCCTGAACTTGGCTACATCTGCCATTTCAGATCCTGCTCGCACAGTACAGGGGAAGATTGGTAGCTAATGAATTCAGATGCATCTTATGGATTCTGATTATGAATCCGATGGTGACTGTGCAGCTACAAACTGCCCACAATGCAGGGTTCATTGAGTCCTTAGGCAATTGAGATGCATCAAGAGAAACTAGGGAGTTACTAACAGTGAAGCAAACGTGACTGAAAGCCAGGGAGAGGGACGAAAGTGCTTTGGTGTAATAGAAAATGACCAGCATACACTATGTGATGCACTGTTACTCACGTCTTAACGGCAGTAATGGAAAAGGAGACTTTTAGGGCTAATCTAATTTACCCACATTTTTATTGAAATTATGCATAACAATTCCACCCACCTATAGCACAAGTTAAGTTTAGATAACCCTACTTAGTAATGCAGTGCAGTATGTGCTCTAATCTAGTTTCTAATGAATAAAAGTCTGCATGTTGGCATGTTCTATAAATAAAAAGCACAGGCCAATAGCTGAACACTGAAAGTGCTAATAATTCTGGAGAGTAAGCAGTTGCTGAATGCTAACATAAAACCAAATGCCCATTAAACTGTACATTTAGTGACAAACCCAAGCTGCAAAATTAATGTCCTAATTTGAACACCTCAGAGCTTTAAAGGAATATTTGGATCTGAGGTTTTGGTTTGGCACAGTGTAAAAAGAGAGGCTATTTGCAAGAACTGGTCTTGGATCAAGGTTTCAATTCTGAGTTTCCCTCAGAGTTTGAAGATATTTGTCCTATGGCTTCATAAAGCACTACAGTCAGAGAAGGTCAAACTTTTCCATTCCAAAGCACTACGTATGGAATATAGAGAGACACCAATGGACTAAAGAAAAATGCAAAAGGTTAGAGGAGCCTCTCTGTGGCAACTCCTTTGAAGATGAACTTGTGACTCATGCAGACATACAATATTTCATTCTTCAGTGCCTTGTGTTGTCATTTATACCTGTGGAAGGTGGGGAAAAAACTCTGTAAATTTAAGTGTAACCCTTCTGCCAGGTGAAGTCGACAGCAACAAGGGCTGAGTTCACTGTCTAGGGGTTCCTCTCAACAATACAAAACAGAACTGGCCCCATAATCTGAGAAAACTTAACACCGCCACTGAGCACCTCTAAAAGGCAATTCTTCCCCACTCACAAGCACCGAGGGCTGATCCACAATACCGCTAAAGTCGATGTAATTTACATCCCTTACGGGTGTGAAAAAGACACCCACCCGAGTAATGCAAGTTAGAGTGACCTAAGCGCTGGCCACACTGGTGCTGTGTCCGTGGAAGACATTCTCCCATTGATATAACTTCCGCCTCTTGTGGAGGTGGATTAATTCTGCTGACAGGAGAGCACTCTCCCATCAGCATAGCGCATCTTAACCAGGCACACTACAGAAGTGCAACTGCATCGGTACAGCTGAGTGCTGTAACACTCTAGTGTAGACTTGCCCTGAGCCTCTGCATAACAAAATAAAACATTGATTAAAAGGGAGAGGGAACTCAGCATTAATTTGGGAAAATACTGGAACAATGATTCAAAAGCATGTAAACCGCAAGTAAACATCCACCCTACCGTGCGTAGGGCAGTGTCCTTTGACTCAGTTACTCACCTTGTGGTGTGAAAGTCTAAAAAAGGGACATGACTCCTCTTTTCCCTCTGCTGCACCCCACTCAGAGTTTGTTATCCAAGGTCAGCAACATCTCCAGAATCGGGGGATGCATTTTGGAGGGTTCACCTTCCATTCTTGAGGGGAGCAGGCAGTTGAGTGATGCCTCTACTTGTGCTTATTAGTGTGTCTGCAGCTTCTCAGGGGTGCTACTATCACTGCTGCCTCTTGCTACATTGCTGAGTTCAGAGATTCTATCACTTAATCATGTTCTCAGTGATACCAGCTCTTTAATAATCTCTGTGGTTACCTCTTCTGCATTGTCTTTCACAGCCACTGTCTAAAGTTTAGTCACATTAGATTAGATTATCACTGAGAAAGAACCAAGACTTTCAAAGAATTTAAATAGCTCTGTTTTTACACATTGGATGGGGGAAGCATTAAATTTCTTACAGAACCTTTTCAACAAGGCCATACCATCAGATGAGAACTCCACATCTTGACTTTTACTTGGATTTGGCATCACTACCCTCTACTTAGTGAGTGAGTTTAAAATTAGGGTGACCCCCTCAATTAGTGCTTGCTAAATAGTCTGCTGCCATTTACTCATACAATCAGGATAATCACATGTCATTACCCCTGCATTCAGCACTAAAGTGAATTTTAACCCAAAACAGCCAAAATTGATCAGTTTGGCAAAGCAGCTCTATCCTGTACAGTCAGCTCCTGAAGTCCCCCCTCATTTCCCCCAGTTTGTCACTAGATGTTAGGGGAGAGTTCATTTAGACCCTGGCTTACATCAGTGATAGCATTTTACCCTGCATTTGCCCAGGAGTAAATGATGAAACACAGGGGAAGGCACTGAAAAATCAGGCTTATATTCTGAAATCAGCATTTACAGCTGTTCTTTGGCTTCAGTCACATTTTCCTCTTCTAAAAGTTCATCCCCAAGATTTCAACTCAAGTAAAAGAAAGGCGTTCAATTCAAATTTCCCTGTGTACTTTTTCAGATGAAAGCTAAGCTCTATAATTAGTGCCCACTTCAAAAACTAAGATTCCTGAATTATTTATTGGCATAGCAATACGGGACATGGTTAAGAGAGCCTGTAGATATTCTCCAACAGTCAGGCTGGAGGGATTCAATTTAATAAAAGCAGAAAATAGTATAGCATTTTTCTAAATTACTGAGGAAGGAAAAAAGTAAAAGTTATGCTAAAGTCACAACAGTATCATATGCCTAAAGACTTAGGTACAATGCTATTGAAATAAAATTGGAGGAGGCTAGACGTCTCTGTGAAATGATACATATTAGCCACCCCAAGGGAACAAGCAAATTTCACCAAACTTTGCTGAGGAGAATCATGAAGTATGACTTCTGATATCTACTTGTAAAAGTTTTGCATTGCACTAATTGTCACAGCTCAGCTTTAATTATGGCTGTTCCATATGGGACAAAAGCAAGTTTAAGTGCTAATTAGGAGGATCCTTTTTTCTTTCCTTTTGTATGAGTTACAGTGAGGATGAGAACGTCTCTTTGAGAACTAGCAAAAACAATCAAGGGAGTCCACTCTAAGAGAATGCCATTTGTGATGCTTATGAGTCTATTAAAGATTAAACCCCAGCTGCGAACAGAGACTCAGATATTACAGTGGTGATGGGGGACATATAAGAACCTGGATATGCTCTCTGTCCATACTTGTGTTTCTGAAAATGGGTGGGGGGAGTATTTTTAAAAGAATCATTTTCATTTTACTGTAACACTATGTGGTCTAAATCTCTAGCGGGGAGGAGATTTCTGCTGTCATCCCTTGATGAACTGGACAAAGAGTCAGAGAATGAGTCACACCTTATTGCAAGATTGTTACCTATTATCCCAGTGTGAGCATTATGGTCCCTTTAAAAAAATCATTTAAATTTTGGGTGTAGGGGTAGTGAAATGTTATCTTATTGCATGACAAAAGGGCAGCAGAAATGTACTGAATAGGTCCTGAGTGAGAAGTCACTATAACTAAAGTCTCAGTCTTGCATGGCTTGGTAAAGGAACTTGGACACAAGCCAGAGAGAAGAAAGAGTGAATGTATGCATATTTATCTATGTTGCTGCCTGCCTCATGCTAGGGAGCTTATTTGAGAGTTTTATACACTTGTGAACTTTCTTCTTTCACAGTATAATAGTAGAGTTGAGCAAATTCTGGAAACAATTCTCCTATCTTATGCTACCGGAAAAGAAGTTTTTATGACAAGGTTAGATGGTATGTGCAAATCTACAATTGGTATTATGGCAGGAGATAATATTAAGGGGGTGTTACTATAAGAGGTAATATAGAGGTGGCTAAAGACATTCAGCTGCTATAGCTAGATGAGGTGTTAGAGTCCCTAGACTGAACTGACGGTAGAGCCAACATCGTGGTAAGAGATGGTGTAGATGCAACATCCACCATAAGCGAACACAGCGGAGGCATCACGGCATCTTGTCATGGAAGTCAGACAGCACATCTAGGGCCTAGAGGTGAACCTGCCTGAGGACAATCAGCAATTCTAGGGCTCCCCTAAACACTGACAACAAACCATGAGTGAGGTGCAGTGGAGGGAAGGGGGGGGGAAGTGGTGTGTTAAAGGGAACTTTTGTCTATCAGACACTCACATCAGCAGATGGGGGAAACTAAGGCAAATGTTTACTGCTAAAGATGAGGGGGGGTGTTTTCATTATTTGTTTACATGTACTGTTGATTTATTATTGTTGTTTTTGCCCATATTAATGCTGGTTCCTTTCCACCTTAATATAATTTTCCTTGTTATATACACAGACTCAGTGGTTGCAGGAGGGGAAGTACTGCCTGATAAGGAGGCCCAAGGGAAGGTATTTTGTTTGCTCTGGTTTCTGGGGGTCAAGTCAGAGTATTTGCAAATGTTAAGAGGAACCCCTGGCGCTCCAGACAGTAGGGTAATATTATCTTTTGGTTAAGGTCAAGTGTGGTATTGCTGTAGCATATGATGTGTCCCTCTTCTTGGGGGACAATCGCCTATCTTGTGAGGGGAATTGACGCAAAACCTATTCAATCTTTTCAAACTCTGTGTCCCTTTGGATTACACACTCACCTGCAGAGCAGTGTTTCTAAACCTTTTCAGGTTGGTGACTACTTCGCAAAGTAAAAAATGTCCACGACTCCTTTACATTTTCTATAAATAAGTAAAAAAATATCAGTGGTAACAATGATAAAAGCCTCTATAACTTATTTGTGTAAGATTTGAGAGGCTGACAGAGAATACAGGACCTTGAAGAGCCAGGGTGTGTGCAGAGTCAGGGAGTGAGATTTTCTCTGCTTTAGACAATAATAAAATTTTTAATGCCTCACAGTCCCCGTCATTGCCCTTTGTGATTCTTCCAGGCGCACACGGGGGGTGGGAACCCATCTGCAGAGAAACATTGTAGAGAATGTGCACTTTTTATGCAGCCGGTGGTAGGCCTGAGACACTGCAATGTCCTAGGCTGATGTGTGAAATGCCCATAATTCTTTGCAAGTTTCAGCATGCAATAGTTTGCAATAGTAGAGGGGGACAGAGGTAATGGAAGGCACACAGACCCTGGAAGGGAGAAAGTCATAGAGGGAAATGGGGAGCAATGGTATGAGATAGAAGGGAGATGTGGGGGCACACAGTACCCATGGTATGTGATGGAGGGAGGAATGTAGGGGGCATGGGAGACCTGGAAGGGGGTGGAAGGAGAATGGGAAGTGATAGGGAGTCCCTGAAATGGAGGGGCTTGTGGGGGTGACACACAGAATGCTTGTGGGTGGTGGGGAGGAATGGAAGGATGGCAGAAGCCCCCTGCTGTGTGCAATCAGTTTGGCCTACAGCAGCACTGAAGAGTATGACCCTATAGTCAGGGTAGAAATTTGGCCATATCCCAAGATTCCACCTCTTATTTAGTCCCTTCGACAATTAGCAAAATGACCTCAGACATTTGGAATTCTGAAACAAAACAGCTGATGCAAGTTGAAAGGGCTGTCATGAAAAGTAAATGGGTGAATAATAGGTGCATGGAGGGAAAATTTGTCACATATGGTCACAGACACATTGATCAAGGAAATTATACCTTTTGGATCATTGCATTCAAAATGATGCCTATATTTTTTAATCATTACACTACTTCACATTACCATCAGAACCTAATATTGTAATTTAAAAAAATTGTGATGCTACTTCTAAATCCCTATTTACAGGTGATCATTACTGACAGTATGATTGATTTGGTTTAATATGGGATACTGAAAATTCAAACCATGATGAGAGCTGCTACATGCTATGTCATGATAGCTTGCAATATAGGGCTAAAAAAAATATATATAGATGTTCATTTATGTCACACTCAGGACAACAATCATTTTAATACAGCGGGGATCTCTAGGGGCGGTTTTTCTGGGGGGCAGTTTGACACAGAAGATTGAGGCAGAACAGGATGCCTCAAGGATTTGTACGTTTTATAAGGCACTATTTTGTTGTAATGCTGTGTAATGGTGAAGCATTGCTTTATTTTGAATAATATAATCTAAAAGATATTTAATTTTCTTGTTCAATGCAATCAAGTGATTACATGTGAAACACCATCCCCATCCACCCTCTAATTTTCAATATAGTTTTCATGTATAACAGTAGAGTGAAGTGGGTCTCAGCATTGGTCAAAACCATGATGCGTGCATAGGGATGTGGGTTTTTTAATAGCTTAGATAGTAAAGCTGTTCTTCTTTGTCCAGCCAGGTGAGATCTGTTCTCTGAGTTATTCTCATACATTTTTAGTACTCAAGATGTCAGGCTAGGGAGCCACAAAAAGATGAATTCTGTCCTAAGGTGAATATAATTTCCAATGATCGCTTATTGTGCATCTCAGAGGAATGCATGGGTGGATGAATTGTTTGTGTTAATGGGACTAGCATTGCCACAGCTACAGGGAGCTGGCAGCTTTAGACATGCATCATGGTTTGCCCACTGCGTGTGCCCATTGTTACAAATCCCCCTTTAGGTCAGTGCAACACATGCTTGGCACTGAGACAACATTAATTTTTCCATGGATCCCCCTCTGCACTGTACAAACGCCCCCACTACAGGGTGTTTTAGGGGTGTCTGTTGGCAGGAGAAGCCCTGGGAGCCAAGCTGCCTGGAGGCAGACTGAGAGAAAGGGAACTCTGGGGCAGGTGCGGAGGCAGAGCTCCAATACGAAAGGCCTTGTGCCTCTGATAGATTCCCAGAAAACAGAGGTACAAACCCTGCTCTCCCAACACAGGGATTTGTGAAAAATTCAATGGTGGGGAAACAATGCGGCATTTACCTTCCCTCCACACCACCTCTGTCACGGGGACCTCTGAACCTGGCTCCATGTCAATCTAAAACATTGAGGAGAGTTTCACAAACTTGTCTCTCCAAAGCTAAAGCTCAAAGCACTTGCCTGAAGCTTCCTTGAAAAGTCACTACACCTAGGTGAGATTTAAATCACCTATGACTGAGTCCTCCAACTCCCTGGCCATCTCTCACCCACCTCCCCACAACCAGCAGTGACATAGGGATCACTTTACACCTGTAACAGACATTACTAAAGATAAGAGAAGTCTCCCTTCCCATTTTCTATCCATCTCTCTCCCAAAGCAGGTAAGAGCAACAAATATGTCATGACAACATGGACAGCGTATTTTAAGTAAGTGGATGTCTGATGCCATTGACATCTCTCCTTTTTGCTGGGCCCGTCACTACCTATTATTATTGTCATTATTATTATTTCCAGTGTTGTTATGCGGTGCCACCATACTTCCAGCACACCCACCACTACTCTAGGAACACACTGCTTCAGCTCCACCCACTACCAGGACTCAACTATGTTACAGTTCCAAAGGGCTTGCTCTTCCGGTGGGACTTCAACATTCATGTCAAAAAGGTCACATGTGCAAATGTCAAAAAACTCATCTCTTTATCTGCCTCCCTAAGACTTTCACAGGTCATCTCTGGTCCAATCCAAATGGCTGGTTACACCCTGGACCTCATTTTTGGCCTAAGTGTCTATATCAAGGACATCAAAACCCAGCCACGGTGTTTGGCATTCCACCACCTTACTTAAGGCAGCAGTCAGGCCTTTTCCAGCTCCAGGCAACAAGACAGCCCCATGATCCTGATTCAACTGTGAAGACTCATGGACTCCATCAAATTCCAGAGCCTGCTAATGGGCAGCACCACTTCATCCACAGAATGAGGACTTGAGGATCTGGTGAATCATCATTATATGGTAATCTTGGTCATCACATCCTGCCCTCCAATGGGCCCTTCTTCCCCATTGTCCACACAAATCTCCTTGGTTTTCTCACACCCAGTGACAGATGAAGAGGGGGCAGAGGCTCAAGCACCGATGGCAGAAAATGAAGGCTGATACAAACAGGATGAAACATAAATTGCTTCAAGCCTATGCTGAGTCTGCATTGCAGGCCAAGAGAACCTTCCTTCTCCCCCTGGGAAGAGGATGAGAGAACAAACACATGACAGATTTGTAGCTGCATTACTTAATGCACTGCAGGAAGATGCTCAGATACTACGGTGATGAACACATTATAAAAAACTATTTAGAACAGAACAGACACCCCCCCCCACACACACCTCCACTGAGGCTGCACAAACTTCAGTGTCCCCTTTCCATCAGTGCTTCCACCCTCTACCACGTTCTGCCTACAAATGCCAAATCCAAACTCTGACGCTGTTTAGCAGGGACATATGCGGCTGGCTTGGGTGGGTTCAGCTTCCTGCCCAGTGGTGGCTCTAAGTCACCAATTTAGCTGTAATTTCCCATAGCTGCACACGTGTTCGTTAATTAAAGGGCAGTTTTTTAAATGCCCATCTGTGCCCTGCTGTGGCTGCCAAGTTGTTCAATTAAGCTGCTGCTGCTTTGGAGCCTCCTACTGGAGCATGCACATCCCGGGGCTCCGAGGCAGCTGCTTTACACAGAACGTCTGCTAATGGCACAGAGAATTGGGATAATGACACGTTTACTTCACTTTCTCCTTTCCCTGAGTGGGCTAAGGTCCCAGCCACTGCAACAGCAGAATCTTTACTGTCATCACCAAAACCATCCAACCCTGCTCTAGAATTAAGCACTTTGTGGTGTGGTATGTGGAAGCTGGAACTGCCATTGCCTGGGCTTTAGCTGTTTCCTGGATAAATGAAGAACTCCAGTTTCCCTTCCTGGGAGTGGAATTTAACAAAGTCCAAAACACATACTTTTAATAAGGACCAACTTCATCTAAGAAATAAGATTGTTCTGTGGCTGTTACGCTAGATACTATATTAGCGTAAAAAAGTTCTGAACATCTCAGTAAAAAGGACGTAGCCTCAATCATGGGGACACTTGCTGATGAGTGACTCTAATGATGACACGGCAGGGAGACTCGCTGCAGTATTTGAGAAAAGATTTCAGATTCTTTAAGGGAGGTCAGTTTCACAAATATGGGTTGCCCTAGAGGTTACGGTTGTTGTTGCTTATATATTGAAGAGATTTCAGGATAAAGATATTTAAAAAAAACATATTTATTTTGTTACAATTAATAATTTAGGGTATAATAACAGATAGACATTTAAAAATGAATTTACTTTGCACTTTTTTTAGTGATGTGCCCAAGCTGCAAAAATGGCATCTGACTTGAATTTCAAACCACTTAACTTTGAAGCAGGGCAATGGAGCTTAGATTCTTCTTTAAATAGATGTAGGGGCCAGCTGTGAGATTTAGATCTGGACTGAGATGCTAAATCTTCTCCAAAGTCTGGGAGGAGAGGGGTTCACATCAGAGATTTTAGTGGGTCGTATCTTTACCGTTCATTGCATTTCTTCAGACAATGAAAATGTACTAGTTGTTTTCTCTGTTGTTTGTACTCAGTTGCTAATTATTTTCACTCTTTGTCTTAGGTACTAGCTGGATAGCCAAGGTAATTTTTTTTGCTTTAAGTTTTCATTGAAATTAAAGAAAAAGTTGATATTAATATTAGCTTTTGTCTATGTTTTTAAAGCTAAATTTTAAGGTAAAATTTGAACTAAGCAGGGTCCCTTTAAACAAAACAGTGAATTTTCATATCCACTAAAGCACACCAAACTGTGGGCCACGGCCCAAAGGTGGGCCACAAGACAGTCCCAGCTGGGCCGCCACGGGTGGAGTTGAGGGGCCATGTCGGGTGTTGCCCCCCCAAACTGTGTATGTTGGCAGAGTGGTGTCTTGCAATAGCCCCTGTCCAGCGCCGGAGGAGCTCAGCACCCCTAGTGGGCAGCAGAGGGTGAAGCGGAGCTGCTGGGTGAGGAGCTGCTGGGTGAGGAGAAGGCAGCTGCTCACGGCCATTCCCACTCTGAGCCACCGTATCCCGGAATCTGGGGCTGTTGGGTCCCCTGGAGTATCGGCCCTGCCTCCTCTCGCCCCAGGGACTGGGGCTCAGTGGTGCTGCTCCGTTTCTGCCTGGACTATGCCGTGATTGGGACTGTCAAGGTAACGCCTGGCCCGGGCTCCAGCACCTGCCTCTTCCCGGCCCTGAACCCCTCCCTTGTTCCCAGGTAGGGGGTATCTGTGAGGCACGCCAGGGTGCTGGGTTGGTCGGCAAGTCTGCCGGGTGACCAACTCAAGGCACTCAGTGTGCTGCTGAGGCAGAGAGTATTGGCAGGGACTGGCTACAGCACTTGCCTGGCCCCTTCGCCCTCTCGCTGATCCTGGTCCCTTCTGAGGTGAAGGGCTGGGCACGCCCCATGGGCCCCCTCTCCCAGCCACACGCATGCTAATAGTGGACCACAGTGGCTATTGCTGCTACATAGGTGGGCTTCAGGGACAAAAGTTTGGGAACCCCTGCACTAACGTGTAGTGTAATCAGCAGCCTTCTTCATGAGTGCTTAGTCCATGCAAGCTATAGGAATGATACTAGTTGTGATGAATCTAGACAGCAGAGTGTTACTGTGGGAACTAGAGAGCAAGAGAGAACTACAGATTCCTATCCGTGCCCAGCAGCCCCAAGCAAATCATCTGATTATCATTAATTGCCACCTCTTTCTTCTCTACCATGATGGACATTTACCCAAACTGCCCTTCCCTTCTTACATTCTCTATCTTCCCAGCAAAAGAGGATGTAGAGCATTTTTGGCTTCATGAGATTTTCTTTATAGATCATTTGGGCCTGATTCTAATCTAATTTACATCAGTGTAAATCAGGAGTGACTCCTTTAAAGGCAGTGGAGTTAAAAAATAATTGTGAAAAAATCTGTCCCTTTATTGTTGCTCATTTGTATAGATGCCTTCCAAGGTGGTTTCATAGCCTGCTCTTCTTCTTTTTCCTTATCATAGTAAGACTTGAATGGCATATACTGGTAGCTGACCTTTGGATTAAAAAACAAAAAAAGTCTCCCCCATTTGGCTCATCTAAAGTTTTGTTAGCATAGAAACTGCTGGCAGTTTACTTTGTACAGCGCCAACTCTTAAATAACTCTCATCCATAGATCCCAACTCCTCTACAAGTAGAGGTATAATCATTACCCTTTTTACAGATGGGGAAACTGAGGCACAAAGAAGTTTAGTGTCCCCAAAGCAAGTCAGCATCAGAGCCAGGAATATAACCTAGGCCTCCTGACTTCACGTCCCATGCTTTGTTTCCTGGACTGTGCTGCCCTCTATTGCCTTATTGATTTTACTGCACTGTTATTTTATTGGTAAGCAAAGGTGGGTGGATGAGAGAAGACTTCTGGGGAAGACATAACAGTGTATGCAATAACAATGAGGAGTCCTTGTGGCACCTTAAAGACTAACACATTTATTTGGGCATAAGCTTTCGTGGGCTAGAACCCACTTCATCAGACAAATGCAGTGGAAAATACACGAGCAGGTATAAATACACAGCACATGAAAAGATGGGAGTTGCCTTACCAAGTGTGAGGTCAGTCTAACGAGACAATTCAATTAACAGCAGGCTACCAAAGGAGGAAAAATAGCTTTTGAAGTGGTAATGAGAATGGCCCATTTCAGACAGTTGACAAGAAGGTGTGAGTAATAGTAGGGGCAAATTAGTATTGTGGAAATTAGGTTTAGGTTTTGTAATGACCCAACTACTCCCAGTCTTTATTCGGGCCTAATCTGATGGTGTCCAGTTTGCAAATTAATTCCAGTTCTGCAGTTTCACGTTGGAGTCTGATTTTGAAGTTTTGTTGTTGAAGAATTGCCACTTTTAGGTCTGTTACTGAATGACCAGGGAGACTGAAGTGCTCTCCTACTGGTTTTTGAATGTTATGATTCCTGATGTCAGATTTGTGTCCATTTATTCTTTTGCGTAGAGACTGTCCGGTTTGGCCAATGTACATGGCAGAGGGGCATTGCTGGCACATGATGGCATATATCACATTGGTAGATGTGCAGGTAAATGAGCCCCTGATGGTGTGGTAAGGTCCTATGATGGTGTCCCTTGAATAGATATGTGGACAGAGTTGGCAACAGGCTTTGTTGCAGGGTTTGATTCCTGGGTTGGTGTTTTTGTTGTGTGGTGTGTAGTTGCTAGTGAGTATTTACTTCAGGTTGGGGGGCTGTCTGTAAGCAAGGACTGGCCTGTCCCCCAAGGTCTGTGAGAGTGAGGGATTGTTCTTCAGGATAGGTTTTAGAGCCCTGATGATGCACTGGAGAAGTTTTAGTTGGGGGTTGCAGGTGACGGCTAGTGGCATTCTGTTACTTCCTTTGTTGGGTCTGTCTTGTAATAGGTGACTTCTGGGTACTCTTCTGGCTCTGTCAATCTGTTTCTTCACTTTACCAGGTGGGTACTGTAGTTTTAAGAACGCTTAATAGAGATCCTGTAGGTGTTTGTCTCTGTCTGAGGGATCAGAGCAAATGCAGTTGTATCTTAGAGCTTAGCTGTAGACAATGGATCGAGTGGTGTGGTCTGGATGAAAGCTGGAGGCATGTAGGTAAGTATAGCAGTCAGTAGGTTTCCGGTATAGGGTGGTGTTTATGTGACCATCGCTTATTAGCACTGTAGTGTCTAGGAAGTGGATCTCTGGTGTGGACTGGTCCAGGCTGAGGTTGATGGTGGGGTGGAAATTGTTGAAATCTTGGTGGAATTCCTCAAGGGCCTCCTTCCCATGGGTCCAGATGATGAAGATGTCATCAGTGTAGTGCAAGTGGAGTAGGGGCGTAAGGGGACGAGAGCTGAGGAAGCGTTGTTCTAATGACAATGTCATCTGGTCATCTGTCTTTGCCCTCTTGGTCATCTGTCTTTGCCCTCTTCTTCTCTTCTGTTTTCTGGCTCCTCCTTCAGTGCCCCTTCACCTCCTACGGGAAAACTGTATCTGTAAGAGTCTGCATGAGCCAGTTGGAACCAGTTGTTATGTTATGCAGAGGTCTGGGTTATGCAATGCTGATCAATTAGAATTCAGACAGAACAAAGAGCTCTTGCAAGTACCTTATGCACGGAGGGTGGAATTCACAAAGGTGCCTAACTCCCACTGAAGTCGGTGCGTGATCACTGACCACCTCCATACTTCCCTCCCCCTTGGACCCTTCCCTTTCCTTTCTACATTTCCCTGTCTTTGTTCCCTCTAGCCACATCTCCTCTGTTATCCCGTTTCCCATAGCGCTGTTCTACCCCTCCCCGCACTTTCCTCTACACACTGCTCTGCTCCAGCAGCAAAGTGAAGAGAACCAGAAGCATATTAGCCCTGGTTCATTTAATTCCTTTCACCTCTGCAAGCTCAGAGTGGGGGAGTGAGCAGAGTGGGTAGGAGTGCAAGTTGCAAACTCTGAAGCTTGATAAGGTTAATACTCTTCAGAGCATCATGTTAATTTCAGTTGAGCAGACTGGTGCCGAGAGAATAGTATTGGTTGGTTGTATAGACACACTGGCTAGTCTGACCTTGGACAAAAAAGTCCTGTTTGATTTCCACAATAGTCACCACTGGGTGACCTCTCCTCGCTGGACCTCAGAGTCCGAGCCACAATGTCTACACAACAATTTTCAGTACAATACCATGAGCCCTGCAAGCCTGAGCCTGTCAACCTGGGCTTGGAGACTTCCTGCCACAGGATGCCACTTGCTGTGTTGATGTACCCTAGCTCACTTCAGGAGGAGCACTGGACAGGCTTCAGACAGCAATGACTCCAATTCACTACCCAGCTGGATAGATCAAATCAGTGACCTACGGTGAAATGAAATACCAGTCCTCTGAACCACTCATTTCTGCTAAAGCTTTTTAATTGTACGTTGACTGTGAATTAGAGATCTTGTTCAGTAATGTGTTCCGTCTTTGCTGAACCAACAGCAGAACCACACCATACACACTTCTAGGGGAAAGACAAGGAAAAATGGAATGCAGAGCTTATACACTATTGATACAAAGCATTTAAAGAACTGGGTGTGAGAGATATTTCAACCCCATGCAATATCTTTGGGGAACCTGATTGTATTAAGTCTATGTAACGCTGTGGGCCAGGGATTGCATACATCTCCAGGGCAGAGGGTGACCACGGCTCTTCCAGGAACGAGAGCGAGAGAGAGAGAGACAGAGAGAGTGTGTGTGTGATTAAGGTGGATCGGACTGTCACACCTCCAGAGAATTGCTTGCATATACTGATTCAAACTGGGATTTCCAGAGACCAATAGACACAGGTTTTGATATAAAAATTCTGCATTTAAATTGACTTGGGGCCTCCTTTCCGATCCAGAAAATAGACAGGACCTTCTGTCCAAGGGCACCAACCCCTGCAAACGAGTTGGAAAGACATTGGCTTACAAGGGCACCATAACACCGATGGGAAGCTATTAGCATGATATAGGAACTTTTATTGTTATGTTTTCTCTGTAATGCTTGTACTTTAAGAATATAGGTGCATGCTTAGAAAGAGCTGTGTGGTAACTTGCAACTGCTTCATAGCCCTCTGTGAGAAAGCAAAGCACAGTCACTGTCCTTTAGGCAGGGTGGCTTGTCAGGAATATCCATGGGCAGGGGGTATAATAGGCCCATTGCCAGACACCTGGGCCATGGGAGCCCTGCCTCTTCCCCTCCTTGCTCCACCCGTTCCCCGAGGCCCCCACCACCTGCTGCTGCTGCTGCTACCTGCCTGGTAAGTTTTCCTCCACTCCACCCCCCCCACAATCCGGAGGTCCTGCTGCTCACTGTGGCCCTCCTTTGTGGGTAGGGGGTCTGATGAGGGAGTGAGGAGGTGAGTGGCGGGCAGGCATGGGGGTGAGGAAGGGAGTGGCAGGCCAGCAGGGGGGAGGCTCGCGGTGTGCAGGGGGGGTCTGGTGGAGTGAGGCGGCAAGTAGCAAGCAGGCGCGGGGGTGCTGAGGCAAGTAGCGAGCAGCGAGCCAGCAGAGGGGGTCCCATGGCAGGCGGGGAAGTGAGGAGGCGAGCGGCAGGTGTGCGGGGTTCTTGCTGTGGGTAGGAGGAGTTTGGTGGCTGGGTAGGAGGAAAGTGGCGGGCGGGCGCGGGGGTCTTGCTGCAGGTCGGGGAGTCTGGCAGGGGAGTGAGGAGGCCAGCGGTGGGCGAGGTGTGTGTGAGGAGGGATGCGGGGGCTGGCGGGGGTCTTGCTGTGGGCAGGGAGGGGTGGATCTGGCAGGGGAGTGAGGAGGAGAGTGGCGCGCGCGGGTCTCATGGCAGGCAGCTGGGGGCTGGCAGGGTAGTGAGGAGGAATGCGGTGAACAGCAGGTGGGGGGGCTCGTGGCAGGGGGATGAGGAGGGACGCAGCGAGTGGCAGGTGGGAGGGTCTCACCCTGGGCGGGGTGAGGACGGATGCAGTGGCAGGAGTGGGGGCCTGACCAGTGTCGAGGCCTAAGGTGGGGCAGGGGTCGAGTGTGGGTAGGGCTGAGGGTGGAAGAGGCAGGACAGGGAACTAGTCTCCCCCAGGGAAACCTTCATCCGCCACCATGGGAATATCACAGTGTAAAGCAGGCAGCCGTGCAGCCTTAAACCGCCCAGACAGACAAGGGTCCTTGCTCACTCTTGTGATGACTGGAGGCCTAAGACCTGACTGGATATTCCTGGAGTGGACCACAGAACGGAGGGGATACATGTTAGTTACCCTGAAACTGTGATGCTATATTATGCAAATCTTACAGTACACCCTGTATTAATTCCCCACATCTTTTAAAAAAAGAACTACACAGGTTTATTGTCTGTAAATGAACTGGCCAAGTGTCTGTTCTACATGTAGAACAATCATAGACAGATGTACTAGAGAGACAAGTGGGTGAGGTAATATCTTTCATTGGCCCAACTCTGTGTAGCTCAAAAACTTGTCTCATTCATCAACGGGAATTGGTCCAATAAAAGACATTACCTCACCCACCTTGTCTCTCTAATACCCTGGGACCAACACAGCTACAACGCCACTGCAAACAGAAATGTATACTAGCATTTTCAACAAGTTATTTTAAATATAAACGTGTGAGACTATATGTAGTAAATATATCAAGTACATTGAGATATAGTATCTATTTGATAGAGAAAGCATGTAATAAATAGAAGAGCCTTGTGATGAATAAGATGTACCATTTTCTGCTCTCTCTCTGCAAATATTTCAAAATTTGGGCAACTTCATGTAGCCAGCCTGCTACTAAAATGTTGTCTCCTTCTCCCCACAAATACAGAACTTGCTTCCAAATTACCCTACCCAGAGGCTCACGTCAGATAAGATTCAGCTCCTCTACCAATAACAGACTTTCTATAAATTAAAGTCTTACAGCTTCAAAGTCCAGTAGCTCATGGCTCTGCAGGAGTCATTTATACCATTGCAAATTAGAGCTGTGGCATTTTTAAGTCTAGGAAAGCTATTTTAGGTTCTTTAAAGAAGTTAGCCAATTGAAGTCAAAGGCCAAAATTTTCAAACTAGAAGTAGCCTGATTTTCAGAGCTACTAAGCAGCTCAGTTTTGTATGCTTATCACCTCGGGGAACAAATCAGGATAAATCTATATTTAGATACCTCAAGTAAAAATAAGACCAAGATTTTCAAAAGGGACTAGTGCTCAACTTGAGATCAGTGCTCAAATTACAGGAGAAGCAGGAGAGGATCCATACTATTTTTAGGGGCTATACCATTTTTGACATTCAAAGGCACTGGGGGGCCCAGTTTTGGATCCCTTACTTCTCCCTGCATGGCCAGCAGCAGAGGCAGGTGCCACCACCCTATGGGGGTGGAGGGATAATCAGGTTGCAGTGAAGGGATGGGCCTTGGAGAGAGGGGGAGGCCACCAAAGCGATCAGATCCCTAGTGCTACTGCTCTGTTGGGGTGAGGTCCACACCAGGTCCTCCTGTCTGGGTTTGGTGCTTCACTGGCAGAAACCAAGCTCCGACGCCCCAGTGTGAAGAAGCCCGTTCATCACGGCAGGAAGCAAGAGACTCTGCCCAGTGCCCTGGCCAGTTGCTCTGCAGCATAGGCGCCGACTCGGTGGCTGGAGCACCCAAGGGAAAAAATAGTGGGTGTTCAGCACCCATCAATGGCCACACTGATCAGCTCCTCCCTCTCCCCTCAGTGCCTCCTACCCAGGGAGGGGCATAACAGGGCGGGAAGAGGCGGGACGGGGGTGGGAATAAATGGAGCACAGGTGGAGCAGGGGCCTGGAAGAGGCAGGGCGGTAAGAGTGGGGCCTGGGGTGGAGCGGGGATTGAGCATCCCAGAGGAAAATAGAAAATCGGCGCCTGTACTCTGCAGAGATTAGCTCAAGCCTGCTCGGTCCCATCCTGCCTGCTCCTCCTCTAGCAGCATGCTGGGGAAAGAGATGGGAAAATGGGTCAGGGATTGGGGGATCCAGGGCAAGCTGGAGGGTTGGGGTCTGGGGAACAACATACAAGGGGGGAAAGAGGCAGAGAACAGGAGCTGTCACCACAGTAGACCCAGGGGACGAGGAGTCTGTGGGTCGGGTGGGGGGAGTCAGAGTGAAAGGAGGGACAGAGACGGGGGCAGAGGCAGGGCTAGGCAGGCAGAGGAAGTGTTAGATTCAGGGGGAGGCAGGAGTGTAGGAGGGGTCTAGACGGTGTTAGGTGGATTCAGAGGACTAGGGAGAGGCAGGGATGTAGGAACTGTAGGTGGGGGCAAGGGCAAAAGGCAGAAGGAAGTGTAAGGGGAGTGGTGGGTAGAAGGGGTGCTGTGGAGTGGGTGAACAGGGCATTAGAAGTGGGGGAGGAGGCAGGGGGAGAAGGCGGGGGGGCAACAAGTAGGGGAGATGGGAGAAGATACATGTAGGGCAGGAGGGACGATTAGGGCTCAAGGAGGCAGGAGCAGAAGAGGGGATTAAGCAGTAGGGGCAGGCAGGGAGAGTTATGGGTAGGGGAGGAGGGGACCGTCTGCATTCATTAAGCACCACCTTGTTTGTTCCCCGATTGAGACACCTTGAAAGGGCCCAATTTTCAGGGGATGGATGCTCAGTACTTTCTAAAAATTCTGCCCCTATAAGATATCCAACTAGAGACACCGAAAAGTTGAGGCACCCCAAAAATCAGTGGTCACTTTGGACACCTAGGCCAAACTTTTCAAATTTTAAGAATGCAATGTTGAAAGTTTAGTAGTGGTTGAGACAGATATGGCAATTTCCAGCAATACACTGGGCAAATCTTATTGAATTAAGTTTAAGTATCTTAGGAGCTCATTGTATTAAAAATGCATTTTTTTTATTACTGGTGGGATTATATGTAGTGTCTCTAGGGAGGAGATCTGACTAACGTAAACCTTGGGAAATGTTAGGAGCTTCAGAGTCCTCTTTGAACTAATGTGCCAGACAAAAGAAATTAAGTGGGATTCCCGGGAAATACTTGGGAGGAAGCAAACTTCTCACCTCCGGACCCATCCTTTTGAAGCTGTGCCCTGCGAAGAAAGCCTTTGTCTGCTGATCACTTATTACATGAGGAACAAACCAGAGGCCCAAACTGGATAAAAGAATGATTCAGATTCACGGGCATGCCCTGAATTGTGATGATAACGAATACACCTGACTTTAGAAGCCAACGGATGCAAATCCCAATAACATTTTTAACAAAATCTTTACAGAAGAGTTAATGTTGCTAAAACAGTTTCTGTAACATGACAACTACAGAATTTATGGTGGGGTAACATGGTGTTAGTTTTTATCAGCACTCATTTGAGATCATGGTTTGCCACTCTTGAGAAGTGTATCCTAAATACTAAACATATTATTAATATATTACATTAGGGCCCCTTGCTTACGTCACAATTTGACTTCCATGGGAGCTATTTGTAGAGGAAAATAGTCATAGAAATGTAGAGCTGGAAGGGACCTCAAGAGGTCATCTCTTCCATACCTAATGTGAGTAAAGGTATCACAGTCTGGCCCTTAATGCACGTATCTGTTTTATATAAATTATAATGATGCCATATTTGAAAGACTCCTGAAGTTGTGTTACAAATACTTTGATAATCCAATATTAATGCTCATTTTCAGTTGGCATTAAAAGCCTGCCATATTAGCCGTGAAAGAGTAAAATGCAGTAATTGGCTTGGGTCAGCACATTAATGATGTTTTGTTTAAAATGGGTAGCTTACAAGAAATGGCTTTTAAACTATTTATTTAACTTCAGTGATCTCCCACTGGCAAATCTTTTAAAACAGATACACAAAGGGTCAGTGGAAAATTAGAGAACCTTTCCCCACCATTAACCTGTTTCTGTTCTCTTCGTGGTCAGAATGAAAAGCAGAGAGTTAAAAAGAACTGCCGCCTGCTTTAATTCCTGGTGTGCCTGAGGAATTCAGAAGTAGACCCAGTAATATGCAAGAATCACTATACATTCCTGTAATTCTCCACAGATACATATAATCCAGTGTGGTGGCAGATAAAAGAATACTGATTAAGGAAGAGAATCTTTAATGTTCTCTTTTATTTTTCTTTTTGCTGTCTTAACCCTTTGGGGGGGGGTCATAATTATGTAAATCTTTTATTTCTACATCAAGGAGTTTGAGCAAATGCTGAATAACATCAAAACACTAAATGAATTGTTTTATTTCATCTTTATAAAGCCATTAACACTCCTTGTTCAAAGAGGAAATATAGCTCGAGGTAACAGTTATTCTGTGCTAGAGGTTTTGATCAGAAGGATATTAAAAGATTCACAGCCATATACATTTTACTCAATTAGATCAATACATCTGAGTTACCAGGGGCAACCCAAGTATCTCAGCAGTGCTATGGTTGGGTCAGCCTGAGCAAGCACTATGGACACAATTCTGCTCCTAATGAATCTCATGTTAAAACCCCCAGCAGCCTCAAAGGTGTAAGCTTTGCCCTAAGGCCACCGGTCTCCCTTCATATTAGCTGGCTTTGTCTTTCAGGATCCTTGGTATTTTGCTGTTTTTACTAGGAGAAGTTTGAACTTTCCTATCACCTACAGACTAGGAAATATTTGAAAGCATCTGCAGAGCCCTCTTGACACATTTCAGAATCCTGCTTCTCGCACTTCAAGGGTACCATTGTCTGTCTGACAAGGCCTCGCAGTCCCCGCCCCGCCTCGCCCTTGAGTGCTGCAGTTCAGTTTTCATCAAAAGTTTCACTGAACACAGTTTTGCATGTCACTGAGGTGCTGAAAATCAAAGTCTCCAAGATGCAGCTCTGATACTGGGTCTTGAATCACGTTTGCTTAACTTTCTAGTTAGAGACAACCACTATGTAGTGTACTCGGTCGCAAACAAAAGGTAAGTGTGGTGTTTGTGCCTTGCACCTGTTTGATTGGTTTCCCGTCTGCTGTACCATTAAAATTAAATAGGCCCTATTCTCTGCTATGTTGGCAACTGCCATTTCACATTCATAAGCAGCCTACCTCACAGCAGACACATTGTTCTCTCTCATTACTACTAAGAACATGGACCAGCTAAAGTGCTACCCCAATGAAAGTGGTCATGGCTTCATTGACATTTACCCCATCTGAAAGCCACTTCTCTGGAGAGCCTTCAGACAAAGGCCACATCCTACAATATTCTTTGTTAGGAGGGATCCCTGTGTCTGCCTGAAGTCAATGGGGCTAAGCACAGAAGCAGATCTCATTGCCAGACAGGGATGTTAAACATAAATTCAGAGAGCAGGTTACAATTTAAAGAAGTCTAAACACATTAAGCTATGAAAATACACAGTGAAGGCACTTAAACCACCTTAGCTCACCATGGAGTGGGGAAATATAAAAAGCTTAATGTGTCTTTAAAAGTCAGTTGCATCAAACACACTAAAATCCCCTAGTCTTACAGGTCTAAAATGTCATGAAAGAGCAGAGTTAAGGTAGTTTGAGTTCCCTATTTGTGCATTTTCATATCCTAACATATTTGGGTCTTTTAAGTGTAACCTTAATTTAGAATTTCCTGAGTTGCTAATGTTTTGGGATAGTTCCAACATCTCTGTAATGCCTTTTTATCTTTCAATTATGTACTTTTAACCTTAGCTTCATCTTACTGTAAGATGGTTGTTGTTTTTCTATTTGGCATGTAGAGAGACTTCATGGAAAACAAGGCAAGAACTAAAAGCCTTAAGTTGCAGACAGCAATTGAAGACTCTGCCTGACACTGAACTATCCTTTTAAGTGGGAAAATATATCATCGCTGGCAAGACAGCAGGTGCCTCTAAAGCAGATGAGACCAAATGAAACTTCCTAGTAATATTTGTAGATAGTTTTCATTAGTTTGCGTCCAATCTATAACCCACTGAATTAACAGAAGGACTTCTATTGACCTAAGTAGTCTTTGGGGATTGGTCCTGCTTTGAGCAGTGGGTTGGACTAGATGACCGCCTGAGGTCCCTTCCAACCCTGATATTCTACAATTCTATGACTGAATGAACCACTTATTAAAAAAAGGTCATACAGATTTGAAAATACCTAGCATTGTGAAAGAGCCATCAGTAAGTCACAGTCTAGCCTTTAATAATCATGCAGAGAAGGAAGAGGAAGTGAGAGCCCCACTTAGCCTCCCACCCTCCTTGCCCAAGAACAATGCGGGGGAAAAAGAGGAAAGAATTTGTACTTCAGACACTCTTCTGGTACCAATGCCTCCCAGAGCAGCCGCTGACACGATGTGCAGCTTACACACCACATTTTGTTCAGAACTTTGCCTAAGGTACAATCTATCCCAACTATATTAGGGCCAACATATGAACATGTTCCAGGACTTGTCCTATCAGAACTAAATTAGAAGATAAAACACTTAAATCACCTCAGAGCAGAATTTTCTCAAATTAGAACTCAAAAGGTGGTGTCCTAGCCAGCAAAACTGAGTGTAGGACTGAATTTTTAATGAAGATGATTGGGCTAAAAAAGATTCCTTATTTGCAACATATCTCTTTCTACCTTAAAGAAGAACCAAATATAGTCACTGCTGTAGAACAATTAAGGACTTACTGTTGCCAGATTATCTATCTTCAAGGACTTAGTTTTGCGGGGATTTAATTGAACTAATTCCAGAGGGCCTAATTCAGTTGTGTAATTTGGTCCTAGGCTTAGCTAATGAAACAGATGGTTCTAATTATTGTGCAGGAGGTCCATTTTTACAGGCAGTACTATATTGTTTATTTTTCCTCTTAAAAATACATTTCATGAAATATTGGGAAGACTTATTGCAGGGCCGGCCCACAACATTTTGGCACCTGAGGTCAGGGCTGCCCGGGGGGGAGGGCAAGTGGGGCAATTTGCCCGAGGCCCCGGGCCCCGTGAGCCCTGGCCCGATGGTGGTCTGGGTCTTCGGCGGCATTTCGGTGGCAGGGGGCCTTTCAGTGCTGCCGATGACACAGAGAGACTGAAGGGAGCTCCCCGCCACCGAAGACCCAGACCGCTGCCGGCGGAGTACAAGCACCGCAGCTCCCCCGCTTTGCCGCAGGCCCCCTGAATCCTCTGCGGGAAGCTCAAATGATGCCCCCATTCCCCCTCGCTTGGGCCAAAACTTTGAAAGGTCTCAATTCTGCCTTCTTCCAGTTCTACTCCTCTCATGATACTACTCTGCTACCTACCCCAATAAAAGGAGAACTAACAACTTAAAATGCCTTGTTCAAAAATTTTAAGTAACACTTAACTTTCAAACACATGAACAGCAAATGTAACTTTTCTTGTCTGCATAGTTAACACTGGCATTTTTATCTGTTTGAATAATCAAAGTGGTGCTTTCTGTGCCTTCTTGGTTGCAAAGATTTGAACTGCTTCCTGAAGGTCCACCTCATGCTCTATTGAGATGGTTGCAAGGCCAACCAGCCTCTCCTGTGTCATTGTGGAGCGTAGATGTGTTTTTATTAACTTCAGCTTGGAGAAACTGCATTCTCCACTGGCAACTGTTACAGGAAGTGTTAGAAGCATGCGCAGAGCAACAAAAACATTTGGAAAGAGGGCGGTCATCTTATTTGTGCACATATATTCCACAACAGCCTTTGGAGTTGATCCTGCTGAAGTGTATCTTGAAAGGGTTTCAGTTCATCACCTAAATCACTCGCATCAATATCGCACATGGCAACACTGTCTCTAGTGCCCTGCATTGCTGGTGTAGCTCTTCTTCAAGTATAGTGAGGAGTTTTGGAATATCATACAACATCCCAAATATACTGCTGTGTTCCCTGAGCTGCATGCAACGTTCTCAACTGACTGTATTGCACAATCTAGCACCCGGTTAAAGAATTCAACTATGAATTGTTGTTTGGGGTCTCTTATGGGATTATCCCATGCCTCGTAATCAAAATGTCTTCTTCGGTGACTCTTGTATTCTTGAATGGGTGGGAAAATATCTTCAGTGTGAAGTTCCTCTTCCAACTTCTGTGCACTTTTCAGAACATTTTGAAATCCCTCATCTGACCAGTAAGACTGTAGGTGTGACTTTGCTTTGTCCAGTTCTTCCATTGCTCCAGATATATCAAGGTCAACACCTTGGAGTCTCTTGCTTACAGCATTTATTTCAAACAGTATGTCATGCCACAACACTAAGCCACACAGAAATTTGAAGTTATGTATATTTCTGGTGATTCCATTTCCTTCTGCCACTGTTCTCCCATGAACAGTTCCTGTCATAGCATTATCCTCCATAATGGCAACTATGGCATCATCTATCTTCCCAATTTGGTGTTTGATAGGCTTTATCGCCTCCACTCGACTTTCCCATCATGTGGCACTCAGTGGTTTCAGTGTCAGAGAGGATGTTCCCAGATGTTGCTTCAAAATTTGCCATCGATGAGTTGATGCAGAGAAAATACATAGATGCTTTGAATTACATTAAAAAATTCAGCAGCCTCACTAGAAGCTGATGCTGCATCACTGACCACCAAGTTCAATGAATGAACTCTCAGATATAGTGGCTCTCAACACCCAGTTGAAGGGAACAAATAAGCAGGCTGGTAGCAGGGCCTGAGTGAGGGAAGATATCAGCATCTTAAGAGCCTAACTGGCTCCTACTACTTCAGTTGCCTGCCTGTTCTCCCCAAGTGGGTTCAGGGAAGCAGCAGGAAACAGGAAGCTCCCTGAGAAGCTGGTGTTAATCAGTCTAGGCTCCTGGGAGTGCTAGAGAGGTACATAAGAGGCTCCTCCTCCTCTCTCTCCCTGCAGCTCCTGCTGCTTTCTGTTATTCCCTCTCACCTTTTCTCCTGCCTGCCTGTTATGTCTCTTGTGCCCTCCTTCCCCCAGCACAGCACTCCACCATCTCTGTGCATCTAGAGCAGAGAGAATACTCATGCACCAGCAGCAGACACAACTTTCTACACTCTGGGTCCTATTGGTGCCCCCCACCCAGTCTGACACCTGAGACGGTTGCCTCATGGTAAGACCAGCTTATTGACACATCAGTCTGAATCCATTTAACTGAAGACTTCGTAGTCTTTCCGTATTGATCTTTGTTTCCTTATTGACTTTTTATAACAAATAATTGCACTGGATTCTATTACGTACTGTGTCCATATGTAGTTTAGTTGTTCTGTGAAGCTCTTACCCTACTCTTTGAACAATGGAAAACAAATGAAACTACTAATTGATGATCTCTATTTTCTACCCATTTGTATTTGCACTCAGGGAATTAGATGGAATTTGCTATTGCCAAAATCTAGATTGCTGATCCAAATCCAGGCCAGGTTAGCAGTAACCAAAAGTTTATAGTTATCTGATGTTTATGTAGCAAGAGGCTTGAGTGTTGTAGTGATTATGAGGGAGGTTTTCAGAGGTGCAAATGTCAGTTTGAATCTTAGCTCCATTTGTGCCTTTGATGGTTTGTTCCTACCATTAAAAATAATAATACTCCGTTGTTTTCAAAAGGATGTTTGATCACTGTATACACAGCTGATCACAGACTCCCAATGCAAAGGATCTCGGGTGCTGAACCCAGTCCGACCTGCTGGGTAAGCACAGGCTGATACACAGTGCACTGTAGCATGGGGCCTGGTCTAAGAGTGGGAGAATTGCAGAATTACATCCCTGGAGAGATGAAGGCAGGACGCCTGGGCATTGAGGGGGTACACTCAAACCTCCAGAAGGACTGAGATGCAGCTAGCTCTGTAACTGTGGCAACCCAAAGCAGGGAAACAATATAAAAATGCTCTTTCCAAACGCCTCTCTGTCCAAGAGCAAAAACTACACCCATTGGTCTCCCAAATTTACAATTATCTCCAAATTATCCAAGCATGATTAGATCTAGTTAATGCTCACCTGCTATATAACACTTTTAGAGAGCACATCAGTTTAGAGAGCACATTCACATCAGTTTTCAAATGTTTTCAAATGTTTTCATAACATCGTAATACACCTAGCTTAATAGTCATGTTTTGCTATCAGGTTTTAACCTTACCAGACTCCTGTGGGTTGTTATATTTCTTAATGTGTACCAAGTTATAAGCTGTATATAAATGTTTCATGTTGCAATATGAATTGGAATTTATGATATATTTACTGCATCTTCAATGGGTTTTTAATTACTATGGTAATTTTGGGGATTTTTATGTGCATCTCTCTCTCTCACACACACACCCCCACTCACACGTAGATAGATATTGGGTAGTTATTAGGGTGACCAGATGTCCCATTTTTAAAGGGACAGTCCCGTTTTTTGGGACTTTTTCTTATATAGGCGCCTATTACCCCCCCACCTCCTGTCATGTTTTTTCACAGTTGCTATCCAGTCACCCTAGTAATTATCCTTCGACGGCATTTGGAAATATCTAGAGGCCTCCCCTCCCCCAGCCCCTACCCCCAAAATCAGTACTGTGACTGCACTCTGTACAGGTAGTAGTAAAGGAGTATATTTTTTCCCCAAATACTATCTGTTAAATGTTTCTGCAGCTGAGTTCCCAGCGAAATAATGAAAAAGTGTTTGCACAATGACTGGAGATAGCCAGATGCCTGTCTCTTTAAAAGGGAATTCAGCTACAAATGCTGCCTGAAATTATTTTCTATCACAAAGGGAAGTCCTGAATTCAAGAAGCATGAAAAGAAAGAAATCAGTCTAGGATGAGAAGCCAGAAGATAAGGATTATATTTCTGAGAGTTTCTCATGGGTTTGTTGTGTGTTGCTCGTACTCTGGAGGCCCTGGTTTAACTGCCTTTCATGAAGTTTGAGGTGGAGGAAGATCAAAGCTGTTTGCTTTTTACCCCATGTCATTCCAAAAGCAGATTTTACTTGCACAATATATTACTAAAGGAAAAGAGTTTTGCAAGACACCACATTTTTCAAGAACTCCTCATGAAAAGGTAGATTATAAATTTGTTGCAAACTTGCAGGGTTTGCACCTTGGAGAGATCCAACTTCAGATGTCTTGCATTAACTGGTACAGATGTCAGATAGGAAGGACTGTAACAATTAATGCAGTCAGTAAGCACACTGGCCAAATTAAACTAAGGTTATTAGGCAAAGCCTTAACTAGCCTATTTGGCCAGGAATCAAGAGAGATGCCTCTACAACCGTACCTTTGCTTATTAATCACAGTATACTGACAGATGTTCATTACATTTGGTGGTGGAGGAGTCCCCTTGAACACAAAGGCAGATTAGACTGTGGCAGCTGAATTTGCATAACAAAGAGCTTGACTTTTTTTCACACAAGTGTAACTAGAAATAAATGGACTCTCGGACACTCAAAACAATTCTGTCCCATGTATGATTCTGATGTACAGGGCCTCTTTGTTCTCAGTTTTGGGCCCAAGATGGCTTGTGTGAAGAACATGAACATCAGAGAAAACACTATGCAAAAAAAAGGTTTTTGGTGAATATTCAATGTTGTGTACTCCCTTGGTTTGATAATATAGCCTCTACAGTGACTTTTTATCCCTTTCTCTCTCTCTTACAGGGCACATCTACACTGCAATAAGGAGTGAGCCTCCCAGCTCAGGTCCACAGACTCACACAAGCGTGGCTCTTGCTAGTGCTCTAGAAATAGTTGTGGCTATGTAGCAGCTCAGGCCTTGAAACCTGGGAGGGAAGGGGTAGTCTTGAGAGTTTTCCTCCCAGTGCAGAAGGTGGAAGCAATATTTCCAGATAACAGTAATATACTCAGTTTAGAGTCTATCCCTGTTGTAGGCCTCCTTACCTTTCTGGCATCAGGTGTGGCTGTGACTCAGTTTCTCCTCTGGTATGCTGACTCCCTCTTCTGGTAGGGTTGATTTGGATTTTTTTAAGTACTTTTGACTCTTGAGCCAAAGGAGAAGTCTTCCTCTTCCAGGGAAACCAAAACATAAACACATAATGGTCCTTGAATCACTTGGGTTCAACAGTCTTTCATCCCATTGATACAGAGCGCCGTAGTCCTTCAGCCTTACCAAACCTAAATAGCCTCTTACCCTGTTATGCAGGGATAAACAAGTTCTTGGCTAGGGTTGCCAACTTTCTAATCGCACAAAACCGAACACCCCTGCCTGCCACCTGCCCTGCCCCGTCTCCGAGGCCCCCGCCCCCACATGCTCCATCTCCCCTCCCGCCGTCGCTAGCTCTCCACCATCCTCACTCAAGCCTGGTCTACACTAGGCGTTTAAATCGGTTTTAGGAGCGTAAAACCGATTTAACGCCACAACCGTCCACACTAGGAGGCACCTTATATCGATTTTAATGGCTCTTTAAACCGGTTTCTGTACTCCTCCCTAACGAGAGGAGTAGCGCTAGTATCGGTATTACCATATCGGATTAGGGTTAGTGTGGCCGCTGATCGACGGTATTGGCCTCCGGGCGGTATCCCACAGTGCACCACTGACCGCTCTGGACAGCAATCTGAACTCGGATGCAGTGGCCAGGTAGACAGGAAAAGCCCCGCAAACTTTTGAATATTTCCTGTTTGCCCAGCATGGAGCTCCGATCAGCACGTGTGGCGATGCAGTTAAAAATCAAAATAAAGAAAGAGCTCCCGCATGGACCATGCGGACGTGATCGCTGTAAGGGCAGGCAAATCTGTTCTATCAGCGCTCCGTTACAGAAGACGAAATTCAAAATCATTTTTTTAAAATCTCCAGACAGACGCCATAGCAGGGGCTCAGCGCACTGCTGCGTGACAAGCGTAACGGAAAGCCAAAGAATCAAATGGACGCTCATGGACTGGAGGACTCAAGCTATCCCACAGTTCCTGCAGTCTCCGAAAAGCATTTGCATTCTTGGCTGAGCTCCAAATGCTTCTAGGGTCAGACACCGTGTCCGCGGTGGGTCAGGGCATAGCTCGGCAATTTACGCACCCCCCCATCCACCCCCAGAAGTGAAAGGGAAAACAATCCTCTCTTGACTCTTTTACATGTCACCCTATCTTTACTGAATGCTGCAGATAGACGCGATGCTGCAGCCGTCAACACTAACATCCTCACTCCCCCCCCCCGCCATGGGTGGCTGATGGTGCAATACGACTGATACCCGTTCTCGTCATCAGTCTATTGGCACATGGGGCAGTGCAAAAGGGCTGGTAACCATGCCGACTAGCATCAGTGAGGTCAATCAAGGGCGCCTGGCCCTAATTTTTCCTTGTAGATGGTGCAGTATGGCTGGTAACCATCCTCATAATAGCAACAGGGGGCTGAGCTCCATCAGCCCCCACCCTTCATGTGTAAAGAAAAGATTCAATTGCCCCTGGACTAGCAGAGGGATGCTGGGCTCCTCTTCTCCACACTCCTTACTGTCCTGTCTGGACTATCATAGCAGCTGGAAGCTGCCTTCCACTCATTTCTCACTAACAAGTCACTGTGTCTTATTCCTGCATTCTTTATTAATTCATCACACAAGTGGGGGTGCAATGCTATGGTAGCCCAGGAAGGCTGGGGGAAGAACGGAATCAACAGGTGGGGTTGTTGCAGGAGCACCCCCTGTGAATAGCATACAGCTCATAATTTCTGTGGGATCTGACACAGAGCAGCTGTGCTTTCTGGCTCTATGATACAGTGGTTCTCTAGTACACTTGCCCATATTCTAGGCAGGACTGATTCTATTTTTAGATACCAAAAAGGAGGGATTGACTCAGGGAGTCATTCCCAATTTGGCTTTTGCGCCCCTGGCTGATCGGCCAGGGGCACTTATGACAGCAGCAAATGGCACAGTGCAAAAGGACTGGTAACCATGACCATCTTATTACCAATTTATGGTATGGTAGATGGTGCAGTATGGCTAGTAATCATCTCTGCTATCATGCAAAAGCAAAAGCATGCTTCTGTGTAGCGCTGCTGAATCGCCTCTGTGAGCGGCATCTATTACACATACGGTGACAGTCACAAAAGGCAAAACAGGCTCAATGATTGCCATGCTATGGCATCTGCCAGGGCAATCCAGGGAAAAAAGCCGCGAAATGCTTGTCTGCCATTGCTTTCCCAGAGGAAGGAGTGACTGACGACATTTACCCAGAACCACCCGCGACAATGATTTTTGCCCCATCAGGCACTGGGATCTCAACCCAGAAGTTCCAAGGGGCGGGGGAGGCTGCGGGAACTATGGGATAGCTACGGAATAGCTACCCACAGTGCAACGCTCCAGAAATCGACACTAGCCTCGAACCGTGGACGCACACCACCGATTTAATGTGTTTAGTGTGGCCGCGCGCACTCGATTTTATAAAATCTGTTTTACAAAACCGGTTTATGCAAATTCGGAATAGTCCCGTAGTGTAGACGTACCCTCACTTTCACCAGGCTAGAGCAGGGCATTGGGGTGTGGGAGGGGGGTGCAGGCTCCACGTAGGAGCAGAAATGAGGGGTCGATGGAGAGGGCTCTTGACTGGGGCAGAGGGTTGGGGTGTGGGGAGGGGGTGAGGGCTCTGGCTGGGGGTGTAGGCTCTGGGGTGGGACCGGGTATGAGGGGTTTGGGGTACAGGAGGGGGATGAGGCAGGGTGTTGGGGTGTGTGCGGGCTCTGGGAGGGAGTTTGGGTGCGGGAGGGGAATCCAATCTGGGGCAGGGGGTTGGGGTGCAGGAGAGGGTTCAGGGTGCAGGGTCCAGGTGGCGCTTATTGAGGCTCTCGGGAAGCAGCCGCCAGGTCCCTGCAGCCCTTAGATGCATGGGCGGCCAGGGAGGCTCCACGCGCTGCCCTCGAGTCCGCAGGCGCCACTCACGCAGCTCCCATTGGTCATGGTTCCATGCATCTCGGGGCCGCAGGGACCTGGTGGTCGCTTCTGGGAGCTGCGTGGAGTTAGGGCAGGCAGGGAGCCTGCCTTAGCCCTGGGCCCCCAGTGCACCACCGACCAGACTTTTAACGGCCTGGTCAGCAGTGCTGACCAGAGCCACCAGTGTCCCCTTTTGACCCTATTCTTGGCTATATCTATTCTTGGCTAACCTTCTTTGGTCTGCCTCAGGTGAAGCTGATGCAAGGGAATGAGTAGGGACCTCATCCCACCCATCTTGGAAGTTCCAGCCTGCGACCCCTGAACAAGCACAAGCCAGGATCTAACAACAGACCTCATCTTGTTGCCCCAGTAATTTTCCTTTATGTGTTTTACCCTTCCTTGGGGTTCCTGTCTTATCTTCTGCCTCTCTGTAGGCCTCAGCATGGGCCCTTTTCACCACAGTCCTGCCTGGGCTAGCTCCCTCAGTGAAGAGGCATTACTCAGGATCTTCCCTTTATCTTGGACTTCTCTAAACAGAGTCAAAAGCTGGCATTATGTAATCATGCAGTCACCTGAGGCCAGCCATATGGTTACTGGCCTACATTTCCCAGCATTCCTTTTGGACTATATCCCCCACAATGCCTTGGTTGTGCACGGCAGCCACCTGGGACCATGTCTGGCTTATATATTTCTTTAAAGGGCTAGTGTACATTCTGTTATACTCCCCTCCCTTTCAAGTTCAGGGCTCATTCTGTTTCAGGTGGTGGTTATTTCCTGAGGGACTGATTTTCCCAGTGCAGGACATGCATTACTTCTATTCTTCAATGGGAGGAGTTATACATGTCCTGCAGTGGGAGAAAAGAGCCCCAAGTGTAATGTTCACAGTAAGACCAAAATACACTCAGCTCTGAATATCAATTTCTGCTGGTCCACGAGCTCTGAGAAGCCAGGCAGCAATGGAGTAATACAACAGAGTGATTTATTCCTGCGTAACAGAATGACTGCTTTGAATGAGCTCAAGGTTGGAAGGAGACATTTTGTCACCTCTGTGGTTTGCTCATCACTGATATTTTCCACTCATTATGGGGCTTATCCAGCAGGCGCTGAAGTCAATGGATTATTTTGATACAACAAAACCAGTTGGATTCCCGAGTGCCTATCAAGACCAACTCTAAAACATCAGGCTATGGAACATGAAGGCCAAAGCTGTGGCAGGCCAAAGTATAGGGTACTAATGGACTCTGCTTCATTGGGCAGCAGAGGAAACTCCCAGGAAACATTAATCCACCACCCCCTCCCTCTCAATTACCTTTTATCATACACCATATGGGTTTATGTTTGCTTTACGAGCTCTGCATTACAGATGTGTGCTGTACATGCATATCTATCTATCTATCTATCTAGCACATCATTCTGTTGCTCTAGTAGCACCACATCTGGACTATCTATTGTACATCTTTTATGGACATCCTAAAAGAACCTATGAAGAGTCACAGTGAATTCTGCACCTCCCAGGATATTCAGTTTAGCAGAACTTGTGACAGAGGTGGAATGGATGTAAAAACATTCTTTTTTTGGACAAAGCACACCCTCTTTCAGAAGTGTTATCAATGCAGATACGAAAGGGCTCAGGCACTGCAAATCTATATTTTAGAGCACAGATGCATCTGGAAAACAAGCATTTTCACACTAAGACTGAGATAATTTGCCATACCTGGACTGGCTCTGATGGGAGGATTTTGCTGTCACTATTGTAATGAGGTCCCTACGGATGTTTCTGCCGGAACACTGTTGCATGATCCAAAATGAAAATCAACTCTGGGAAAGGGCTGGTGGGATTTACCTTGCATGTAGTTTTATATATCTTAAAGAGGTTTGGAGTATTCAATGTTATGAAAGTAAATGTAGCTTTTGGCAGTGAGGGGAAAAAATTGTTTGGTGTACGCTTTAGAGAGGAAGGCTGGCCTAGTGATTAGGTGCACTAGCCTAGCCTTAAGAGACCTGAATTCTGTTCCCTGGACTTCCTGGGTGATCTTGGGTAAGTCATTTAGTCTCTCTGTTCCTCAGTTCCCCATCTGTAAAATGGGGATTATCACTACCTCACAGGTAGTGAGACACTCAGATCCTCAGGTAACGGGGGCCATATAAATACCTTAGATAGATAGCCTGGAATAAATGTGTTACATCCGGATAAAGTGCTCATAACCCTGTCAGTTAAACACTGCACTCATCCAGAACATTTCTCAGGTTGACCAAGATGCTTTCAGCATCCTAAACACCTTGGGCCTATTTGCTGACTCAAAACACACACCTAAACTAGGCCTACCTCACCGCTTCTGGATACCAATTTCTAGCTCTATGGATACTAAATTAATCCATCTGGATGCCAAAAAAGTCAGTGTGTTTTTTGCTCGGATGGGGATGGGGATGGTGCAGAGAGTCTGCCTCACTTGCAAAGCCCACACAAAGGCATGCTTCTTTTTGTTCTCTGTGGAGAATTCCTTTATGAGCTGCTCCAGGGGCCGGCCAGCTCCTCACAACCCCAATACAGGGCTGTGCCACATTGACTCAGGGCTATGCCTAAGTGTCACAGCTGAGCCCACATGGCCCTAAGGATTAATGGCATTCCCTACTATTCGTGCAAACTTTTAGTGACTTGGGCATAAAAATAAAGGAAGGTCAAATCTGCTTCTATGTATCAGCTTCCTGAAAGAAAAAATTGTCTTTATCATAGTCTACTAATTTTACTAAGATGCTACATGATTACCACTCTCTGGTCCAACAGCTGGAAGGGGTGAAAACTGATGTACCTACTTATTTACTACATCTGGGATAAGCTTTTGAAGATCAATAGGCTGCAACTTTTAAAACCGTATTAAGTAAAAATCTTTCCAACTCTGTTTACAAGTAGCTTATGTGAGGGGATTCACTCATCTCCACGTTATATTTTCTGCTACTTGCTTCTATTTCTTTATTAATTAGAGTTTGCTTCCCAAGTAAATAATCTGCAAAAATGATCGTATAATGGACTGCTCTTATAGACTACCTCTCTTCCCAGCCTCCCAATCCAAATCCAACACATTTCCTAGAGACAGCAAAGCTGGACTATATGAATTAAAATCTACCATGAAGGAGTAATATTTGACTACCACTCCCTTCTTTGTACTCCCTCATTTTTGCACATATTCCTTCCCTGCCAGTTATAAAACAGATTATATCTATGTTGTTATATTATTAGAGAGACAAGGTGGGTGAAGAAATATCTTTTATTGGACCAGCTTCTGTTGGCAAGAGAGACAAGCTTTCCAGTCATGGGGAGTGGGGAGGTGGGGTATGAGAGTAGCTGGTTATAGATTATTGTCATAAGCCATAAATTCATTGTCTATTCAATCCATGATTTTTAGTGGCTAGCAACGTTATACATTTTTGAAGGTGTTGTGCAGGTTTCCTTTGAGGATGAGGACTGAGAAGTCAGATACAGGGTGATAGCTTTATCCGATGAAGTGAGTATTCACCCATGAAAGCTCATGCTCCAATATGTCTGTTAGTCTATAAGGTGCCACAGGACACTCTGCTGCTTTTACAGATCCAGACTAACGCGGCTACCCCTCTGATACTTGTTAAAAAGGGTTCACCCACAGGTGATATGGTGTTTTTGTCTTTTGTCATTTTCCTGTGTGAGTTCATACGAGAGTGTTGTGATACATTTCACCTATATAGTTTTATTGGGGAATTTAGTGCACTGGATGAGGTACATGACATGTTGTGATAGGCATGTGTGTGACCCATGAATCTTGAAAGGTGTGTTATGTGTGGGTTTTTCATCCTAGCTGAGGAGATATGTCTATAGGTTTTGCATCTGTTGTTCTGGCAGCGTCTGGTGCTGCTAGGAGTTGCTGTGTCCTGATCTAGGGGAAGCTTGCTTTTGCTGATAAACTTGGAGCAGTTGGGGGGACGTTTGAAGGCCAGAAGAGGGAGCCAGGAAAGATTTATTTCAGGCTGTGGTCCCCATTGAGTGTGGGTTGTAATTGTTTGATGATACCCCATATGGATTCCAGTGTTGGATGGTAGGTGACAGCTAGGGGTGTGCAATTGGAGACGGTTTTATTCCTAAATTGAAGCAGGTTCTCTTAGGGTATTTGGGTCGTCTGTTCCACAATGCAATCTACATCTCTGGTGGAGTGTCCTTGTTTGGTGAAGGCAGTTTAAATGTTAAGGTGTATATCCTGGACTTTCTCCTCAGAGCATATTCTGTGGTATGAGTGACTGGCTGTAGATAACAGATTTCTTGGTGTGTTACTGGATCTGTGAAGGTAGGTGTGGTGATCTGTGGGTTTCTTGTATATAGTTGTCTGTAGGGTTCCACTGTTGAAGCTGACTGTGGTGTCCAGGAAGTTGATGCTAGTGTGGGAGTGTTCCAGAGAGAGTTTAATGGATGGGTGGTGGTTGTTGAAGTTGTGGAAATCCAAGACAGAATTAAGGTCATCCATCCAGAGGATGAAATATCATAGATGTGTCTCAAGTACATCACTGGTTTTGTGGTGTATTTGTCCAGAAATTCTTCTTCAAGGTGGCTCATGAAGAGGTTGGCATATTCCCCACCCCCTTGTGATTGGAGAGGTGTTAACAGATCACTTCACCTTGTTGTTCCTTTGAAATATGTCCTAGCTACTTATGCTAAACAATCTGTTGCACTTTGTGTTCAGCTGTGACACTCTGAATACATTTCCCAGACCTGAAGACCTCTATGTAAGCTTGAAAACTTACTTCTCTCACCAACAGAAGTTGGCCCAATAAAAGATATGACCTCACTCACCTTGTCTCTCTAATATCCTGTAACCAACACAGCTACAACAACACTGCATACAACACAGGTTATTATATTATTGATGGTAGAAATAAGCTGTGTTCCTTTTCAGCCTTCAGGAGAAAGAACTTGAATAGCAGTGGGTTTTGTATTCCTTTATAAGTCTGTGTGTGTGTGTGTGTGTGTGTGTGTGTGTGTGTGTGTGTAACGTGTTGAGGGAAAGCAGAATCAAAGAGGTGAGTTTTGCGTTTAGTTCTAGGCACTCTCATAATTATAGTTTCCATCCAAATGGACCATACCCCTACCCCCCTTCCCCTGTTTTACAATCATTTATTAAGTGGGAGCCCTCTTGTTATTTGTCTCCCAGATAAATGCTTCAAGCAGCTGCATTCACAGTAGCAGGTTGAAAAGCCCCACAGCGGGCCTGATCCATTTGGAGTCAGTGGGAATCTTTTCAATTACTTCAATGGGCTTTGGATCAGGCCTGGAGAGAGGAGTATCACATTGCTCCCTAAAAGTGCCACGAGTTAGGTGCATCATGCTCCCTGCTGGCAGGATATTCTGTAGTCAACATTACCCATTCCAACATTCAACCAAGAACTAGATAAGTTCATGGAGGATAAGTTCATCAATGGCTATTAGCCAGGATGAACAGTGATGGTGTCCCTAACCTCTGTTTGCCAGAAGCGAGAATGAGCAACAGGGGATGGATCACTTGATGATTACCTGTTCTGTTCATTCCCTCTGGGGCACCTGGCATTGGCTACTGTTGAAGATAGGATACTGGGCTAGATGGACCTTTGGTCTGACCCAGTATGGCCTTTCTTATGTTTTTATGTACCCCACCCAGAACACTCTGCTCCATGGTCTTTTAACCCCGTGGACAGGTTTCTCTCAGATTCTCTCAACAATATTTCATTGAGGACTTTAAAGATAAGAACGAGGAACTTGAAACTGATTAGAAATGAGGTAAAGAGTCATTGTAAAGCACAGCATGTGATAGACTCTAATCTCATGGGATGTTTGACCTAAAAGGTAGCCATCTGCCTGCTGAACAAGCTGAAGCTTTCATACCACCTTCACTCTGAGCCCTGGGTGGACCTCGCTGGGCTTGGCTAGTAGTGATGAAAGCCTGGATCGTCATGTGACAAGACCACATCTGAAACACATACCTGTATGAAGTAGAGACTGACTGCTTCACCTATGTGCACAGGCCAGGGATGGCAAAACAGAACAAAGTGTTCCAGAGATGTTTTCCAAAACGTCATATAACTTCATTTTAAAACTGAAATGTATATTGTTTCTCTGCCATTCCTTTGTCCCTTCTGTGGCAAGAAACAAAAATTCATCAGTGTCACTCTCAGAGCAGAGCTTCAAGGCTAGCACACCCCAAATATTTAGAACCACAGGCTACTTTCATCCATGTCGAACTGAGCAGCAGTGACTGAAGGAAGACAGACAAAGCAGAGGAATTTCATTCACTGAATATGAGAGTGTCAGTTCCAGACACCTTAAGAAGCATAAACTACAAGATATAAGAAATGCAAAATGCTTGGCTCGTGGAGAGCTGGCTTATTTATCTAATTTCTTCATGTGTGAAGCTCTTTTTGCTGTAGCAAGGTGCAATGCTGGGTAGCATATCAGCATCATAACACACTACATCTAATGCACAGCAAAGAGAACATCCCAGGGGTGCTTACCATGCATGGAATAATAAACAATAACAGAGTATTTTACATTTATATGGTATTTTTCCATCCTGGAGGATTACAAAGCACTTGACAAATTTAAACTGCTCTACAGATTATATATAGAGAACCACTTCTCCCATCACTGAGATACAGCCAGCCTTGTGCACAATACAACATAAGCCAGGCGTTAGGTTTTATGATAGAACACCAAGAATAGCTAATGTAATTAAAATTGCATCAGAAATGTCATGTCACTACCAGGATGCAGGCAGTCTGACCTAATGGCTGAAGCTGTAGTCAGGAGCCAGGCCGGGTCAGATACCAGGGGATCAGAGTCTGCAGCAGTGCCAGAGGGCAGACTCAGATGTCAGGTAGCAGGAGATCAAAGTCTGAGACTGGGGGGCTGGGTTAGGATACCAGTAGGTCAGAGCAGACAGCAGGAGCAGATAGCACAAGAGAAGCACTTCTAAGGAGTTGCACAGACAACTTCCTGTTCCTCTCCTTGGTTTAAACAGAAGCAGGTGTAACTTTAGTGCCCGCATGACCAAGCTAGAGTCTCTGTCCTGCAGGCAGCTCTGACCAAGAAAAGGCATGTGCAGGAATGTAGCAGGGAAAGTCCCTTCCACCCCAAGGGCACCTGTTCCCCCCAGCACGCCCAGGAGTGAACACACACACCGGAATAGAACAATGAATATAAGAAAGGGAAATACGTATTTACAGAGGGATGGATGGAGAAAGACATCAGGGGGAAAGACAGGAGGAGCAATAAAACTGGGTTGCATTCAACACGAGGCCCACATAGGTCCAGTGGTGGACTCTGAAAGGGCAGACACTGAGCAATGCATCTGCACTCTGAGTTTAGGAGTCCAGGGCAAAGTTGCAATCCAGTGGTGAGTCTTGGAAGCTCCTGGTATCTTGGGCACCAGTAAACCTTCCCCAACAAACAACCCCCTCTGGTGCCATCTTCTGCCACTTTCTGCAAACCAGCACAGAGCGGCAACCTCCCCACTTAACTAGCTAACAGCCTCCCTTTTTATTCCCAATGCAAGGTGTCACGCCCCAGTACTCACAGCTCTGGGCAGCAGTGGTAATGGGTCCAACTCCAGTTTGTCCTTCTTGGGAAATTTCCTCCCTGGCACAGAGCTCCTCTTGGCTCCCATCCTGGGGTGTCCCCAATCAGCCGCTCTGTCCCTCCCAGGCTTCGGGCAGGTTCTCGGATGCTTTACGTTGTGAGGGCCTGCTTGCTGCATAGGGGTGCCAACTTGGTAATAATATTTAAAAACCGGACACTCCAGCAGGAGTGCTGGACCATCACCTGCCTTGTCTCTTCCCCCCAGGCCTCACCCCTGCCCAGCCTATTGCCCCAAAGTCCTGTCCCTGCCCCACCCCTTCTCCCAACCTCTTGCCCCTGCCCTGCCTCTTCCCCTGAGACCCTGCCCCGGTCCACTCCTCTTCCTCCCCCTGTTGCTCATTGCTTTTCCCCTCCCACCCCCGGCTGCCTGGGTCAGGAGGGGCTCACCTGTGGAGCCGGGGATGGGAGCTGCAGCTGCCCAACAAAGTGTGGAAGTAGAGCAAGAACTGACAGGGATTTCAATGCATGACAGTCTCTGTTAGCAAGAGTCAGGCTAGCTGTAACCCTAATAACGCGAGGTTTGTGTGAAGCGAGTGGGAAAGAACTGTGGGAGAAGTCGCTGCGACCTTGTGTCGATAATAAGGAATGTAAATTGGCGTCTAAATAGAAGTGAGAAAAAGAAGATAATAAAATAGCCTACGTATAAACAAAATGCAGCTGTTGCTCATTGTTGTAGGTAACAAAAAGTATAAATGCTTGCTGTAATTGTTTACCTGGAGAGAGACCTGCCTGGGACTGGGACAACCCTGTGTCCTAGAGCACTCCCTCCCTCTATAAAATTATAAAGAGAAAATAAAGTATCTGACTCTGCTGCACCCAACCAAAAAGTGAGAACTACTTTTTCTCCGACAAAAGGTAGGAGGCAGCCTCAGCTGAGTAGGGGCTGGAGTGGGTGATGACCCTGCTCCTCCCCGCCTCCCCCGCTCGCAGTAACTGGACTTGAAGTGTCCAGTCAATAAATCTGACTGGACACTTCGTCAGGTCCACTTTTCAACCAGACTTTCCGGTCGAAAACTGGGCACCTGGACACCCTATTGCTGCAGTCCTTCTGCGTGGAGCTCCAGACACACATACCCTGTTGCTCTCCCTCTCACTCCACTTCCGCCCCACCCCCTCAGAAACCAGCACTTCCTCTTCCTGGAACAATTAGCACTTCCCTCCACCCCTCAGGACAAAGATTTAAAGGGGCCGTGCTTTCTAAACCCCAAAGGGGTTACACAGGGAAAGAATCATGACCCCTGGAGCTCCACCAATCAGATCCCAGGACTGAAGTCCTCCGTCAGAGTTGAATCCCCTGGTTTAAGTCCGTCTTCCACTGAAGGGGAGAAGGGATTTGAATAAGAATCTGCCCCCCTAACATGAGATGACAGTACTAGGCAGTAGTGTCATTCTAATTCTTTCTCTGACCCAATTAATATTTAAGTATTCCATTGCAGGGGTGCTGGAAAAAATTGTATAGTGGGGGTGCTGAGAGCCATTGGACCAAACTGTAAACCCTGTATATAATGGAAACCACTTCAAGCCAGGGGGTGCTGCAGCACCCACCGCACCCCTAGTTCCAGCACCTATGTTTCACTGTTTAATTAAAGTGGAAGAACTTCAAGTGGAGAGATTGAGGAAGACACACATCAGACTGTTCCATAGCCTAGTGGCTAGGGCATGTGCCTTAGAGGTGGCTGATCCTTGTTCAAGTTCCTCCTTCTCTGGCAGGGAAGGGATTTGAATCAGCGGCGAAGGTGGGTCTCCCACATCCTGGGTGACTACCTAACTGCAAAGCTAAGGATTATAAGGGAGGACCTCCTTCCTGGCTGTCCTGTTTCAGGTCCTGCATACAGTTTAAGGTAGCTCAGCACCTCTCTTCCCCTCCAATTCACAGATCACTAACAGAATTTAATGTCAATTTCCAAGAGAGGGGCAGGCTTAGCATGTGTTCCTCTCCTTGGTATCTCCCATTGGTTATCTTAGCTGCTCCCCACCCAGCATTCTGGTTTTTGCAGAGTTAATTCTATGGTGTTTATGTCTCCCCATGCATTATATAGAAGTGTAACAGGGTCGGGACTCACCCCTGTGGCACCTCCTGCTGGTGACTCTGGGAATTAGCTCTTTTCCAGCGCTGGAGCGCCCTCTGCAGGCTGGTGATCTGCCTGTCTTCAGGCCCCCGTGTCCCTCCCTGGACCCGGTGCCCTCTTACATGGGGTTGCTGCCCCCTGGCAGTACCCCTTTCTCTCTGGGTCTCCCCTCCTTGGGGAACTCCACCCTCTATCCCCACCTTGCCTCAGTATTGGCTACTGCCAGTCATTGTCTAGCCCCACACTCTGGGGCAGACTGCAGTATCAGCCTACTCATCACAGGCAAAGGGGTTTGGACCTGCTGCCTTGGCCTACCTCTGGGCTGCCCTCTGCAACCCCTAGTACCTGTTGGCCCAATGCTAGGCCACAGCCTGGGGCTTTCCAGGCTGGAGCTCCCCAGCTCCTCAGCCTTTCCCCAGCCCTGCTTCACTCAGGTATCCAATCTCAAGCTCCCTGCAGCTAGGCCCTTCTCTCTCTGAAGGCAGAGAGAGACTGTCTTGGCTTCTGGCTTCCCTGGCCTTCTTATAAGGGCCAGCTGTGGCCTGATTGGGGTGTGGCCCCAGCTGCAGCCACTTCCCCCATCAGCCCAGCCTAAAGGCTGTTTTCTCCTGCTACAGCCCCTTCCCAGGGCTGTTTTTAACCCCTTCAGGGCCAGAGCAGGGGTCCACCCTGCTACAAGAAGCCTAGCACCTAACTCAGGCTTTGCGGATTATCGTATGTTCCCGTGATATTTTAGGCACTGTAGCACTCTGCACAGCAATGCCTAAGTCCCTTTGTGGATCCCACCCTTAGGGACCTCAATGACCTAGGTGGCAAGGGAGGTCAGGAGCTAACTGGTAGCACATCTCAGCACTTGATTCTGCAGAAGGTACAAATTAAGGGGGAATGAGTCCTAATCCTGATTGCCCTCCACTAAATCCAACTCCATAGTGCAGAGGGAAGTTGACAGGCAGGAAAGGGAAGGAGGAGATGTGGGTGGTGAGAGGAGGATGGGTAGTTGGCCTGTAATCTGAAGAGGGGTGGAAGGGACCTGTGCCACAGTATACTCAAAACATCACTCACAGAAGCTTCTACTGGCTGTGGAGAAAAGGGGTGGGAGGTTGGAAGGGAAAAGGGAGCGGGCTTGAAGGGCCAGCATTATAAGAAGACCACACCCAGGAATTGTAGGATGCAGGGAATGGAGCAGGCAGTGCTTTTACTACAGGTGGGGAGGCTGCCACTGCAGAGCCCCAGTAATGGACAGATGGGTGTTTGTTGCAGAATGGCTGGGAGTTCCTGGGGATGGAGGAGTAGCAGGAAATGGAACGCTTCAGAGAAGCTGGGAGAAACTGCCAAGTGCGGGAGTAAGCTTACTTGAGAGAGGAGAGGACAATTCTGAATGAAGCCTCAGACCCAAAAACATCTAAGTTCTGGAGTGGCTTGGCAGCTGCAAGTGAAGATAGAAAGACTGCTGTGGAGAGTTGCAAGGTAGAGCTTCTTCAGGCAGGTCTCCAGGACTAGGGTCGCCAACTTTGGTTGGACAAATTCCTGGAGATTTCATCATATGAATTAATCTTTAATTAAAGATTAATCTTTAATTCCTGGAAACTCTAGGACAATCCTGGAGGGTTGGCAACCCTACTCCAGGCATAGGTGCTGGAACAATTTGTATAGTGGGGGTGCTGAAAACTGTTGAACCAAACTGTAAACCCTGTATATGATGGACACCACTTCAAACCAGGGAGTGCTGCTGCACCCCCAGCACCTTTAGTTCCAGCACCTATGTCTCCAGGCAGACGGGAGTGCATGGTCCCTGGACAGAGACTGATGATGACTGGACCCTGCAACATATTACCTGATTGGGCCCGTAGAGGGAGTTCACCTTTTTGGTGGGAAGGGAATGTATTTGCTGAACATCAGGAAGTGGGCTCTGGGTTCCCTTCTCTCCCTCTCTTGTTGAGGGCTAGGGATCTAGAAGGAGGAGGCATGTCGAGTTAATCCAGACTTAATCCTGATAAATGTTGCTTAACCATACACCTTTAGTTTTAGTTGTAAAAAGATCTGAAGTAAAATATTTTTGGAAGCATATGGGTATTTTTTGGTGGGAGACTTCACAATTGTTTTGTAAATATGCACATGCCTCTTTAATCTGGATCTGTGAGCATCCCCAACTAAAGTTCCAAATCAAGCACTGACATGGGATTAATCATGATAGTGACACCACACCAGATAGCAGTGATGAGAACTCAGCCTTTGAGGAAAGAATCCTCACTGACACAGGATCACACCTTTATTGATTTGAAAGCTGCATAAAGACCAGCTACTGGTACAACGGCCACGTAGTTAAAACTGTCTGTGAGGGGCTGCAGGGTCTGGTGTGCCCTACACCTCTCAATCTGATGCTTGGGATTACAATGGATGGTTCCAGAGAGGGAAGCCAATTTTGGCTTTCTAACCATGCTGTGCCCCTAACAATAGCATTGTGTTAGAGAGCTCCTCAGTCGCATGGAGTGCTTCGATTTCCCTGGGATAGTTATCAGAAGGCCTCTATTATGTATTGAGATATGCCTGAACATTAGCAGGAAACTTTAGGTGATCAGAAGTTAACACACACACTAGGATACGCACTTTAGCCAAAGCCGGTGAAGTATTTCACAAGTTTCAAGCTACCAGGCAAAATGAGAAAAGGATTAGCTGGTTTATCCACGTGGCTGGGAAGGGTGTGTCAGAACATAAAGTTCCCGTGGTGAGGCCCAGAAAATCCCCTCAAAGGGAAAGAAAACTTGAGACAAATTGTCTTGCTGATTTTAGCCAAAGGTTCAACATGTGTCCACTGATTTTAGACTGGTTAAGTGTAGGCCAAAATCAAAACCCTTTCCTAGGTAAATACAATGTCAGAGAGAGAACTCAAAATATTTGGATGTTAATTACCACTTAGCTGAAATAAGGGCTGATCTAGGAATATTTGCCACATAACTCAGGGGTAGGGCATTATGACAAATACCCTCATGGTAAAACTTCAGTGAGATGAAATAAAATAAAATAGAATGAAAACCTAAATCTGGATTAATAATGCTGCCCTGACATGGAGAGGACAGTGCTTAGCCAGTTGGGTTCGTATTTTCCTTCATGATAGAAAAATATGCTCTGTGGTGATAGTGATGTAGAGAGAAATGTGCTTCCCCTCCAAAATTACTGCTGTTTACCAAAAATGTCAGCTAGAGATCTCTGGAGATACCTCTTTAGGGGTATTAGCCATGCTACAGTTCAGGTGGCTGGCAAGATTAAATTGCCAGTGCAAACTGGCACACAAACAGCCAATATAAATTTCCTTGTGACTGTTACTGCAGAGAACAATATAGTCCACAATATGGTTAGATTTTGGAGATCACAGAATAAATCTTTATGGGAAGAGAATATCTTTATTTTACAGTAGCTACAAAGGAAAAGCCCACAACTCTGCACAGTCTGAACTGTAGTTTGGGGTTTATTGGTGGGGGTGGGAGGAATAGGTAGTATCTAGAAATGTCTACTACCAGGGCCAAGTAAAAGATGAGGCTCTTTTCAGCACTACTTAAGGTTTTATGTAGAGTTTCACGGTACTAAAAACCAGAACCCTGGCAAATAGACTGCAAAAAATGTTCCTATAAGAATCTACAAGATGTGACCAATGCCATAAACTTTAATGAAGGTTGCTATGGCTAGGGAGATAGAACAAGTGGAAAGTATTTTTACTGACAGGTGCAATGAAGGAATAGTTGTCAGCACTGTTCAGCAACACGGTAAGGATAATCTCTCTGCTATCCCAGAGCACTGGTGAATACAATGATGGAAAGCCGTTCCACAGAACTTTGCTGCAGGGAACAGTTGGGATTGACTCAGGTGCTCCACAATATATGCTGAAGTGTTTTCCAGAGGACCTAAAGATTTGACTAGTGTAGCATGGCCTACAAACTAGGAGAGCTCCCTGTGAAACTGTGGCTAAGCAAAAACAGAACGATATAGCTGATCAGACTGAGTTTAGTTTAGAATCAGAGAAGCAACAGCATATGGGCTGTTTGTGATGGTTAAGGCCCTTTGTTACTGGCTTTTATTTTGTTTAAAATTTCCTAGGAGTTGATCAGTGTTTATTACAACAAATAGAAAATGGGTGATATTCAGTGCAAAAAATTAACTTCACTGTTTTATAGATAAATATTGGGGGACAGAAGGTCAGAAAAAAAGCAACAAAAAGAGAAAAGTAAGAGTTTATGAAACCATTTCTCTAATCCCCATTGCAGAAATTAAGCTTCCTTTTAAAACAGTTTTCTGTTTCTTACTCTTGATAGAAGGGGCTTCAGTGTGAATTCCAAAAGACCTGTGTGGTGTAGGCTCACAACAAGTTGTTTCAGTGTCTTTTCCAAGGTCCGTCCTCCTGCAGTCCTGGAGGTAGCCGAATTCAGAAAAATATTCTCTCCATGTTAGCTGAGCCAGGCAGGACAGTGAGGATGTGAGAAACTGCCTGGCTCAGCTTTGGGAATTTGGTGCAGTGGGTTTTCCATATTTCAAATGGAGTGATGTCACTGTTGTCTGGAGGGAAGCATCGCCATGTGCACATGGAATTCACTTTCCAGTTTAGCCCTTTTTTCATTAGGAGCCATGGGGAATCCAATACAAAAATAATCATGACATTTATCAGTAGAGGACACCCTTTTGCAATGGGAGATCAAATAGCACAATGACTTTCCAGAATGATAGCTTGCTCTAAAGAGCTTCAGGGGACATATTATGAGTGACAGTAGCTTTCCATTTCCTTGACAGCTCTGCGTTAAGGTCTTGGAAAGCCTTTCCGAGCGTATCCTGCTCACTGACTGGCAAAAAGGACATGAAAAGATTTGTTTTTTTCCCTGGACTTTCCCCAGATGTGCTTTGTGCTAAAGTTCCACAGAGACATTGTTGATCAAAATGCCACACATCTTTGTTAGAGAACGTTCTGTCTGTTGAAGAACAGGATTCCCGTTTCTTCTGCACTTCATATGATGGCTGAAAGTTTCAATCAGCACTCAAGGAAAGCAGCAGGTGGCAGGTGCCCGGCCAGTGAAGGGATTCCCAGTTCTCATGGTGGGAGGCAGGTGGGACTGGTGGGGGTTGCCTGGTATTCACTGTGATGTAGCAGTTGAAGAAACCTTTTTCTCCTTGCGGGTCTGTTGCTGCAGCAGTCAGGTGACCTTGCCCATCTCGCTCCCCCACTGCAGCATAGCAGTTACACTCCTCTGAGCAGAAACACTGTGAGAGGAGACTGAGCTGTTATCTTTCCTTCTGGAATGGGGAGCTAAGTCCAGGAAGTTCTGGAGCATCCCAAATTTGGTGAAAATAATGTGGTTTTTTTAAAAAATCCCAGGAATTTTTGGGGAAAATCTATAAAAATTGAAAACAAAGGGCCTTAGTGATGGTGTGGAGTTAAAGATGCTCAGATGCTACCGTGCTGAAGATGGCATAAGAATCTATCTAGAACAGTAGATAAAAAGGACCAAATCTTCATCTTGTATATCGAAAACCAGGCTCTCATTGATGGTACAGTTAAAGATGTCTGTCCATCACCACAAATGGAATATACCTTCAACACATTAACAGTCACTGGTTTTCTACCCCAAATTTGGTATCTGGTTACTGATAGGTCACAGGGACCCCAAGAGTATATAAAGCAGCCACATCCTATAGTCACAAGGACTTTCTTGAATGGAATATCAGGCTATTTGGACTTTGCAATGCCCTGGTAACATTCCAACACCTTTTGGACAGAGTCCAAGCAGGGCTATTCTTGGATGATGCTATTGTTCTTGGGAAAAGTGTACAGGCAGTGCTAAATAGGCTCTGGTGAGTTTTTCAACACTTATTTACTGCTAAATTAAAGCTAAAACCTATTAAATATTGTTTATTTGGGCATCAGTTCTCATATATATTGTAGCTAATCGCTGAGACAGGGATTGCTATTAACCTGGGGGAGATCTGCAAAACTGAGTGACCAGTCCCAGGGAATGATTAGAGCGCAGAGAAATGGAATCCAGCCGAGGTTCTGCCAGACAGCATGTCACAGAGCCATCAAAATCCAGATCACCGACAAAAATGTAAAGGAGTTTATGCAACACCTCAAAGGAGACCTAGAATGAAACCAAGCAACATGGATTTCCCACACAGACACTTGACACTCCCATTAGGAATCAGGCTAGTGGTGTAGTAGTCTGGCATCTCTGACAGGTGTACCTGTGAGTTCATTGTTTGATTTGACATATTTGTACTTAGGAATGTAAGAGATTAGATATCAAACAGCAATAAAATGTTCATGCTGGGAGGGCCTGTATATAGCTGAATGCTGGGATGACCACAAGGTTGTCTGAGCACAGAGTGGGGGTATTATTACACAATGGGGTTGTAAGGGGAATTCAGTTCTTGAGAGAATGACTTTGCCAAGCACCAGGAAGTGTGCGCTGGGTTCCTTTGGCTGTGTCTCTGCTTTTGAGGTATAGGGAGCAGAGTTATTCTGCTAGTTTCCATTCAGAGTTGATCCCACTAAATATTTGCTACCCATCCTTAGTTTTAGCTTATATCATTAGGGAACATGTTTTAGAGAACATGAGTTATTTGGGGGGACTTTATGATTGTTTTATAAGTGAAAATGTACCTTTACCACCTGAGTTTCTCCCTCCAGTTGGTGTTTTGTTTCTCAAAGTTATTATTTATTTTTAATTCACTCAATGCTATTTTTTCCTACAGTGATACAGTTTTGGTGTATAGGTTTTACCCCAGGGGGAATCACCACATTTTTGGTCTGTAGTACCTTGAGTCCATGTAACATTTTTTTCTTAGAACCCCCAAATCTGTCAGTTGCTGACAAAGTAATAGGCATCAGAGCTCCCAAAGATAGGACTCCTTGCTGGCTCAAGAAGGCCAAATGTCTCTGCCTGAGAGCCCCACAAAACAAGTAGCTCAGGCACAGAAAAGTACAGCCCCTAGTTGGTTCCTCCAGCACTTGTACCAGAATAGCAAATAGGGCAGGCGACTAGCTTGGCTTAATAGTGAAATCTTTGGTGAGCTTAAACTCAAAAAGGAAGTTTACAAGAAGTGGAAATTTGGATAGATGACTAGAGAGGAGTATAAAAATATTGCTCGAGCATGCAGGGGTGTAATCAGGAAGGCCAAGGCACAGCTGGAGTTGCAGCTAGCAAGGGAAGTGAAGGGTAACAAGAAGGGTTTCCACAGGTATGTTAGCAACAAGAAGGTCAGGGAAAGTGTGGGACCCTTACTGAATGGAAAAGGCAACCTAGTGACAGATGATATGGAAAAAGCTGAAGTACTCAATGCTTTTTTTGCCTTGGTCTTCACAGACAAGATCAGCTCCTAGACTGCTGCACTGGGCAAGACAGTATGGGGAGGAGGTGAGCAGCCCTCAGTGGTGAAAGAACAGGTTAAGGACTATTTAGAAAAGCTGGACATGCACAAGTCCACGGGGCCAGATCTAATGCAGCCAACTCCTTTAGCACCCTTGGCTAATGTGATTGCAGAGCCATTGGCCATTATCTTTGAAAATTTGTGGTGATCGTGGGAGGTCCTGTACGATTGGAAAAAGGCAAATATAGTGCCCATATTTGAAAAAGGGAAGAAAGAGAACCCGGGGAACTACAGCCTTACTTCAGTCCCTGGCAAAATCATGGAGCAGGTCCTCAAGGAATCTGTTTTGAAGCACTTGTAGGAGAGGAAGGTGATCAGGAACAGTCAACATGGATTCACCAAGGGCATGTCATGCCTGACCAACCTGATTGCCTTCTATGATGAGATAACTAGCTCTGTGGATATGGGGAAAGCAGTGGGATGTGATATATCTTGACTTTAGCAAAGCTTTTGATATGGTCTCCCACAGTATTCTTGCCAGGAAGTTAAAGAAGTATGGATTGGATGTATGGACTATAAGGTGGATAGAAAGCTGGCCAGATTGTCGGGCTCAACGGGTAGTGATCATTGGCTTGATATCTAGTTGGCAGCCGTTATCAAGCGGAGCGCCTCAGAGGTTGGTCCTGGGGCCGGTTTTGTTCTACATCTTTATTAATGATCTGGATGATGGGATGAATTGCACCCTCAGCAAGTCTGCAGATGACACTAAGATGGGGGAGAGGTAGATATGCTGGAGGGTACGAATAGGGTCCAGCATGTCCTACACAAACTGGAGGATTGTCCCAAAATAAATCTGATGAGGTTCAACAAGGACAAGTGCAGGCTAGGGACAAATTGGCTAAGCAGCAGTTCTGCAGAAAAGGACCTGGGGATTACAGAGGACGAGAAGCTGGATATGAGTCAGCAGTGTGTTCTTGTTGCCAAGAAGGGCAACGGCATATTGGGCTGCATTTGTAGGGGCATTGCCAGCAGATCAAGGGAAGTGATCTAATCGGCACTGGTGAGGCCACACCTGGAGTATTCTGTCCAGTTTTGATCCCCCACTACAGAAGGGATGTGGACAAATTGGAGAGAGTCCAGAGGAGGGTAATGAAAATGATTAGGGGGCTGGGGCACATGACTTACGGGGAGAGGCTGAGGGAACTGGGGTAATTTAGTCTGCAGAAGAGAAGATTGAGGGGGGATTTGATAGCAGCCTTCACCTACCTGAAGGGGGGTTCCCAAGAGGATGGGGCTAGGCTGTTCTCAGTGGTGGCAGATGACAGAAGATGAAGCAGTGGTCTCAAGTTGCAGTGGGGGTGGCCTAGGTTGGATATAGGCTGACCAGACAGGGGGCAGGAGTAATAGGAGCCTATATAAGAAAAAGACCCAAAATCGGGACTGTCTCTATACAATTGGGACATCTGGTTACCCTAGTTGGATATTAGGAAACACTATTTCCCTAAGAGGGTGGTAAAGCACTGGAATGGGTTACCTAGGGAGGTGGTAGAATCTCTATCCTTAGAGGTTTTTAAGGCCTGTCTTGACAAAGCCCTGGCTGGGATGATTTAGTTGGTGTTGGTCCTGCTTTGAGCAGGGGGTTGGACTAGATGACCTCCTGAGGTCTCTCCCAACCCTAATATTCTATGATTCTATTATTCTTTTCTGGTGCACGCTGTAACAAGGCTATTGCACAATAATAAATGCTCTCTGACATCTGCACCTTGTTTGTACCCCGAGATGGGAGTCAGGAAGGAATCTGATGCTCACGAAAAGGCAAATGGGGTAGATCTCTTTAGAAAAATGTAGGCAAGAATAACCAGAGAATATCTGCCAAGTAACAATCCTTTGGGAAACATTTGGAGATAAAAAAAGGGAGCTGGTATATTAATATTGGAGAGACTGGTATCGAATAACAGAAAAGCAACACTAATAAGAGTTACACTGCTAAAAACAGGCAGTAACTGATTTAATAGATACATGGAATGCAGTGGAGAATGTACAGTTAGTTACCAGTAAAAGCATTCATTTGATAAAATGCCACATAAATAGGGTTCAGACCCAGCCAGAAATGAACAGAATTGAAAATAGAGTAATGCTGAGAGTAAAGACCCACAATTGGGCACTAGTATCAAACGGAAGACAGCAGATGTCAGTTTGCAAATCTACATTATTCTCATGGACCAAGAGGAAAGTGGAAGTAAATGTAATTGGGATCAAATTTACTGATGACCCCAAAACCAGAACGGCAGCAAAACCTAAGAGGAGAAAACAGAAATACTCAGTAACTCAGAGAAATGGGGACATCTGCTCACTGCAATGCTTCACTGCTCCTATCTTATGTAAGGGGGTGGTGTATTCTTAGGAAAGGTGATGTTACCCAGAGCAGGGAAAGATTTATAGAACCAATAATGATTGCAAATGTAACCATATTTAAAGGTTCTTTTTATAACACCCTGCAAGGCTTCCACGTGAAAACATGAAGGGTTCTTAAATGGAAATGCAGCCAATAGACCACTTAGCTTAGATTCTGTAAGAAACCCTGTGTTTAGCTCCTCTAACAGTTTTTCCAGAAGCTTATCTACCTAGTTTGGTAGGTGCCAGTTTACAGGGAAAGAAAACATCGGAGTGTTTTATTTATCCCAGATTTCCAAGAAGGGCAGCCCATGACCATTGTTATATTTCCTTATAGGGTGGATATATGTCTGTTTTCTTCCTGGTAAAATGTTTATCACTTTGGCACGGAGAGGAGCTCTCTTTATGTGGCAACCCACTCCATTGCTGAATCCTATGGATAGTCCCTTATTCTGAATTCAATTGTACTCGAGGATTTGGTGTAGTCCTTGAAGGCATCACAAGGCAGACCATGTTTAAATTTCAAGTACAAGCATGCAAAGCTCAGGAACGCAACATTCAAGTCTAGTAATTTTCAACTTAAAATATAAAAGTTTTGGGAGGACTCCAAGGACAGATAGACAGGTGGATGCATGGAGGGGTTGCCAGAGGCTATGGTTCAGAGTGTCAAGTGAAACCTAGCAGGAGTATCAGAGACCCCACAGGAAAATGAAAAAGTGCCTCCTGTGCTCAGTCTATTTTATTATTCCTCTTCCATTTGCTAAAACAAAGCAAACCAGATTTCATAAATAGGAAGATTTCATATAGCGTATTTCTGTATTAAACATGGTGAAGTGCAGCAATACAGCAAAACTAATGACTGAGTGTGGCACTTCGGATTTTTCAGACATCATGAAATAGGTTCTGAAAATGAACTTTTGATAACTAATTTAGTGCTTATTTCTTTTTCCTTTGCTTTATTGTTGCTTGAATGCCTCATGAGATCCTTCAGAGAGATCCATAATGAAATAATTGCTGGGTATATCCCCACAGTCCAGTCATAAATCTTGCCTTCGGTTGCCTTTTGTGATGTCCATGCTAACTTCCATAGTTTCCAAATACTGCTAGTGTTTTTTTTCCTCTGTATTTATTTCTCCATTTTTCAAATCTTTGGTGACCAACTTACTTCGACACATCCTTGTACAAGTTCCACACCGATGAAAAAATGGCTGCTAATAAATAAAACACATCAAAATATCAGTTCTTTGATCTGTGAAATCTGTTGGGCCCTAGCATATAATTACATAAGTCAGGATACACGCTTTTTCAACAACCTTCAGTGATGAAGGACAGAGGTTGCTATAGCCTACCAACCTCTTGGCAATCCCTAGAAAGGTTGCTGCAGATTCTGCAATCATCCACCGAGGCACTGTCATAAAGTAGAGTGCATGGTGAACTCTTCAAGGATAACATTGTCCCTCTGGTGCACTGTGTAACCAGTGGGAGCCGATATCAGGTTAGACCAGGCCAATGCTGTATTTTCCTGGGTCCTCTGAAGTCATCGTCTCTTAGGTCTTGATCTCGTCAGCCCCAAGGTCTCAACTCTGCTTCCCCTCTGCCCTGAGGTAGAGTAAGATTACCTGGCACACTGGGGCTCCAGTCAATGTAGGTGACCAGTCTTGTGAAATACACTCCTGCTCCCAACCTAAATGGAGGAGTGGGCCCAAAAGTTCCTCAATTACTTCACCAATAAAGAATCCAAGTGTTACAGGATATCACGGTAGTGTGGAAGGAGAACACCACATCTTGAAGAACCACTGTAACTGTAGAGTAAAACAAGATTTTTTCCTTTCTCGAGTGGTATTCCATACGTATTTTGCATGTGGTGCCTCACAACCAGTGACTTTGTAGGGAGAAGTGCAGAGTCTATTTGAATAATGATTGTAGGACAGCTCTGCCAACACAGGCATCAGATCTTGATGCCTCAACAAGGGAATAATGCTCTGTAAAAGTTTAGACTGACCCCCCACCCTATGGAGCCGCCTTGCACATTGCAGAGACTGGTACGCTTCTCAGGGAAGCTGCAGAAGCTGCTCAAGCCCTAGTAGAGTGGGTTCTAAACACCATGGGTGGATCTAATCTAGATAACTCATAACGTGATTTAATAAAATTAGACACCCACATAGACAGTCTGTGGGTAGATATTGCCTGACCCTTCATACTCTCTGCAAACACTATGAAAAGCCATGACGGAATGACTTCGTTCTATCCAGGTAAACTGATAGAATACCAGCTACATCAAGGGTGTATGGTTTTGCTTCTCCCCTGGCTGGTGTGGGATTCGGGAAAGAAACCTGGCAAATGAATCAACTGAGCTAAAGGTTCTTTTTTTTTTTTTAAACATTTTCTCGGTAATGATTTTAACCTTAAGAGTAAACAAGCTTGTTTCAACAGCACCATGGCAGTTACACTGTGTATGTCTCTCAAGAGAAGGCATCCTTCAACAGTGTCTTTATGGGAAGAGGTGGAGAAAACAGTCCTCCTATGCATACCCAGAGTGAGTCTTTCCACCAATTTAATGATGAGAGATCTTCTGGGGGAACTTGTACACTTATGCCCATCCATGTGATGTCTCTTTGGTAGATACACAGATTTCAGCCACCCTTGCAGGCAGTGCAGGTGAAGTCTGGCATGCTGTGTGACATAAGTGTAGGAGGGCATGTGACTGAGAAGTCTGAAGCAGGCTCATATGGACATTTGAGGGTAACCTTGAAGCTGGCTGATGAGGCCTACTGTGGCACTGAATCTGTCTTGTGGCAGATAAACTCTTGCCATTGTGGAATCTAGCACGGCCCCTATGAAATCTATTATCAGAGTCATACTAGAATTGACTTTTCTCTGTCAATTCTGAGACCCAGGATAGTGAAAAGTTTTAAGAACATGTGAATGGAGTCATTCATTTGTTGTGGTGATTTCCCTCAAATTAGCCAATCATCAAGCTACAGATGTACCTGGATCCCTTGCTTTCTCAGGTAAGCCACCATGACTGCCAAGCTTTTGGTGAATATTCTTATCACTGTTGAAAGACCAAAGGGCAGGACTATGTACTGGGAGTGAGAATATCCCATTTGGGATCCCATGTATACTCTGTGAACTGGGTGGATTGATAAGTTAAAGTCTGCATCCTGCAGGTTGAGAATAAATAGAATCTCAAAATTTTTCAAGCAGTTCTTGATCAAAGCATTGGGGGGGAAGGGATAGCTCAGTGGTTTGAGCATTGGCCTGCTAAACCCAGGGTTGTAAGTTCAATCTTTGAGGAGGCCACTTAGGGACCTGGGTCAAAAATTGGTCCTGCTAGTGAAGGCAGGGGGCTGGACTCAATGACCTTGCAAAGTCCCTTCCAGTTCTAGGAGATTGGCATATCTCTTATTATTATTATTAAATTTGCTGTCTTCAGGTGGGTGCAAGATGAGTAGTCATAGAATTCCTTGGGGAATTCCTACAGTGAAATTTCTGCTTTTCCCTAGGTTGTTCAGAGGATCTTTGTTGAGGACCTCTGTCTACAATAACCTTGCAGTCTGGATTATTTTCTTTTATGTGCTGTTGTATAAACCCCCAAGGATAAAAGAGTAGCATGCACATCTTTCAAGAAGTGCAGGACTTCATCAGTCTTGATGTTAAAGAGATCACAGTTGTCTGGACTTCCTTTGGTATCCCTGTAACCATGAAGCTCTGGGCATGACAATGGATGTGACAATAGATCTTGCTGCTGTGTCTGATGCATCTAGTGCTGCCTGAAAAGAAGTACCGGCTATAAACTAACCCTCATTGATAATGAATTTTAGTGCTTCCCTGTGCTCTTGGAGAAATTTTTCAATTACCGGTAAGTTAGATACTTTGTCCCAATGTAGGTAATTGTATTTTGCTAATAGGGACTGATAATTAGCAATATACATTTCTAAACTTCAAAACAAAATTGTTGGGAGGATCTTTAGCCCTTGGAGTTGCTTTCAGAGGCCTTTGCTGTCTGGACTGCTCATGATCAGCCACGATCACTACGAATCCTTGGGCTGGGTGAGTGTAACAGTATTGGAACCCAGTTGATATTGCTTCCTTGCCTTTTTTAAGATGGGCTCTGCAGATGCTGAGGTTTGCAAAAAATGTTTTGCTAGCTCTAATAACTGCTCATTAACAATTTCTCCCTGAAATTATCTGATGCAAAAGATCAAATAGCTTCTGTGATTTTTCCTGCAGTTTCAACTGGAATCTCATGGGAATACACCATTTGATGGAGCAATTCTCAGAAAGGCTTCATCAGGTGACAAGAAGTGGTGGGCACTACCGCCTCATCTAGGGATGACAAGGAAATGGCTCCTGGAAATAATTGCTCCTCTGTCTGAATGTCTTCCTCATTTTATTGCTCATCTTGCTGCTGTGTGAGGAAGTGCATCCTGGGGAGGAGAACTTTGTAGGGGAGGCAGTTCTAGCCTTGCAGGGGCAGTAGGGGTTGGTTTCCTTGTAGATTGCATGCTCCAAGGTGCCGAGTAGGACCAGGGCTGAATGTTATAGCAGTAAGGGGTTGAGGGCCTCAGGGTGCATACTAAGGTGAATTCTCTTCCCTAGATCCCCTTAGGTCTTGGTCTATAATGTCCGTCCCTAGATTGTCTGTCTGACCAGTAGGAGTCAAAGAGTGGGGCTGAGATGAGTGGGTAGGAGGTGACTCTCTGCTGTGCTCTGAGGGAGAGGTGCAAAAAAGTATTCCTCTAGTGGCAGGGCTACTCTAACAAGGGCTTGAGGGTGAGCTAAAGTCCTCTTTTATTGTCAGTACTGAAGACGTGCTTGGCCCTGTCACAGTGTGGTTAGTTTGTTACCCCAAAATTTGGACCCAAGCCACCCCAGTAATGGCCAGCCTATGACTGTAAGACGATTGTTAATTTGGCCCATTGCAATGGGTAACAGGAGGTGGCCTGCCCTTGGGGAATTACCCAGGCTTTACCGGGGAGTTTGTCTCTGACCCTTAGAGGACTCCCCAGAACAGATTAGTTCTGTTTACCCTGGGGAGGCTACGGATACAGCCCTCCGCTCAAGGATTGCCACTCAAGCACTAGTTCTTTGAAAATAAATTAATGGTTATTTAAACACATAAATCAATTACAATATATTCAACAGGATAATTCAATAACGCAAGCTGCAGTAAGGTGATGCAATGAACTACACCAGTGGATATCAATCTTTCCAGACCACTGTACCCCGTTCAAGAGTCTGATTTGTCTTGTGTACCCCCAAGTTTTACCTCACTTAAAAACTTACAAAATCAGACATAAAAATACGAAAGTGTCACAGCACACTATTATTGAAAAATTGCTTACTTTCTCATTTTATCGTATAATTATAAAATACATCAATTGCCTATAACTATTGTACTTACATTTCAGTGTCTAGTATTCAGAGCAGTATAAACAAATCAGTCTATGAAATTTTACTGAGTTTGCTAGTGCTTTTTATGTAGCCTGTTGTAAAACTAGGTATATATGTAGATGAGTTGGAAGACTGCTGAGTACCCTCAGGGGTACATGTACATGTACCCCTGGTTGAGAACTACTGAACTACACTGAACCACCGAACTACACATCCCATATACAATACAGTACACATAACCCCTTATACGTATGAATAAAGCCTCAATGCAATGTTGGAATATAATACAAAACCTATTACAATGTAACATACAAATCCCTTATACATATGTATAAGACAACATTACAATATTACACGTTAAATAACATTACTAAGTAAATAGCATTCTATGAGTGGTGATCAGGCAATCATAGAATGGGTGGGGTAAAATCCATTCATATGTAGACATCCCGCTTTATTTACAACCATACCCATGCATTCTTTATATTCAAGATAATTATACTTACACCTACTCTTCTTCAAATCTCTCTGATTTGTCTAGGTCCTTCTGCTCTGTCAAAATGCTTTCAGCTCTTTGATCGATTCTTTTCCCTGCTTCTCCAAGCTCCACTTTCTGATCTGCTCCACCCAATCTGCTACAACTGCTAAACACCCACACTGAAGCCTGTCAGCTCTCTGCCTTATATAAGATTTTTGACCCTTTCTGAATGGTTGCTCTCTCAATGCTAGCAATTAGCATAGCCCCCTCCTGGTGGGGTGATACCTGTTTGGCCAATCAGCTTCACATGTCATTTGAGCCAGACCTCGCTGAGAACCTCCTTCTCACTTGACTGACTTCTCCCTTCAGATATTTTGGAGTGAATTTAATCTCACCCTGCTGAATTTTACTTCACTCCACTAACCTGTATGCTATTGGTCAGTTCAGCCTAAGTCCTCCATTTTGATTTTCTGAGGTAAAATCATTGCAGCCACCATTTTGGATTTCTAGTTAACCTTACCTTAAACTACCACTATTTAATATTAATAAAAAGCCTTAAATCGCCAACTAAGTACATTTTTTGTGCATTGTTAAGCATTATGAGTCTGTCACAACTTTTGTTATGCTAATTGGGGCAGATGAAAGTTAGGATGTTTTCGCCCTCTTTTCATGCTTACAGCTGCGTGGCTGATTGCTCTCCTTGGTGCTGCTGCTTTTCTTACACAGGATAATGCAGCTAAAAGCCTCTTGTACCAAGGTAGCACTGTGCACAGCACTCTCAAAGTGGATAGTAGTGGTGACTCAGGCTGTGCAGTCATCTGTAAATCACAGACTGCGAAAAAACAGTGCTGAGAAGGTCAATGTCAAAAGCAATTGCTCTGTAGTAGCCGGTACCAGGGTTATGGGTAGTGAGGTCATCAGCACCTTGTGCACCAATGATGGTACTAAACAGTTGGTACTGGGTGATGGATTGATCTCCATTCAAGACTAACAGTGGTAGGTTACCCATTTCTGTGAAGGTGCCAGAGGAACCCTGATTTGTGTCATGAACAGGTCTTTAACTGAGCAGTTTGAGACCATTTATGTATGCCTGTCTCTACTTGAGCCCTCAGAGGATGACCTCAGTCAGTGCTCACTGCTCCTTCCTACCCCTTTCAGAAGACTGGGTGGAGGAGGACTTAGCTTCTCTCAGAAGATGACACCTTCTTGGATGAATGAGGCCAGGAGTTCAGGGATAGGAGCACTCAGAGATGCAGTCTGCTTGGGTCTGTTACAGGTTTTTTCCTCTGGAGCTGAAGATGCCCTCATTGAAAGTTCCAGGAGAAAAAGCTTAGTTGGGTTTCTCTAGCCTTCTGAGTTCTTTTGGAGAGTGAATGATACATTGAATACTCACTGAGGAGTGCCTACTTCAAGTGCCCATCTGTCAGCTGGATAGCCAGTAGAGGAGAAAGTTTTGAAGCCTGGAGACATCGCTTCAGACATAGGGGCTAAAACCTATTACCAGGGAAGAACCTAACTCTGAGGGGGGCGGTTTTGAATAGTGGATGGGTAGTAATAACTGAAAATAACAAGCTACAATGATACTATTTACACTACTACTAACTATACACAAACAGAATTTAAATCACACAGCACTCACAAGAAGGGTTCCCTCTCACAGCCCCAAGAGGTATGAAAGAATGAAGGGATGGTTTGGCCCACTCAACATTTTATGCCTTTGGGTGGGAAGGCACAAAGGCATTTGGGGCACAGGTCTGGCTCCAACAGACATCGCTGGCCAGAAGAATCTGATCTTGCACCAGAGGGGGAATACATATGGACCTTCACTAGAAGATCAACTAAGGAGTTAGCCCCAGTGTGAACCAACCAGTACAAGAGACCTTCAGCTAAGACCATATTAAAAATGGTACCTCAGATATACAATGATCTAATCACAGTAGCTATGTGGGGGAGTACAAATCTAGAAGCCACAGATAGATCTGCAACATCTAGATCTAGTGAGCTGGCAAACTGACATTGGAAATGAGACACACTGGTGCACAGAGATCCATAAGGCATGAAGAAATAAGGCTGTGTGGCTCTCTGAAATGGTGAATTGTTTATATCTATGACAGGAAGCCAGTCAGGAGGAGAAGTTGGGGAAGGTACTAGAGATATGTGCTTCCATGAAGCAAAGAGAGATGGAGCTTTGGGGATACTACTACTTTCCTTAGTCTAATCAAGTTCCTTGTTCACTGGTAGAGGAGAAAGCAACTCTTCCTTTACCATATTACTTGACAGGCCTCATAACCCCAATACCATTGTCACTCTTAAGAAACATGTGCCACGGATGGGACTCCCATTACATCAATGGTGGTTTATACAAAGATCAAGAGTAGGATATGGCTAAATGGCTGTGTCAGTCAGCTTCTTCCTGCTAACCAGCCTGCACTACAGTGTACATACCACACAAGGAATAAGAAAGACAAAATAATCAATTCCCAGCTGGAAAAGCCAGGCTGTGGTCCTGCCCCACCACACCTTGATTCTCTGACAGTTAGGGGGAGGATGCTTTCACCTGGATCCAGGAGAAATAGGAAGCAGAGAGTGGTTTCTCAGCAGCAAAGGAGAACAAATCTTCTCTCATCTACTTTCAGTGTAAAGAAGAACAGAAAGGGAAGCATATCTAGCATAGAGCCTGCAGCATCAATGCTGCTCATCTGCCTAAAACTCTGAACTCCGCCAAAAAAGGCCTGGAGAAGCAATCACACAGAACTCTTTGCTGCTTTATTTCTTGTTTTATTTTGGAAAGAACTGAAAGAGCCCACCAGGGTTGTGGCAGAAGTCTTGCTGCCCTGGCTTAGAGAACTGAGGGAAGCCTGGATTTCCCCCTCAGAATTGACAGGCTAAAGTCTTAAAAGGACAGGTCTATTATTTTCCCTTGGACATTTTAATTTTAGCGCCTGAGACTACCACCCCGGCCTAACATTGAACACAGTCACTCTGCTACATCTGACCTTCAACAGCAATCAAATATACTTCTGTGGTACATACTCCTCACACTATTGCTGTCTGTTTCCTATGGCTAAAACATAATTAAAATCAATGAGGACAGCATACAGTTGGTTGCATGTCCTTGTTTCAACAAAGCATGAAAATGAAGCTAAAGAGAAGTCTTGGTAAAGAATGAGTCTTAATGATTTGGTTTCCCCTCTAAATATGCAGCTGTTATACTGGTATATGACCAACTCAGACTTCAGAATGTTTACTAAAAACTTGACCAAAGTTGTTCTGTCAGTGCCTTAGGAATCCAGACATAGTTAACATTTTCTTCATCTTCCAAACTGTCATGAGATGAATCTCTTGTTCTCTGATGGTAGAGAAGGAAAGTAAAATTTTGGATTAGTATCAATGATAAACTCTGTAATAGACTTTCTAATGACTAGGTTCTGACAGCCATCAACTTTCTTCCAGCACTCTTCAGCTGATAAAATAATTGCCTTGCCCTGGAAAAAAAAAGCCCCAAGAAATCTCCCTGGCCAGATGTTTCTGGAGAAGGTCCAAATTTCAATCCAGATCTGCATGAGCTGCTCCTCACAGCTAACTTTTATCTTTATGATACCTGAACCATCCCTGAAATACTAGGCATTCAAAATCCAATCCAAATTCTGGGGCTCAGGCTCATCTCTAATATCTCCCTTTCTCTTCCTTTTTAAAATGTCATAGTGAAAGATCTTTAAATCTGAATCTATCTATTATTATTAGCTATTACACTACTTCCTAATGACCCCAATCAGGGTCCCATTGTACTAGGCACTGTACAGACAAATAATGGAAAAACAGCCTGTCTCCTGGAGAACTATCAATCTAGAAGTACTTATATAACCCACCAATGTAATATCTGAGTGTCTTGAAAGATTTTAAAAGTAGAAATAACAATGGCAATCTCTTATCACTCTTTCTTCCTTCTCAGCCTGTAGGAGATATAGCTTGATTAGGATTATTCTTTTAAAGTGGATGAGTGGGTGTGTTGTGTGTCTATTAGAAGAGATTATTGAGGGGAAGCCAAATCAAAGAAATTAGTTTTTCACTTAGCTCTGCATGTGGTGAGACTTAAGTCTTGCAAGGTTCCATCGTCCAGGCCCAGTTCTGTCTCCAGCACGCACAAGTCTCCTGCTATTGGTCAACAATTTCAAGGTTCTGTTGGAACACAGCAGTCATGAGAAGTCATATTTTGAAGAGGGAGAGGTGATCTGTCAGGCTCAATGCAATGCAGGGCTTTGAATATCAAGACGACAACCTCAAACTGGACTGTGTATTCCATAGGGAGCCAGCACAGAGGGCAGAGTACCAAGTTGCTCTCCTCACAGTGACCTGCATTGCTAACCAGATGTGTGTGGGATTGTTGTGCATGAGAGTGTGGGAAACTGATATGCAAGTCTCTAGGATGAGGCTAGTTCTTATCTGCTGGTAGGCAGTAATAGGATAATAAATTAAAAAGCTGTCTAGGATGATGTTACCCAATGAAGTTACAGCTGCTGCCTGTGTGTATTTTATTAACCAATTAGCAATTGCTTGATTGCTTGCTTTAAGTGTATAAAGATGTATGCTGGAGAGAAATAAAATGACTTTGCTTTCAATCATATTGATGGTCGAGCTCTGTCCACGCACGCCTGCGCTGCAACAAATGGTGACCCCGACGTGATTCGTATCGAATGAAAGTGTCGGTGGCCTGACCCAGGCGGAGAAGCCCTGAGCCCAGAGGCGAACGGCCAGGAGCCTGAGCCCAGAGGCGGGGAGTGCTTATCCGACGTGACTCGTATCGAGTGATGATAGTGTCGGGAGCTTGAGCCCAGAGGCGAACGGCCAGGAGCCTGAGCCCAGAGGCGGGCGGCTGGGAGCCGCGGCGGGGAGTGCTTGAGAAGCCCCCGGATTCCGACGTGATTCGTATCGAGTGATGATAGTGTCGGGAGCCTGAGCCCAGAGGCGAATGGCCAGGAGCCTGAGCCCAGAGGCGGGCGGCTGGGAGCCGCGGTGGGGAGTGCTTGGGAAGCCCCCGGACCCCGACGTGATTCGTATCGAATGATGATAGTGTCGGGAGCCTGAGCCCAGAGGCGAGTGGCTGGGAGCCTGAGCCCAGAGGCGGGGAGGAGCTGCGGCGGGGAGTGCCGGAGAAGCCCGCGAGCGTCCGAAAAGAGAGACGCACCTGAGCCCTGAGGAGAGCGGCTATAAGCCGCGGAGGAGAGGGGCGGCTATAAGTCGCGGAGATAAGCGGCAGCTACAAGCCGCGGAGGAGAAGGGCGGCTATAAGCCGCGGTGGATAAGGGCAGAGCAGCTAACGTGAGTACCGCTGTATCAGCTGAAGAAAAGATAACACAGAAGCCTTTGTTGTACATTATGAACCGACAGGGGAAAGGAATCTCCCCTGCTGCACTATCTTACTTATTAAGAAGAGAGGGGGAGTTGTGGAGGCTCCTCCCGACCGGCCTTCGGGCACAGGACGAGGAGGTGCTCCGCTGGAAGCGAGCCCTGGACGGGAAGACGTTGGAGTGCACGGCGCAGGTAGAGGCTCGTGCCGTGGCCCCGGAGGTCGTTCGGATCTACAAGCAAGTAAGTTGTTCTGGCAGGAGCCTGGAGAAGGCGTCCTACACTGGCTGGTTTGAGCCTGGGACAGTGCCGGGAAAACCGTTGTGCTTCTCCGGTATGAGCAGCAATAGCTGGGTGTCCTGACATAGGATTCACAGATTAAAAGAAGCCAAGCAGGGAAGGAAAAGGAACAGCATGAGTTAACTAAGCAAGCTAAAGATAAGACTTGGCGAACAGCCCAGACTAAAGAGAGCGTGACTGGGCCCAAAAAAGTTAATGAGAGCTGCAAAACTCGGCCTGGCATTACCGGAATGTGTCAGATTTCTTTTCTTATGGGTAAAGAAACGCTACAAAAAAGACTGACTGCTTGGACCCATGATTTTTACTGCAGAAAGACCCCTCCACATCAGAAGAATTTTTCTACTGATGATTGGCCTATGTAATTTTTTAGTCCTATTGTGTTTTTGGACAGCATGAAAAAGGGACAAGGTGTCCCTTGGCAGCCCCCATTGTGTTATTTGGAATTTTTTTTTGTTGTTTTTTGAAAGAAGCAAAATTACTACGGGATGGTGTCCTGGTAAATTTCCCCCGTAGAAGCTGAACCATGCCGGTGGTGGAAAACAAGAAAAAACACTTATGTTGTTGATATTGCCAAAGTCCAGAAATTCCTGATTAAAAAGACATTGAGAACTGACCCTGGTGAAGAAACAAAGAATTACACACTGGCAGGACGAAATTTGTGGGACTTATGTTTGGAACTGTGGTATTAATTGAATTTCGGGGTTTATTCTACAGGCTGCGCCCTGTGTTTTGGATAAATCCTTCAGTATGTATAGCCCACCCTAATTGGATTGTAAAAAATTATGTCCTTATTTTATTGAGGCTGAGAAAGCATTGCCATGGGAGCTAGTATGTTTGAATTTTTGAATGGCCAGCTGATGGCCATTCGGAGTGATTTTGAGCACCAGGATAGCCCACTGCCCTTACAAATATATTAGGAGTGCCATTTGATCTGGAATTGTAAAAATATATTTAGACACTGTTTAAGTAAAAGTGTAAATATTTGCAGTGCCCCTCCCCAGCATGTAAACCGGTTGAGTTGGGGGGTGAGGGCTTTTACATATCGAACCCTGCCGGGTTCATGGGGAGGATGAATGTGAAATTATTTACCCCAGCTTTTTAGAGTTTAATTGTTTGTTGTTTTTCAAGTTTGAGAAAACTCAGCCAATGGGTTTGTTGAGTATTCTCAAAGGGGGGAATTGTGGATTGTTTAGGCATAAATCTAGGTAATTTGGGAGAATGGCTTTGAATTTATGTGACCCAAAATACCTTTATGTAAAGTGCTTTTGTTAGCCTTTTTAGATTTTTGTAAATTCTGTATTATGTACTGATTATTGGTAGTTGTATGATTGTTTGATATTTGATGTAGCCCCCACGGTGGGAAAGTACAGATAGTTGTTTACAGAAGATACCAGAAAGGTAGGGGCTAGTACGGTTTAGCAAGAGGAAATATGGATCGGGCCCAGGCAGGCACGCAATAGATAGAGAATTTGAAGAGGAAAAAAGGATCGGGCCCAGGCGGCGGGCAACAGACAACAAGCTTGGAATATTGGTTGATAACCTTGAGGGTGTAGTTGATAGAAAAGGTAATTAACTACTAGCGAGTAATGTTAGGCAGAGTACAAAGTTAACTCTGTGGTTGCTGGAGGGAATAGCAGTTGAATTTAGAAGTAAGTCAGGATGCAATTGTATTATTGTAAATGATTTAATGGATGATGTAATTTTTTTTTGCTTGATAGTAATAAGGGTATTTGTATATTGTATGTAATGATTGCTTGCCCAGTAGGGGTAGTTTTGTTTTTGTTTTTTAGATATTAAAGAAAATTGGTGTTAGCTGCATAGTATTTAATAAGGACCATGCATTTATTATGGAGTTTAAATTTATGTTTTATGTTTTATGTTTGTTTCTGGCCAGAATGATTGTTGTGGTGTTAAGATTTTTATGTGGTTTATGTTGTGTTTTTTCTAGGACCCCCCCTCCCTCAGTGTCAGTTTGATCACCTGACATATGAGGGATGAATTGGTAATAGAAATTTGTCACAATTTGGTGTGCAATAGAGTATGGGGGAATCCTGCAGAATTTATTATTTTTTGTTGTTGTTGTATTTTTATGTTTTATGTTTTGTTTTGTTTGATGTTGTTGGTGTTGTATGTTATGAATTGCATGGTTATAGGTGAGCTTTGTAGCATAAGGTATATTAATTTTTTTGTTTTGTTTGTATGCCTTCTGCTATAAGTTTGGTGTAGTTTATTGGATGTTTTTAATTTTTTTGTGTTTAAGAATAGGGGGGAGATGTCCGGTTGCATCTTCCCTATGCTGCCTTGGTGGAAAATTACAGCAGCGTGGTTACAAGAACAGAGGGATGAGATAAAGTTGTTATGCCAGAGCGAGGCAAATGCCAGGTGGCCTAGCTGAGATTGTTTTCAAGGTCCCAGATGGATTCCGGCGAAGTGGGTCCGGCCTTTTGCTTGCCCCATGTTGCTGCAGTGGAAGCCCTTATTGAAAACCTGCTTTGTGGGTGTTTGCACATTGGCAGAACCCTCCTGGCCCGTTGGGCCACTTGCGTTACCTGGAGGAGGGATGTTTAGGTAAAAGTAGGGCACTGCGGAAGATATTGTTACGGTTTAGTTAGGCAGCTGGTGTTTAGATTTGCTTTTAGTTTTGCTGTGTAATAGATTGTAGTAATGTGATGCTATGAGCTGGGAATGTTTTGCTGTGCCTTCCCTTTTTTATTATGAGAAAAGGGGGGAAGTGTGGGATTGTTGTGCATGAGAGTGTGGGAAACTGATATGCAAGTCTCTAGGATGAGGCTAGTTCTTATCTGCTGGTAGGCAGTAATAGGATAATAAATTAAAAAGCTGTCTAGGATGATGTTACCCAATGAAGTTACAGCTGCTGCCTGTGTGTATTTTATTAACCAATTAGCAATTGCTTGATTGCTTGCTTTAAGTGTATAAAGATGTATGCTGGAGAGAAATAAAATGACTTTGCTTTCAATCATATTGATGGTCGAGCTCTGTCCACGCACGCCTGCGCTGCAACAGATGTGCTGCTCTGGTTTTGCACCAGTTAAAACATGGTGAAGTTGTATGTGTGTGACTTCATTCCTAAAACTAAGGAGCTTCAGTACCCATGTCTGGATGTCATATATATGTGGATCACTGTGGTCAGGTCTGGAAGCACTGCATTCTTCTGACCAGTTGTATTCCTCCGAGGGGACTAAAACAGTTCACCTTTGTTTTAAGGCTATCTGACTGCAGTGTGTGTCTATGTTGTAACAGGGTTACATGCACAGCAAACTACAGCATGACACTGAACCGAGGCCATATGCTTGAAATGACAAAACTCACTGATTTTCTATCACCATTTTGCTACCTCTGCTATACTACACTACATCCCCACTTTGTGATAAAATAATTTTCTTACAATACCATGATACAGTAAGATAAAGAGAAAAGACTGACAGCATCTAATAATGGCATCAGTATCATCACTTCATAATACGTAACATATAGCATTGATTAGTGAATCCTCTCAACAGCCCTGTAAGGTCATATTTTTATCTCCATTTTGCAGATGAGGACAATTAATGTGGAGTGGTTAAGGGCTGGATTCTGCACCATTGAAGTTAATAGTTGGTTTCAACTGAAGTGAAGATCAGGTTCTGAATGATTTGTTTAAGGCCAGAGTGAGTGTGGAAGCAGAGAAGAGAATTGATTTCCTGGCTCCCAGACCTGTGCTCAGGCTACTCTATCTGAAAATGTAGCTTATCAGCCTACATGTTGGTAGGATAAGGACCACATGTGCCTAGCTGAATTCACCTCACATTCAGTTAAGCTTTAACTTTGAAAAAAGTTTGGGCTTGTCCTGGGAGCAAAGATTTTATGGATTGCCGACACCGTGGCAACAGGCTCACTTCACTGTTAAGGCTGTTCAATCAGAATGACAGATAAAGATTGCCTTTGGCTTCAATTCATTATTCTGTCAAGGATTTAGCCATATCAACCAATTAAAAATTATGTGCGACCAGTTGAAAATAATTGTACTTGTTAGTTTTTTCCCAGAGACTGTAACGTCGAATCCTTGAGAGAATAGCGATTTGTGAGTGATGCCAGTTGCTTGTAGTTTCATCCTTTTCCAGCTCTGTATTTTATTCTCCCTCGGGAGTTTTTTTCCAAAATGGCATCTTTTTATTTAATAGATTCCTCTGTCTTTTTCTGATATGCAGAGATTAGCTGCAGGCTCCCCTAACCTTGACCCATGTTGCCATGTCATATAAATTATTCAGAAAGTTTAGTTTTTGAAGTGGGCACTAATTATATAACTTAACTCCCAGATAAAACAGACACAGAGAACTTGAAGAAGCTCCACAAGACTTTCTTCCCCTGAAGTCGAGTCTTGATATATCAATTATACACACAATGTATTTCAACACTTTCAGTGTACTGCTTGGCATTTTTCATTTTTAAAGTTTTAGGCTTTTTCTCAGAGCACATCTTGTCTCCTCCCTCTGCTCCCATTTTATTTTATTTTATTTTATTTATGCTACTTTTCTTTTTGGGTTATTAAATGCTCAAAGTACTGAAATGTGAAATGTAAATTTGTAATGCCAGCACTGGATTCATGAAAAAGGTGATAGGTTACAGAGCAGCGTATTTTCCCTCATGACACCCCGCTTCTGCCAATCTCACTGTCTTCAGTACTTGATTCCTCATTTGCATTGGGACTGCAGCTCTGGATTAAGACTGAGCATCACCATGTATGCAGGAGATGTGTAGAAGATCAAATCATTGCACCAGAAAATAAAAGAATGTATTATTTCTGCTGGTGGCTGCTTTGTTGCCCAGATTCTCCTCTTCCTCCGAATCATTATGTTTTAGAGCTGGGGTGTAGCGGGGTGGTCACCCCGCTCCTGCTTGAAGGGGATAAAGCAGCCCTGGAGAGGCCTGCAGCCCTGAAAGCTGGGCTGATTGGGAAAGCAGCCACAGCTGTGGCCAGCTTAATCAGGGCCCAGCTGGCCCTTATAAGAGGGCTGGGGCCAGAAGCTGAAGACAGATACTCTCTCACGCTAGCTACCGAGAGAGAAGGACTTGGCTGCCTGGGACCTGGGAAGGGTACCTAGAGTGGAGCAGTGCTGGGGAAGGGCAGAGGGAGCTGGGGAGCTCCAGCCTAGCAAAGCTGCAGGCCAAGCTAAGGGCCCACAAAAGGGTACTGGGGCTGCAGAGGGGCAGCTCAGGAATAAGCACAGGCATCTGGTCCAACCCCCCTTGCTGATGATGAGTGGTTTACAGAGCAGTCTGCCTCAGGGAGCAGGGGCTGGGCTAGACGATGACTGGAAGTAGCCACTGACATGAGGTGGGGATAGAGGGTGGGGTTTCCCCTGGGAGGGGAGACCCAGAGTGAGGGGGTACTGCAGTGTGCAGAACCCTTGGGAAAAAGTCACCGGGGTCTGGGAAGGACACGGGGCCAGAGGCAGGTGAGACATCAGCTGGCAGAGGGCGCTCCAGAGCTGGAAAAGAGCTAATTCCCTAGACAGCCAGCAGGAGGCGCCGTGCCGGTGAGTCGTCGCACCGCCACATGGGGGGAAAATGGAATTTCGGTTCTGCGGGACAAAATTTCAACACTCTGAAATTTCCTTTCATACCCGATCAGGCCAAAACGTTGACATTTACCACAGAACAGAAATTCCAAAATATTTCATTTCAGAAACATTCTACAATCTTTCTGAAACATTTAATGTCTAAACATTATACAATAATAAATTTGAATATTAAATAAATCCATAAAAATAATATAATAATAAAGCTATACTAAAATTAATTACATGTTAAATAAATTAAGCTAAATCAAAGTGAGAAAGGCAAAACAAAATACTCTATTTTAATTCAAACGGTTTAAAAAATGTTTCCATTGAAAATGTCATCAAAATCAACACCTTCCTGCAAAACATTAAGATTTTGAAACAGCATTTTCCAGCAGAAAATTACTAGTGCCATTGAATTTCCTCTTTTTATATTTGTCTTTGAAGTTATAACATTAGAAATATGCCATATGATTGCCTGGCTCCTTAAAATGTGGACAATTCGCTCTTCTCCTTGAGCCTAGGAGTCACCCCCTCAAGCCAAATGAGCTGAGTTAAGGATCAGGACCACAGAACACCCAGGGGCATAGTCGAGAGCAGAGCCAAGGATCAGAACCAGGGATCAGAAGCCGAATGCCCAAGCCAATGAGTGAGCCACAGACGTGGTTGAGAAGCAGACCCAGGGGTGTCAAGGATGGAGAAAGGCAGGAGTTGAAGCAGGCACAAGAGCAGGTGAGGCAGGAGCAAGCACAATGAGCAGGGTGCAACCTGGAACTGGGGTGCCACTAAGGCCTCTGGTAAACCAATCTGGGCCCCCTCTAATTCTGTGACAGCTGCAGACTGCTCCCAGTCCTGCACTCACACAAACATTTACACAGGCAGGGACACACCCAGCTGCAGTCACATGAATGCTTCTCCTCAGCCATTCATGAACTAACAAAACCTAAATGTAATTTCCCCAATACTAATTTCCCCCTAATGTTACTCTCACCTTCCTGTCAACTGTCTGAAATGGGCCACTCTGATTACCACTTCAAAAGTTATTTTCCCTCCCTTGGTATCCTGCTGTCAATTGAATTGTCTTGTTAGACTGACCTCACACTTGGCAAGGCAACTCACATCTTTTCATGTATTTATACCTGCTCATGTATTTTCCACTCCATGGCATCTGATGAAGTGGGTTCTAGCCCACGAAAGCTTATGCCCAAATAAATGTGTTAGTCTCTAAGGTGCCACAAAGACTTCTCATTGTTTTTGCTGATACAGACTAACATGGCTACCACTCTGAAACCTAACAATAAAGAGACTCCAGCCAATTCCTCACAGCTCCCTAGCCTTTCATCCCTGGACTGTACCATCCTGCCCTGATCAAAAGCCTGACCAGTATAAAATCAATACCTAGTTGGCCCTTCCCTCAATGTGGAGAGGACATGCACCAGTTTTTGTTCACTGAGTAGATTTCCCATGCATTTCACTGTTTTAGGTGAAAAATATAAAACAGATTTATTAACTACAGAAAGACAGATTTTAAGTGATTATAAATAATGAGCATACAGATCAAAGCAGATTACCTAAGAAATAAAACAAAACACAATCTAAGTTCTATAAACTAGACTGGATATGAATTAAGCAGTGTTTCACTCTGACGGTACAAACAGTCCTCCAATCTTCCATACACAGTTAGGATCACTTTCTTTCCCCCTTGGTGCCTCTTTCCCCAGTTCAGTCTTTGTTCCTAAGGTGTTTCCAGGTCTTGAATTGTAAGGGGAGTGAGGCCGAGTGATGATGTCACTTCCCTTCTTTTATAGCTTCTTCCAGCTTGCTGGAAAGATCTTCGCTTATGACATAGGGGTCAACCCCCTAGGTCAAGCATCCTCCATTGCCTACATTCTCCCTCTAGGAAGCCTGCATTGCAAACAGTCCCTGTGATAGTCATTGGGCATGTGGTTTCCCTTTAATGGGGCCATTAGTACTGTCTAACTTCTTCATTGCTGAAAGGCCAGTTGTGGGTGTTTCCAACTTCAGAACATATTTCAGTAACACACAGAACTTCATAACTTCACATACAATGACAGCACATACAATCCAACGGGATATTAATGTCCAACAGATCAAGACTTTTAGCATGATACCTCAGGAAGCATACTTTGTACAAAACATTTGAATATGGGAGTGCCAGGGTGTTGCTCTGGGGCACAGAGTGTCACAGTAGTAGCTAGCTCCTCTTCTCCACCAATTAGGAAGTGCCATAAATCAGGCAGTCCGTGCTGGTATCAGCTGTGTCGAGTGTGTTTCTAGAAGACTGTCTCCACTGAAACAGAGCAACTCAAGTTTGAGCTGATCCAGCCTGATTTCTGTGGGTGCAGTTGCACCCGTGGGCCCCACCTAAAGTTGCCCCAGTAGCTAGTCTCTGGAGTTGTTCATGTTATTGCTGCTGTGACTCTTTGGACCATCAACTGGCTTGCTACTGTTACCACATGAACTGCTACTGTGCAGCTCTTTGGGATTGTTGGAGCACGCCAATCACTTAATCAAATCCCCCATTTCCCTGTTTAACTAATGGGGTTTTATGGTCCTTCTGACTATATCGCTTAGCCACAAGCCTTACTGAAGTAGAAATCCTGGGATTGCTTTAGCTGAAAATTCCTTTTTCCTGAGCATCTTTATTTTGAACTGCTCCAGTTGGAGAACACAAAAGAGAGAGAGAGAGAAAAAAAGATTCCTAATCTCAGAGGTTGGCCCTGACACTCTATAGATCTGTTCACCTCATATGTGACTTCCCCCCCATGCATTAGTCCCACATGTCATCACACACACAGAACTGGTGTAGAGGGTCAGTGGTTTGCAGAAGGTCAGGTCTGATCAGGAACTCCTAACTAGGATTTCCTTTAAAACAGAAAAAAAATAATAGCTCCTGGTATTAAATCTTGGTATGTCAGGGAGCAGAGGAAAAAATATTAATAATTTTTACTAGGGCTTGCTCTGTCATACCATCATCATCCAGTCCACAAATCCTTTTTATTCTCCAGTATTTATATCTATTTGTAATTACAACACTGGAAAAAATATTAGTTCACAACACCCGTTACCTCCTTGTAACATGTTATTGTGGGGTACCTTGCAGGTGATGCTGTCTTCTCCTCAAACTGAGTGGTTTCATCCTCTTAAAATCCCATCCAAAGTTGCTTTCAGGAGGCTGTAGTTCTGTGCCAACTCCTCATCTACACCCTAATAAGCCTGAGCTCCCCTCTTAGGAAAGAGGCCAGTCTGGAAGCTCAATCCTCCCTGATCCACCTGCCAACCATGGACACCCTCTCAACAGTTGATAACAATGTCTCCAGCTCTTCCTCAGATTCCCTGTCAGGCAACCCATGTTGGGATTTACACATGAGCTGCTTTTGTCTCTCTACCCCTCAAGGTTTGAACCCAGCAGTTTTTGGAAGTTGTGCCCCAAAGGCGTTACTAAGAAATGATAAAACATAAAGCATTGTGTCTTCTCACATGTTTGTTCAGCACCTATCAAAAGGGGACCTATTCCTGATTGGACCTTTAGGTTCCACTGTAATATAGGTAATCATGAAAAGCATCTATAGGGATGGAACAGGGTGTTTTATCCCCACCAAAGACACAAAGCCATGAACCTACTTGGTGGATGGTTTATAAAATGTGTATGTCCAACCACTCTTGCAGGAGATGGACAGATTCTGCAGTGGACATTATTTTCAAATGCTGTCCATCCGAAATGGATTTAACTGATTTTTTAAGAGCACCCCCACATTCTCTGCACAACCATCTGTCAAGCAGCTTCGTCTGGGGAACTAAGTGGTGGTTGGGTGGTAGAGGAAGAGGACAATTCATTTGCCTACTATGCTCAGGCTTTGGGTCTATGGGTTGAGCTGGAATAATGGATGCTGCCCCTTCCTGAGTTTGGAACTGCTAGGTCTGTGATAAAAAGAGCTGGCCAGAAAATGGAATTTCTGTCTTGCAAGAAGTTTTGAGATTTTAAAATGTTGTTTGGTCTCCCTTTGGGACACAAAGCCTCAAGCTCAAAGTTTTTTCTCAAAATGAACTATTCCAAAATAATTCACTTTGGAAACAATAAACTATTTCATTTCAGTAATGTCAAAACTAAATGTTTCCACCATATTTGAATTGGAACAGGAAGCCAAATAGTGGCCATTTTGCTTCAATTTCTAATGCGTCGGTTAGACAGGGGAAGGGCAAGGGGCGGGTTGGTTAGGTAGGACTGATTGACATACATAAAATTAAATAAACAACAAATAAATAAATCCTCCCGCTCCTATAATGGGAGATAAGGGGTAGGGAGGGAGAGCCTGAGGGATCCCTGCCACTCCATGCGGTGATCCAACATCTGACAACCAAATATGATCATCTGGCACCACTCTGAAAGGAGCTTCCCTGTATACAGTGGGAGCTTCCCCCCAAGTCTTCCCACCCAAACCTTGTCCAGTGGAGGTGGAGGCAGTGATATTCCCCCTCACCTAGGAGCTGTGTCTAACAACTGCATCCTCTCCAGAGCTGAACTAGTGAAGCAAAATTTTAGAGGAAGATGATGGTCTCTGGACATTAGCCTGCCGGTGTCAGCCTCTAGAAGGGAAGCAGCCTCCTGTGGTGCTGGATTAAATGGAATTGAGCTAACCTCCTCCTGCTCATTATCATTGCTATCACCACCTCCAGCACCCTGAGTGATTGATGGTGCCTCAGAGAAATACTCCTCTCAGGGGGAGCTGTGTGCCTCAGGCCAAGTGGATTCTGCTGGCTCTCCCTCCTCAAGGAAATCTGGTTCCCCTCCCTTTGCTTCCTGGGGTTCATGGTGAAGAGCGTCCACAACAACTTCTCCACTGAGCAACCTCAAGATTCAAGAATTGGTCTTCTTCCCCACCATAAGTTGCTACATAGAAGAATTCTGCTTCCAAGCAGCCTCACGCTTAGGTTTGCGGGTTCCTCTAACACAGCTGTCAGACGGGGAGTGTGAGAGATGGGGCAATACTGCTGGCATTGGGAGAGCACTAGGAAAATTCCTTTTATTTGTTTGTGAGTCCGACCTGAATTCCCTCCAGCTTCCTCTTTTCATCATTCAGAACAGGGGCGCAGGCTATGTGAGGTGGGATCAATTAATATGTCTTGCTTCACAGCAGTAGCCATCAGCTGTGGGGTAAGAGAGAGTGACACAGTACCTGTTGCTGGGAATCCAGTTTCAAACCCTAATCAAGGGAGGAACAGAGAGCTGCCACTCACACTGTGACTTCGTGTGGCTAAACGGAACCAGCCTGAAACAGCGTTCCCTCATCCAATGAAAGAACACCCCGGGCAACATGAGACAAAAATCACCACCCTGAAATGGAAATTTTTCCACATCAAGTTGAAATGAAAAAAGAAAGTCAAAAATGAAATGAGAAAGTTAGAACGAAATGAGAAAATTGGAACCAAATGAAAGCGTTGAAACAAAACTAAATGCTAAAGTCAGGACAAAATAAAATAATCCAGGTTGATTTTGAACCGTTCTGAAATTTTTTCATTGAAAATTTCATCTGAATTGATGCATTCCCTCAAAACATTTAGATTTTGACAAAATTGTATGTTCTGACAGAAAACTGTTCCTTCAAAAAAATTTCAGCCAACTCTAGTGTTAATCATAGATTCTCCCCTGTTCTGTCCCCTCCATGCCAGCTCATGCTAAGCTGGCTCAGTCTGTGTGCATCCCGACTGAGAGGTGTGATAAGGTCCAGAGGCAAAGAGGGCCTTTTTTGGGTTCTCTGTGAGGATCAAGTTTTATCCCAAAGTATTTTACATCCTAACACTTCAAATTAATTAGTTAATGCATTTATTTGTGTGAAAGCATTTAGTTCAGGCTGCCTTTCATTGTTTCCCTTGAAGAGTGCTATTGTCATTAAAAAAATAAGTGGGGATTCATTTGAAAATAAGGTCTCTAAACAATTTCATTCTGGCTGGAAAAAGAGGTGGGTGCTGAAGGCACTTTCATTGTGGTTGATTAGACAGAGCATGGCAAATGTTTTTATTTCGGCATGAGCAATATTAACCCTTTTAAAACCTTTTGAAATGGACACACACTGTGGAAATGGAAAACCCCCCAGCCAATTGGTTCTGTGGTGTCCTGTTCGAACTGACTGGCATCTTAGTGTGAGATTTCCTCCCTCCTCTGCACAGATACAGGCTCCACACAGAGCATGAAGAAATGGCTTTTGGGTGGCGGAAGTCTATGCTGGGGCTGTGGGTACAGAATTCACCTACAACTCCCATTGATTGTGGGGCAGACTCTCCACAGCGACCACTCCAGCGCCTGGGCTGAAATAAGGATTGTTACACCTGCATACTCCCTAATTTGAGGGCTATGGCTATCAGTTCTGTGTGACCAATGCATCACTGTCCATGAACATGGCCTTCTCTGGCGTGCCCTAAGCTAGCTCCTCTGAGCTCAGCTTTGCAGCAAGCAAATGGGGGTGTGCAAAGACTCGCTGCATACCCTCACTGCAGCCACCCATGCCCTGCACAGCAGAATTGGGACCCTTGCTCTGCGCTGTGGGCTTTCTCGGCCCCTCTTAATATGGGTGAATTTTGTTCTTAGCGCATAACCTCATACGATCACACAGCAGTGCCACTTCTTCTTGGAGTATGGAGTGTGGGTAGACGGACTCATGCTAGCGGGGCTCGAGCTGGGTTGGAGCTCCTTGAAGAGGACAGGAGGGAGCATCCATTCTCCTCCCCTTGGTGTCAGGACAACACCCGGGGGCTTCTCCTTCTAGAGTCAGGATGCCCTGTGAGTACAGCGGGAGGGAATACTTTCTAAAGTTGTGATTCCATAAGGTGTCATGCAGCAGTTACCACTGGGGAAAAGAATTGGAGGATGAGCTCATGATGGCAGCTGTGCATGAACGAGCTCCTATACTGCCATTTTAAAGCTTATTTAATTCTTTAGTTACTGAGCCATCAGCTCTTGCCACTGCTGTGCCAAGCACGCCAGCCTTCGCTGCTCATTAATCCAATTTACCCTCCAGGCCTTCACTTTTCTCCCAAGCTGCCCATCATACATGGGAGGCACTCCCTGTAAAAATCCATAAAGGCATCACATTATCCTCCTTTAAAACCATCCTCTGCCATGAGGCCTACAAAGCTACCAGCAGTAGCTAAGTAGCTGGTGTGTTGTGACCTACTGTACTAAGCAAGATTACTTCTCTCTTACTTTGTCCTTTCCCACCTTTCCCCCTATTTGTTTGATGTATCCACCTGTTCTCAGATCATATGGTAAAACTGTATGGATAATGCTTGTCTAGCGTGTACAACAGCTAGCACAATGGGGACCTTGACCCCTGATTAGAACCTCTAGGCCACAGATGATGAGTAACTCTTGATGGTGGAGGGGCACAATTGAAAGGTTGGTGTTGCCTCTGGGAGGGGAAGAGACATGGGGAAAGTTGAAACTAGCCTGGTGACTTTGGCTGGACTTTTGCTGGCAGCTGGAGCAGAGCTGTTCAGGTGAGAAGCCCTGTCCTGCGAGGTGCCTGGCCAGCGGGCTGGCTGGGGGAGGCAGGCAATGCTGCAGATCGGGAGCTGTTTTGCCTGTAGGGTGTGAGCCTGGGAGCAGTGGTGGAAGACAGCCCAACCCAGGGAGTGAGGGGAAGAGGAGGGGAGCTCAGTGCAGACTGTGCTTCCATTAAATCAGTTGCTTTGTGCCCCGGTGGAGAGTAGAAGGCGCTGAGTTGTTAAGAAACAAGCAGGACTAAGCCCACCCAGTCCCCTGCTGTCTCTAGGTGCAGTGGGAAAAGGGAGGCAGAAAGCAGAATCTGAGGGGGCATGTGACCCTGTGTGCCCCCCACACCTCATGCATCACCTCTGCTCTAGGTGCTACTACAACACTGCTATTAATAATAATAATGTTATGTATTGTTTAATTTGTGGATGTAGCTTCAATTTGATTTTTTTTTCTGTTTAAATAGGGGTGTTTAATTCTGTTGTGGTTTTGAATTCACTTTGCAGCGAGACATACACCTCTGCTGGGATCCAGAGTGCATTTTAAACTTGAAGGGTCTGCCTCTTCCCCACTCACATTGACAGGTTTTTACACTAGTGAAGTATCATAGATGTTTGTGGAGTTAATCCTAGCTTATACCGGTGTAAGTGAGAGATAAATTGGGCACTGATGGTCCAGTCTGCTGTCCATCAAATTGGTGTGAACTCAGTAATTCCATTTACTTCAATAGTGTCATTTTGAAATTACAATAATTCAACCAAGATCAGGATTTGTCTTAAACTTATGGAAATGCAGCAATGAGGAGACTGGATTTTGAACAGGGCCACTGGGCCACATTTCATCCATGTACTTCAGTTGATAGCAGTGGTTTTGCACAGGTGTAACTGAATACATTTGCTCATTGTTTTCAGGTAAGTAAAATGGAGGAAATAATTCTTTATGATAAATTTTGTGACTGTGTTTACCTTGCTGGGGGTGGGGTGGGGGGTTCTCTCTCTCTTTCTGTCAGGAAAAAAAATAAGTCTATGGAAAAATATAGCAGAATAACATTCAAAAGATACAGAAAAATAGATCAGTGACGATCCTTTTCACCAAGACAAACACTTAGTTAATTACAATGCATCAAGGGCATGAATGAGCCTGCAGCACTCTAGACAAAAAGATAGCAATCAAATCAGGAAGGATGGCGCTGTGCTGTCATGTTCAATATTTTAAATCCTAAAGACCAGTCTTCAGTGGAATGCTAGTATGTCTGGGATGCAAACATAATGTCATTCAGATAAGGCATTAAAGATTAGCTAGACTGAGCTAATTAACAGTGAAGCTTATTGTGCATTTTTATTAGAGATGGGAGAGACACATGAAGTTTGGATAGGATATGGAAGTTCCCAAAGTTTGAGGATTTTCAGTTAAGGGATCTCCGTTCAGTCTAGTATCCAGGCTGCCACAAGGTTCAGATCTGGAAGCATCCAGATCCAGACATTTTCCCCATGTTTGCATCTAGGGATATGGTTCATTTCTGTTTATTACTGTGTCAAATTTTATACCATCTGAAGCACTGTTGATTTCAATTGATTAACACCCAGCACAAGAGTTTTCATGCAGTGACTTCTATTGTGATTTGGTAAGAAAATGGGTGGCCTGGGGGTGAAAAAAAAATCTTCCACATATTTTTATAGAATATGAATAAAGATACTGGAGGAAAAGCAAAAGTAGGGCTAATTATATTTTAATTATATGTTCAGGATAAACATATTGTAAGAACATGACTTGGCATCAAAACAACAGGATCCTGACATGTCAGATTATATGTAGACATCAAATCATTTGACAAATTCAATCTCCTTTGGTTCCTTTTGCTAAATAATCTATGTAGCAGCTCTAGTGAGTTACTGGATTTCAAAAAATACATTGCAAGCTCCTGATGTGTATGCATTGCTGATAATGTGTTGGGATAAAGGTTATACTTTGCTTAGGGGCAAGCTAAATCCAGCTTTATTGGCATGCTCTTATAGATGCTCTGAAGATCAGTGGTGAATTAAAGTTGCAGTGCTATTAAAGGAACATTGGCAATCTTTAAGAAACATCTAAAGTACTAAAGCAGATTCCTTTTACTAGTTGATGAGTTACATGTTCTTTTACCATGTGCAAAGAACAAACAGATCCTTTCAGTCTGAATAACATATTTTTAGATTAATAGAACAACAAAAGTAACTTTGCCTTGAGAAAACTCATGGTGTGTGTCTTCTCTGACCGTCTGGGTTAGCCTAAGCACATAGCACACACTGGGAAAGAGTTAGCTATTTAAAGGTGCAGTTCACCATGGGCATCACAGTTTCAGACACCAAATGAACATGGCAAAGACTTTCTTGCAAAGGAGTCCTGTCAAATGAGTGCCACAGCAGTCTGCCAGAAGGGCAGAACAATGGGGCTAAGGCTACTGCTTATGTTGAACTAGGTGAACTGATGTTCAGATCTGCTATGGCAAACTCTTCAGTCTGTGTGATACTAAATCATGTTATATAGCATCTTTCCTCTACACGCAGTCTTTCAAAAATGCTTTATAAGTTTAAAAGTGAGGAAGTACCTCCTTTTCCTCTCCTATTGAAGAGATAAATCATACCAGGCACTAGTACATTTTGGCCACTGCTTTGGAAATCAAGAGACATTCTGTATCTAGCTGGTGATGACATCTTTACAGTGCCTTTTGAATTTTGATCAAGGCCTGGATTCATTCAGCACATGCACTCGGGCATACACTGCCATGTTTCTCCACTTTATGTGGATTGTGAGTAAGCGTGGATGGTTCTTATTCATACAGAGAAATTCCTGCTTGGGCTCATACCCATTCCCAGCAGATCATTTATTTCCAGCATCCATATCACACTGGGTTGGGTTCGAGTTCCAGTATCTTTAGGTATCGCCCCTATTCTGCTTATTCTGCTCCAGGCTGTTTACAGGCTTATTCTACTCATCCTTGAAGGCTGTAACCTGTGACTGGTGTTCGCTATGATATATTCATGTCGTCGTGCCATTTTCCATGCACAGAGGTCTGTCTCCGGCTAAACAGATTACCAGGGTTGTTTGTTATTTTCTTTGCCCATTATTCCCTTGAGACATTCTGTGCCCTTTTTTCTGATCCTGGGGGGGCAGAGTAGAGTATAAAAAAAATGGAGATATCCTATCTCCTGGAAGGGACCCCAAAGGGTTATTGAGTCCAGCCCCCTGCCTTCACTAGCAGGACCAAGTGGTGATTTTGCCCCAGATCCCTAAGTGGTCTTCTCAAGGATTGAACTCACAACCTTGGAGTTAGCTGGCCACCACTCAAACCACTGAGCTATCCCTTCCCCTATGCAAGTACTAGCCTGTGCTGGCTACATGGTCAATATTCTTTGTGTGTGTGTGTGTGTGTGTGTGTGATTTTGTACAGTTTGTCAGATTTCTGGTGCACAGTACTGAGCACTGAGTGTCACAAGTGTGCTTTCCGCTGCAAGTGGGGACGCTAGGCTCCATGAGAATGGCTTCCCAGGGCCATTTCCTTCCCCCCCCCCCCGATAGAGCTAAATTATACCTCCCCTGCCTGCATGCAAGTGTGTGTTGGGCAGGGGGTGCAGAAAGCCCATCCTGCCTCCGTACACCACCTACAGATAGCCAGAAGAGCATGAAGGGGAGGGGACAGCTTGCTGGGGTGAGGAGAATCCCCCAATGCACCACTAGAGCTGGACTGGGGAGCAAGCAGTGTTCCCAGGGCTCTACCCTCAATACCCAGGAAACATAATGCCTCAAGACACTGCTGCTCAAGCACCTCCACGGCATGCCTCAACCTCGCAAGAGGCATAATAGAGCCATCTGATGGGCTCTCTCTCTCTCATATGATAGCATTTTGCCCTGAAGCGGTATTCTTCAAAGCACCATTTCTCCCTGTCAAGCTGTTTCACATCTAAGGCAAGAAGCTCCTTTACAGAATCACTTCTACTCTCAGGCAAACTCTTTAAAGTATATAATATCGTTACCAAAACTCGGTAAAGACTCCTTGAATTTTTCATCATGTCCTTTCATGCCATTTGCCAAGAGATCTGTGGGAATATAACGTAATGTCTATACATTGTGGGAAATGCCTGGTTTTCGTCTTTCTTCATGGGGAAAAAAGTTTTGTTTGTTTCATTTTTAAATGAGAATTGAGGAAAGTCAGCTTTATGCTTTGAAGGTATGAGGCAGGTACAGCAAGTGGAGGTCAGAGTTAACAGGTTGAAGAATAAAGCTCATTTGATACAGTAGCTGCAGCAGCATCCATGTCTGTGTAATAGCTGCTTGGGTGAACAAAATAAGAGGAAAAAAAACCAGAAGAGCACAAAAAGGAACAAGGGCCAAGATTTTCAAAAATAACTAGTGATTTTGGTGCCTCAGTTCTTAGGCACCCAACTGAATCCCGAGAAAGCGCTGAGCACCCATCTTTTCAAAAATCAACCCCCTGTGAGATGTCTCAACATGGACACCTCAAAATCAAGGCACCCAAAATCATGAGTCTCTTTTGAAAATCTTGGCCAGTGTAAACAAAGGAAAAAAACAGCTTAACTCTACAACATAGTGGAAAGTTACAGAGCTGTCAGCTACAGTGGAACAGTCAGAGCCTAATCCTGCCTTCTCTTACATCACAAAATCAAATGGTGCCACATGCACAAGATGAGCACCAAGGGATTATAGAGAGAAAGATCCTTTTTCAGTGAAAAATCTGGTTTTCCCTGATGGACGCATTAGTTTACAAGTAGCATAAAGACAGATTTCAGAGTAGCAGCCATCTTAGTCTGTATCCGCAAAAAGAACAGGAGTACTTGTGGCACCTTAGAGACAAATTTATTTGAGCATAAGCTTACTTCATCGGCCTTGAACTTGGGTCTCTCCACTTCCAGGAGAATACCCAATGGGCTATTCAGGTTGCTCTCATTCTCTCCTGTTAAAGCTGTTCCACTGTGCATAAATAACTAAATAAGCTTTGGAGTGGGAGGCCTGTGTCTCCTACATCCCAGGTAAGTGCACTAACCAAGGGGCTGTAGAGTTATTCTGACTCTCGCTGTCCCAATGCACATTTAAGTATTTATACCAGGGGTTGGCAACCTTCGGCACACGGCCTATTAGGGTAATTCACTGGCGAGCTGCAAGACATTTTGTTTACATTGACCGTCAGCAAGCACGTCCCCCTGCAGCTCCTAGTGGCCGCAGTTTGCTGTTCCCGGCCAATGGAAGCTGCGGGAAGCGGTGGCCAGCACATCCCTGCAGCCCGCGCCACTTCCCGCAGCTCCCATTGGCGGGGAACGGCAAGCCGCGGCCACTGGGAGCTGCAGTGGGCTGTGCCTGTGGATGGTCAATGTAAACAAAACATCTCATGGCCCACCAGCAGATTACCCTGATGGGCCATGTGCCAAAGGTTGCTGACCCCAGATTTATATACATTGGAACAGCTTCAACAGAAGAGACTGAGCAAATTTGCACAACCCAGTAGTCATGGCACTCTCCGGGGAGTGGGAAGACTCCAGTTCATATTCTTTTGCCACATTAGGCAGAGAAGGGAATTGAACCAGAGTCTCCCACATCTGGGGTGAGAGCTCTAATGACTGGCCTAAAAGTTGTAAAGGGGATACCGCCTCCTCTGGCATTTTGTGAGTGGTACAGTCTAGTAGGCGGCTTCTGAGACAATTTATTGGATCGATAGGTAGGGAAAATGCTTAGTTTGAGGAGGACATTGGGTTTAGGTGATTGGCACCTGGGCATCTAGACTGAGATGGCTGTGTGGGTGCTCAGATTTTTAGACACCTAGGGGACCTCACCAGTGGACATTTAGGTGCCTAGAGATTTTAGACACCTACAGCGTTAGGTGACAACTCAGCAGGGGTTTTGAGGACCTCAGTGGCACCTAAATGTTGGGATTAGCCACCCAAAGTGGCAGTTATGTGTCTAAGAAAACAAAGAAAGAAGAAGTGGGAGCGCTAAACACTGAGGATGGAATGGAGGTTAAGGATAATCTAGGCATGGCCTAATATCTAAACAAATACTTTGCCTCAGTCTTTAATGAGGCTAATGAGGAGTTTAGGAATAATGGTAGGATGACAAATGGGAATGAGGACATGGAGGTAGATATTACTACGTTTGAGGTAGAAGCCAAACTTGAACAGCTTAATGGGACAAAATCGGAGGGCCCAGATAATCTTCATCCAAGAATATTAAAGGAACTGGCACATGAAATTGCAAGCCCATTAGCAAGAATTTTTAATGAATCAGTAAACTCAGGGGTTGTACCGCACGACTGGAGAATTGCTAACATAGTTCCTATTTTTAAGAAAGGAGAAAAGAGTGATCCAAGTAACTATGGCCTGTTAGTTTGACATCTGTAGTATGTAAGGTCTTGGAAAAAAATTTGAAGGAGAAAGTAGTTAAGGACATTGAGGTCAATGGTAATTGGGACAAAATACAACATAGTTTTACAAAAGGTAGATCGGGCCAAACCAACCTGATCTCCTTCTTTGAGAAGGTAGCAGATTTCTTAGACAGAGGAAACGCAGTGGATCTAATTTACCTCGATTTCAGTAAGGCATTTGACATGGTTCCACATGAGGAATTATTAGTTAAATTGGAAAAGATGGGGATCAATAAGAAAATTGAAAGATGGATAAGGAACTGGTTAAAGGGGAGACTACAAAGGGTCATACTGAAAGGTGAACTGTCAGGCTGGAAGGAGGTTACTAGTGGAGTTCCTCAGGGATCAGTTTTGGGACCAATCTTATTTAATCTTTTTATTACTGACATTGGCACAAAAAGTGGGAACGTGCTAATAAAGTTTGTGGATGACACAAAGCTGGGAGGTATTGCTAACACAGAGAAGGACTGGGATATCATACAGGATGATCTGGATGACCTTGTAAATTGGAGTAATAGTAATAGGATGAAATTTAATAGTGAAAAGTGCAAGATCATGCAGTTAGGGATTAATAACAAGAATTTTAGTTATAAATTGGGGACACATCAGTTGGAAGTAACAGAGGAGGAGAAAGACCTCGGAGTTTTGGTTGATAACAGGATGACTATTAGCTGCCAATGTGATATGGCTGTTAAAAAAGCTAATGTGGTTTTAGGATGCATCAGGCAAGGTATTTCCAGCAAAGATAAGGAGCTGTTAGTACCATTATACAAGGCACTGGTGAGACCTCATCTAGAATACTGTGTGCAGTTCTGGTCTCCCATGTTTAAGAAGGATGAATTCAAACTGGAACAGGTACAGAGAAGGGCTACTAGGATGATCCGAGGAATGGAAAACCTATCTTATGAAAGGAGACTGAAAGAGCTTGGCTTGTTTAGCCTAACCAAAAGAAGGTTGAGAGGGGATATGATTGCTCTTTATAAATATATCAGATGGATAAATATTAGGGAGGGAGAGGAATTATTTAAGCTTAGTACCAATGTGGAAACAAGAACAAATGGATATAAAGTGGACACTAGGAAGTTTAGACTTGAAATTAGACGAACGTTTCTAACCATTAGAGGAGTGAAGTTCTGGAACAGCCTTCCAAGGGGAGTTGTGGGGGCAAAAGACATATCTGGCTTCAAGACTAAGCTTGATAAGTTTATGGAGGGGATGGTATGATGGGATAGCCTAATTTTGGCAATTAATATGGCAATTGATCTTTGATTATTAGCAGGTAAGTAGGCCCAGTGGTCTGTGATGGGATGTTAGATGAGGTGGGATCTGAATTACTACAGAGAATTCTTTCCTGGGTGCTGGCTGGTGAGTCTTGCCCACATGCTCAGGGTTTAACTGATCACCATATTTGGGGTCGGGAAGGAATTTTCCTCCAGGGCAGATTGGCAGAGGCCCTGGAGGTTTTTCGCCTTCCTCTGCAGCATGGGGCACGGGTCACTTGCTGGAAAATTCTCTGCAGCTTGAGGTCTTCAAACCACAATTTGAAGACTTCAGTAACTCAGACATAGGTTAGGGGTTTGTTACAGGAGTGGGTGGGTGAGATTCTGTGGCCTGCATTGTGCAGGAGGTCAGACTAGATGATCATAATGGTCCCTTCTGACCTTAAAGTCTATGAGTCTATGAGTCTAAGTGCTTTTGTGCATATAGCCCCAAGTCCGATTCATCCAGAGTAAATTGTCAGAATCTGGGTCAAAATGTTCCATGGTTACACCATGGAACAGAGGCCTAAAAAGCACAGGGATAAAAAAAAATGCAGCATCAAAATGCAAGAAAAAATTCAGCCGTCAAGAAGGCAATTTTCATCACGGAAGAGACTTGTGTTTTTCAAAATATCATCTGTACTGCCTTTTAAACTCAGAGAGAAAAATGGATCCAAAATGTTTTATTTTGGAATTTATGTGTGTGATACTCTTAGGGAGTTATTTTAGAAAGTGTTTTGGGACTACTAACACCTCTCCGATCTTAAAGAAGCAGAAGTAACATTACTGGAAGTCACCAGGTGGTGCTATTACAGATAGTACATTCAAATGAACAAAATGGGTTATCCTGAAGTTAAATCTTGGGGAAAACACTTTTTGACAACTGAGCATATCTCCAGCAAAGTCTGTTCTGCCTGAATATCTCCTTCTGACTAGATTATTTTTAGATGTAACTGCTGCCAACAGGTTATACCTGCTCAAGAGAACAAAATATTAGATGGGGCCAAACAGTACAGCAGAGACAACAATGAGACGTGATTCTCATGCTGAAGGCTATGAGTAACGCTGAATGGGAAGTATTTATAACCCACATTAGAGGAATAGTGCCTTTTTTTTTGGTTCTATTTACACCAGTGTAATTCCAAGTGAGAGCAGGATTTGACCATAAAGGGTAAGAGGAAAGTAGTGAGAGGGGAAAATAATTTCTTCTCCAATTTGCTGAGGAACGGATACTCATTCTTTCAACCACCACCCTCTCCTGCCATACCCAGCTGTCTTTCAAGTATCCTGACTCAAGACTGGCATGTGACATGTCCAGTCAGCAGTGGCAAACAGATATTTAGGATGGTTCTTGTTAGCTATAACCATCCATCCATCAACATTTGGAAATAAATCACTCACAGATGTTCCCCACAATGGGAGAAGAACCACTGTCACTAATTCTAATCATTTCTCCATAACAAGCTGAATCAATAAGCTCCTACCTCACCCTTACTCTGAATTACTCCCAGAGTTTATTTTTATATTCTTTTTCTTTGCTGGTATTTTTAAATTAGATACAGATGGTAGCATCTGCTTCAAGCACTTTATGTACTGTTAGCCCTAAAGCAGCTCTTGCTCACTTCAGTTGATTCAATGGAGGGAAAAGAGGAAGATGACTGTGAGATTCTGGGCCCCTGAGGTTTGTTCATCAATATTGCAAATTTTCCTACAATGGCAATTGGCCTATTGGCATAGACTGCTCTGCTTGTGTAAAGACAGAATGTATCCATACAATGCAGCAGCCTTGCAAAATTCGACTCTCCCACTCACCTATCCAAGAAAAAGGTTATTCACCTTAGGTGCGTAAAATATCATCACTAGAGTAAAGGTGGGTGAGTAGATATTGTGCCTGGACTGGTACTTCTGAATGAAAATTTTGCAAGGGTGCCATAAAGTTTAACATCTTGCCTAGTACACTTGTTGCTTCTATATATCTGTTTCTGTCTATAAAAGGAGAGCGAGAGGGTGAGATTGTCTGAGCCCTGCAAACAAATGTGACTGAAAGTGTTGGAAATGCCAGACAGACTACAGGGTGTATCTTGATATGTGCTAGGAGGAGTAATCTTAGGAATGTGGACTACAGAATGAGGTGATCACACAGAATGCTTTTGCGCGACACACTGCTATTGAGCACAGTACTTCATCTGTTCTCTTGCTTTAAGAGTACATTAGAAGCCCTGACAGTGTGTGGGAAGCTCTGGTTCTGAAGAGTTCTGAGTGCAGCGAAGATTGATTTGAAGATGCAACCCATGGCACTGAATGTAATGAAATGTTGCAACAATATTGGAAAAAGCAAAATCTACTAAGCCCTGTTGTTATGGCAGCCCTTCATGGAGCAAAAAGCTAAATGATTTGGAGCAATCTGATGATAATATCTAGAGTGACCAGACATCCTGATATTATCGGGACTGCTGATATTAGGGACTTTGTCTTAAATACACAACTATTACACTCCCCCTCAAAAAAAAAAGTGTCCCAATTTTTCACACTTGCTATCTGGTCACCCTAATGATAACTAACCCGAATTCCCCAACAACCATCTTTTGAGGAATACACACTAGACTAAACAAAATAGGGAAAAATCCTGCAGTCTTTACTTGGGTTTAATTAAAACTCCCTTTAATAAATCAACACCAAACAAAATTTATGCAAACAAGCACATATTTGTAGTGTCTCAACAGGATGTACTGTTTTGTTTTGATAGCATGGATATAAACCAGTAGGCAACAACTACACCTAAGAATGAGTTTTAGGTGAAATTCAGGCACAGGGGAGAGGTTTTATTTGTTGGTATGCTTAGCTGAAAAAAACAAAATTCATAGCTGACAATAAACATTTCTTTCAAGGGCTACCTGTTTAACTTGACTGACTCTCAGTAGAACTTGTGCATCTAAGTCTTTTGGATATTCTTGAAAATCCCACCCTGAATGTATGAGCATTTAGTTCTTGGATGAAATGCTTATTCACAACTGTGATGCAGTTCTTTTTAGATGCTGAGCATAAATTATATTAAAAGTCAATGGATATGTGTACACAGGAGCTCAGCAAAAAATAGCAGTATAGACATTGTGGCAGTGGTGATGGCTCGGGCTAGCTGCCTGAGCTCAGACCCAGAGGGTTGGGTGGGCTTGGACTCAGGCAGCTAGCTCTAGCCACTGACAGTATTGCAGTGTCCATGCTGCTCTTTTTAGCATGCTAGCTTTGGTTGAGCTGGTGGGAGTTTGTCTGTCCCCGCCCCAGGAATCACACCTGCCAGCTGCGCTGTAGACATAGTCAATGAGAGTTGTGCTCTCAGGTCACTTACGTCAAACATACCTAGCAAGAATATCTGTAATAGCTACATCTAGTGATTCTCATTAATGATACAATATTAGGAGGAAAGAGAGAAACATCAAGAGCAACAAAATCACCAAACACTGAAAAATCTTTTGATAGTCTCACTCTAGTCTATCTATACTACAAGCTCAATAAATGCAGTTTTTAATATAAATCTGGAAAGTTGATCAAAGCACCATACACATGGCCATCTGTCATGAACCATGATAGCAAAATGTCTGCCACTGACAATACACAGAAAAATACAATTATTCATCTTAGAACTTGAAACATGAACACACAGTACTGGAACCAAAACGCACACAAAAAGGACAAGACAAATGTCCATATATTATTAATGTATGCAGGTGATTCTGCTTACAATTAAAAATCTAATATACAAACCACCAAAATCACTCAGCATTATATCAAAATCTGGAAAAGCATCATGTTATAAAATATATTGGACAAATCAGATGTACTTCCCTTGTCAAAATGCTGCCCAAAATTTTATTAGCCTCTTGGAATTAGATCCAGAAAAACACAATTTATATACAGATCAAACTGAATAGTGGTTTGACTGGCATAATCAAAGACAAAATAAAATCAGCAGTCTAAAGCCTCTGCAATGAGTTAGTGCTGCAAAAATCACTGTTTGACAACTCAAAACATTTTTTGTGGGGAGGGTTAAATGCTGTCAATTCATATTCCAATAATCTAGGGAAAAATCATTAATTTGGTATAATTAAAAGCTGTGATTAAAATTCTGAAAATCTACAGGAAAAAAAGGGCTATGAAGACCACCATGCAAAATTCAATCTCACCCAAAGCTGTAGGAAAATCTGGGCTGTCTGGATGTCAGAAAATACTTCCTGTTGTTGAGATCTACAGTAGCAGGCTGTTAGGATTCCCTCCCCACTCTGAACTCTAGGGTACAGTTGTGGAGACCCGCATGAAAGACCCCCTAAGCTTATATTCCACCATCTTTCTTAGGTTAAAAACTTTTCCAAGGCACAAATTTCTTTCCTTGTTCTTGGACGGTATTGCTGCCACCACCAAGTGATTTAAACAAAAATTTAGGGAGGGGCCACTTGGAGCCCTATTCCCCCAAAATATCCCTCCAAGCTTCTTCACTCATTTTCCTGGGGAGGCTTGAAAATAATTACCAACCAATTGGTTACAATGTGAGCACAGAACAAACCCCTTGGTTTTTAGGGCACTGAAAATCAATCAGGTTCTTAAAAGAAGAACTTTATTATAAAGAAAAAAAGCAAAAGAATCACCTCTGCAAAATCAGGATGGAAGGTAACTTTATAGGGTAATAAAAAGATTTAAAACACAGAGGATTCCCCTCTAGGTTCAGCTTCAAAGTTACAAAAACAGGAATAAAATTCACTCTTAGCATAGGGAAAATTCACAAGCCAAAACAAAAGATAATCTAATGCATTTCCTTGCCTTTACTTACAATTTTTGTAATCTTATATGCTCATTTCAGGAATGTTTTCAGGAGATGTTTTTCCTGTTTGGTCTCTCTCTCCATCCAGAGAGGGAACAAAGAGAGCACAAACAAAACCTCCTCTCCCCTCCCCCTGCCAGCTTTGAAAGTATCTTCCTTCCCTATTGGTCCTTCTTGTCAGGTGCCATCCAGGTTAATTGAACTGATTAACCCCTTATAGGTAAGGCAATTCAGTACAGCTACTCAGGAGGGATTTTATGCTACCCTTAGCTGTATGTTTATGACACAGGCTGTGAAATAGTGTCTATAAGGAAGAGGTTGAAGCTCCATAATTTGAGTCCTTTAAAACTAGACAAAATAAAAAGCTGGAGAACATACTGTAGGGAGCATTCCTATATTGGCAGTGGAAGACTAGATCTAATAGTGCCTTTCCAATTCCAAGAAGACCTAGGCCTATATTGTGATTTGCTAGCATAGATCTTTGTGCTTATACAGAATTCCACTGAAGTCAGTGTTGAGTGAAGGAGTCTACACTTGCATTTCAGATCCAAGACCAGGCCCTGAATCACTATGTGACATATACATAATGTTGAAATGAAACTGATCACTTGCCCTGGATAATAGAAAAATGTGGGGTTTTTTGGGTGGGGGGAATTATAGCAATTAAGAAGCCTCTTGAATCTCTTCATGCATATTCCAGCAACCTGCCATAAATGGAAGTTTGGGGATCAGATTAATAAAGCAATAAAATTACTGTCAAGCAAGAACTAATGGGCCAAATCCACAGATTCATGTTCAGAGTTTACTTCTTGTTTATTCAGTCTTTCCTTGCACTCACAGTACTGCAGTCTGTGGGAGTTAGAACCTCAGGGTTTAGCCCCAGGGTCTTGATCCTCAGTTGGTGTAAACTGGCATAACTGCATTCTGCCAGCTGAGGATCTGGTCCTTTTAATGAAGGATTTATTTCAAATATACAAATAAATTGAAAGAAAAAAACCAACCAGATGAATGATGGGACATGGAAAATAAAATATTACATAACATAAGAATGACCCTACTGGTCAGACCAAGGGTCAATTTACCCCAATGTCCTGTCTTCTGACAGTGGCCAGTGCCAGGTGCCCCAGAGGGAATGAACAGAACAGATAATCATCAAGTGATCCATTCCCTGTTGCTCATTCCCAGCTTCTGGCAACAGAGGCTAGCGACACCATTCCTGCCCATTCTGGCTAATAGCTATTGATGGACCTATCCTCCAAGAATTTATCTAGCTCTTTTTTGAACCCTGTTATGGTCTGGGCCTTCACAACATCCTCTGGCAAGGAGTTCCACAGGTTGACTGTGCATTGTGTGAAGAAATACTTCCTTTTATTAGTTTTAAACCTGCTGCCTATTAATTTCATTTGGTGACCCCTAGTTCTTGTTTTATGAGAAGTAGTAAACAACACTTACTTATCTACTTTCTCTACACCAGTCATGATTTTATAGACCTCAATCATGTCTCCCATTGGCTGTCTCTTTTCCAAGCTGAAAAGTCCCAGTCTTATTAATCTCTCCTCATATGGAAGCCATCCCATACAACTATTACCTGGACTTACAAAGTAAACAAAACTGTTTGCTAGATATGGGGCAAATTCTGCTTTTCATTCAATCCAGAGTAGCTCTAGTGACTTCATTGGAGTTACTCTACATTTAAACTACTGTCACTGAGAGCAAAATTTGACTTGGGGACTTAAGTAATAATTGGAAATATACTAACCTCCTAGAACTGGAAAGGACCTTGAAAGGTTATGGAGTCCAGCCCCCACCTTCACTAGCAGGACCAATTTTTGCCCCAGTTCCCTAAGTAGCCCCCTCAAGGATTGAACTCACAACCGTGGGTTTAGCAGGCCAATGCTCAAACCACTGATCTATCCCTCCCCCATTGATTTTATTTTTAATTTAGATTTGTATTAAAGTGTGAAACTTCTTAATGATAAATAGCTTTGTTGCTATACAGTCTGGCCCTGATGGTTTGTTATAATGTTATTTATTGTGCAGATCCATCACCTCTCGTGGACGTCTCCACTGCCCCATTTATTCTTATTATTTATTTGTATTACAGTAACACCCGGAGGCCCCGAATGAGACCAGGGCTCCATTGTGCTACTAGACACTGTACACACACACAGTAAGAGACGGTCCCTACTGTAAGGGGTTTACAGTCTCAATAGACAAAGGATGGGAGGGGAGAGATGGCCCTGAGACCGACTTACCCAAAGTCACACAGAAGGTCAGTGACTGTGCCAGGAAGAATCCAGGTCTTCTGAGTTCCAGTCCAGTGCCCTACACACACTGCCTCTATTGTAAAAAGCAGGTACCCTGGCATAGGTATTTCCCAATCATACTCTGTTGCTAAATGCAAAGGAATTACTTACAGTTGCTTCTTTGCAATTTCCTGAGTCCTTTGATTCCTACATTCTGCACTGCAGTGGCCTGGCAGCTCATTATTGTACAGTGGCTCACGGTACTGGATAGCTGGCATTGGAAAGAAAAAACAGATGTGGAATTTTTATTTTGAGACTAAAGCAACCCAGCTGTTATTGATTTCCCAAAGTGATACCAGAAAAATATGTCAAATTTGGGGCCTTTCTCAAGTTTTGTGGAATTATATCCATTTAGCTATTTCATTCTTTCAGAGAACACTATTGGCCAGCAACCTTTATTATTTACAATATGCCTCATTTAGTGACATGAAAATTAATTGCCAAATTCCCACCCTGCTGACATTCAATGCTGTGCTTTTTTTATTGGCTGTGCTGCGGTATGTAGATCTAAAGAAGCCTGAAAATGGTTAGGTAGTGCATATTATCCAGCGCAGAACGAGTGCATTGTACTTGAGTTGCAGACAATGCAGAAACAGAACCCTCTTGGATTGCCCCAGTTGTAGGTAGATATACACTACTGAGCCTCAGGTACATGAAGGGAAATAATGGGCAACCTAATTTAATACAGAATTAGATACACTAGCTCTCACTGTCTTCAGTATTAGGCCTTGCTATAAAAATGTCTACACAGCTTGGAAATCATCTTTATGTAGGGTTTGGGATAGCAAATGAGATCAAGTTTGAAAGGACAGGAACCACTGTATCAAATTCTGTCAGAGTCAACCTCATCCTTCTAAGCACAGTTGATATCAAACCACAACTCCATATTCAAACAGCCCAAGCACTGGGACAGCATGACTCTGAACCTTGAGGTTCTGACTTATTTCTGCTTCCAAGGCAGATAACTGTGAAGTTTTGCATGAGACCCAAAAAACCAGTGGTCCAAGTCTGATCTCACTTAAAAGTACATCAGGATTAACACTCGCATCAAAGTAAAAATGCCATAAAATTGATCGGAGAGATCAGAATTAGGCCCTGATGTCCTAACTAATCTGCTGGAACCACACATGACATACTCCAGTCATGCTGAAGGTGCAAGGATACTATGGGATGAAGGCTATATTAGAAAAGAACAGAATGGATATTAAAGATGCCATGGCATTTTTGTAAGAATTTGGGTTTTCCTTCCTGTCTTCACCTAGTATTTCCCCTCTCACCACTGTTATTTCCCCACCTTCTCACTCCAGTGATGGCTGCATTTTAGCTGTGCTGTATGTAAATAGTTTTTATTTTGGATTCCCGCAGGAAAAAGTGTTTATCTTTGAAAAGTCATGGAAGATGGGAGAGATTCCAGAGGACTGGAAAAGGGCAAATATAGTGTCAATCTATAAAAAGGGAAAAAAATGGACAACCCAGGGAATTACAGACCAGTCAGTTTAACTTCTGTACCTGGAAAGATAATGGAGCAAATAATTAAGCAATCAATTTGCAAACATCTAGAATATAATAAGGTGGCAAGTAACAGTCAGCATGGATTTGTCAAGAACAAATCATGTTAAACCAACCTGATAGTTTTCTTTGACAGGGTAACAAGCCTTGTGGATAGGGGGGAAGTGGTAGATGTGGTATATCTTGACTTTAGTAAAGCTTATGATACTGTCTCGCAGATCTTCTCATAAACAAACTAGGGAAATGCAACCTAGATGGAGCTACTATAAGGTGGGTGCATAACTGGGTGGAAAACCATTCCCAGAGAGTAGTTATCAGTGGTTCACAGTCAAGCTGGAAGGGCATAATGAGTGGGATCCCACAGGGATCAGCTCTGGGTCCGGTTCTGTTCAATATCTTCATCAATGATTTAGATAATGGCATAGAGAGTACACTTATAAAGTTTGTGGACAATACCAAGCTGGGAGGGGTTGCAAGTGCTTTGAAGGATAGGATTTAAATTCAAAATGATCTGGACAAACTGGAGAAATCGTCTGAAGTAAATAGAATGAAATTCAATAATGACAAATGCAAAGTACTCCTCTTAGGAAGGAACAATCAGTTGCACACATACAAAATGGAAAATGACTGCCTAGGAAGGAGTACTGCAGAAAGGGATCTGAGGCTCATAGTGGACCACAAGCTAAATATGAGTCAACAGTGAACACTGTAGCAAAAAAAGCAAACATCATTCTGGGATGTATTAACAGGAGTGTTGTAACCACGACATGAGACGTAATTGTTCCGCTCTACTCTGCACTGATTAGGCCTCAACTGGAATATTGTGCCCAGTTCTGGGCACCACATTTCAGGAAAGATGTTGACAAATTGGAGAAAGTCCAGAGAAGAGCAACAAAAATGATTAATGGTCTAGAAAATATGACCTATGAGGGAAGATTGAAAAAACTGGGTTTGGTTAGCCTGGAGAAGAGAAGGCTGAGAGGGGAAATGATAACAGTTTTCAAGTACATAAAAGGTTGTTATAAGGAGAAGGGAGAAAAATTGTTCCTCTTAACCTCTGAGGATAGGACAAGAAGCAATGGGCTTAAATTGTAGCAAGGGCGGTTTAGGTTGGACATTAGGAAAAACTTCCTAACAGTCAGGGTGGTTAAGCACTGGAATAAATTGCCTAGGAAGGTTGTGGACTCTCCATCATTGGAGATTTTAAGAGCAGATTGGACAAACACCTGTCAGGGATGGTCTAGACTCTAGATAATACTTAGTCCTGCCATGAGTGCATGGGACAGGACTAGATGATCTTTTGAGGTCCCTTCCAGTCCTATGATTCTTTGATAAACATAAAATAATATTAAACTTCTCAAGACAATGGACCAGGTCCTCAACTGGTGGACCTCAATTTCAGCTATGCTGAATTATTTCTGCTCAGGAACTGGTCCAGTATTTTTAATTGATACAGAAATATTTCTAACCTCTTTGTCCATTCCCCCTCTCTCTCCTTTTATTTTAATGTGTGGATGTTACGCTTCCATTTTTAATTTTGATTTCACCCAGGATTTGTCACCAAATGCTAATCTGGCAGCCAGCCAAATAGCTCTCCTGGTTCCAGGTGAATTTGCTTTCCCAAGCAAAGGAATAACTTAAACCTAATTTTTCTGCAAGGTATCATCTGCACCAGTGGCTCATATCCTTTTTGGCCTCTTCCCATCTGACAACCACTGTCAACAAGCACCTCTTTTGTTTAGCCATAAGATTCAAGTTTAATAGCTGTTCTCACAGCTGCTACAAATCCTCTTCTTGATTAGACTGCAACGAACACTGCAGCACAGCACATCCAAGATTTTTTTTTCCTCCCACCCACCCAGAAAGAAACACTAGTCACACACATCTCAGAATTGCCTTCTTGAATACACTGTCCACATAGCATCTGAATGTAAGCAACCTCTATTCTCAGGGCCCCAGCTCTGTTGCTGAGCTTCTTGCCATAGACGCCAATAGTTTGTGTTATTGCATTAGACTGTTTGAGTTCTTGGAAGCGACGACACGTCTTGATTTTTGTGTATTTTCTCTACATGTTTTCCTAAAAATGCCATTATAGTAGGGCTGTCAATTAATCACAGTTAACTCAAGCGATTAACTCAAAACAAATTAACTAAGTTAAAAAAAATTAATCATGATTAATCACAGTTTTAATTGCACTGTTAAACAATAATAGAATACCAATTTAAATTCATTATAAATATTTTGGATGTTTCTCTACATTTTCAAATATATTTATTTTAATTACAACACAGAATACAAAGCGTACCATTCTCACTTTATATTATTATTTTTTATTACAAATATTCACATGGTAATAATGAAAAACAAAAGAAATAACATTTTTAAATTTACCTCATACAAGTACTGTAGTGCAATCTTTTTAATGTGAAATTGCAACTTACAAATGTAGAATTATTTTCCTTACATAACTGCATTGAAAAAACCAAACAATGTAAACCTTTAGAGCCGACAGGTCCACTCAATCCTACTTGTTCAGCCAATCACTAAGACAAACAAGTTTGTTACATTTATGGGAGATAATGCTGCCCGCTATTTATTTACAATGTCACCTGAAAGTGAGAACAGGTGGGTTCTGGACTTGATAATGATCCAAAGCAGTGTGGATTGGTGCACCTTCATTTTCATCATCTGAGTCAGATGCCACCACCAGAAAACTATTTTCTTTATGGTGGTTTGGGTTCTTTAATTTCTGCATCGAGTGTTGTTTGAGTCAGATGCCACCACCAGAAAACGATTTTCTTTTATGGTGGTTTGGGTTCCTTAATTTCTGCATCGAGTGTTGTTTGTCCCTCTCCGATTTTGGAAGGGACTTCAGATTCTTAAACCGTGGGTCGAGTGCTGTGTTTTGTCAAATCTTCAGTGAAAGTGTTCTTAAATCAAACAACATATGCTGGGCCATCATCGAGACTGTCTTAACACAAAATATATGTCAGAATGTGGGTAAAATCATGGAGCAGGAGACATACAATTCTCTCCCAAGGAGTTCAGTCACAAATTTAATTAACACATTTTTTTAACGAGCGTTATCAGCATGGAAGCATGTCCTCTGAAATTATGGTCAAAGCATGAAGGAGCGTATGAACGTTTAGCTTATCTGGCAGGTAAATACCTTGCAACACCGGCTACAACAGTGCCATGTGAACGCCAGTTCTCACTTTCAGGTTATACCTATGCATAAGGGTTCCAATCCCTTTCCCAATATCCATGCTTTCACACCCCACAGAAATGTGCCTCATTTCTTATTGCCCTCAGTTCCCCTAGTCTTATAATATCTACATCAACGAGCTACCATAGCAACTTAAGGTTACTACAGAATCCCCTGAAATGTTACATTCTACAGTATTAACTGGCACACTGCAATATATTTTTCAGACTATTGCTGCATAATTTTCAGAACATCATCATTTAACACATCTTTTACTGTAATCTTACACTTTACTGGGACAAGGTTGTCTTTCGGTCAACTATTCATGCCGACCTGCTTCAGGCCTACAGCCTTGTGTGGCTAAGCTAAATATTTTGCAGGCCTGAGGCCTGTAGGCCCTGTGTTACAACATTTATTAATACTTTTATTTCACCTCTATATACTAAATATACTTAATATCTTTTATTCTTGGCTACAAGGGGACAGGGCTGGGAAGAAGAGGGTAAGAGGTGGGACAGGTATGGAGTGAAACTCAAGTGACGAGACAGAAAGGGGAGGTTTGGAGCAAACATCCAGTCAGCACTGGGCAGAGAAATGCTGGGATTCCCTCTGAGTAGGGTTGCCAACTTTCTAATTGCACAAAACTGAACACCCTAGCCCTGCCTGTTCCCAGGGCCCCGCTCCTTCCCTGAGGCCCGCTCCCACTCACTACATTCCCCCTTCCCTGAGGCTCACTCTCCCACACCCTCACTCACTTTCACTGGGCTGGGGCAGAGGTTTGGGGTGCAGGAGGGGGTTCGAGCTCTGGGCTGGGGGTGTGGGCTCTGGGGATGGGAGTTTGGGGTACAGGAGGAGGCTCCAGGTTGGAGAGTGGGGTCGAGGGACTTGGAGTGTTGGAGGGGGCTGAGGGTTGAGGCAGGGTGTTGGGGTGCATGAGGGAGTGAGGGCTCTGGGGTGGGGCTGGGGATGAGGGGTTCAGGGTGTGGGAGGGGGCTGTGGGCTGGGGCAGGGGATTGGGGTGCAGGGGGTGTGAGGGCTCTGGGCTGGGGCCAGGGATGAGGGGTTTGGGGTGCAGGAGGGGGCTGCAGATTGAGGCAGGGGGTTGTGGTGCAGCGGGGGTGAAGAATCCATCTGGGGATGCAGGCTCTGGGGTGGGGATGGGGATGGGGGGGTTGGGTGAAGGAGGGGGCTCCAGGTTTTGGGGGGCTGAGGACTGGGGCAGGGGGTTGGGGTGCAGGGGGGGTGCGGGCTCTGGGCTGGGGACAGGGATGAGGGGTTTGGGGTGCAGGAGGGGCTGCAGGTTGAGGCAGGGGGTTGTGGTGCAGTGGGGGTGAAGACTCCATCTGGGGATGCAGGCTCTGGGGTAGGGCTGGGGATGAGGGGTTTGGATGAAGGAGGGGGCTCCAGGTTTTGGGGGGCTGAGAACTGGGGCAGGGGGTTGGGGCATGGGTTTATCTTGTGCAGCTCCTGGTCAGCAGTGCAGCGGGGGGAGGCTAAGGCAGGCTGCCTGCCTGTCCTGGCATCGTGTTGCATGCACACCAGAAGCGGCCAGCAGGTCTGGCACTAGTAGGCAGGGGAGAGGGACAGGAGGCACCTCACGCACTGCTCTTTCCTGCAGGCACTGCCCCTCCATCTCCCATTGGCCGGTGCTGGAGCGAGGGCAGCACACGGAGCCCCGTGCCCCCCCCACCTAGGAGCTGGACCTGCTGTCCGCTTCTGGGACACAGCATGGTGCCCCAGGACAGGTGGGGACTAGCCTGCCTTAGCACCGCAGCGTTGCTGACCGGAGCTGCCAGGGTCCCTTTTCGACCAGGTGTTCCGGTCGAAAAACGGACACCTGGTCACTCTACCTCCGAGACCTCTCCAGTCAGCTTATCTAGAACACCTTGTCCAGTCCTGGAAGAACACTTCATACAGTTCTCTGGGATCCAAAAAACTCAATTAGTCTCCAGCGCATCATTCTGGTTACTTTATTAGGCCTGTAACAGCTCTTTGCCCACTCTAGACCCAGACACAGGGGGTTTAGGTACAGGGTGATATCACAGTTCCAATTCAAGTCACATTCTACTCAGTTTATATACATCTTTCCTAGCTACAGACTTTTTGCATGTAAGGACCGGTCACTTTGCAGATTGTATAAGGACCAGTCACTTTGCAGATTGTGTAAAACAAATTTATCAATTCAGGGCATTCAGGCCTGCTTTGTTTACCATAAACATACCCATATTAGTTTAGTTAGTTTCTGCCTCCCTTATTTACTGTAAACATTCACAATAGGTAGTTGTTTCTGGAATTACTTGTTTTATTCTGGCTTGTTCAGGCTTGTCTCATTTCAGTTAAGTTAGACCTACAAGAAAGTCTGCTCAGAACTATAGAAAGTTCTCTGACTGTCCGAAGGTCCCTGCTTTGGCTGCCTCTACTCCTGCCGGCTGGAGCTTCTGGTTGGCTTGGCTGCTCTCTGCAGTTTTTCTCCAAGATACATGGTTCGGGAAAGGGAGGCACCCACTAGGGTTGCCAACCCTCCAGGATTGTTCTGGAGTCTCCAGGAATTAAAGATTAATCTTTAATTAAAGATTATGTCATGTGAGGAAACCGCCAGGAATATGGCTAACCAAAGTTGGCAACCCTAGGCACCACCTGGGTCCCAGTGCTCTCAGAGTGTGTGTCGGCAGAGTCCTCTGCACAGTTCTGGATTCAGGGAGGCGTTGGGGGAGGGGTGGCCCAACCTGCATCCTATTTTCCCCCTCCCTTCCCAGTGTAGCAGTCCCACTTTAGCTGCTTCTATCGGGAGTCTGCCTGGTTCTTCTCTGCAGTTTTTCTCCAAGTCCACATGCCAAGCTGAGGGCATTTGACTTAACTTCCAGCTTTTTTCAAATCTCACCTGACCAGATGTCTTGCAATCCTTGCCTTGACCTGTCTGCCTCCCTGTCCCTCATCACTGAATGCTCTAATATATTTGCCATACTGCCCTTTCCTATGGTGAATACTACATAATGGTCTGCTTTCTTGAACTTTTTATTTGACATCATCTGGACTGCTCACATGCTTAAAGTTAAGTGCATGCATAAGATTTTGCAGGATTGGAGCCTGTGGGTTTATGCCCCTCTTAGGTGAGATTGAAGTAGCACCTAAGCCTTGTGCTGGTCTCTGAACAGGGGTGGATTTCATGCAAAATGTGTAGTTTTTTTTGATCCACTCAAACAGAGATCTGCTGGTAAATATCTGCCATCCCATTAATATGTCACCTGAAACTAAATTATGGATTTATCCAGGGGTCAAAGTAGAAATAGGGACTTACCGGTATGGGGCTGGGTTGGGGCCAGCTCTGGCACCCAGAAGGGGTGGGGCCTCGGGCGGAAGGAGGGGAGATGGGGGGGGTCAGAGTCAGCCCCAGCCCACCCTGTACCAGTAAGTGCCCTCCACCTCCCCTGCCAGGATAGCAGCAGCAGCTGGGGGCTCTGGCAGCAGTTTAAAGGGCCCAGCGCTTGGCCACCGCTACTGCCCTGGGCCCTTTAAACCACTGCCGGAGCCCCTGACTGCCGCTGCTACTCGAGGGCTCTGGCAGCAGGGCTCCAGGGGCTATTTAAAGGGCCTCTACCACCCCGGCCCTTTAAATAGCCCCCGGAGCCCTGGGGTAGCGGCAGCGGGGCTCCGGCGGCTATTTAAAGGGCCCAGGGCAGTAGAGGCAGTGGGACCTCTGGCCCTTTAAATAACCCCTGGAGCCCTGCTACTACTCCAGAGCTCCAGCAGCAGGGCTCAGGCGGCAATTTAAATTGCCGCCTGGGGAAGCCGGGCCACCCCCAGTACAGTGCACCGGCTCTTGCCAGTACGCCGTACCGGGGCTTACCGGCTTACTTCCACCTCTGGATTTATCCACTGTAGCATATGAGGGGGTAGGGAGCAGCCTGTGCCCCAGGGTAGGTTGGAGAGTGGACTTACAGCTGTAGAAGACGTGGGAGTCTGTGAGGAGCATGGTTTGCACTGTCTCTTTGTGTCCCTGCTGGACAGACATGTAGTCTGTGCTCCCCTTGCAGCTGGTTATTGGTACCATGGGAGCAAGGGCCATGACCTTGCTTAGAAATGTTCTGTAAGGCCACCTAACACTGCAGGCAGCAGTAGCTGCCCTTTCCTGCCCTAGCCAATTATGACTTCCTTCTATGCACTGAACAAACAGGACTTTGGGGCCCTATGTCCCCTCGGTCATACACTCTGAAGGGTCGCATGGTTTAACCTATTCACTGGGCGTGATGCTGGTCCCACTGAAGTTAGTGGAAAAAATCTCTTCTTGAGTAGGAACAGGATCAAGCACATTATTTGTTATGTCTGGGAATTACACTGACGTACCTTCACTAGGTGCCTTTCTAAATTAGCAACACAGGAATGTGAAAAGGAGTCCAGCTGCAATGGCTGTCATGTTTTAGGGAGTTTAATTATTTTTCAATTACTTTTTAATTTTTTTTTCATGTTTAATTACTTTTTGTTTCAATTGAACATTTCTTCTCATCCATATTTGCTCAGTCTGCCTGACTATTGAATGGCAGCTCATGTGTAATAGCAGCATTGCATAATCTTTGATGCACAGAAGACCATCTTGAAGTTCTTGGCTCCTTGGATAATGCAAATAAGGCTGATCAAAAGATTTTTGACTGAACCTGAACATTTCCTGACAACACTATCTGAAAAGACGCCAGTGTCTTATATTTTCCAGTCATGATATGGGGAAGACAAAGATTAGACGATTAATCAGCCTTTAGGCTGTAGAAAAATCCATTTTGATCTTGCTGAAACAGTCAAACTACTGCTGTATCAATTTCATTATTTCCACATGATGCAGAGACTGAGAATATAAATTCGTCCCAAACTTTCATCTCTTGAGCTCCTCCCCAGAGGAAAATGAAGAATGGGCAAGAGGGGGAAAAATGGTAAACATGATTGTACAAAGAACTTCCAAAGGAAGGATGAAAGTCAAATGTTGAAAGCCCACTGATATTTCCTTTAGTCTCTTCCTTGTGTGAGTCATGAAAATCCCAGTTATACGCTCCCCTCCCCACCCCACCCCCCAGCATATTGATTTTATGGCTTGATGGAATTCATACAATTCAAACCTTCCTTTAATCTTTAAGTTTTTAAGTGTGCTTTCTTTAACCTTGCTTAAACCAAGCAAGCATACTTCTGTCCTCACAAAAGCTTACAACTATAACTGACAAGCTGATATAGAAGATTCTGCCAAGGGAACAGATCATAAAAAAAAAAGTAATTATGTCGAACAAACAAGGTAATACTGGAGAAGGCAGGAACTAGGCAAACTGGGTGACAAGGGCAGACAAAAGCAGAGACAACAGCTGATTGATAAACGTTAATGAACTTATTTGTCAGCAGGGAGTAGCTAAAGTAGGCAGCATAGCACGTTGCAAACTCTGGTAGTGTTGGACCAATACTCCACATATCTTGTTAGGAAGGAAAATGAATCATGATCAAAGTAGGTTTGGAGCTGTGGATATCATGTTGGACTATTACTTTTCTTTTTGGAAATGTTTCTATCCAGCTCTCCAATTAGGGCAGGCAAATTTTAAATAGATCCTTCTGTTAGAACTCAGCAGTTGGTTTCCAAATGATGTCTACAACTCATCTTAATATTTCTTTGTTCTCAAACAAGGCTACATTTTCAGCATGCTGGATCACTTCCAGCAACAATGATGGGAAATGGGCATTTAATTTCCTACACTGCTCAAAATGTCTTGGAGTAACACAGCTCCAGGGGAGGAGAGAGGTAATCTCAGCAAATGGCAGGGCTTTAACGTGGCTTGTGTAGTCACGGCAGAGCGCTGGGCGAGAACTCTCCCAGTGCTCTAAAAAAAACACCTTCATGAGGGGCCTAGCTACTAGTGCTGGTGCACTGTCTACACTTGTGCTTTACAACGCTGAAACTTGCTGCGCTCAGGGGGGGTGTTTTTTAAAGTGCCAGTGTAGACAAGCCCTCTGATAAGGCCCAATTTTCAGAAGCACTCAGCACCCAACAGCTCACATTGTCTCACTTGTGGTGAGATTCTCATGGAAGCTCAGTACTCAGTGTGCTGGATTGTCTTGAAACTTTAGCTTGATTGTGGCTTAGAGCCACACCCTCTGCAGGAAGTGTGTGTGAAGGGGATCTTCTGCAATAGGACTGGAGTCTTCATAAAAAGCTGCTAGTGAAACACAAACTAGCCAGGAGGAATTCTGGCCACTGTACTTCCTCCGGAGGAATTCATGTCTCAGTGACAGCTCTGCTGGGCCAAAAGAGGGCATAATATATGCTCCACTCTGTGACCAGCCAACTCCAGTGGCTATAGTTGACTGAGTTACATCCATGACCCCACTTGCCTCTCCCCACTTCTTTTTGGGGAAGACTAGCACTACCACCAGTACAAGTCATATGGAGGCACTGTAGTTGCCAGTTGTCCCTCACGCAGTGTGTGGTCCCGCCTGCATAAACCCATTCACAACCTTAGTGATTATAACAATCCTTATCTATCTCTCAGGGGTAATTACTTGTCCTATAGTTCTTTGAGGGTACTAAATATCATCATCATTAGTCTATCACCACCCATTTCCTCATGCAGTATCTCACCCAGAATGTCTGACCAGAGCAATTGTGTGTGGAAGTTTGTCAGATGAATCTTGCTGTGCAGCATTTTGTTGCATGCGATTGCATTTAGCATGTGGAAATGTGTGCTTACACTGGCGGATAAACTCCGCCCAAGTTGTGCCCATCCTTTTCTGGATAGTAGTGCCATCAGATACAACACAATCAATAATGTGTTCATTTAGAGAGTCAGCAGCTAATTAAAAGCCTAATGAAGAATTAGAATAAAACAGCCTACCCATCCACATGCTACAAACAGTATTTCCCACTGGAAACTAGCACCTAAAGTAGAGCTGTGCAAATAACTGTTGTTGTTTTTTTTTGATTCGCTGGCAGTTCCAAAATATTGAAAATGTTTAATTTTGGATCAACCGGAACAGAAAAATGTTTGTGAGCCAAGAAGTAAAAAAAATCACTTTGAGTTGAATAAAATGTTTCATTTCCCCTAGAACAAAGTGTTTTGTTTTGATTTGAAGATTTCTTACTTTTTTTTTTTTAAATTAAAACTGAAGGAAATTTCAAAATGAAAGGTCATCTCAAACTGAAAAATCAAGATTTTTCATTCTGAAAGTGTCAAAACAAAATCATTCAGGTTTTTTTTTCCAGAATTGTTTTTAGGGGTTTTTTACTAAAACAGTTTGGTGAAATTGAACCAAATTCATAAAATGTTTTGGTCAAATCTGCATTTTGTGGTGAAAAAAAATTGTGGTGAAAAAAAACTTTTAGTGAAAAACTTTTGCCTGGCTCTAAACCAGAGCCCTTGCTTTAGATTTGCCCACGCACCACACTGCAGACATTTTGGCTATGTCTACACGCCACTTATGTCAGTATAAAGTATGTTACTCTGGGTGTGAAGCAAGTCTAAGGGGAAAAACAGTTTAAAAGATTTGGCAGTTTTTCAAAGAGACATTATTAAGGATACAAGAGCAAACTATCCCACTGCTTAGGAAAAACAGGCAGTATGGTAAGAGACCACTCTGGCCAGGGCCGGCTTTAGGAAGTGCGGGGCCTGATTCGAATACCCAGCGGCGGTCAGGGTCTTCCACAGCACTGAAGAACCCGCCGCCGAAATGCTGCCGAAGACCCGGAGCAAGTGAAGTACCCACGGCCAAAGTGCCGCCGAAGACCCAGACTGCCGCCGGGTGAGTAAAAATTAAAAAGTTAGGCGCTCTTCTTTAGGGTGCGGGGCCATCTAAGGCGTGGGCGTGGGGCCCTCTTAGGCGCCGGGCCCGATTCGGGGGAATCAGGGGAATCGCCTAAAGCTGGCCATGACCCTGGCTTAACCAGGAGATCTTCAATGATCTGAAACTCAAAAAAGAGTCCTACAAAAAGTAGGAACTACATCAAACGATAAAGAATGAATATAAACAAACAATACAAGCATATAGGGACAAAAGTTGAAAGACCAAGGCACAAAATGGGATTAAACTAGCTAGAGACATAAAGGGTAACAAGAAAACCTTTTACAAATATATTAGAAGCAATAGGAAGACCAAGGACAGGGTAGGTCCATTACTCAATGAAGGAGGGCAGGGGGGAGATGGAAAACAATAACAGAAAACGTGGAAATGGGAAAAGTGCCAAACAACACAACAAATCCTGCATCTTGGCAGGGGTAGACTAGATGATCCATGCAGTCCCTTCTAACTCTATGGGCTTGGATACACTTGCAAGTTAGAGCGCATTAAAGCAGCCACGGGTGCCCTGACTCCTGAGGTGCTCACACTAGCAAGGCACTTAGAGTGCCTGGACTCTGCAGCTGGAGCGCTCCTGGTAATCCACCTCCTTGAGAAGCATAAAGCTTGCTGTGCCCCAGCTGAAATGCCCGGGCATCAGTGTGGATGATGTGTTGCATTACTGCGCTGTGATTGGCCTCCGCAAATGTCCCATGATCCCCTGGAGTCAAGTGGCCACTGTTCTCATTGTTTTGAACTCAGCTGCAGGAATGTTGATATCCCCTTTCAAAGCTCCGTTTCTGACAGCTGGCATGCTTATCTGCTCCAAGACAAAGCTACCATTACTGTAGAATGCTGTGTGTGAGAGAGAGAGGCGGAGGGGGTGGAGGAGGACCTGCTGTTGTCTGAACTTACAAGACAGTAGGCTGACACACTCTCTCTGCCCCCCAAAACACACTCTCTCCCCCCACATACAAACAATGCACTCCCTGTCACACTCCACCTCCCCCCCATTTGAAAAGCACATTGCAGCCCCTTGCACACTAGGATAGCTACGACAATGTACTGCTCTTTGTGGCATTGCAAGAGCTGCTAATGTGGCCACAGCAGTGCGCTTGTAGCTGACAGTGTAAACACATGGCAGCGTTTTCCCTGCTGTAGTATCTGAAAGCTGGTTTAACTCCCAGCACTCTACATCTGCAAGTGTAGCCAAGCCCTATGATTCTATGACTTTTGTTTCAGTTTTCACCAAAGATTTTTAGTAGCAATTGGACGTCTAACATAGCAAACACCAGTGAAAGTGCAGTTGGATCTGAGGCTAAAATAGGAAAAGAACAAATTAAAAATTACTTTAAAAAGTTAGATGTCTTTAGATCACCAGGGCTTAATGAAATACACCCTAGAATGCTCAATGAACTGACTGAGGAGATATCTGATCCATTAGCGATTATCTTTGAAAACTCATAAAAGATGGGAGAGATTCCAGACAACTGGAAAAGGGCAAACATAGTGCCAATCTATAAAAAGGGAAATAAGGATAACCCAGGGAATTACAGACATGTCAGCTTAACTTCTGTACCCAGAAAGATAATGGAGCAAAAAATCAAGCAATCAGTTTGCAAACACCTAGAAGATAATAAGATAAGTAACAGTCAGCATGGATTTGTCAAGAACAAATAGTGTCAAACCAACCCAATAGCTTTCTTTGACAAGGTAACAAGCCCGTGGATGGGGGGAAGTGGTAGATGTGGTATATCTTGACATTAGTAAGGATGAAATTCAATAAGGACAAATGAAAAGTACTCCACTTAGGAAGGAACAATCAATTTCACATATTCAAAGTGGGAAATTACTGCATAGGAAGGAGTATTGTGGAAAGGAATCTGGGGTTATAGTGGATCACAAGCTAACTATGAGTCAACAGTGTAACACTGTTGCAAGAAGAGTGAACATCATCCTGGGATGTATTAACAGGAGTGTTGTAAGCAAAACCCAAGAAATAATTCTTCTGCTCTACTCTGTGCTGATAAGGCCTCAACAGAAGTATTGTGTCAAGTTCTAGGTGACACATTTCAGGAAAGATGTGGAGAAATTGGAGAAAGTCCAGAGAAGAGCAACAAAAATGATTAAAGGTCTAGAAAACATTACCTCTGAGGGAAGATTGAAAAAATTGGGTTTGTTTAGTCTGGAGAAAAGAAGACTGAGAGGGGACATGATAACAGTTTTCAAGAACATAAAAGGTTCTTACAAGAAGGAGGGCAAAAAATTGTTCTTGTTAACATCTGAGGATAGGACAAGAAACAAAGGGGTTAAACTGCAGTAAGGGCAGTTTAGGTTGGACATTAAGAAAAACTTCCTAACTTCAGGGTAGTTAAGCACCGGAATAAATTGCCTATGGAGATTATGGAGGTTTTTAAGAACAGGTTAGACAAACACCTGTCAGAGATGGATTAGATAATACTTAGCCCTGCCTTGAGTGCAAGAGACTAGACTAGACCGCCTCTTGAGGTCCATTCCAATCATATGATTCTATGTGAATCCTTCCAACAATTGCACAAAGACTTCTTAAAGGAATAAACCACTGTAGTAACAAAGAGAGTTGTTTGGTAGCTGAAGAATATGGTAAGGAAGATGAGAGGTGGGGGTTATGACAGATTTACTGTCTTCCACCTTACATCTGGGATGTTTAAGGAGTGTGGAGTGATTTTCTCATCAAAGTTTCTGGAGTGATTTTCAGAAAAGGTGGGATTTCCTGCTAGTAGGAAAATGGCAAGATTGGCCCTCAGGTTCAGAAAACATCCCTCATTGGAAATCCTGGCTCCCCACTGCTGACTTCCTCCATTATGGTCACTGGTGCCAAAGAAACATGCTCTGGGTGTCCAAAACTGCATAGGCTCTAGTTTCTAGAGAACTCTTGGCTTGGCTAGCTAGAGGATTGTTGTCTTAGGCATTGCGGAGCAGGGAGAAGGAGAATATTGGTGGAGTGGCCTGTGTGTGTCTTCAGTTTATGCAAATGAAAGGGAATGGCTACTTTGAGCAGCTTTGCTTTGATAGGCAGCCTAGGGAAGGGGTTGTGGAGGACAGAGTTGAGAGCCAGGATCTGCTCACGTGGGGCTTCTCGTAGTGCTCTCTCTCTCTCTCTCTCTCTCGTGAAAACCAAATTGCAGCACCAACCAGTTAGAGGACAACATGCCAGAATGGCCTATGACTGGCAGGGTGGGTGCTGGTTAAAGCTATGTTTCCAGGGATCATTTCTCTATGGTGTGGTGTCTTCTTCTGAGCATAAGAGTGATAGAACAGCACTGTTTTGTAGTAGCTGCTTTCTGCTGTAAAAGAGTGTTCCGTTTTTTTCTGAGAAGAGATGGGGACATAGTCTGAGTGATTAGCTATAGGCTTGTACTCTAGGGTGTGATTATGGGGAGCTGTGCTGCTTGTGGGTTTGGTAGGCTAAGCCTGCAGCAATGAAATGCTCTGTTTCTTCTCAGCTGCTTAGAGGTGCTGACTTCCTAATATGCCCTAGGCACTGGCCCTGCCCCCACTTCACCTTTTTCCCCAAGGCCCCACCCTGCCTGTTTCTGCTCCTGCCGCTGAGCACACCCCATTTTCATTTCTCCCACAGCACCTCCTACACTCTGCACAACAGCTGATCCACAGCAGGTGGGAGGTGCTGATGACAGGGCTGTCAGTGGGTGTTCAGCACCCACCATTTTTTGTCATGGGTGCTCCAGCCCTGGAGCTGTATGACTGGGCTGTACTTTTGAACAGTCTTTAGAGAAGGGCTTTTTTTTGCATGCATACTGTGTGCCTGTTAAGTCTTTGCTCCCAATATCTGCAATCAGATGGTTTACCATTAAATGATTATATTTTTTCTCCTTGTTTTACTTCATATTCATAGCTATTTCTGTCCCTCCACTAAGTCTGACAGTTCCTGTCCACATGGCACTTCAATTATCATCCACACTGGGACGATTGGATGACACTTTGCTGCTAACACCGCCAGAGCAATTGGTGCTTGGGAAGATTTTGTCTGTTCCCACCTGGCATTTCAGAGATCAGGACAGCAGACTGTATTCTCGCCATTCTTGCTCTCTAAGGAGCCTAGAACACGCCACCAATTCTAGGTTACACACTGCCAAGCAACTTTCTTCCAAATGAATAGCGATTGGACATTTTGACAGGGTTTATTGGGACTCTGGTCTGGTTCAAAGGAAAGCCTATGGCCATATATATTTGCTTTAAAGTAAAAACTGAAACCAGAAAAATTGGGAGCTCCTGCTCCCTGGAGAATGGTGAGACTGGTCTTCAGGTTCAGGAAACACCCCTTGTTGGACAGCCTGGCTCCCCGCTGCTGACTTCCTCCATTTTGGTCACTAGTGCCAAAGAAACGAGCTCTGGGTGTCCAAAACTGCATAGGCTGTTGTTTCTAGAGAGCTTTTGGCTTGGCCAGCTAGAGGATTGTTGTCTTAGGCTCTGTGGAGCAGGGAGAAGATTGGTGGAGTGGCCTGTGTGTGTCTTCAGTTTATGCAAATGAAAAGGGATGGCTGCTTTGAGCAGCTTTGCTTTGATAAGCAGCCTAGGGAAGGGGGCCATTGAAGGCAGAGTTGAGAGCCAGGATCTGTTCATGTGGGGCTTCTCGTAGTGCTCTCTCTCTCATGAAGGCCAAATTGTAGCAACCACCAGTTAAAGAGCAATGCACCGGAATGGTCTGTGACTGGCAGGGTGGGTGTTGGTTAAGGTTTTGCTTTTAGGAGTTATTTTTCTTGTTAGTAAGTGGAGAAAAATAGCTGTAAAACACTAGACTTGCTATCTATGATGTGGTACTGTAGCAGGGCTGGCTTTAGGAAGTGCGGGGCTCGATTCAAACAGTTTCGATGGGGTCCCGGCAGGGATGACTAAAAAAGCCACGTAAAAAAACCACATGGGGCTTGTACTCATCGGGTGGTGCTCCTAGTCTTCGGCGGCGGGTCCTTCACTCGCTCTGGGTCTTCGACGGCACTGAAGGACCTGCCGCCGAAGTGCTGCCGAAGACCTGGAGCAAGTGAAGGACCCGCCGCCAAAGGGCCGCCGAAGACCTGGAGCGCCGCCGGGTGAGTAAAAATTAAAAAGGAGCCTCTAGCCAGGGAAGGCATTCTCGGACACTTGCCCCCTACCTCCCCGGCAGCCCTGCCACTGGGCGCAGGGCCCTCTTAGGCGCGGGGCCCGATTTGGGGGATTTGGTGGAATTGGCCTAAAGCCGGCCCCGTACTGTAGTGTTTCTTTCTGACTAGAAGTGTGATAGAAAGTGCTGTTTTGTAATAGTTACTTTTTGCTGTAGAAGAGGCTCTTGCTTTTTTTCTCAGAAGAAGAGAGCAGAATCTAACTGGTTACCTTTGAGCTTACTGTGTTGGGTGTGTGAAAAAGAGTTTGGGTGGGGGTGATGGGATCTGTACTGCTTATGGATTAAGGTTGCTGAGCTTTGAGCAATTAAATGCTCTATTTGCTTTCAGGTACTGTGTGAGTCAGTTGTGTTTTTCAATAGTTTTTAGGAAAGGGTTTTCTCTCTATGTGTAGTGTGTTTCTTTTATGTTTTTTCTCCAAACTCTGTAGACAACAGGTTTACCATAGAAAGATTGTCTTTATTCTCTTGTTTGTTCTGCTTCATCTTCGTAGCTATTTCTGCTCCTTTGCTAAATCTGCAGATTATCTCGTCATGGCGCCCTGTTGATTGTCCTCCACACTGGAATGAATGGATGATTCTTCACTGCTAACAACACTGGATCCACTGTTGCGTGGGAAGTTTTTGTTTCTTCCCACTGGTATTTCTAAGATCAAGAGAACAGCAACCAGCATTCCCACCATTCACACTCTCTGGGGAGCATTTTTGAGATCAGAAGGATAGTGGCCAGCATTCTCAAAATTCAGTGTCCATGAAAAGTCTAGAATACCTCACCAACTCTAGGTTACATACTGCTGAGCGACTTTCATCCAGGTGCATAGTGATTAAAAATTTTGGCGAGGTCTATCTGGACTCTGGTACAGATCAAAGGAAAGCATCTGGTATATATCCTGGCTTTTAAGTAGTATCCCACATTTTCTTTTTTTATTTGTAAAAAAAAAAATCTAGGAACTTTTCAGTTTATTTTCCAAACATTAAACCTGGGATGAAATCATGTTAAAAACAAAAATATGAAAACTGTGAAAAATTGGGGGGGGGGAGGGAAAGAAAAAAAAGCTTTTGTAATATACACATTTTACTACTGTATAATTGAAACTTCTTTTTTTAATGCACAAAGATATATTTTGTCTCTCTCAGAGCTGGTAGTTTTTTTCTAGAAATTCTGGTTTGTGTATACGCACATAATTTTCTTCAAAGTATCCTCTTGCTGGCTTAGAGGTAGTCCACCTTTGAAAATAAGTGCTCTGCATCAATAGATAAGGGGGTACACTCAAAGCTTGCCATGCCACTCTGCTGAAGTTGGGAAGTGTGTCTTGATGACTGTTCCAATAAGCCAGCACATCCAGTTTCACATTGTCAGGGTAAGGCAAGTTCATATAAGTATCAGAGGGGTAGCCGTGTTAGTCTGGATCTGTAAAAGCAGCAAAGAATCCTGCGGCACCTTATAGACTAACAGACGTTTTGCAGCATGAGCTATCGTGGGTGAATACCCACTTCTTCAGATGCAAGTGACTTGCATCTGAAGAAGTGGGTATTCACCCACGATAGCTCATGCTGCAAAACGTCTGTTAGTCTATAAGGTGCCGCAGGATTCTTTGCTGCTTTTTCATATAAGTAGTAAATTCCCTTTTCAGATCTGAAACTTCATCTTTAGTGACAAATAGTTGAGCTGCTCTGGTGTAATGGTCGCAATCTGCTGCCAAATTCACTTTGAGAAAGGGGGTGAAACACCTGGATGACATTCCAAAAAGAAGCTTCAGCAGTTTCTGATTTAGAACCAACAAACTCAGCATGATCTAGGCGATGCATTAGCACAATCCACACATTATTTACATGGCAGGCAGCAAAGTACAAGGTCATCCACCGATGTGGCACAACAGGAGTAGGTAATCAGCAGTTGGCTCTGTACTAGTCTCGCATTGTGTAAAACAAAGCCTTCAACTTGTTCGCATGCTTGAAAATGGCCCCAAATCCAATGATGCAAAATTTCACTTCTTTCATTTCTTCTGTAACAGTAACTGCTGATGGTGCAATGTTGAGCAGGACAGGTAATACATAACAGCTCCAGTTTCTGATTGAGTTTAATCTCCTGTGTAAATTTAACTATGTCGGAAGCAGAATCTGTGTTAGTTGTGGTCACGTTTTCCCAAGTTAGTCGGTCCTTCTCAAACATGTCAGTTATTGCTGTGTCGACAAAACCAGTGTCAGCAGAGGGGACGAATGTCACCTCAGCACAAAACAATGCAGATTTATTCACTTTGAAATCAAAAAACAAAACCAAAAGGCCAAGAATCAGATGGTCGAAAGCATCAGGAGACTAATAAAAAATCAGACTAGACACCACATTTCCTGCAATTAATTCCATCATTTTCTTTCAGATACTTATGAGTGAAGTTGTCCACATTAGGAAGGGCTTTTGCTGCTGGACACTATTGCTGCACAAAGTCACCAATAGGCCTCCCAGCAATTCATAGAATCATAGAATCTCAGGGTTGGAAGGGACCTCAGGAGATCATCTAGTCCAACCCCCTGCTCAAAGCAGGACCAAACCCAACTAAATCATCCCAGCCAGGGCTTTCTCAAGCCTGACCTTAAAAACCTCTAAGGAAGGAGATTCCACCACCTCCCTAGGTAACCCATTCCAGTTCTTCACCACCCTACTAGTGAAAAAGTTTTTCCTAATGTCCAACCTAAACCTCCCCCTCTGCAACTTGAGACCATTACTCCTTGTTCTGTCATCTTCTACCACTGAGAACAGTCTAGATCCATCCTCTTTGGAACCCCCTTTCAGGTAGTTGAAAGCAGCAATCAAATCCCCCCTCATTCTTCTCTTCTGCAGACTAAACAATCCCAGTTCCCTCAGCCTCTCCTCATAAGTCATGTGCTCTAGCCCCCTAATCATTTTTGTTGCCCTCTGCTGGACTCTCTCCAATTTATCCACATCCTTCTTGTAGTGTGGGGCCCTAAACTGGACACAGTACTCCAAATGAGGCCTCACCAGTGCTGAATAGAGGGGAATGATCACATCCCTCGATCTGCTGGAAATGCCCCTACTTATACAACCCAAAATGCCATTAGCCTTCTTGGCAACAAGGGCACACTGTTGACTCATATTCAGCTTTTCGTCCACTGTAACCCCTAGGTCCTTTTCTGCAGAACTGCTGCCCAGCCATTCGGTCCCTAGTCTGTAGCAGTATATGGGATTCTTCCGTCCTAAGTGCAGGACTCTGCACTTGTCCTTGTTGAACCTCATCATATTTCTTTTGGCCCAATCCTCTAATTTGTCTAGGTCCCTCTGTATCCTATCCCTACCCTCCAGCGTATCAACCACTCCTCCCAGTTTAGTGTCATCTGCAAACTTGCTAAGGGTGCAGTCCACACCATCCTCCAGATCGTTAATGAAGATATTGAACAAAACCGGCCCCAGCACCGATCCTTGGGGCTGCCAACTAGACATGGAACCATTGATCACTACCCGTTGAGCCCGACCATCTAGCCAGTTTTCTATCCACCTTACTGTCCATTCATCCAGCCCATACTTCTTTAACTTGCTGGCAAGAATACTGTGGGAGACTGTATCAAAAGCTTTGCTAAAGTCCAGAAATAGCACATCCACTGCTTTCCCCTCATCCACAATTAACAGTGGTTGTCCAGCAAAACAAAGATCACACACACATTCATGGCTATATTCTCTCTTTCATTAAAGCCCTGGTGAAAGCTCCTGATACTGACTGTTTATCCCAAAGCTCATCTTCTTCTTTAAGCTTCTTGTGTTGCTTGCTTTTTATTCTGTCAACGTGAGTACTGACCTCAATGCTGCCGTACTTGCAGCGCAATGCATCCTCTTCACTCCTATCTTTATTTGTCTTGAAAAGTTCTAAGCACTGATGTTCTTGTTGGTATTCAGGCATAGATTTGTGTTTTCATCCCATGTTTACCTTTTTACCTTATCTTTATCTGTGGAGGATTGATTAAATTCAGTGCCACACTAAACAGATGCAAAGAAATAGGCAGGCAGCATCTCCTTGTGAGCCAATCATAGCGTGATATTCACATTCTTTGATTTTTCTGACCTCTGATGTGCGTGTGTTCTGTATTTTACAGTGCGAGACTGCTTCAATCTCAGAGCTTCAGGACACAACAATCGCGTAAAGTGTTAGTGTTTAACAAAAATAAATACCCCAAAATATTGAATGGCTTGAGAAATGGGTGTAAATCAGTAAAATCTGAACTCCTTTAATTAAAAAACCTGGTAACTTATCAGTGAATATCAGTAAAAACTGAAAACACAGAACACTACTTTTAAGTCAAAGCTTCTGGGGTGGTTCCCCCAAAAATTGGGAGTTCCTGCTTCCTGGAGAATGGTGAGACTGGTCCTCGGGTTCAGGAAACACTCCTCGTTGGAGAGCCCGGCTCCCCACTGCTGACTTCCTCCATTATGGTCACTAGTGCCAAAGAACCGTGCTCTGGGTCAGTGCCGTAACAAGGGTGAGGCTAGTGAGCCGCTTGCCTCCAGTGCGCAAAGTGGAGGGGCGCAGCTCTACCGCGATCAGCAGCTCTTCGGCAGCAGCTCTACCGCCACTGCTTCTTCCGCGGCAATTCAGCGGTGGGTCCCTGAGTCCCTCTCCTAGAGAAGGACCCGCTGCCAAATTGCCGCCGAAGAATGAATGAAGTGGCAGCTGCAATTTGGCGGCGGGTCATTCCCGCCGACAGGGACTCAGGGACCCCCCCCCACAAGAGCCTGGAGCTGCCCCTTGCCTCAGGCGCAAAAATTCCTTGTTATGGCTCTGCTCTGGGTGTCCAAAACTGCATAGGCTCTAGTTTCTAGAGAGCTCTTGGCTTGGCTAGCTAGAGGATTGTTGTCTTAGGCTCTGCAGGTGAAGTGGCCTGTCAGTGTCTTCAGTTTATGCAAATGAAAGGGGATGGCTACTTTGAGCAGGTTTGCTTTGATAGGGAGCCTACAGAAGGGGCAGAGTTGAGAGCCAGGATCTGTTCACATGGGGCTTCTTGTAGTGCTCTCTGTCTTTGAAGGCCAAATTGTAGCAACCATTAGTTAGAGGGCAATGCGCTGGAATGGTCTGTGACTGGCAGGGGGTGTTTGTTAAGATTATGCTTTCAGGGATCATTTCTTTATCTGATGAGTGGCTGTGAAAGGTTGGTCTTGTTAACCTTGATGTAGCCTTGTGATGTTTTTTTCTGAGCATGAAAATGGTGGAAAATATTGTTCTGTGGTAGTTGTTTTTTATTGTAGAAGAGTGTTTTCTTCTTTCTCAGAAAAGCAGGAATGAAAAACACAGTCTGGTTGGTTATCTTTAAGTGTGCTTTGCTGGGTATGTGAAAAAGTGCTTGGGTGTGGTTGTGGGGAGCTGTGCTGCTTGTGAGTTTATTGCGCTGAGCCTCTAGTGGTGAAATGCTCTGTCTGTTTTTCTTTTGCTTGTTTTGCTTCATCTTCATAGCTATTTCTGTCCTTCCACTAAGTCTGACAGTTCCTGTCCCAATGGCACTTGTTGATCTCCACACTGAGATGAATTTATGATGCTTCCCTGCTAACATTGCTGGAGCCACTGATACTTGGGACTATTTTGTCTGTTTCCTCCTGGCATTTTGGATATCAGAGGATAGCAGTCAGCATTCTCATCATTCGCTCTCTCTGAGGAGCCTAGAACACGTCACCAACTCTAGATTACACACTGCCGAGTAACTTCCATCTAGGCAAATAGTGATTAGACATTTTGATGGGGTTTATCTGGACTCTGGTCTGGTTCAAAGGCAAGCCTCTGTCTATATATCCTTGCTTTTTTGGAGCAGTTCCCCAGGGTGGGAGGGTTTCCATGCCTCATCACACAACTGCCCATCATGTCTAGCCACTTGGGCTGGGTGAGGGCAGAGGGATGTTGCCTGAATATGCAACATGTATGCCCAAGCTGTTGCTCGATGAGTCGGTGCAGTAGCAGTTTCCAAAAGGCATACCGTGCCAACTTTTCCAAACACTGACCTTAATGAGGGTCATTCCTCAGCGATTCTGAATTAAAGGAAAATGGCCAGCACTTGGCAGGAGCAGGCTGAGTGAGGTATTAGTTAATTAAATTCCTTGTCATTTTTCCTTTCATGAGAATGCTAAATCCAGGGATAAGTTGCTTGGCAACAGCTCTGGCTACTACTATTCTTCCAACCCTTGCTTTTAGGCTTGAGATTAATCGTACTTGAGTATGTAAATCACCAGCTGAGGCCTGGCAGATTTTATGTATTTCTTAGAAAAGAGCCAAACATTAATTGATAATACAATGCACTTTCATTTACGTTTGAATAATAAAGCAATGTGATCATTGTTCAGAGCTCAGCCCTCAGCCAGCTCCGTATACTATTCATGGTTTCAAAATGTAATAAAGATACATACTTAATATCTGTTTTCCAATTAAAGTTTATGGCTGGAGGTTGATGATGGCTGTATTTTTGGCATTTCTTTTTAATTTTCTTCAAATGCTTCCCTGGGAATTCCAGAGGCAGTTTCAAACATAAAGCCATTGAGTGTTTTAAAAAAAGTGATGATGTATTTTGTGGCCGAAATGGTATATATAAACATATGTGGAAATTGTCACATATGGTGGCTAAAGGTAGGCACTTAAATAGATATCTGGGCACCTGAGCCAAAGTAGCTTGGCTTTCCAGTGGTGCTGAGCAGCCACATTTCCCACTGACGCTGATGGGAATTGGATGCACCTTAGCTAAGTAGCTTACTTTTTCAGATGGTTAGCATCTGGGGCTCACAATGTGATTCATTGTGAAAAATGCTAATATCATTCTGGGGTGTATTGACAGGAGTGTTGTATCTTAGGCTGAGGCTACACTTGCACTTCAAAGCGCTAAGTGTAGTCAAAGCGCCAGCGCTGGGAGAGAGCTCTCCCAGCGCTGTCTGTACTCCACCTCCCTGTGGGGAATAATGGACAGCGCTGGGAGCCGCGCTCCCAGCGCTGGGGCTTTGACCACACTGGCACTTTGCAGCGCCGCAATTTGCAGCGCTGGAGAGGGTGTGTTTTCACACCCTGCTGCAGCGCTGCAAATTTGCAAGTGTAGCCATGGCCTTAGACATAGGAGGTAATTGTCCTGCTCTACTCATCACTGGTGAGTACACCGCTGGAGTACTATATCCAGTTCTGGGTGCCATACTTAAGCAAAGATGTAGACAAATTGTTGAGAGTCCAGAGGACAGCAACAAAAATGACAAACGGTTTAGAAAGCCTGACCTATAAGGAAAGGTTCAGTGTTCAGTCTTGAGAAAAGACAACTAGGAGAAGACCTGATAACAGTCTTCAAATATGTTAAGTCTTGGTTATAAAGAAAACTGAGATCAATTTCTGTGTCCACTGAAGGTAGGACAAGAAGTAATAGGCTTAATATTTAGCAAGATTAGATCTAGGTTAGATATTAGGAAAAACTTTCTAACTATAAGAGAAGTTAAGTTTTGGAACAGGCTTCCGAGGAAGGTTGTGAAAACCCCATCACTGGAGGTTTTCAAGAACAGGTTGGACATTCACCTTGCAGGGAAGATCTAGGCTTTCCTGGTCCTGCCTCAGTGCAGGGGACTGGGCTTGATGACTTCTCAAGGTCCCTTCCAGTCCTACATTTCTATGAAGCATCTGTGCCCTCAGTGCATATAGACTGGGGCTCTCAAGGGTTCTGTTGCCTGGTGTTCCAGGACATCCAAGGCATCAGGCCATTCGTGGCTCTTCACAGCATTGCAACCTGCTATGCTATAGGAGAAGAGGCTGCAGTGCTGCTGGAAGAAGGAAGGTAGTTGGGGAAGTGAACAGTGGAATGTAGAAGAGGTATTGAATGATTTAACTGCTTGTTTCCTGATTGGCATTGGTGGACTGTGCTGCCTCACAACCATAGGGCCTGATCCCAAGCCCACTGACATCAATGAAAAGCCCTTAATTTGTAAGCACTGCAGGGCAGGAACAGTCTTTACATTTTCCCATGGACTCAACAGCAACATGTGTGGGGGCTTATCTGTGATAGTTCAGCCCTGCTGGTTAGAAGCTAGTAACACAGACTGAACACTACAATTCTTTTTTTACCCTCTTTTATTCCAATTACCCCCTACACAGTCCTGAATCTTTTTTTTTTAATTGCAATGTCGGTTTTTCTAGAGAAGGACGTTCAATGAGATTCTTAAAAGGAGTTTAACAGGAGGATAGTGTCTCATAACCCCACTGTGAGTTAACTGGAAATGGAGGAATGTATTAACATTTTTATTCACTGCATTTCCCCCTCAATCAAACTGACGTTGTTCCTTCTTCTCCAAGCATTTGGAAATAAAAGGGGAGGCAATTAAAAAGAGCCCTGGCTGAATGCAGCTCCACAGGGCACTATATCCTCGGCCGCTAGCCCTGTGTGCAGCTGTAGTAGCATGGCCTGAATCGCGGCTCCAGGTAATGGGAAGAGAGCAGGCTTGTGGAACCAATGCTGAGTGCCTGCCAGCACAGCTGGCTGCATGAACAGGGGAAAGCATACTGCACCCTTTTAAAGGATGTAGCAATTGACTTCCCGCTTCTCTACAGCACAGCAATCGTGCTCCAGAAGCACTGTGTCTCTGAGGCCCACTGCCTCCTAGTGCTTCCCTTTGGGAGAGAGTGCCTATGTGCACGGTTTTCTATGTATGCCATGCCCCTCACTCAGGGCTATGCTTGGACTCAATCCTTAATGTTACTGACTTGACTTCTGTGCCATATCCTGTGAGCAGTGCTTGTGCATCAATGGACTCTATTGTGGGTAAGTGGCAGGCTGTTCAGGACAGGGGCTAGTAATCTGTTATCTGGGTTGCAAGTCTGGAAAGGAAGCGGTAGGTGGTTTTAAGTCACCTTTGCTATCCCACCACCAGGCTAGTTTCTGGCATAGGTTAGAGCCTGCTCTACTCGACCAAACAGCCTTTAGGGTCCATGAAGGCAGCTGGGCACAGGAAAACCCCATCCACAGCCCTGCTTCCTTGGTCATGCAGTCCTCTAGTAGAGGGGATGGCTCTGAAACCACTACAGAGGAGGCAGGGGGAAAACTCTAGTGGCTAGTTAATCTGTTTTAGGGGTGCTTCCCCCGAACAGGGCAAAAAAGTCCTAATGTCCCAGGGTATCAGGTCTTTATCTGCACTTTGTTCTGGGCCTAGCAAGGTTTTGCATCTTTAACGTTAATAATGAACAAAGTTGCAGCAGCCTAACTTGCCCCACTCTACAAACTGACTTCCAGAATCCAAGAGCAGCAAGTGTCAGACTCTCCAGCAGTGCCCTGCCTCAGAGCCCAGTAGGATGGCCCCTAGGGTAGGGAGTTTTCGAGAGGAAGGTGTGATGTTATTCCCATTCTTTTCAAACCTCCTAGATACTTTAAAATTCATGCTTCTGTTACAGAACAGCTGAGTTTTAGATTTGCCTAGTCTATTCCCCTTTTCTCTCTATGCAGATGCTGCCAGCCTCCTGCTTTCTTTTGCTCAATTTCTCCAATTTCTGCATAAGCCCTTTAATTACATTTTTGGAGGTTTCAGTGCTTCTTCCCTTATTAGTACTTTCAAATCCCAAATTTAATCTGTTAGATCGTTCATTTCATTTGCAAGCACACTCATCCTTTTTGTCTCTCTCCTCAACCAGATCTTTATGCTTTGAGCTTTCCTTTCTTCTCTTCAGTACTGCTGTGTAGCTGGCATTCCCCCGTGAGTTCTTTCTCATGAGTCTATTGTTTCTGCCAGAACATTGTTTGGATGAAATCTGCCCCATCTGTATAGGCTTTATGTACCTCAAAATGACACTAATATGCCACAAAAGTAAAAGCCTCTCTTTATATCAGCTCTCCATCCATACATTCAAGTTACTATTGTGTCTTGGCCTTGTTTTCTCCTGAACAAGTCATGGGTAATAATGAAGAGGAACAATTGCAAAGGTTGTCCCGACCCTTCTTCCCTATGCTTTACATTTGCTTCCTGTAATTCCTGGTCAAAAATAGCTCAGTTTTGATAACCTTTGATAACTTTGCGGCACACTGCAAGACATGTTGTCTTAGGAGGAAAGCAAATATTGTTGCAGGTGATGTTTAAAGAAAAAAAGCGGGGGGATTTGGTGTATTTTTGTGCTACTCAGGTATTGCTGTATTTTAATACCCTAAAGAGTTGCTGCTGCTTTTTTTGATTTGTTGGGCCTTATTCTCATTTGCTGTAAGAAGGCCACCACTCTGGCAGGGTCTTTGTGTGAATGAAATTCTAGCCCATTGTGGTTTGAAAGTATGTATCAGAGGCCTGGTGTGTTCAGTTAGGAGCTTCTTGTTACTGCTATGTTATAAATCTAAAGAATAAATTCACTTATTTTTTTAAATGTAGAAAACTTATAAACACCTCTTCCTCCTCATCTGTTTGTTTAACCAACATGGAGAATGGAATAAAGAAGAAAAGGGAATTTGGGAAAATATTTTTGCATTCAGGAAGAGATTAGAAAAGAGCAAATGCAAAAGAGAAGAGGATTCAATTGGGTTCAATATGTAACACAATCACATGCTGAAACCCTTGCTTATCCCACTGCAGATGAGACTGTTTATTTTAGAGGGGAAACAGGTTAGATGGGACATAAGGGTGCATAGGATGTTCAGAACAGTGACTGGAATATAGTAGATCTGGGACTTCAATTCGCTCTCTTTTATTAGGGGAACAAAGGGACAGCCAATACAAATGAAAGGCCGCAAATTTAAAACTAAAAAGATATTTTTTCATTCAATCCACAATTAGCCTGTGGAACATATTGCCATGAAATAATGATGAGACCAAAGGTGTAGCAGGATTCGGGGAACCAGGCATTTATATGGATAGTGAAAACAGCCAGACTTAAAGCAGTAAGACTTTTTTTTTAAAGGGGGAGGGATATAAACCTCAGGTTTCAGGGCACAAGACGACCTCTGAGTCAGCGGTTCTCAAAGTTTTCCATCCTGGAAAGACCCTCTTAGTCACCTCCTATTTAGCAATATGGTGGGGAGGCAGTGTGGTTGCAACCCCCAACACCTGTTTGTGAGCCCCCCAGGCTATGAAAAATCTTTCTCTTTGAGGAGTGTATGAAGCATTGGCTTTTATATTTACACATGTCAAGAGTCTACTTTCAAAGAGGCAGCTGTACATTCCATCCTCTGCAGTGCACCATCATATTATTTAAGATCTCTGCTGCAGCTTTAGGTTGCTCCTTCACTGAGTTTTAAACCTCTGCTGTCCAGCGGCTCCGTGTCGTAAAGTGAGGGATTCAGTGTGTAGTTCTTGTCTCTGGATACAGATGCTTAAAGTATTCAAAGTCAGTATGAAAGGTTCAGTGGTAAGTCTGAAAGATATGTTACCAGAATAAATGGTACAGCCATGCAGGGAATGAGATGCATCTGACTGACAGATGATCTTTTATATATATATGAAAAAAATGCTCAGCAATCATAGATTATTTGTCTGCAATTTTTCCATCATTTCTCACAAGTAATTGTTAGCATTATTTGACATCCATCTTCCAATTTGCTGCAGTGATGGACTCCAGCCTGCCAAGCAGAGGGATGAAATCCTGCTTATCTCTGTTTTCTTATTTTCCCTCTGAATAAAACCCTGCTACATACAAGTGTCTTGGACAGAGAACTACTTGTTATACCAAGGCACTTCCTGGTCTTTCAGCATTCAATTTCTTGATGTACCCCAACACTCAAGTTTTTCTTGTGTTCTGTCAAGCAATGGAGATGAAGGCAACACACCAGGACTTGCTTACTGGTTCATGCCTCATATTTAATTGCTTAAATTGTTCACTGTGTGCTATATTTAGTTCCTAACTATTTATCAAAACTGAGTTTCAGTTGGTTAATCTACAAAAAATCAGGAGGTTTTGTGGCTGGGTGAAGATGAAAAGATTCTGAGGTACTTATCTGGACTTATTTATCCAAGTCATTTTGTTTTGGAGATTGGGATGGAAGACTGTTGTATCTAATACTAGCTGAATACAGCTATAGTTTGTAAATTTGGTATACACTTGAGAACAATGGAAGGGGCTTAGGAAATAAGGCAGGATGTTCTCAGATACAGCAATGAAGGCCATAAATACCTAGGCAAGTAAATAGAAAGAGAAGAAAGAGTGAAACAAAAGTTAAATCTCTTGCCTTTATTTGAATAAAGAATCCAGTTTAATATTGCTCACTGCTTGACTACTACAGTCAAAATTATAACAAGATTTCCTAATCTCATTAAAAGCCTGATCTTTCCAGCACTTCCTGGTTCTGACGAGGTTAGACACAACCTCACAGAAAGGTCTTCCTATTAAAACCATGAAGGAAATAAACAAATAAAAATAAATCAAACTGTTTTGAACCACCACCCCCCTCCAAATAAGCAGGGATTCGGTTGTGTTCATTTCTGGAGAATGGCTGACTGATTTTAACTCTGTCCAAACTGGCTGACCCATGCACAGTGTGGTTATATGCAGAGAGCTGACTAACAAGAACAGCTAGTGACTACCTGTGGTGGGTTACATTCACCACTGGAGCACCCCTTTGCCATCCAGTCTTGGTGCTGCCATTCTCTTTGGCTACCAGCACCTCCCTCAAGTTATCAGCTGGCCTCTGGGGGTCTGTGGCTCAGCCAAACAACTGGGTCACATACTCCAAAAGCCATTCCAGGGCATAACAAACTCAAAGAAAAAAAATTAGAAACAGTTCCTCGCCCTTCAGGGCCAATTATAAACAAGATAGGATCTTCCCCTTTCTGGGTTAAATTCCCTCTCTGGGATTGAATCAGCAGGGTTCCTTCTTAATCCTTGCCACCAATAGTGGCCAGTAATTGGCACTTTGTTGGCTCCAGCTAGGAAATGACTTGCTGTCCGCAGGCAAATCCTTTTTATTTTTATTGGGTCTTGCTTGACTGTTGCTGGTCCCCATCCCTTCTGGCTGCTGGACGACCAGAACTTGCTGGTTTCCAAAATGGCTGCTCTTTTCTTCACCAATAACTCTTTTAACTGTTTTTTTGGGAGGGATGCAGCAGAGCAGCAAGGCCTCTGTTAGATTGCCACGAGAGCCTGGTACACTCAGTCACACTGCCCATGTCGTCTCTGTTGACAAATATTAAGATTTATGTCATTGTTGCTACCATATAACTAGCCCTTATCAACAAAAACAAGACTTGCCTTAATTCTGCAGAAATAGCAGATTATCGGTAGTGAGTGAAATTGCTTAAAAATATTAACCCCCAAGTCGACTCAAAACTATTTCCCATTTCTAGGTTCTGAATGTTGTTTATCACCACTGTATATGTATGAATTTCCACAGATCCCTGATGAATATCTACTGTTGCTGCTCTGTTACCCCTTGCATCCTTCAGATTCTCAGATATTCATGGACCTCATGGGATCTGTGGATTCAGAGAGCAGAACTCCAGCTTCTGGTCTGGTAGGGCAGACTCCACTGTGTGCACTTGTGTACATGGGTTACACAAGTTTCAGGGCACCAGTGAATTGGTCCCATTTTGTTTTTTTCCCCCTTTATATCTCCTAAATGTCTATTCTGCTTTGCTTCAAAACATCTTAGGAAAATTCTACCTTTAGTTCAAGCCTGACAGACTGCAGGTGGATTAATTTAGTTTTGACAAAGCTGGGGAGAGGAGTCAAAATTGGAGGCTTGTTTCACCCTTATCTGTGCAAGAGATTAGCACCTCTCTATTATGCAGTTAATACATAATTGATATATGCTATAGATAGAAATAAAATATATACATCTTAGTTCAGCTGATTAAATATTTTATTTATTGCATGCATCTTTATGAGTTGATCGTAATATTTTTTTTCTAAATAGTGAAAGTTAAAAATATTTGACACTCTCACCCACTAACTACTCAGCCTTGATTCCACAGGGATCCCAGCAAGTAGATTCATTTTTGGAGGATAGAATAAATCTTGCTTCCAGCATTTAAAAACACTTAACTGTATTTTAGTTGACACAATGTGCAGTCTTACACCAGACAGTCTGAGTACTTGCAAAACTTAACTGATCCAATCTGCATGTTTTGCCCTGACCAATCTGTCTGCGCAGTGTACTTCTATCCCTTTTGGTCCAGATGATCTTAGCTCTGTCACGTGATGTTTCTTAACTAGCATATACAAAACCTACCAGTACCGCAAACTTTTGAACCTCATTTTCAATGGTTCCTTCATTAGAGTATGTTTTGCGCATTCATTGTTACTTGTCACCATCAGTCAATTCACTCTTAATTCTGTCTATTAAAAAACCTTTTCTCGCCCTCTCCATTAAACATGCCTCAAAAAACTTAAAAGATGCTCATATGCCCTGGAAAGCTTCAAAACTGTATGTAGTGTCTTGTAGTCCTTGTGTTAATAAAACTCTCACTGAGGTTGATGGGAGTGTTGGTTGCATGCAGAGTGTGAGATAAGCCCCTATGTTGCTAAGACCAAAAAATGCTCCAACACACCAGCTGCATATTGATCAAATGGCTCTTTGTTTCCTTAAGATGAAAAGCAAGTTAGACTTCTCAGTGGTTTCTGAATTCCTTGTGCAGGCAAAATCCCCATTGTAGTCAATGGAGACATTGCCTGTCTGAAGACTGTAGGATCAGGCCCCTTACTCCTTCAGCATATTAAAGCCAAACTCTGGATATATTTATTGTCATTTTTATTACACTAGCCCTAAGTACCACCTTATACCAGGCTCGACACAAACAGATGCTGTGCTTGCCCCAATGCTGAGCAATAACTGAGGAAGAGGGGACAATCAAAATAGATACATAGCTAGAAACTCTATTTTTGTGGTACATCAATATGTACATGTATGCACTGAGGTAGAAGTGAGTCTTGAGAAAGGGAGAGTGGGCAGTAGCTTTATGGATCTGTTCAGGAATGCTGGGACAGTGTTGGGACAACATAAAAATGTCTGTGGGAAAGAGGAGCAGATAAGCTGCCATCACTGGAGAGCAAGGCAGGTGGTGGAAGGGTTAAAGGTGTTGAATAAGGAAGGGCAGAGTCAGGAAAGGCCTCTAAACATGTCATAGCAAACTCCTGTTCTACTAATTGCTACTTCTTACAGATTAGTGAGGGAATCTTGGAGCTTTACTTCTGGGCTCTTAGAGGACTAACAGCTCTGTTGAACCCAGGCCTGGGGGCATTCATAGAAGCAGCTATAGGCTAACCATCCACCTGGAAGCCATAACTTCCCTGGAACCTATAAACCCAGCCCCAGTATGAGACTCCACCCCTGAAGTCCCAGAGCAGCTGATTAGTCCATTGACCTTATATGAGCAAGCAGTAGGAACAGGAAGCTGTCTGAACAGCTTGGTGTCAGGTGCTCTTCTGGGTTGATTTCCTAGCATCTGACTTGTAGTTGCTAACATCCAGCTTTTCTCCTGATAGGTTCTGATTTCCAGTTTGTCTCCTGCTTCTGACTTCCTGGTATCCTGACCCAGCTGACTCTAGAGCTGGCTGCCCTTGACCTGGCTATGGTAGTTCCTCCTACATAATTCCTCAGCCTCACCTCTTGGGAGCTGGAGGCTGTGTTAGCAGCTGAGCATACACACAGCTGGTGCCAGAGACAGGCTGGAGGCAGGTCTTTCCTGTGCTCACAATCTCTCTTCATGACCTGGAGGATTACTAAGGGTTTGAATGGGGAGGGGAATGTATGGGCAGGTGAGTTTGGGTTACACTGAACTCAAAATCCTAAGGTGAAGTTCTCTTGGCTTCAGGTTCTAGGCCAAGACTCCCCAAGCAATCCATAACAGTGGTAGCATGGACCAGTGCGTAAGGCAAAGGGCTACGCATCAGGAGAGCTGCGTTCTAATCCTGGTTCTGTCACTGACCTGTTGTGTGAACTTGACTAGCTCCCTCTTTTTTTTTTGCCTATGTTTCTCTTCAACCCAATTTCTGTTTTGTCTATTTAGATTGTAAGCTTTTGGGTTCTCTCTGTCACTTAGTGTTTGTACTGTCCCTGTACAAATTGGGAATTTGGGGTCCCAATCTCCACTGGGATCTCTAGGTTCTACTATGATACTACTATTTATTAGTAATTAAGATTTGGGTTTATAATATGACAAAACCCCAAACCATGCTAGTTTTGACTAGTTTTATTATGAATCTTATCACAACTCTTATTAGCTGTTGAAGGTTGTGCCATAGATCAGTGGAAAGAGCATTACCCCTACACTTTCAATAAGGTCTCAGGTTTGATCTGCAGCCTCTATTTCACAAGGTATTAATGATCTCCATATTTTAGATGTGCAATTGCTTTATACAAATCAAAGAATGCAGTGAGAGGCTTAGTCTGCCTTCACCCATTCTTAACTTTTCATTGCAGGTAAGGAGCAGGGTGAATATTCCTGAATGCATTGTTACTCTTGAAGATTCCATCAGTGAGTTAGCCACAACAAACTTTTCACCAACAGCCATTCACCGAAAAACATAATTTGTTTCTGTGTTATGTCTGACATTTAGCCCTCTAAAATTATATTAAATATAACCATATGGTTCTCTCCGTTATTATTTCCTTTTATAAAGTAACCTTTTTTGTGTGTGGGGGGGAAACCCTATACTAATTACAATAAGTAAAACTAAAACCAAAGGTACATTCAATATATTCATTTGACATTTGGTCACTGCTTTGGTATAAGAGACCTGAAAGAGATGATCAAACTGAAGAGGCAAGAACTTAGTCCCAGGAAATGAGAGAAAGTTGACACATACAATGATATGGGGATGGAAGAGCCAGGGATTTGTCATCCTATAACAGTGACATCAGTCTATAACTATCTCCAGCATGACTTCAGCATCAATAGCGCTCCCCCATACATATCACCATTCTTTATTATTTCCTTAGCTACCTGTCAGTTGAACAGCTCTAAAAATAAAGCCCAACTGTCATTAAATTTGTGCTAGTCTTAGTAAAGAGGCCAAAGACTGAATGGCTATGAAAACTGAACTATCCTGTGATCCTCGGAGATGGTCCCTCCAAATGAGGGCTGAGGTACATTGTGGGAGGCGAAAGGGAAATTTCCCCGCTGCTGGTGCCTATGTTATGCCAGTAGCATGGATAATTAGGGGATTTTTTCACAGGATTGTGCATTGGGCTTACAATTTTGCAGAATCTACTCCTTCACCAATAGACTACTGATTTTTTCTCAAGTTGGACTCTGAACTAAGAGTATCCAAATGCATACTCCCCAGATGCTTTCACAAAATACAGTTCTCACTGAATGTCTGTTTCTCAGATTTTCCATTCCACCCCTATGAATTATTTTTTAAATCAGCAGAGATCTGTGAGCTTTTTGCCTTTCTCTGCATCATGGGGCCTGGGTCGCTTGTAGGTTTAAATTAGTATAAATAGTGGATTCTCTGTAACTTGAAGTTTTTAAATCATGATTTGAGGACTTCAGTAACTCAGGCCTGGTCTACACTGGTGAGAGGTTGAGGGGGGGCAGGGATCGATCTAAGTTATGCAACTTCAGCTATGTGAATAACGTAGCTGAAGTCGACATTCTTAGATCGACTTACCATGGTGTCTTCACCGCGGTGAGTCGACTGCTGCCACTCCCCTGTCGACTCCACCTGCACCTCTCGTGGCGGTGGAGTACACGAGTCGATGGGAGAGTGCTCGGGGTTGATTGCTGCCCGCCGATCCGGCGGGTAGTGTAGACATACTCTCAGCCAGTAGTTAGGGGTCTATTACAGGAGTTGATGGGTGGGGTTCTGTGGCCTGCAATGTGCAGAACGTCAGACTAGATGATCATGGTTGTCACTTCTGACATAAAAGTCTATGAAAAGTCCTCGGGGGACTTCTGGAATTGTTTAGACTGCTCCTGGAGCTCCAAGGGCAAATAGTCTTGCCAAGAAAAGGGAATGTCATTCTTGAATCTCTGACTTTACTATGTACACCCTAAAGATGTCGATTGCAGTCTCTTTATCACATCAGAACAGAGGTGTAGAAAATGGCTGGCTGTTTCTGCATTCCCTTTTGACCCTTTGTGGGTTAAGGAAATGATAAGTTATGCACAGTGTTAACAGCCACTAACCCCCATTGCCCACCTATTCATGAGCTGTCCCCTCAAAAAAGAGAATAAGACCAAATACTGAAAACTTAATAAAGAAAGGCATGGAAATGTCTCATTATAGGGGATGGTACATACTTCAAGTAATTTTTGCCTGAATGTATTATGGTATCAATGACTTGAATTATGATAACATCAGAAGCTGCATTCAGGATCAGGGCCTTGATTTGCTAGGTGTTGTGCAAACACAGAAGAAGAAATTATCCCTATCCTGAAGATCCACAATCTAGAATATGGACAAAGGTGCAACAAGGAGTAGCAACAATGGGCTGGTGTCATGGGGTGTATATACCCCATTCTACCATGGCCCCTAAGGTGTTAACAGGTAGGTCTGCTATCTCCTCAGCTGTGGCCAATTGCTAGGCCAGCAACAGCTGGGGGATAAAATGGCTGCAGAGCAGAGGATGAGGCAACTGCCAGAGAGACTACTGAGGAGACACTCTAGTAGCAGGCTGTCAGGAAGCTGCCTAGGAAGTTGGACTTCCAGAGAGGGAGAATCAGTCTTCGAAAGTCTGCCTAGGGAAGAGTTGAGGTGGGAAGCAGCAAGCAGGGGCAGCTCCAGGCACCAGCGCACCAAGTGCATGCTGGGGGCAGCAAGCCGCGGGTGGGGGGGTGTCTGATGGTCCACCAGTCCTGCAGCTTCAGCGGTAATTCAGCGGTGGGGATGCCGAAGGCACAGGACCAGTGGACCTCCCACAGGCATGCCGCCGAGTCCGCGTTACCAGCGGATGTCCCGCAGGCGCGCCGCCGAAAGCCGCCTGCCTGCCATGCTTGGGGTGGCAAAATACATAGAGCTGCCCCTGGCAGCAAGAGATTATGAGGAACTGGTCCCAGCTGCTAAATGCAGGGTCCCTGGGCTGGAACTCCACCCCAGCTGCTGGAGGCCATGTAGGGACTTCATGTGGGGCTGCTGCTGGAGCCTAGTGTTTTCAGGCAGTTTCATGTGGCTCTGGGTGAGGGATGGGAAAGGGAAGGTTAAAAATCCTGGCTGCCAATGCTGCAAGTAAATATAATTTAATATGAGAAGATTATGTAAATGAGTGATGGTGTTAAGATGGGTTGGAGGGTCTTTGCAGGAGTAGAATGTTCAGAGGCAGAACCTTTACTGAAGAAAAATTATGGAGAGCCACATCAAATGCTTTATACACAATAAAAGCTCAACCGTGGATCCAAGAGTGCTATCCTGAAAAATGAATTTTGGGACACCACTATAATAACTCTCTATTATGCCCTTGGTCTGTTCTTCCCGAGGTATGAGTTCCTGGGGCTGTTAAGAAAACATTAAAGGACATGGATATAACCTTCCCATAAAGTAATTGACACTGGCAGCATTCTTTCCAAAACAAAGTATCTTTTTATTTATGTAATTTATAATCCCTACTACAATATGATCTAAAAATCCAAACAAGGCACAAAATCCCTGAGACACAAATCCCTTATTGCAAGATAAAGAGCATTCAGACTACAATAGCATATAGTTTAAATTATTCTAAGCGAAGCAATTTGTTGCAAGTGGCCAGTTTGCAACAAATTGCTGACAGCAGATCTTAAATTGCTTTAAAGTTTACATAGATATTTTGCAATTAATACCAGAATTTTATGCATTCTTATCATCATACACACACACACAAACCCAAAAAACTATTGTATATTTATACTAAACGATAATTCAAAGAATATCAATCTTACTCTATAAATCCATTGATGTTTCCTTTTAAAAATCGCTGCTGCTGTTCAGTTCTTGTCAGTCAGCTCTGCTCCACTCCAGCTTTCTTTTCCCACTCTGCAGTAGTCTTTTTATTTGTCTTCTTCTGCTGGCTTCTTGGCTCTGTCTGAATGCCTCTCTCTCTCTCAGACGCAGACTCCGGACTCTGAAACTGTTGCTGGCAGCTGGCCTTTTATGCTACATTGTAGCTCTCTCTTAATATATCTATTCTTAATATTACCTCTCTTAATATATCTATTCTTAGAAGCAATTACCTCACTCGCACATGCCCAGTCTTAACTGTTACCTCAGAATTCTGATTGAAAGCTCTGATCTTTAAAGCAAGTTGTGACTGGTATGAGTGGGCTCTGACCAGCTGGCGGCTCAGCTAACTGACCTCTCTGTCACCCCTTACTGCATGGTGTTTCCTTCAGGTTCCCTGCTTTTGACCCTCACACCTGTCCATTTTTTCTTTTGTTATCCCCCATATTTATTTGAGGCCTGGGCTCAGTGACTCCTGCCCATAGGCTGGGGGAGGGGCCGTAAGCCATAGGTGGGCTTGCACCTACCCACTTCCCAGAACCCAACAGGATCCCTTACTGCATATGCCCAGTAGCCACCAATTTTGTACATGCTCACTGTTGTCATTTACCTCAGAGCTGTGATTCAACTGGTCTACACACATATACTTGGCTCTTAGGGCCACCATTTTAGAAATCCTAAGTTCTCACTGAGCATCCAGCTCAGGGTGGAGAAATTTTTACTTATTCAGAATAGAGGTCATAAATACAATGTAGAGGCTGGAGAATTTTCTCTGGTAATAGGAGGCCCATGTGCAAAGATTTGGGGAAGAAGGTGCAGGAAGATTTCCCTCACTTCTTGCCTTTGCACAGTCCTTGCCTTCCCCTGAGTGCAAGGATTCCAAATCTACTGCTAGTAGGCCACCTCAGCTGACCCCATGTTGGTGGGTTCAACATGTGTTCATAGATCAAGGGTGGCACAGCAGCCACACTCCCTGTGGACTCCAATAGACACTGTGCCTATCTGAGGCATGATGCTTTCTGAGGCTTCTCTGCTGATGGGAAGGCTGTATGCCACTTGCTATGCCCTGAACATAAGAATGGCCATTCAGGGTCAGGCCACTGGCCCATCTAGCTCAGCATCCTGTCTTCTGATAGTGGCTGGTGCGAGATGCTTTGGAGGCAATGAACAGAACAGGGCAATTATTGAGTGATCCATCCCCTGTCATCCATTCTCAACACAAATTAGCCCTAAAAGTATGCCAAAAAACTTGGGCTCAACAACTTAGCATGCAGAGTTGGGGAGAAGGCTGGTAGAGAGCTGATTGTGTGAATAATTGCAATTTTCCACAGCAAATGTGTTGTTTGCTTCTCAACTTTATCCACACAGGAAGCAAGTTTAGAGATTTTCCTCTAAAATCAGTTACTTTTAAGTTCTTAATATTAAGCTCAAAAATCTCTAAATAAAAAGCATTATTTTGTAAGTAAAACTCTATTCTCTTTCTCCTAGACTTAAGATTTTTATAGCATTTGGTATGTAGCTTTCATTAATAAGAGCTAATCTCAGTAAGCAATGCTGCACGTCAGATGGGAACTTTCGTTTTACTTTCAAATTTCCCAACTGTTAATTTAGTAAAGTTCCAACTCAGATTATGCCAAATCCTCCACAATTAGAGATCTAAATTCCCCAGGTTGAATAAATACTAATCCAGTCTTTGAGCCTCATGAAGGGATCCGTTTTTAATCCCCAAAATAAAGTCAGGACACAGTACAAGCCAGACTCCAGTTCCCAGTTTCTAAAAAAAAAGTTCCCTTAAGCCTTGTCTATACAGGGATTTGCCCCAGTTCCAACTATTAATGGCCAACTGATGGTATAGCTCAGTATTGCCAACCCCAGGCATTCGAAGTCAGGAGGAAGGCCCAAAAATATCATAATATTTAAAATAAATATTATATTCTTTTTAACTTGTCTTCTGGGTTTCTGAACCTTTAGGTTACATTTACTTCACATTTTCAAGGTAACCCAACAAGGCTAGAATCCCTTGAGAGGCTAGAGAGAAAGAGACAGAGAGATGAAATTCTCAGGTAATTACTTGTCCCCATAAGCTGGGGACTTTAAGAAAAACACCAAGTATTGCAAGGGCTGTCAACACAGCCCTAGTATAGACAGAGTAAACCACAACTGGCACTGGTTTTGCTTGGCAAATCAAACTGCATACTCAAAAAGGAGGGTTTAAGTACCAGGGATAAAATGGGGTGAACGGATGATCAGGCATTGGACAGAAAGATGGGGATCTCATTGGAAGAGCTTCCATGCTACTCCTAGGAAAAGAAAGACAAAGGAGAAACCACAAGAGATGGAAGGCCAGGAGGATATGGCTTAGTCTCACCTTTACAGATGAGAGAAGCCCAAATAAAAAATCCTGGTGTATTTTTGGTTCAGTTCTCAGTATATTTGTACTGATTTATCCAACCTTCACTTTAAGTCAAAGCCTAAACTGACTATTAAGGCCATCACTTCATTTTTCAGTCACCTGAAGCCAGTATATACATGTAAATTATCTAGAGGTTGGAGACCAGCTGTAAAACCTGAGCACAACTGGGTGAGTTCAGCACAGCATGGCAGCCCCAATCCTGTGGGGAAGATTGGGGTTGCATAAGTGTGACTGAGGGCATACGCTGGCCTTGTGGCTTTAAAGCAGAGCACAGTTTGAAATGTATTTACCTAAAATTGGTTTCTCTACTGCAGGGCATCCCAGGTTCATTACAGCTGTAAATACTGGGAATCCAAGCAATTCAGTTGATTCTCGCTGCGTGCTTTACACCAAATGTTGACTGGGGTCTTGTCTCACACTAGTGTTAGTAGCTGTGAGGGAATGTATCAGTCTTTATGTAGCAGACATTGCTCATGAGCATTGTAGTCTTAATGGTAATTGTACCATATCCTCAGGTCCCTGAAAAGCAGAGAATGTGAACTGATACAAGGACACACTTTTCTTTGTGGCTGGAAATCCAGGAGGAAGGAGCTGCGCGCACACACACACACGTACGTACATACGTCAGGTATCTATCAGCAGAGCTGCCTAAAAAGAAGAGACGCTTTATTCTACAATTCTTCAGATTATTGATAATGTTATGTAATGGGTAAGGAGTGTTGTTGTGTAATGGTGAGAACTAGAGCAGGGGAGTATGAGTCAGGACTCCTGGCTTCTGTTGCCAAATCTATGTTGCTGATCATGACAGCAGGTAAGTCACTTGATGTCTCTGTACCTTAGTTTCTCCATGCATAATGTGGGTATAATACTGTGACTGTTGGTGCCTGGTGGGACCACATCGAGAATGCTTAATCAGGGTAAACTACAATGAATAGGGAAGACAATCCCCAAAACTGGTGTTTATTCTAATAATTAGATTTATTAAACCAGCAATAAAACAGCTTCTACAATATCTTACTGGTTACCCAGAAGCCAAAACCACAGCTCCCTTAAAGCAAACCAGCTGTGGGCTCCCACCCAGACAACCAAGTCAAATATGATGAGGAGTACTGAAAATCTTCTTCATAATATATAAAGTTCTACCAATCCCAAGAGATCAGACACATTAGCCACTAAGTCAATGAATATTTCAGATCTTCTCCACATACACACTTACAGCTAATTCTTATTAACTAAACCAATATTTATTTATTTTTTAAAAAAAGAGATAGCATTGTGGTCAAAAGATCATTATACATACAGATGTGAATAGGGTTCTTAGGTCAGTTTTATAATAGATATGGTGAGCTGCTTAGTTACAAAAAGTTCTTTCCAGAATCAATTCTTCAAGTTATAGTTTAAATAGGCAGTCTATATGTAGAGTTTGTTCGAATTCTTACATGAGAATTAACAGGGTAATCCAGATTGGAGCTGGAGACCTCAGTCTTGTGACTCGAGCTTCCCCATACCAAGCTTAAGCAGATCTGAGATAACAGGAGCAGAGCCTTAGAGTTCTTTTATAGATTTCTGGCAGGCTATTGATAAATATTCCTTGGCTGAAGAATAGATAATATCAATTGTGGCTTTAAAGTAAAACCTCCTATTTTCTACGTATACACACATATTTAGTTGCATTCATAAGCATAAGGTATAATTATCCATTAAGCAGTTCATAGACAGTTTACTACAAACTTCCAAGAGAAATGTAGACAATGATATCATCTAAATGTTAATATTCCCCTTTGATCTCTGAATCAATAGAATATAGTAACAGACAGGAACTGTCTGGTTACATGTGTAACATCTAACAAGATATAAGTAAACAAATACAGTTAGTATTTACTTCCAATTCTCTAACAATACAGGGTTGCATTTCAAAGCTCTAGTCTATCTAACATGGCTTTGTTTGCTATTGATAGGGAATAGCCCTAATTACCATTTACATACTTTTCTAATATGTCATTAAAAGGTAGAATTTGGGTCATTTGGCCTGTAAATTGCATAACCCTTTCTGACTCAGTGTCACAAATATAGTACAAATATAGTACTTGCTGCACAAGGAGGCTGTGCCAATTAATTAATTGTAAAGTGCTTTGAGACCCTTTAATGAAAAACCATAAATACATGGGATTATTGTGTTAGTATGTATAGAGAGTAATTACATTTGAAGAAATAAAGTTCTTTGCAAAGATCTTCTGTAATGGCAGCCCAACACTGTTACTGGTGTAATTAACTTGTGCACAGTGAATTCTTATCCATTAAAGTCCATCAGATCATAAGCACTTGCTTTCTTTGTACCCAACTCTTTGCCATTGCATATTTTGAGTGTAAACAGGGCCTGAATGAGCTCTTCCCTCACATCTAGTGATGAGCTGGGGAAGAAGTCTTCATGAACCAACCTTGTTTGCATAGACATAACAACTATGCCGACATGCACAGCATGATGGGAATACTTTGCCCAAATGATGACTTTTGGCTGGTGTTGGATCACAAGTCATTTTGTTATTTGGGTAGTAAAGTGGGAATAAAGAGTTGTTATCCTTGTTGTGCGAATCAAGGGCATCAGAACTGTGCTTGGCATACCCTGATTGACTCACCCTCAACAAAACTGCACTCGCTAGGCAGGGGTCAGAGGTGCCAACAGCTAGTAGAGTTAAGGGAGGAATAAATATTTGTGGTAGGTAGTAGGGCTCTCCTTAACTACCCTAGATGCTATTTAGTTCTTGCTCTCTTCACTATGTAATAACAGAGCTGATTAATACTCTATTAAGAGTGCTTTGTTGTAGACCATTATAGCTGAAATCACTGATAACTAGGTGTAAATATTAAGCCTGCTTTGGGACAGTATCTCTAATGTATAAAGCCACCCAGCCTGCACTATCAGTGAAGTTCTACCACTAACAGCTAAAATCAGTGGTAGCTGTGTTAAATAGTGAGATCTCAAGACAACCCAGAGAAGTGGAGTAGGGAGCAGCTGGTAGGGTGGCCAGCAGAGCAGTTGGTGCTGGAGCAAGTGCCCAGACAACAGAGCAAACAAGCTGCCTTTTTCTGCCCTGTTGCCCCCAAATGCCCCTTAACAGCAGGGTAGGAGGTGAACTTATGTAGATATATCTCTGAACTCTGGGTCTTCACTGACTACAGATGACAACTGTGAGTGGAGTGCAGTGAAGAGAGGGGCAGGTTAAAGGAGCTTTTGGTCATTGGACTTAAATACCTGAGGCAAAAGGACACTACCCAACATACTTTGGGATGTGGGTTTTGCTCATGGTTTTATGCTTATGAATTCTGCTTGCACTGTTTCCCCAAGTTGATGCCGGGTTACTTTCCTCCTTTTTATTAAAAGTTTGTATTCTACACTCAGAGTCTGTGCTTGCAAGAAGGGAAGTATTGCCTCTTAGAGACACCCAGGCAATGATGTGTAATTGTCCCAGTTTACTGGGTGAGGGCTTGAGCTGGTTCTCTGTTGCATTGTTCAAAAGCAACCCCTAGATATTGAACCCAGCCCTTGCTGCTACCGACTCCAACTGGCTGAAAGGTTACAGGAGTAATCCCTTCCATATGCACACATGAAAATCAATATATACATAATAAGCACTTACATGGTGCTTTGCATCTGGGCAGTAACTGAAATTTTTATTTTATGGATGAGAAAACTGAGGTAGGAAATTGAAGAATCTTATCTAAGACCACTGAAGTTGCCAGACCTGGGAGTAGATAGCATTTCCCATATTTTTATGCAAAATCAAAACTAATACACACATTTAAAAATGGTGTGGCAAAATAGTGGGCCATATCGTCAGCTGGTGTAAATCTTTGTCACCCCATTGACTTAAATGAAGCTATGCTGATTTACACTAGCTGAGAATCTGGTCTATTCTGTCCCTCTCCAAGCCTCCCTCTTCCCCCTGCATCAAACACAAGTTCTACTGGACTCAGACCTCTAAAGGTTTTGACTGTGATCATTCGGTTGTTGCACCCAAGCCCAAATGCAATCTAAGATTATAGCTCAGTGAATAATGGATTTTTTGGCAATTCTGAAAAATGGGAAGGGTATTTTGGGCTAATACCCAAATTTCTTCAAAATGTTTGCCAAATTGAAAGTGTGTGTGTGGAGGGGGAGGTGAAGTCTGGATCAAATGTTTGTTTTTTATTTTGAATATATTTTAGTGGGTTTTTTTTTTAATTGAAGAAAACTTCAAAACAAATTTGTTTTGGTTTAAAAAAAATCCAAACATTTTGATTTGGGGGAGGGAGGGATTTCTTTCCCAGTGGAAACTTTTTTGGGAATTTGATTAATGATTTGGCATCACCTATCTACTTTGTTTTTCCCTGAAAAAAATGGTCAATTTTTTTTACCCAGCTTAACTTTATTATATAGTATAAAGTAAAGAGCGAGGCATATTTCTCTGAACTGAGTGGAAGGAAGTCTCCAGCTCCCTGTGCATCTGCTCCCTACACTGAATTTTGCTGAATCAAGAAAAGATCAGGGTGTGGACATGGGGTGGGTGTGTCTCAGTAACTTTTAAAATGCAAACTGCTTCCTACTTAGGGATGAGCTCTTCCTAGTTGCCAGGAGTTACGCAGGGCTGGTCTCCACTACGGGGAGATCAAAGCTGCTACAACTGATGCAGCAGAGATTGATTTAGCGGGTCTATTGAAGACCTGCTAAATCAATGGCAGAACGCTCTCCGGTCGAACCTGGTACTCTAGCTCTCTGTGAAGAATAAGGAAAGTTGAGCAGAGAGCGTCTCCTGTCAACTCAGCGCCGTGAAGACACCGGGGTAAGTGAATCTAAGTTATGTCAACTCCAGCTATGTTATTCACGTACCTAAAGTAGTGTAACCTAGGTCGACTTAACCCCGTAGTGAAGACAAGCCCTCAGTGTCCACATGGCACCTCTCTCATTAAAGTAGCATCAGGTTCTCCTGCTGCCTCCTGTGCATCATTCTTTCGCTGAGTATATGTGCACAACACTGCTCCTGTGCAAAGCAGGGTTAAGCCTGTTTTTTTTAATTGTAGACTTAAATCAAATAGTCCTTTATATGAATGCAAAGTAATCTTGAGCATAGGCCATTGTCTAACTAGTAACCAACATGTTGATTTCTGAGTTTGCATGATCCATGCAGACAGCAATATTATCCTAAGAAGCTCTGAAGCACCAGCTGCCATATCTATGAATCTGTGACACAGATGCCCATTGGTGCCAATGGGCAAAGGGTTCACTGTTCTTTACAAGCAACTCCTGCCTAAGAGCTGACAAACTCACCACACCTAATTCACCACTTTAATGGTGTTTACCTGTGAAGAGTAGCATGGGTGATCTCTACTGAAAGCTTGTAACTTATCAATACGCACAATTAGTGTGAGATGTCTGTATGGGTAATATTTAAGGAATAATGTAACTATATTGAAAACTATGCCTTATGGTCTTGGAGTAAAAGTCACCACGGAATCAGATGACTTGGTGATGGCCCATTCAAGCAGGAGGGAATTGTCACCATGCCCTGTTCAGCCGGTGATTATAATGCAAGTTTCAATTGTCTACCCTTGTCCCATCCCAGAACAGTCAATAGAAACCATCAAAGACAGCTGCAAACAATCAAAACCACTTGGAGGTAAAAGGGAACATTATAACAGACTGGGGATCACCTGTCTGTGAATAAAGACAAAAGACTGATTCAGTATGTCACAGGTGGAGAAAGACACTCTTCATCCATTCACTGAAGAGACACCATGTTGAGTGGGTGTGTTTTATGATCCTGGTTCCTGGGAAGCCAGCCTGCTCTGCAATAGGCTGAACTTTGTATGTGTGCGCGTGGGGGGAAACCTACTTGATTAGATAGGAAAGGTAACTATTAATAAGTTTAGGCCCTAGTTCAAACTTTATGATTTTGTAACCAGATATTTCCATCACTTACTTATTTCTAGTGGAACCTCTTTTTGTTCTTAAATAAACCTTTTTGTTGTATTATCAGTGCTGTGTGTTATACAGAAGTGGCAATTTAAGGTAGAACTAGTAAACTTGGGGACAGAGAGGCTGGGATTTCTGTGAGTTGGGCTGGATATCACAGAAGAATTCAGGGGGTCTCAGTGACTGAGGTGCACCTCTTGCTAACCTGCAAGATGGAGACAGGGTTGGCATAGACCAGAGAAGAGAGCTTGAGTGGTTGATGGAGCTAACAGCTAGCCACCACAGGCAAGACTCCCTCTTGGGAGGCAGGGGGTAACAAGCTGACTCACAGTCCTGGGTACCTGGAGAGCTATCACAGCATCTTTATCATGAAACCTAAAATCCCGGCGTTAAGTTAACGTTTACCAAACTCTGCTTCCTCTCTTTATGCTGCAGATACCATCTATACTCCTATAGAACCTCCCTTCCTTGGTAAGCACCCTGGGGCAGCAGTCACACCTTTAGAATCATAGACGATTAGGGTAGTAAGAGACCTCAGGAGGTCATCTAGTCCAAGATGCTGCTCAAAGCAGGACCACCCTAACTAAATCATCAAGCCCAACTAAATCAGCTTTGTCAAGCCGGGCCTTAAAAATCGCTAAGGATGGAGATTCCACCACCTCCCTAGATAACCCTATCATACTCTTGCCATGCATTTCTCTATGAGGAAACTAATTAAACTTTCAGAAAGACCAGAACTGGGCACAATATTTCAGCAGCAGCCTCACCAGTTCCAAATGCAAAGGTAAAATTACCTCTTTCCTCTATTCAAGATTCCCCTGATTATGCATCCAAGAATTGCATTAGCCCTTTTGACCACAGTGTCAAACTGTGTCAAATCAGTGTTCAGTTAATTATCTAGCAAGGCCCCCAAATCTTTTTTCAGTCACTGCTTCCCAGGATAGAGTCCCCCATTGTTCTTTGTTCCTAGATGTATACATTTAGCCATATTTAAACACACATTATTTGCTTGTTCCCAGCTTACCAAGTGATCCATACCTCTCTGAGGGTATGTCCAGACTACCTGCCGTATCGGTGGGCAGCGATTGATTTTTCGGAGATCGATATATCGCGTCTCATCTAGACGTGATATATCGATCCTCGAACGTGATCCTGTCGACTCCGGAACTCCACCGGAGTGAGCAGCGGTAGCGGAGTCGACACGGGGAGCCGCGGACGTCGATCCCGCGCTGTGAGGATGGGAGGTAAGTTGGTATTCCCGTAGCTGAAGTTGCGTATCTTACATCGACATCCCCACCCTAGTGTAGACCAAGCCTGAATCAGTGACATGTCCCCTTCATTATTTACCACTCCCCCCATTTTTGTGTCATTTGCAAACTTTAAATGTGGTGAGTTTGTTTTCTTCCATGAGCACCATCCTGCCAAGATTCTGTATCAGAGAGATGGGAATAATTTGCTTTCAAATCATGGAGTACTGAAGCCCTAGCCACTGATTGGACAAGGAGGCCTGTGTCAGGCTCCTGTGATTATAATCATCATTATATTCAATGGATGGCTCAGATTAAATCACTCAGAGAAACTGACCAACTCTGCAGCTATTTCCTCCAGTGCACTGTACAGTGACTCAAAGAGAACTGGAAAGGCGACATGGTTACTTTAACTGTCTTCTGCCTAACCATTGTGGGATCCACGTGCGAAACACAAATTTGGGCTGTCAGTAAAATTTTTCATAAAGACTTCTGCTATCCACCACTAGGCTTTGCTTCTATTTACTCTGGGCTACATAAGGCCATTTAGGCACCACTCTGCACTGGGGGTTGTGCGAAGCTTTGGAGTCCTTGGGGTGCACCAGAAGTATTTCTCCCAGAGTACATGGAGGAGAATCCAAACTGTTACATGGGCATAAGGGGTGCAGCATGCATTATGCAGTTCAGATGGCTGATGTGGCTCATTGACACATAAAGGAGAGGAGTCATGGCTCTGCCTACTCTCTGCCTTTTCAGAGCCTCTTGGTAGCAATCCTGCAATCTTCTGGATGCAGGGGCTGTAGTTCTGGTCATCCTTGCTCCTTATGTGCCCATACAGAGGGCTAGCCAGAATGCAGGCCTTTGTTTTTGTATCTTTCTTTCTTCCCTTTGCTTTCTCCCTTCCCCTTCCTCCTTTCTGTCTCCAGGAAATACCCAATTTTGTATGTACGTCTGAATACAATCAAAGGCTGAAATCTGAATTAACAGCCTATCCTGAGGTTCTTCTTCCTGATGCAGCTACTTGAAATATGAGGCTTATTAGCGCCAGTCTTTGAGTGATTGCCAGGATGCAGCTCTTCTAACCACTTCTGAACAGGTTACAGAAAGTGCTTTGACAAAACAACATCAAAACACCTAAGATAGAATTAACACAGCAAGTATTTATCTAAAATCTTGTGCTGAAACTTCATGCATGCTTAAAATATGTTCTGGTTAGTTTTTCTTATTACCCATCAGCCTCCAGACTTTTCAAAATCTGATTTAATTGCTGGGAACTAAATACAAGAGCAAATTAATGCACAGTGTTTAACATGTATAGTTAAATATATAGTTGTGAGCTTAACAGATAATAATGAATGCGGCACTCTTATAATAACGAATACAGTAACGTTATCAGCATTTCTGAGAACGTATATCAATGGTTTTGATAAATGTAGTTCTTATTGTAGTAAAAATATTGTCAAAGCTGCATTCAATGCTGCAGCTCTATCACTTTGTCCTTAAGAATCTTACACAAGCCTGTAAAACCAAGTTTGTAATTCTTGCTATGTAATATCCTAATGAAATCAATGGCATAGGAATCCCATTATTTTCCATGGGATTTTGGTCTTCATTAAAAATGTATTACAAGGTTAACTACACAGTGTAAAGTTTTTTAAAATGTTATTATTTACCTTCCTAGAGAGAAATAATACTGGGGCTTGGAATATTGTTAGCCAATTAGCTTGCATATGCAAATTGTTGGCTCCTGCCTGATTACCTCTTCAGAAGGAAAAATAGTTGTTTGTGGCTTCCCCCTGTCTCCCCCAAGACTACTAGCTTCATCTCATTGTTTAAAATAGTAAATCCAAATTCTACAACCAGTTGCTCTGGTCTAACTGAGCATAGAGCAGGGATTTAGCATATTAAAACTTTTACACTTAGAATAGTAGGGCCAGATTCACTGATGTAAGTCTGAAATAATTCCAGTGAAGTCAATAGAGGTTCTTCCAAGTTTACACCAGAGTAAGTGAAAGCAGAATCTGGCTCATGAACATCAGAATGGATATTCATATTTGGGTATTTTATCAAGTGTATTGACTCACAATTAACCTCAGCTTCACCTCTGTTGTTTTTCATAAAGCACTGGCTAGTTTATCACCATCTTGTACGAAAAACACCCAGTATCACAAGACTTGCCATATAATTGAAAAGGTTGGTAACACTGCTCAGAGAATCACAATCTGACTCCCAGTCTTTCCCCAGCTGTGCAGAGGAAGTAAACTGGACTGGGCCTACATCCACCACAATGTATGTCACTAGACAGCGAGCATAGCTATGCCAAAGTTCCAAGCAGTCCCGAAACCCTCTCCTCACCTGTGCTTGAAGAAAGTAGTGACTGTGTCTAGAGCTTGTCTCTCCCCATTCCCCAAGGCTGCTACCTGAGGTATAGGTAGCCCACACCCAAAGGAATAAGGGGTTACTTTACACACCCTTACTCCTTTGCATGGAGTCTGTATAGGCTAGTGACAATGTAGTCCTTCAGCTCAAGAGGTAGGCGCCTGTATTATTTGGAGCAGAAAGACTTGATTTCATAGACATAGGCATTCTAAGGCCAGAAATGACTACAATGCTCATGTGTTCTGACCTCCTGTATAACACAGGCCGTAGAACTCTGACGAAATAATTCCTGTTTGACCTGAAGCTTATCATTTAGAAAAACATCCAATCTTGATTTCAAAATAGCTAGCGATGGCCCATACTGTTTCACTGCATGGCTTACCGGGCATCCACCTGACCATTCTCATTTGGCTGTGTGAAGTTCTTCTCTCTTCCTCGTTGGCCCACATTCCGACTCATAAGTTATGGCTGGCCTAATCATGATTTTATACACGTTGTGCTTTAGTTTATGTTGCATGTTCTTATAGCCAAGAATTCCTGTTATCTGTTCATGCAATTTCTAACATCTACAGTCACATTCCCATCACAGCTCAATACCGAACAGAGTTATTTCAATTGTTGCACAGACTTGAACTCTATTTCTTCTAGAGTTCATAAGCATAGAATCATAGGACTGGAAGGGACCTTGAGAGATCATCTAGTCCAGTCCCCTGCACTCATGGCAGGACTAAGTATTATCTACACCGGGGTTGGCAAGCTGCGGCTCCAGGGCCACATGCGTCTCTTTGGCTGCCCCCTTGTGGGCAGCCATTTTATGAGGGGATGCGAGGTGGAGGCTCTGGCCAGAGGGTGCTTACTGCAGGCGGCTCCCAGCTGGTGGCGCAGCAGGGCTCAGCAGGCCTGCCTGCCCAGGCTCCACACCACTCCTGGAAGCAGCTGACTGCTGGCACGTCTCTGTGCACCACTGGCAGCGGGGGAGGCAGCTCCACATACTGCCCCCACCCCCAACATCATCCTCACAGCTCCCATTGGCCGGTTTCTGGCCAGTGGGAGCTGTGAGGGTGGTGTTTGCGGGCATGGGCAGAGCACGGAGACCTGCTGCACCCCTATCCCCAAGGGGCATGCAGAGACTTGCCAGCAGCCAACCGCTTCTGGGAGCAGCGTGGGGCATGGGGAGGCAGGCAGCCTGCTGAGCCCTGCTGCGCAACCGGCCAGGAGCCACCTGTGGTAAGCACCTCCTGGCCAGAGCTTCCACCTCACACCCCCTCAAAAAATGTCTGCCCACAAGGGGGCAGCCAAAGAGATGCAAGGGAGCAGCCAAAGAGCTGTATGCAGCTCTGGAGCCGCAGGTTGACAACCCCTGGTCTAGATAATATTTAGTCCTGCCATGAGTGCAGGGGACTGGACTAGATGACCTCTCAAGATCCCTTCCAGTCCTATGATTCTATGACTCTGAAATAAGAATTTTTACCATGTTTCCTAATTTGATGCGTTCCAACTCCAGTTTGTACTAAAAATAAAAGCACAGTACTGTGGGACAGATCCTCTGCTGATGTAAATCGGCAGCAATGGAACAATACCAATTTAGATCAGCTAACTATTTGACCCTGTAATAAAGCATGTATCAGACAAAGCAATGCAATTCTAGTGCAGTGCTTTCAAACTGAATTTTCTAAGGCAGGTTTTCTGCTCATTTTTGTGCTTAGCTTTTTGAAGATGCATTTTCATCCTTTCAGGATGGCCATATGTTTGTGTGTCGTATTGCCAGAGAGATCCATATTTTTGGTGTTATAGCGAGACTTGACGTGGATCTGAGCCCATCAGTTATTGGCAGTAGTATTACATGCTTTTTGCACTGTCTAAAGAATTTCACTGGAAAAACTTCATTCCCTTAGCAATGTGCTGTCAAGATGATATTCATCATCACAGTATAGAACAGTAGACTCACAGCAATCATCAAATGTGGAACTTCATACCAAAGAGGCAAGAAGTAAATTCCAATAATGGCTCAAAAACCAGAGCTCACTTTTAAGATATATATAAATTTTCTTGGCCTGCACAATCTTTGTTCTGTGTACAAATCCTGACTTGCATATGAATATAGGTATCTGAGCATGCAAATCAGTTTATATAAGTGCACTGGAATCTGTGTGTCCAAGATGTGAATGTATGAAAAGCATGCGCACAGTTTAGCATGCACATTTGGAAATATAGCCATACTGGTTTTAGGGTGCCCTACTGTAAACGGGCCGTACTCACCCCTGCCGCGCCTCCTGCTGGTCGGTCCCGGAATGTCCCTCGGTCCGGCCCTGGAGCGCCCCCGGCAGGCCGGTGACCCGCCTGTTCTCTGGCCCCGGCGTCCCTCCCTGGACCCGGTGCCTGCTATCTATAAGTGGGTCTCCCCCTCCCAGGGGAACCCCGCGCTACTATCCCCGCCTTGCCTCAGTAGTGGCTACTGACAGTCATGGTCTAGCCCCACTCCCTGGGGCAGACTGCAGTATCAGCCCACTCATCACAGGCAAAGGGGGTTTGGACCTGCTGCTTCATCCTACCCCTGGGCTGCCCTCTGCAACCCACAGTACCTATAGGCCCTTTGCTAGGCCGCAGCCTGGGGCTGTCCTGGCTAGAGCTTCCCTGGCTCCTCAGCCTATCCCCCAGCTCTGCTCCCCTCAGGTATCTAGCCTCCAGCTAAGCAGCCAGGCCCATCCCTCTCTGCAAGCAGAGAGAGACTCTTCCTGGGGTCTGGCTTTCCTGCCTCTTATAATCCCCAGGGCTTCAGTTTGGGGCGTGGCCCCAGCTGCAGCCACTTTCCCCATCAGCCCAGCCTCCAGCCACAGCTCTCAAGCCCTGCCAGGCTGCTTTTCCAAGCCCTCAGGGCCGGAGCAGGGTCCGCCCTGCTACACCTACATACTCCTGATGGTGAACAGATCACATGTGACTGAAGGGAGTAAACTCCATAGAGGAATGGGAATTGCTTAGGGTAGTGCAAGGAGGTATAACTAGGGCCAATTTGATAACATTTAAAGATGGAATATTTAGCCTAGCTATCATGACTTTTTTTTAGAACTCTTCTATTCTGACATTGTCCTCCAAGGAATGCTGGAAGTCCAATTGCTTGAATCACTTAAAACACTTGTGTCACAGTGGGGCTTCCATCACTTCCCTGGAGGCCTGTAGCATAGTCCAATAGATCTTGTTTACTATTGAGAAGAAAGGAAGGAGCACTGTACTCTCTAGGGAACAAGCTCGCATTGGCAGGGGAAGGGACTAAATAGAAACAATTGAGAAAATACCTGTGACTGAGGCACAATTCATGGCTTTTTTTTTTCTGCCTGATGCATTCTACATTAAAGCTCTGTATAACACTTTATTGGGGCCCTTTGTAGCTCTCTCTCATTTTATGGTTATTTGACTCTAGGTCATTTTTATGTTCATATCATTGGCTTATTGGATTGGACTGCTGACTACAAGACTGTCGGCAGTAGAATATCACATCACTGAAATGAAAGAAAATTCAACTATTATATATTTTGATGCTATTCGTTGAGCTAAACAGAATCATTCCTTGATATTTTCAACCCTTCTCTTTCCCAGGAGCTTGGCACTTGTTTTTGTCTCACATACACTTAGGGCTATTATGAGGTGTGGGTAAGTTACTAAAATAGTGCCTCGCCCTACATCAAGGGAACATCCTAGACCTGTTAAGTAGTCATAAGGCACAACGTAAGGCATTCTAGCTGAGTCTAAATTACATTTCAGCTCAAATTTTGGCCCAAAGTATTTGGGAAAAGAAATACTGTACTGATCCCTAAGGAGGGAAGGGGACAAACAAATCAGTTACAATGGCATTAGTATATCCTCTTTGTAGTTATCTATAGACAATGATAGACCCGTGAATCTTATGTCAAAACGTTCATATTAAATCTTAGCCCAGAAGTTTTCCAGATACAAATCTGAGCTGAAAAAGCAACTATAGTTTAATATAAGATGACACATTTTCTGCAAAAATTTCTGTTTAAAACAACAACAAACAAACAAAAAATAAAACACAGTAGTCTGACGGCAAGCATAGATTTTTATTCCCCCATGACAAACTTAATCTCACATAAGGGCTCCAATTGGCATCTGAAAGAGAAACACTGTAAAACTTAAACTAAGTCCCTTAAATTTCTTTATTTTCACTGATATATCCAATAAGCAACATTGTCATTTACCCTGAGAACTAAACAGTGGTGTCCACTAGGCTAAATAATGGCTTGCCGTGTGTAAATCAGCTAGAGAGGCAAGAAGGAGCTGACCCAGGGAAATAACTTTTTACCATATTGATAGAATTGCACAATACAGGGGGAATCAGTGATCACCTTGGTCGGAGGAAATTTACTTACAGGGGTATAAGAGATTAGAACTAGGAGTAATGAGATGAAATTAAACAGAGAATTTCCTAACACTAAAATCTTGCACTGCGGAATAATTTCCTAAGGGAAGTGGTGGGAACCCTACTGTTCGAGTCATTTAAAACTGGCCTGGAGAAACTGCTAGAAAATATACTGTAGGGAACAATCCTGTAGTGGTAGGGAGATGGATTAGATGGCCTAAGAAGTCTTTTTCATCTCTATTGTCTCCGATTGCCTGCATTAATATTTTCTGCAGCTCCAGTGAAAACAAGAGATGTTCCTTTAGTGACATTCCAGTTATAGAAACTGAGAGGATGAGCTTTTAATTTCTTAATGACTTTACCTAAGTGAAGAACAATGACCTTTCCTTTAAGGAGAAGAACAAGAGACACATTTATTAACTGAAAAGACAAGAAAATGCCAGTGTGTCAGCTTAAATCTGAGTGGAAAGATCAAACATTGAATTCTAAATCTGTGACAGGAAGTCCCTTCTGACACCTGCAAGTATAATGCATGTTTAATAAAGGAAGAACAATTTCCTTCTTGTAAAAGTGCTTGGAATTTCTAATTCGTTTGGTTCAATAGTTATTAAAACTTTGGCTGTGTAGCTTGCTTCAGCGTTTTTTTATAGTATCTCTTTATTTTTCAAGAGGACAATTAGGCAGTTGTTCTATTCTTGTATGTGGGCTTGGCAGAATTGAGTTTTTTTCTATAATTTTGATGGATAATATAGTTTGTTAAGCATTTTTATTTAATAGATTTAAATTTCACAGTTGCAAGAAATTATGGGAGGGGGTCAGACAATAACCATTTAGTGACAGATGTTGAGATTCAAAGAGTTAAAGCTTTTTATAACTCTTAAAACACAAAGTGTCATCACAGGTCAATATGTACAAACTACATATTCTTAAATCAAACTAAATTCTCAGGCAGCATATTTTTACTTTGCCTAGCTGTAAATTTCTGTTATTATCACTAGAAATATTTTGTGTGTGTGTGGGGGGGAAATTGATGTTTATTGACACTCATCAACAAATATCTAATGCTTCTAAACCTACATATATGCTTTGTGTTTGACCAAGACTCATTTACAATTCTCTGGAAATGTAAAGGGCGGGGGGTAGGGAGGGCTGGCAAGGGTGTAAGTTACAGTTAAATACACCTTAAGGACTATGAGCCTTATGCTGCTAGAGTGATGTAGATGGGCTTGAGCATAAATGAGAATCAGGCCCTCTGTACTTTAAAATTATCTAAATCTAAGGGTTGGATTCTGCTTCCACTGGAGTCATTAGAAAAACTACTGGTTTCAACAGGACTAGAATCAAGCCTTAAATCAGGAAATATATATAGAATATTACATTACTGTGGAAATGACAATGTTGCAACAGAGAACATGAAGATTTTCTGGATAGAAGTCAGTGTTTGGTGCTGGAAGCACAACATGCTGAAGAATCAGAGAGTGCAGTGCATAATGGGGAAGAATATTGGCAGCATGTGACCTTCAGAAGAAGAAAAAGGAGAACCTATGTACCCCCAAAGCAGATAGAGGTGCGAAACCGTTTTCAGGCTTTCTGCACAGGTACTACTGTAGAGACGCATTTGGAAGAGACCTCTGAAGGAAGGGATCAGAAAGAGACCCCATCGGCCGGAAGGCATGGGATGCATTGTCCTAGGGATGGGAGTTCCATGACCACCACTCCCAAGAGGAAGAGACAGGTGGGGTGGTCAGGGACTCCCTCCTAAGTGGGAGGGAGTCATCCATCTGCCATCCAGACTGGGAAACTCAAGAAGTGTGCTGCTCACCAGGAGCTTGAATCCAGGATGTGACAGAGTATCTGCCGAGACTGATCAAGACCTCGGACCACTACCCCTTCCTACTTCTCCACGTGGTCACCAATGACACTGCCAAGAATGGCCTTGAGTGGATCACTGCAGACTATGTGGCTTTGAGAAGAAGGATAAAGGAGTTTAAAGTGCAAGTCATGTTCTCATCCATCCTTCCTGTTGAAGGAAAAGGACCAGGAAGGAACCGTCAAATTGTGGAGGTGAATGCGTGGTTACGCAGGTGGTGTCAGAGAGAGGGCTTTGGATTCTTTTACCATGGGATGTTGTTCCAGGAAGAAGAATTGCTAGGAAGAGATGGGATCCACCTAACGAAGAGAGGGAAGAACATCTCCACAGGCAGGCTTGCTAACTTGGTGAGGAGGGCTTTAAACTAGGTTTGCCGGGGGATGGTGACCAAAGCCCAGAAGTAAGTGGGGAAGTGGGATACCGGGAAGAAATAGAATGAGGGGGGTACAAGATGGGAAGCATCCTGATTCATAGTGAGAAAGTAGGGCAATCAGCTAGTTATCTTAGGTGCATGTACACAAACGCAAGAAGCCTGGGAAACAAGCAAGAAGAATTGGAAGTCCTGGCACAATCAAGGAACTATGATGTAATTGGAATAACAGAGACTTGGTGGGGCAAGCACTTGGAGGAGAGGAAGGTGATCAGGAACAGTCAACATGGATTCACCAAGGGCAAGTCATGCCTGACCAACCTGATTGCCTTCTATGATGAAATAACTGGCTCTATGGATATCGGGAAAGCGGTGGGTGTGATATAACTTGACTTTAGTAAAGCCTTTGATATGGTCTCCCACAGTATTCTTACCAGTAAGTTAAAGAAGTATGGATTGGATGAATGGACTATAAGGTGGATAGAAAGCTGGCTAGATTGTCGGGCTCAATGGGTAGTGATCAACGGTTCAATGTCTAGTTGGCAGCCGGTATCAAGCGGAGTGCCCCAAGAGTCGGTCCTGGGGCCGGTTTTGTTCAGCATCTTTATTAATGATCTGGATGCTGAGATGAATTGCACCCTCAGCAAGTTCGCAGATGACACTAAGATGGGGGGAGAGGTAGATACGCTGGAGGGTAGGGATAGGGCCCAGAGTGACCTAGACAAATTGGAGGATTGGGCCAAAAGAAATCTGATGAGATTCAACAAGGATAAGTGCAGAATCCTGCACTTAGGAAGGAAGAATCCCATGCACCGCTACAGGCTGGGGACCGACTGGCTAAGCAGCAGTTCTGCAGAAAAGGACCTGGGGATTACAGTGGATGAGAAGCTGGATATGAGTCAACAGTGTGCCCTTGTTGCCAAGAAGGCCAAGGGCATATTGGGCTGAATTAGTAGGAGCATTGCCAGCAGATCAAGGGAAGTGATTATTCCCCTCTATTCGGCATTGGTGAGCCACACCTGGAGTATTGTTTCCAGTTTTGGTCCCCCCGCTACAGAAGGGATGTGGACAAATTGGAGATAGTCCAGTGCAGGACAACGAAACTGATTAGGGGTCTGAGGCACATAACTTATGAGGAGAGGCTGAGGGAACTGGGGTTATTTAGTCTGCAGAAAAGAAGAGTGAGGGGGGATTTGATAGCAGCCTTCAACTACCTGACGGGGGGTTCCAAAGAGGATGGAGCTCGGCTGGTCTCAGTAGTGGCAGATGACAGAACAAGAAGCAATGTTCTCAAGTTGCAGTGGGGGAGGTCTAGGCTGAATGTTAGGAAACACTATTTCACTAGGAGAGTGGTGAAGCACTGGAATGGCTTACCTAGGGAGGTGGTGAAATCTCCATCTTTAGAGGTTTTTAAGGCCCAGCTTGACAAAGCCCTGACTGGGATGATTTAGTTCGTGTTAGTCCTGCTTTGAGCAGGGGATTGGACTGGATGACCTCCTGAGGTCTCTTCCAACCCTATTATTCTATGATTCTATAAAATAATAACAATTTAGAGTGGAGTAGTACCTACATGTTAGAGATGGGGATGTAGGGTCAGGACTTCTTGGTTGTATTCCCAGTTAAATACTGAACCAATTTGACCCTGGCAAGTCAATTAACCTTGGTGTGCGCCTTGTAAATAATTTTTTCATGGAAGACAATTGTGGGGGTGGGAAGTGTTGCGACAGACTTTCGCCTCACCCAAAACTGGAGAGCAGTCAGACTTGCAGCCACTCAGCAGCAATTATTACAGCCTCACGCTGTAACACTGGCTGTTGCCCACTTATGTGCTGTTGGCCAGAGCAGTACAGGCTGTTGTAATGGCTCTGAACCAGTGAGTTTGAGTGGATACAAAGCACCAGTGTGAGTGGAGAATTCTGATTAATAGCATTTTACATTCACTTGGTACAAATGGAAATGGCCACCACCCAAGGCGCAAGGCTCTGCGGAATCCCTCCTAGTGCCTCAATACCCAGTAGTGCCAATAAATTATTCCTTCAGTGCTCTTTATTTCAAGATTTGCAGGGCAGTGTGATAAAGACACAGCACCAATATGCATTTTCTGGTAGCTTTGGGAGTTTTCTAGTCACAGAGAATAGCAGCTGACCAAGCGCTACCTTAACAGAAGGTCAATGACTCAGAAGGAAGAGCCAAACATGAGCTCTTCAGATTGTTGTGGTGTTTCCCATAAACAAAGAGCAAAATGTGTTTTCAGTGTCAATGACTGACTTTTAGTTCAGGTTTAAGACAACAACCAAGAGAGAGAATGAATGCTAAGCGCCTCAGATACCTCATTGTGACTCAGGGAATCCCATTGTTAAATTTGATGTAAGCAAATGGAGACGCACACCCAAAGACTCCAGGAAAGAGACACCAAACTGTTCTGTAACATTCTGCATCTGAACTTAAACAGAAAATAGCAACTGGGTTGTGGCTGCACCTGCAGCCGGTTTGGAGACCCCTCTACTTTTAAAGGAGCACTGCACAGAAGACAAAATGAAAGTTGGCATGAGGGTAGGCATTGGCGGCAAAGGTAGCTTTTCACATTCCCTATTCTGGCTTGTTGTAAAGTTATGGCAGCACTATCCCCAATACTGATGAAAGGAGGGCATTTTGTTTATCCAGTAACATTCTGAGACCACTGCATGCAGCTGGAATACCAATTGTTATGTTTATTGCTGAAAGCAGCTAAAAGGAGGCCTTTCTGAAACCTTAGCATGGGGTCGGCAACCTTTGGCACATGGCCCATCAGTGTAATCTGCTGGTGGGCCTCCAGACATGTTGTCTACGTTGACTGTCGGCAGGCACAGCCCCCTGCAGCTCCCAGTGGCCACGGTTCGCCATTCCCGGCCAATGGACCTGTGGGAAGTGGTGGACAGCACATCCCTGCAGCCCATGCTGCTTCCTGCAGCTCCCATTGGTTGGGAATGGTGAACCGCGGCCACTAGGAGCTGCAGGGGCGGCCGTGCCTGCAGATGGTCAAAGTAAACAAAACATCTGGTGGCCCACCAGTGGATTACTCTGATGGGCTGCATGCCAAATTTTGCCGATCTCTGCCTAAGCACAACTAACAGGCCAGGAGGTGAATGACCACAAGCAGTAAATGTGACCCTGTGCCCTCCTGACATGAGCTGTTTTTCCGAAGCATGCGGTTTTTGCAAGATGGAAAGTCTGGCAATCGTTAACTATTGCTCTGTGAAATACAACTGGTTAACTGATGGAAAACTTCACACTGCAGGCTGGAAAACTCCACACTTAATTTAGTTTCTGCTCAGCAGTTTTTGTTTTTGATGAACAAGCTATGTAATAACAAATTGGGTATAAAAAGAGGAAGAAATCTGAGCTCGGTGAACACTTGGACACCCCTTAAGTTCCCCTGTGGATGGAAGGCTGGTCACTGGACGTCTCTCCTTCCTGATTCAGAAACTACTTGCTGGTAGCTGCCATTTTTATGCTGTACTCTGACTCTCCTCTAATTCTTAGAAGCAATTACCTCATTCACACATGCTCAGTATCAGCCATTCCTTCAGAACTGTGACTGACAGCTCTGACTTTTGGAACAAGTTATGACTGGTATGAATGGGCTGTGACTAGTCAGGTAGCTGACCACTCTCTCACCCCTTACTGCACATGCTCAGTAGCCACTAATCTTGCACATGCTCACTATTGTTTACCTCAGAGCTGTGATCCTGCTTACAAACACACACGCACACACACACACCCCTGGCTCTTTTCCAGGGCACCATATTGGAAATTCAGGGCTTTCTGCCAACTGACTGAGCTTTTTACCTTATCTTTAGGGCCCTATCAAATTCACAGTCCATTCTGGGCAATTTCACAGTCACATGATTTTAAAAATCATAAATTTCATGATTTCAGTTATTTAAGTCTGAAATTGCATGGTGTGGTAATTGTAGGGGTTCTGACTCAAAATGGAATTGGGAGGAGGGGGTGGGGTTTCGCAAGGTTATTGTAGAGGGAGTTGAGGTAGTGCCACCTTTACTTCTGTGCTGCTGCTGGCAGCAGTGCTGTCTTCAGAGTTGGGCAGCTGGAAAGTGGCGGCTGCAGGTGGGGAGCCCTGCTCTGAAGGCAGAGCTGCCACCACCAGCAGGAGTGCAGAAGTAAAGATGGCATGGTATGGTATTGCCACCCTTACATTTGTGCTGCTGCCTTCAGAGCTAGGCCTTCGGTCAGCAGTCGCCACTCTCCGGCCACTCGGATCTGAAGACAACAGCGCAGAAGTAAGGGTGGCATGGTATGGTATTTCCACCTTTACTTCTGCACTGTTGCTGGCAGACCGCTGACTTCAGAGTTGGGTGCCTGGCCAATAGCCGCCACTCTCTGGCCACTGAACTCTGAAGGCAATGCACAAGTTAGGGTAGCAATACCTCGATCCCCCTACAATAACCTTGTGACCCTCCAATGACCCCCTTTTAGGTCGGGACTCCCAGTTTGAGAAACGCTCATCTCCCCCATGAAATCTGTATAGTGTAGGGTAAAAGTACACAAAAGACCAGATTTCCCAAAGGAAGACCAGATTTCATGGTCCATGGCGCATTTTTCAAAGCCATGAATTTGGTTGGGCCCTACTTACCTCAGTACTGAGCATGCTAAAAATCAGCAGCTTAGAGTGGAGCAGTTACTGTTTGTTCAGAATAGAGATCAGGCACACAAAATGGAGGCTGGAGAATTTCTCCAATAACGCGCCCTCCTCAACCAAACCACGGGCTGGGATTCCTTTGTGACTGAGGGTGCATCTAAGGCAGTTGGAGCTGTTTTTCTGCTCACAAACCTGCTCCTTTCTTTGAAAGCAGCAGGACACATCATATACATTTATTGTTCTAACTAGTCCCAAAGCTCACAAAATAGGAGATTACCATGCATATATGGATCAAAGCTGCCTAATCTAATTTGGAGCCTAAAAGCTTTATGTTCTCCTCCCAGGGCCAATGGAACTGTAGAGACTGAGGCTATGTCTACACTACTGCGGTAAATCGACCTAAATTATGCAACTCCAGCTACTTATTGTGGTGTCTACACAATGTTGGATTGACAGGAGACACTCTCACATTAACTTACTTTATTCCTCTCGTTCCTGGTGGAGTACCGGGGTCGACCAGAGAGCGCTCTGCCATCAATTAACAGGTCTTCACTAGTCTGACTAAATCAACCCCCGGTGCATTGACTGCTGGAGCATCGATCCCGCGGTAGTCTAGACATAGTCTGAGTGTAAAATAGTGAACTGCTGTTAGAATGTATCCATGGTACCTAAGTAAGGTTGCCAACCCTCCAGGAGTGGCAACCTTAATTCTCCAGGAATTAAAGATTAATCTTTAATTAATGATTCTGTCATATGATTAAATTGGTAACCTTATATCAAAGGCCCTTATTGAGTGGCACTCTAGCTTCGTGGGTAGGCTGCTAGGAGTCTGGGTTCTATTCTCAGCTTTCATACTAACTTGCTGTGTGACTCTTTTGCCTATTAGATTAGAAGGTTTTGGGGGCAAGGATGTCTCTCGCTATATGTATGTACAGTGCCTAGGACAAAGGGGTCCCTGTCTCATTATATTTAGCTTAATAAATTGAAGCTTAAGCAATGACTTGATTACAGACTACAAGTATCTACATGGGGAACAAATAATGGGCTCTTCAGTCTAGTAGACAAAGGTATAACACAAACCAATAACTGGAAGTTGAAGCTAGACAAATTCAGATGGAAATAAGGCATCATTTGTAATAGTGAGAGTAATTAACCATTGTTCCAACATACCAGGGGCTGTGAGGGATTCTTCATCACTGATGATTTTTAAATCAAGTTTGGATGTTTTTCTAAGTGATCTGGTCTAGGAATTATTTTGGGGAAGTTCTATGGCCTGCGCTATACAGGAGGGCAGAATAGATGAATAGAATAGAATAGGATAGAATGGTCCCTTCTGGCTTTGGATCTGACTGATTTGGGATCTCTAGGCAATACTGCAATACAAATAATATACTTAAAAAGAGCAATTGTGTGGGTGGAAAAGTAATCATGACCTTCAATGTGCTTAGAAAAGCTTCGTCCTCACTAAGCTGGTAATATTTTTATTATTATATTATCACAAAGCATCTTAGAACATCTTTGACGGGAAGCGTGCTCAACAAGCACATTATTGTTAGGGCTAGAAGTTTCTCTTGCATGCTATGTAAACCAATACAAATAAAATATTTCATTCTGTTTAAAATGTATATTGCTTTTATTTCGCAGCAGCTTGAGATTGAATGCCCCTACAATGCTGTAAAAAGCGGCTAATAGGAAGCCCCACGATTTACTTCCTTTTATTTTCATTCTTGTTTTATGCTGTGCTGGACAGTGTCTTATTTATGAGCCATTCATGAACCTGTCATCAGAGGTACATTAAATGATTAACTAACTGCCCAAGACCTATTCAGAAAAACTTGTGAATCAAGAGATTAGTTACATATGATAAAAATTTACTTTGACTCTTCAGGAATTAATGGGCCTCCGGTTTCAATAAACAAATTAGGAAACACATAAAAATTACAACCCTGCAGAGACTCATCTGAGCGCCACTGTAATTGAGGAGTATATTTTCTACAATAAAGGATGGATGATCCCTGACATTAAGGTGTGATCTTGCTACAAATGAAGTCAGTTGTCCTTGTGGCCCTTGTCAATTCCCTTTGGCTTGTACAGGTCAGGATTGAAATCCTGAATCCCCCCCCCCCCAAAAAAACCCAACAACATACTTAGTTTTTGATGAAAAATGATTTTTTTTGCACCATTTCCATTCAGTTGGAAAGGCATTTTCCTTCAAAGATATGTTTAACCAGAAAATGTTCTGTCATCTGTACATTGGCCCATGATGTGTGCTAATACCCATTTCACTATAAAACTGTCATCACATATAGCACAGCAAGCAAATCAACAGTCATGAGTAAATTCTGCCCTGGATGTTCATGTGTGGTGTAGCTGCTGCTATGTAAGGTGTGTGAAGTGGTGACCGAGGTCAAACGATGTCCTTCTCTGTTGGAAGGCAGGGCTCTGACTGCTCAGCAAGGCAGAGAGCTGCAGTCTGCGACTAAGAGCAGCTTCTGCTGTCTGTGATGTCAAGTAAGAATTCAGTAAGGTAATTGCCAAATACAAGCGCTTCTGGTTCTAATGAAAAGAACACAACAAGAGCAGCATGTGAGCATCCAAAAGCTTACATTGACTATACGGAAGGGATGGTATACAGTGCCCTGATTTACGCTATGAACTTATGTCAGTATAACTAAGTCACTCAGGGCCACCGTACGCCCCTGAGCGATGCAGTTATACTGACTGAACTCCCGTCAGTGTAGGTAGCGTCCTCACTCTGCGCTACAGCTGTACCGCTGCAGCGCTGTAAGCCTAGACAAGTGTACGCAAGTGTTTCATATTTAAGACAAAGATCCTCATGCCCCAAAGCCTGATGTGAGAGCTCTTCTCTTGCTACTGTCCTGCCATGGAACCTGGTACTAATGAGGCCCCACTCCCAGCTCTGACAGACGGGTGAGGAATCCTAGGCAGCTGTCCCACTCCATGGACGTTCCTCCTCTCCCCCCTTCCATCCCAGTACAATGGGCCCAATTTGCCAGGAGATTTTCTTGTCTCCCATCTCACAGAGCAAGTGGCCCGAGATGGCCTTCCAACTCCCTGCCCATTCCACACCCACCTGTGTAGCTGCAGCTCCATGCTGCAAAAGTCCTTTGGGCAGAAATTTCATTTCCCTCCCGCCAGACCAATCATTTTGTGCCCTGGTAATATCTATGTGTGATGTTCCGCTGGTGTTATCTGGATCGGTGACCTGCTAGGACACTCCAATCCTCGACTCTGGGAGCCAGCCTTACCCTGCTCTGCTGTGAGAACCCCCACTCCCGGGCTGTTCACACACAGCCTCTGGCATGTAAGCTGCTCCCAGCTACGGGAGTGAGCACTTTTGGCCAGCCGCTGCTTCAATTGTACAAACGAATGACACTAGCCAATATCTCCGGTCCCAGACACAACCTTAGGAACCTCCATCTTGCAGTGTTCAGTTATGTCTGCTGGATGCTGCAAGGTTATATGGGTTCATCAATTTAACAAAGTAATTGATATGTACCAGGCTTTTTATCCCAAGGGAAGTCTCTGACACACTTCAAACCAAATACACTGCTTCAGGTAGAATAAACAAACAAATTTCTTAACTACAAAAGTTAGATTTTAAGTGATTATAAGTCAAAGCACAAGAAGTCAGATTTGGTCAAATGAAATAAAAGCAAAACGCATTCTAAGCTGATCTTAACACTTCCAGTGACCTTACAAACTTAGATGCTTCTCACCACAGGCTGGCTGGTTGCCCTTCAGCCAGGCTCTCCCCATTGATAAGCGCTTCAGTCACTTGGTGGTGGTATCTGTAGATGGAGGTGGAAGAGAGAGGAAGAGCATGGCAAACATCTCTCCCTTTCATCATGTTCTTTCTTCCCTCTTAGCTTTGCCCCTCCACCCCCTTCAGAGTCAGGTGAGCATTACCTCATCATAGTCCCAAACTGACCAAGGGAAGGGTGGTGACTCACTTGAGAGTCCAACAGATCCTTTGTTGCTGCCTAGGCCAGTGTCCTTTGTGCCTGTGAGGCTGGGCTGGGTCTGTCCTGTACATGCCCTGATGAGGTGTGAATTGCCCCTCTGCTCCTGGAGAGTTTTACCTGGGCTTGTTTTAAACTATGAGGACACATTTTCAGCTTCATAACTATATACATGAAATTACAACCTATAACATTACTATAACAACAATGCTCAGTGCATCATGAGCCTTCCGAAGACACCTGACATGACAAACTTTGCACTGGATACCACACAATCATGAGGATGAACATGGGCGTGCAGGGTGTTCCTCCGAGGTACAGAGAGTCACCCAGGTACTGTGTCCCAATTCGGAAGGAAGCCATAATGCTTAGGATCAGGGTGTAGTAAAGGGAACTTTGAAAATGCCCCTTAGTCTTGCACTGGGGCTGTTTGTTCAGTTAAGGGCGGGAGCCCTCGCTGAAAGAACTTCAGTATCGGTAGAGCCCCCTAGTGGAAATGCCCTGCAGAGTCTGAGATACAGGCACTGTTGTCCCTTGCATGCATCCTGCATTTGAAAGAGGGAGGCGCTAGGCTGTTCAATTAACAGTGCATAGAATTAGGAAACTGGCAAATGTACAGCATTTCCCTTTGATTTGTTTTCCTTTCTCATTTTTCTGGCTGGGGCAGTGGTCCATGAGTCCCAAAGGCAAACTCCACTGCTTTGAATATTTAACCTAAAACATTAAAGTAATCTTTGCCTTTTGCCCCTCTAGACCTCAAGTGTTAGAACGTTTTGTTTGGTGCCCGGCTAATTAGCTCTCTAAGAGATGTTAATAGTTAAGCTAATACTTACTACACCTCCACAGCTGACCTTGAGGTAACTCTAATGCAAATACATTAAAGATTAATATAATTATTCCTGGAAAAATATCTTGTCAGAATAAAGTTATTAGCATATTTATAACTACTCCTTTCAGAAAACATGGGCATTCAGTAACTGTCAGCAGCATTAGAAGGTTGCTGAGTTCAAGCATCAGGACGGTGTGACTTGGTCGATAACATACCATCTTTCACCTGCGAATTTGCAGTTCAAATTCAGCTTGAGATCCTAAATGAATGAATCATGCTAGGTATTATTTAGTGCCATCCCTTGGTATGTATCTCTCTGGGGTCATGATGCATCCTTAGTCAGTAAGGACAAGGCAAACACAGGCACATGCTCTAAAATAGCTGTTTTTCTTTTTTAAGTTTTGCATGCAGTCAGATCAATGCTTTGTCCTGTACTGCTAGAGTATTGTTTTGCCAATAGGGTACGGTGGCCCTGAGAGGTGGAGGGAGGGGAGAAAACAACAGTGAAATCCCTTACAAGTACAGGAATAGAAAAACAAAATCCCCATACTACTGCATATCCAGAAGCCGCCTGATCAAATCCAATAGCACATAGAAATACAGAAAACATTAATTGTCATTGTTTTCTGCATTTGTCACCTGATACAGGTCTTAGAATATCAAGGTTGGAAGGGACCTCAGGAGGTCATCTAGTCCAACACCCTGCTTAAAGGAGGGCTACTCTCCACACAGATTTTTGCCCTGTCTCCCTAAATGCCCCCCTTAAGAATTGAATTCACAACCCTAGGTTTAGCAGGTTAATGCTCAAACTACTGAGCGATCCCTCTCCCCCATGGCTTAATCCTCATAGAGGATATAAGTATGTATTAGAACTATCCCGCTCTCACAAATGGGGAAATTGAGGCACAGAGGTGTTGACTGGCTTGCCAAAGTTCAAGCGGCAATATATTTTGCATGTGTGTGAGGGAGAGCAAAAGAGAGAGATCGTGTTACCATTATCCCAAAGGAGACCACAGGGGTCCTGCCATTGCAGCCCAATGGGGAAGATCTCCTTTAGATCAAGTGGTGGAAACCTGTGTTTCTGGAACCGCAGGACCCGTGTTCTTGTCACAGCTCCTGTGTGTGAGTGCATGAGAGTGCAAGTCATTGAAGGCCTCACTTTCAGAGGTGCAGAGCAGGTCAGGGATTTTTCAACTAAACTTTTTCTTGTTGGAAAATGCTAATTTATGGGAACCAAAACTTCCTGGGGAAACATATTAGCTTCAACAGGCCCAGTATGGAATTTCTGGTCCACACAAGACAGAAAGAAACCCCCAAATAGTCAACAGTCTATGCTTAGGGCACTCACCTGAGATATCAGAGAAGTGTGTTAAAGCCCCTGTTTTGAATCAAGCAGAGCAGGAGGTTTGACCCTGAGTCTGCTACATCCCAGCAGAGTGCCTGAACCAGTAGGCTAGTGGCTACTCTGATTTTTCATGACAAACTTTGAAAGGTCTCAGGTTCATCCTGTTGTGTAGTGAAATCAAATGCTGAAACCTCAACAATTATGGTGAAATTGAATTCTGGTCTTCTAGACAACCCGAGTGCTGAGCCTCTCCACTTCCCATTGATGCCCATTTAAGTCAATAAGACTACTTGGGCATGAAATTAATAATGGATTAAGTTGCTCTGTGGGGCTCAAGCCAGAGGTCTTAGCACCTTGCAGAGAAGAGCCCATAATAGCCCTTTAAGCGATATATTCCCTATTTGTTTCTTGTTAATTCTTATGATTTTAAAGTGGTAAGATAGCATGGGACAGTATAAAGTGATACTAAATAATTCACTGAAAATGGAGACTGACAAACTAAACATTTTCTTCTCGGACCAGCAAATATGCCAGCTTGCTGATCATTCACTTTATTTGATCTGGCATATCTGTAGCATGAGTCATTCTCTGCAGCCTTAGGAAAATTTGTTCTCTATAAGCATCTGAGAGTCATGAATGTCTCAGTGTTAGGGGACAGAAGGAAATTCCTTCTGAATATGTTTCATCAAAACAGAGTAGTTGATTTTCTTAAGGCTTGAAGCTTGCTATAAAAAGGGAAAATGGCACACTTGTATTACTACAAAGAAAGGGAGCTTAGTTTGCAGGCTGAGACACAGAGATAACGGAATCATGTTTCATAGAAAATGGAACACTGTACTAAATATGCCAGGCAGTAAATGATTTTGTGTACAGATAATAAGGGCCTGGGCCTGCTTCCATTGAAATTGATGGAAATTCTGCTGTTGCCCTTAAGAGTAGAATTGAACCTTAGATGATTTTATTATTCATATTATAGTAACAGTGAGGAAATCCAGTCAAGGATCAGGGCCCCATTGTGCTAGGTGCTAGACACCCCACACCCCAGAGCTCTCGCCATTTGCGGCAGGCAGAATGCTACCACTGGATGAAACAGCCAAACAGATGAGGTGGGTTAGAACAGAAACCAAGCTTGTTTAGCAGAAAAGTAGAAGTGTCAACTCACTACTATCATAGAATCTCAGGGTTGGAAGGGACCTCAGGAGGTCATCTAGTCCAACCCCCTGCTCAAAGCAGGACCAAACCCAACTAAATCATCCCAGCCAGGGCTTTGTCAAGCCCGACCTTAAAAACCTCTAAGGAAGGAGATTCCACCACCTCCCTAGGTAACCCATTCCAGTTCTTCACCACCCTACTAGTGAAAAAGTTTTTCCTAATATCCAACCTACACCTCCCCCTCTGCAACTTGGGACCATTACTCCTTGTTCTGTCATCTTCTACCGCTGAGAACAGTCTAGATCCATCCTCTTTGGAACCCCCTTTCAGGTAGTTGAAAGCAGCTATCAAATCCCCCCTCATTCTTCTCTTCTGCAGACTAAACAATCCCAGTTCCCTCAGCCTCTCCTCATAAGTCATGTGTTCCAGCCCCCTAATCATTTTTGTTGCCCTCCGCTGGACTCTCTCCAATTTATCCACATCCTTCTTGTAGTGTGGGGCCCAAAACTGGACACAGTACTCCAGATGAGGCCTCACCAGTGCTGAATAGAGGGGAATTATCACATCCCTCGATCTGCTGGAAATGCCCCTGCTTATACAACCCAAAATGCCATTAGCCTTCTTGGCAACAAGGGCACACTGTTGATTCATATTCAGCTTTTCGTCCACCGTAACCCCTAGGTCCTTTTCAGCAGAACTGCTGCCCAGCCATTCGGTCCCTAGTCTGTAGCAGTGCATGAGATTCTTCCATCCTAAGTGCAGGACTCTGCACTTGTCCTTGTTGAACCTCATCATATTTCTTTTGGACCAATCCTCTAATTTGTCTAGGTCCCTCTGTATCCTATCCCTATCCTCCAGCGTATCAACCACTCCTCCCAGTTTAGTGTCATCTGCAAACTTGCTAAGGGTGCAGTCCACACCATCCTCCAGATCGTTAATGAAGATATTGAATAAAACCAGCCCCAGCACCGACCCTTGGGGCACTCCACTTGATACCGGCTGCCAACTAGACATGGAACCATTGATTACTACCCGTTGAGCCCAACCATCTAGCCAGTTTTCTATCCACCTTACCGTCCATTCATCCAGCCCATACTTCTTTAACTTGCTGGCAAGAATATTGTGGGAGACTGTATCAAAAGCTTTGCTAAAGTCCAGAAATAGCACATCCACTGCTTTCCCCTCATCCACAGAGTCGGTTATCTCATCATAGAAGGCAATTAGGTTAGTCAGGCATGACTTGCCCTTGGTGAATCCATGCTGACTGTTCCTGATCACTTTCCCCTCCTTTAAGTGGTTCAGAATTGATTCCTTGAGGACCTGTTCCATCAATACTAACCTCACACATGCTTGGAAACTTTCAAAGCTTTGGCGGTTATATATTAATTTCATAGGTTTGTCTTTTTCAAGCTGAAGTCAACAAAAATAAATGAATTTATACTAGATGTACACTAGTGTAACTGAGAGAAGCACCTGTCGCCTAGACTATAAGATTTTTCTTATAGCAGCTCAGTTTCCCCACTACAGTTAGGGTCATGCCAAGTTTTCAGAACCCTCTTTTTCAGTCTTTTGTGTCTGCACAATTTCTCTTTACAAAGTGATAAACTGGGGGGAAGGGAGGAGTTGATTCTGATATTCTGGGCTAAATTTTCTGCCCCCAAGTTTCTCTTTTTGCACGTCTGTGATGTGAGGTTAAAGATCTAAGTAGGTATCCAGACATTTGTGAAATACATTAATTGAGTTTTGTGTGCGCTACAAAAACTGTGCTCTGCTAAAGTGAATCCATCTTTCTACACTTGATGTAAATGTGTCAAAAATCTACCCACATAGAGAAAGGAGGAGCTAGTTCCTTGAAGTATTGATCAGCTTTCCAAAGCTCCCCCTTCAGCCTCGATTCTTTTTGGCACCTCCCCTTTCCTGTTTGACACACATCAGCATGGAGCAGTCGGCCAAAGCAGGCCTCTTAACAGATTCAAACTGTTTCCCGTCCACTGACCTTCTCACCCTTGGATAATTCCTCTTGGTTAGGGCTGAGGGACAGTGCTGGAGAACTGGCACTGGTGCCATTCAGATTGTAGCTGTTCTGTGAATAAATAGAGAGTTTCCTTCTGCAGGGCTGTCATAAACAGTTAGTTAAGGGTTAAGGTTATTTTTCTACCTGTAAAGGGTTAACAAGCAGTACCTGTGAACACCTGACCAGAGGACCAATCAGGGACAAGATATTTTCAAATCCCTGTGGAGGGAAGTTTTTTTTTCTGTTCTTTGTTTTTTAGAGAGACTCTCTTGGGAGTTAAGGGAGTCCAGACATCTTACTCAAGTCCTCCCAGGTTTCTGCAATAAATTCTTCTATTCAAGCTAGTGAGTATTAGCAAGGAACTAGTATTCTTATACTTTTATTTCTGTATTTGCAATTCTGTGTTTTGCTATAGAATTTCTTTAATTCTGTACTGTTATTGCTTTTACTGAGAAAGAAAGGAGGGGGGATTCTCTCCAGAGATTGATAAGTTTAGACCCTGTGTATTGTTCCATCTTGGTATTACAAAGACAGTTACTTTCTTTTTATTCTTTAATAAATCTTTTCTGTTAAGGACTTGGTTGATCTTTCCTTGGGTAAATTCTCAGGGAAAGGGGAGGAGGGAGGAGGAAGGCATCCCTCTGTAGTTGGATCCCGGTATCTCTCCTAGGAAAAGGAAGGGGGGAGGAAGCAGGGGGGAATGATTTATTTCTCCTAGGTGTAAGAACTCCATGGATTTGGGGCTCTTGGGATCCCCAAGGATTTTGGGGAAGGACTGTGTCCCAATACACGTACATTATTGGGTGGTGGCAGCTTTTACCAGATCTAAACTAGGATTTTAGTTTAGGGGAGTCCATGCAGGTCCCCATATTGGAACCCAACAGCTCTAAGTGGGGGTGAGACCTATGACAAGGGCTGTTACTGTTTATGAAAGATGCTAGATTAAGAAGCAAATCCTAGTCTCTCTTGAGGCTTTTGAGGTCACCAGGGACAATGGAACTAGTGCAGTCTTGGGGGAGGGGAGCAGAGGAGCCAGGTATGGGCGGGGGCTGAAGAGTCCGCTGTTGTATGGATAGTCTGATCCTTCCCTCCCATGGAAGTAGGGGGTCATTGCACAGCACCCCGGCTTGCCATTCCCACTGGTGGTAGGAGTCACCAAATACACAACCTGACTTGCTGGGACAATTACTGAGGAGAGGATTTTGGTCTCGCTGCAACCGCATCTAAAACCAGTAATAATTTTGGTCTCCTGAAGGTAAAATCCAAGCTCCTATTCCCTTCTGTCCTGTTCTCCGGTCAGTGCTCTTTTCTCTTGCCGTCCGATTGCTATTCTTAATTTGTACTCTAAAATCTGTCATCTCCTTGGACCAGAAGTTTTTCTTTGAACTGCGTAGATCCCCGTTGTTGTCGAATGTTGTTGAAATGGGTGTGTTCTCAAGAAAGCGAAGGAGCAGATTTTTCTTCTCATTCCATATGTTTCCAAACTAGCAGGCCATATATTTTTCAAGCTGCACGGATAGACTCTGTTCATGAATTCTCAGTGCTGGGTCCTGCCCTCTGCAGTGCAGCTGGGGAAAGGAGCAGGATTCTAGTTTCTGTCTTATCTAGGTATTTAATTATAATACCTGGGTTTTGTATAGTACTTTTCCTCACTAGATCTTAAAGTGCTTTACAAAGGAAGTCAGTATCCTTATCCCCATTTTACATATGGGGCACAGGCTTGCACTAACAGGCTGATGCCAAAGTTGAGATGAGAACTTAGGTCTTCTGAGTGCTACTCCATTGAGCTACCCACTAGGCCAACAGTTCTCAAACTTTAATCCAAGGACTCTCATTTTGATTTAAAAAATTCAGGGCCCTCCCAAGCCCCCCCAATGCTCAGCCCCTGCCCCTTTCCCTGAGGCCACGCCCCTGGCCTGCCCCCTTTCCGAGGCCACAGCCCTGCTCAATAGATCCCCCCTCCCTCCATCGCTTGTTCTCCCCAACCCTCGTTCACTTTCACCAGGCTAGGGCAGGGGATTGGGGTGCAGGAGGGGATGTGGGCTCTGTGAGGGAGTTTGGGTGCGGGAGGAGGTGTGGGGTGCAGGCTCTGGGCTGGGAGTTTGAGTGCAGGAGGGAGTGAGTGGTGTGGGCTCTGGGCTGGGAATTTGGGTGTAGGAGGGGGTGCAGGCTCTGGAAGGGAGTTTGGGGGCTGGAGGGGGCTCGGGGCTGGGGCAGGGAGGTGGGGTGAGGGAGAGGGTACAGGCTCTGGGAGGGAGTTTGGATGTGGGCTCTGGATTGGGGTGTGGGAGGGAGTGAGGGGGGCGGCGCTTACTTTGGGCGGCTCTCAAAAGCAGCCAGCCCATCTCTGGCAGTGATTCCTAGGTGGGGAACATGGTGGGTCTCTGCACGATGCTCATGCCTGCAGGCACCGCACCCACGTAATTGTGGCCAATGGTAGCTGTGGAGTCGGTGCTTGGGCTGGGGGCAGCGCGCGGAGACCCCCTGCCCCTTTCCAGACCGCAGGGATGTGCTGGTCACTTCCAGGAGCGGGGCGGATTGTCCCCGCTCCTCCTTCTCCCTCCCAGTGCCTCCTTCATGCTGGGAGGCAGGGGGAGGAGTTGACGGAAGGAGGAGGGAGGAGTTGCTCAACGGGGACCCCCAGGGGACCGCAGACCTCAGTTTGAGAAACTCTGCACTAGGCCACAGTGTTTCTATTATGTGGCTTCCCTCATGAGAGAGCCTGAGCATCTCTCTAACACTAAGGAGTTTATCCTCAAAATACCCCTCTGACATAGGCACATATTAATAGCCCAGTTTTACATATGGAGAAACTGAGGCACAGAGAGACTAAGACCATGATCTGCAAATAATTTGCTTAATTTTAAACTTACTTATGTGCTTTGGTAGATCAGGACCAGAGTCCTCAGTGTCCTGCAGGCTCGAGCACTATATTAACACAATGGATGGTTGTTATTCATTTTAAGTATTTTAAGTATTGTTAGGGTTGGTGTCACCAGGTGGTGCTCTCGCATACAGTCTGAGTTCTCTTAGCATACCACAGTACACAGTTTGTGAAGACATGCTGAAGCATTCATTTGTCAGCATCGAACTTGATGTTGGTTCTTTGTTGCGGGCTTCAGCCTTCATTCCTCTAACTAGAGTAAATTCTTGGGACAGAGTTGCTTCCTTGGAATCAAGCATTGGTCTTTGGGCTGAGTTGTCTGAAATGGGGGGTTGCCTGCATGCTGTTTGGGATGATTGCTGTTCCAGGACTGGCTTACTTTGAGTAAATAAGACAAGCTACACTAAGAAGATACTTAGGGACTGTGTCTCTGATTTTCCTCCAATGGGAAGCTGATATGCAAGGCCCTGAAGTCAGGTGCTGCTCACCAGAGGGACAACAGCAAACTCCTATGACTAGGCCTTACTCACCAGGCTAAGAACGATTCATGTGAGTAATAGTTTGCAAAGTCATGCCCTAGAAATAGAGGCAGTATGTGTAAAATTCCTTGGGAACACAGGGCTGGTACAAGGCTCTCTGTACCACTTAATAGGGGCAATGTGGGGTTCTCTTGCCTGAATGGTAGCACAGAAGTACCTGTGTATCCACTATGCAGAGCAGAATTGGATGCCACACTAGTCCCCCCCAAAAGCCCTTATAGGGGTGGGGAGGAGCCAATGGAGGGGCTGCAGACTTGTATTTATGAAGATCCAGCAATCCTTGAGTTCTGAGAAATAGGCAGGGAGGAAATTTGGCTGTTGTCCAGCAGACTGAGCATGGAGCAGTGTAGGACAGCCTTGCACACGTGTGTGTGTATTTGCGTGCATGTGTGTGTGGTTCTTCTCTCCAAGCCCCTGCTCCCCACACAGAGAGCCTGGTTTACTAAGGATTTATTTTGTGGATGGAATAAATTTCATCCTATAAATATATTATTTTTGTTTTGTGCTCTTTGCAGCATTTCAAAGGATGCCTCAGCATGCTGCTCATTACTGAATCATTGAAAACATATAGAGAAAAGTATGTGGGCTGTGAAACATTTTGTTTTTGTAATGCTTGACTTCAATCTGTGCAGTATTTAATTTCCAGTTTAGAGTAGTTCATTTGAGGCATATAGGTTGTAATAATGTTTGACATGGGTGTCAGATCTCTTAGTCTAGCTAGAATAAATCCTGTTTTACTCTTCCATTCTTCTTTGCCAGTCCAAAACTATAGGAGGATTTCTGTCAAAAATGAAGACAAGGAGTTTTTGTCTTTGAGAAAGGACAAACTAGAATGTCAATTAATCTATTCTAAGGTCAAAATCACGGGAATAAATGCAATGTTATAACTTTGACAGCTGTGTTATCTTTCTGGTAACAGAAAAGAATTCGTAGAGAATATTATTCTGTTCTTTTTATACAATATATTTACATGCAGAAAATTATATTAGTAGTGGGATTATTTTTTGCAATGTTGTAATTTTTCTTTCTTGTGCTCATATGTCAAATTACTTTATATTGTCGGGGGAGGGGAGAAGCTGCAAATAAATACTAAAACAACTAGAAAAAAGCTCAGTTAATGGAAGTTTGGTTTTTAATGTTAATTACTGCTAATATTACAAACATATTTAGATAGGGATAGATGTTTCAATACATGCAAGTGACCATCCGTATGCTTGGGACTGAGGAACACACAAAGGAGCCAGAGGACACTATAAATTATGCTGCCCCCAGGAATACTAGTAGAGAGGAGGTCAGGAAGCTGGAGTATGGGTTGTTCTGGAGTTTTCCCTCACAATGTGTTTTCAAAAGAAAATCATAGAAGATTAGGGTTGGAAAAGACCTCAGGAGGTCATCTAGTCCAACCCCCTGCTCAAAGCAGGACCAATCCTCAGCTAAATCATCCCAGCCAGGGCTTTGTCAGTCTTGGCCTTAAAAACCTCTAAGAATGGAGATTCCACCAACTCCCTAGGTTACCCGTTCCAGTGATTAACCACCCTCCTAGTGAAATAGTGTTTCCTAATATCCAACCTAGACCTCCCCCGCTGCAACTTGAGACCATTGCTGCTTGTCCTGTCATCTACCACCACTGAGAACAGCCTAGCTCCATCCTCTATGGAATCCTCCTTCTGGTAGTTGAAGGTTGCTATCAAATCCACCTCCAGTGTATCTACCTCTCCCCACAGTTTAGTGTAATCTGCAAACTTGCTGAGGGTGCAATTCATCCCATCATATAGATAATTAATGAAGCTGTTGAACAAAACCGGCCCCAGATCTGACCTCTGGGGCACTCCACTTCATACCAGCTGCCAACTAGACATTGAGCCATTGATCACTACCTGTTGAACTCAACGATCTAGCCAGCTTTCTATCCATCTTATAGTCCATTCATCCAATCCATACTTATTTAGCTTCCTGGCATGAATACTGAAAAGCTTTGCTAAAGTCAAGGTATATTACGTCCACTGCTTTCCCCATATCCACAGAGCCAGTTATCCTATCATAGAAGGCAATCAGGTTGGTCAGTCATGACTTGCCCTTGGTGAATCCATGTTGACTGTTCCTGATCACCTTCCTCTCCTACAAGTGCTTCAAAATGGATCCTTGAGGACCTGCTCCATGATTTTTCCAGGGACTGAGGTGAAGCTGATCGGTCTGTAGTTCCCTGGATTCTCCTTCTTCCCTTTTTTAAAGATGGGCACTATAGTTGCCTTTTTCCAAACAACTTTTCCCCGCAATCGCCACGAGTTTTCAAAGATAATGGCCAATGACTCTGTCAAGGCTGAATCGCAACTCTGTCACTCCAAGTGCAGAAGTAGGGCCCCCAAGGATTTTAAAAATTAATACTGACCACTCCAGGCTTGTATTAAACTCCCAAGGTTACAGCTTTTCTCTGACCTTGGCTTGGTAAATGCTGCCACCACCCAAATGCAAAAAAAATCACTGTGAACCTAGGAAGGAGCACTTGGGAATTCCTCCCTGTGGAGTACCCTCAAGTCCTTTCACCCCCCCCCACCTCCAGGGAAGAGCTGAGAAAGAAATAAAGGAAATTAGCTGTCCTCTTAGGACACCAAAAATCCAATCCTGTTCTTAAAAAAGATAAATTTTATTAAAAACAAAAAGAAGAAAATACACCTGGAACTTAGGCTCTTGCTAGATTTTAAAAGAGCAATTCCAAAAATCAAACACCCAAAATAGCTTTCTTGGGGTTCAGTTTAAAGGTTACAAGCAAATAAAAGCATCTGGGGTTAGCACAGAGGAGTCCACAAGCCAATAAGAAATAAAAGAAATAACCCTAATAGCATTTAGCTAAGCATTCTGATCTACTTACACATTTGGAGTTCAGATAAGTAGTTCTAGGTGTGATCTGATGATTTATGATCATACTTGGCTTAAGTTGCTTACAGCATGGCTGTTCTCCCTCCAGCCCAGAGAACAACAGACAAAGGGAAAGTTTCTTTCCCCATTTTAAAAAGTTCTACCTTCCAATTTGCTCTTTTGGTCAGGTGCTCACTTTTTTTTTCTTTACCTGGGGGACTTTTTAACCCTTTACAAGTAGAGCAAGTAAAGAACAGCTACCAAGAGGGATTCTACAGCTAACTGACTGGCTGGGTGTCCATCAAAGGGAGCTATCCCCCACTTTATCTCTCACAGCTCTGCAATCACATCAACCAACTCCCTCAGCACCCTCGGATGCAGCGCATCCAGCCCCATGGACTTGTGACTGTCCAGCTTTTCTAAATAGTCCTTAACCTGTTCTTTCGCCAATGAGGACTGCTCAACTCCTCTCCATACTGTGCCGCCCAGTGCAGTAGTCTGGGAGCTGACCTTGTGTGTGAAGACCAAGGCAAAAAAAGCATTGAATACTTCAGCTTTTTCCACATCATCTTAACAGGTTAACAAGGTTGCCTCCCCCATTCAGTAAGGGTCCCACAGTTTCCCTGACCATCTTCTTGTTGCTAACATACTTGTAAAAGTCCTTCTTGTTATTCTTCACATCCCTTGCTATCTGCAATTCCACTTGTGCATTGGCCTTCCTGATTTCACTCCTGCATGCTCAAGCAATATTTTTACACTCCTTCCTAGTCATCTGTCCAAGTTTCCACTTCTTGAAAGCTTTCTTTTTGTGTTTAAGCTCACCAAAGATTTCTCTGTATCAGAGGGATAGCCGTGTTAGTCTGGATCTGTAACGTCTGTTAGTCTATAAGGTGCCACAGGATTCTTTGCTGCTTTTAAAGATTTCTCTGTTAAGCCAAGCTGGTCGCCTGCCATATTTGCTATTCTTTCTGCACATCGGGATGGTTTGTTCCTGTGCCCTCAATAAGTCTTCTTTAAAACACACTCCTTTCCCTCTCATATTAGCCTCTCAAAGAATCCTGCCCATCAGTTCCATGAGGGAGTCAAAGTCTGCTTTTCTGAAGTCCAGGGTCCGTATTCTGCTGCTCTCCTTTCTTCCTTTTGTCAGGATCCAGAACTCGACCATCTCATGGTCACTGCTGCCCAGGTTGCCACCCACTTCTACTTCCCCTACCAATTCTTCCCTGTGTGTGAGCAGCAGGTCAAGAGGAGCATGGCCCCTAGTTGGTTCCACCAGCACTTGCACCAGGAAGTTGTCCCCAACACTCTCCAAAAGCTTCCTGGATTGTCTGTGCACTGCTGTATTGCTCTCTCAATCAGGGTGATTGAAGTCCCCATGAAAAACAGAGCCTGTGATGTAGAATTTGTTAGTTGTCTGAAGAAAGCCCCGTCTACCTCATCCTCCTGGTGGTCAATAGCAGATGCCCACCACAACATCACCTTTGTTGCTCTCGCCTCTAAACTTAATCCAAAGACTCTCAACAGGGTTTTCTCCAGTTTCATACTGGAGCTCTGAGCAATCACACTGCTCTCTTATATACAGTGCAACTCCTCCACCTTTTCTCCCCTTCCTGTCCTTCCTGAACAGTTTATACCCATCCATGACAGTGCACCAGTCATGTGAGTTACCCCACCAAGTCTCTGTTATTCCAATCACATCATAGATCCTTCACTGTACCAGGACTTCCAATTCTTCCTGCTTGTTTCCCAGGCTTCTTGCGTTCGTGTACAGGCACCTAAGTTAACTAGCTGATTGCCCTACTTTCTTAGTATGAATTAGAAGGCCTCCCCTCTTGCGCCCTCCTCCTTGTGTTTCCTCCTGGTATCCCACTTCCGCACTTACCGCAGTGCTTAGGTCTCCATCCCCTGGCAAACTTAGTTTAAAGCCCATCTCACTAGATTAACAAGTCTGCGTGCGGAGATTCTCTTCCCTCTTTTCATTAGGTGGATCCCATCTCTTCCTAGCAATCCTTGTTCCCGGAACAACATCCCATGGTTGGAGAATCCAAAGCCCTCTCTCCGACACCAACTGCATAACCACACATTTACTTCCACAATTTGATGGTCCCTTCCTGGGCCTTTTCCTTCAACAAGGAGGATGGACGAGAACATGACTTGACCCTCAAACTCCTTTATCCTTCTTCCCGGAGCCATGTAGTCTGCAGTGATCTGCTCAAGGTCATTCTTGGCAGTATCATTGGTGCCCACATGGAGAAGTAGGAAGCGGTAGCAGTCTGAGGGCTTGTTCAGTCTCGGCAGACACTCCATCACATCCTGAATTCTAGTTCCAGGCAAGCAGCACACTTCACGAGTTTCCCGGTCTGGGCGGCAGATGGATGACTCCATCCCTGACCACCACCACCACCAATCACCTCCTCTTGGGAGTGGTGATCATGGAACCCCCATCCCTAGGACAATGCATCCCATGCCTTCTGGTCGATGGGGTCTCCTTCTGATCCTTTCCCTCAGATGACTTTTCCAAACCATTCTCCACCGTAGTATCTGTGCAAAGAGCCTGAAAACAGTTTCTTACCTCTATCTGCATTGGGGGTACATGGGTTCTCCTCTTTCTTCTTCTGGAGTTCACACGCTGCCAGTTTTCTTCCCTGTTCTGCACTTCCCTCTGTGATTCTTCAGCATGCTGTACTTGCAGTACCAAACGCTGGCTTCTAATCGGAAAGTCTTCATTTTCTCTGATGCAACACAGGGTTGATACTTGGGTCTCTAGTCCTTTAACTTTCTCTTCCAATATGGAGACCAGCTTGCACTTCATACAGATGAAATCTCTTCTATCCTCTGGGAGAAAGACAAACATGGCACATCCTGTGTAGATCACAACAGCTGATCGCTCACTATCCATATTGTCTTCCTTCTAAGAGCCTCTTCAGATGTTGTATTTACTGCTCACAGAAGCCTGAAAGGCAAAAACTCTATGGGAACTCCCAGGCAAACTACCTCTGTTTGCTTCTCCTCTGTTTGCAAAATGTGGTTTCACATTGATATTTTGGCTTTTCATATTGACTTGAGATAGAACTAATGTCAAAGTAGTGGCATTTCCCCGAATTCCTTTTTATATTGCACAATTGACCACATTTTCAACAGGTCTCAACTAATAGGCCTATGAAGTTTGTGGGCCTGCTTGTGCACTTAAAAAGGTAATTACAGACTGTAGCAAGGCAGTCACCCCACTCCAGGAAGGGGTTAAAAACAGCCCTGGGAAAGGACTGCCCCGGGGAGCCAATTAGGAGCGGGTTTAAGGCAGCCAATCAGGGCCGGGCTGGGCCAGTATAACGATAGCTAATGGAGGAGCTGGGTCAATCTCACTCCAGCCGTAGAGTGGGAAGGACCTAGCTGCCTGGGAGCACAGGGTACCTGAAGCAGAGCAGTGCTGGGGAGGGGCAGGCAGAGCTGGGGAGCTCTGGCCTGGCGAGTCCCCTGGCTGAGGCCTTGCTGAAGGCCAAAGGAGGTACTTGGGCTGCAGGGAGACAGCTGGGCCAAGAAAGGCAGCAGGTCCAACCCCCTTGCCAGTGATGAGTGGCCATCACATACTTCAGTTTGCCCCAGGGAATGGGGGCTAGATGATGACTGGCAGTAGACACTGAGGCAAGGTGGGGATAGAGGGTTGAGGGTTCCCCTGGAAGAGGAGACCCAGGGTTTGGAGGTATTGTGGTGGGCAGAACCCCAAGGGAGAAGGGTACCGGGGTCTGGGCGGGACATGGGGCCTGAGGCAGGAGAGACACCGGCCAGCAGGAGGTGCTCCAAGTGCTGGAATTGAGCAAATTCCCAGATGACCAGCAGGAGGTGCTGTGGTGGTGAGTGCTCAATCTGCTACACAGACAACTATGTATTTGCAGACCGGGTTGGTTGCCCGATATGGCCCTAATCCAACTCCCACTGAAGTCAATGGGAAATATCTATTGGCTTTAATGGGGTTCGACTGGGCCCTATGTGAAATAGAGATGGTTGCAAGATGGTGAAACATTTTCATAAAAATTGTTGAAAATTCTGCATAAGAAAATTTGTCACCTTTAAATTTGGAAATAATTTCCATCTCTAATGTGAACAGAGGAACCTTCACTTTTTGTGGGTGCATTAATGGATGCACTGAAGAGCCTGACACTGTCTGTTATATTTGATGTCATTGGAATAGGAAAGGCATTCAGACACCCAGAAAGAAGTGAAAACAGCTCATATATTTTTGTGAGTAAGAGTGAATGCCAAGAATTCAGCCACTGTACTTCAATTAACGCTGACCTTGGCCAGCTGCAAGTTACACAATCTTTTTTCTACCTTCTAATGCTTGAGAGCTTCTTGTCTATTGTTCAGAAGAAAGCAACCTTTTCTTGATTTTAAAGCAACTGTTACACAGACAGTTGTCCAATAGAGCCACCCAGGCACATTCATACATACAACCAATAGTAATATCAAACCAAACATGGAAACAATATCATGCTACAGGAAAAAATTAAGGTTGGGACTTTCAAAAGTGCTCAGAATTGGAATAACTCTGCTCTCATTGACGTTGTTACCATTGATTTCAGTAAGAACAGAGTTAGACCACAAGTGAGAGCTTCTGAAAATTCCACCCTAAACATACAAGATACTTTTCACAGTGCACGCCTCTTCATTCACGTTCTCCTTGAACCTGATGCTTAATTAGATACAAATGAGCTTAAGTTACCCATTACTTCAATACACTACAGAAATCACTTTACTTTGGAAATGATACAAGTACAATAACATGCAGGTGAAGTATGAGAAACTGATAGATGCAAATAAGCGAATCTCTAATGAACCATAAGTTTTGATGGTTACATGGGGCCAATATGCCTGGGTTCAGTTCTCAGCTCTGGTACTGACTTGCTACATGGTCTTTGACAGGCCACTTGGTTTCTGTCCTAGTTTGCCCAGTTATTAAATAGAGTCACAACCATTGTTGACTTCAACCCAGTGTTGTGGCTTGTGACGTTTAGTTAGTTAACAAATGGGAGGTGCGCAAACTGGGAAGGAGTGCACTGAGAATGCCCAAATTATTGATGCTGAGAACAAATCTCAGATTACAAACCCAAAACAAATAATATTTTAGGTAAAATATATCTGCCTTAGGCTTTTTTATTGGTAGTGCTGCCCATTACCCTATTGTCTGAGTACCTTCCATGTAAAATCAATTTGCAAGACCAGAAGTCCCTGGCAGGAATTTGTACATTAACACTGGTATTCATAGGCCATATCCAATACCCTATTGCCCTGCTGGGAAACATCACTTTGCAGTGATACAGAGAATAACCACCGTTTCCTGACAATCAAGGAAGAGTTAATACCTGAGTGTTCAAAAAAGAGCTCTTTAAAATGTGGTTGTACTCTGAGAAGTAATGGTAAAGCTGGCATTGTTTCTTGTCTCCCAGTGAATTCCAAATCAAATGTGCTCTCTCTACCAATAAAGATACAGGGTCAAATTCCAGTCTGACATAGTTCCATTGACTTTGGTTTTTTAGCATCCATCCCTGCAAACTCAAACTGGTTTGTCAGAATCAACCTAAGTTCTTTCCTTCTCATCCATCCATCACCTGCCGTAATGGTTCTGCAGGCCAAATTATGCTGTCAGTGCCTCCTGTGCAGCCCCATTGACTTCTGTGGAATTGCACAGCTGGAACTGATTGGAATTTAGTGAGCAATCTTGTGGAAGGTGCACAAGAAGGAATAAAATCCACCTGGCTTTTTGTCTCTTTATGCCATTTTGACTCTCAATGGTAAAAAAGCATTAAAAACTTGTGTTTAACACTAAAGCCAGCAGATGTGACTATGGATGCAGCTTAGGAACAGAAGTGTTGAGTAAGAAGGTGGCATTTTTACAGTCCCTTTTCAGAGTAGAACTGCACTTTAAATGCAAGGGCTATAGAAATTAAAATTATGATTATTATTTTATTATTACTAGAGTGGGTAGGCACGGTACTTAAGAAGGTTTTGGTAAACAAATCCTCTAAGATTGACATCCTCACTGCTTCAGAGAATCCTGAACAGATAGTATCACTAATGTCATCCATTCAAAAATCATGAGTCAGGCCCCCCAAAAATCACGAGATTGCTTTAAAATCATGTTTTGTTTTTTCAAAAAAATGTTGAGCTGCTTTCTGAGCCCTTTAGGGTGCACTGAGTTCACATATTCAAGATTTTTCTCTGCAACCATGAGAGCTAGAAAGTTAGTATTTTAAAAAAATAAAGCTGAGGTTCTCCTATAATCACTTGCAGCTGGGGATTAAGGGAAATGCCAAATATCGCGAGACTCGTAATAAAATTGTGCAAGTTGGCCATACTGAATATGTCAAGCACTACTAAGCTCATGGAGGATTGAAGCATTGAAGCAGGTCATTGTACATGTCCTATTTATTTCACTGGACCACGCATAAGGCTCCGGTATAGCAGTATAGCTCAAACTTACTCTTCATAGATCAGCCCTATAGGTTATCTTTTTTCCTCACTTTGTTTTCTCTGCTTCATCAAATGTAACTTAACAAGTTTATAACTATGAAGAAGCCAGTGTCATTCTTTTCATCTCTGATGGTGTTTTCCCAGCCTAAAAAATTCTTACCGGTATCACAAGCAGTGAGCGCAATTACCGCATCTGTTGCCTTTTTACACTAGCCTACCCACAAACTGTACTTGGAGAGCAGCTGGATTTTTGTGCCACCTCTTGTGTATGCACTTCATGAAAGCACTTCTCTCTTTTTCTTTGGAATAGAAGGACAGAGGACAATGCTTCTGAGCTAGTCACAGGTATGGAATCAGTTTTGTTTGCCTCTGCCTGGGATATAGATTCTTCTACACATTGATCTGTTTCATGTTTGCTTATGTTGGGCAACTCCTTTCATTGGTACGCAGTTGCTCACCCAAATGTCCCTATTAATGTCAGGGGGACTACTTGAATGAGTAGCCAGCACTGTGACAAAAGGGTTCATAATCTGACCCACTGCCATTTTCAGAACCTAAGACTGTGCCTTTTTTGATTGCTCCTCCATTAACTTTTAGTTGCCCAGTCTTTTCATGGAAATCACAATAGATAAGAGAGTATAATGTAGAAAGTTCTCCTTTTACATTGGCTTGAGATCTGTACTTAATTTTATTTCATTCATATACAAAAAGGTAGCCAACCTACAAGGTAGATCAAGAGCTTCTGTTCTCCCTGCCTCATTACACAAGAACAAGAGGAGTTTCAATGGAATTAAAAGGCGGCAAATTCAAAACTGATAAAAGGAAATATTTTTTTCACATGGCATGCAATTACATGGCAGAATTCATGGCCACAGGATGTTGTTAAGGTGAAAAATGTAGCAAGATTAAAAAAGGGACTGGATATTTATATGGATAACAAACATATCCAGAGTTGTTATAATTAAGAGCGACCAATTGTGGAAGGGATAGCAAACCTTATGGGATGAGGAGGAGGCCTGATGTTGGGGGCAGATTAACCCACATCTCCATAGTCTACTATGGAGTTTCTTACACCTTCCTCTGAAACATTTTATGTTGGCCACTGTCAGAGACAGCATACTGGACTAGATGGCCTGAGGTCCGATCCAGATGGTGATTTCTTTGTTCCTCATCTGGCCTGAAGTAAATAACTATAAATATGTGTGTATTATGTAAAAATGCATGCTTCCAGTCTCGGAAATGTACTCCTTATTCCACAATGAGCTGCAAGCATGCTTCTGCTCATTGACCAAGTGCTAGAGTGGCACAAAAATCGAACAGGGATGGTGAAAATGGACTATATATCACACATAAGAAAAATGAGTAGGTTACCTAAATGACACCACCAGCTGTTTAATTATGCAATGAAATTATTGTCTACCCTTCACTGTCTGTAAAATCTGGTTTACTGCAGTCAGATTTTACAGAGCGTCTATAAATCTAGGTCTAATGCCACAGTATGGCATCTTCCCAGATAATTCAAAAGCCTATCTCTTGAAAGACATTGTGACTGTCATTGTTACTTGACAAATTATATGTTTAACACTCAATGGCAGAGTCATGTGATATGCGCCATGCAGGGGGAGAACTCTCAAACTTTAGATGGGTCACTGCAGGGATCTGATGCTGATTTCCATAAAAATTCCTAAATTCAGTGACACCACAGGTTTGAATCATGACAGTGTTAGCTAACTCCATCCTCCTTACAGAGTACATAAAATGAGTATCATGTATCTAGCTCCTCAGCTGGTGTAAAGTGGCATAGCTCTATTGAAGTCAGTGTAAGGGTACGTCCAGACTACCCGCCGCATCGGCAGGTAGAGATCTATCTACCAGGGATTGATATATCACGTCTCGTCTAGATGCGATATACTGATCCCCGAACACATTCCCATCGACTCCGGAACTCCACCAGGGTGAGCGGTGAAAGCAGAGTCGACGGGGGAGCCGCGGGCATTGATCCCCTGCTGTGAGGATAGGAGGTAAGTCGAAATAAGATACGTCGACTTCAGCTACGCTATTCCCGTAGTTGAAGTTGTGTATCTTACATCGACACCCCTCCCCCAATGTAGCCCAGGCCTAAGTCAGCATAGTTCCTTTGACTTCACTAGAGCTCCATTGATTTACAGCAGCCGAAGATCTGGCCATGATAGTGGGTAAATTTAGAGAATTCCTTTAAAGATTGAACGAATATGTGGACACTTTTTATCAATATTTGATACTTTCTTTCTATTTAATCTGTTTATCTAATACATTTATAATGCCCACACCACCATGCTGATGACTAATGGAATGGATTGGCTCTGGTGTCCTTGGTAACAATTTCTTTTCCTAGTACAGAATGGCTGCTGCTTTCCACTTCAGAGGTGGCTGCATTTCAGTGGTGAAGTGATTCTTATATCCTGTTGGGATTCCTTAAGGCAAAAGGCACTGCATAGGGCATCATAGTATTTTCTTGGTCTAGGAGGACATGGAATATTGTTCAGGAGCATTTAAGGGATAAGCTTTATCATCTACAAGAAAAGAAAAATAATTCATTTAAAAGTAAACCTTCATTTGGAAGTCAGGGGTAAATTTTCAACACCGTGCATGGGGATTCACTTGCTAGATTCACGCAAATATATATCTGACAGAAGTTGTGTACCTCAGTCCTTAAGCTGTGCTGAGAACAGCTACTATTCTCCTTGAATTTCAATACACTCCAATGATTAAGCAACTTCGGTTTTGTTTTGTTTTTTGGAGTTTGAGTAAATCATGATGAGGTCCTGGGAATTTGGCAAGTGTGTTTAGTTAGGGTATTCCATACTGAGCAGTGCACACCATCTGCATATTAAGTGAATGGAAACATTTTTCTGTTTCTCCAACCTCAGCGTGTGCTAGTGCACTAATTACCACATGTGGGCAATCTGTGACTCCCAGGACAGATGGGAATCTAGCGCAGTAGCAAATTCACGCATTACTTGCTGTTAATACTGAATTTCTCCAGGACAACTAGCATGAATCCTGCATACTGATCAATGCAGAAAGATGAGGCTGACTAGGTAATGTTGGTAGCTCCTTATCCTCTGAGGTTGTTTGAAATTAACTAGTTGGCTTTTCTGGGTACAATCTTCTAAATCCTCTTTGAACTTACCACACAATAATTGTTTCTCAGTCGATAAGGACTATGAAGTGGATAGCAAGCTGGCTAGATTGTCCAGCTCAACGGGTAGTGATCAACGGCTCGATGTCTAGTTGGCAGCTAATATCAAGCGGAGTGCCCCAAGGGTCGGTCCTGGAGCTGATTTTGTTCAACATCTTTATTAACGATCTGGATGTTGGGATGAATTGCACCCTCAGCAAGTTCAAAGATGACACTAAGATGTGGGGAGAGGTAGATCTGCTGGAGGGTAGGGATAGGGTTCAGAGTGATCTAGAAAAATTGGAGGATTGGGCCAAAATAAAACTAATGAGGTTCAACAAGGAAAAGTGCAGAGTCCTGCACTTAGGAAGGAAGAATTTTCCTTCCAGAGGACCACCTGGCTAAGCAGCAGTTCTGCAGAAAATGACCTGGGGATTACAGTGGATGAGAAGCTGGATATGAGTCAGCAGTGTGGCCTTGTTGCCAAAAAGGCCAACAGCATATTGGGCTGAATTAGTAGGAGCATTTCCAGCAGATCGAGGGAAGTGATTATTCCCCTCTATTCGGCACTGGTGAGGCCACAGCTGGAGTATTGCGTCCAGTTTTGGTACCCCCACTACAGAAGGGATGTGAACAAACTGGAGATAGTCCAGCGAAGGGCAAGGAAAATGATTAGTGGTCTGGGGCACATGACTTACGAGTGTCCTTGCCCGCAGGTATATGGGATCTTGGGGAGCAATTACCACACAGGTGGGTAAACAGGTGGGTTTAATTAATTTCTTTATTAAAGGAAAAAGGAAGTGGTGGGAATTTAATAATGAAATACGATGGGATGGGGTGTATAGGGTGTTTACAATAGACAATGATGGGGGGGGGTTCTTCTTATTGAACAGTGTAGGGAGTTCTAACAGTGGGGTACAGTAAGTGGGGTTCAGCACAATGGGATACAGTACATCAATAAGCAACTCAACTTTATATAGGAACGACTTTAGATACAGTGTGGAATGCAAAATGTACCCAAAAGAAATGCAAAGTAAAATGGTAGCTTCAATGCAAATACAAGGTATATCAGGAAAGTGGAGGCAACCAATGGGGTGTTATAACCACAAGTAAAATGTGAATCACAGTGCAATGATACAATATGGGTGATAAGTGAAATTATGCAATGTAACAGTATAAAAGAAAATTAATGACTTAATCTGTGAGGCTGTGATAGCAGATAATCTGCAAGAGTGTACCTAAAGGCTGTGTTGAGAAACAGGAGTGGGGAGGGGGGTGAATGATCAGTGGCAACTGATGAGAGGAGAGTGCAGCTGCAAGCAGCGAGAGACTCTGAAGCCCTGCGGGGTGAAGCCCAGAGCAGTCTTCAGGAGCCTGCGGGCTGGACGTACGGGAGACAAGAGCAGCTGGAGCGCACTTAAGGGGAGTCTGGGAGCAGCAAGAGGGGAGGGCGCTGAACGTGCAAGCGATGGGAAGGCACGTGGAGAATGGGGGAGATGGCTGAGGGAAGAAGCAGGTTGCAGCAGTGGAGAGCACTTCAGGGAAGCTGCGGAGCAGTGGGGTGAAGACAAACGGAGCAGTGTGATGGTGATCTTCAGTAGGGGAGGGGCAGCGGAGAAGCGGGAGCACGAACACAGGGGATACAGGGAGAGGCAGCAGAGAAGTGTAAAGAAGGGCTAGAGGGAGGTTTAAGCAACAAGCGGACACCCCCAAAAAAAGGAAAGAAGTGGCAAAGGGTTTGGGAAGTTACACAGCGGGAGAAGCAGCAAGGGGTTTGAGAAGTTTGGAGGGTGATGCAGACGTGGGGGAAAAAGCAGCAAAGGGTTACAACAGGGAGACACAGAGAAGTTCACAGAAGGGGGAGATTGGAGCAGGGGAAAAACAGACATGGCAAAGTTCAGGGAGAGATCGGGACAGCGGGAAGACGAATTCAAACAGCAAAAAACCTTATCATCGTCTAACTTAATTAAACTTATATAAAATGACAAGCAGCTTATACAAAGTAACAAAACAGGTACAGAATACAACCAGGCAATGGCTTTTTTAAATCTATCTTAACCAATGACTAGGCAAAACAACAAATATCACAATTCTAAGCAAAACTATAACAAGCAACTATATGGAGCAACAAAACAGCAAACTATAGCAAGGCAGGTGAAACTTACAAGCGCTACAATCTTAGCAAACTATGACTTATTAGACTAAAAAGCAAAACCTATGGTGCACCTTATGCTATGGGGAAGTTACAGAGGGCAGAGTGGTATGTGCCCAGGATACAGCTCCCAAGGCAGCCCCCAAGGAAGCCAAGGGATGGTGGCTGCAGCAGTGGATACGGCTGAAAGCAGTGAGCCCCGAAGCAAAGCCCATTGGAGCAGAGCTTAGCGGCGGCACAAACTTATTTTTAGTGGCAAAGCGCCGCGGAGTTTAAGAGAGGTTTTAAGACACAGACCAAGGTTTAGCTTCAGTCTGTGTGCTGGGGAAACAGAGCCAGCAGCTAAAATAATAAAATAAAAGTGTAGAAAGTTTCACAGAGGGGTTCTTACCAGTCCCCAAGGCAGCAGCAAAGGCAGAAGCAGCAACAACATCAGAAGAAGCAAGGAGGACTCGGTACGGTCTCGATAATCAGGAGGTCTCTCAGGCAGCAATTCGTTCTTTGTGTGGGGGGGTTAAAAACGGGGGTACGCTCAAAAATAAAATGAGAGCGGAGAAAGGACCCCCCAGAACCCCTGGCTGATCAGACCAGGCAGCAATGCAGGAACCTTTCTGATGTTTGTTTCAAAATGCCTGTTTTTTAAAGACAAACTCAGGCAGTTTCCCGCCAGTAATCCTGATAGGCTCCCTCTGTCACAGGGGAGGAGAGACAGGGAAAAACTGCAGGTGAGCACAGAGACGTGCCTGGGCAGAGTCCTAGACAATAGGTGTGAGTTCACACCTCAGGACTCAAAAGCACATGAGGCCTATGTCTCATGCCCAGGTTCTCAAAAACACATTAGGTCTTGCAGCTCTGGACATTGCCTACCCTACACAAAGCCCAGGTTTAACAAGGTGATAACAGGACCAGCCCTTTGAACAGGGCAGTGGTCCCACTTAGCACGCAGCACAAGTGGCCATTCCTTTGAGAAGGGCAATGGCTTTTGGTAAACGACTTAAGGGGCCCTCCCTTTGAGAAGGGCAGTGGCCCTGGGAAACAACTTAACAGCCAGGGAGGAGCGGCCACAGGAGGAGAACAAAAACAAAATGGAGTAAGAAACAAAATGGAATAGGGGGAAAGCTGTAACAGACAACGAGAAGAGGCTGAGGGAACTGGGGTTATTTAGTCTGCAGAAGAGAAGAGTGAGGGAGTATTTGATAGCAGCCTTCAACTACCTGAAGGGGAGTTCCAAAGAGGATGAAGCTCAGCTGTTCTCAGTGGTGGCAAATGACAGAACAAGGAGCAATGATCTCAAGTTGCAGTGGAGGAAGTCTAGGTTGGATATTAGGAAACTCTATTTCACTAGGAGGGTGGTGAATCACTGGAATGGGTTACCTAGGGAGGCAGTGGAATCTCCATCCTTAGAGGTGTTTAAGGCCCTGCTTGAGAAAGCCGTGGCTGGGATAATTTAGTTGGGTGCTGGTCCTGCTTTGAGCAGGGGCTTGGACTAGATGACCTCCTGAGGTCTTTTCCAACCCTAATCTTCTATGGTTCTGTATATATTTGCTGCACTTATTCTTCATGAGGACTAAAAGCAACAGTGATGCCTCCTCTAACTGGTGACTGGTAAGGGATAGTTCTGATCTTTTGGATTAAAATGTATGCCTTCATAATTTCAGGTAGATTAGGCCTGAGTAGAAGCAAAATTTGTCACAGACAATACAGTGTCACAGGCATAGCTTCTACTTTTCGCCAGTTATAATGAGAGGGAAATCCATGTATGTGGTTTGACTGTTTAATTCCTTTATTGCTTCAGAATCATGTTTGAGTCTGAGTAATTTCTTTTTAGTTTATTCTGTTTATTCCTTCTTACATTGATGGATTCTCCATTATTTGAAGTCTTTAAGTGAAGACTGCATGTGTTTCTATAGGAATTCTCCAGATCATCCACAAGTATTGGATAAAAATCTATGGCCTGTATTATGCAGGATATCAGACTAGATGCTCAAAATGGTCCTTTGTGGCCTTCAGAGCTATGAATCCATGAATAGTCTATGTAGGTTGAATGTGTATGTCACACTTACAGGGCGAGCTGAGCTCTAGACTTCTTTTAATGCCTCTCAAGTACACCCCTTTGGGATCAAGTACACCCCTCTGTGAGCAGAACCACATGGTCTAACCATTCATATATTGGGTCTCTTGGCTGCAACACCCTCTCTGTTTACCAGTTGTGTTAACACAACAGGCACCTGTCAGCCCTTCTCCTCTGGGAGACTGTGACAGCAGCTGATTATGGTGACTTAAAAACAGCATCTTCAAAACAAAGCACTATTTATTTACCCAAAGGTACACAGCACACAAAGCAAAGGGTAAAAATATTAAAGGCCTATACACCTATTTCCCCTTACATTGGCCTTAATCTTATCTTGCATGGTCTGGTAAATTCCATTCAGCCCAGCTTCCTCCATCTCTGGATTGGGAGAAAGAGCCTACTTGCTGTAGTTTCTGTCTCTCTTTCTGACAGACTCCAGATGATGCTGACAGCCCATTCCACCGCCTTCTTCCCTAGGCTAGCATCTCTAAGGTTTTAGTATCCCCTTTGATCCTAGGTTTGAGATTAGGAAGAATAAATCTTGCCAGCCTCAGTGGAGAAAAGTAGGGGTATTTCTCATTTAATAATGTTCCCATTGTTTCCTCAAGAACTCTTGGTATTCTCTGGACTGTGCCTTATGTTGCCTTCTTTTGTTTTCTGTTTGTTTCCTATCAACTGCCTCCTGAGATTTAACTCTGTGCAGTCAGACAGATTCATATCAAACAGGTAAACTGAGCTGCATATTTATAAAAAATAATACACACAACTCCCTCATTCTCCACAGCGTATGTTGAATATTTCAGTGTGCATAATAATATTTTTCACTTATAAAGCATCGTTCATCTTTAGATCTCAGAGAACTATGAAAACATCAATTAACAATGAAAACTCACAGTACTTTTGTGAAGTGCAAAGGGGTATTGGTCCGAACATTTAAAAAAAGCATCCACTAGCTTTGATTGTTTCCATCTCTGGGTGCTGACTTTAGACAACCAGTACAGCCTGAAATGGTCTGTGCCTGCCTATATGAGAAACCATCTCTCTCCCTATGTAGGGTTGCCAGGTGTACGGTTTTTGGCTGGAACACCTGGTTGAAAAGGGACCCTGGCACCCCCAGTCAGAACCCTCACTTCCTCCCACATCCCAATTCCCTGCCCCAGCCTGGTGAAAATGAGCAAGTGAGTGAGGGTGGGGGAGAATGAGCGACAGAGGGAGGGGGGATGGAGTGAGCCGGGACGGGGTCTCGGGGAAGGGGCGGGGCAAGGCTGTTCAGTTTCATGCGATTAGAAAGTTGGCAACCCTATCCCTGTGTAATGCTGCTGCCAGGGCCGGTGCAACCATCTAGGCAACCTAGGCGGTCCCCTAGGGCACTAGGATTTGGGGGGGCGGCATTTTCTTCGGCAGTGACCGCGGCGGATGGATCTTCGGCCGCCCCGGTCGCCGCCAACATTTAGGCGGAGGGAGCTGGGGCAAGGGAGCGCAGGGAGGGCTGCCTGCAGCAAGTAAGGGGGGGGGGGTGGCACGCAGGGGAACTGCCCGCCCCAACTCACCCCTGCCCCGCCTCCTCCCCGAGCACGCGGTGGCTGCTTCACTTCTTCTGCCTCCCAGGCTTGCGGCGCCTAAGCTGGGGCGGGGGGGGGGAGCTGCCACGGGGGCGGGGGGCACCTCAGGGCAGGGGCTCGGGGACGGGGGAGGGCACAAGGTGGAAGTTTCGCCTAGGGCGCGAAACATCCTTGCACCGGCCCTGGCTGCTGCAGCTGTGATCAGTGGTGATGCTTTTTATTTCAACAAAAGGGGTAGAGGTGTTCTTCATTAGGGTCCTTCAGCTTCCATCATTAGTCTGAAATATTCCAGGATTATTGACCTTTAGGACCCACTGCAAGGTCCAGCTTTTTGTTTGGGCATCTGAACCAAGTGGGGCATGATTTAATGCTATTTAACATTTTTATCAATGGCCAGGCAGAAGACATAAAATCATCACTGATTAAGTTTGCAACTGACATAAAAAATTGGAGAGTGATAAATAATGAGGAAGACAGGTCACTGATTCAGAGCTATCTGGATCACTTGGTAAACTGGGCACGCACAAACAATATGTTTTAATATGGATAAATGTAAATGTGTACATCTGGTAACAAAAAATGTAAGTCATATGTGCAGGATGGGGGACTCTATCCTGGGAAGCAGTGACCATGAAAAGGATTTTGGGGTTGTGGTGGATAATCAGCTCCCAATATGACATTGTGTCCAAAAGAGCTGTTGCAATCCTGGGCTGCATAAACAGGGGAATCTGGAGTTGGAGTAGGAGTAGATTATTTTACCTCTATTTGGCATTGGTGAGACCACTGGTGGAATACTGTGTCCAGTTCTGGTTTTTCCCAGTGCAAGAAGGATGTTGATAAATTGAAGAGGATTCAAAGAAGAACCACAAGAATGATCAAATGATTAGAAAAAATGCCTTATAGTGATATACTCAAGGCATATAATCTGTTTAGTTTAACAAAGAGAAGGGAAAGAGATGACTTGATTATATTCTGTAAGTACCTACATGGGGAACAAATATTGGACAATGGACTCTTGAATCTGGCAGAGAAGGATCATTTTGCACCTAATGGCTGGAAGTTGAAGCTTCATACTAGAAACTAGATATACATTTTTAACAGTGAGGATAATTAATTATTGGAAACATTTATCAAGGGTCGAGGTGGATTCTCTTTCAATGACAATTTTTAAATCAAGATTGGATGTTTTTCTAAGAGATCTGCTCTAGGAATTATTTTGGGGAGGTTCTATGGCCTGTATTATATAGGAGGTCAGACTAGATGGTACTTCTGGCCTTAGAATTTATGAATCTATGATGAGCAAAATTGTCTATGGAAGGACAAGTTTGGTGGAGAAAGTCCCAGGTATTGGGTGGTGTTAAGGGTGGATTTTTTTTTTGGAGGGGTTACTGCTCATTTTGTTTGCTGTTGGTTGTATTTTAACTTTAAATAAAGTCAAAGGTGCCCATAGTAGCACACAGGTGCTTATTTAAGTGATTACAATAGAAAGAAATACAATAAAAATACTAAAGTTCTTGAGTCTGATTTTTTTTTCCAGAGGCTTTGAGCACCAACAGCTCTGTCTGAAGTCAGTGGGAGCTGCAGGAGCTCAGCATTTCTGAAACCAAGGCCCCAGAGGTATCAAGTTAAGTGACCAAAGACTGGGGCACATGGAAATAGTGATCATTTGAGAATTTTGGCTCAAGTTATTTCCCTAAAGTAGCCAAATGAGCAAAACAGACCCAGAAATAGAGCCTGATCCTCGACATTCTGTTCTAACACCTGCACAATGCTCTCCACTCTTATTTATACTGATCATTTAGGAATTATTGTTACAATATGGAGGTGAAATCCTGGCCCCATTGGTGTCAGTGACAAAATTCCCTTTGACATCAGCAGGGCTGGGATTTCACCCTAGATGTCAATTGCACAGTTATGGAAAAATTGATAGGCCCTTCATTACAGCCCTTCTTTATGGTGGTGGTAGATGTGTATGGGTTTATTTTTTTAAGATGTAACAATTGTGGCAAACCCAGGACAAATAGCTACCAAGGGAGGAGTAGTAATTAGTCCCAGAGGGGTTAAAAGGCCTCTTCCTATCCAGTGGGGAGAGATAGCCAAGGAGAAATTAGGTTCAGCTGGAACAGGGGTTACCAGGGAACTAATTAGGTTCAGCTGGCCCCAATTGCTGGAGACCTTTTTAAACCCTCCCTGGCAGGGAAGCAGGGGGGGGGTGGAGTGAGAGAAGCAGAGAAGCTGCCAGTGAGTAGGTGCAGCAAGACTCTACTCTCTTCCAGCAAGGAAGACTGCACTCTGTCCCCAGAAGGGGAGAAAAACAGCAAGGGACTGACTGAGAAAAGGATCAATCAGACCCTGGGTGACCGGGAAGGACTTTGCTTTGCCCAAGCCTGTGTCTCCAAGGCAAAAAGGGACTGAGTCAGCTGAGGAGAAGCAGGTACTTTGCCACACAATTTATAACTTGGTTTATTTGAAACATGTTCTTATTGTCTGAGAATTATTCTACTTGTGCTTTACATGTGTCAATAGAAAGACATCAGCAGAGTATTTCATTTTCTTGTGATCTGTATTGAATACTGATGTGCGAGAAGCAAAGTGTGAACAAAGAGGTAAAATTACACAGATAGAGACACATAAGAGTTAAGGGGCACAAAAGAGAAAGCACAAGCAGAAAAGAGAGAAGAATTACAGGAGATAGGGTAAGGACAACTGAAGTTGCCCACACATTCCAAGAGTGACCTATTAGCTAACACTGGGGAGAGAAGGCACCAGGGCACCCTTTAGTTTGTATGTACTAGAGAAGCACAGGGCAGGATTATATTTTCTAGTGCAGATGGACATACAGTGAGATCAAGGGCCATGTTCTTCTCTCTTACTTGGTGTGCATCGGAAATGACTCCATTGGTGTCAACAGAGTTACACTGGTGTAAATTCTACTTAATTTAGCAGAGAGCCAGACCCCTTGTGTTTCATTTGTTTGAATGAAAAGATACCAAGTGGAAAAATCTCCATGATGGGGTATAGGATTTAAAAGCAGAAATGAAGGGAAGCCAGCTCTTCAAATATTTCTGAGTAAATATGTGGGAGTGAATCAATCTACTGGGAGGTCAGAAGCTTGTGGGAATTGAACAGCCCAGCCTCTTAGAGACGCTAATAAAGCTGGCCTTTTAGTGAGGAGGATAAATATGTATTCAGAAAGCCTTGAATTAACTGACCTTCTCTTCAAATTTGAACTAATTTGTTAGTTTTGTGAAAGCCCTTCGGCACTCTCTCAATAATTATTTTTTCCTCATGGTTGAATTCTGAATGAATATTCATCCTTCTGAAGAGAAGAGAAATGACACAAAGCCTGGTCTACACTGGAGGGTGGGGGAGGGATCGATCTAAGATATGCAACTTCAGCTATGAGAATAGTGTAGCTGAAGTCGACGTATCTTAGATCGACTTAGATTGACTTACTTTGCATCCTCGCAGCACAGGATCAACGGCCGCTGCTCCCCTGTTGACTCTGCTTCCGCCTCTTGCCTTGGTGGAGTTCTGGAGTCGATGGGGAACGTGTTTGGGGATGGATGTATCGCGTTTAGATGAGACGTGATACATCGATCCCTGATAGACATACCCCAAAACTCCCTTCAATGGATGGAGCTGAAAACGACTCTTCCTGAAGGGTGAGGTAGCTCTTCAAGGAAATTTCCAGCCATGGGGCTTTTGCATTGTTCTTTTCTCACTTATTTTCATGGGGCTTTCCCATATTTTCTGCCCCTGAGGCAGGCAGGGGGAAGTCTTAGATAGAAGTGCAATGTGTGGCCACTGGTCCACCATGAGCAGAATTTCTCTTTTCTGCATGAGGGTCCCTTTTTAAAGCACTGTCCCAATGTGTGCCCACAATTACATGTGAACTTCAATGCTTGTGCAAGGCATTATAGTCACTTCCTAGAGATCAATGCCCTCTCTTTCTTTATGGAACAGGTACAATAAAGACAGCAATAATGAAAGCTTTCCCATCTATATGCCTTAAACCTTATGTAGAGGGACTACATCTAGATAGTTCATGCTTACTTTTGGCTGGTCAGTCATTGGCCTTTTTATGGCACAGAGAAATGAAAGTCCAGATCCACAAATTTACATTGAAATCAATGGATTGTGGATTTGGGCTGATATGACTTGCCTGAGTTTAGTGGCAAAAGCGGGAACAGAATAAAGGTCTCCTACCTCTGTTTCCAGTGCCCTATCCACTAAACTATGCTGCCTCTCCTTGGGAACCAATTAATGTCAGTTTTGTAGCCCAAACACCAGCAAAGGGACTGAGACTACCATCTATTTTAATTTAAACCAACCGTATCCCAAGCATCTCCCAAACAAAAAATTCAACGTTGAAGCAATATCATTAAGATTGTAAAGTCAAGCACTCAAAAGTTAGCAAAAAGTAGATTTAAGGTTGAGTGGACAACCTGAATTATTCATCTTTGTGCATATGCATTATGAAACATGATCACATATTATTGTTGCCACATCTCCCTTACCTTCTGTTTTCTCATTCCTTTTACACAGGAATTACTTTTCTTTGGGGAAAGGATACATTGCATAAACCTCTATCAAACTAATTTTTTAAATGAAATGTAAAATGAGCTATACTCTACAAGCCACTCCAATCTGTGCATTAGACAGCTATTGTTGCATTACTCGGGCAGGTGAATGCACAATGCTGATAACATGTGAGGCAGAGACAAAGGATTATCCAGTGGTTAGACCACTGACCTAAGACTTAGGAGACTCGGTTCATTTTCCTGCTGTGCCACAGACTTTTTGTGTCATCTTGGGGAAGTCACTTCATCTCTCTGTACCTCCATTCCCCATCTGTACAATGGGGATAAAGTACTTCCCTACTTTACTAAAGTATTGTGAGGATAAATACATTCAAGATTGTGAGGTGCCCCAATGCTATGGTGTTGGGGATGTGTGCCAATGGGCTAGTAATGTACACCCTAAAGTGGCTTATTGCTATAATAAACAATTCCTTTATATGATGCTGCTAAACACCTGGGGATTAAATAGGGTACTCTGGTATAAAAAGGGTTGTCAGTACTCACATATACTCATTCCAATTACAGCCATCGCTGTTATCCAAAGGTTTTTTTATTTAATTTTTACACATAAAGTGCTTTCCTTTGTGCTGGGAAGTTGTTGAAACCAACGCTATTACCACAATTGCTCGGTTACAAGCTTCTGAGAAATGAGAGTCAAAATCTTGTAGAAGATATTTGAAAAGAGCAGTTCCCCGCAGGTAACACTTTTCCATCGTTTTAAGCTTTTGTTGAATATCTCCACTGGTTGGCAACCAACACAATGGTTTTGCAAGAAGCCCTACTTTTAGTCAGTACTTTTTCTATAGATATCACTTTTAAACAATCAAAGGTTTCTTGTTTAATTGTAGAGTCATTCTCTGCTAAGAAAAAAAAACCTCAGCCATTTTATTAACTATGGTGGCAGTCAAACAACTATAATTGATTCTTATTCCCAATGTACAATTTACAGGCTAAACGCAGCAGGGGTGGGCAAACTTTGTTGTTTTGTCTAATTATGAACCCACTCAAACTGTGAGTATCCAAAAGATTGACTTGAACATGAGCATGATTGGGTTCATGTTGCCTTTAGGAGAGAACTTCAGAAAAAGGGAAAGTGGGGAGGAAAAAAATAGGGGGTTACATATTTATCTAAAGCAAAGTGTATTTTAAGATATGTTAAATGCATTTGTTGAAGTCAGGTACTGAGTATCAGTTAAACAATACAGAATCATAGGGGCTGGTTCTATTGTGTTACCCTGGTGTAAATTCAGAGTAACTCCAATTGAATTGAACTGGTGTATAACCAGCATGAATGTATTATTAAATTACCTACTATAGGCTTGAGCCTGTGAGGTAGTGGGCGCCCTCAACTCACACTGATAGCAGTGTGGTGGATGATGGCACCTCCCAGGAGCACTCAGCACCAGACTGAGCTCAAAGTGCCCCAAAGGGTGTTAGGTGCTTGATCAACCAACTAAAAAAAAAGACACATTACCTCCCCCAAGGAAGCTCCATAATTGGTAACGTGTGGGCAGACTGAGACACCTGGAAGGAGTCACAGTGGAGTCAGTGAGGCTCAGCATGAGTACAGCTATTAGGGTGGCCAATGAGGGCATCCCCAAAACACCGGACATTCTGGTACTTCTGGGAATGACCTGGATCTGCCGCGACCTGCATGACCCCACCCCTGCCAGCATGACCTGGAATGCTGGCAAGTGTAGAGCAGCGCACCCTTTAAAATGGTGTCCTCCGTCCCTTGCAGCATGATACCAGACAAAACCACGTCCATTTGAGATCAATACCGGACAGGGGACAAACCGTGAAAAAACAGGACCGTCTGGCTTAAAACTGGACAAGTGTACTGCCTAACCAAGACCTAGATGAAGACAAGAGACAATACAACGTGACAATGGAGATAGGAGGCCTTTCCTATAACTGTGTTGCCAGCTATATATATAGCAATGATTTAAACTGCGCCTGCCTAAACAGGCGATAGTTTCAAAATTAAAGCAGTAAATAATGGCCATGTTACTGAAGCAGCAATAACATGAAGGAGACATGTGCCATTTGCTTCTCAAAGGCATTCCAAACAGCAGCTGGGGAATGGCTACAGATGACATACATTGTTGCTACTAATATTGTATCAGTCTGCAATGCAGTGAAACTGTCCTTTAAATAGAACATGCCATTTAGAGCCACACCAAGAAGGCTGGCTGGAGTTAACATTGCTCTATTGGAAGCTGTTATTCATGAGGCCAAGCTGCCCTTTGAAGTTGATTGTCCCATTTGCTGTATTTATAGCTCAATCAAATATTCTTATTGATTTGAGGATTCAGTATTTTCTTTACTAAAGGCCTAATGAGGACGGGTGTCTGGTTGAGTCTCCGGAGAATACGGCTGCTTGTATGCTGATTAATGCTGATGCTGTCGGAATGTTGACCCAAGATTATGCTGCTCTACACTGGAGCATACTGTGTCGTGCCTTTCAATATCAGATCATGGCCTAATGAGCTGTTTTTAATTGAATATTACTGGCAATTAGCCTATCAGATGCAAGAAAAGATAGAACAGCTTTTCTTTCTAATTGTTGTAAAAATTTGTTACAGGCAATTGTTTAAATTTAATTAGGTTTTAACTCATCCGAGTTTTTGGAAAGGAGATACTTGTGCTTCCTGTCTTAAACCAATCTCAAAATTATAGGGGTTATGATGAGACCTTGTTGGGGGGCAGATAATCTCATGTTCCAACTGATGGGTTTCTTGCACCATCAGAAGTAAAATTTTCAAAAGTGCCTGTGTGACTTAGGAGCCTAAGTCCCATTTTCAAAAGCGACTTAGGCACTTAGGAGTTAAAGTCACATTGATTTTTTTCACTGACACTTAGGATCCTACAGCCCAGATCCTTTCCATGGGAGTTAGGTGCCTACATACCGTTGAAGATCTGGGCTTAAGTCATTTATGAAATTGGAACTTAGGCTTTTAAGTCACTGAGGTGGTTTTGAAAATGTTACCGCTGGTGCTGGCCGCTGCCTGAAGACAGCATACTGGACTCGATGGTCCCAGGGTCTGATCCAGTTTGTCAGTTCCCATGTTCCTATCCAATTGTCCTAAGCCTCTGAGCAGCAAAGGGATTTATGTATCAAATGTGCTGAAATATGCACATTACCAACAATGCTCAATCTACAGGAGGTCAGACTAGATGATCACAACGGTCCCTTCTGGTCTTGGGATCTTGGACTGTGAGTGGAAGATTCCGTTGTTCTCTTATGGGATGGGATGGAAACACTAAATTTTGAAACTGAAGTTGTAAGTGTTTGGGGTTTTTTTTCCTTCTAAGCTGTAAGACGCTCTCCCAAGGCCAGATTCTGTCATCCTTACTCATGCTATGTATACCGTGACCCACTGGTTGGTGACAGAATACATCCCCCATTTTACCATAATCATCCATCATGCAAAAGCCTGTAGTGAATGAAATGAGCAGGAGTCACTTGTTGTTTTGCAGCAGGAGAAAAAGTCATATGGAGCTGTAAAACACCATCCCGCCGGTAGGAGGGAAATGTGTCTGAAGATCTAGGGTCTGATTCTTACACCAATGTAACAGAATGAATGCCACTGACCTCCATGAAGTTACACAAGCATAACGGAGTAGTAAATGAGGTTCATGGCATTTGGATCTTCCCATATGATAAGGGTTGAAAAGAAGAAGCTTTATCTAGAGCTATTGGATTTAGTGCCTGTATTAAAATGATGCTGTTTTCTGTACCTAAATCATATAACCTAACTAGCTGTTTTTACCAATGACAAATCCGTGCTGTCATAAATGAACAGATCTCTGCCCTATTTGAAGACAAGAAAATGGACAATGGTTACAAAGGCTGTACATACAAGGCATGTGTTTATGCTGTTATGGATTGTTCTTCTTAGTGCTAGATATTTAATTTGTTTTTTGAAAATGTATTTATCATTTATAGCCCGGGGAAATATCCTGCTGCAGAATACAGTACATTAATTCACTCAAGTGGAGATATTTTGTAAGTGGATGAATCTTTGTAGAAATCAAACTAAAAACCTGAAATGATGGATTTAGCCACTAGAGGGTGTTTTGAAGAGAGGTCCATCCTTAGAATGTTTCTCTGGATGAATGTTTTAACCCAGTAGTTCATTCTTATAGCACAAGGTATTGAACATGAAGTATTTTGGCTGCAGAGTTGATGTATTTTTTTTTTATCCTCAGTGTTTTTGGCTGGGGTGAAGATTAATAAGGGCCAGGTCCAGTGAAACTTAAAGACTGGATGTTGCAGTGCAGAAATTTGTTAGCCAGAATTTAAGAGCTTCTGTGGCGTTCTGCTGACCTCCGTGGCATGACAACTAAATGTGATGGGCCCAATCCCTGGGCTGTGTCTGATTTCTGCTCAGAGCAGCTCAAGGATGGGCAAAAATAGCTATGAGTCTTAGGGTTGTTCTAATTTGCATCTGTCCGCCTACAGCAAGGAGCAACTGGCATAGCAACCAGCAATTGCCAGAGCTTGTGAATGGCTTGGCCAGACCCCTTTCTCGGGAAGGCAGGAAGTGGTATAGGAATTACACAGCTAAACCAGACCTTTGCCACTTGGGGTTCTCCCAGAATTCTCCCCTAGCTGAGCAGGGCAAAGATTTGTTGTGGATTAATTTGTTCCATCTATCTGTGTATTTTTATTTCTGTAACTACAGCTGCTTCAAAGCTGCCAAGAGCCCATCTGCTTCAATGCTACAAACCTAAGGAAATGCATTTATTGTAAGGTCACTTGTGTGAATATAAGCCAAGATTTATTTGTTAAAAATGAGCTCCCGAAGTTCCAAGTCTGCGGCCTTTGGGCAAACCCATGATATAAAGGTTTGATCATAATAATAAAGGGCCAAAGAGCAGCCCAACTTGCTGTGCAAGGACTAATGAGGCACAAGACTATGCTCCTGTGTGGACTATTCATGCGGTAGGTAGCTGTGCAGGGAAAGATGCAGTCTCCATGGCGCTATCACATTCCTTCCACACTGTGACTGTGGATGGGGTGAGGAAGGGACAGAAGCTAGGCAGAGTGACTCTGGTATTCCAGGATCTGTGCACTGCGCCACGTATCGAGCTGAGGCTGGTTATTTCTCCCTCAGAGCAAGGGGAAAAGTGGCAGAGTCTGAGTCACAATATGCCTCTCCAGTTCTGCTCCCAGGGCAGCGCAACAGTGCACAGCGCTTGTAGCAAAGCCTCAACTAAGCAAAGTCAGGCTCCTAAAAGTGTATGGAGGCACTTGAGTATGAGGCTTGATTTCCAAAATTGCTGAGCTCCGTTTGTTACTTTCTCCTCCCCCACCCTCTGTCAGGTTTAACAGGGCCTGAAAATAAGACACTGTCAAACCTGATACAGGCACGATTAGCCCCTGGCTACTTCACCTCTAAATTGAAATATATAAACAAAATACAGATGCAGCTAGAGCATTCTTAACACAAATAGCTTGAGGTGCAGTAACTTATAACAGAAGGGAAACTGCTATACAGATATATACATCGCTAACACCTTAACAAAAAAACAGCCATGTGCATTTTGAAGTGTATTACTGTGCAATAGAGAAGGCTTTAAGCAATCCTCTATCACTCCAAACAACAAGTGATCAATGTTTTACATGCCTTAAGAATTTCTCTCAAGCTAATTACCTATCATCTTATGTAGCGTTCGCAATAAAAAGCAAAAACAAAACAAAGTCTAAAAGTGCCCAGTGATAAACTACTCAATTTAACAACAAAAAATAATGGTCCTGGTTTTTCTTTTCTTTTTGAAGTATTTGCTTAGAAGTGCTTTTGCTGTTATATCATTAGCACAAACATAATGATATAATGGGAAAGATGAGTAATAGATTACTTACAGGACTGACTTTTTTCACTTAGAAAGCGTAAAAATGTGTATGACCTTCTCTTAAAAAAATTGTGTGTTGCCGAGGGTGATGTGGTATAATAAGGTTAATGAGTAAAGAAATAACAAAATCTATTTTCATCATTCTTCACAGAACCAAATCACAGTACAGGGGAAACAGATGCTTTGGAACCCAGCCGAGTTGCTGATCAGTAGAAGCTGATTATCTATTAATGAGAGGTTTTTAGTGGTGTACCCTGGTGTAAAAACCACTAGACTCTATTCAACAAGCCATCAGTTGCAAATTCCATGTATATGAATCACTTGATTGATGTAAAAAATTTGAAACAGATTTTCCCCAGTGCCCTGTGGGTTGTCATGCACTAGTGCTCTCTTATCTGTTTATGTTAATGAAACAGGATTCTTCAGTAAGTAAATATGTGTAGTATTTAATTAAACTCACTGCTGGGCTCAGTGTGAGAATGTAGCCTGTATATTTTTTTTTAGTATTATTTTACTGTAATTTTTTCTCTTTTTCCACCCACTTTTCCCTTCCAGCAGCCTCATTCCCTTGACAGAGGGAAGGTGATTCTCATTTTGGCTTTGTCTGTACTAGAAAGCTGTACTAGTTAAAGATCTGTCAGCAGAAAGCCACCATCACAACCCGTTAAGGTTGTGCTATATGTAGGAATGTAAGGTGCTACATGTAGGAAAGAAAAACCAAATACACAAATAAGAACATAAGAATGGCCAAACTGGGCCAGACCAAAGGTCCATCTAGCCCAGTATCATGTCTTCTGACAGTGGCCAATGTCAGGTGCTTTAGAGGGAATAAACAGAACAGGTAATCGTCAAGTGATCCTTTCCCTATCTCCCATTCCCAGCTTCTGGCAAACAGAGGCTACAGATACTTCAGAGCATGGTTTTGCATCCCTGCCCATCCTGGCTAATAGCCACCGATGAACCTATCCTCCATGAACTCATCTAGTTATTTTTTGAATCCTGTTAGTCTTGCCCTTCACAATATCTTCTGGCAGAGTTCCACAGGGTGACTGTGCATTGTGTGAAGAAATACTTCCTGTTGTTCATTTTAAACGTGCTGCCTATTAATTTCATTTGTTGACCCCTAGTTCTTGTGTTATGGGAAGGAGTAAATAACACTTCCTTATTTACTTTCTCCACATCAATCATCATTTTATGGACCTCTATCATATCTTCCCTTAGTCGTCTCTTTTTGAAGCTGAAAAGTCCCAGTCTTATTATTCTCTCCTCATAGAGAAGCTTTTCCATACCCCTAATCATTTTTCTTGCCCATTTCTGTACCTTTTCCAATTCTGATGGGGTTTTTTGAGATGAGACAACTAGATCTGCACACAGTATTCAAGATGTGGGCATGCCACGGATTTATCTAGAGGCAATATGACATTTTCTGTTCTATTATCTATCCCTTTCCTAATGATTCCCAACATTCTGTTAGCTTTTTTACTGCCGCTGCACATTAAGTGGATGTTTTCAGAGAACTATCCACAATGACTCCAAGATCTTTCTTGAGTGGTAACAGTTAATTTAGACACTACCATTTTATATGTATAGTTGGGATTATGTTATCCAATGTGCATTACTTTGCATTTATCAACATCGAATTTCATAGAATTTTAGAATATTAGGGTTGGAAGGAACCCCAGGAGGTCATCTAGTCCAGTCCCCTGCTCAAAGCAGGACCAATTCCCAACTAAATCATCCCAGCCAGGGTTTTGTCATGCTGGGCCTTAAAAACCTCTCAGGATGGAGATTCCACCACCTCCCTAGGTAACCCATTCCAGTGATTCACCACCCTTCTTGTGAAATAGTGTTTCCTAATATCCAACCTAGACCTCCCCAACTACAACTTGAGATGATTGTTTCTTTTTTTGTCACCTGCCACCACTGAGAACAGCCTAGCACCATCCTCTTTGGAACCCCCCTTCAGGTAGTTGAAGGCTGCTATCAAATCCCCCCTCACTCTTCTGCAGACTAAATAACCCCAGTTCCCTCAGCTTCTCCTTGTAAGTTATGTGCCCCAGCCCCCTAATCATTTGTGTTGCCCTTTGCTAGACTCTCTCCAATTTGTCCACATTCCTTCTGTAGTTGGGGGACAAAAACTGGAAACAATACTCCAGGTGTGGCCTCACCAGCGCCAAATACAGGGGAATAATCACTTCCCTCAATCTGCTGCCAATGCTCCTACTAATATAGCCCAATATGCCGTTGGCCTTCTTGGCAACAAGGCATACTGCTGACTCATATACAGCTTCTCATCCACTGTATTCTCTGGGTCCTTTTCTGCAGAACTGCTGCTTAGCCAGTCAGTCCCCAGTCTGTAGTGGTGCATGGGATTCTTCCATTCTAAGTGCAGGACTCTGCACTTGTCCTTGTTGAACCTCATCCAATTTCTTTTGGCCCAATCCTCCAATTTGTCTAGGTGACTCCAGACACTATCCCTACCCTCCAGCATATCTACCTCTCCCTCCAGCTTAGTGTCATCTGCAAACTTGCTGAGGGTGCAATTCATCTCATCATCCAGATCATTAATAAAGATTTTGAACAAAATCAGCCCCGGGACCGAACCCTGGGGCACTCCGCTTGATACCGGCTGCCAACTAGACATTGAGCCATTGATCACTACCTGTTGAGCCTGACAATCTAGCCAGCTTTCTATCCACCTTATAGTCCATTCATCAAATCCATACTTTTTTAACTTGCTGGCAAGAATACTGTGGGAGACCGTATCAAAATCTTTGCTAAAGTCAAGATATCACATCCACCACTTTTCCCATATCCACAGAGCCAGTTATCTCATCATAGAAGGCAATCAGCCATTTTGTTGCCCAGTCATCCAGTTTTGTGAGATCCTTTTGTAACTCTTCACAGTCTGCTTTGGACTTAGCTATCTTGGATAGTTTAGTATCATCTGCAAGTTTTGCTACCTCGCAGTTTACCCCTTTTTCCAGATCATTTAGGAATATGTTGAATTGTACTGGTCCCAGTACAGACCCCAGAGGGCACTACTATTTACCTCTCTCCATTGTCGAAACTGACAATTTATTCCTACCCTTTGTTTCCTATCTTTTAACCAGTAACTGATCCATGAGAGGACCTTCTCTTTTATCCCATGATACCTTGCTTTCCTTAAGAGCCTTTGGTTGAGGGACCCTGTGAAAGGCTTTCTGAAAGTCCAAGTATACTATAGTCACTGGATGACCCTTGTCTACATGCTTGTTGGTCCCCTCAAAGAATTCTAGTAGATTGGTGAAGCATGATTTCCCTTTAAAAAAAATTTTGACTCTTCCCCAACAAAGATAAGAATGGCCGAAGGTCCATCTAGCCCAGTATCCTGTCTTCCAACTGTGGCCAATGCCAGGTGCCTCAGAGGGACTGAACAGAGCAGGTAATCATCAAGTGATCCATCCTCTGTTGCCCATTCCCAGCTTCTGGCAAACAGAGGCTAGGGACACCATCCCTGCCCATCCTGGCTAATAGCTTTTGATGAACTTATCCTCCATGAATTTATCTAGTTCTTTTTTGAATAACTTCTCTGGCCTTCACAATATCCTCTGGCAAAGAGTTTCATGGATTTACTGTGCAGTTGTACGAAGAAATACTGATGAACATGATACGTGTCTGATAATTCTGTTCTTTAATGTAGTTTCAACCAATTTGCCTGGTACTGAAGTTAGGCTTGCCAGCCTGTAATTGCCAGGATCTCCTCTGGAGCCTTTTTTAAAAATTGGCATCACATTAGCTATCCATCAGTCATTTGGTACAGAAGCTGATTTAAATGATAGGTTACATACCATAGTTAATAGTTCTGCGATTTCACATTTGAGTTCCTTCAGAACTATTGGGTGAATGCCATCTGGTCCTGGTGACTTATTACTGTTTAATTTATCAATTTGTTTCAAAACGTCCTCTAATGACACATCAATCTGGGACAGTTCCTCAGATCTGTCACCTAAAAAGAATGGCTCAGGTTGGGGAATCTCCCTCACATCCTCAGTTGTGAAAACTGATGCAACAAATTAATTTAGTTTCTCCTCAATGGCCTTATCTTCCTTGAGTGCTCCTTTAGCATCTCGATTGTCCAGTGGCACACTGGTTGTTTAGCAGACTTCCTGTTTCTGATGTACTTAAAAAAAAATGTTGCTGTTACTTTTTGAGACTTTAGCTAGCTGTTCTTTGAATTCTTTTTTGGCCTTCCTAATTATATTTTACACTTCAATTGCCAGAGTTTATGCTCCTTTCTATTTTCCTCACTAGGATTTAACTTCCACTTTTTAAAGGATGCCTTTTTGCCTCTCACTGCTTCTTTTACTTTGTTGGTTAGCCATGGTGGCACTTTTTTGATCCTCTTGCTGAGTTTAAGTTGAAGTATACATTTAAATTGAGCCTCTATGTTGTCTTGAAAAAGTTTCCATACAGCTTGCAGGGATTTCACTTTGGGCACTGTACCTTTTTATTTCTGTTTAACTAACTTCTTCATTTTTGTGTAGTTCTCCTTTCTGAAATCAAATGCTACTGTGGTGGGCTGCTAAGGTGTTTTCCCCACAGGGATGTTAAATTTTATTATTTTATGGTCACTAGTACCAAGTGGTTCAGTTATATTCACCTCTTGGATCAGCTCCTGTGCTCCGCTTAGGACTAAATCAAGAATTGCCTGTGCTTTTGTGCATTCCAGGACTAGCTGCTTCAAGAAGCAGTCATTTAAGATGTCAAGAAACTTTATCTCTGCATCCCTTCCTGAGGTGACATGTACCCAGTCAATATGGGGTGTAACCGTGCCTTTGTGGGTCACAACTGAAAATACCAAATTCAGGACAAACGGTTGAGAAATAGGGCAGACACACCCCAAAACTGGAGGTTATTCTCCCATGAGATATACCAAACCAGCAACAAAATTAAACTTCTGTCTCACCACACTGGCCAACAAGAAGTCAGGAAAGCAGTTTCCTTAGATATTCCAGTCCTTGTATCACCACCAAAAACACTGGATTTAAAGATGAGTGGTTCTTTACGACCAGTCTCATCAAATACAGGGTTCTTCTGATCCCAAAGGACCAGCCACAGACCCAGGTCAATATATTACTCAGATCTTACCCCAAAATCACACTGATGCCAATCCTTCAGTATCTAAAATCTAAAAGTTTATTTATAAAAAGAAAGAAAGGTGAGACTTAAAATTGGTTAAAGGAATCAAATGCATACAATAAATGCGAAGTTCTTGATTCAGGCTTGTAGCAGTGGTGGAATAAACTGTTGGCTTAAGTCGAGTCTCTGGCTGCTTCCAAATCATTGAAAGCAGTCCCTTGGTTAGAATGCTCCCATTAGTATAAATTCATAGTCCAGAGCTTTGAGCAGGAAAGAGGCAAAATGGAGGTGTTTCCAGGGCCTTTTATAGCTTCAGCCATGTGGTGGGAAACCCATTATTTCAAACCAAGCCCTCAGCACAGCTAGTGGAAAATTACAGGTGACAATATGGGGTTTGGAGTCACATGGGCAAGTCAGATGTCCATGCATAACTTTGCTTAGTCACAGCAGCGGCCACCTATACTTCAGATGGAACATCCACAGGAAAGTCCGTTAAGTGTAGATGGGCATCTCCCTGGTCCATTGTGAGTTAAGTGTCCCTTGATGAGCCACTTAATTTGAATAGTCCCTTTAAGATGTGCTAGCTAACTACCTTGTGGGCGTTACTCTAGGAGCAAACATTTGAAATACAGGTATAGAGCCAATATTCATAACTTCAAATACAAAAATGATACCTGCATACCAATAGCATAACCATATTCAGCAAATCATAACCTTTCCATAGACATCTTACGTGCCACATTTTTTACAAGATTTGTTGTAAGTATATAACAGTGGTAGCAACAATGATCTATACGGTGCTCTTTTAATCAGATAATGTCACATGGGGATAATTGAAATTCCCCATTATTATGGAGGCTATTAAAAATAAAAAACTCTCTAATCTCCTTGAGCATTTCACAGTCATTATCATCATCCTGGTCAGGGGATCAGTAGCATACCCTTCTCCTATATTCAGAATGGGGGATAACAGGCTTAATAGCAGCACTGCTGAGAAGGAGTTGGGAGTTGTGGTGGATCACAACCTCAACATGAATCAGCACTGCTGATGCTGGGGGCGGAAAAAAAAAGCAAATGCAATTTGGGGTTGCATTAACAAGAGGAATAGCATGCAAGTCATGGGAGGTGATAGTATGCTCTACTTGGCACCGGGTAGGCCTCAGCTGGAGTACTGTGTCCAGTTTTGGTCACTGCTGTACATAAATGATGTAGCAAGACTAGAAAGGATCCAAAGGCGAGTGACACAGATGATCAAAGGGCTGGAATGCAAGCTATATGTGCAAAGGCTAAAGGACGTGGGTGTGTTTAGTTTGGAAAAGAGGAGATTAATGTGGGGATGAGATTGAAAACCACTAAGACTTGAAAGGCTGCCATAAAAAAGATGGAGAAAAATTGCCCTCTTGCCACAGAGGGCAGGACAAGAGGCAATGGGTTCAAACTACAACATACAAACTACATGCATGGGTTCAAACTACATGCATCCGACGAAGTGGGTATTCACCCATGAAAGCGCATGCTCCAAAACGTCTGTTAGTCTATAAGGTGCCACAGGACTCTTTGCTGCTGAAACTACAACATAGTAGATTTAGATTAAATCGCAGGAAAAGTTTCCTAAGTGTAAGAACAGTAGGACAATGTAATAAATTGCCTGAGGAAGTTGTGGAAGCCCCTTCACTGAAGGTTTTCAAAAGGAGTCTTGATGGCCATCTGTCTTAGATGGTTTAGACAGAACAAATCCTGCATCATGGCAGGGGGTTAGACTAGATGATCCTTGTGATCCCTTCTAATCCGATGATTCTATGTTGGTCCCAGGATATTAAAGAGAAAAAGTGGGTCCAACTTAAGTTGGTCCAATAAAGATATTACTTCACCCACCTTGTGTCTCAAGTGAACTTGGTTTAAAAATTCATGAGATTTTTTTTTCTAAGAGATTACATTTTCGGTTCATTTTATTTGCCCTCTGGCTTCTAAGCCTTTAGGGTTCATATTTCCAAACTTTTCTCCACAACTAAGAAAGCAAGAACAGCTCATTATTTTAAATGAAAGCTGAGATACTCTCATACTCAAACTCAAGAGCTGGAGCTTTAAGAAAACACTAAAGAGCATCAGACTAGCGATAAAATCACGTGTTGGCAGCACTGCAAACTTTCTCTTTGTGGATACAAGTGGAAATCCCCTGGGGTGAATCCTGGTCCCACTGAAGTTAATGGAAAAACTCCTATTATCTCCACTTGGTCCAAGATTTGCCCCCACCCCCACATGAAAGCAAATGATCAGTCAAAAGTTAATAAAATGAGAGCAGTTAGTCAAACAACCATCAGGGTGAAATTTTTTTATCTAAACTTTTCAACAAACATTACCAAAAAAAAAAAAGTCAAATATCACTTTAATTTTTTTATGATGAGTGAAAAGGGACACGTTTTGTTTAATAATAAAACAAACAATGATTTGTTGCAAATGGATGACCCAGTTGTGTTGCTAACTCATTCTTCTGCAGAGTGGAAGATCTAACCCTGCAACAGAGATAGAGAGTCACAAGCAGTTGGCTTTTTAAGAGGAGGTGGATCTTAGCAGGGCCGGCTCTAGGTTTTTTGCCGCCCCAAGAAAAAAACATTTTGGCTGCCCCCCGTCCCAGCCCTGGGCTCCCCCCTTCCCTCCCGCCAGTGTCCCCCACACACACCTCCTGCTGCCCCAGCCCTGGGTTCTCCCCCACACACACACCTGCACCCTCCTTCTGCCCCAGCCCTGGGTCACTGGTAACTCGCTCCCAGGGCGGGTCATTCAGCAGGAATTTTGGATGTGCACAAAATACAGACAGGATTGGGTCCCATATGGTTACAGAGCTGCATTAAAGTGGAACAATTTTCAGCTTGTGTGATTGGAGGATATCTGGATGCATATTATAGGACTGTCCTCCATAAATGAGGAAAAGTTGAGGTGCCTTTATTATTCTTTTGTTCCACTCTTTCTTTCTATGGGGAATTTGCCAATGCAATATCACTGTCTTCCTTTTAAACAAACAAACAAACAAACAAAAAAGGCAATGGCTGTTGAAAATAGCAATTCCAGTCCTAATAACCACTGGGAAGCATTTCTTGCTCAATTTTATCCTACTTTTTCTACAGCAAGTTACAGTGGATCAGTATATTTGATTTGGGAGAAATGACGTAACAGCTGCCCAAACTGAGCTTGAGCACTCCTGAATTTTGAGGTGTTCAAATCTAGAAGGCAGGTGCTCGGTGTGGGTGTGGGGCTGTGGGCTCTGTGGGGGAGCACGGCAGCATGTATGCAGCAGCGTGTCTGGAGCTGCGCATAGCCAGACACGCTGGTCTGAGTGGCACGGTAAGGGGGCTGGGGGTTGGAGAAGGGGTAGGGGGTTCCGGGGGGGCAGTCAAGGGACAGGGAGCAGGGGGGGTTGGATGGGGCGGAGGTTCGGGGGGCAGTCAGGGGACAGGCAGCAGTAGGATAGGCATGGGAGTCCCAGGTGGTTGTCAGGGGACAAGTAGGGGGTGGGGTCCTGGGGGGAAGTTGGGAGGGTCTCAGGAGGGGGCAGTTGGGGACAAGAAGAAGGGAGGCTTAGATGGGGGGGGTCCCGGGAGGGGGCAATCAGGGGACAAGGACCAGCGGCGCTTAGATAGGAGGTGGGGTTCTGGGGACAGTTAGGGGCAGGGGTCCCAGGAGGGGGCGATCAGGGGACAGGAAGCAGGGGTGGGGGGGTTGGAGTTTCTGTGGGGGGCAGTCGGAGAGAGTGGATGGTGGCAGGGTGGGGCTTCCCTCCCCCCGGAGTGTCCTGTTTTTTGAATGTTAAACTATGGTCTCCCTACCATTCACAGCACGTTGCCGCATGAGGTCCCCCTCCTTCCTTTCCAGTTGGTAGTGGCCAAGGGAATGCTGGGAAATGTAGTTCTTTCCCTGCTCCAGGGCTGGGTCTATAGGCAGGGAGCAAACCAAGGAACTACAGCTCCCAGAGCCCCCTGTTGGTTCTCAGCTCCCATGCCGCCCCTGCAAATGGGCTGCCCCATGCAGGTGCTTGCTTTGCTGGTGCCTAGAGCCGCCCCTGGGTCTTAGGTTTATCAGGTGGAGATAACTTGTCCCCCCACCAGATGGGGAAAATGGGTCATGTAACTCAATCAGGCTGAGGGCTGCAGAGAGGAGGGATAAAGTCTTCTGCAGGAGACCCTATGATTCCAGTGGAGAAAATACTCCAGCAAGGTAGGGCTCAGGACTGGTCTGCCAAAGCAGGGAAAAGCTGTAGGCTGGAAGGCCTGGTTTGGACTTTGAAGACTTTATTCTCACAGATTATTCAAAACAATAAAACTGTTTTTTATATATGGAGATATCCTATCTCCTAGAGGTGGAAGGGACCCTGAAAGGTCATTGAGTCCAGCCCCCTGCCTTCACTAGCAGGACCAAGTACTGATTTTGCCCCAGATCCCTAAGTGGCCCCCTCAAGGACTGAATTCAGAACCCTGGGTTTAGCAAGCCAATGCTCAAACCACTGAGCTATCTCTCCCTGCTGCCTTGTGTTATTAGCCAAGTAAAAAGTCGGTGTGGAGTTTGAAGGGACCTGGTAACAATGCTGGTTCTGGTGGGACCCAACTGAGAGTGCCAATTCAGGATGAATTGCTTAAAGCAGGGCAGTTACAACCCAAGGCTGGGGTTTTTCCACCTCTAAAGCAAACCAAACCAGCCAGACAGCGAGGACTTTGGTTTTACCCCACTGGCTAACCACAAGTCACACAAGCAATTTCCTTATACACTCCAGTTTCCCAGTATCACCACCAGCGCCACTCGTTATGGATATAAATGGTTATGAAAACCAATACCCCAGTAAAAAAAAAGAGGTTCTCTCTATCCCAATGGACCAAGCCCCAGACCCAGGTCAATATACAAATCAGATCATGCCCACAAATCATGTCATTGTCAATCCTTTAGAATCTAAAGGTTTGTTCATAAAATGAAAAAGATACAGATGAGAGCTAGAATTGGTTAAATGGAATCAATTACATACAGTAATGGCAAACTTCTTGGTTCAGGCTTGTAGCAGTGATAGAATAAACTGCAGGTTCAAATCAAGTCTCTGTAGTACATCCACAGCTGGTATAGGTCATTCAGTCCTTTGTTTCAGAGCTTCAGTTTGTAGCAAAGTCCCTCCAGACGTAAGAAGCAGGATTGAAGACAAGATGGAGGAAATACATCAGACTTTTATAGTCTCTTGCCATGTGGTCTCTGCTTTCTTTGTCCCAAAGACAAGCATTCCAGCATATGGCATGAAAAAACCTTAGAGTTTTGTCCATAGGCATGTGCCTGCATGCCTGGCTGAGTCACAAGGTGTATCTGCCTTCTTTCAATGGGTCACTCATATACCTGATGGTCCTTAATGGGCCATCAAGCAGGCTAGGCAGTGCTGATGCCAAATTGTCTGGGGTGTCACCCAAAATCATAGCACAAGTTTGAAATACAGACAGTGTAGAGCCAATACTTATTATATAGACAGAATAATCATAACCAGCAAACCATAACCTTGTCTTTGGCACCTTATTTGACCCCCTTTATACAAGATTTGGTGCCACTACAGGACCTTGGTTGCAAAAATAATCTATACAGTCCCAGTTTATGTCGCTAATGTCACACCTGCATAGATAGATTTGAGAGCAGGGAGCCTGAAAGGCCTATGCGGGGGGGAGGGCTCTGGAGATGGTGAACCTGTTACCAAGAGTTTGCAGCAGTTCTTTTAGGTCAGCAGTTCTCAACCAGGGGGATGCAGAGGTCTTCTGGGAGTACATCAACTCATCTAGATATTTGCCTACTTGTACAACAGGCTACATAAAAGGCACTAGCAAAGTCAATGCAAACTCAAATTTCTTACAGACAATGGGTTATTTATACTGCTCTATATAACTATACACTGAAATGTAAGTACAATATTTATATTCCAATTGATTTATTTGATAATTATATGGAAAACATGAGAAAGTAAACCAATTTTTAGTCATAGTGTGCTGTGACACTTTTGTATTTGTATGTCTGATTTTGTAAGCAAATAGTTTTTAAGTGAGGTGAAACTTGGGGGTAAACAAGACAAATGAGACTCCTGAAAGGGGTCCAGTAGTCTGGAAAGGTAGAGCCACTACTCTAGGTGCTGTGCTTTTATTGGAGGCAAAAGGCAGGGAGAGGGTAGTGCAGAGGCAAATGCCCCAATTCCCCTGCAAGTTCCCCAACATCAGCAAGGCAAATGCACGTAACTGTATGGGGGTGTGAGAGAGAAATACAAATATGTGTGTGCACATTAGGTATTTGTGCAGAAATGACATGGATTTTTAAATTCCGTCCCTGCAAAACATCTAACAAACTGAAATCACAGTAGCATCTGTGCAAACCCACAAATAAAGCATTAAACCTCAAAGTGTCTGTGCGCTATAATCCACAGATCTGCCCAAATTCTGCCTTTGTTCACTGTATCATCTCCCAGTGAAGTCACATGTGTACATCCAAGTGCTCAATTTGTCCCTTGCTGGATTATTTTACTTTGGTGTTTTTTTGATTTGATATATAAAGGTAAAACCAGCAGGCAATGCACATGTCTTAAATCTTGATGCTCTCTTCTGCAAACAATGAAAAGGCTGTTGGCAAGCACTGTAATTCATAAAACAGGGAGAGAGAAATGAGAACCCTTTAGATCAGCATAGAAGGACATGTTAAATATTCCTTAGCATGGCTAGCAGTCACCAAAGAGTCCCTCTTTGCCTGATCTTAGTAGTTTTACTGTGCAGGGACTGCAGGATTGAATCTATATTAGGGCTGATACAGGCTAGAGAAATTCAGAATATTATTGTTTGCTTTATGGTAGCACCTCGAGGGAATAACTGAGATCAGGGCCCTGTTGGGTTAAGGAGCGCAAACACACTAAAAGACAGTCCTTGCCCCAAAAGGATTAAACAGACAAAGGCTGGAGAAGGAAAGTATTATTATCCCTAATGTAAAGCTGGGGAACTGAAGTACAGCCTGGTTAAGTGACTTGTCTAAGATGGCACAGGATACCAGTGGCATAGTCAGGATTTGAATCTAGATCTCCTGAGTCCCAGTCCAGTGCCATAACCACAAGATCAACCTTCTTCTCTAGAACTAGCAAAAATAAGGTGACTCCTATGCTCTGGCCCTGAAAAGGGCCCAATCCTGTGAGGTGCTGAGGTCTTCTTAGAAGACTCCCAGCACCATACAGGACCAGTCCTGAGAGCAGGCAGAAGAGGTGGCATGAAACGATGAAACATCAAAGACCAAATTGCTTTGCTTTTCTCTAACAGGAAGATAATACAATTACTTTTGATCCTTAAGCTTAGTGACTGTTGTGAAACTTTAAAAGGAGAATCCAAGATGATGGCTGCTGCATCACTTCTTCTTTTTTTTTTTTAAGGGAGTATGCTCCTTAATTCACAATCGTCTTGAATCATTCCTCCAGACTTTCCATAAGAGACGTAGCATAATGGTCTTATTTTTTTTCTTCTCTTTTCTGAGTGTTTTCTTATTCAATATAGATGCTACAGTATTTTAAGAGCTTAAATGAGAAGAATGACCTCTTTCAGAATGACTGCATTAGAGAATATGCCTGAGGAGGATGCTTCAAAACCAAGAGGAGAGAAGCAGATGTTTCTATCTATTGCTCAGACTGTGCCACTTTACTCACTTATGTCTTTAGGAAACAAAGATGCACTAGTTGTGAGATTCACAACGTAAATGTGTGTGTGTGGGGGGGAAGAAGGGTAGAAGAAATAGGGACACAGAGGCAAGTTAAGATTCTTCTCCATATAATGAGAAACTGCTTAACATTCCTTTGTGTGTTCTAGATAACATATACAGCCAGAAATATTCTGTCTAATCTTAAATATATACTGACATAACTCCATTGACTTTGTTGGTGTTATTCCTGATTGATCCCAGTGGAAACATTAATTACCTTCCCTGTTAAACATTTATACCTTATTTCCAGTCTCGGGTTTTCTAGCTTCAACTTCCAGCTGAAGAGTTATTATTAAATATTTGTTCCCCATGTTGGTACTTATAGGCTGTAATCAACTCGCCTCTCCACCTTCTGTTTGTTAAACTAACTAGATTGAGCTCTTTGAGTCCATCACTGTAAGGCATGTTTTCTAATCCTTTAATCATTCTCGTGGCTCTTCTCTGAAGCCTCTCCAATTTATCAACATCCTCCTTGAATTGTGGAAGTCATTAAAATGTGGCACAGGATTTCAGCAGTGATCATACCAGTGCCCAGTGCAGAGGTCAAATACCCTCTCTACTCCTACTCAGAATTCCCCTGTTTATGCATCCCAGGATCACATTACCTCTTTTGGCCTTAGTGTCATGCGTCACTTTCAGCTGATTAGCCACCATGATCCCCAAATCTCTTGTGGAGATTCTGCATCCCAGGATAGAGTTTCCCAGTGGACTAGCTTCACTTGTTAGTCACTGTTAAGCTCCTGTATGTTCCCTGCTTATTTTTACTTCTGGTGCGTGATAGAAAGGGTTCCTTTCTTTTAACATCCTTATGATGCACATGGTACAAAACTGAGGCAATGCATTACTTACTGTGCCCCTGGTTTTCAGCTGCCTTTCTCTTGATAATAAATATGACTATTATACTAAGATAAAGGAGAAACAGCCCTACCACAATGGAGTCCACTGGAGCTTTGTTTATACCTTCCTTTTCCTTCAGGATTAGTTTTAAACCTTGCTCTCTCTCATTTTTTCAGTCCCACTATCCATGCTGTACACATTTGGTGCCTGATGTGGTCCCCTCCAAAAATTACCCACTAAGGGCAAATTATGGTTGAGGGGGTGTTGATACAGGAGAGGAGAAGATAAAGATCCTTTTCCCCACTCCACCGTGCAGGAAGCAACTATAATCTAGCTGCGTAGTACTTAAGTAGGAGAGCTGGAGCCTGTAAGGCTCCATGCTGTAGAATCCTGGGCCGTGTCCCCATCTCCTGCTCCCCTGTACAGAGATGAGCCCTGACGGTGTTAGGCTGGGTGTGCTGGTACAGCTTGCTAAAAGGGTAAGGAAGGGCCATTGTATAGCATGCTCCCCTTGGTGCCCATTATGCATGCATAGTATCTTGCAGTACAGCACTCGCTCCTTGTGTTCTCTTGTTGTTCTAGAACTATAATTCAGCCCAAACAGTACGGGCCAAAATCCAATCAGAAATCCAGGATTCTAGTCCCTGTGTGGAGTGGTTGGGGGCCACGTTAGGATACTTCTATCAAGAATTCTTTCCGCATACTATTTGCTAGATATGTGATAATATAGTTCCCTTGGCCAGAGCAGATAGCCTCAAGTGTCCAAGCTGACCAGATGAATGTTCTAACCTGTCTCTGATGCTCACTCCTTGGTGTAATATTTAATATAGAAAAAGTTGTTACCTGGGAGGAGATGGCTTGAAAACCCAATTTGAAACGAGAATTTATGTAATCTCTCTCTCTCTTACACCAAATTAGAGTGAAGAGTAATTTCAAACTATTACTTCTATAACTAAAGCATAATGTGATGCCCCAGGAAACCTGCAGGGCTAGATTCTGTCATCCCAAGATATTTTTTTCACAGAAGGCTCCCTTAGTGCAAACCCAAATACAAAGTAATAATTATTTGTTTAGAGCAAAGTCAGGATCAGAATTTAACTCTCTGGGGAGATGTGTAATTTTCGTGCTAACTCAGAAAGACGCTTCTCTCAATTCTGCTAGTTGTGGTTTTGATGCATTTGTACCCTGAACACCTGACCTATGCTGATAGGTAATTTAGTCTTACTTCAGCATGGTACTTGGGTGTATCTAGCATACAAATAGTTCTTAGTGTACACTATTGATTTCAATGGAACTACTCACGTGCTTAAGGGTAGCCGTATGCTAAAGTACCTTGCTTAATTGGGGTATATATTATTAGGATGGGGTCATTGTAATGAAAGTATCTTTTAGGTTTTTAGAGAATTATTTTTTGTTCATTTCATAGACTCTAGAACTAATATTTTTGGCTTTGAGGAATAGACAATCCCTGAAGTTAGATTCTAATATGGCTGTAATAATTATTTGCTGTCCAAGGATCGCCAAAGTGCTTCATGAAGGTGGGTATGGCTGGATCACTGGAAGTCAGGATTGACTCCTGGGATCTAAAAGCAATAGCCTCTACTGCCTGAAGTAAATACCCATCCCTGAAAGCTTGAATCCAGTCATAAATCTCTATGCTTTCCAGCACTAGAGGAAGACACAGAGCCACGCCATTAGTGTGAGTTACCCATGGATAACTGAGGCACCAGGAGCTGAGAGTCAGACTCTTCCCTATTTTAACCAGGTTTCCATTCTCTGCCCACCCTGTACAGGTTAAAATAAGTGGCAGAGGTTTGCACTCATAATAATATGAAGACACAGATAATGTCACTTGCCCATCTGATTACACCCACAACCATAGGTACTGAGTTTTTTTTTTCCTGGGAGTGCTCTGCCCCCAACTCTGCCCCCTCCCTAAGGCCCCCTCCCACTCACTGCTCTCCATCCTCTCCCAGGCAACTCCCCCAGCCTCCAATCAGCTGGTTGGGGTACCCTGATCAACTAATGGGAGTGCTGCCAAACAGCTGTGGCTGGTGAGTGCTGAGCACCCACTATTTTTTTTCATGTGTGCTCCAGTCCCAGAGCACCCACAGAGTCGGCACCTATGCCCACAGCTCAGATACTTCACGCACAAAAAATAGAGGCCAATGTTTTGAAAATATGGCCCTAACTGATTTGCCAAGGTCACACAACAGGGCAATGGCAGAGTCACCCAGCTCTCCAGATGCTCAGCCTTCTAAGCATTAGCCTATATCGCCTACATGTAGGTTTGCACTAAGTAAGGATGCAGTCTTGCAAAAGTATCTATTTGGACAGAGTCCCTGTGAATGTGGGCATTAAAATCAAACACACGATTGGGGGCAATTTTTTTGCTAGGTATTTCTGAACTGTACTTGTATTAGCTCTTTGAAATATGGATTGGCCTGGTAGCATATGTGCACATTGTCTTTCATTGTTAGGCTTAAATATGCGTGATTACATTAATTACATTGAAAATGTACTTCTTGATTATTAAATAGATTACCTTGCGTAATACATTAGCTGCACCTTGCCTCAGATCAGCATATAGTTTGTGTGTGCCAAGCACAGGGACAATTAACCTGAAATTTATTTATTTATTTATTTTTGCTTAGGCAAAATGACATAGAGGGTCACATTCTCTGCCTATGTAAATCTTTGTAGCTCCATTGACATCAGTGCCAATTTGCACCAGCTGAGGATCTGGCCAAGTAACTTGTGTAGCTAGGAGCAGCCTACGTAGATTTGTCCCGGATAGAGTCCACACTGTTAAAGTGCCTCTGTGGCAGGTCCTGTGATATCGTCTATTGACTATAAAAATAAGTTACTTTAGGAAATTAATGAAGGATTATTCACCTTGAGAGGAGCTTCACTGTCAATAGCCTCACCTCTTTCAGGCCAATTTCCTCCAGGAGAAGCAGGGGTGTGAACTGTGTGCAGAGGAAAAGGGAACCTGGTAGAAGGGCAGAGGTGAAAGTAAGCCAGGACCACCCGGTGCGGAGTACCGGTTAAAAACGGGGCAGTGGTGTACTGGCAAATAAGTGGAGCATTCGGTATTGGCTCACTGTCACCTCTTTTGGCTGCATAACAAAAAGTTCAAACTCAAAGCTAATAAAAGCTTGGAAAGGGAAAACTCACTGTCACATTTGTTTGTTGTTTCTCTCCCTCTCCTCCTCCAGCCAGGCTGCCCGACGCGGCTAGGCTCCCCGTTCCCCTGACTCCCCCACTCAGCAGGGGCTGCAGGGGCTCCCCTCTAGCTTGTAGCAGGGGGACTGGCTGAGAGAGAAGCCTCCCCAGGTAGCCTGCTGCCTGCATAGGAACAGTTTAAATTTAACTGTTTGCTCCGTGACCTGAACCAGGATTAGGGGCTGTTTCTCGCACCCTTTTTAATTTCACTCTTGGTTGTTGGGGGTGTGTAACCAAAGCCGGGGCAGTTCATTTATATTCAATTAATATTATTGTAGATCACCTCATCCAGGGGGCAGAAAAGAACTGCCCTGGCTTTGGTCACCCCCCACCCCCTCACCAGAGTAATGTAATCTTTAAATCAAAATAATTTAGTTAAGTACAGTCTCTCTGTACCTTAACAATAATGCAGCCACAGGGGGCCAAACTCTCAGAATGGTGATGTGTCCATCTTTGGACACCTGTCTATGGCACTGACATGGTCCCCATTACCATAGTATCTGAATGCCTCACAGTCTTTCATTTATTTATCCTCACAACAGCCATATGAAATAGGGAAATACACTATTAATCACTATTTACAATCGGGTTGCCAACTGTCTAATCACACAAACCCAAACACCCTTGCGCCGTCCCTTCTCCGAGGTCGCCCTCCCCCTTCCCTCCATCCCCTTCCCTCCATCGCTCACTCTCCCGCCCTTCACTCATTTTCACCAGCATGGGGCAGAGGGTTGTGGTGCAGGAGGGGGTGCAGGCTCTGGGCTGGGGCTAAGGGTTTAGGAGTATAGGAGGGGGCTCCAGGCTGAGCCTGGGTAGGAGGTTGGAGTGAAGGGGGGGGAGTTTGGGTGCAGGACGGGGTTCAGGGCTGGGGCAGGAGGTGAGGGGTGCAGGCTCTGGCCAGGCAGCACTTACCTCAGGTGGTTCCTGGTCGGTGGTGTAGTGAGACTAAGGCAGTCTCCCTGCCTGCCCTGGCCCAGCGCCACTCCCAGAAGTAGCCGGCACGTCCCTGTGGCCCCTGGGAGGGGGGCAGGAGGCACTGTGTGCTGCCCGCGTTCACTAGCACTGTCCCTGCAGCTCCCGGTCAATTGGAGCTGCGGAGTCAGGGTGGGGGCAGTGCACGGAGACCACCTCCCCTACCCCAAAGGCTGCAGGGATGTGCCGGCTGCTTTCGGGAGCGGGGTGGGGCCAGGGCAGGCAGGGAGACTGCCTTAGCCCTGCTGCGCTGCCGGACTTTTAGCAGCCTGAAATCTCCCAGATTGGCTTCAGTAGTGTCCAGGAGATAGAGCCTGATTCCGGGAGACTCCCGGTGAAACTGGGAGGGTTGGCAACCCTAATTTAGAGAGACTAAGTGACTTGCATAACATTATACAGAAAGTCTGTAGTAGAGCAGGAAACTGAATCGGGGTCTCCTAAATTCCAACCTAATGCCCTAACCCCCATACCATTCTACATACCTACTAAATATCTGCAGCTCCTACTGAAGAAGGAGAAACATTGGTGGAGTAGGTACAGCTAGTATTCATGTGTGTAAGGCGTCTGACTTAAATCACTTTTGAATTTAGCCCAGTCTGCGTCAGACCCAGTGGTCTGGGGAGCTGCACTTGGGACATGCCTAAATGTAAAGTTAAATCCTAAATCTGCAATTCACTTGTTGAGAAGTTCCACTCTAAAATCTCTGGAAGAGGTAATGATTTCCATTTTTGTACTACCCTACTATAAAATGACAGTGACCTTGCCTTTTCTGCCCTGTTCCCTATGTGCTAGAGGGTAATTAGCAAGCAGCCGAAAAACATAGTCAAAGAGGCTGGCATAAAGACTTTATTTAATGCTGTTGTGAAACAGCAGAGTACAGAACTGCAGCTGCAAATGAACCTGTTCTTTGCAATAGCTAATGTTCTGGCACAAAGACAGATACAGTGAGAATAAGAATGAGTTGCACAGTTATGGTAATATAATACAGAAAGTTTAATGCAATTACCATTGTTTGAAACTGGTATTTGCAGCTCAGCTTTCACATGTGGACTTCTTAAAATGATGCCCAAAGCCCAGCTGGATACTCCAGTTGGAATTTTAGAAGCATAAAATGGGCATTTATGTCTAACTGTTGATTAAGAGCTGCTTGAAGATTGGACTATTTAAGTAATTACTACTAGGACTAACTAATGTTTTATATTGTGTGTGTGTATATGCACTGAATAAATAGCACCATGTTTTTGTTTACATAAGTGCAGAATTTTCACTCTTGTTAGCCATGTTCAAAAGAGTCATCCCCCGATGTGGTATCAATACAGAAAACAGAAGTATAATTAATGCTAGTCAACATGGTTTTATGGAAATAGATCTTGTCAAATAAATCTGATTTCATTCTTTGAGATTAGGTTTTGGTCGATGAAGGTAACTGTGTAGATGGAGTATTTTTCGGCTTTTGGAAGGCATTTGACTTACCGTATTTATCGGCGTATAACACGCACAGGCGTATAACACGCACCTTCATTTTAAGGGGGAAATTTCAGGAAAAATTTCAGGGTGCGGCGCCTTGGGTGGGGGCGGCGGGCGGGCCGCGCCGTTCGCGGGGAGGGGGCTCGGGCCGGGCCGCTCGGGAGGGGGACGGGGGCTCGGGCCGGGTCGGGCCACGCCGCTCGGGAGGGGGGCAGGGGCTAGGGCCGCTCGGGGGGGAGGGGGGACGGGATCTCGGGCCGCTCGGGAGGGGGTCGGGGACTAAGGCCGCTCGGGGGCTCGGGCCGGGCCGGGCCGCGCCGCTCAGGCGGGGGGATGGGGCTAGGGCGGTGCTCCGCGGGTTAGGGCCGCTCGGGGGGGGGGGACGGGGACGGGGTCTCGGGCCGCTCGGGAGGGGGGCAGGGGCTAGGGCCGCTCGGGGGGGAGGGGGGACGGGATCTCAGGCCGCTCGGGAGGGGGTCGGGGACTAAGGCCGCTCGGGGGCTCGGGCCGGGCCGGGCCGCGCCGCTCGGGAGGGGGGCGGGGGCTAGGGCCAGGGCCGCTCGGGGGAGGGAGGGAGGACGGGGGCTAGGGCCGGGCCGCGCCGCTCGGGAGGTGGGGGCTCGCGCAGGCCGGGGCTCGGGGCTCAGGCCCCGCCGCTGGGGGGGGGGGGAGAGGGCGGGGGCGCGGGCCGCTGGGGGGGGGGGGGCTAGGGCCGCGCTGCTCGGGAGTGGGGCAGGGGCTAGGGCGCCGCTCCGCGCCGCTGGGGGGGGGGGGCGGCGCTTTTCTTTTCTGCCTGGGGTGGTTATATCGGCGTATAACACGCACACATCATTTGCCCCCTATTTTCAGGGGGGAAAAGTGCGTGTTATACGCCGATAAATACGGTAGTATTGCATGACACTGTGGTTTAAAAACTAGCACGATACAGAATCAATAAAGTGGCTATTAAATGGATTAAGAATAAGCTAACAGACAGATCCCAAAGTAGTCGTCAATGGGGAATCATCACTGGATCAGGTCGTTTCTGTTGGGTTCTGCAGGGAATGGTACTAGGTCTGATGCCATTCAACAGTTTAATTGTTTGGAAGTAAATATAAAACCATGGCTGATAAAATGTGCAGATAACATGCAGACCGGTAGAAAGGTAAATAACGATGAGGACCGGCAGCTATACAAAGGGATCAGGATCACTTGTCAAGCTGGGCCCATTCAGATCAAATGTGTTTTAATACAGTCAAATGCAAGGTTATACATCTAGTGACAAAGAGAGCAGGCTGCATCTATAGAGCAGAGAACTGTATCCTGAAAAGCAGTGACTTGGGAGTTTGTTCCAGTGGTAAAACAACTTCACTTTTAAAAGTTTGTGCTTCATTTCTAATATGAATTTGTATGTGTTCAGCTTCCAGCCATTGTTATGACTGTCTCTGCTAGATTAAAGAGCCCTTTAGTGCCTGGTATTTTCTCCCTGTGAAGGTACTTATACACTAATCACATCACCTCAACAGATTAAACTCTACGTGTCTCAGAGAGTGGCTCTTTTCTGTACCCTCGCTGGTTTTTCAATGTCCTTTTAAAAACACAGACACCAGAACCACAGGGCCACACAGAGACTTTTGGAGGCCCAGGGCAAAATCTGAAACTGAGGCCTCCCACCCTTCCAAAAAACCCCAAAAATTTGGAGACAAAGTTTAAGAGGAAGGGAAGGGACTGGGGGTCAGAAAGGGCCCAGGCCTGTGGGGTCTAAGCTATCCCCATTGGGACAGCGGGGGGCTCTGTTCTGCATGAAGTCAGGGTCACATGCCATCAATATAATATCTATAGGTTTGCCTGAATGAATCTATTAGCACCGTTTTATATTCAGTATCCCACACAGCCTAGAGCACTGTGGAATTCTGCATTCATATGAATTAGTGCCTAAATTATGACAGTGTCATTTGTTATCGCTTATGTTACATGTCTGTAGGGTTTAAACGTTTCACTCACCTTTTCCTGTATTAATAATGACACTTGGAATCAAAAGTATTCCACTGAATTGTAGTCACTGTCACCATCAAATGGCTTAAGAAACACCTAGAATATACTATCATTAGCCTTTCGAGCTGGAGATGGGGTTAAGTAAGGTCACTGGGCAGGGTATAATGCTCAGTGGGCCCTTAGGCAGATTAGAGCACAAAGGTGATGCCAGTGACAGGTGTGAGGCTTCTGACAATGAATTCGGAGTTTCTGTCAGGGAGTGTGAGGATCATGTCTTAAAATGAGAAGAATGGGAATCAGTGAATATGGAAAATCCATGAATGCCAAGGATTTAGGGCCTACGTGCACATTTCAAATGGAGTTGTTTGCATGTTCGTTTTTTCCCTCATCCTAGAGAATCTAAGCTTTAATTTTAACGAAACTGTTAGCTCTTCTGCCGATCATGAGAGCCTCCAAAAGACAAACTGTTGTCTTGAAGAACCCGCAGAGACACTAAAATAATGCTAAGACGTGTGAAGTCCCCCACCCCATGCTAATGGGAAGTTGGGAAGTTAAGTTATGTCTACTTAAATACCATCTCTGTAATCACTTCACTCCTGATTGTCCTATTAGAACACGTTCAGTTAACACCTGGATATATGTCATGTCCTGGTGTTCCACTGAGATTAAGGTAGTTTGCCTAGCAGTAAGGCTGCAACTTTGGAATGTGCAAGCAGTTGAATACTTAAAAAATCAGGCAGATAGGAAAGATGCATTATGTGTACTGATGTGGCTCCCTAACGCTGAGGACCTAAATTTTTAATGCACTTGTCCTCACAACACCCCTGTGAGGTAGGAAAGAATCATTACTCCCATTTTACAGATGGGGTACCCAGACACTGAGAGACGAAGGGCTTGTCTATATGGTGCCACAGACCATCCCTACAGGGGGTGTGAATTACGGAGTGCTCTACCATGTAGCATTCTAACTGCCCTGTTTAGACTGCTAGTGGAAGCTGAAAAGTACCTAGTACACAGTAACATAGCCCTGTTTGAAACAGGACTACATTGACACAAACTAGACACCTTTTCATTTTTTTTCCAGCAGAGTCTACATAGGGCAGTTAGAGTGCTACATGCTAGGGCATTCTGTAATTCACACCCTCCATAGACTGGTCTTCAGTGCCATGGAGACAAGTCTTAAGTGCCTGTAACAGAACAGGGAACTGAACTTGAGTCTCTCAAGTCCCAGGCTAGAACCTTAACCAGAAGATTATCCTGTCCCTATTCTTTCTTGAAATGATGCTATTTAGTATTAGATATCTTAAGAATGCTTTGCAAATATAAACTGGACTGCATAGTATCCTTGCAAGATAGAGATGAGTAATTAGTTGTTCACATTTTACAAGTGAGTAAACTGAGAATGGAGGAATTGAAATTTACCCAAAGCTACATGTCAAGATTAGAACTCAGGATTTCCAGGTTCCTCGCTATAACTACTAGACACACTGGCTCTGATGATACTGCTTGTAGTTTATCACCCTGCCAGTGCAGTATAAGTCCTAAGGGCTATCCTCTAATGGGCGTTAACTTAGATTGAAAGTTGTGTGAGTTTTTTGGGTGTGTGAGAATAGCCTAATTCACAGGCCCACAAGTGCTGGGTGAGAAGAGGGTTCGCCAGAAATTGTTAAAATTAATCTTCTACAGATTTCCTGAAACTGAGGCCAAACTTGTAAAATGTAGATGCCTAAAGGTAGGCACCTTTAGACACCTAATTTAAAGGAGGTCTCGCTTTCAGAGTTGCTGAGCACAACACTAGCATAGACATAAAAATCTGTCCGCCTGGAAAAAGGCGTAATTTGCATTTTTACAGAGAATCTTGAGTTCTTATATTTTGTGAAAAAATAAAAACATATATTACCAATTAACTAAATTTTACTGGAATACCAGCGTCACTTATTCAATGTGTGCAACCTCCCCCTCTTATGGTTGATTTTTTGAATGCTCTTTGAATTTATTTAGCTAGACATCCTTCAATAAACTGCTTCCAGCATACAGAGGTTACTCAACGGCATACAGGGGGTTGTGTTTTAATGCATCTCAAATTTCACTTCAGCCTCCAGATGTGAGTAATTAAAGTTATAAAAATATGCCAAAAACCTTAAAAAATCATCCCTGAAGACTATGTCACTGAGTTTTGCAAGAACAAATTTCATGTTGATGGTAATGTGATGTTCTGTATTGTATGCAGCAAGGCTGTAGATTATGTTAGAAGGCAGACAATTATAGAACACATGGGAAGCACTAAACATAAAAGAAATGAAAACAAGAGGCTGTAACAGCAGGGCCATCAACAACCCTAAAGAAACAATGCACTGTGACTGGATCATTCCAGCGTTTTACAACCAGCATCTCTGAAATTCAAAGCACTTTTATTTAAGTGTCTAACTTATTTAGGTGTCTAACTTAGGTGCCCATCTCTAGAAAAACTAGACACACAAAAACCGGCTTCAAAAAAATGAACCACACAGTAAAGGGATAATTTCACAAAACGCTATCTGATCTCTCTAGATCCCCTTTATTTTTTCTGCTTTTGTATCCTGGTTTGATGTTCACACCCTTCATAAACTGAGCTGTCTGTTCCTACAGATGTTTTAGCTGCTTCTGTGTTCCTTTGCTTGATGTTTTATTATGAGATTCTGGTTAAAATCCTCTTTAAAATCAGATGCTCACTCCATGCATGACTTTTATATATATATATGTATATATTCATCAACAAAGACACCTTCCACTTGACCTTGTCATCTAGACATTTGTCTCTGTCTTCTCAGGATTCCCTGAAACGCTGTGCTTCTCACTTTTTCATTGAACCACGTACTTGAGGGGCCTGCCTGGTTCCTTGACACCTTCACAGCCAGCACAGATTATAATTGTAAGTATTTCTTGCACATAGTGAACCAACTCCCAAAATGTTTCCTTACATTCTGTCTCCTGCAGAGCAAAGCTACTGATCTTGTTATCAGTCTGAAGGCAGAGCCTCAGCTGGTGTAAATCAAAGTAGATCTATGGGCTCAGTAGAAGAATCACTGGCTGAAATGCTATGGCCTGTGTTGTTCAGGAGTTCAGACCAGATGGTCTCATGGTCCCATCTACCCTTAAAATCTATTAATTTCAATGGAGCAACCCCAATTTTCATCAGCTGAGGATCTGGCTAAATATTATAACATGTTTTCCCCCCATGATGTGTATTTCTGAAATTCACTTACTAGCCCAACCTTTTTTCGTAATTGGTGGAAAATGTAAAGCTTTTCCCCTCGATGAATATTAAAAGGTCAAAGATTTATCCTGTATTTACTCTTACATACACATAAAATGTGTCTAACTCTTTTGGGTAACTATTTTTATAATAGTCCACCAGTTTTATCTCAGTTTTATCTTCCCTTCAAATTATCATATTATTTTGTTCTGTTACAAAATTGTGGAATCTTAGAGTGGTACATAATAGAATACTTAGATTTTTTTTTAACCTGTTCAGATATTTGGAGAATGTTAAGAGTATTAAATATAGTTGTTCACAACACAAAATTTGAAAATCATTTCATCCTAATTTTATTCCTTAGCAGACAAAAATTGTTAATATGGATGTTAAGGTTGAGGGCAAAATTTTACAAATTAATTCAGGGTAAAAAACAAGTAGCTTTAACTCTGAATTTCCTGAGCTTAAGTTAAATTTAAAAGAAATACAAACCTATTAAGATATGGAAGGGCACAGTTAAGGCACCCAAACAACCTTACTTCTGCTCTTTAGAAGCATCCTGCAGTAACAATACACTTATAATAAATGCCTTTACAGTGTGTGGTCTCAGGTTAGATTAAGCTGACTTTCAAAAACACATTTGATTACCCCCCATCACTCAGTGTCATTACAGGGCAGAGTTAAGGTTATTTAAATACCTTAGCTGTCCAAAGACTTGATGCAGCATTGTGCTGCACCCTATGCAATCATGTACACCATTTACACCAGTGCAAAGTAAGTGTAAAATATCAGTCAACTACACTAGACATGGGCAACAGGGAATCGGGCCCAAAGAGCAGAGAAGGATCAACTCTGGAGGGAGGATAATGATTGGGATCAAAGAAGAGAGGATGAAGAGGAGTAAATGTTTGACATTATGATGCACAGGGCCGGCTCTGGCTTTTTTGCTGCCCCACGGAAAAAAACAAAAAACGAAAAAAAACCTGTGGGGCGGCTGGACCAGTGAAGCGCAAAAAAAAAAAAAACCTGCGGGGTGGCCGGAGCCAAGGTGCAAACTTTCGGCTAGCGGGACTCCCTGTGCTGCAGACATGCCCTGGGCAGTGGAGTGTGCGCCCCGGCTAGCAGGGAGGAGGGGGAGGAAGTGGGGGGGAGAGAGAGAAGGGGAGCGGCCAGGACTTCCTTCAGCCAGGGCGCTCACCACTCGGCCCCTCCTGCCACCGGTCGGCAGGGAGGGAAGGACGCGGGCTGCCCGGCTTGCTGCAGACCTAGCATCAGCTGGGGCAGATGGAGCGTGCAGCTGGCTCCCAGCATGGCACTCCCCTCCTCCGTGCCGCCGCCCCCTACAGGGCGGCCAGAGCGGTGAACAAAAAAAAAGGGCGGCCGTGCCGCCCTAGGATTGGACGAAATGCCGCCCCTTAGAATCTGCTGCCCCAAGCACGAGCTTGCTTGGCTGGTGCGTGGAGCCGGCCCTGATGATGCACTTCCCTCATTTATCCCCCTCCTCCAAAAGAAATCTTTCTTCAAAAGTACTGAGGAGGAAGGAAAGCTCCTAAATCACTCCAATCCCCATACAAGAAAATATGAAACTAAAGTTCTAGGTGTACAAAATATATAACTAATAATCTTCTTACAGCTGATTGGAGAGCTCTGATTTAGATGGTTCCCAGATATATAATTGTGACATTATCCAAGGTACAATCTGGGCTGTTGAATAGCTCTGTCCCCTCAATTCTTTATCCTGGGATGCCTTTTACACTCTTTTGCAACCACTCCTGGTCTGCCCACACAGAGCTTCCAGCATGTAAATTACTCCCAGCTGTATTGTATGAGTGCTATAGCCAGCCACTCCTGAATTACACTGCAGAGCAACACCAGCGAATTTCCAGTTCCAGACTTCCCCCAGAAATGTGTCTTGTTCTGCCTACCATCTTCTGGACAACACAAGCTCCTATGAGGTCTGTCGTTTATTAATAGAAAATCCTGCTATCTCAAATGGAGTTTCCCAAACATTTCAATCCAAACACATTGGTTTAGCTAAAACAATAAAACAAATTTGTTAACTGCAGAAAGATAGATTTTAACTGATTACAAGTAATGAGGCATAAAAATCAGAATTGGTTACAAAGAAATAAAAGGTAAAATACAACTAATTCAACAAGCAAAGTGAATTTAAAGCAAAGGTGTCCCTCACCACATGTTCTAGCAGCCTTACTGGCTGAATTCCTTTCTGCCAGGATCCCTCCCCAGTCCAGTGATGCTTCCTTTGTTCTTCAAGTGTTATCAATGCCATGAGGAGAGATGAAGGGAGAGAGATTTTGGGGCATCTGACCCCCGTTGTTTACACCTTTCCCAGGGCTGGTGCAAGGATGTTTCGTGCCCGAGGTGAAACTTCCACCTTGTGCCCTCCCCCTTTCCTCAGCCCCCCTCTGCTGTGAGGCACCTCCCCCCGTGGTAGCTCCCCCCCTCTGCTCTGAGGCGCCTCCCCCCATGGCAGCTTCCCACCCTCCCTCCACCCTGAGGCACCCCCCCTGCGCCCCAGCTCACCCCTGCTCTGCCTCCTCCCCGAGCACGCCATCATCGCTTCACTTCTCCTGCCTCCCCGGCTTGCGGCGCCTAAGCTGATTGGCGCCGCAAGCCTGGGAGGCAGGAGAAGTGAAGCAGCCATGGCATGCTCGGGGAGGAGGCAGAACAGGGGTGAGCTGCTTCACTTCTCCTGCCTCTAGGCTTGCAGCGCCAATCAGCTTAGGCGCCACAAGCCTGGGAGGCAGGAGAAGTGAAGCAGCCACGGCGTGCTCAGGGAGGAGGCAGGGCAGGGGTGAGCTGGGGCGGGGAGTTCTCCTGCATGCTGCCCCCCCTTACTTGCTGCAGGGGCCCTCCACGCACCCCCCTGGCCCAGCTCCCTCTGCCTAAATGCCGGCGGCGACCGGGGTGGCCAAAGATCCACCCACCGCGGTCGCTGACGAAGAAAATGCTGCCCCCCAAATCCTAGCACCCTAGGCGTCCGCCTAGGTTGCCTAATAGGTTGCACTGGCCCTGACCTTTCTTCTTTGAGAGTCAGCTCCAGCTGGGGTTCAGGAGGCAGAAAAACTGTGAGGATGGAAACCTCCAGCTGTTTCTTTGCCAAAATGTAAATTTCTCTCTCACACCCTTTCTCCTGCCAAAGAATAGCTGCTTAACCAGGTGATAGTCCACTTGATTTTGCTGACACCTGGCTGAGGTATCAGTTTGCCTTTTGTCACAGAGGAACTAGTTTGTGGCTGTTTTCTAAACTTGGAGCATGTTTCAGTATGGTCATACAGTAGAATTTTAAAACTTTACATACAATGTTGCCGCACATATTTTACCAGGACAATAATGATCAGCAAATCATGAGTTTTCAGATGATACCTTTTATAAGGCATAGTTTCTACAAAATGTATCATAGCCCTGAAAAAGAGGTAGACGTAGGGATAAAGACTGTCACAACAATGTGCACCATAGTTAATAACTTAATTAAACATAACATCTCAATTCCCAGGGAGGACGACCTTCCTTTTAGAACACACAGAGAAGGAAGGCTTGGCCATATCAATAAGCATCTCCAAGGATTTATAATACCACTAAAACAATCAGTAAATGTTACCACAACCCGAAATATGTCTTCCAGAGGTGCTAAGAATAGGACAAGGACATCCATTAAATCTAAATTTTTAATCATGCTTAGCATGTTTCACCTTTACCCCAGCAACTATCCTATCTTCTCTCCTGGTTTACTGTGAAATTTAAGGCACAGCTTGATAGCTGTTTGGCCACCTGTTGAACTGTAATAATGCATAGCATTTATGTGGGCTACCGGGTAGGAATATTACACTTCAGCTCACAGAAGGGTTAGAATTTTGCTAAACAAATCATTTGTGCTGCTCTGGTCGCTTTCACGTTAGTAATTCAACAGCAATTTGTTCTCTTACTAGCTAGATGAAATTTTTGTCACCAGCTGCAATCTTCCCTGTTTGGGCTCATAAATAATAGGTTACGGCAGTGTAATATATAAATATTTTACTAGCCAGAGAGCTTATATTATTTTTTGTAAGCTGTGGAATTAAACCGGTACAGAAGAAGTTGTCTGTTAGGAATAAATTCTGTGAGTATTTAGAATATTTTTACAGCTCGATGCTCTCATTAGATTGCTCAGGAAAAAGGTTTGGGGAAAAAACAGGAATATAAATGTGCGCATCATAATTCTTGACAATGCAGATTAACCCCCCGCCCCCGTCATGTGAATTTGCAGAGTGTCACACATTACTCCCAGGCCTTATTTTAATTCTTTGACTGTCTCTAGTATCACAGCCTTGTGGGCAAACCTTGAACAGCTGTAGAATAGCTAAATTCTCTCTGAAACGCTGCTGGTTGGTGAGTCACAACAACAAGCAATGAAAGAAGAGAACCTAAAATATAATTATTCATTCTCTCCCCACCTCCCATCCTTCCCTCCTGCCTTTAACTCCAAATGCTTTCTTAAAAATGTATTCCCTCTGACCTGAAAACCTGTCTTCTGTGTCCTGTGGTTTAAATTCTGTAGGTGCCTGGTAATTAAATGAGTATTTAAAAAACCAAAAACCTCCAAATTTGTTGACAGCATAGGCAACCATCTCTTGCACGTTACCTAAGAGGCTCTTAATAATTTTTAATAAGCTTACTGCTGTTCCTGGTCTTCAAGATTACAATGCCACGGGTAAAGAAAAATGCCATTTTGGCTTCAAAGGAATGTAAAGAATGAGAAAGCAAAGAAGTGAAATGGTCTTTTATGAAATAACTATAATGTTTAATCAAGATAACATTGGAGAGTCATTTGCAAAGCCATTTTTTTCTGCTTTTAGGGAAACTATGAATGAATTTTTGTGTGACAATGCACTGAATAACAAACATAATAAGAAAATTTGGATTCCATCATCAATAACTCTCCATTTTCCAGACTGACACTTCGCTACAATATTGCTAGGCAACTTTGGACTCTAGATAGGTAGCACTGCAAAGCAGAAATTATCTCTTTTGTTTTAATTACTAACCAACTATGGTCATCTGTCATAGATAAGAACTGTGAGATGGGGACTCCTCATGATGCGAGTGAATGGATTGGCTATTAATATTATAATGTCTCGAATTTATATTACGTTTTGCATCCAAAGAGATCCCCAAATGTTTTGCAGACTGGGGTCTTAATTTTAAATCTGAGTAAACAATTCTGTATCTGAGAATGCAAATCAGTTCTTGGGGCCCAAACATGAGTCTTCTGTTATTATTTATTCATTTTTTTATTGCAGCAGCACGATGGAGCCCTAGTCATGGACCAGCACCCCATTGTGCTAGGCGCTGCACAAACACCGAACAAAATGCTGAATTCAGCACCCTAACTATGTGTCTTGTTGAAGCAATTAAGCCCCATCAAGTATTGTGTCATTGGCTGAAATTGCTATAGGCTCCATTTAGTAGTCCCTATGCACATAACCTCCATTGACTTCAATGGGAGTTCTGTGCACTTGTAGATGCAGCTCATAGGTAGATTACAAAGGAGAGAAGTGTCATTATCCCCAATTTATGCCAAATAAAATACTTTGAGATCTACTGATGCAAAGCAGTATATAAGAGCTGGTATTATTATTTATGCAAATCTCAGAGCATTCTCTTTGTTTCTAAATCAACTTTATTATATTTAAATGCTCAGATTTAATTGCAAAACTGAACAGCGCCAATGTAGGGGATACCGATCTAAGGGTATGTCTATACTACCCGCCGGATCGGCAGGCAGCAATCGATCCAGCGGAGGTCAATTTATCATCTAGTCTAGATGCGATAAATTGACCCCCGAGCACTCTCCCGTCGACACCTGTACTCCGCCGTCGCTAGAGGCGCAGGCAGAGTCGACGGGGGAGTGGCAGCGGTCAACTCACTGCAGTTAAGACACCACGGTGAGTAGGTCTAAGTACGTTGACTTCAGCTACATTATTCACATAGCTGAAGTTGCGTAACTTACATCCCCCCACTCTGTCCCCCCAGTGTAGACCAAGGCTAAGCGTCAGGCAATCTGGACTCAGTTACCTGCTCTGCCACTGACTTACTGCGTAACCTTGAGTAAGTCACTCTACCTCTCTGTGCCTGTTTTGCCTCCCACCCATTGTCTGTCACAGCTGTTTAGACTGTTAGCTTCTTTTAGGGCACATACTGTCTACTCTGTGTACTGTATGTGCATTTCCTAGTACAGCGGGGCCCCAGTCTTGGCTGGAGCCTCCAGGAGCACTTTTATACTACTCACAATAATAAAGATAGGAAAAAAGATTGCAGTCCAGAAAATTCAGAAGCCAATATCCTTCAAAATATGAATGCATTCCATAGCTTTATTAGCATCCTAGGTCTAGAGCATTCTAGCCTCATGCCATAACGCAAACCAACCTTCTCTATAACTGATGCATCCTGAATTCTGAGAGGTCCATCATCGACAAGCGAAATCAATTACAAGCTAAAATACACATTAGTTCTTGGCACATTCCCTGCTCCTCCCCACCCCTTACCATGGAACTGAACTTGGGTTGACCATACATAGGAGATGGGGGCATGTGGTGGATTGGAGGTCATAGTGAATCTTTGACTCATCAGTAGTGCTGGAAAGAGCCTCAGATTTGCTTCAAGCATCCCAAGTGTCAACAATATCCCACTGGAAACCGTAACGTTCATTGCATCGTTTTCGCTGCCGTCGATGCCTGCATGGGATCTCCAGACCAGAGACTCTCATGATTAGTATGCTCTAGTGATTTTCAAATGCTACTTTATTTATGACCCTACACAGTGTGCCCTTCTCTGTTTTCTAGTCCTTCTGTTTTGGAGTTGTTGGGTTTTGTAGTTTTGGGTTTTTTTTTCTGCATTCTGCTCCTACCTCCCTTACATTTACTGTGTAATAAGACACATCTGCTTCTGTTTGTTATGCAGTTCATGTCAGCTGTGTTGTGCTGTACATTTGTTGTTGTTGTTGTTTTTTGGCTACTGCCCAGCCTCAAACACAAAGGGGAGACACACAGTGCCTGATATATAGTGAGCCAATTAACATTCTGTCTGGGGCACTCAACAGACAGTTCTGCTGCATTACTCTGAGTGTTGTATAATGCTGAAAATGCCACCTAATCATTCTCTTGGATAGAAGAAATGGCTAGTACAATGGGAAAAAGCTTTCCAACTAACACCAGAAAACTCTCAAATCATGTTCTTCATTACTGATTTTTCCCAGTTCTTGCCACAGAGTGTTAAACTATAATTCATTACTATAATTATTGAAGGCCCTTCAGCTGGTTCTCAGTGGTATTAACCTGGAAGCTATCCAAAACAGGAATGTAAGAACTTTACATCTGGGTAAGTTTCTGTTTCATAGTCAACAGCTGTCAATGTCAAATCATTAGGGACATATTTCTCTGCTGAACTTCTTCCCTGCGCAATGATTATTCCAATTCCCTCAAAATTGATTTAAAACATGGTTTATAGGCAATGTTCCCGCCTTCTGCTGTGACTTCCATCAGAGCTTGTAAGCTCACGTGATCAAGCCTGATAAGGACTTGGAGGGGTATGCTCTGACCTTAACCTGATACACTACTGAATGTGCATTCCAGGACAGCGTTAAGAGTAAATAGGATTAGTCAGGCCTAATATAATTTAATGGTCATATCATTCTATCTGTCTACACCAGGGATCAGCAACTGTTAGCCCATGGCCCGCCAGGGAAATCTGCTGGCGGGCCGGGATGGTTTGTTGATCGGCAGCATCCAAAGGTTTGACTGATTGCAGCTCCCACTGGCCGCGGTTCGCCGTTCCAGGTCAATGGGGGCTGCGGGAAGTGGTGCGGGCGGAGGGGTGTGCTGGCCACTGCTTCCCGCAGCCCCCATTGGCCTGGAACAGCGAACCACAGCCAGTGGGAGCTGCGATCAGCCGAACCTGAGGACGCTGCAGGTAAACAAACTGTCCTGGCCCGCCAGCAGATTTCCCCGATGGGCCGTGTGCCAAAGGTTGCCGATCCCTGGTCTACACACACATGCACAGGAAATAAATGGGCTATCACTTGCTGAAAATGCTGGTGAGGCTTCATTGTTTATCAGGAAAACATTGCTCTATGAGCAAGTTTATCGGGGAGGGAGGAGAGAGAAATAGTGCTCAATGCACTACTTGCCCATACCAGAGATAGTGACAATTGGTTTTGATTTATGCTTTAGTAAATTGAGCTCCTGTGCTCAAATGTTCTAAACTTACAGTAATAACATTTACAAAAACAATAGGCAGTGGGCAAAATGAGTCTGGACACACTTTAAATTAAGGGTGCATTTATAAAAAGTTAATAAATGATTAATAGGCATTAGCATGTTACTGATATGAATATATGTTTATAGATGATTATAGTCACATCAGTAGAAGGGGTTATAGATGGCCATAAGCCATGATTATAGGTGACCTGTTGGATTCTGCAGCAGTCTATAATAATTGATTAACCATTTATTGAAACAGCTCTTAATCATTAAGTATTTTTAAATATACCCTTAATATAAAGTGTGACCACAAATCAGAAAATTCCACATCATATTTAGGGTATGTCTGTCCGGCGCACCTCTTGTGGTGGTGTGCAGGGTTTGTGTGAGTACATGGTGCAGTGAAAAGCAGGCTGCGTTCACACTGTGGTGTGTAGTTACATGTGTCAGTGAAAGGCTCTGGCAGATGGGGAGTGGGGAAAGACTTGGCAGTGGGGAGCTGCTGGAACCTTTTCCCCTCTGCCTTCTCCCTGCTGGAGGCTTTCCCCGCTGCAGGGCAAGACTCCTGCAACAGAGTTATGGCAACTCCTTGAGGTGGAGAAAGACTCCAGCAGCGAGGAGGCAGTGGGACACCACACTACTAACAATAGCAGTAGATGGGGGAGTAGAGAGCCTTGTAGGGTACATACCCACAGGGTTCAGGTGTGTCTTTGCTCACTTAAGCAGTGCCTGATCATGTACACTGCTGTTTATACCTGTGCTGGGGGGGCTAGCCAGGTATGTACTCTACATGCTGCCAAAAGGAGTGTGCAGTGTAGACGTACCCAAAACGACATCAGATATTTTGCAGAGCTATATTTATAGCTTTCTCGTGTGTGTGTGTATTATCCCAGAGCTATATGACATGTTACTAGGGTCTCCAGTGTACTTATGTGAGCAGTAAAAAATCCCATGCTAAATCACAGATTTAGAACAAATACAGGTGTACCGCAGAGACACAACGGATTACAGCTGGGTAGCAACATAAAATAGGATGATAAGGTTTAATGCAAAGTTCCAGAAGTTTGGCACATCTGGCTGTAAAGAAGAGAGAACAAATGGCTGCACGTGATGTTTTAATTCCAAACAGCGACTGAAATTATAATAATGAACAAACCACAGGTAAGTGCGTAAATCCTCCCCAGATGCCGAGACACTACTCCAGATCCAGGATTTTTCATTAAAATCAGGATGTGCGAGTACATGTAATAAAGGCTACTTTATCAGATGGAATGTTATTTCCTGTTAGGTACTTACATCATCTTCACAACATCAGTCCAAACCTATTGACAGCATCTAGTTTGTTTTAGAGTCAACATTATGGCAATTGGAAGAAAAAGCGTTGGTGGCTTCTGAAGAAAATGTGATTTGTGAAGCTCACAAGGTTTCCGTTCATGGTTTATGTAGTAAATGGGCCGCCACCGACACTTTGAATCCTCAGATGAAAACAAAGTGCTCCTTTAATGTGACATGTCATTTTCTATACTGTTGTTTCAGGTCCATTGCTCTTACAGTTGTGTTTCTAGGACTAATACAGGTGCATTGTTTCAGATACAGGAGATTAGCATTAGCAAGATAGTCAGCTGTTTCATGATACTTAAAATACTTGATCTGTCTGCTGCTTAATCCATGTTTATAGTTTAGGTATCCAATATGCATCCTATTACTGAGGCTACGCGGTAAAGAAACATATCAAGGGAATGCTTTAGATATAGTGTCATCTGTCTCTTCCACACATTGACGAGAAAGCAGTCCAGGCTCTTGACAGGTAAACTATGTTACAGTGATATTGTCCATCACCAGTGACAAGTTTGTTTCGGTCTCCTGATTCAGAAAGAAGCTCAATTCTACAATAGTAGTGTCTGCCCTCACGCCTCACCTCTTGGACTGGAGGGTGGGGATGGGAGGTTCTTAGGCATGCGGACGAGGAGAGAAGACCTTACAGGACTTAGACATGTTTTAGTTAAACTTCCAGCCTTTATGCTTATCATAAATGACACAGAAACTTCTGCAGTTCTAGTAATTGTGACTGTGATTTTTGAAGAGCCAAAGAGATTTAAATAGTGTTTGAGCACCTATTTCGGCTGGACCCCAAATCTCAAAGCCCCTGATGAAAGTCCCAGGCTTCAAGACTGCGTCTCGGCTTCACAGTTGGACGAAGACTGAACCCTGTTTAGTTTAGTAACTTTTGACTTTGTGGTGATTTTTGCTTTGTTTCCTCTGGGCTTGAAGGAAATACTTTTCATGAAAACACTTTAAAAAGATCATGAGAAAAATCATAGCTAAGTCCAAAGTCAAATGCAGTAAGCAAGGTGGCTAGGAGCAAAGAAAAGATCAGTAAAGGTGTAGAACAGTGGGAGTTTATGCGGAAATGGAAAATTCTTAGTTCCATAATAGATCTTCAGGAGGAGAGAAAACTATTGTTACTCAGTCATTTTTCTCTGTTCTGCCTTTCCAGTTCCCATATCAGGCCCTTATTGCCAGGTTCTGCCACCTAATATGGATTAACAATTTCCATTGGAGTGACAGTGCCTTTACGTGTCCTGGAGTAGAATTAGGTTCTTGAGTTGGATGCACAGAACTAATTATCCCATCCCTATCCTGTCAACTCTTAGCAACTTTTGCATTGCCAAATTTTTGTCTCATTTCACCATCACACACACTTCATATTTCCCATGCTTATATCCATTTAATCAGAGACGAACAAGGCTAATTAATACTACTGCACTTGTTTTCCTCTCTGTAATAATTTGTTCACTTGTAATGTACTGTTCAGCCACTATATGTCTCTGTGTGCTGTACAACATTCCAGTGTGGGCACTGGTAAATAAGGCAAATGAAGCTGGGACTCAAGCTGTGTGGAAGCTGTTTTTGTGTGTGTCTGTAGTTGTCTGTTTTCCATGATAAATTCCCCCTGTTTAACAAGATATGTGATTCCATATGGCATTCTCCCTGAATTCATGTCTGAGCACATGGTTGACAGCACATGATTTCTACAATATAATCTGAAATGCAGAGGAAGTTTCTTAATCAATAAATCAGAAATTAGTGATGGAAAAAGAGATTTTATATCATCTAGTCCATCTTTCTGTCAGAAGGATGCTTTCCTATATAACATATCACCAGTGCCTTGCCATACACTCTAAATGACCCAGGTGTTGGGACTTCCATCCTTTCCTTTGGGGGCAATTATTTGCAATTTGTTCTGGATGCTCAATCCAAATTTCCCTCTGCTTAATGTTCAGTACTTGAATTGGAACAGTTTCAGAACTGTCTTATATCCTATTCTGCAAAAATGTGTGACCACTATTCCACTGGCAGCTGACTTCAAATGCAATTTGAATTTGCTATTTTTGGTTCAGTAAATTTGTGCAGCTGTTTCTTCTGCGGTGAGATGTGCTAAATAATTAAATCTTAAAATGCTTCCCAGATGTTTTTCAATAACAAAACGTATCTGTTACATCTTGTAGAAAATTTCTCTAACAGATGTTCCTTTTTTGCTTGTTTGTTTAAGTGTGGTAAGGACATCTTAATCCTATTCTGGCTAAGACTGATAAAGCTAATCCTCATTATAAACTTGTCATCTTCTAAATGCATAGTCAGGCAGTGTTTTCAGTATAGTTAAACTCACTAGTGGTCCTTTATTGGTTTAGTAAGGATCAGAAGTGTGTTAAATCCTCAGGACTGACATGAGATCACAGTGGAGGGTATTGGACTGCAATAGATAGTCTTGTCACTGTTAGACATTTCTGTATACTTCCTGGGGAACACTGATGCTCTGTAGTTAGGCTGTTGAATGGGAGCTGAAGAGTTCTGGTGGTAGCTCCATTGGTGCACCTGCACTGGCTAACAGTGATGGTAAGTAATAACTGGCTAATACTGAGGCTGTGGTTAAGGTGCTGGCCTGGGACTTGGGAGAGGTGGGTTCAATTCCAAGTTCTGCCACAGGCTTCATGTGTGACTGTGAGCATGTCATTTAATCCCAAATCCTGCAATTTACTTTGTACAAGTTAACCCCTGCACTCAACTCAAGTCCCATTAGAGTCAATGCGGTTCCATATGGGGCCATGTTTCTGCCTCCCCAGAGTCGTTTATAGGATCAGGGCCTTGACCTTACTAAGTCTCAGTTCCCCCTCTGTAAAAATTGAGATATATTGTTTCTTGGCTACTTAAATTGTGAGCTATTTAGGGCAGAGTCTCTTATAATGTGTATGAACAGCACCTAGCACAATGGGACCCGAATCTCAACTGCTAGCATAATACTAATCAAATAAGTTGAGTTGAGAAAAGCTGTATTCAGCTGGGATCTTTGTATCCTGTGTGGATTTGCATAGAATAATAAACAGTCTACTTTAAAAAAAAATATAGGATGGTACCAACTGTTTTTAATCTGCCCCAGAGTTTGTTGGTGGCCAGCCACTGGTGTTTTCAAACCTGTGTTAGAGTCTACTTAAGAACCAAAGTAAATAGGATGAGCATCAAGAAATGTTGCTGGCCTATTGCTTTTCACTACTTGTAGGCAGACTGTAGGCCATCCACCTCTCCCAAACACTGCGGGTATTTGTGGATATCTACACGTGCATGGACGTTAGCTCTTATGACACAGGGACCACTAGACAACCAGGAGTCAGAGGGGTGGGCTCTAGAATTCTATGCCAATTCAGCATAAACTTTCATTCTTGCAGCAGCCTTTGATAAACGTGGTGGTGGATTTGTGCCTGTAGCATTGTGGGGTTTGCTGCAGAATTCCCCAAAACTACAAAGCAGCAACTGAATCTTACCGTGATAAATACTGATAGAAAACATTCTTTTCTCTGCCTCACTGATATAGAATCCTTTAATCTCTGTACATTATTTGGAGCAAGTCTTTTGCTATGCGTTTGTATAGCATCTAGCACAATGCAGGCCCCAAATTTAGTTAGGGCTTCTGGGTATATGTGTAATAATCCCTGGTGTAACTCCACTGATCTCATGGGATGAAAATGGATCTCTCCTAAAATATGTCCATATCTCATGCCCATTGAGCATATATATATAGTTCTCACGCCTAATATTTGACTGTTTTTTATTATAATGATAGCAAACATGTCATGATACGCAACTGGCATTTTAACATTACAGGACATATATTTCTCACGGCCCCATTGATATCAGGATGACACGCATTAGCAATCTAGAAGGCCCTGTGATGTTAATTTCCAGAGAGGAGATTTTTTTCCCCTTAAATACCATGAAGTTAGAATCAGCCTAAGGGGAAATGTTAGCAAATTAAAATTCCTAGAAGCAGCATGGAAGCTGCTTAAGATGCCATATTAGAGTCCAAGAAGGTATGCAGTACCATCAAATGGGAAAAGAAAAAGTTTAAAAAACAAGTTAAAAACTGTGTGGTTGAATGGAAAGGTTAGAAGAGTTTATTAAAATGGAAATTCACCCCTAGTGTCAGTGGGAACAGAATGCATACTCAAGTGAGAGATAGAATGGGTGTAGGGAAATCTAATGGACAAATAGCCAAAAAACAAATGAGAAATTCTTTAAGTACATTAGAAGTAAGAAGAAACAATGAGAGTCAGTGAATCATGTACATCACCAGGCTGTGAATGGAGAAATCAGAGAGAATATGGAGACTGGAGAGTTGTTTAGCACTCTTTAGCACTTCAAGAGACAGAGGAAGATACCTGTACAACAAGTAATCTTTACAGGAGAGTCGCAGTCAGAAGTATTTTCTGAATGGCGATGATGGAATACTGAGGAAATGAAGCTGCAACAAAGCATCTGGACGAGACAGGATTAATCCAAGAGTTCTAGAGGAAGTTAAGACTAATGTAGGGGTAGCTAAGCTGCTACCAATAACAAGCATTCTAAGAACAGCTAGAGGGAGTGAATGTCCCACGGGCCTGATAAGGAAGGTTCCATACCCCATTATCTTCACACAATAGCTGCAGTGCAGGAAATCTGGCTGGCAGAGGAATAATGGCTTACGATAGGGAGAAGGGACAGAACCAGGCTGGTATTGATTTATATTTCAAGAATGGTGCTTTTCTATTTTAAAGTTTCGTTTAAGAAAGAATAGATTTAATTAACACCTACAAGTTCAAGAATTGCAATATCTGCCGTTACAACTTAATAAGCACTGAGCCGGGCTAGGGGCTATCACTTGAATAATCTAGATCTAGAATAGGTACTCAGGTATGAAGTCCTGATTGACAATTCTATCTTCTCCCAGCTCCTCTCCCTTTGACTTCAGATAAGCAGTTCTCTTCACTTTGCCATATTCTTCTTACAGCCCTCCTCCTAAAACCCCTGGCTTATTTTCCCTAAACTCTATTAAAACAATAATCCCCTTTTGCCCTTTCTTGCTGTAGAAAGAGAAAAGAATATTGACACTCTCTGTCCAAGCAAAGAAAACAGGGGAAAGGACAAGAAAATTTTAACCAAGATAAAGGGATACTGCAGTTTCTGCTGCAGTACCACATTTCTACCACCATGAGGTACCATGTGATACCAGAAAGCCAAAGCACTCTTGGCCTCACTCATTTGATTTAAAACAGAATAAGCAAGTTCTGATAGCTTCCTCTGCCCCTGGCTCAAGAAGAAGATTGGACCCAGAACATTAAGGGGATTTCCTCTTTAAGTTGATACTTGCCTAAGATTAAAGAGTGCCCCACTTTCTATTATTATTTACAGAGCACACCAAGTGTGCTATTTTTATAGACAAATTGACAAGATCTGTCCTCGGAAGAGCTTGCAGTGTAAGGTATAGATTCAACAAATACTTAATCATATGGTTGATTTTAGTGTTGTGTCCAAGGTCCCTCCCCCACCTATCGATTAAGGGGTAGAACAGGATAACATTTGTATACTGACGTAGAAAATGAAGGATTGCTAATGGTAAGGCTAAAAACTTCCATAGCTATACTTAAATAATCTGTAATTCTGGATGTTGAATGAATATAGATTAACACTTACATGAAGGTCTTGCATGGCATGAGAGTGATTTTGTCAGTTCTTCTCTGATATAAATTGATGATTTGTTTAAAATGGTATTATTGCTGACAAAATCAGTAATGTGTCGCGTTGGAAGATGTAAATGAGAGGTACACAAGTATGTAAAGATAAATTAAAAACCCCTTTTTCTGGGAAAGCTCAGGACATGGGTGACACAGAACGACATGATACAGAAACTCCAAAACCAGCAGCAAGAATGCAAAAGTTGGGTGCTTGAAGCTTGTGCATGCATAATGTACAGGTTACATAAAACTAGCAGTGGGTAATGTGGTGAATGCTGATTGGAGAAAAGCTGAGTACTGGAGAATGTGAAAATGTATCACGATCCAAGTGAACATGGGCCCAGATTGGAAAAACATCAGACCAGAAACTGAAGGACCAGACCAGAAGATCAGTGTCAACCATCATGGAAGTTGGACAGACTTTCTAGTGCCCTGAAATGCAGTAACTTGGGCCCATTTACCTATTTCATCATGTTCATTATTTGTCTGAAATATATGTTCAGACACTATGTGACAATAATTCTGTGTGACATTGTATAAGTAAAGGCAAAAATTGATTTAAGCCTAAATTGGGTGGATTTCTCTATATTGAAACAAAGACCTAGGAAGTGAAAAGGGGCTAGGGTCTTCTTAGTAGCAGACTGTACCTTGAGGAAACAACATCTCTTGGGGAGCCAGTCATCCAAATAAGAGAATATTATCCCTGACCACCAAAGTTGAGCTGCGATGACAGAGGACCTTTGTAAAGATCCTTGGGGCAGCTGATAGACCAAAGAACAAGATCCAGTAAGAGTTCAGTGCCCACTATGAATCTGAGGAAGCACCGGTGCATGGGTATATGGTTACATGAAAGCAGGTATCCTGGGGGTCAAGAGTAACGAAACAGGCCCCAGGATCTAGTGGTGGAATGATCGCTGCTAGGATGCCCACCGGAAAACCGTCTGTGTGAATAAAAGTGTTTAGAGTCCAAAGGTCCAGAATCGGTCTCCACCTTCCTTTTTTCTTGGGGACTAGAGAGTATCTGGATTGTAGAATCCCTTCCTGATGAAGTCCAAGAGAACAGGTTCAGTTGCCCCTAGTTGCAGGATGGATTTCACCTCCTGGTTTGGAGCCCCTCATACGAAGGATCCCTGAATAGGGACTGGGGGTGGGGTGAAAGGGAGGCATAGAGCCGAACTGGATAGAGTAGCTCATCAACATCACTTCCATTACTGATTTGTCTGAGGTGCTGCACTTCCAGGAAGGGAGAAAATGGGCAAGATGGAAGGATGGGGTTGAAGAGAGCTAGTGATCCTCGACCAATGGGTCAAAACGGTAATGTGGATGAGGTAGCTGGTTAGTGGGCAATGAAAGCTGGGAATGTTAGTGGAGTGAAGGCTGGGGTTAATGGCACATTAATAGATCTAGTAGGACGGGAGGGGCTAAATTGGGAAGCACCTTTAAGGTAAGGACAAGCTGCATGCAGTGGAAAATGGGCTCCCCCCTCTGCATTACTTCAGCTGTACACTACTTCTTCTCACCTTTAAGGAATTTAACAGAAGAGAGCCAATAATCAGAGGAATTCCTATATCAGCACAGACCCGGTGCCCATATAGTCCAGTGTCCTGTCTCTGACTATGGCCAACATCAAATGAAACCCTGTTGTAGGCAACTGTGGAATAACTTGTCCCCCAGGAAAGTTTCTTCCTGACCCCCTTTCACTAGAGGTTGGCTTATGCCCTGAAGATTGGGAGTTTAAATCCCTTCCAGATTTACCATTTTTTTATTCCTTGCAGATGAAACTCTGCATGTTCTTGTTATCCACACAAATATCCAATGCTGTCGAAAATCTTGCTAAACTCTTTTCCTTGATGTTACCTTGGAGTGACAGTCCAACAAGTTAATTGTGTATTGTGGATAGACTCCACCCCTGCGCAGAGGACCAGCATAAAGCCTGTGCACCACTGAAGTCCCATGTAAGCTCTGAAAATAAGGCTAGAGGACTAAGCAGAGTGTGGACTCAGGCTGGCTTACTTATCAGGAAGTACCAGACTAACACGGCTACCCCTCTGATACTCTGTTACTTATCAGGGTTAAATTTCACCCTGTGTGAGAAACTTTCCTTTAATCCATTTGAGATTTGCTGCCTTTCAATGTAATCAATGTCCCCTTGTTCTTATGTAGTAAGACCCATTTATTTTCTTTATACTGTCTTTAAGTAAAGCTTATGAGTTCCATGACATGCCCTCTGATTCATTTCTAAACTAAGCAGGTCTAACCTTTCCCTTCAGAAAGAAGTCTCTCTCCATTCTTCTGATCATTTGTGTTGTCCATTTCGGAAGCACTTCTCTTTCTGATATATCGTCAGTTAAGATGGAAGGAGCAGAACTGGATGATAGTACCTTCCTCAGAAGCAACTGGGCCCAGACAGGATACTGGTCTAGATGGACTTCTGATCTGTGTCAGTACGGCAGTTCCTATAGCACTATAACATCTTCAATATTACCTCCATCCTGTGTTTAAACATGCAAATATTTTTCAGAAGCCAGAGGGATAATTAGTTAATTTACCCAAGGGCAACATTTTATCATTTATGTCTGGCCCAAGCTATACTCTTTCAAGAATTAACCCAACTAACTCTTATCCTCTTGATGGTAAATTCATTCTTGTGTAAACAGTAAAATTCTCGAGGACAGAGCAGAATGTCCATACATTTTTATTTTCTAAAAACAGATCCAAACATGCTTTATCACCGGGTGTAGGCGGTGCAAATTCTTTGCACAGCTGTAGTCTGCAGAGACACACTCCTAAATACAGACAGATTTTTAATTGTGCAATGAATTATCCTTCCTTTTCTCTGTTCACAAGTCAGTCCTGATTTCTGCACACATGTTTGTAAAGATTCATCAAATAGTTTGGCTGCAAATTTTGTCTTCAATTTTGTTCATGGGGATAGGGTGTTGACTTATTTGGGAGTGGTCACTAAGGCCTTGTCTACACTACAAGACTATTTCGAATCTACTTAAGTCGAATTTGTGGATTCGACCTTATGAAGTCGAATTTGTGTATCCACAGTAAATACACTAATTCGAATTTCTGAGTCCACAGTAACGGGGCTGGCGTCGACTTTGGAAGTGGTGCACTGTGGGAAGCTATCCCACAGTTCCCGCAGTCCCCGCTGCCCATTGGAATGCTGGGTAGAGCTCCCAATGCCTCCTGGGGGAAAAATGTGTCGAGGGTGCTTTTGGGTAACTGTTGTCATTGAACCGTCAATCACGCCCTCCCTCCCTGAAAGCTCCGGCGGGAAATTTGTTCGCGCCCTTCTCTGGTCGGTTACAGCGTGGACGCCACAGCACTGCGAGCATGGAGCCCGCTGCGATCATCGCTGCACTTATGGCCGTTGTCAACTCCTCGCACCTTATCATCCACCTCTTCCACAGTCAGCTGCTGAGAAATCGGGCGAGGAGGCTCCGGCAGCGCGGTGAGGACAGGAATTCACAGAGTGGCGCAGACCTCTCACAAAGCAGGGTACGCCGCGCCGTGGAGATCATGGTGGCAATGGGTCAAGTTCATGGTATGGAACGGCGATTCTGGGCCCGGGAAACAAGCACGGACTGGTGGGACCGCATAGTGCTGCAGGTCTGGGATGAATCACAGTGGCTGCAAAACTTCAGGATGCATAAGGGCACTTTCCTTGAACTCTGTGACTTGCTGTCCCCTGCCCTGAAGCGCCAGGACACCCGGATGCGAGCAGCCCTGAGTGTGCAGAAGCGAGTGGCCATAGCCCTCTGGAAACTTGCAACGCCAGACAGCTACCGGTCAGTAGCGAACCATTTTGGTGTGGGCAAATCTACCGTGGGGGTTGCTGTGATTGAAGTAGCCCACGCAATCGTTGAGCAACTTCTCTCAAAGGTAGTGACTCTCGGAAACGTCCAGGACATCATAGATGGCTTCGCCGCGATGGGATTCCCAAACTGCGGTGGGGCTATAGATGGGACTCACATCCCTATCCTGGCACCAGCCCACCAGGCCAGCGAGTACATTAACCGAAAGGGCTACTTTTCAATGGTGCTGCAAGCACTGGTAGACCATAGGGGACGTTTTACCAACATCTTCGTTGGGTGGGCGGGCAAGGTTCATGACGCGCGTGTGTTCAGGAACTCTGGTCTGTTTAAACGCCTCCAGGCAGGTACTTTCTTCCCGGACCACAAAATAACGGTTGGGGATGTGCAGATGCCTACAGTGATCCTCGGGACCCAGCCTACCCGCTAATGCCCTGGCTCATGAAGCCCTATACAGGCGCCTTGGACAGAGAGAAGGAACTCTTCAACTACCGGCTGAGCAAGTGCAGAATGGTGGTGGAGTGTGCTTTCGGACGTCTCAAGGGGAGATGGCGGAGCTTACTGACTCGCTCGGACATCAGCGAAAAGAATATCCCCGTAGTTATTGCTGCTTGCTGTGTGCTACACAATCTCTGTGAGAGCAAGGGCGAGACCTTTTTGTCCGGATGGGAGGTTGAGGCAAATTGCTTGGCTGCAGTTTACGCTCAGCCAGAAACCCGTGCCGAGAGAATATCCCAGCGGGAAGCGCTGTGTATCCGGGAGGCTTTGAAAGCAAGTTTCCTCGGAGAGCAGGGTAACCTATGACTCTCCACTTGCTTTCAAGAGAAACTGACCCTGGGCCTGTGTCTGTATGTGTCGATTTCGATCTGCGGTTACATACCCCGTTCTCCAAGTTTCCCCCACTTCCAAAGCACGTTTTAAAGCAAATTAATTGTTACACTCATTATTAATAAATTTTTGTTTTACTTTGCATTTCTGTTCAGGTGTTGAAACATGGACGCATACTGTGCTGGGCACGGTGTGCACTGATGTACAGACCGCTTGTTCCATAGAGGAATGACATCCTCCTGCTCCTACATAGGTCTCTGGGGTGGGGGACGGTTGCAAGTGGTTGTGCATGAAGGGGAGGGATTGCAGGAAGGGGTGGGTTTGCAGGAAGGGGCGAGTGGTGCCTTCTTTGGATAGGGGTTTGGATGACGGCAGTGGGCTGCGGGTTTGGGCGTAGGAAGGGGTGAGGGGTGTGGGGAAAGGTGAGTATCTGTCCGTGGATGAGGGCTCTTGTTGGGGCTCAGGGCAGCGGAGAGGCTCGTTGCTACGGTGGAAGTGCATGGTAAGGGCAGCGTGCCTTAACATTAAGGGGGTGGCAGGCGCTAGGACCCTGGACAAGCATACACATCACAGAATGACCCGGGGCAGCATACACCACACAAAGTGACCCTGGTGCCTACTGACTGCAGTGTGTGTGTGCCCTGCAGTTGATCATGCCCCCAAGTCTGTACCCTGGTAATGTAGGCTATACCGTGCAATTATAAATCCCCTCCCGCCCCCCATACACAAAAAAATCCTCTGACACGAAAGACGTGACCGAAACAGTGAATAACAGCAAACAGCTTTTAATAATCTAATACACAGTGGGGGGATGAAACTTGGATTTGGGACTGGGTGAGCCTGTAAGGGAAGCACTTCTACAAATTTATAGCGTGAGAGGTGTGTGGTACATTAGCGCTATGCAGTGGTGCAGTGACAGTTCTCACGGCCCCTACTGCCCCTCCGTCTTGTACTTTTGGGTGAGGGGGGGGCAGGACTTCTTGGCGGGGGAGGGCGGTTGCAGATACACTGCAGGGGGGCTCTGTCCTCCTGCCTGCGGTCCTGCAGAACATCAACAAGGCGCCGGAGCGTGTCCGTTTGCTCCCTCATTAGCCCAAGCAGCGTTTGAGTCGCCTGCTGGTCTTCCTGCCGCCACCTGTCCTCCCGTTTGATGTGTGTGCGATGCTGTTGACATAGGGTCTCCCTCCACTGTCTCTGCTCTGCCGCCTCGGCTCTGGAGCAGGCCATCAGTTCCGCGAACATCTCCTCCCTAGTCTTTTTCTTTCGCCGCCTAATCTGCGCCAGCCTCTGCGAGGGGGATGCCGGGGCAGTCCGGGAAAGAGCCAAAGCTGTGTGATGGGAAAAGTAACTGATTTCCTTGAACAGATACATGTTTGCGAACAGTGAACACAGTCTAGTCAGTTTCTCTGAACAAGACCATACAGGGCAACAAGTCTCACGAGATCTCAGGACAAGTTCGAGATTTTGGAATACGCTCTCATTGGCTGCGGCATTGCACAGGAGAGCGGACAAGTGGGGAGAGACAGCTGAATCCGTCTAGCAGACAGTCCTGGTAAGCCTTACAGTACATTCTGCTTATCAGTTAATGGATAGCTGTGCCCTCCCGCTAAAGGCAATCTGGAAATCATATACTCTGACCCTTTTCCAGCCACTCCCGCCAGTGCACGGGAAAGATCAATGTATGCTTTTCCTACGTGGCCTACAACACGTGGCTGTTAAGCGAGGGTCATTGTTATGCAAAGTAAAAGTCAACCATTCACAACAGTAACAATACACTAATTGCCCTAATTAGATGCAGCATTTCATGAACGAGATCACCCTGATGCGGGTCCCTCGGAGTCACAAAGAGCGGATGCTAAGGGAAGCCCTGCAGAGACCAAGACCATATGCGGCCATGCTTGTGGAGGCGATGATTCCCATCTACATAAGGATGTCCTGGCGCGGAAGAGTGTGCTTCCACGGAGCACCCAACAAGGCACCTCTCCCCAGGAACCTCCTGCGGAGGCTTTTCGAGGACCTAAATGAGACCTTTCTTGAATTGTCCCTGGAGGATTATTGTTCAATCCCTATATGTGTGGACCTACTTTTCATATAGTTTTTCATTGAAAATTTTATATATAGTATTTCTATTTTTTATACCTGTTTTATAAAAAATAAATGTTTACATGTTTATAGCACTTACCGCCTGATCCTTCCCCTGATTCAGAGTCCGGGTTAACGGCCGGGGAGGGTTGGTAGGGGATCTCTGTGAGGGTGATGAAGAGATCCTGGCTGTCAGGGAAAGCGGTATTGTGTTCGCTGTCGCCTGCGCCGTCCTCCACAGACCCTTCCTCATCTTCCCCATCGGCGAACATCGAGGAGGAACTGTCCAGGTTCACTATGCCATCCACTGAGTCCACGGTCACTGGTGGGGCAGTGGTGGCAGACCCACCTAGAATGGCATGCAGTGCCTCGTAGAAGCGGCATGTCTGGGGCAGGGCTCCGGAGCGTCCGTTTGCCGCTCTGACTTTTTGGTAGCCTTGTCTCAGGTCCTTGATTTTCACGCGGCACTGCATTGCATCCCGGCTGTATCCTTTCTCTATCATTGCTTTGGAGACCTTCTCGAAGGTCTTTGCATTCCGCTTGCTGGAGTGCAGCTCCGACAGCACAGACTCCTCGCCCCACACACCGATCAGATCCAGGACTTCCCGGTCTGTCCATGCTGGGGACCTCTTTCTATTCTTGGATTGGCCGGACTCCTCTGCTGGAGAGCTCTGCATCGTTGCAGGTGCTGCGGAGCTCGCCCCGATGTCCAGCCAGGACGTCAGATTCAAAGTGCCCAGACAGGAAAATGAATTTAAATTTTCCCGGGTCATTTCCTGTGTGGCTGGTCAGAGAATCCAAGCTCCGACTGCTGTCCAGAGCGTCAACAGAGTGGTGCACTGTGGGATAGCTCCCGGAGCTACTAAGTTCGATTTGCATCCACACCTAGCCTAATTCGAGCTAGCCATGTCGAATTTAGCGTTACTCCACCTGTCGGGGTGGAGTACCGAATTCGAACTAAAGAGCCCTCTAGTTCAAATTAAATGGCTTCCTGGTGTGGACGGTTGAGCGGTTAGTTCGAATTAACGCTGCTAAATTCAAATTAAAGTCCTAGTGTAGACCAGGCCTAAGTCACATTGGGTTGTTTCTGTTCCCTGATTGAAAGAATAACAAATAAAAAGTAGAAAATAATGAATGCACCTGTAAAATATTTGTGTGAGGTGAAAGTATTCATGCAAAAAAATCTAACAACCCTCATTGGTGCAAATGGATGTGCCCAGTTTCATTCACTGTGATTAATTCATTAGTCACTTGGAATGTGAAAGAATTTCACAAACAGTTTCTGCCATGTTTAGCCAGCTCGGCTCCTCAATCTTTTGAAGGAAGAGGCACAAATGACATTTTTACAGGCCTGATCCAAGGCCAATAGAAGTCTTTTTCATTGACTTCAGGTTGCTTTTGATCATGCCCTAGCTGCATAACATAATAAGAAAAGGTTGAACCTACGTGCTTCGGAACATACATTCCAGATCTGAGAAAGCAGTCATATGCCGTAAGGAATGCTGGATGAACTTTTGGCGAAACACTGATATGAACAACTTTAGAGGTAGATGGTCTCTCTGGAATAAGTAGCCCTTCACAAAGGTTAAATTTAAGCATCAGTTGTCCAGTAGCCAAGTTTAAAACTATTTAATGAATGCTGAGCAAGCTTTTTACCTGTGCTCTGCCTCAAGAAAACTGGAATCAGATTGAAGTAATTTCTGTAATGGAAGAAAGATGGTGCTATTATAAAATATGACAGATAATGATGTCCTGTTTGGGGGAAATAGAGATAGTAACTAAATTACCTGACTTTGCACAAGAAATTGCTGGTTTACATTATGAATTAATAAACATTATGAATTAATAATTGTATTGGTTACCTTTCACTGAATTAAATTAAAGCGGGGAATAGGGGAAGGGGAAAGAAAATTATTAAGAATTACTTTCCATCAGACTCCTGGGAAAAACAGAGCAATGTGAGGTGGAATACATTGTTCTGTATTTCTAGTTTCTATTTCCTTTGTATGTTTGTGTTAATAATTGAAATGATTTTGATAACACCAAAATATCAGCATTAGACAAAGTTGGCAAAGAATTTATCAACCACAGAATAAATAGGTGTCTTTAGTACAAAGAGATCTTTCCACATTCTGCAATAATGGCCCAGCCACTAGCTTGTACTAGGATTGTCTGGGTGCGTTGGTTTAGTATCCAAGAATAATCTACTGTTCTGCTCTCTACATTTTTGTTTGTTTATCTCAATTTATTTTAATGTCATTGATTGATTCTAAACTAAAGCTGGTCAGGAATTCTCTAACAAAACACATTTTACTGGGAAGGTGTCTCAGGATGGAATTTCTGGCCAGAGAGAGCCCTGAATAGCCAACAGCCTGGTTCAGTCAGGCACTTCCCTGCATTATGGGAGATCTAACTTCCACTTTCTGCTCTGGATGGGACCTGAACCCAGGTTTCCCGTACACACAAGGTGAGTGCTCCTAACAGCTGGGCTACACAGTTGGCATTGATTGCTAGCCCAATGAACATTAAATGAGTTATACAAAGTGCACCACCTCCAGAAGGAGAAATGAACTCACTGGTTGAGTAAGAGCAGAGCAGTGACTTCAACTGAATGTCTCCAGCAGCTAAGTACCCTGACTCTCAGACTGTTGATGGGGGGTGCTTTCTGACTTCTGAGATGTGGGGGTATGACACATTTTGAAAGGTCTCATTGTTGTTCCAACATGCAACAAAAAAACACTTCAAAACCTTGACATGTTTTGTAAATTGGAATTCTTGTTTTCTGGCCAGCCCTATTCAAAGCCACCTAGCTCGTCTCTCTCTATAACCATATGTTTTTGCTATTCTCATCATCCTTCCCCATTTTCTCTACTGCATTGTAATGAGACTGTAAGCCACTCGGCACAGGGACACCCTCTTACTGGGGTATGTCTACGCTTCAAAAAACCCCAGAGCAGTGAGGCTCAGAGCCTAGGTCAACTTGGCTAAAAATAGCAGTATAGCGAATCTGTTTTGGGCTGGAGCTGAGGCTCTGAAACCTGGTGTTGGGGGGTCTCAGAACCCAGGTTCCAGCCCGAGGCAGAACATATATGCTGCTATTGTTAATCCTGTAGTGTGAGCCCAAGGCAGTTGAGCCAGGTCACAGCATTTGGTGGTGGTGGTGGTTGGTTTTTTGTTGTTGTTTTTTTGCAATGTAGACTATCCACTATGGGCTAGATTCACACAGCTGAATTAAATTCACATTGAATTCAATGGGACTATGCACTGGCTTATTAAAGTTAAGCATGCATGTGCCTCTTTGTAGAACTGGGCCTTAAAAACCAGCATAGCAGGGAAAGGCAGTAAAGCAAGCCAGGGAGGGCAGGGTTAAAGGAATGATGGATGTTTTAGCATCAAGTGCCTGCACATGTGATTTGTGGGCATGGATGGCACATGAACTGCTGGCTCGGGGAGGCTAGCTTCTGGCCCTGTCCCTTCTGCCCAAAGCCACATCCCTCCCCTGCCAGAGTCCAGAGCTCCCCCACTAGGCTGCTGCACCCCGTCCTTCGCCCCAGCCCCAGGCTACCTAAGTGGCCACAGCCCCACAGCGCCAGATGGGTGGGTGACACGGCCTCCAGACCCCCCAGCCCCGGAGCACAAGGCCAACCTGTAGCATGGCCCCAAGTCCCGGAGCGTAGGGAGGGCAGCGTGGCCCCAGCCCCAGAGCACTGGGCAGCATGAGCACCGGCCCAAGCTGCCCCTATTCCCAGCCCAGCCATGGGGAAAGAGCACCAGCAGGAAACAGGAGGGGGTTGGGGTGGAGCATTGGTGGGAGCATGCAGGGCTGTTTGGGGGAGGCTAGCCTCCCCTGGCCTGTGATACCCACTCCTGTGTTTGTAGGCGACGTGACTCAATCGGTATCCGTAGTTTTGATGCAGCTGGGGAATTATCAGCCACATCAAATTAGTCTTTAGCTTTTCATTCTGGGCTCCATTTATTGTCCAAATGACCACAGTCTCACAGAAGGAAAACAATCTTCCAGCTGGGGCTTTCTACTCAGTCATAACTCCTAGGGCTTAGCAGCTGCAGCCTTCTTTCCTCAGGAAGCACTGCAGGAGACTCTCCCTTCCTGCAGTCCCCTCTCAGCTGAGCCACTGCTATTTTTTATAATCATTCCCTTTCCAGCTGGGTCTAGTAATTGACCAGGGCTGCAGACCTCTGGCCCTTAAAGGGGTAAGCTACCTTGTTATAATAGCCCTAGTCATTGCAAGTTGTCACCTACCTGAATGTAAATCTAGGATATTTCCTTTGGGTTTTTCCCCCTCCCAGAGTTTTGTAGTGTTTGTAGAAGGTGGCAGACTAGATAATCCTGGAGACTGAAGACATCAGTATGCCACAGAACATTAAATGGACAGCAGGAGTGGAACCAATAAGAATGATGGCTTTAGTGGTGATTTTTGTGTTTCAGCTTAGATACCACTGTTAAGAGTGCCTTATAAATACCTTAAATAGGTAGCTATGGATTTCTCTCCCCTAGTAATTGGGTTGAGACCATATTTCACACAGGTCACTAAACCTCGATCAGATGATGTCTGTTATCAGTCAATGGGTTGGGATGAAACCATTATCCTGGAGATGAAAGGCTCCATTTTCACTGAGGCAAGGACATGGTTTAGCTTAGAATCTACTTCTTTGCAGTCTATACCACTGGTTTGAAAAACCAATGGGAGGGGAGGCCACTGATGTTCTGTAAGCATGCTAAAAGTCAATGTTATCAATTTTTCTGTCATGTTCCCCATAAACAATTTAGTCTCTTCTGGCTGGACTCACAAGGGAATAGATAAGCAGTGTAATGCACACTGGCTCTAGTCATCTCTGTGGGACCAGTTCTGGAGTCTTACTCAATATGTGTCCTCTTTAAAATGGTCTTTTTCCAATGTACTGGTGGTAGCAGAGGAAGACATGTAGGCCTTTGGCCCTTTGTTATTAGTTGCTAGGTTGTTAGCTAGCAGTGTGGTGCTATCACATGCTTTGAGTATCTTTGAAGTAGACAGCACATCACTGACCTTTGATTGAGCAGCAGTGGCAGCAGCACGAGCACCAGACATGGCTGCATGTCCCTCCAAATCCCATTCAATTCACAAACCAGAGGAGTCTGCGGTGGATGGAACCACCAGTTGTTGTTGTAGTCAACTTCCTCTTATTGTGAATTTTTTTCATGATGTTAGATGCGTTTCAGAGAGAGCTATAGACCAGCAGCTGATGGCAACAGGCAGAGGAAAGGCAGGGAGAGGGAGAGAAGGAAACACGTAGGCAATGTCAGAGCAAGGTTGAGTTGTTGGCAGCACGTTTGAAGTCGCTAAGGCAGCTACTTGATAACCGTATTCAAATGAAAATGCACAATAGAAAGGCTACTTAAAAAGAAATCTTCTTTCTTTCCTAGTAAGGAGATATCTATGCTGACAGGGTGGGATTGCTGTAGCTACAGTAATTGTAAATGATGTATGAAAGTTAAGTGGAATATCATGCTCCATGTAGCTGGGTGTTTCTACACTTGTAGCTGTACTGCTGCTATGTGCAGTAAGGTACAATACTGAGTCCAGTTGCCAAGGCTTGGTGGGAGATAGACACTCAGGCATCTCCAATGTTTATTTGTGTGTCCTCTCTGCTACATTAACTCCTCCACTGCCTCAAAATGTTTAACATAGAGCTAGTGGCATGCATATGTATGTTGGTCCTGTGTTCATACTATAATAAATCAATGGCTCTAAAGATGCATATAGTATAGCACGAGGATCATCTATGCCAAACACGTGGCGAGGGGAGGGGAAGAGAACCCAACTTTGGACTCTGATAAGCCACACTTCTATCAACTGAGCTATAGGCTAACTCCTCCTGTAGTGGTTTGCTAGTAGCCAGCAGACTTCAACTTCTTAAGCCAAGCACTATGTGGCCATTATATATGCTCCTCTTCCCCCCCTCCCCACCATAACACTTTATTTTATTAAAAAAAAAAGACCTCAACTGAAATGTGAAGATTGCTGTTCAATTAAAAATGTTATAATTTAAAAAATCATCTAACAAACAAAATATGCCTGAGAAAATGTTGAACAGAGTCAGGATGTGACATTAGAAAAAAATCACATGGAGAACAAAGGGCGTGTCCTATACAGGGGCCAACAATAACCAAAACACGGCTGAAAAGCTGTATTGTCTGAGGGTTGTTTCCACAAAGTGGGGGGAGGTGGCTTTAGCTAGGTGTCCAGTGAGTGCAACTTCCAAGTGGGAAGCCACAGGCAGAGCTTGATTACACAGCCGAGCAGGCTTGGTAGTGGAGACCTTAAGAGTCTGACCGTATCAAAGGTCCTGATTCACAAGAGCACTCAAGCGTAAGTGCTGTACTGAATAGAGATGCTTTCCTGAATAGGGATCAGAGTGTAGATACCTTTCAGGCTCATAGAGGAATTTCTGAATATAACCAGGTATCTCCCCATCAAGGATTTTAAAAACCAACAGGGTCCGCTTAAAATAAAATTTCTATCTTATTTTCTATCCCTTTCCTAAAGGTTCCTAACATTCTGTTGGCTTTTTTGACTGCCGCTGCACATTGAGTGGATGTTTTCAGAGAACTATTCACAATGACTCCAACATCTCTTTCTTGAGTGGTAACAGCTAATTTGGACCCCATCATTTTGTATATATAATTGGGATTATGTTTTCCAATGTGTCTTACTTTGCATTTAGCATATAATGCAACCCCTGTGTAAATTACATGGTTCAAAGAAAAATTTTTGTACCATGTCCAGAGACATGGATTTGCATGGAATAGGCATAGGTGAAAATAACACCCAGGTTCTTACCCCATCTTCCTTCTGAGCTTGCCATCTGTGATGCAAAGGAAGCGAACTCGGTCATAATGAAGCCAACACCTTTTCACTAGCATGCCTTTTGTTTTCCCCAGGTTGAGACCGAGGCATCTCTGATGCATCCCAATGTTAATATCATCCAAGCATCCCTCCAGAGCTGAGAATGAGCTAGAAAGGGCCACAGAGCAAGAAGTGGACAATTGTATTATCACCATCCTGAAGATACTCTCCTGCACATTTAGGAATATTGCCATGGGGCCTCATGCATGAGTTGAACAACATGGTAGATGGGACAAATATGGAGGGATGCTGTATTTGAAATATCTTGGTGATAACACATTATCCATCAACACGAAAGGGGCACTCAGAATGCATCAGCAATTTCCTCTAAACAGTGAAGTGATAGCTCTGGATCAACTTGAGTCATCTCAGACTAGATCATCTGGTTCCATGTATGCAAAGGGGCCAAATGACCCTGATCTGAAACATAAGGGAATCACTCCCAACCAGACCAATCACTCCCAACCTGGTCTTGAGCTCAAGGGAAGAGTTGTTTGGTGTTCAGTGGTCACTCAGGCCAGAGCCTCAAAGGTTTCTAAATACCTTTGAGGATATGGGCCTCAGTGCTTAAGCTTCTTTATTCTGTGCCTTGATCCTACCACCTGTATATAATAATGAGAGCACTGCAGCTCCCTGCTCAGATTCTGTCTAGGCAGCTCAGACTTTAAAGGCACAGTCCTCAATATCACATCTTCCCTTCCAAGCAAAAACTTAACAGCAACACTTAAAAAAAAAGTGCCCCCTGCTCCACAGAGCTTACAGCCTAAATTTAGACTAAAGAAAGAGAACAGCAGGAGGGACGTTGGTTGTCAGCATGTTCTAAGACTGCTAGGAAGTCATGGTGAGATGTTCTGAGATATAAAAGGTGACCACTGAATCATTGGAAAACCTTAAGATTAGTTCTTCTTGTGCCAAATGAAGAAATAGGTAATTTCTTTTAAGCGTTTTATAATCCCTGTATCTAGGTGTAAAGGTGAGTAAATTCTTCTATATCTGTATTATTATTAGATGAAGAAAAAATGGTGAAATTACAGATTCTCAGATTGAGTTTAAAGCTTTAAGGCCCAGATCCTCAAAGATAGTTACCTAACTCCCCTTGATTTCAGAGGGAGTTAGGTGCTTAAATACCTTTGAAGAGCTGGGCCTTAATGCCTGTTTGGATAAGGTACAGTAGACATAACAATGGATACTGATGAGTTACATGAAGCTATGTTACATGAAGTCAGAAATCAAATAGATGAAGAATTAAATACTTTTAGGAAGAGTTTTGTCACTGAAGAAAGTAGTAAGCATCTAGAAAAGAGTAAATATAGTTCCATCACTGAAAATGGGAGATTCTGGGAAAGAGTCTGAAAGGCAGACCTGGTAAATCTGACAGTTATATGATGACATATTTTTTGTGATTATATTTATGGATAGCTTAAGGATACATTTGGAAAAGTAAAATGTAATAAGTGCGAGTTGGCATAGATTTGTGAAGAGGTAATCATGACAAACAATTTTGATTACATTTTTAAATGGAATAACGATTGGCCTACATATAGGGGAACCCTGTAGACATTTTATATCTGGATTTTCAGGAAGATTTCAACAAAGTTTCATGTGCTGTATTACTACATAAGCCCTCTAAATATGGCTTAGATAATAAGTGTTAGGATGGCTAAGGAATTTATTATTAGAAAATTGAGGAGGAACGAGCTGGACTGGATATATAAAGACAGGAAATTGAAAGCAGAGGGGCTGCTGGGAAATAGAAAGGAGTAGGTGGAGGCTGCAGAGACATGTAGCCTGCAGTTGCACCGTGGGAGGAGGAAATAGTGAAGCTGGGAAACCCAGAAATGGTAAGGTAAGGGCCCAGGGAAAGGCAGTAAGGTCCAGAAGGGAACAAACTTTGACCCCTGGCTAGAGGGTCCCTGAGTACAGGGCGGGCCCGGGTTCCCCTGTCAGCCACTGAGGGAGTGGCACTACGCGGCAGTGAATGGGAAGATTGCCCAGGGTTGCTGAAGGAAGAATTTGGTACCCTGGAAGGGGGAAACACATAGGGCGACCTGGCCGGAAGGCAGGAGCGGGGCAAGCTCCCTGAAAATGTGGGGCCACTGGCACCCGAACCATTCACTGCCCCCATTCTTGCCGAAGCCCTGCCTTCATGCTGCCCCTTCCCCCGAGGCCTCGTTCCTGCGCCCCCACTTCCTCCCAAGACCTCTGCTCCTTCCCCTCCATCACTCACCTTTATGGCCAGTAAAAAGTGATGGGGCCGCGGCCCTCTGGCCCCACTGTGATGTGGGGCCCCTGCCGGGAGGCCAAGTCGGAAAGAGGAGGAGGCTGCAGCTCGTGGGGCTGCAGACGGAGAGAGAGAGAGAGAGGTGGAGAGACAGCCTGCAACTGCGGGAAGGAGTGTTGAGCTTGCAAAGCTATTCCCCAGAATGGACAGAAGGAGGCACCGCCCTAGGGGTGAGTCAAGCACCCCGTCACAGGCTCCTGAGGCATCAGTGGAGTGACACTGATTTATATCAGCTGAGAATCTGACCCCCTACGATTAGAAGTGTAGCTGGAAGAACTAATCCCTGAAGTAATCATAGTTTAAAGAACGGTGAATTAGCTAATATGGAAGAACAGAAAATGTGATCTGATTGCTACGTGTGCTGCACGGAGAAGGCCTACAGAGCAAAATTTTCTATAGTCCCGATGTCCTCTTCTTCATAAAGCTTATACCCACGAAATGTGCACCTGCCATTGCATAGCAGCTGCCAAAATGGAGGCTGAACCCTCAGTCCTTCTAAAAACGTATTCCTCAGTATTTAAATGTTTGGTCCAATATGTAGTAACTGAAAAGGATGAAAATAGCAGCTAGCTTTTACATGGCACTTCTAATCAGCAGATAGTGAAGCACTTTAAAAGGAGGTCAGTATCACGGTCTCCATTTACAGGTGGGGAAACCAAAGCACAGAGGTGAAGTGATTTGCCCAAAGTCAACCAGCAGCCTAGTGGCAGGGCCAAAGACAGAACCCAGCTCTCCTGAGTCCCACTTCAGTGCTCTAACCACTGGCATCCTCCACTAGAGAATAATATAAGAATAATCAGCTACCACTTGGAATCTAAACACACTTGGCACTGTGACAGACTGACAATATCCTGTAATATCCTGAACAACCCTCTGGAATTATGATAGACTTTACTGAATTAAGTTAAACCTCATTGAATTAGGGTTAATACCTTTGGGCTACATTGTATACACAATTGCATTTTAAATGTATTGTTGTGGCATTGTGTGTATCTTCTCTAGTAGGGAGGAGGGATGCTAATGTATTTCCTGCATCATCAACCTTTGAAGCCATCACCCCTGGAGAGAGAGATGCATATATTAGTTCAAACTGGAGTCTCCAGAGAGAACACAGAGAGAACAGACTTTTGAATAAAAAGCCTGGGTTTAAACAAACTCCGGGTCTGATGCAGCAAATGGACAGGATTCCTGGTCTATGGAGGGCCCTAATCCTTAGGGTAGACTTGAAGGGACTGGGCCTTTGAGAATCCATAGGGTGGACTCTGCTGAGCTTATTAGCACGTATGTAGGTTCTTTTATTGATTTTAATGTTTTCTCTGTGATACTTTTCACCTTAAGAATAAAGGAGGCTAGCTTAGAAAGAGCTGTGTGGCAACTTAGACTGATTGCTACAGGTATGTTATCGGTATCTGAAGAGAAAGCAAGCAGGTCGGTTTAGGCAGGGAAATACACAGCAAAGGCAGGGAACTGTTCAGCCTGGACATACCCCAGTTAGAAGGGAGTGAGACACCAGTTTCCACACAAGAGAGGCAACAGCTGAGAAGGTAGAAGCTGAGAACGGGTGCCCTTGCAGAACCACGGAGGGGAAATACAGGTGGCAGACCCTATGCTGTATGAGAAATAGAACTGACAAAACTGGAGTGACTTAGGCCTGAGTGACGACAGTTGAGGATGTGACTGAACTATTTAAACTGGCCAAGGGTTACAACACATTATTATTTTTTACTGTAATTGCAACAGTGCCCTGAATGTGCTAGGCACTGTATAGACAGTAGAAAATGTATCTGCTGGGCTGAACTTACATTTAGAAAGAGATACAAATTACAAGGAAAATGATCAGGGCCTGGGCTGTCACAGCCCTGGTGGTTAGCCAGGCACTTGTCATGTGTAACACAATATAGCTTTTTGTCCCTCTCTCATGGCAATGCCACATATAACCACTTGTGAGTCTGCTGCTGCCCTTGAGCTAACAGATTGAGTCCTTTTATCTCAGCCAGCAGGTGCTCAGAGTTTTTCGATTCAGAGGGTCAATCCCATCTCAGATGTAGGGGACTCAACTTGTTGACCAAGATGGTACCATCCAGTTCTATTTCCGTATGCCCTGAGTACAGGCATTGCTAAATATATAAGTCCTAATAAATTAATCAAATACATGGCTACCTTCTTACCCAGCCTCATTTTATTTAACCTGTGTATATTTTTTTAATAGAGAATGATTAGGGGAAGCTGGTAAAACCCAATCGGAATTGGGTAGGAGGGAGCAGGGGCCATGTTGGGGATGGAGGAGGGGCATATGTGGGTTCTTCATCCTAAAACCTACAGAAATACTTGTTTAAGTTAGAAAAAAAATTCAGGTGGAGAGATGGGAAAAACTATTAGAAATAGTTTGCTCAACCGTCCCTCCAAGGTGCCCACATGGTTACAAACTGGTTTGAGGTATGTCTTATTTCTTGGGTAGGCACCATCTTTTTGTTCTGTGTTTGTACAGCACCTAGCACAAGGAGGTCCTGGTCCATGACTGGGGCTCCCACATGCTATTGCAATACAAACACTAAATAATAATACATCAAATTTGCCTTCTGAAGCGTTCAGCTGATGAAAACTGCTTGCTCTACGTGCAGTGACTTTCCGTGGGTAATGACATTGCCTTAAAGCAATGGAGCTCTGAGTGAGCCACAAAGAATGCAGCCACCAGCAAAAAACATGGTGATGCTGAGCATGTGAACACTAAATAATGAGCTGGCAGTGAAAACAGAATAGCCCATGGCCAGTGGCTGGTCTCCCATAATATGTTCCTCTGCAAAGGGTAAGGCTGCACATGCTTAAATTTCTCCTTTAAAATAAACCCCTCTGTCCCTCCAAATCCTACCTCCAAAAAACTGAAAATCATCTTGTATTTCCTTATTATAACCACTTAAGGTAAGTAATATTAAACATCAATAGCAGTCAAGAATACAGATTTTTTTTAAAATTGCTGTTAGAGACATTGAGTCAAACGTCTGTAGAATTATCTACAAGACTCTGATGCTTGAATCCCTCTAGACATGAACTTTAGAAGAAACCCTTGCCAAATTGCAGCAATGATGAAAGTTTTAAATGATATTCAGTTTTCACAGGCTAGCAATAAATATAGCGTTACACTGTACATTGACCTTGCAAAGGCATCTGATAAAACGGCTTGTAGTCAACTGTAGGGATTTACTTGCTTGAAAACAGAGTGCAGCAAACTTGATTTATTTATGTACACGAGGCAATGTTACAGCATATACTCCCCACTCTAGTTTTTAAATAGATTGAAAGGAATTATGGTCAGCATTCAAATGTTTATTTCCATGCATATTAAAAGCCCAAATAAAACCCTGCATTTTTTTATTGACCACTTCTGTAGATAGTGTTATTCTCCATCTAAATATATAAAATTATATATCGTGTCATCATTGCATTAATCTGGAGTAGTAGGAGAATGTGAACACAAAGCCGATATTTTCTAATCATCACTTTTTTAACAGTCTATTTTTTCTCAGCTTGACAAATACAAATACTTACACTTGATAGTAATTTAAAATTTAAAATTCATTGGCAGCTAGCTGATAAGACATATATCAAATATTGGATTTCACTACTTAAACAGGCATTTCCAGAAGAACAAAGAGAATTCTGAGGATGACTTTCATTCGTTGCAGTGCCTCGATTATCAAAGTTCCTACTAACCAAAACTTTTGGTTCTGCTGTGTCCTCCGTAGCTTTACATATCAAAGGTCTGTTCTGTAGATAGCCTCTTTCAGACAGAAGAATTATACTGTATGTGTGGCACTCACAACTCAAATGCAATGTTGATTTACAATTTTGCACTCTTTAAGTGCAAGACTTCAAGGATAAAGGAAGAACTAACAATGTCTGAGAGTAAGAGAACAAACTGCTCTTGCCACTTTGAGACATGATGAGGCAGGACAGAATGGAGAGTCGTAAAATGCAGTGACAATACCCCGCTGGAGAGTGCTGTTTGGTAATGTTAAGATAGGCAACCAAGAAGACCATCCCTGTCTAAGAGAATTTACAATCTACATGACAGAGAGGGAGCAAGAGCTGGATGAGACAACGAATGAGGATGAGGGGGGTGGAGCTGTGTGGTGAATTCACAATAAAACAAACTGAGTTTAGTGGAAAAACAACAATCACAGCTCATCACTCCTCTAACTAACATGAGGGAATTCTACTCATGGTAGAAGGAAGTTTTTAAGAGGGATTTTAAAAAGAATAAAGTGACAGCTTTATTATTAATCATATTTATTATGCTAGTGCCTAAGGCCCAACCAAGAATGGAGCCTCATTGTGTAGTCACTGTACACACAAGAGTAGTAGATGGTTCCTGCCCGGAAGAGCTTACAGCCTGAATTGCGAAGACAGACAGCGAGAGGGTGGGAGGAGGGGTAGAAAACATAAGCAGAGTGACCAATATGATGGCAGTAAATGTCATTAATTCCATTATGTTTTTCTGGGTGGGGGGAGAGGTTGGGGACTAGGGAGAGACAGGCAGGAAATGAATTTAAACTGGAAGAGCTAAGAGCAAGCCAGATGCTAGCTGGTTGTAGACGCAGTAGCACAATGCAAGATGTTTTGGACAATGGAGTTCCAGGCACAAATGTAATGAAAGGCTAAGGTGCATAACTGAAAGTGATCGGTGGGGAGGCTGTGCAAATGTGAATGCTAGACTCATCTAGGCATATTTCACCTAATCAATTCCCTATCATTGCAGGGGCCTTGGGCATTAGTGGCACCTCAGTGTCTCCTGTTCTCTGCCTGTGGCACACAACAATTTAGGCTCCCGAGGACTGAAAAGTTTAGTTAGAACAAAAGCTATTGGGCTCAATATAAGGGTATGCAGGTGAAATTTAATGCTTGTGATATACAGGAGGCCAGACCTAGATGATCTAATGGTCTCTTGTGGCCTTAAACTTTGTGAAACGATGAAAAGTAAAGAGGCACAGTTCTGAGATGCATAATGGAAGCGCAATAAAAACCTAATCATTGTGAGGACAGAAGGGACAGGGCTAAAATGAATAGGGTTTTCAGTGACTACATGGAGACTATTTGGGAAGAAGACGTTGGGTTGAGAGGCCTGGAACAGATAGCAGTAATTGTGTAGTTCTGATCTTTTAACATACATCAGGGTTTATTTGCCATCTGAGCAGTAATTGCCAACTGAACTGCTCCATCAGAGGACTTTGCAAAGCACAATAACTATGTCAACACTCTTGCCCTGCTTTAAAATTAACTCAGACCCCTGGGTTTGCAACAGATGTTGGTGAAGGGGAGAAAAGGCATTAACAATACTTATTTTTAACATTAGTTCTGGAAAATAATCCTGACTCACATTAAGTTTTTCAGACTCAGAAACCAAAGCTAGCTCTGTTTTATTTGAAGGATGCTGACTGATGATTGTTTTTTTGAGATGATAAGGGAGATTTCATGTTAATTTGGAAGCGTTATTAATGTTAGTAATTAAGAAACAGTCATCTTTCTAAAATCTCAGTTGCTTTTTAAAACAACAACAACAAAAGGACACAGTTTGCTAATCAAATTGTTCAAGTCTTGAAAATCATATTTACCCACAAGGGGTATTTTCCATTTGATTTAATGGGATTAGGGCATTTGCAAATGGCTTCCTTGTATAATAATTATAACTTCTAAAACCTAACTTGAGGATCAGCTGCTGCTCAAAATGACAAGTTTCTGGCAGCGTTGTCTGTTCTTGTCTTAGGGATGGTGGTAATTCAAATTCCTCGTATCTCCTGGCAATTAGTGTAGCTCCTCCCCTAAATCACGGCTCAAGCCTCCTCCCCGATGCTTGCTAATCAGAGTAGCCTCTCCCTGCTCCTCGCATGGGTTGGGGCCTGGGTTTTTTGTTGCACCACCTGGTGCCTCCACCCAAGGTGACTCCATTTTGTGCCTGGGACACAAGGGGTGCTGTCCCTTGGGAAAATGACCAGTACTACCACTCTTAACAAGGAGTATAACCTAGTACACAGGAAACAAAATACAAAAATACAAACACCAACAAACAAATCGCAACACCCCAAAAATAACAGTGTAACAAAAGGGGACAGGAAACAGAGACTCTAGCGAAGGAAAGGGTTAAGGTTAACTAATAAATGCCAGAACAGTAATAATATAACAACTTCCTCACCTTCCACCATTGTGCCACATGTCCCAGCTTCCTTCCTGGCACCTTCCCAGGCAGATGGAATGCCTTGGAGATGAGTGTAACAGCACTGCAAATGGTGGCCAACTTAAAGAAAATGAAAGGGGACTCAGTGGTTTCACCCCTGGATGGGGCAGGGCCCTTTGTAGGTATGGAGTTTTGTTCCCTGCCTCTCTGGACACTGATCTGGAGCTGTCTGACCACACACCAGATCCCGCAGCAGTTCACAGTCTCCCTTTGTGGGGATTGGGAGCTAAAAAGAGACTCCTTGAGCTATTCTCCTTCTCTCTCAGCTCCAAACTCAAACAGCCCCCCAACAAACTAACCCTTGTCCCTTTGTCTCTGAGTCAGGCTGTCCCCTCCTACCAAAGGGGCTGAGCAGCTCACGCTCGTCATTGGCTCAGGAAACTGTCTGTATAAATCACCGCATCAGAAGCCTCCCTATTTGAATTTGAAGGTGTTTTTCAGTCTATTCTGTCCCTGGCCTGGACACTCAGCAAGCTCAGAAAGTCCATAAGGTAGGTCCCCCAGAGTCTCAGTCCAGTGTTCCAGGAGATGTCAAACTCCAAAGAAGGTGTGACCCTAAGAACCCCTCAGTGCCAACTGGCAAAGTGTTCACTATTCTGTAACAGTTACTCCTGACAGGCCTGCCAAAACTCAGTGCTTTAGCATTGCTTTCATAATATTTTATCCACAGAGGGTCAAGTGAGATCTCTAATAAAAGCTTATGTCATACTGATCCTCATAATCATTGTGACATATATGTATGGATGATATTTAAGGAGTTATGTATATATTCTGGGAAATATGTTTTAAAGTCTGGCTCACAGAAGATTGTCCACAGGCTACCTTCTGACCACACAAAAGATGTATATTCAGTGGTCTGCCTTACTTCACATGTGAAATAGGCATTGTAAAGCCACACAGTGGAAGCTTGTTTGCATACAACATCAACATGAAGACAACTTGGAGCCAGCGCATCAGGGAGTAAACCATGGGCTCATCCTGATTCTGGGAACAAAACAATGAACTTTGGAGATATAAGGAGAAGGCAAAAAGACACCTCTTTATTCTTAACCAAGGAAGCAAAAAATGCTGTGCTTTTGCATTGATGAAAGAGGGTCCCAGCCATGTTGGTTGGAGATGCTGGGAGATTGCTTTAGGTGGAAGAAACTAGGAAACATGTTATTTTTTGTTTATTTTAGATATATAATCATTTCTGTTTCCATTATTATTCTTACTCAGTATCTTTTCAATCTTAATCTTTGATAATAAATGTATGATTGTTTTCACTATAGATATATCTCAGTGCAGTGAGATATACTGGAGCTGATCCAGAGTTGAATTGAACAAGCTGGTATGTGCATTATTCCTTTGGAGACAGCTTATCTGGTAATTTCTGTGAGTGTCCAGTGGGTAAGACTGGACACTGCAGAGGAACACTTCAAGGTGACCTACTGTTAACCTGTAAGGCAAAGGAAGGGCTGGCAGAGCCCTGAGGTTGTATGGATAACTAATAGACTGGTGATGTCAGGGAATTGACACGCAGTTAAGCAGAAGAAAATTTTCATTTTGCTGGAGGCAGGCAGATAACAAGGTGACTTGCAGTACTGGGCACCCCAAGAAAGCATCACAGGTGGTACGCTAGACTCTAATGTCTTTGGTAAAGTTGGTAACTATTATCTAAAACTATCTGCTGGAACCAGCACTGATTTTTCAAGCTGTAGACAACTGTACACATCACCATCATCCATTCAGCAAAAGCAGGAAGTGAAGAAGTATATCCTATCTCGTTCAAACTACAGCAGCAGTGTTAGATCGTGTTGGTATTATTTGTTTATGGCGAAATCCATAATCTACTGGGATCTTTCCAGAAGTTCAAGAAGGGATGATCCTTGCTAGACAATCATGCAGTTTAAAGACAGACAGACTACGACAGCGTGTGTATCCCATACAAGCAAGAAATTGGTTACTGTGGGCCTAAGAAGCCAATTAACATACCAGGCTCCATCTGAAGGGGTAGCCAGGCTTAACTGATGATGAAGCCCAGCTGGGAAGGGGTTGCGAGAGGACTATAAACAAAGGAAGTTCAGTAAAGAAGCGGGCTGTCATGCAATCTTGCATGAGAGTAATGGCGAAATAGGACTAATATGGGAATCTCAGTCTTCGGTTGGAATGTGTACCGAAGACTGAGATTCCCATACTAGTCCTATTTCGCCATTACCCTCAGTTTGATAGCACATGGGCCAGGAAACATGGTTTGTTGAAAAGCTTGCTGTTAAAATTCCACTATATATTGCCTTTCGGCAAGACCAAAAACTAGATAGAGGTAGAGATGTTTGTACTTTCATAAGGGGAAGTGTTCTCTGCTTCTATGTAGTTTAATAAGTGCTGTTGAGATCCACATGTGGCAGAAAACTTCTCTAAGAATTTATTATATCTATAACCTATGTGGGAAATCAGAAAGCTTGGAATGACAAGAAACAGTGAAGAATGCTAAAAAACATATATTATATGTAGTGACCTAAACAATCATAATAAGCTGTGGGGAAGTAGGACAACAACTGATATTAATGGTGCATGCCTAGTAATGCTCATAGATGAAAACAACCTAGGGATTTTAAATGATGGCTCCCCAAATAAATGTAATGCAGCAGATGAAGGTTTTCTTGCTTAGACTGAGGAATTATAATACAAGATATTGAAAGCAAATGCAACTGGGAAATACACAAGGAAGAAGGAATGGGGTGTGATCATTTCCCTATACTTATTACTTTTCAAGGACAAAGTAAGGTTGAAGGTAATGGAAAATTACTCACCTGGAATTTTAAGAAAGCTAACTGGGAGCTATTTTCAAATAAATGTACTGAACTGGTGAATGTTTCCTGTGAGTGATAACATAGAGAATTTCAATGATTATGTAATAAAGGGGATAATAGCAACAGCTACTATAGCCATTCCTAAGATATTGAAGTACCCCAAAACCAAGATGGAATGAGGAGTGCAAAATGGCAGTTAAAGAAAGGGGGGGAAATTATATAAGGAAGCAAAAAATATAATGAATAGTGAAGAGGGGAAGGGGCTAATTTCTGGAGAGGGGACTAGAAATCACAACTGGCAAGAAGAAAAGCAATCTGCAAAATATCTTTGATGCCTGTATACAAATGCAAGGAGTACGGGGACCAACCTGGATGAACTGGAAGTCGTCATGGTATATGAAGAAAATTATAACTAACTTGGCATTACAGTGATTTGGTGGGATAACCCCCATGATCGGAATGCCAGCATTGAGGGGTAGAGCTTGTTTCGAAAGGCTAGGTAACGGGGAAAAGGAGGGGGTATTGCAGTGAATGTGAAGAACGTGTACACTTGCTTCAAGATCCAAGAGGAAGTGAGCAACAGACCTACTGAGAGCTCTGGGTGAGGAAAAAGAACAGTAGCAATGGTATGGTCAGAGTCTATTATAGACCACCAAATCAGAAAGAGGAAGTGGATGATTCATTCTACAAGCAGGTAACAAGATTATCTAACACACATAAGCTAGTATTGATGGGGCATTTTAACTTCCCTGATATCTGTTGGAGGACTATTACAGCAAAACTTAATATGTGCTGCAAATTCTTTGCATGTGTAGGGGACAACTTTCTGATTCAGAACATTGAGGAAACGACTATGGAGTCCTCGATTTTGGATCTGGTTTGGACCACAGGGATGAATTAGTTGCATGGTTGGAAACTTGGGAGGAAATGATCGTCATTGGATAGAATTTAAGATCCTCTGGAAAGGAGGACATGAGAAAAACAAAACAAAGACTCTGGACTTCAGAAAGGCAGATTTTAATCAACTCAGAGGAATCATAGGCAACGTCCCATGGAAAGACCAATTAGGAAGAAAAGGAGTCAAAGGGGGTTGACAGTTCCTAAAAGATGTCATACTAAACAGCTCAACATCAAGCTATTCTGATGCAGAGAAAAGGTAAGAAGGACCACAGGAGGCCAATGTGACTGCACAAGGAGCTTTTTAGCTATCTAAAAACCAAAAGGGATACATACAGGAAAAGGAAGAAGGGGTGTGTCATCAAGGAAGTATACATGAGAATAGTATGAGCATATAGGGACAAAATCAGGAAAGTCAAGGCAAAGGATGAGTTATATGGAATGTGAGAGACAAGAAGAAAGTGTTGTTCAAGCATGTCAGACAAGAAAGAAAGATCAAGGACAGTGTGGGTCCGCTGATGCAATGGGCTGGATTCATGTAACTTCAGAAGTGGGTCATACGAAGCAAGATGAAGGTGAATATTTAATGCAGTACCATAAATCTAGAAGGTGCCTTACAGAGAGGGTTGAATATGCCTCCATGTCCTTAAACAGAATCTGAAATTGCCTAATGAAATGATCATAGCAGTCAATTGCAAAAAGATCCACTTGTGACTTAAAACTAACAATATTAATAACAAGGAAGATAAAATATCTCTGATAGGGACTTCTCCCCTAGTCCACGAGAGGCAGGATGCTTGAGCAACTAGGGTGCTAGGCTAGGCATTGGGAGATGCAGGTTTGATGCCACAGACTTTGGACAAGTCACTAAGTCTTTCTCTGCCTCAGTTCCCCATTTGCAAAAGTATATATAGCACTTCCCTACCTCGCAGGGGTGTTGTGAGGATAATTCAATACAGTAAAGACTATGAGGTGTTCAGAAACTACAGTAATGGGGCGCCATTTAAATGCCTTAGATAAGATCCGTTCCCACTCTTCAAAGACAGAGCTTTCTGTGTGCTTTGGCCATAAGTGAATTACTCTGTGAGAACATTAAAGAGAGGAAAGCTCCCTTTTGCATTCAATGCCACTAACAGAAGGGCAGAAAAAGAGTGGGGGGAGTTGAATTTCAGTGTTGCATAAATACAAGAGAATATTTGTCTTGTGCTAGTGATACCATTTTCCCTCCTTAAGACCTACTTGCTATCATAACACCTGTAAGAAATTAGCCAGCAATTACCCTGATCTTGCAAACATGCATATGCTTAACTTTAAGCTTGGGTAGTCCCCCTGAAGTCAATCAGGCCCAGATCCTCAAGGGTGCCCAACTACCAGTGATGTCTTTAGATGAGTAAAGTTAAATATGTGCATAGCTGTATGCATGATCAGGGCATAATAATAGTAATATAGAGCAGCAGCAGGGAATAGTGAAAACTTCAAGACATACATACTTCTTAACCCCTGTGTATGTCTGGTTATTCATTTTGGATTGTAAACTCCTAACGTCTCTGTGATTTCCTACATGTCTGGAGAGCACATAGCACATTTGGGTTTCTGCTTTATAAGTAATAACAAAACAAAATATTGTAATATGCATCTTGAGACTAAGGGTGGGCAACTGGTTCAGAGAAAATACAACTTTAAAAGTCTCATACCTCTGTTCAGATTTTGGGCAGCACCTGAGAATGTATCGAGGTTGGAAAGTTAACTCTTTTTGGCTATATTCCATCCTTTGCCCCCCTCCCTGCCTTTTGCTAGCCTGGAAGTAGAAATAATGAAAAACAGATGGATGCAGGGCCGGTGCTACCATTAAGGCGAACTAGACGGTTGCCTAGGGCGCCAAGATTTGGGGGCGCCAAAAAGCAGTGCCCCCAATTTTTTTTTACAGTGTTCCTCCCCGAGCGTGTGGTTGCTGCTCCACTTCTCCCGCCTCCCAGATTTGCAGCACCAATCAGCTGTTTGGCGCCGCAAGCCTGGGAGGAGAATTAGAGCGGGGGCGGCGTGCTTGGGGAGGAGGCGGAACAGAGGTGAGCTGGGGTGGGGAGATGCCGCATGGCTCCCCGGGGCGGGGGAGCTGCCGCGGGAGGGGTGCCTCAGGGCTTTGTTGATTGATTTGTGAATGATTTGAAAGCCAGTCCTGATGTTGACAATTAATTCAGCATTTGTGAGAATCGAGAGAGAAGTTTGAACAAGCAATTTTTGGATGATGGGGTATGTGTAAACTGTTGGGTTTGGGGTGTATAAAATGATATTAAACAGAAGAGAATAGCAAATGACAAACAGCAAATAACACACTTCTGGTACAAACCTGTGATGCTTTAGGCAGTTTAACATTTTCATAAATCCTCAGGGTTGATCCGAATATTCACAAATAGCAAACAATAGGACTCTATAAATAGCAACCAATCAAATCTTAACAGTTTATTTGCAAATTTTTCCCCCATTTTTGACCGGTTCGAGTGCACCTATACATGACCCAATTCTTTCCAATGTGGGCCTCAGATCAGGGGTTAGCCCCATAATCCTGCCTTTGTCACTTACAGATTAGACTGCTGCAACTGCCTTTAGGGGAGAATGCAACTGAGTTATGGAAGGAGAAGCTGCCTCAGCACAAATCAACCCATTTCTGTCAATGGAAGCTGCTGCAACCAAATCAGTCTTGTGGTCTGCAAATTCAACTGTCTCCCTATTTGTTTCTGTTCCATATTCAAAGTCCTGGTCCTAGTGGTTTAAGATCTAGATGCCCTCAGATACTCGTTGTCCATCTCTGATTTATCTAGGCACTTGTGCTCCTCAGACACTATGCAGTTAGGGGAAACACAGGCTGAGACTCAGGCACTAAGTCCTGGCACCTGATTCCAAGCTTAACTGTGTTCAGGTAAAACTAGAAGATCCACATTTCCAATAATGCCTTTCACCCGTAGTGATACATTCAGCATTAAGGTGACCAGCTCTTTGTGCTGTAAAGGTCAGGGCAGTCAAGTTTGCTAGCAGAACAGACCAGTCCAGTCGTATATACCAATCCAAGACACAGCCACTACTTTGCATCTTGGAACAGGTCTCTGATAAGAACACCAGTGCTCTAATCCTGTAACAGCAGAGCACTAATATTTTAACAACCTAGGGATGCAAAAGGAGTTTTCAGAACAGGACTTCCCAGACAGTGGCTGTTCTTCAGTTTAAAAATGTTCATTACCTGTGCTAAGGCCCAGTTTTGCAGCCCTTATGCAGGACTTCAGTGGGAAGTTGAGCTGAGAAAGGATTGGACAGTTTGGCTCTATTTTTCTTGCTTCTTATCCTCTTGCAATTTTATATAAAAATAATTGTCCTACTACTTCCAAAATGGATGCTGAAGATTCTGAAGGCTACATCCTTTCTGGAAATTCCAGAGTATGTTCTGTTTTAATTTTCAAGACCTTGTTTTCATCTTCAGTAAATTCAATTACGATGGCAAAAGCACCAACCAACCAACACAGCAATATTTTCACATGGAGAAAAAACCTAAGTCAGAAACCAGACTGTTATATTTCGGTTGAGGAAGTTGTAGAATCTAAGCAGGTTATAGAGAATGCACAATGTAAAAGACTAAACAATGATCTTGGTGGGAAAATAGAAGAAGAAAAAAATTTAACATACAGAATTTGGGCTGTGGGTCTGTAGAAGGGCTCAGCTGAGGCTTGTCCCTCCGCGGGGCTGTGGGGTATCCCACTGCCTCGCACTAGGTCACTCTGGGCCCAAGCCCTGGGTCAGGGCGGGCCAGTAAACAAACAGTTGGGAGCTCGGGCCCTTAGGCAGGGGCAGAGCCAATAGTTCAATGGGAGCCCTGGCCCTAGGTCAGGGCGGGGCAACAAACACACAGTCAGGAGCTTCGGCTTCTGAGTGTCTGGTGCGAGGGGGAAACTGTCATCTGTGAGTGGGGTGGCAGGGGGGATGCAGGCCCACCCACTCCACTGCATCCCAGCCCAGGGCCCTAGCAGTGGCAGAAGACACGCGGCTGCGTCAGTGGGGATTCTGACCGCAACACACTGACAGTGGTTCTGGCCCTGCTGTGGCCAGGCCAGGGTCGGCTGCCCCCGGGCTACTTCCGGACTCCCCGTCGTAAGGTACCTGGGCTTGGCCGGTGTCCTCGGCGGTTCCCAGCACCATCAGTTCCTCAGGGTAGCTGGCAAGGGGTAGGCTTGGCTCCTCCTCGGGGTAGCTGGCAAGGGGTAGGCACGGCTCCTCTTTGGGGTAGCTGGCGAGGGGTAGGCACGGCTGGCCTGGCCAGTTGTCGGGTCGGCCGCAGCCTGCCGGCGTCCCCCAACCCGGAGCTAGGCCACAGGCATCTGGCCTCTCTGGTGGCTGGCTCTCAACTGAGCTTTGCAGCGAGGCTTTCCTACTTCCTGTCCTGCGCCGTGACCTCTGGGGGGCGGGCGCAGGATCCATGGGCTCTGCCCACATTGGTGCTAGGAGAGGCTCGTCCTTCAGTGGGCTGTGGGGTATCCCACCACCTCACTATAGGGTCACATAGTTATAAACTACAGAAACCTCCAGAAACGCTGATGGTGCAGGAGCAGGTTCTAGCAACTACTCATGCCAGTCTCTGGATTATAGATGTGGCAATGATCCACGAAGTCCCTTTAGAAAGTACATTGGCTTGATAGCAAAATGCCCATCATGATGCTTTTAGACCAATTCCCTGTGGACATATCCATAATACACAAAATCAACCATTATTATGGGAGGGGCTATAGCACTGTTTATTATGAAGGTTGCTTGACACTTCCCATTATAAGACCCTGTTTTAAGTTGCTTGTAACTTTTTCAAACTTTAACTGAAAGTTAACTTTAGCTGAAATTTTTTTCTTTAGTATTTACTATTTATAGTACAGTCGCACTTAGGAGGGACCAACAATAGATCAGGGCCCCATTGTGCTAGACACTGCAAATACTGAACAGAGAGATTATCCCTGCTCTGAAGTTCTTATAATCTAACCACGACTGCTATTCTTATTGCCAGACACAAAGCCTGAAAGAAATCCCATGGATTGAAAGGTTATGGAGACCGAACAACACACGACATGGTCCGTCTGGGTAAGGGTTGAGGCAGAGTAGCATAGGGAAGTTAATATAGCCACTGCCTTTGCTGCACACATCTATTCTTTGTTTCATCTTCAGGGCTGTCAGTACCAGCATGCAGATTAAACAAGAGCTGGATAAAACACCCCATTACATAATAACCTCATTTTGAGAGTATGTGAGTATTGTATGACACAACTGACACAAGATAGTAAATTGAAAACTATAAGGTTGACATTCCATTGTCCTTGGAGATTTGCAACACATACATAGACACACTGATCGCGCTCTGCTGTGAGCGCTCCAAAGTTGTTGACATATCAGTAGGAGGTTAGCAGGAAGTGTCATTCTTTTGTTTCACTGCTTTTTTAAAATTCAGTTTGTATCACAACCTTTATGTTGTTTGTGGAAAGACAGAACCTTTTTATCCTGATGGTTAGAAAACACACACTAAACATTCTTGCTGTGTCAATTGTGTCTGTACCTCTTTAAAATAAATGGCCTTATTCTGCCACCCCAAATCATATTGACTATTATTAATAATTATTTCTATTTTGGTAGTGCCTAGGAGCCTCAGTATAGCCTTTCTGCCAGGTGGAATTGGCAGCAACATGGTCCGGGTCCAATATCTTGGGGTCCCTCTTAACAATACAAATCAGAACCGGCTTGAGCTTCCACCCAGTAATCTGGGAAAATTAACCACCACTCCAGGTGCTTCAAAGAGTCAATACCTCCCCACTCGCAAGCACGGAGTCTGTGTATAGCAAAGAAAACTTTTAATAAAAAGGGGAAAGAGTCCAGCATTAATTTGGGAAAATGCCACAACCATGATTTGGAAGCAAATGACCAAGAACAAACACCCGTCCTTTGCCTCAGTTTCTCACCTTTCGGTGTGAAATTCCAACAAACAAGTGTTCCTTTAACATGCCACTCCTCCCTCCCTCCACTGCACCCCATTCACAGTTGCTGCCCTGGGTCAGCGAAGACCCAGAGTTCAGAGGTGCGTTCACTTGAGTTCAAGGGGCTGGGTGTGGGGGGAATGTCAAGGAATGCCTGAGCTGCTGTGCCACCACTGCAGCTGGCTCACAGTTGCTGCCATTCACTCTGCTGCCACCATATCCGCTGCTGTGACCCTCTGATACCTCTGCCTCTCTGCTGCAACATCACTGCCTGAAGTCCCCCCGTAACCCAGTTTTTAATGTATAAGGGGGGTCGCACTCAGAGGCTTGCTGTGTGAAAGGGGTCACCACTACAAAATTCCGAGAACCCCTGGTTTAGATATTAGTATCCAAATATTCAGGTATATCACTCATCAAAGGTTATCTTAAGAGTAGCTTGTGGAAAGCAAATGTAGCAATGAGCATAATTGTCCCTCAGTAATTGAGAATTTAGAATATGTTGTCCCTTAGTAAATACAATTAATCAGAGAAGTATTTCAGTTACTTTCCCGACTTCACTTCTCAGTGGCACTCCAGCTCATCTCTCCTCGTATTGCCAATTGGTAACCCAACACCAGCCAAAAGTGATCATTTTGGCAAAGCAGCTCCATCATGCTGTGCATCTAGGCAGAGTGGGAGTGTCTGTGCAAACAAGATCTGCTCCTGAAGTCTTTTCCCACAGCTCATCACTAGATGTCAGGGGAGAACTCTTTCATGCCTGGCTTACATAAATATAAGACAACAGATGGAGACAGGAAAACACAAGGAAATAATGAGACAATGTTGGCCAGGTGATGGGCAGTGTTCTCATTACCCCCGCAGCCTAGCCATTATCAAGTTTTTCATAGGCATTGCAACAAAGGTGAACGTTAAGGCGGGTTTTGAAGGAGGATAATGAGTTAGTTTTGTGGATGGTAAAAGGGAGCTCCTCCGAAACAAGCATGAGCGGCAGAATGGAAGAAAGCATGAAAGAGCTTGTTTGAAAATTTAACTTGTGGGCAGCGGAGGCTGGCATGATGGGCTGATTGGAGGTGGAAGTTGACATCCCAGTAGTGAATGAGAGATGATAGGTAAGAGAAATAGAGGGATGATAGTGGGCACAAGGGAGAGCTGGCTTTGGAATGGGATCACTGGAGCAAGTAGAGGGCTATAGGAGGAGAGCAGAGGAGATAGGGTGACCAGACGTCCCGATTTTATAGGGACAGTCCTGATACTTGGGGCTTTTTCTTACATAGGCTCCTATTACCCCCTGTCCCAATTTTTCACACTTGCTGTCTGGTCAGCCTAAGAGGAGATATTTTGTGTCTGTGAAAGGGAAGAAGGAGAGTTGTAGGAGCAGGAAGGGGAGAGAGGTCACTTTACCCAGGCAAGTATTCCCTGGAGACTCTCTATTGTTGGTTCATGAGTGGCTGGCAAAAGAGATTTACAGTTTGTCACAAGATCACAGTGTGAGAGGAAGCCCAGGTTGTAAACCAGAGGGCTCAGTGGTACCCCAGTTCCATGCACCCCGGAGGTACTTGTCACAAATGTGACTCATTAACTTCACCAGGATTGTGAGGGTAAAGAGTGTACTGCTGAGTAAGGGTCGCAAAACCACTACCAAAGTCATTATTTCTTAGGGAACATCAACACCAAAAATAACCCTAACATTATTTAGTGTTTTGGAGCAGATATAATCTCTTGCTCAAATGATCTTTGTTAGGCTATTATTCTTAAAACATGTAGCTAGAGCGGAAAAAAACCCTCACATGATTTACATGAAGCAATTTCAGCCGCTTGACTGTATGTAATTGCAAAATCTGGTTTCTGGATTGGTATTGTGCATCTGATAAACCCGTTCTTGTCTAACGTGTAATTGTGCAATTATGTACCATCCTATTCATGGTTTTAAAAGGATGTAGAAATTGTAGGATAATTTAACATGCATGTTGATTACTTTACAGTTCAGCATCATAGTTATTTAAAGGGCACATTTAGGCTGTGTTAGTTTAGGCGGATTTAAGCCCAGCATTTAGATTTTGTGAAAACTAAATTGGAAATGGAAATGTCTCTTGGGTTTTTGTTTGTTTTTTGAAATGTCTGTGAAAACAGTTTTTGGTTTAGATTTAAACATTCCCCTCACAGTATGTGCAACCAAACATCACAGCACTAGGTGAGTGTAGGAGAGACAAAGAGAAAAACTGAATAGTCTATTTCCATTGTTACATGCTAAATATAATGCAAGATGTAAACAAGCCACAAAAAAACCCCAACCCTTCAGTCTGCTCTGGGGGGATGGATCCCTGCACGGAGCCCCACTGACGTCAATGGGGAGGTATGGCAGCTGGAAGGAAAGGGCCCAAGAGTGAGAGAAGTAAATAAGATTTTTAAAATTCTGTCACACTCTAAGCTGCTGGTTGTAGTTCAGGGACAGATATTTGGGGATTTAAATGGCTGTTGTGAACTTCAAAAATTACACTCTGAAAACTTGTTTCCCTACTATTGGCTGGGATAATTTTCCCCACATTTGCCCATAAAGAGTCCCCTCTCCCTCCTCCCAGCACAGAAAGGAGGGCCCAGGATGCTGTTGCCACCCCTCCAAACCTGGCAGAGCATGCACCATTGGCTCAGAGGCTGGAGGCTGGCCAGACTTGAAGTAGGAGCATGTACATCCTCCACCAGCCCGACAGAGATTCCAGTAAAAAATATTTCCCTTCATCAAACTACATACACATGTACAACTTTCAAGTGTAGACATAACGGGAAAACTCTTTTCTTTCCACTCTAGCCATTACTATTTCTTTCTCACTGTGGCAAGAAGCACATTGCACCGTCCCATGAAACCCCACCTAGTCCTTTCCTACCATTTTAAAATAAAGCCGTAACCGTGGACTCTTATTATCTGAACAAAAACAAACACTGCCTGTTTTCTTTCCAGCTCAGGGTTTGAAAGGATATAAGCTTGCTGTGGTCCTGCCATCTGAGGAATTGGCTCCCAGCAAAATCATAATCTATTCTGTTTAAAGGAGTTCAAGGAGCTTGGAATCACAGATACAGACCGTTCCAGAATAAATGAGGCAATGTTAACAAAACCCTCCATCAATTCTGTGCATTGTACTGGCACTAAACAAAGAGAGAAAGAAAGACACCCGCCCCCCTCAAAACAATATCCTGTACAAATACTGCTTGATGGAAGGGGCCCCTTTTACCTACCCACCCCTTCTGTTTCAAACCCCAAGACATTTACTTTGATGTCTCCCAATCAATTTTCCTGGTGCACAAAGAGGTCCTTTAAAGTCAACTAAATGGTCTTTCTTTCTCCTTGTCCTTATGGAATCACAGCAAGCAGGATCACATCACTCTGAGCTCCCTGCACTGTTCCTGGTAACCCCTATGCACTAACCTCTTACACACTACACCTTCCTGCGTCATTCTACTATGTCTATACTGCCACTTCAAAGACTTAATGTCGCTTCAAGGGATACTGCCTTTAAAGAACTTCTCATCGGTGAGAGGATTTTCTCGTCATATCACATCCAACTTTTCAAGTTTCTTGTTAATAGGGGTCACCTTTGAAGGTCTGCAAATTGCTGAAAAGGTTCTTCTCCAAGTTCGTCATGTGACTGGAGTGGCTCTCTGAAGAGCTCTTTAGCATTCCTCCAGAGGAGTCTTTTATCTTCAGGAGCATCCCTGAGGAACTTCTTATTGTCTGGGTCTGGGCTTCCTTGAAGAGTGTTGATGCCCTCTGACAAGTCACTGCTTATGGGCAAATTTGTGATTCGGTGCCTATACATTATTGAGTTCAAGGGGAATTCTCACCTGAGTAAACTGAGCAGGATATGGCAAATACAGGAGTGAGTACAAGAGAACAGATTTTTTTGTTCATCACTAATAAATCTAATTGCTGTAAGAAACAAATAGCAAACCTTGTTAAAAATGAAGACAGACATCCTGCCAGGCAATACTTGGCATTTTAAATTAGTGATGGGCAAATATTTGTGTATGACATCAGAACCTAACTCTTCACTTTAATCTTGAGCCTTTTTGTTTGTTTATTTGAAAAAGTTTGATAACTTGTTTTCTTCCCCTATTTATTTTTAGTGCCCTCCCCAGAGTGCTGCACTTCCTTACACACGCTGGACAGTACCACATGCACTTCTGAAGGCCTTACTGCAAAGAGGAAGTACCAAAAATCTCATGGGAAAGCCTCTCCTCAGGAGATCTGCATACCTAAAGGAGCTACTTCAAGCTTTCCTGTGCCAAACCTGTGAGCTTTTTGAGGTTTGCTCATCACTAAGTCAATTTGCCAGAGTAATGATTGCAAGATAAGTTTTAAGTTCTTCTAGGTATTTCTTAGTGCCAATTTTTTTAGTGTACAAATTTTAAATGGGTTCTATTTTTCGCACATAGAAAATTCCTATTGCCTTGCCTTAATGTTTTAAGCATACAAGGAATGCAAGCCCAGGCCCTAAAATTCATTCAGTATATATGACCTTTTAATACTAAACAGTGTGTAACAAGCACATCCATTTTCCCACTTGCTATCTAGTAAAGTACTGTGCTTTCAAAATCCTGCTTTTTGAAGTCTGTTTCTTTATGTAAATTTTTAAAGGGTACTTATTTGATTTGGGGTTATGGTCTCTGCTTCTATGTGATTTCTGGAAGGGAGTTTACTTCTGAAAGCAGGGAGCCATTACAGAAACACCAACAATATAATCAGACCAATTGCTGACACTCTTAAAAATGATGTGAAAATGCCTGTGAATCTCAGTGACAAAAATAATATAATTTAGAGTTTAAGTAAAGGAGTAGATTGGGCAATTATTTACAGACAACCCAGAAACAACAATTACTGTCACAGGGAGAGCTAGATCTTCCCAATTACTGTCACTAGGAGAGCCAGATTCAAGTTTGAGTTATGACCTGGGCCTAGTGTAACCTTTGGGTTGGCTAGAATTTACTTCATTGTGCTTCTCCAGTGCCTAAAAAACCCAACTCCCATAGAAAAGCACTTTGAGACCCAGAATTCAGTCACTGAGGATATTCAGCAAGGATTGCACAGGGTCAACCTCACCACAATCAGATCCAAAAGAACAAAAGAATTAACTTATTTTTAAAGTATCAACTTTATAAAATCTTATGATAAAGAAACATTAATAATAATAATTTTTACAACATAATATGGCTGCTTTATAAGCCACATACATTATCTTCACAGTTATACATAAACATAAGAAAACAAATTAAATCTTAGCAGGTCAGTCCCCACAGAAACACACTGCGAAGAAACTCAGAGTTCCCAAAAGCTTAGGTTGAGTTCATCTGTCTCAGTTAGAGTCTTTAATCATCAAATCTATACAGTCTGCTGAGTCAAAAGCAACATCTTCCCTCCACTTGCTAGCAGAAATCTGCAGTTAGAATCCAAGCAGATTCTTCCTCCTCTGCTGAAATCATTCAGTTAGCTAGTCAGCTAATCAATTAACCAACCACTCAGGTAAGGGTATCGATCGGAGTGGCCAAACTTACTGACCCTCTGAGCCACATATGGCAATTGTCAGAAATTCGAGAGCTGGGGTGCACCTGCCGGGGCTTGGGGCTTCAGCCCTGCTCCTGCTGAAGCCCCAAGCCTTAGCACATGCGCCCCACAGGGCAGAAGCCCTGAGACCCCTCCCTCCCCACTGGGATGTGTGAGGGCGACACATGGAGTCACATACCCACCCCCCCAGATTTTTACCAGGGTTTGCTGGCCCTGCTCGGTCACATGGTGCTGTTGGGCTTCCCTCCGTACATGGCAGCTGCTGGAGCCAGCAAGCTGGGAGCTGAGGCCATGGGGAGAGGCAGTGGCAAACAGCTGAGAGTTGCAGGGAGCACTGCTGCTTTTGCTGCTTCCTTTCCTCCCAGAGCTAAAGCAGCAACTCCTCCCTGCAATTCCAAGTTGTTTGCCGCTACCTCTCCATGCAGAGCAAACAGCTGGGAGGTGCAGGGAGGGGCCACTGATGGTAAGAGTGGTGTGTGTGCCGGGGGAGGGGGGGACGTGACTCAAGATGTTGGGGGGGCGGTGAACCTTTACACTGTGCCCCCCCCACTCTCAGCAGGCACAGGTCATCTCTGATAGATGCAAATAGCCCCACCACAGGGCAGAATCCCCAAGCTCCCTCCCTCCAGTATGGCAGACGGACAATGGTGGGGTGGGGGGGGCTATGGGAGCTGCACTTGAACTGTAAAGGAGCCGTATGCAGCTCACGAGCCGCGGTTTGGCCACCCCGATGTAGATATTTTTAAATCCTGTTTCAAGACCAATACAAAACTGAGAACAGCAATGTGAATGACCCTTTCCCCCTCAACATATTTAAATAAGAGAAAAGTTGGCGACTCAGACAAGTTGAGACAATTTAACTAAAACAGTTTGTCTAAAATCAAACAACATTCAAAGTGTACAATTAAAATACATTATTTTTCCCTCCCAATTTTCCCTTTCTATAATTAACACTGCCTGGCCTTCCATGGTGGAGGGTTAACAATATCACTAACATGCTGCAAAGTGCTTCAAAGTTAGGGACAACAGCCTGCTTCCTGCTCCTGGGCTCAGCTTCTCCCTACCCACCCACTGCACATGGGCTTTTGCAAAGCAGCTGCCCTGTCTACTTGCCCTCATGGACTCTTGAGTCCAGCAACAGGAAACCTATTGAGCATACCCAAAACTACCACACCCAATTCCAGAAACTTCTAGTTCTGAGTGTGGAGAGCTAATTGTGCATCTGCCTAGCAACAATGACCCAGACACAACTCATTCCTACCCACCCTCCCAACAGAGCTCTTAAAGAGCTATCCCCCTATTAGGGATGTTGGTTACGCTAGCTTCCTCTTGGGCTCTGGGAATTCTGGACCCTGGAGTTTCAAATAACTGAGGCCTGCTTGAAAAATCTTCCTGTTCTCAGTGGGAAGGAGAGCAGCGACTGGTGGTTGAGTTGTGTCTCCAAGCTAAGACAAAGAGTGAGGGCTTCCCTATGGAGAGAGAGAGAGAGAGAGAGCTAGGAATGGAGCATGCAGGGGGCTTGGCTGAAAAATGTCTGTGGAAGAGGATAAGAAGAAATAGGCAGAAGTAGGAGGTAGCCCTGTGAATTGCAAAACAAAGCAGTTTGATGCTGAGAACAGATAGCTTCTTCAGAGAGGAGTCCAGCCCTGGAGCGCTACCCAATGATGCCATCTACTGGTGGTGGGGAGAAATCCTTGTAACTAAAGGGAAGAACTGAGAGGAAAGGTGTGGTCCCAGGGTGGGGAGGACAACTTGATTTTGAGGTAAAGGGAGAAGGCGACGTCTGCAGCCAAGGGGAAGGACTTATAGGTTGGAGGGGGCAGTGACCCCAAGGAGGGCAAAGGATTTGTCTTGAGCAGCTAGTCATTGTGCTTTACTTTGGACTTTCCTTGCCCTCGAGGGAAGGACTTCTGATTTGGCTCTCTGGCCAAATCACATACAAGCCTGAGGAAGGCCCTCTTTGGCAGGGAAGCCGAGGTATGGACAGCCTGATGCCAAACTTAGTAAGCTGAGCCTGTTAACGCCATTTTTTTCAAATATCCACAAACTTTTTTCTGTCTGTTTCAATTTACAGGCAGCAACCTTCATCTTCTCCATTCTGAAGGATGTATCTACCAGGTTTATTTAAAATCTGTTTGCCTGTTATCATATTCATATCCATTATGAGAACAGTGAATTAACAGGTCTTACAAATATGCCCCTATTAGTGTCCATTTTGCAGTCCTGTCTCTCACTTGGTGGCTTATTAGGGCTGCATCCACATGTGACTCAAACATGCTCTTCTGTCGCAGTGTGACTAGTTTCCAAGTCTCAACCCACAGTCTGCAATTGCTGGTAACATGGTTGCTACCATTGGGAATACTCATGCTCCCTTAACATCTGACAGTCTTATCCTGGAGGGTAACTCTGAATTCTACTGGAAATTGAGTACTGCCTGTTACTCATCAGTTCTCAAACTTCTGGAGACATCTTTCCATCTTTCCTTATAAATATACATCATTTTTCATCAGTAATATCCATTTTACCAAAATTATCAATCAATGGCAATACTATCCTTCTATGCTTTAACTTATACTGAAACCAACACTCCTCTGATTGAAAATGGGCCAGATGCATGCTGTATGCAATAAATGGTGGAGTTTTCAATTTGTAATAAGAGATTATTATGATTAATATCAAATATGACTTTGAATGATTAAACTCCTAGCCATACAATGCACACTCAGTGAGAGACCCTAATGGCTCCTTTCCTACTGACAGCTCTTACGTGACATTATTACTGCATCTAAAAACAGTTACAGAATCATCTCTAAAGCAGGATCCAGTTGATATTTCTGCTCCAAACTATCTAGCTTTTTAAAAAAAAAAGCAACAATGGTTCCTCATAGCTTTTATCTCAGGCAGTAAAAACCTGCTTGTCTAAGGGACCAGTTAATCTTGGAGCAAAATGCAGCTCAAGATACATAAACGAACAGCAGAAAATAATCCTTGCTGAAGTAAAACGTATATTAATTAGGCAGCCATTGTAAGAGGCAATAAGCTTCCCTGCTCTCCCTAACAATTCCAGTAGGTAACCAATAACTTTGCGGTAGAATTCTGGATCTTTTGCACTAAGTGGTTGGAGTTTATCTCACTATATATAACTTGCCACATCATCCCCTTAATAACTCATGTACTAATGTGTTCAACCAGTCTTTGACCCTGTAGATTAACACTGAAGATGTCTTGACTCCTAGAAGTTGTGGTCATTTCAGTTTGAAGCCTAGAATTCGCCAGCAGAACTTTTAATAACACAACAGAGGAAACGGACTTCACACACCAGGAATTGGCCACATCCCAGCTTTACTCTGGATGCAGGCACTGCTGGCGTTCTGTAGCGGGAACAGTGATTGTGGCTGGTTGCTCCTTGTTTTGGTACAACTGATGCTCTGCCTGTATTTTATTGCACACAATACTGTAACAAATGCAGAGCCATCCAGCAACTTTGTGGCTGTTGCTATGTTACAAGCCATGGCCTCCTGGAACTAGACAGTGACAGCTGGATGCTGTGCTCCGGAAAACATGAACCCCTTGAGCTAAAGCCAAAGCAACAGTTCCTCCGTCTGCAGCAGTGATGCAAATATTTCCCCCAAATATTCCGTCACATTTTCCATGGATTTTGCTCTCGACCCTTTGTGACTGCTGCTTACAAATTCTAGGCCTTTAATGACACCTTTACTTACATTGAGTAATGTCTTGCTCTGAGAGTAATTCCTCTGAAGACATTTAAATTAGCATATTTAACCCTCTAATTAGATGAATGGAAGCAGGTCACACCTGTCAAAGTTATTGTTTCAGGCTCAGGCAAACATCACTGCATGTGTTTGTACTTAGTTCTCATTGTGAAGGTTCTGTCAGCAAAGGATCAAAACTTATATTTTTTAAGAATTAAAACCTAAGATTCTGAAACACAAAATGGCACCCACCACAAAATAAGTGCAAAATCACAGTAGGCCAGCTCAAATCGGGCTTTGGCCCTGACTGCAGAATACACGTGTCAGTGCTGGGGTTAAAACTTGAGTTTCTGTTGCCAAGTCCTGGCTCATTGTATTAGACTGTTTCATTAAGTTAGCCTATATTTTGGCTGTTGAGCCCCTACTTGCATTTGGCAGCAGTGGGCAAATATAAAGCAAGAACTGATAATAGTGGGTGACTCACTAATGGGTTATAAGATCAGTTCAGATAACCAGCCAGAACTTCAAATGCTTACCCAAACTTTTGATCATTGAACAGCTCCCTCATTTCAATTAAAAAACAAAACAAAACAGAAAACTATTCAGTGGTAACCGGGTATTATTATGTATCCTATTTTTAGGAAAGTTCTATTATGAAAATTATATATCAATTTATTTTACATCATTGCATTCCATTTATGAGTCAAATGTACAGTGTGTTTTTAAACATGCTATGTATTAAAATGCTATTCTTTACCAGTGTCACGTAGTAATTTTCTGAATTGGGGGTAATTTATAATTTCATTGAGCTTTCCAGATATTTATAAAAATTTGAGTAATAGAAGTACTGTCCCCTAGACTCAGAATATTCCTGTAGAGGCCACTGTATATTGTTAGGTTTCAGAGTGGTAGCCGTGTTACCTGTTTTGGTACAACTGTACGTGGTAGTCTTTGGTTACGTGTTTTGGTACAACAAGTACGTGGTAGTCTGTATCAGCAAAAAGAACGAGAAGTACTTGGACCTAATCAAATCAGCCACACCATCAGAGGCTCATTCACCTGCACATCTACCAATGTGATATATGCCATCATGTGCCAGCAATGCTCCTCTGCCATGTACATTGGCCAAACTGGATAGTCTCTACACAAAAGAATAAATGGACACAAATCAGACGTCAAGAATAATTCAGATACCAGATGGAGAACATTTCAACCTCCCTGGTCACTCAATTACAGACCTAAAAGTGGCAATTCTTCAACAACAAAAAACTTCAAAACAGACTCCAATGAGAAACTGCAGAATTGGAATTAATTTGCAAACTGGACACCATTAAATTAGGCTTGAATAAAGACTGGGAGTGGATGGGTCATTACACAAAGTAAAAACTATTTCCCCATGCTAATTTTCCCCCTATTGTTACTCACACCTTCTTGTCAACTGTTTGAAATGGGCCATCCTGATTATCACTACAAAAGTTTTTTTTCCTCCTGCTGATAATAGCCCACCTTAATTGATTAGTCTTGTTAGAGTTGGTATGGCAACACCCATTTTTTCATGTTCTCTGTGTATATATATCTTCCTACTGTATTTTCCACTGCATGCATCCGATGAAGTGAGTTTTAGCCCACGAAAGCTTATGTCTAAATAAATTTGTTAGTCTCTAAGGTGCCACAAGTACTCCTCGTTCTTTTTGAGTATATTGTTAGACTCATTGCTCTAGCAACTCCAGTAACACAGGATAAATTGTATTAATCAACTATTCACTTAGCAGAAGCTCTTTCTTACCACCTTTCAGTTCCATTTTTTAAAGGAAACATTAAATCATTAAGTAGCTTTTCATGATCAAGCAGAAAGACTCTTGCAGAGCTGGGAATAAAACACAGGTCTTTAACTGCAAGGCCATCCTTCCTCCCCATAATTGATAGCAGATGGACTAGTGGACCTAAGGTCTCTTCCGTTTCTAATGTCTACGATTAACATGTCAACTTGTTTTTTAAATCAGTGCTTCATAGCCTGTGTTCTTGGTTACACAGAGCTTTGCCTTCCAGATAATATGCATGCAGCTAAATATAACCAACTCAAAAGCTCATTGTCCTCCCACTAGGCATGACTCAAGGGCTTTTTCCTCTGTGATAGGCATAGACAAAGGTCATATAATGTAGATATATTTGTACCTCTATGCAAATAATGAACTGAACATGCAAAGAAGACCCATTGGTCAGGAAACGGTACAACTGCTACTGAGATCATATTTAACAGAGAACCCATTCTGTGTTTGTCTGTTGGTGGTGGAAATATTACAAACATAACATGAGAAGGAAATTCTTTACTGACCCAGAAACCCCTGCTGACTCCCTAACAACCAACCAGGCCTTTGGTCCCACAGGAAAAGTATCTTGTGCAAGTGAATTTCAGACTAGTGCAATTCATGTACAAAGCAAAATCTTGGATATAAAGGAAATTTGGCAGTATATAAGTTTTGGAAAGTCACTTTTTTTGTTATTTTGGTATGTGGAACATTCAGTGTTACAGCCGGAACCCCTGCAGCTTTCTGTTGCTGCTGCATTATTGTGGTATTTCAAGCCGTGTGCTTGGTCTGTGTAATTCCTATTCCACACTCCTTTTTTTTTTCCTTTGGGGGAAGGGGCAGTAGTAAGTGAAATGCATGGTTTCCATTTTGTGCTGGATTCACCTCTTGCCTTTCTCTCCAGTAATCATGGCAACAATAGGGAGCTGAGGAATGCAAGGTGGGCTGTCAGCTTAGAACTGCTGATCTGCTGTGGGTCACAGGTGAGCATTTCTGCTGGAATGCCAAGAATTGTACTGAGCTTCTATGAAGACATTTTTGCAAAATGCACACTGCCATGATTAATAATAGCAGAGAGTCATAGAAATATAGGGCTGGACAGGATCTCCAGAGGTCATGTAGTCCAGCCCCCTGTGCTGAGGCAAGACCAGGGAAACCTAGACCATCCCTGACAGGTGTTTGCCTAACCTATTCTTAAAAACCTCCAATGATGGGAATTCCACAACCTCTCTTGGAAGCCTATTCCAGAGCTTAACTATCCTTATAGTTGGAAAGTTTTTCCTTATTTCTAATCTAAATGTTCCTTGCTGTAAATTAAGCCCATGACTTCTTGTCCTACCTTCAGTGGCCACGAAGAACAGTTGATCACTGTCCTCTTTACAACAGCCGTTAACATGTTTTAAGACTGCTCAGATTCTCCCCTCAGTATTCTTTTCTCAAAACTAAACATGCTCATTTTTTTAACCTTTCCTCATAGGTCAGCTTTTCTAAACTTAAGGTAATAAAGGTAATAATTGGAGACATCTCCTAGAACTGGAAGGGACCTTGAAAGGTCATCAAGTCCAGCCCCCTGCCTTCACTAGCAGGACCAATTTTTGCCCCAGATCCCTAAGTGGCCTCCTCAAGGATTGAACTAATTTGTCCACATCTTTCTTTGAGTGTGGCATCCAGAACTGAATCACAGAAGCATAGAAGATCAGGGTTGGAAGGGACCTCAGGAGGTCATCTAGTCCAAGCCCCTGCTCAAAGCAGGACCAACACCAACTAAATCATCCCAGCCAGGGCTTTGTCAAGCCAGGCCTTAAAACCCCCTAAGGATGGAGATTCCACCACCTCCCTAGGTAACCCATTCCAGTGCTTTGCCACCCTCCGAGTGAAATAGTATTTCCTAATATCCCACCTAGACCTCCCCACTGCAGCTTGAGACCACTGCTTCTTGTTCTGTCATCTGCCACCACTGAGAACAGCCCAGCTCCATCCTCTTTGGAACCCCCCTTCAGGTAGTTGAAGGCTGCTATCAAATCCCCCCTCACTCTTTTCTTCTGCAGACTAAATAACCCCAGTTCCCTCAGCCTCTCCTCATCAATCATATGCCCCAGCCTCTGCTGGACTCTTTCCAATTTGTTCACGTCCTTTCTGTAGTGGGGGCCCCAAAACTGGACGCAATAGTCATGAGTCATGGTCGTTCCTAGACATTGTGATCCCCTACGCAGCCCCTCCATGGAGGGGGCTAGCCCCAGCCCTCCACGGGGGGGAGGAGAACTGCACCCAAGGTCTGTGAGAGGAAGGAGCAGGATTGGGGGACGGGGGGAAACCACCCCCCAGCACGAGCCAGTGGAGCGGAGCGGGTTGGGGCCAGGTTGCTCCACTTCCTGCCTCTCGGTGATTGTAGGGCGGGCCTACCCCGCACTCATGGGGTGGTGTGAAGTGAAGCAACCTGGCCACAGTCCGCTCAGCCCAGCTCTCCTGACTCCCAGCCTTGGACTTGGGGGGCACGGGGGAACTTCCCTGCAACTCTCACTGGCGGTGCAGCTGGGAGCTAGTGGAGTGGAGTGGGATGGGACCAGGTCGCTCCACTTCCTTCCTCCCAGTGAGTGCAGGGCACACTCGACACCTGCTGCAGTCCCCTGGGATGTAGCTCAGAGGAAGGGGTGGAGTGGGGGCAGGGCTGGGGCAGAGCAGAGGTGGGGGCAGCTTTCATGGCCAGCTCAGCTGGCCGGGGGAATCAAGCTGACCACTGGAGGCTGGAGCAGCACACAGCTGCATAGGGCACCAGGAAATTTGGGGCAATTTGGTGCCCCAAATTTCCTGGTGCCCTACAGAGCTGCGTAGTTTGCGTATGAGTAAAGACAGCCCTGGCACTAGTCCAGATGTGGCCTCACCAGTGCTGAATAGAGGGGAATAATCACTTCCCTTGATCTGCTGGCAATGCTCCTACTAATGCAGCCCAATATGCGGTTAGCCTTCTTGGCAACAAGGGCACACAATATTCACTTATAGCCAGCTTCTCATCCAATGTAATCCCCAGGTCCTTTTCTGCAGAACTGCCGCTTAGCCAGTCAGTCCCCAGCCTGTAGTGGTGCATGGGATTCTTGCATCCTAAGTGCAGATCTCTGCACTTGTCCTTGTTGACCCTTATCAGATTTCTTTTAGCCCAATCCCCCAATTTGTCTAGGTCACCCCTGGACCCTATCCCTACCCTCCAGCATATCTACCAGTCCCCGCAGCTTAGTGAAATCTGCAAACTTGCTGTGGGTGCAATCCATCCCATCATCCAGCTCATTAATGAAGATGTTGAACAAAACCAGCCCCAGACAGATCCCTAGGGCATTCTGCTTGATACCGGCTGCCAACTAGACATTGAGCCATTGATCACTACCCATTGCGCCCAACGATCTAGCCAGCTTTCTATCCACCTTGTAGTCCATTCATCCAGTCCATACTTTTTCAACTTGTATCAAAAGCTTTGCTAAAGTCAATCTATATCACATTCACAGTACTCCAGCCGAGGCCTCACCAGTGCCGAGTAGAGCAAGACAATTACCTCCCATGTCTTACATACAATAGTCCTTTTAGCATGTTCCAGAATATTTATCTTTTTTTGCAATTGCATCACATTCTTGACTCATTAAATTTGTAATTCACTATAATACCCAGATCCTTTTCTGCATTACTACTACCTAGCCAGTTATTCCTGATTTTGTATCCATGCATTTGATTTTTTTCCTTTCTAAGTATAGTACTTTGCACTAGTCTATATTGTATTTCATCTTGTTGATTTCACACCAACTCTCCAATTTTCAAGGTCCTTTTGAATTCTAATCCTGTTTTCCAAAGTGCTTGCAACCCCTCCCTGCTTGGTGTCATCTGAAAATTTTATAATCATATCCTCCACTCGTCATCCAAGTCTTTAATGAAAATATTGAATAGTACTGGACTCAGGACAAACTCTGTAGGACCCCACTAGGTAAGTCCCCAAAATTTGACTGTGAACCATTGATGACTACTCTTTGAGACTATTCTTTCAACCACTTGTGTACTCACAATATAATAATTTCATCTAGACCACATTTTCTTAATTTGCTTGAGCATGTTGTGGGATTGCATCAGAAGCCTTCGCAAAATCAGGATGTATCACATCTACGGTTTCCCCACTATCCACTAGTCTAGTAACTCTGTCAGAGAAGGAAATTAGGTTGATTTGGTATGATTTGTCCTTGATAAATCTGTGCTGGCTATTCCTTACAACCCTATTATCCTCTCTGTGCTTACAAATTGTTTAATAATTTGTTCCAGGAGCTTTTCAAGTATCAAAGCTAGGCTGTCTAGTCTATAATTCCCTGGGTCCTCTATGTTTCCTTTTTTAAAGATAGGTACTGTTTTTGCCCTTCGCCAGTCATCTGGGCCCTCACCCATCCTCTATGAGTTCTCAAAGATAATAACTAATAATTCTGAGATTGTTTCAACTAGTTCCTTTAGTATCCTAGGATGAATTTCATCAGGCCCTGCTGACTTGAATGCATCTAATTTATTTTCATGTTCTTCAACCTGTTCTTTCACCATTCTGACTTCTGTTCCTTCTCCCTTGTTGTTAATATTATTTGTGTTATTTGTGTGCGGTTACAATTAACCCTTTTAGTGATGACTGAAGCAAAATAGGCATTAAACACCTCAGCCTTCTTGCCATTGGCTGTTGTTAGCTCTGCTTCCCAGCTAAGTAGAGGACCTACACTGTCCTTCATCTTTCTCTTGCTCATAATGTAGTTACAGAACCTTTTCTTATTGTTTTTTATGTCCCTTTCTAGTTGTAACTCTCCGTGTCTTGGCCTTTCTGATTTTGTCCCTATATGCTTGGGCTATTCTTTTGTACTTGTCCTTAATGATTTGTCCAAAGCATCTTGATGTATTTGGCAAACATGAATGCATTCAGCCTCACAGCATTTTATGCATGGCAAAATAATACAGACGTCTACTCTCCACTGGTTTTGAGACAACTGATCATGGAGGTATTGTTAGCAAAGTTCTGTGTATAGACTCATCAATAATGCCCTAACATAGACTCAGAGGCCCAGATCCTCAAAGGTATTTAGTCTTCTAACTTCCACTGAAATCAGTGGCAGTTAGGACGCAAAATACATTTGAGGATCTGGGCCAAAATGGCTAAAATGTATACACACAGCTCAGTCCTGCAGGCTTTAATCAGGCAATATTCCCACTGACTTCAGTGGTGGCTCACATAATAAATATTCATAGCCTGCAGTCTGTCCAAATAGTTCTTGATTCATAAGGAGAAGTTGCTGTGTGGGCAAACTGTATAAAGGCGTATTGACATCCCCCTCAAGACAATTCACGCTGCTGCCGAACCTGGTGAAATGTTTCATTGTCTCACAGAGCAAGACCTTGAATAGGAAATGCAGAGGTCTGATTTACTGATAAATAAGTACTATCCCTTTGTGTTCTGAGAGAGGGGACTAAACAACCACGGGAGAGAAGTGACACATCAAAACATGCTGTTTTGGCTGGATTGGACAGTGCTGCTCAGAGTGGAACTACTTGCCTCTCTTTTCCCTGCTGGAGCAGCTGTCACTTAAGAAAAGATACAGCCTGCTGGGTCTAAAGTTAATTTATGCTCTTGCAGGAAAAGAAGAGGAACATGAACTTCAATGTGCTAAGAATGGAGGCACAGCTTCAAAAAGTAGACTAAAAATAAAAAATTTTGGGTTTGAGCCACCAACTCTTAAGGTGGAATCACTTATTCTCTCTCTTCAGTGGAACCACTGTGACGATTTCTATCCAGCCCCATCCTAGTACAAAAACTTAGGTGTACAAGAATACAGAACAAACTACCCATCGAGCCAGTAAAATTGCATTCTCTAGTAGAGTTGGACTTTACTAGTTACATTGGATCCTTAGAATCCTTGGAGACATTTTGGGTAACCACTTAAGGAGGCTGTCTAATTCAAGTGTATGTAGTGTGTAATATTAAGCGTGTACTTGGGCAATCTAGCTTCAGTTCTTGCCTCTGCGACAGACTTCATATGTGACCTTGGGCAAGTCACTTAATTTTTCTGTGCCTCAGTTCCCATTTGTGCAATGGGGACAATAACACTTCACTACCACCCAGGAGTATTGTGAGAATGAATCCATAAATACTTGTGAGGTGCTCAGATACTAGGATGATTGAGGATATAAGTACCTAGATTAATAAGAGATTGGGTTTGCCAAGAGAGACGGCATTTGTTAGCTACTTGAGGATTCAACTCAGTTTGACTCTGCTCAGATTTCTGGAATCCTCTAACTCACCCTGGGCAGGCTCACACTTATATCAGCATAGTCATACCCATGTTAACATTAGATAGTCTTATTTGTACAGCGTGACAATCTGCTTGGGTTCCCAGAATTGTGACTTACTGTGTTACCCCTCTCAGCTTCAGCAAGTGAGAGGCTTGCTACTGCTAAACTGTGAGACAACTCCCTGACACACAGCTTGTCTGCCTTGCCTGCAAACTCTTCAGGTCTCTGCCAGTTCAAACCTTGCCTTGCAGGTCATAAACAGTGAACCGCAACTCCCGAGTTCCCCAGTGATGTCTTCCAACTGTGCCCAGCCCCCCGTAATGAAGATTCACAGAAGTGATTAAGCTCCTTTAAAGAGACAATACACTGCAGCCTGTTATCTTAACTAGCGTTAACAAACCTCACCCTTCAATCAGTGCACTGAATTGGTTTATAGTAAAAGCAAAACAAGTTTATTTAACAAACGAGCATAGGATTAAGTGATCCTAAGTATAAGGAATAAAGGGTTATAAGCAAACATACAATTGTAAAACTAAAACCTGAATTAACAAATTAGACTCTCTTGTTCAAAGAAGCGTTTCTCACCAAGTCTCTTTCCAGCATGGCTGACCCGACTCTCTGGCTAGGACCATTCACGGAGCTCAGAGTGCTCGGTTCTTTTATCTCTTCAGGTGAGGGATGCCAAAACAGCTTTTTTTCTCTCTCTCTCCTTATATTTTCCCAAAGTTTGTTGACTCTGCTTCAAGAGGCAGGAAGGCTTCCTGGGGGTGTTGTCTCCTTCCCCCATTTGAAATTGTTAAGTAGTCGTCTTTCCTCACTTGTTACCTGAGGTTTTTTTAACCCAAAGCTTTTGATAACTTTTACTCTGTGCGAGGTGGGGTCAGGAAATAAATCGGGGAGACAGGGCCGTCCGACCCAGGGCCGGCTCCAGGGGTTTTGCCGCCCCAAGAAGCCAAAAAAACACAACCGATCGCAATTGCGATCTGCGGCAATTCAGCGGGAGGTCCTTCGCTCCAAGTGGGAGTGAGGGACTCTCTGCCGAATTGCCACCGAATACCTGAACCTGCCGCCCTGCTCCGGAGTGGCCATCCCAAGCAGCTGCTTGCTAAGCTGGTGCCTGGAGTCGACCCTGGTGCATGTACATGAACGCAAGAAGCCTGGGAAGCAAGCAGGAAGAATTGGAAGTCCTGGCACAATCAAGGAACTATGATGTGATTAGAATAACAGAAACTTGGTGGGGCAGTTCACATGACTGGAGCATTGTCCTGGATGGGCATAAACTGTTCAGGAAGGACAGGTACGGGAGGAAAGGTGGAGGAGTTGCATTGTATGTAAGAGAGCAGTGTGATAGCTCAGAGCTCCAGTATGAAACTGGAGAAAAGCCTGTTGAGAGTCTTTGGGTTAAGTTTAGAGGAAAGAGCAACAAGAGTGATGTCATGGTGTGTGTGTGCTATAGATGACCAGATCAGAAGGCTGAGGTAGACAAGGCTTTCTTCAGACAAGTAACTGAAGTTTCCAGATCACAGGCCCTGGTTCTAATGGGGGACTTCAATCACCCTGACATCTGCTGGGAGAGCAATACAGCAGTGCACAGACAATCCAGGAAGTTTTTCGAGCGTGTTGGGAACAACTTCCTAGTACAAGTGCTGGAAGAACTGACTAGGGTCTGTGGTCCTCTTGACCTGTTGCTTACAAACAGGGAAGAATTGGTAGGGGAAGTAGAAGTGGGTGGCAACCTAGGCAGCAGTGACCATGAGATGGTTGAGTTCAGGATCCTGACAAAAGGAAGAAAGGAGAGTAGCAAAATATGGACCCTGGACTTCAAAAAAGCAGACTTTGACTCCTTTAGGGAACTGATGGCAGGATCCCCTGGGAGGCTAATATGAGGGGGAAAGAAGTCCACGAGAGCTGGCTATATTTTAAAGAAGCCTTGTTGAGGGCTCAGGAACAACCCATCCGGATGTGCAGAAAGAATAGCAAATATGGCAGGCGACCAGCTTGGCTTAAAAGTGAAATCTTTGATGAGCTTAAACACAAAAAGGAAGCTTACAAGAAGTGAAAATTTGGACAGATGACTAGGGAGGAGTATAAAAATATTGCTAGAGCTTGCAGCGGTGTAATCAGGAAGGTCAAGGCACAATTGGAGTTGCAGCTAGCAAGGGGTGTCAAGGATAACAAGAAGGGTTTCTACAGGTTTGTTAGCAACAAGAAGAAGGTCAGGTAAAGTGTGGGGGAGGACCAAGTGACACATGATGTGGAAAAAGCTGAAGTACTCAATGATTTTTTTGGCTCTGTCTTCACAGACAAGGTCATCTCTCAGACTGCTGTACTGGGCAACACAGTATGGGGAGGAGGTGAGCAGCCCTCAGTAGTGAAAGAACAGGTTAAGGACTATTTAGAAAAGTTGGACATGCACAGGTCCATGGGGCTGGATGCAATGCATCCAAGGGTGCTGAGGGAGTTGGCTGATGTGATTGCAGAGCCATTAGCTGCAATTTGTGATGATCGGGGGAGGTCCCGGACAGGGCTGGCTGTAGGCACTGCGGGGCCTGATTTGAAGGAGCTGCTGTCAAAGTCCCACCGCTGTCTTCGGCGGCAGCTCAATCACTGCGGTGGAGGAAGGTCCCTTGGCCAAAATGCCATCAAAGACAGCAGCAACGATTGAGCTGCCACCGCCGACACTGCCGGGACTTCGGCGGCAGCTCAATTGGCTGCCGGTGCCTTCGGCAGCATTTCGGTGGAGGGACCTTCCTCCGTGGCAGTGATTGAGCTGCCGCCAAAGACAGTGGCGGGACTTCGGTGACAGCTCCTTTGGGAAGGTGCAGGGCCCTATTAGGGGCACGGGGCACGATTCTGGGGAATCGGCTGAATCGCCCTAAAGCCGGCCCTGGTCCCAGATGGTTGGAAAAAGGCAAATATAGTGCCCATATTTTAAAAAAGGAAGAAAGAGAACCTGGGGAACTACAGACCGGTCAGCTTCACTTCAGTCCCCGACAAAATCATGGAGCAGGTCCTCAGGGAATCCATTTTGAAGCACTTGGAAGAGAGGAAGGTGGTTAGGAACAGTCAATATGGATTCACCAAGGGCAAGTCATGCCTGACCAACCTGATTGCCTTCTATGATGAGATAACTGGCTCTATGGATATGGGGAAAGCGGTCAATGTAATATACCTTGACTGTAGCAAAGCTTTTGATACGGTCTCCCACAGTATTCTTGCCAGCAAGTTAAAGAAGTATGGATTGGATGAATAGACTATAAGGTTGAAATCTGACTAGATCATTGGGCTCAACAGGTAGTGATCAATGGCTCGATGTGTAGTTGGCAGCCATTATCAAGCAGAGTGCCCCGGGGTCGGTCCTGGAGCCGGTTTTGTTCAATATCTTTATTAATGCTCAGGATGATGTGATGAATTGCACCCTCAGCAAGTTCGCAGATGACACTAAGGTGAGAGGAGAGGTAGATATGCTGGAGGATAGGGACAGGGTCCAGAGTGACCTAGATAAATTGGAGGATTGGGCCAAAAGAAATCTGATGAGGTTCAACAAGGAAGAATCCCATGCACCGCTACAGGCTGGGAAACAACTGGTTAAGCAGCAGTTCTGCAGAAAAGGACCTGGGGATTACAGTGGATGAGAAGCTGGATATGAGTCAGCAGTGTGCCCTTGTTGCCAAAAAGGCCAACAGCATATTGGGCTGTATTAGTAGGAGCATTGCCAGCAGATCGAGGGAAGTGATTATTCCCCTCTATTCGGCACTGGTGAGGCCACACCTGGAGTATTGTGTTCAGTTTTGGTCCCCCCACAACAGAAGGGATGTGGACAAATTGGAGAGAGTCCAGCAGAGAGCAACAAAAATGATTAGGGGGCTGGTGCACATGACTTACGAAAAGAGGCTGAGGGAACTGGGGTTTTTAGTCTGCAGAAGAGAAGAGTGAGGGGGGATTTGATAGCAGCCTTCAGCTACCTGATGGGGGGTTCCAAAGAGAATGGAGCGGGGCTGTTCTCAGTAGTGGCAGATAACAGAACAAGAAGCAGTGGTCTCCAGTTTCAGTGGGGGAGGTCTAGGTTGGATATTAGGAAACATTATTTCCCTAGGAGGGTGGTGAAGCACTGGAATGAGTTACCTAGAAGTTTTTAAGGCCTAGCTTGACAAAGCCGTGGCTGGAATGATTTAGTTGGTGTTGGTCCTGCTTTGAACAGGGGATTGGACTAGATGACTTCCTGAGGTCTCTACCAACCCTAATGTTCTATGATTCTATGATTTTCACTACATTGTCCATTGCAGTTTTCCCCAGGCCTAGCCCTCTCTTCTTGATGGCTTTTTTAAATCTCCCTGATTGTGTTGTAGAAGTTCTCTAGGACATATAGTGGAGTGGTGGACACTGATTCACCTAGTCTATACACCAAATTACACTTACTCCTAGGTATTTAATATGGAAAGCTTTTTGACAGACTGACACTATCCGGGGCAACCCTTATGGAATTAAGATAAACTTTATTTAATTAAGTTAAACCTCATCGGATCAGGGTTCATACATGTGGAGTACATTGTATTCAAATGCAATTGTGTATGTGTTTTGGGGGCATTGTATGTACCTTCTCTAATAGGGAGGGGGTTGCTCATGTACTTCCTCCATTATCATCTCTTTGAAGCCACTCCCCTGGAGAGATCCGTGTATATTAGATCAAACTGGATTCTCTAGGGACAAACAGACAAAGAAAGGATTTTTGGATAAGCAGCCTGGTTTTAAACTGGCTTGCAACCTTCTTTCTGGTCCAGCAAATGGACAGGACCTCTGGTCTACAGAGGGCACCAGTCGTTAGGGTAAGGGTAGAAGGACAGGACCTACTGAGGGCTTGTAAGGTTAAGTTCTTGTTCTGAACTGAAACTTTGATGAACTTGTAACCACAGGGAATCCCCTTGGGTGGAGTGGCTGAAGGACTTACCCTGCCAGAACCCATGTTAGAGTGAACTCTGATAAGCTTATTAGCCTGTGCAGATTCTATTATTGTTTTTAATGTACTTTCTTGATAATGCTTTTTACCTTAAGAATAAAGTAGACTTGCATAGGAAGTGCTGCGTGGTACTTTATAACTGTAGCAATTACACCTGTTAACTGTCTCTAAAGAGAAAGCAAGTAGGTTCTGCTTGGGCAGCATGTCTCTGCTGGGGATGACACAGGGTAGGCAGAGAACTGTGCAGCCTGGAAGTACCCCAGTCATAAGGGAGTGGGACGTGTGTATCCACCTAAGAAAGGCTATAGCAGGAGAGCTGGAAGCCTGAGAGTGGATGTCCTTGCTGGACCACTGAGGGGAAGTACAAGTGCAGTTACCTGAACTGTGACAAGCCCTGTTCAATTTGTGTCATGGGTGAACATGAAGGTGGTGGCGGTGAGGAGAATATTAATGTTTATTGAATCACGTTGCCTTTTAACCTGCAATATCTGTTTACTAGGTTATCTTGTGTAGGACATGAGGGACCTTTCTAATGTATTAGTTCTCAGGGCTTTGACACCAGCATTGCTATGACATACTTACAAACATATCTATTTTATTAGGTGCCCAAAAGTCTTCCAGTGCCTGACTCAAGACACTGTAATTCACTGTAATAAATATCATTTTACTGGAGACTGACATGATAAATCTAAAACTCAGTGCCTGTCGCTACCCAGAATGCTTTGGCAGTCTTTGGCAAAGAGCTGGTGTGTGGGCTCTGGGAACAAAGCTGAAAATTGTATGCTGCCTCTACTTATGCACTGAGTTCTCTTCTGCAGTGTGCACTTACATAAAAAGGGGAGTTCAAAACAAGCATCCGCACGCCCTGTTCTAGTCCACATGCCTCAGCCTCCTGATTCAGGCTGCTGCTTGGTTAGCAGCATTAATAAGTCAGTCTTCCTGGGTGGACAGAAAAAAATATTCTCAACCAGCAGGACTAAAATCTAAAACTCAGCTTGAATTGTTTATAAATAGCATGAAACAGAGTACTAGAAAATAAGCCCTGTGCATTTGGTAGGTTTTAATGGCTGGTAGATTAGACCCGTCTGCAGGAAACAGTAAAAGCCCAGTCTTCTTGCAGTTCTTACCTTTGTGAGTGGGCCAAATGACTAATGTAACCAGAACTACTCACATGAGTAAGCATTGCCGGATCAACACCAAGAGTTGAAGTCATAAAACCCATAAGGCTATAACTGTAAAAAAATAGCAATTTGTAGCCCATTTTACAGCACTTACTAAGAAATGAACATAGTGAAACTGGCAGGAAAGGAAACTTGGCACTGGTGAGTTGGCAACGGGTTGGTCCTGCTAGTGAAGGCAGAGGGCTGGACTCGATGACCTTTCGAGGTCCCTTCCAGTTCTAGGAGATAGGTATATCTCCAATTATTAATTATTATTATTATTATTTTATTTTATTTTATTTTATTTTATTGTGTTTGACAAACCAGCGGTAGCCAGACAGTGAAAACAATGCCTGGTCTGGCCACCAGGAAGATCAGCAGGACTGTCACGCTGGACTTTCCGGGAGATCGAGACCCCTAAAAAATAACTGGTAGTTGTTTAATTACTTTCAATTGAACCTCTGAGTCAGATCTGAATTATTATTAAACAAAAAATTGAGCTTCCATGCCAGCATTTTCTAAACTAGCGTAGAAGTCTTTTGCACTATCTGTCTGGGACAGACAGGGCAGAAGAGTACAGATTAGAAGGAATGCTAATCATTGTAATTCTCAGCAACACCAGCAGGGAATGAAGAGTGCATGTTAATTCTGCAAAGGAAGTGCAGACCAAGAGCAATGGGGTAGGCTGAGGAAAAGACGGTGCCTGCAGTGAACATGACCAGTGTCTGAGTTGCCAAAATTAAGGACCTCTATTGTTTGCTTCAGCTTATGGATCTGTGCCAAGGCTTCTAATCACAATCATACCGGCTGTCCTTAGCTGGAAAGGAAAGGTCCTATTCTTAGCAGGCACAAAAATGTAATACAGGGCCAGCATTCGGATGACCTTGTATTGTGATCTTATGCCATCAAAAACTAAGTGGGTTTATTCAGGATCACTGCTTGGATAGGAAGGCTTCCAAGAATCATCTCTGTGGTGTCTGTGATTTGGTAGGTGGCGTTCTTCCTTCTGATTCCATGGGCCAGCATGGTCGTAGAAAGGTGTCTCTCAGATGAGAGGTAAAACCAATATCTTGACCATCTATGTTCATGTGAGGCCATATTTCCAAATTCTCAGCATTCAGAACTGGGCCCAGGTTTATCAAAAGAGCTCAGCATGCAGTAACTCTGACTGTGACACTTATGGCCACACGATCAGAGTTTGGCACCCAATATTCCAAGGGTTTCTTTTTTTTTTTTTTTTTTTTTTTTTGAAAATCTGACCCTCAGTGAAAAGAATAGGGGTGTTAACTCCAGTGTCCTAGCTTCAAAAGGGGGTTATGAACATTCATCCAAGTGCTTTTGTTCCCCCTCCACTTTCAATTGGTGTCAGAGCCTGATTTATTTCTGCATTTCTCCAGTTTTACGACACTAACTCTATTGACTTCCAGGAGAATTACTGGTATCAAATTAGACTAATGCAGTGGTGAAGCAGATGAACCTGTCTTCACATCATGCCCTGCAGTGTGATCCTGTGATCACACAAATCAATGGAAAGACTCTGACTTGGGCTTTGGCTCAGGCGCCTACATAGTATTGCTGTGCCCTGTTGAAGAGCTGCTGTATTTCATTAATGCCTGAAAATATCCCACTGCTTTTCTTTGAAAAGGATGATCCAAATAAATCTACATTAGTAAATATCTGTGAAGCATTTTCACATTCTCAAATTAAAGGTGACAGAGAAAGGCAAAGAATTTTTCGTCTTTATGCTCCGTCTCCAAAGCGTTCGCTGAGGTCAGTGCATTTCAGCGTTATTAAAAAGCGCGTCCCTCTTTCCCCTTCCACTCCCCCATCGAAGTGTCTTTACAAATCTCTCTCGACTGCTGGTCTCCATGCCGTGCTATAGTTGTACGGTAGCTATGGGGTTGGGTGAGTTCACCTTAGCGAAGTGACATAAAGTAGTGGTGGCAGAAATAAAGAAGTTTCATTTTGTTGCAAATGGGTGAAAAGACAAAATTCATTGCTTTCCCTGTCTATGAAGATGCTCACGTGCTGGCATTCTAACCAGGCTTGTATTTTTGTAAGGGATAAACTCTTTTTCCCTTGGAGGAGCACAACCATGGCTTCTCTGATCTTATTTCTGTTTGTTCAGAGACGTACAGAAGCAAGAGGGCTCAATCCTGCAAATCCTCACATGACTGAGCCGTTGACTTTGCTGAGACAACTTGGGTAAGGCTTGCAGCCGTGGCCCCTTATTTTGTTGTTCTAGTTGAGATTTAACTCTTTATTGAACAGGTATAATCAGCAAAGTCTTCAGGGGCTGGAATGGAGATATCTTTGCCTGGCGCATCCTAAATTGGCCTCAGGTTCGTTTCACCTGAGATAAGCAGTTTCCCTTTTTTGAAGCCTTTTCTGAATTAGAAGTGGACCCAAATCAAGATGCTAGATGCAACAACATCTGGATCTGAGCGTTGTGGCTGAGGCCCATCTCTAATCTGAATAGTTATGAGGCTTCTTCTTTACAAACCCTCCAATCATTCCCTAGCTCCTCCATCCTACTGGAAACCTCCAATTACTACTTTGCTTATTTCTCCTCTCCGACATATCGATAAAACCTGACTATCCCCCCTCCCTTTCCACAAACCTTCAAAAGCAACTGGGCTGCAAACAGCTATTGAAGTTTCCCATCACGGGGCCCATCAATTCTGCCAGGGGCTCTGGGGGGTCTCTGATGTTGCTTACTTCAAATCCCACTTGCTGTGGGTGTTTTGTACCCCCCAGAGCACACTGTGCATCCCAGAGTGAGTATGATTTGAACTGGCTAACAACCAGAGTCCAACAGAGATGTTGCTGGCTCCTATAATGGAAGCAACAAAGACGGTTGAGGTAATAGCCTAGGAAATGTGGGAGGGAGGAGAGAGAGAGATGGTGGATTGGAGTTCACTGGTTGGGAAGAACATCCAGTCTCTATTGGTTGGATGCTCCTTACGTATTACATTGAACCCTCATCCAGACATCCTGACACACATTCCATAGCAATCTACAACCAGTGCAGCTTCCAGAAGGATCAAAGTTGCTTAAAAGTATTGTCTAGGGCAAGCATGCAGGAGGAACTCAGTCTGGGTAAAGATTAAGAAGTTATCTTTGTTTTTCTTCCTGTTTTTCTGGGGAACTGTCTGTATTTAGTTAGCTAGAATCAAACAACTTTCTTTCCTGTTTTAAAAGGTGTTTCCAGCTAAGGAAGGGCCTTTGAACAGAGGCAAGACCACTGAAATATACCAGGGTTAGGTGGAACAAGGGAGTTACTGGAGGCATTATGAAAAGGTGAGTGATGAGCTGTGGGACTTATAGTTAGAAACAAAAGAAGATCAGAAATTGCTTTAAAAGTGATTTTTTAAAAATGAATTCAGTAGTCTTGGACTAGCTCTTCACGGCTGTTTCTTCCGCACTATAGAACCATTGCATAATGTCTGATTGTACACCGTGGGCCACACCCTCAGCCGGTGTAAATCAGCATCACCCAATTGACTACGATTACACTAGCTGAAGATGTGGCTGAAGATGTAGGTACTCTTCTATAACTTGTGGAGAAGGACAAGAGCCACAGAACTGTGCTTCTGATTCAAACTTCCTCATAGCCTGGGGGTGTTGGGAGCTGGAGTTCTATTTCTCTACTGGAAAAGTAGCCCTGAGCTGTAGCTAAGTCTAGAGAGAGGGAGAGCTACTCAACATTGTACATAAAGGAGCAGGAGCTGAGTGCAGCCACTTCTGCTGAAAGGAACCACAATATACAAATGGCTTCACTGAATAAACACTGAGAATCTCATGAATCTCATGTAATCACCTGACTCCAGAAGCTGGGACTTTAAAAAAAGAACAGCAAATATTGTGAAACTCATAATAAAATCACAAATTTTACAATGCTGTGTTGCCTGTATTGGTTGCTGGTAGACCATGTTAGGAGTGCTGGTGATAATGTAGGATTCAGGCCACGCTGCTGAGAATCTGGGATTTTATCTGTGAGGCAGTCCTTGTCCATCTACGAGGGTTGGTAGCCTCTTCAAGACATTGGCCCTGATTTAGCACTGTGGTACTATAGTGGTAGGTCCTGATTCAGCAAGGTACTTAAGCACATGCCTAATTGTAGCCACATGAGTAGACTTCAATAGGCCCAGTTTTGTGAGATGTGTTTGCAAGCTCATGTATTTACAATTAGGCATGTGTTTAAGGGTCCCGTTGTGCTGGGGTTTTCATACTTCTCAACATTTGAATTACTGTCCCCAGGTGTTGGGAGGCCCTGGTGGAGGCCCAGGTGCTGCCCTCCGGTGGGGCCTGCAGACTGAGCCCACTGTGTACTCATCCTGCAGCAATAGCTCCTGTCCCGCAGGGCTGGCTGGGCTCAGCTCTCCACACCTTGGGTGTTGTGACCTGGCCCCTGGTGCATGGGGTTTCAGCATTGCTCAGATTGGGCCCATCCACCCTTCTGCCTCCATCTACAGAGGGGAGGATGGGCCAAACATGAATGACGTTTGTGACCTTGTGTGCTAGGGACCAAGCCATGATGCCTGGAGTGGGGAGTCTAGCCAAGCCAGCCCCTCCTTACATGGAATTTTGGGGGGTCAAAGCAGAACAGTCCCAGGTTTCATGGGAGGTCTGGGTTTTACACCAATGTAACTGGAGTAATGCAGTGGCTATTCAGGCCTGCAAATTGACTAGTGGTTTCGAGTGTCAAGTTTTGGAGCGCTCAACTTGAAGATGCTGAATTTCAGAATGTGCTTGGCATGTTCATCCTCTGAAAATCAGGCCCCTTCTTGGTCTCAAATTGAGCACCCTAATATCAAGTCACCTGTAGTGTATAGGAATAGGGTAAGATCCCTTTAAATAGTGTCCCTCCCTGTTTTCTATTATAGAAGCCACCAGAACCCTGTCAGAGCAGCAGTGCACAATTGGTAGCTTGGTCTTGTATATCTGTACCTTGTTAATAAATATGGTTATTTGGAATCCAGCTGTGCCAGAGTGTTTTCCCCAAATTCTTAATGTTGTGTGGAGCGCAAGGACACAACAGGACCCATTTTTATAAATGGGGCATTTTAAATTGTGCTTTATGTTTTGGGGCCTGTTATCCCTGACACTGCTTTGTTTCCATTGTTTTTCTCTTTTTCAAATTTGATTGTAGTTTGGTATCAAAGATTAATAGAAAATATATGGAAAACAAATGTGGAAAATTGCATGGTTAGGAAGATAAACTGGTGTATTTTCAGTGAATTACCATTCTTCATTATGCTGAGCGTAATGGTGATCCTTAATGTGAAATACTGTAGATGAACTGACTCATTTAAAGGAGAAACATACGCCCAATTATCATTCAGATGTGTAGGCATCTCATTAGATTGCAACAATTTTTCTTTTGTCATAATGCAGCAGAAAATTTCTATTTGCAATAGAAAATTAATTATTCTAATTATGGCCTGCTACAGATATTATAATGATTTGTTATTAACATAAATTATCAAGAGGTGTTACACAGTGGAAGATTATTTAGTACGTAGTCATGGTTTATAGAAAATACAGTATCTTCACTTATCATTTACCATCATATCACTCAAGAGAGCTTTCATTTATTTGTTATATAACAGCAGAGGGAAGAGGACCTATTGTATTCTTTTAATTTCGGATCCATTTATTCCAAATTACTGTCACTCCAAAGAGAAGTTATTTTGCACCTTTTCTACCACTCCTGATTGAGGAAGGTGCTAAGACCTCTTGAGGGGTTTTGAACACATTCAGCTCCCATGGAAGTCATCATCTTTTGACGGACTTGATGAAATGCCTATTGAAGTCAACGGGAATATTTCCACTGACTTGGCCCTAAACTGTAATTTAAAAAATAATAAACAATCAAGCAGGAAAACACCATTTGTCAGGTAAGATGGCATAGTTTGAGTCATAGGAAATGAATTTTAGTAATGACCCAAGGCACCAAAGCATTTAATTACATACTTAAATTCAGGTTATGGATATAAACTGGCCATCAACAAGTTTGGCTTGAAATTAGATAAAAGATTTCTAACCATCAGAGGAGTGAAGTTCTGTAACAGCCCTCCAAGGGGAGCAGCGGGGGCAGAAAACCTAACTGGTTTCAAGACTGAGCTTGCTAAGTTTATGGAAGGGATGGTATGACGAGACTTCCTATGATGGTATGTGGCCCAACTGCAACTGCTGGTGATGGGACACTAGATGTGGAGGACTCTGGGTTACTACAAATAATTCTTTTCCAGGTGCCTGGCTGGTGGATCTTGTCAGGATGCTCAGGCGCTAACTGATTGTCATATTTGGGATTGGGAAGGAATTTTCCCTTGGTTCAGATTGGCAGAGACCCTGGGTTTTTTTCGCATTCCTCTGCAGCATGGGAAATGGGTCACTTGCAAGTTTAAATGAGTGTAAATGGTGGACTCTCTGTAACCTGAAGTCTTTCATTCATGATTTGAGGACTTCAGTAACTCAGCCAGAGGTTATGGGTCTATTACAGAAGTGGGTAAGTGAGGTTCTGTGGCCTGCAATGTGTAGGAGATCAGACTAGAGGATCATGATGGTCCCTTATGGCCTTAAAGTCTATGAGTCTATGTGGTTCATGAAAAGGAATTGTACTATGGCTCAGGAACTGGGGCCTGATCCTGTATCCATTAAAGCCAATGGAAAAACTCACATTCATGTAAATGAGGGTTGGATTGGGCCTTTGATGCAGTACGTTTTGCTAGTGTATGTAATATCTCAAAGCAAGACAAGAAAAGGTAAGAGGAAGCTTCAGGGTACGTCTACACTACGGGATTATTCCGAATTTATATAAACCGGTTTAACAAAACAGATTGTATAAAATCGAGTGTGCGCGGCCACACTAAACACATTAAATCGGTGGTGTGCGTCCACGGTCCGAGGCTAGCGTCGATTTCTGGAGCATTGCACTGTGGGTAGCTATTCCGTAGCTATCCCATAGTTCCCGCAGCCTCCCCCGGCCCTTTGAATTTCCGGGTTGAGATCCCAGTGCCTGATGCGGCAAAAATCATTGTCGCGGGTGGTTCTGGGTAAATGTCATCAGTCACTCCTTCCGCTGGGAAAGCAACGGCAGACAAGCATTTCATGCCTTTTTTCCCTGGGTTGCCCTGGAAGATGCCATAGCATAGCAATCATTGAGCCTGTTTCGCCTTTTGTGACTGTCACCGTATGTGTACTAGATGCCGCTCACAGAGGCGATTCAGCAGCGCTACACAGCAGCATGCTTTTGCTTTTGCATGATAGCAGAGATGGTTATCAGTCATATTGTACCATCTACCATACCATAAATTGGTAATAAGAGGATCGTGGCTACCAGTCCTTTTGCACTGTTCCATTTGCTGCTGTCATAAGTGCCCCTGGCTGCTCTTAGCCAGGGGCGCAAAAGCAAAAATTGGGAATGACTCCCTGAGTCAATCCCTCCTTTTTGGTATCTAAAAATAGAATCAGTCCTGCCTAGAATATGGGCAAGTGTACTAGAGAACCACTGTATCAAAGCTGCTCTGTGTCAGATCCTGCAGAAATTATGAGCTGTATTCTATTCACAGGGGGTGCTCCTGAAACAACCCCACCTGTTGATTCCGTTCTTCCCTCAGCCTTCCTGGGCTACCGTAGCATTGTCCCCCCACTTGTGTGATGAAGTAATAAAGAATGCAGGAATAAGAGACAGTGACTTGTTAGTGAGATATGAGTGGAAGGCAGCCTCCAGCTGCTATGATAGTCCAGACAGGACAGTAAGGAGTGTGTAGGAGAGGAGCCCAGCATCTCTCTGCTAGTTCAGGGGCAATTGAATCTTTTCTTTACACATGAAGGGTGGGGGCTGATGGAGCTCAGCCCCCTGTTGCTATGATGACGATGGTTATCAGCCATACTGTACCATCTACCAGGAAAAATTAGGACCAGGCGCCCTTGATCGACCTAACAGATGCTAGTCAGCATGGTTACCAGTCCTTTTGCACTGCCCCATGTGCCAATAGGCTGATGATGAGGACGGATACCAGTCATTTTGTACCATCAGCCATCCATAGCGTGGGGGGAGCAAGGATGTTGGTGTTGAGTGCTGCACCATCGCGTCTATCTGCAGCATTCAGTAAAGATAGGGTGACATGTAAAAGAGTCAAGAGAGGATTGTTTTCCCTTTCACTTCTGGGGGTGGGTGGGGGGGTGCGTAAATTGCCTAGCTATGCCCTGACCCACCGCGGACACTGTTTTTGACCCTAGAAGCATTTGGAGCTCAGCCAAGAATGCAAATGCTTTTCAGAGACTTCAGGAACTGTGGGATAGCTTGAGTCCTCCAGTCCATGAGCGTCCATTTGATTCTTTGGCTTTCCGTTACGCTTGTCACGCAGCAGTGCGCTGAGTCCCTGCTATGGCATCTGTCTGGAGATATTTAAAAAATGATTTTGAATTTCGTCTTCTGTAACGGAGTGCTGATAGAACAGATTTGCCTGCCCTTACAGCGATCACGTCCGCATCGTCCATGCGGGAGCTCTTTCTTTATTTTGATTTTTAACTGCATCACCACCCGTGCTGATCGGAGCTCCACGCTGGGCAAACAGGAAATATTCAAAAGTTCGCGGGGCTTTTCCTGTCTACCTGGCCACTGCATACGAGTTCAGATTGCTGTCCAGAGCGGTCAGTGGTGCACTGTGGGATACCGCCCGGAGGCCAATACCGTCGATCTGCGGCCACACTAACCCCAATCCGATATGGTAATACCGATATTAGCGCTACTCCTCTCGTTAGGGAGGAGTACAGAAACCGGTTTAAAGAGCCCTTTATACCGATATAAAGGCCCTCTTAGTGTGGACGGGTGTGGCGTTAAATCGGTTTTACGCTCCTAAAACCGGTTCAAACGCGTAGTGTAGACCAGGCTTCAGTTCTGGCAAAAGTTCATCAGGGATGTGAAATCAAAGGAAATGGTGCATTTGGTTATTATATTTGTACCTATCTCAAAACATGAACATTTTTTTATTTCAGACTGCATATAAACCAGCAGGGGTGGTATACTTACCTGTGTACTCCTAGAGAGTGGAAGGCAATGAATGAGTTCTGGCCACACACAAGGAAGAGGAAGAGACACTTGTTGGTTAAACATGGTCTAAGGACAGGTATGTGGATTATTACAGGCTATATTGTGGAGGTACCCAGAGGCTCCAATCAGAATCAATCTTCAGTTGTGCTGGGCACTAACAAGGTATAAATTATATGGATTTTTATTTACCTCCTGTATTGTGGGACCTCCCAGAGTCCCAAATAGAAATCAATCCTTGAGTGTATTGAGAGACAGTCCCTGCCATAAAGCGCCAAAGGACAATGGTGTACATGAAATGATAGTGGAATATTCCTGGATCGTGATGACCTGTGATTTTGTTTCTTAGGTTTTTTATATTAAAAACAATGAAAACATTTAAAAGCAAAAATCACGGCCAATGGTTTTCAAACCTTTAGTTTCTTTTAACTAAAAGCTCAATAGACAAAAGCCTCCAGTTTATATTACAGCCTAATGGAGCGCACAATTTCATTTGCTACAAATAACTCAGAAGATTGGGGTGGGAGAAAGAAAATAAACTAGTTTACTTGCAGATTTTTGAGATTCAGGTCAGTTTAAAACTGTGAAATGTGTTTGTTAGAACATGCCTAGAGAAGAGCTTGAACCAAATCCCACGTCAGTTCCTGGAACCAGATTCAGGACCACATTCACAGCTCAAAACTACCTCTGCAATGGACTGAATGGAATATGAAGGGCCAGATTCTCAGGTGGGGTAAATCGGCATAGCTCCATCATCTGAAGATCTGACCCCAAATCTATACTTGCTTTGCTTAGGGGAGGTTTGAGCTTGGCAATGGATTTCAACCCCCCCAAGTGCAGAAGTGGTTGGATCCAGGGGCTGCCCCAAGCACGACGGCATGCCACAGGGGGTGTGCTGCCAGTCGCCGGTCCCGCGGCTCCGGGGGACCTCTTGCAGACGTGCCTGCGGAGGGTCCGCTGGTCCCACAGCTCCGGTGGACCTCCCACAGGCATGACTGCGGAAGGTCCGCCGGAGCCGCCGCCTGCCGTCCTCCCAGTAAAATGCCGCCCCAAGCGCGCGCTTGACGCGCTGGGGTCTGGAGCCGGCCCTGGTTGGATCTGAGGTTATGGCTGTCACTTGTATAGATACTAAGGTAAGATCTACAATTCAAATCCATGATTTTGGTTCTGCTGGGTATAGAAATACAAAGTTTATATCTAAATCTAGTCCTGTTTCTGCCCGCAAATGATTTTACTAGGACAACTTTGTGCTACATTTCCAGCCACAGTGACTTTTGTAGTCCTTTCATACCTCTAAAATTAAATCTTTCCACATTCGGGCTTATATTGGAAACAATGGTAGAGCCTTTGCTAATGCTAACGGGCGTCTGTTGTAATACTGCAAGAGAAATGTACTTTATTTTCAAAACACTGGCAGTTCTCTTTCCATTACGTATTAACAATATTTATGTAGCAGTAGTGATGAGGAGCCCCGGTCATGAACCATGGCCATATTGTGCAAGGCACTGTACAAACGCAGAACAAAAACACAGTCTCAGCCCCAAAGATTAACATCTAAGTATAAGACAACAGGTGGATACAGACAGGCAGGAGAGCACAAAGGAACAATGAGATGCTACTGCTTAAAATGATAAGTGCTGGTCTCAGTACACCAACTGCCTGAAAGTTGTTAGCCCTACTTCCAGGATCGCCCTCTTACAGTCTTTTAATAGCAACACTACTAGACATTCCTTATAATATTTAAAGTGTTCTTCAGAATTCCTTTTGCTGTTTATTTTAAGATCTCTCCCTGGTCTTGAGACTCTCTTATTGAAGGGGAAGTGGACTTTGGAAAGCACACAAGGTACATAATGCAATACTTTGCATTGCAAAAGCAGATATTGCACACGTTTATTTTTCAAGTCCCCATAAGTGTCCTGTCTTGAGGTCTTGGCAATTTGTGCTCATGTTCCAGACCAAACAAACAAATTAAAAAAACCAACCAACCAAACAAAAAAAGAACCCACAAAAAAACACAAACCTAAGCTAAGCAACAGTAAAGACTGTAAATGTGTACCAATAACTAAAGTGGGTAAAACCCTTACAAGGAAATTACAGCTTAAAAATAAATGTCAAACAGTGAAAAGCCAAGAAGTTCTAAGTCGAGGTAAAATGTGGTCAGGTTCCCTGCAGCTGGGGATATTTTAAATCCCATGCACCTTGATTACACTACATGTGACTTGCTTTTCAGTTACAGTGGACACATGCAGTCAGGGCTAGACCAAGACAGATGCATTATAGGCCTGTGACTAGGGCCTCTGCTCCTGGAGTCATGTGATTACACCAGGATCTCAGCTTTCATTTAAAATAAAAGTGAGTTTCTAGCCTTCGTGGCTGTGAAGAAAAGTCTGAATGTGAATGGGGCATAACCAATACAGGGACGTCTGCAAGTCGGACGTCTGCAAGTAGAACTGAGAACTGTGGCCTGCACCATTCATCTCAATAGGGAAGTTAACTCCAAGATGCACTGTGCTTGGGGATCCCATGCCACTTCTTCTATATCTCTGCCACTCCAAATGAATAGCAGAGCCATGGCACAGGTGTGGAGCAGAGGGGTGTGCCTAGAGCACTGGATTGCCTTAGTTTGGTCCTGTGTGCAACTCTGGTCTACCATGCCTCCTCCCCATCCCAAATGCCCCAAGCTAGGTGGGAGCCCACAGGAACTGGGCCTGGATTCAGCATGCTTACATCTTATTCTCTGCTGGGCATTTGCAGCCAGATTAGAATCCCTTTACACCACCTACGGTAGAGCAGAAAATCTGACACATGTAGTGTTTACAGGGTTTAATATCTGCCTAGAAACTAGGTTCATGACATGACGATCCCTTCCAGCTGCATGTATGGATGCTTTAATTCCTGCATTAGACCTCACAGACATTATGTATATAGGATGCCAAGGTTTCTAAAGGACTGAGTAACTTAAAAATCTAACTTTCCCATTATTAGGCAGACACCAAAAATCACAGAGGATGACAGAATCCATCTAACGTGGAGTTTCTAGGCCACGCTCTTTGCTTGAGCTGACATTTCACAAAACTTCAGAACAATTCAGCACAAGTGAAAGCTCTGATATTTTCTGACTCCTGTCTCAAATATGCACAAAGCTCCCAGAAAGTAACTTCCCCTGTGACAAGGAGCTACATTGCTTCTCCTCGGGTCAATTTAGTGGAGTGGGGGTAGTGTGTGTGTGTGTGTGTGTGTGGAAAGAAGGCTTATAATGAAAAGCCAGCTCCTCTGACTGGTTTATTGTGATTTTGTTTTCAATTATTTACACCGGTGAGCCAGTAATTTCTAGTGAATAATTTGAGTTTAAAACCTCTTTTTCTGCTTTCTGACCATGGGCAGATCATAAATCATAAAGCCTTCTGGCTATGGGCAGATCATAAATTTATTTGTTATACAAATACAATTACCAATTTGTATGGGGAAGTTCACTCCCACCCCCTTTTTATGGATTGATCATGAACAATCCACTGCATGGATTTCTTACTCACCTATTTGAAAATGCAGTTGTGTTGGTTAGTTTGTGACTGATCATGTAAGTCACATGGTGTTGCTTCTGTTTCCTCCTTGGGTGAATGTAACCCTGATAATCAGCTGAAGGACCTGGGCTTTGACTCTCTCAGAAGTGACAGATAAGAAAGACCAGGTTTCTGAGGCATATGGGCATCATTCGTAGAAGAAAAGCAGTCAACAATTAAGAGGGTGCAACTATTGCTTTCAGGATTCCAGTTTGGCAGAACCTATGCTACTACTGTCCATTATGCTGGGACCAATGATACTTTAACATCCATGCAGTGGTTCCTTCATGGACCTTCTACCTCCCCTTTTGAAACTGAGCCTGTTGCGCCGTTGGTACTTCTGGGGTTAAAATGAAAGGGAGGAAAACCAGACATTGAATTGAGCTGATATTGTTGGGGAAAATGCCTTATCCATCTCAGACACATTTTCTGGAATGTTTATTCAAGCTCAATGAGATCCTCCATACCTCCATGCTTGACAGACTTATGAAACCACTTGGGTACAGTTCTCTCTACAGCTTCACTGCCTCACTAACGCTTCAATAATCCCCCCTTCCTCAAAGCTGTGAAGCATGAAAATATTAATTACACATTTCCAATGTAAACAACCTATTTTATTTTCTTAAAACATATCTGTCACCAAATGCTAAAGCATCACTCAATTCAGGTTGCCTTTCAAATATTACTTTTTCTTATAGCATGGAAAATGATTAGTAACTTGGCAATGCTAAGGATTACTCACAAGAACTGAGGGCTTCTCCCCCAACATAAATATTTTTGTCCTTGTGACAAATCTCCTTATGGGGATATCCTCAGTCAGAACAGAATACACATACAATATATCTTGCATTATAGATGCTAAAAAAGAGTGGGTGTGACATTTCAACTTGTTATTTCGGTGGGTGTAAAGTAAAATTCACTGGTGGCATTCAAGGTGTCTCGCTGAGATAAGGTGATACTATTTGCTTATATTTAAAAGATAGTTTTTCTGTTTTCAGTTTTTAAATATGGACGTGAATACATTCATCAGGCCAGCTGGTTCCTATAGAGTAGCACAGCTGGAAATATATGCTGATGGCTTGGTTAATTTATTTAACATTTTACAGAGTGTAATATGGGAATGGAATGCTAATTTCTGGCGAGCCAGACTTAGCTTTCAAGGGAAGGCAGGAAAAATCATATGGAACAAATGGTGTCCTTCACCAGCATTGTTTACATAGTGAGCAGCTCTCATGGGAAGAAAGAGTATTTTGGGATTTCAGCCTGAAATGAAAGGGCTTCTTATTCCTCAGGTTTCTTTGAGAGCAAGATGACTCACAAACTTTATTCTTCTTGGCTAAACTTGTTACAGAGTGTATCCTCTCATGATCCCTGACAGACACAGATTAGTTGACTCAATTCACCTGATTGGAAAAATGCTTTCATGTTCCAAATAGATATTTCCATAAACCAGCTCACAACATCCTAGCTGCCCCCAATGGCTCTCTGTCTGTCCCCAAGGAGGCATTTTTAGCTCACTGCATCATCCACACTCACCTGTCTCAGTATTTGTGAAAAGCAAAGGTCATGTCCTTCTTAATACTGATGGAATAACTTCTGCTTCACATCCTCCTCAGGTGCAGACAGTAAGCACTTCACCGGTCAAATGTTTATATTGACATAGAGTGATGTGACAGTGCTATGGTCAGACAGTAAGTATGAGCAAGCAATAATTGAAAGTTGGGTTGCGTACGCTCTCGGGAAGATGTATCCTCCAAGATCCCGCTAATGCAAGTTGGCAGCTTGTGACGATGTAACCCAGATCCCATTTAATGCTACAAGAAAATATATCTATGTTGTGCTTCACACCAGCCCTTAGAAATTTCTAAAAACTTGCTGCTAAGCATAAAAGGACCTGATCCAAAGCCCATTGAAGTAACTTGTAAAACTCCCATTGACTCAATTGAGTCAGACCCAATGAGACTCCAAGATATAGATGAAAACAATGGTGCATCATCACTTAAATAGTCACACCTCATTGAGTAGTTCAATGGCTGGTGCCACTGTCATATACCGCATGGAGAAAAAACCCTGCATAAGGGAAAAATATAACAAGACAATCTTTTCCCAATACTTTAGAGGCATATGACTTGCTTGCACTTTGCAGGCCCCTTGATTCCTTAGGGCTTTTGTGATGTGACCTAGAGAGGGGATTCTTCCATTGGTGAGATGTGCCTATGTTGCAGAAGTGAATGTGAACTCCATTTGGTAGATGTACCAAAGGCAAGGCCTTTCTGTATACTGGCTGGCCCTTCTGGACTGGAAGAAAAGCATTACTGAGTTGTTAGCCTCTCTCTGAGCCCAACTCCCTCTATGCCTTGGGCACTCCACTTTGCCTCTCCTTTATGATTTTTTCTTCAAATCTCTCACCGTTGGGAGCCCTAGTGATGAGCTCGTGTTCTTACCATAGGGTTATCTAACCCTGCTCAGACCAGGTCTGACTGGTTTGGTGGTTAAAAGGAGAGGCAGCCTAGTGGCACTAGTGCAACCACAGTTGCTAGCCCTGCTGCAGCTGCAGCAGTGGGAGATCTTAAAGAAAAAAATGCTAGAGGAAACAAGGCCATTGTGATTCAGTTTTCCCATCTGTAAAATAGGGATGATGATAATTAGCTAGCTCACTAAGTGTTGTGAGGATTCATTAGATGATATCTGTGAAGTGCACTCTCTGGTAAGTCTGTGCTGCAACTGGCAGGTGAGATCGCAGCACATGCAGACATACCTGAGCTAGCTTTGGTCGAGTTAGCTCACTAAAAGTAGTAGTGAAGCCATGGTGGCATGGCCTACCTGCCCAAGTACATACTTAGCATCCTAGATGGGCTTGAACTGGGGAGCTGGCGCATGTTGACACCTATGCTGCCGTGGTTTCACGGCTATTTTTAGCAAGCTAACTTGATCAAAAGTAACATGGGTATGCTGCTAGGTGCTGAATCAAACCTCTGTTGCAGTGTAGCAGTAGCATATGCATAGAGTCAGTCTCAGTCCCTTTCAACTACACTCCACTTGTAATTAGGCTCAGGCTTCTGCCCCAGGCGATGGGGCTTGGGCTTTGGCCCTGGCCCCCTGGGCCCCAGCAAGTCTAAGACAGCCCTGGCAACCCCATTAAAATAGTGTTGTCACCCACTTTGAGGCCCCGACCCACAGTTTGAGAACCGCTGGTTCCCTGTCACTGGTGCTTGAGAAATACCCCTGCTTATATAGCGCCTTCAATCCATGGTTCTCAATATTCTGCCATTCAAACCAGTAGCAGCTTGTGACATTCTATACCTTGGGGGAGCATCCTGTAACCCCAATATTACTCATTGATGTATAATTGTGATATTGCTTATAAAGCAGGCCATGTGAGGTATCAGGGGAAAGGTTATGATCTGCTGAAAGTCACTGTTCGATCTAAATATGTATTATAAGGAGCCTCCCTCCAAACCAGAGGGTAAGGAACCACTGCCTCAGCCGGAGTGGGCAGATGCAGGCTAAGCTTACTCCACCCCCCTGAAATAGGGTGACCAGACAGCAAGTATGAAAAATCAGGACAGGGGACAGGGGGTAATAGGAGGCTATATAAGAAAAAGACCCAAAAATCGGGACTGTCCCTATAAAATTGGGACATCTGGTCACTCTACCCGGAAGGGGAGGGGTGGAACAGGAAATACAAAAGGCAGGTCCCTTAGCCCAGTGAGAGGATGACCAGGGAAGGAGACAGACACAGGCTGTTGGCTTCTCCCTGTGGACCCTGCTGCCGAACCAGGGGACACCCTGGACCAAGGGAAACCTGGCCCAGAGGAAGGACTTGGGCTACCAGGACTGCTGGCAGCAGAATACCCTGAGGAACTGGAAGAGCTGGGCAGCGACCCAAGCCCGAGTGAGCCCGACACTGAGGGTGAACTGGAGCTACCAGGGCTACTGGTGGCTGAATATCCTGACGAGTTGGAGGAACAAGAGGGACCCACTCGAGAGACCGGGTAGGAAGTAGCCTGGGGCGGAACTGGCCACTGCGGTGAGTTAGTGTTTGATCAGCATGTTGTGGACGGATCCCCGCTGACCCAGTGGCGAGACCCTCTCCCCCCAACACTATCAGGGCCCTGGGCTGGAACGCAGTAGAGTCGCGGGGGGAGGGGCTGTGTTCCCCTACCCCTGCTACCCTGCCTTGGGGTGGCAGAAACCAGAAAAAGTGGTAAGGACTCTTGCCAGCACTCTCCTGCCTGAGGGGCACGCCATGGACTCTTGCTGGTGCTTCTCTGCCAGAGGAGCATGCCACGGACTCTTGCCAGCAGTCCCCTGCCTGGGGCATGCATCACGGACTCTTGCCGATACTCTGCTGCCGGAGGAGCATGCCACGGACTCTTTCCAGGAGTCCCCTGCCTGAGGGGTGTGTCATGGACTCTTGCCGGCGCTCCCCTGCCTGAGAGGCGCAATTCCCCAGCCTGAGGGGCATGCCACAGACTCTGGCTGGTACTCCTATGTCGCGCCAACTGCGACTGCACACCTCCATCTGCTAATTCCCCATCGACGGAGAGGTGTGACCAAGGCCTTTCGGCAAGGCAGTAGCTCCCCACCGCCCTCCGGTGGCTCGGCGGCCAACTGAGACCTTGCTACATGTATACCATTAATGCATATGAAGTTATGAGCATTGTGCTGTATGGTTGTCACAAAAATATGCTGTGGGTTTGGGAGGCGCCCAGATATTAGGGGGGAGAGTTTAGACTGTGTGCTTATGTTTTATTTTCTTTTGGTAACTAACTCTGACTCTTTGCTTATCACTTATAAACACTTAAAATCTATCTTTTGTAGTCAATACATTTGTTTAACTGTTTATCTTTACCAGTGAGTTCGACTGAAGTGTGTGGTAAATCTGCTCAGGTTTGCAAAGGCTGGTGTATATCCACTTTCCACTGATGAAGTGGTGAACCAACTGCCCATCTTGAGCAGTGCAAGATGGTATATTCCTGAGGTACAAGGCTGGGAGCTGGGGGGGGTGGCGGGAGAGGGTTGGCTGGTGCCTTTCTCTATGCGATTCATGAGTGGTTCTGGGAGCATTCATGCATCTAGCTGGGTTTGGGGCTCCACATGCGGTTGTGCTGAGTGATCACAGCGCCTGGAGGGGTTTGCTGCTTGTCACTAGCAAAGCATTGTGAGACAGCCCAGGCTGGAGAGTTAGGGAGTAACAGCTGTCCCACAGTCCTATACCGAATCCCGGGGATCCCATCACACAGCTTATCTAATCTTGCTAGCCTAGAGGTCAGATTTAAAACAAGCAAACAAAAAAATCCCAATGGTAGTATTCTCCCAAACTCCACCCACTTATGGTACTAAAATGAGATGCCATTCACAGTAGATTATTTAGAGCTTTGTGATTATCCCTCTTCTTCACAGTGTGCTTTTCTCAGGAGTGAAATAATTATCAATGCTAGCATTTAAATGGTCAGCATTAGATTCCAGATCCATTGGCCCATTGAGATGAAAGGGAGCAGGTCAGGTCTCTGAGAGCTCTTGTTTCAAGCTGTCTGTCGACTCAGGCACACATCACTGGATTGGTTTACTGTAGGCTCATATTTAGAAAGTTATCTTTGCGACCAAAAAGGCAAGAGAGTCAGGCGCAAATTTTCAAAGGTAACCTTTGATTTTGGGCATCAAGTTTTGAAAATATGGGCCCAAGTGTCAAAAGTTTGGCCCACAAATTTGAGACCATTTTGAAAACTTGGGCAGGGAGAAGTAGCAGGTCACTGAACCAAGATGACCTGGGCCAACCTGACCCATGCTCTAGTCTAGATTATGAGTTGGATCTTACCCTTAAACTGTGGGAGCGTTGTGCAGTTGAGAAGTAGCTGTGCCATAGAAAGAACGCGTGCAGGAATTCTGATTGCCTCCATTTCCCCAGCTCTTCACAGACCATATGCTTCTCTGGAACTTCTTGTCCTCAGTAAACCAGTCAATACTGCTGCTAATGCAGCTGCAACTTCAACCTGGAGTTTTAGAAATAAAAAAGGCACTTATGTAAACTCAATGCAACTCATTTTTGTCTGTAAAAGTCTGGGCCAAGAATAATGCTGATGGGGAGGTAGGTGTTCTTTAAGATAACTGATGAAAACATTCATGGATGGTGTTCTTATCTGTCGGATCCATAGAAAGGTAATTTCAGTTGGTTTCTAAAGACATTTCAGACTATATCCTAGTACAAGAAATTTTAGTTCTTTTTCTCTATATATCCAGGCAATTGTTCCTACAACAGTGACTACTACTCCACATGACAGCCCCTGTGTGTCTTTCTCCACTATTAAAGAAACAAGGTGAGGGAGGTAATATCTTTAATTGGACCAATTTCTGTTGGTGAGAAAGACAAGCCTTGAAGCTACACAGAGCTGTTCTTCAAGTCTGGGAAAGGCACTAACAGTGTCACAGCTAAGATCAAACAGATTGTTTAGCATAAGTAGTTAGCACACATTCTAAGGGACCATTGAAAGTGAAAAGGTCTTTAGAATATGTGCTAACTACTTATGCTAAACTGTCTGTTTATTTAGCTGTCACTCTCTCATGACCTTTCCCAGATCTAAAGAAGAGCTCTGTGTAGCTCAAAAACTTGTCTCTCTCACCAACAGAGGTTGGTCCAATAAAAGATTGGACCGCACCCACCTTGTTTCTCTAACATCCGACACAGTTACAACACTTTCTCCACTCTTATCGTTGACTTCTCAAGTGAGACACTGTTCATGTTTGTTTGACTGAAATATCTGTCTTGTGTCTTATGAGAGTATTACATCAATAAAAGTCCATTCTGCAAGGCAAATAAGTCATTGTCTGGCTATGTAGACTCCCTCCTCAGGCCCTACGCTATCAGCACTCCTAACTATCTTTGAGACACCACTGACTTCCTGAGGAAACTACAATCCATTGGTAATCTTCCTAAAAACACCATCCTAGCCACTATGGATGTAGAAGCCCTCTACACCAACATTCCACACAAAGCTGGACTACAAGCCATCAGGAACAGTATCCCCGATAATGTCACGGCAAACCTGGTGGCAGAACTTTGTGACTTTGTCCTCACCCATAACTATTTCACATTTGGGGACAATGTGTACCTTCAAATCAGCGGCACTGCTATGGATACCCGCATGGCCCCACAGTATGCCAACATTTTTATGGCTGACTTAGAACAACGCTTCCTCAGCTCTCGTCCCCTAACGCCCCTGCTCTACTTGTGCTACACTGATGACATCTTCATCAAATGGACCCATGGAAAAGAAGCCCTTGAGGAATTCCACCATGATTTCAACAATTTCCACCCCATCATCAACCTCAGCCTGGACCAGTCCACACAAGAGATCCACTTCCTGGACACTACAGTGCTAATAAGCAATGGTCACATAAACACCATCCTATACCGGAAACCTACTGACCGCTATACTTACCTACATGCCTCCAGCTTTCATCCAGACCACACCACACGATCCATTGTCTACAGCCAAGCTCTATGATACAATCACATTTGCTCAAACCCCTCAGACAGAGACAAACACCTACAAGATCTCTATCAAGCGTTCTTACAACTACAATACCCACCTGCTGAACAGATTGACAGAGCCAGAAGAGTACTCAGAAGTCACCTACTACAGGACAGGCCCAACAAAGAAAGTAACAGAACGCCACTAGCCGTCACCTTCAGCCCCCAACTAAAACCTCTCCAGTGCATCATCAAGGATCTACAACCTATCCTGAAGGACGATCCATCACTCTCACAGATCTTGGGAGACAGGCCAGTCCTTGCTTACAGACAGTCCCCCAACCTGAAGCAAATACTCACCAGCAACCACAGACCACACAACAAAAACACTAACCCAGGAACCGATCCTTGCAACAAAGCCCGTTGCCAACTCTGTCCACATATCTATTCAGGAGACACTATCATAGGACCTAATCACATCAGCCACACCATCAGGGGCTCGTTCACCTGCACATCTACCAACGTGATATATGCCATCATGTGCCAGCAATGCCCCTCTGCCATGTACATTGGCCAAACCGGACAGTCTCTATGTAAAAGAATAAATGGACAGAAATCAGACATCAAGAATTATAACATTCAAAAAGCAGTTGGAGAACATTTCAATCTCCCTGGTCACTCAATTACAGACCTAAAAGTCGCAATATTACAACAAAAAAACTTCAAAAACAGACTCCAACGAGAGACTGCTGAATTGGAATTAATTTGCAAACTAGACACCATTAAATTAGGCTTGAATAAAGACTGAGAGTGGATGGGTCATTACACAAAGTAAAACTATTTCCCAATGTTTATTCCTCCTCCCCTGACTGTTCCTCATAACTTCTTGTCAATTGCTGCAAATGGACCATTTTGATTACCACTACAAAAAGTTTTGTTCTCTCCTGCTGGTAATAGCTCACCTTAACTGATCACTCTCCGTAGACTGTGTATGGTAACACCCATTGTTTCATATTCTCTGTGTGTGTATATATATCTTCCTACTATATTTTCCACTGCATGCATCTGATGAAGTGGGCTGTAGCCCACAAAAGCTTATGCTCAAATAAATGTGTTAGACTCTAAGGTGCCACAAGTGCTTCTGTTCTTTTTGTGGATACAGACTAACTCGACGGCTACTCTGAAACTTCTACTATAATTCTTCTTCAACAACCAATGCATCCTTTCTTGCTGCTTTTGTGACAGCTCTGTAAATGGCACCGCGTCTGTCCACAACTTCCTCTTTTGTATGGCAGATTAATCAGTCAATAAATTATTGGATGAAATGGATTTCCAAACTCATATCAAGAGTAGTCTTCTGAGTTTGCTTCATCGTTACATAGCACACTAAGTCAGCACTAGCTCAGATCATTCACGTTACATAAATACAATGAATAAATGCTGCTCTTGTTTGCAATAACTCGCTATTTTAATAGTACAGAGCTTTTTAAATGTGACTGGTGATGTTGGTTGCCCGAATTGAGACAGCTTAGGGGGGCCTGTTTTTCAGAAAGTACTGAGCATCCAGCCTGCTGAGAATCAGGAAGTGTGCTCTGGGATTTTAGTTCTCTCACAGGCAGAAGCAGGATTCTCTTGCTATTTACAATCCCAGAATTATTTTAAATATTCCCCTTCCGTTGTTGGTTGTAGTTCAGGCTTGTAGTAAAAGTTTTATAGAGTCATATAAATGGGTTTGAGGAGGCTATATTGTAAATTAGATATATAAAATATGGGTGTGTAAATCTTTTCTCCTGGTTATTTTGTTTACTGAAGTTACTACTTTGCTTTCAGTCCACTTAACAGCATAGTCTCATAAATCCTCTGCTTATACGTTTTGGGCCTAACCTCAGGGTAAAGCACCACATTTTTGATCCGTGGTACCCTGGTCCTTGGATCCATGTTTTGGTTTGTTTGTTTTTTATCCCAAGGAACCTGAAATCTGTCCATTGCAGGAGCAGGGATAAGGCAACATAGGACATGACACTTGATTATTTATTCATTTCATAACTGACCTGACCCAAAGCTTGTTGAAGTCAATGGAAAGACTACAGGGGAATTCAGTGGCCATTGGATCAGGCCCTTATGAGTGTTCAAGCCCTTTTTCCCAGAGAAAACTTTCTTATGCTAATGCTAAACTGCAGTGGGAAAAACACAAAGATTTTGAGATAGAAAGATTTTGTTTTCAACTACAAAGCCATCAGTAATGTCCTAATCGGCCAATTCCCTTTTATGTATGAAACTTTTCACTCAGCTCACTGAATACAATTGTCTCTCACAGCTATGTCTCCCTTTAGACTTATGCTTGGAAACGACCAGCTCTGCTCTATGTGACTGGAAGGAATCCTACAAAAACACCCAACACTGCAGCCTGTAGGAGGGAGTGAGACAGTGACACATTGAACACAAGGCTGTAGAGGGAGGCTGCCAAAAGAATGGATGCACGATGCAATGCCATGGTAGCTTCTAAAATCAGGCACAGCTGATGTTTTAGGAATGCACAAACAAGCTTCAAAAAAAGAACAGGAGTACTTGTGGCACCTTAAAGACTAACCCTCTTTCAGTGGCCAGCCTTTCTATAAGTACGTGTTAGGTAGGTGGGGGAGGTTGAATCATTGGAGTGGCTTCAAAATAGAAATACAAGCTAGAAGGGCCATTTTAACCATGAAGCCTTCCTTCTCCAGGGTCAAGAGTACTTGTGTTGCTCACGGTTTATTCATAAAGCGGTAAATTCTATCACCCTTACTCATGCAGAATAGTGTTGTACTCCATGAGAAGTCCCATCAATAGACTTTCATTTGGGACTACTCACAGAGTAAGGCACTATGCTCTGGGTGAAATTCACCCCCAAGGCAGATGCCTACACACGACTCAAGCTCCAGGCCTTTTTCTGGCCCTCTACATTGGAGCAAAGTCTTATTTGACTAAGAGTAGCTGCATTTGTCCTAAAGAATATCATGTGAATAAGTGTAACCCACTGAGTATGTTATAGGTCCCCCTCTGCATCTGATCTGCAGAGGACAGAAGACAGTTTCGGGCCAAAGACTGTCTTGGCTCTTTAGCTCAAGCTATAACAGCTCATGCCTTTTGCCCTAGAAATACCCACCGTGTCAGCCAAGATGGCAGCTGTCACATAGGACGGGGCTCGTCTCAACTGCTGTGGGCTTCAGATGCTCGGGATGTGCTTCCTTTGGTCAGAGGAAGTATGCAAACATAGTAGCATCAGCTACTTGATCTACTGGCTGCTGCCTTTGACCAAAAGCAGGGTATGTTTATCCAGCTCTGTGAGGGAAGAGTCAAATATCATAAGATTAAAATTTTTCATGATGGCAAAGTATTCAAAGCATCAAGTTCTGAACAAAGCCTCACACATCTGCTTCCTTTGTAAGCAGTAATATAGGGCTCCAAAAAGAAGCTTTTGTTTCCCCCAGATTAAGAAAGATTTTCAAGGTGACCAGGAGGAAGTCACGTGAGAGAGACACTGATGACTTTTACTGTATTCAGAGATGTATATTGAGGCTCCTCTTTCAAGCAGGATGCTGTTTTTTTTCTCACAAGAGGGTCACTATTATTTAAATGACACAACAACAGGGTGAGTTCAAGAGCTGTAAAAGCTGGATTTTTGTGTTCTCTTACAGTGAATAGAAACATTTGCCTGTGTTCGCCTAGGGTGAAATTCACCTTTTTGCAGAAGGCCAGAACAAAGCCTATTCATCACTTAGATCCCACTTGAGCCCTCAGCAGGACAGAAGTGGGGCCTAAGCCTGGTGCTTGCTTTCTGCATAGGGGTAACTTGCACCCCTACTTCTTTTGCTTTCAGAGAGGACACGGCTGATACTGTACAAGGAGGTAGCTGGAGAGTTCAGACTTAGTGGTGGTTTGGGACACGCCACTGTTTTTGATTTCGCTTGGTGGAGAAAAAAGTATCTTAAATTATTTTGAAGAAGAAAAGGAGTGCTTGTTTTACTTTGGTTGTTTATGTAAATTCTGACAGCACTGAATCAATTGAATGGATTTACTCAGACTTTCCACTAAATTCACCCTTTGGCTGAGACCAACCACAGAATATTTCAACCCAAAGGGAAAGTGTTTGAGAAGGTTATAAGCCGTTCTAAAACACAGGTTTACAATGAAGAGTCCAGATCCTGAAATCTGATCTGTGTCTATGTGCAATCCCATTGACTTCAAATGAACTCCATGCAGATGCAAGGATCCTCCCCCAATGACCTGATTGTGGGATTGTGGCCCAAGTCTGCATTACTTTAGTCTAGTATTTGCTACCTCCAAACACTAGATCATTTTTGTAGTATCTTAAAGGTAAGATACAATTACTAGTGTTTGAAATAAGTTAAACCAGGCAACCATTGAAATGCAAGTTGGTACCAATGGCAGCAAATGGGTTAATTAATACTCAGTGGGTGCCTCATGAAAAACTGTCTGTAGAAGATTTTCATGAGAAGGGGAGCTTTGTTTTTTAAGACTGCATTGGCCCCAATTGCTGCTTATTCCTTGTCTGAAATCATAATTAGTTCTAGATCAACAGTAAAAGATTTGGAAGTTCTATCTGGATAAGTCCCTTTTCCATCCAAAGCTTAGCTATTTCCCAGGAGACAGAAAAAATATGTAATAATTTAAACTCTCCCTTTTTCCTCCCTCCATTAAATTTCTTCCTTCTCCCTCCCAACCCACTCAAGCATTTCTCTGATTCACTCATCTATCCACCAATCCACCATGTTCTCACTTTTTGACCCACTAAACCCCCTCCTACATGTGAGACTTTAAGTATAGTCTATGTGGCCTCAAGCAGCAGGAGCTAGTGAACTTTTAAGTAACAAAGATCCACTAATGTTCATGGTACAGAACAAGAGGAGAATACCATGATACCATGGTGACAGATGGTAAATAAAGATATTGTTTCTAAAAAGAATATATTTATACATATAGGCTTCCAAGGGAAGTTGTAGAATCCCCATCACTGGAGGTTTCTAAAAACAGATTGGACAAACATCTGTCAAGGATGGTCTAAGGGTATGGCTACACTGGCGATTTGCAGCGCTGGAAAGCCTCCACCAGCGCTGCAATTAGTAAGTGGCCACACCTGCAAGGCACTTCCAGCGCTGCAACTCCCTGGCTGCAGCGCTGGCCGAACACCCCTCTCGGCATGGGGAATAAGGATTCCAGCGCTGGTGCTGCAGCGCTGGTCATCAAGTGTGGCCACACACCAGCGCTGTGATTGGCCTCCAGGGTATAAGGATGTATCCCAGAATGCCTGTTCAGCCACTCTGCTCATCAGGTCAGACTCTACTTCCCTGGCCTCAGGTGACCCGCCCTTTAAATGCCCCGGGAATTTTAAAAATCCCCTTCCTGTTTGCTCAGCCAGGTATGGAATGCAATCAGTGAATCTTTACAGGTGACCATGCCTCCACGGCAAACGAGCCCCAGCATGGAGCAATGGCGAGCTGATGGACCTCATCAGTGTTTGGGGGGAGGAATCTGTGCAGGCACAGCTGCGCTCTAGCCGTAAGAATTATGATACCTTTGCCCAGGTATCGAGAGCCATGATGGAAAGGGGCCATGAGCGTGACGTGGTGCAGTGCAGGGTAAAAGTAAAGGAGCTGCGGAGTGCCTATTGCAAAGCACGCGAGGGAAACCGCAGATCCGGCAGTGCCCCCACGACCTGCCGGTTTTACAAGGAGCTGGATGCGATTTATGGGGGTGACCCCTCTGTAAATCCAAGGACCATGATGGACAGTTCAGAGCCGGTAGAGGAGGGGGAGGGGGAGGCAGACAGTGAGGCTACTGTGGTGGGGGAAGCCAGCCCGGAGGAGGCATGCAGTCAGGAGCTCTTCTCAAGCCAGGAGGAAGCTAGCCAGTCGCAGCCCCTGGAACTTGGTGCAGAAGAATCACAGGAGCAGGTCCCAGGTAAGCAGCTTTTATTGCAATGCAAAGGTTTTGGGAGAGTAGGGGGGATGGTATGGCTGCATGCCTGCATGCCTAGACATGGAATATCCCATTGATGTGGTCTATCACGTCGCAGTAATCTGCCTCTGTAATCTCTTCAAAAGTTTCTGCAAGAGCATAGGCAATTCGCGTGACCAAGTTTAAAGGGAGAGCCATTGTGGTCCCTGTCCCATTCAGGCTAACGCGTCCGCGCCACTGTTCCAGGACGGGTGGGGGAACCATGCTTGCACAGAGGCACGCTGCATAAGGACCCGGGCGGAATCCGCATTGTTGTAGGAGACCCTCCCTTGCTTCTTTGGTAACCCGCAGAAGGGAGATATCTTCCAGTATTAACTCCTATGGGAAATGGAGGGAATGTTTCAGTGCTGGTTTCCCCAACTGCATAGCGCGGCAGGCAGGAACCCCAGGAACCCCAGGGTTAATTCCTGAGGGAGATGGAGGTGCTGCGTTTAACAAAGCACCAGCACCCTGTTCGAGCACACCGCGGAAGGAAACCCCAGGGTTAATTCCTGAGGGAGATGGAGGTGCTGCGTTTAACAAAGCACCAGCACCCTGTTCGAGCACACCGCGGAAGGAAACCCCAGGGTTAATTCCTGAGGGAGATGGAGGTGCTGCGTTTAACAAAGCACCAGCACCCTGTTCGAGCACACCGCGGAAGGAAACCCCAGGGTTAATTACCATTACCATTTCTGGGAGGCTGTGAATTCTCTAGCAGTTGCTGAAATGTGTGAGGAATGCTTGTGAGACTTTAAAATAACTTCAGATTATACACAATGGAAGCTCTCTTAAAATGTATCATTTGCTGCATTTTTACAGTGACCTTGAGTAGTCCTGGGCCAGTCTTATCAGTGACTGAAAGAAAGCTGCAAAACCTGAGGAGGAAACCGAACAAGAGCAAAGAAGAACTGGTGAAGGCAGTTATGAACCAGTGTGCAACAGAGAATAAAAATGCGCAGGAATGGAGAGAAAAGATGCATCACTGGAGGCAAACAGAAAGCAGGAGAAAGGCGTTGACGCTGAAGAAAACCACGAGGCAGCTTATAAACCTCATTGCGCGCCAAACAGACTGTATGCAGTCACTGGTAGCAATGCAGGCAGAGCACTACCGTGCCAAACCCCCACCCTCCCAAACCTCTTTCCCCTATGCACCAATGTCAGCTCCAAGTCCCGTTCCCCAGCATCCAGGTTCTTACCTACACCATCACCAGCTGCCCCCGACACCTGTACGGTCACCTATGAGCCCAGAGAACTACGACCCTTACCCTCTGCACTCAACCCCCATCACCATGCAACAGTACAATCCTGAGGTGCACAGCACTCCTGGCAGTACATATGAAAAACTATGAATGTACAGTTCAACAACCAACCCCCCTGCCCGTGTACTTCCTTTTTTTTAAATAAATGATTTTTGATTATGAATCAGTTTTTATTATTGCATAAAGTGAAAGATAACAAACCCCAATGAAAACACAGGTAACAAACATCAAGGAAAACACAGGCACTTAAAAGCACTGTAACCAGTGCACGTCACTCCTGGTCAAGGCAAAAAAACATTACTGTTGGCTTTCAGCCTCAAATTTCTCCCTCAAGGCATCCCTAATCCTTGTTGCCCTGTGGTGGGCGTCTCTAGTAGCCCTGCTGTCTGGCTGTGCAAATTCAGCCTCCAGGACTTGCACCTCGTTGGTCCATGCCTGGCTGAATGCTTCACCCTTCCCTTCACAAATATTATGGAGGGTACAGCACGCGGATATAACCGCAGGGATGCTGCTTTCCCCCAAGTCTAGCTTCCCATATAGACATCTCCAGCGAGCTTTTAAACGGCCAAAAGCACACTCCACAGTCATTCGGCATCGGCTCAGCCTGTAGTTGAAACGGTCCTGGCTCCTGTTCAGCTTCCCTGTATATGGTTTCATGAGCCAAGGCATTAATGGGTAAGCGGGGTCCCCAAGGATCACAATGGGCATTTCAACGTCCCTTACTGTGATCTTTCGGTCTGGGAAAAATGTACCTTCCTGCATCTTCCTGAACAGGCCACTGTTCCGAAAGATGCGTGCATCATGCACTTTTCCAGGCCAGCCTGTGTAAATATCAATGAAACGCCCACGGTGATCCACAAGCGCCTGGAGAACCATAGAGAAATACCCCTTGCGATTAATGTACTCGTAGGCTAGGTGGGGTGGTGCCAGAATAGGAATATGCGTCCCATCTATTGCCCCTCCACAGTTAGGGAAACCCATTTCTGAAAAGCCATCCACAATGTCCTGCACGTTCCCCACAGTCACGGTTCTCCTCAGCAGGATGCGATTAATGGCCCTGCAAACTTGCATCAACACGATTCCAACGGTCGACTTTCCCACCCCAAACTGGTTCCCGACCGACCGGTAGCTGTCTGGAGTTGCCAGCTTCTACATTGCAATAGCCACCCGCTTTTCCACCGTCAGGGCAGCTCTCAATCTTGTGTCCTTGCGCCGCAGGGTGGGGGCGAGCTCAGCACACAGTCGCATGAAAGTGGCTTTTCTCATATGAAAGTTCTGCAGCCACTGCTCGTCATCCCAGACTTCCATGACAATGTGATCCCACCACTCACTGCTTGTCTCACGAGCCCAAAAGCGGCGTTCCACGGTGCTGAGCATTTCTGTTACTGCCACAAGCAATTTCATGTCACCCGCTTTAGGCAAATCCATATCATCATCGGAATCCTCACTGTCATTTTGGAGCTGAAGGAATAGCTCAACTGCCAAACGTGATGTGCTGGCGACAGTCAGCAGCAAATTCCTCAGCAGCTCAGGCTCCATTTCACAGCGTGCTGCACTCACAAATGGCAAGAAACGTGGATGGCGAAAGTGTGACTGCTGGGAAGTGAAGTGATGCACCACGGGGCGTTGGAACAGGAAGCGGAATGACCCACACACTTCCTTCCCCTTCCCACAATACTCAGCGCCAAAACGGCGCCAAAACGGGATGAGGTGCTCTGTGGGATAGCTGCCCACAATGCACCTCTCAGTACAGCGCTGGAAATGCTGCCAATGTGGCCACACTGCAGCGCTGGTAGCTGTCAGTGTGGCCACTCTGCAGCGCTGGCCCTGCACAGCTGGATGACCAGTGCTGCAAACTACCAGCGCTGCAAACCATAAGTGTAGCCATAGCCTAAGTTTATTTGGGGGATAGAACTGATGACTTCTCAAGGTCCCTTCCAGCCTGACATTTCTGTGATTCTACGATCTATCTCAGTTTCTCCATGAGTCAGCTGCCCACTAAGTATAAAATAAAATTGATAAATGCACTACGAACATGTTATTCGATAAAGAAGTGGGGAAAAACAGGCCTTTCATTTGCAAGTCGTCACTGAACTCTCATTTTTGGCGGTATATTCATCAAGATTTAGTCATAGATGATATGGATTCTCTCAGCTTCATCTACAATACACTTGTAATAAGGGAACAGAACTGAAAACCTGATATATTCAGAAAAGTAGAAATGGGTTTCCCACTGCTGAATTTGCCTTTCTTTAATTTAAATTTACATATGCTGCTTTAAAGTCCAAAATAGAATCACATATTAGCCTGGGATTACTTCTGACTGGAATTTCATAACCACTAAAGGATTTAACAGTAAAAATCCCTTTTGAGGAACTCGGGTCTTTCACAATACGTGCTTACAGTTGGCTGACACCAATTCTACTTAATACCAGTAGGCAAAAAAGTAATCTGCTTTATTTCATGCTAGCTGCTTTCTATTGTACACTGCTTTTAGGGCCCGTATTCCATTTACAGTGCCATTAAGTATGACTAGCATGCCATTCACAGCTGATAATTATGTCTGCTGCTAGATGCAAGGCAAAGTCACAGGGTGCCAACCCAGAACCTTACACACACAGTGTGAAATTCACCCTTGTTCATAGGAACAGCACAAATCTTATGCACACTTAAGTTCTCCTCATGGGGGGTTAAGGCAGATTCAAAGGGTACATAGGCTTGGTGCGGGGACCCTGCTCAAGGGTGGATTTCACCCAAAACAGTGACTGATGGGGTGGCCCAGTCTGACTAGGTTATGCTGCGATGTGGAAGATCCAAGTGCTGGTGGCCAGGTTCTGTTTGTTCCCAGGCTGGCAGAGTATGTGGTGGCACCACACTCAGATGCTGGCCAACTTTCTTTAGTGGCCCCCCTTTGGCCTATGCAAAGGTGGAGTTGAAATGCTCCAGAAAAAAACCTTCTATAGCCCTTTTTAATGTGGAACATGTAGGGCCCTTGACATCTGTCAGGGGCTCAGAGGACGCTCTAGGTGGAAACATGGCATAGCCTTGTGACTGAAACAGTAAGGAATTTAGGTAATTTGCTAAAATGTAGTGTACTTGTTTTAGTATGAATCCTGAGTGATCTAACCCTCTCCTCACTCTATCTCCGCTCCTGCCCTTCTCCCTTGCCATCGGCACCACCCCCATCCTTCCATCCACACTGGTTCCCAACCTTGCTATAAGTCTTAGATCCTCTCTCTATCCTTTTGCCAAGTCATACCCATTCTATTTCAACATCTTCATTCACCTCTACAAATCCCTCATCATCTTTCTCTCCCCTTTGGTGTCAAACTCAGCCTCCTCAGCCTCACCTTGAAGGGTCTGCCTCTGAGTACTTCTCTGCTCTCAGCTCCCTGCATCTCCCACTCCCTCCCCTTTGTCCTTTTCTTTGTGTCCTTCTTCCACAGCCACTGTTGTGTTTTCTTCCATGATGTCCTGCAAAACCTACCAACACTAAGAAGCCTTCTCAGTAAAAATCCCATCCCTGAGGTTTTTATCACTAAAAGGTTACTAAAATAATTTAACTCCCTCCCAAAAAAATTATTTCTGTGCTGCTATGGATATCTCAGTAGGGGTGTTATCCTTCTGTTTAGATGCTACGATCCTGGAGACAATATCCTTTTCTGTGTTTTGGATATCATTGAGGGTACCATCAGCACTTACAGATGACCTACTAAGGAAGGAAGAAAGAAAAAAAGGCCTTGTGCCCTTTTGTGCTTCTTTATGATAGATAAAGAAGACCTGAAAGTATTTTCTTTCTTAAGGTATTTGGGGCTTTTTATTTTCTTTCTTTATTTTTGTTTGTTTTTAAGAGGGTTTCTTTGATTTGGTTTTGTTTTGAGGGTTTTTGGGGGGCTGTTTTATTACATTAGAAATTCAGGTCCTGTCTTGGCTGGAAGACTCTACGATGTCTGCAGAGCTAGTGTAAATGACAGCATCACATGAAGGAAGAGAGTCATAGGCGGCGACTCTGTGGGTGCTCCAGCCCTGGAACACCCACAGAAAAAAATTAGCGGGTGCTTGGTACCCACTGGCAGCCAGCGCCTCTCCCAGTGCCTCCCACTTGTCTTCTACCCAGCCGATCAGCGCCTCCCCCTCCCTCCCAGCACCTACTGCCCAGCACAATCAGCTGTTTCGCAGTGTGCAGGAGGCACTGGGAGGGAGGGGGAGGAGTGGGGATGGGGTGGGCGGAAGAGGTGGGATGCAGATGGGGGCTTGGAGGAAGGGTGGGGATGGGGCCTAGGGTAGAGCAGGGGGTTGAGCACCCCCCAGGCCCAGAGGAAGCCAGCGCCTATGACTGCCATGATGGTTTCCCTCTTGGTGAGGAGAGGTAAAACATGATGCATCATGGGAGAGGTAGTCCAGCTGGTGATCCTCACCCATAGACGAGGATGGGAGCCAGAGGCACCTGAACTACAACTCCCATAAGGCCCCATGGCAGCATTTCAGAATCAAAGTATTTTGGTTTTTTAGCTGAATAGAAATTTTTGAGTTTTCAGCCATTCCGTTTTTTGACAAAAACAGCTTTTTCCCTGGAAGGGAAGAAACCAAAAGTCAGTTGCAAATATGGTTGCTGACCTCTTTTGAAAATTGCCCCATACATGCTTACGGGTGATAATTCTTATAGATAGCATGTTATAGAGGATATACACACACTCACTGTTTGTTTTTCCTCATGGCAGCTTAATTTTAGTTCTTTCTTGTGTTGTTGCTCCTTCGTATGAAGTATAGATGATTATGACTGCATGTATTTGTTTGCCCTTTGTACATAGAAAACTAATAATCAAAAAATGAGCTGAATGCGAATGTGGTAATGCGTTGCAAGTTCTGCAGAAAAAGTGCAGTTCATAATTTTTGCCTTTAATTTGCTCATTGCTATATTTGAGGCAGAATGTTAAATGTGGTTGTTGAAAACTAGCTCTCTTACAGATATCTGGCAAACTAATCTTTAAACTGACTACAATTATTCAAATTCAACAGAATCCACATGTGCAACTTCTGATGACAGCAGGAGCTGCCTGTTTTACCCCCAACAACTTTTGGTCCTTGGCCTTTGTATACTTGCTCAGTGGTTTGCACACATATTTACTATCAATTTAAAACCACTCCACACATCTTAACATGAAACTGCACCAACAACAAATTGCCAGTGTTGGATTCCTTGAGTCTATTATTCCCATGTTTCCCTTTACCTTGAGGCCAAGTCCTTCACTGAGCCTGGATCAAGTCATGGCTGTCTGACACTCTTGTGCTGTTGTCATAGCTTCCGGCACAACCTCCACTTAAGATACTAGATTTGAGGATGTCAGTAACTCATCCAGAGGTTATGGGCCTACTACAGGAGTGGATAGGTGAGGTTCTCTGGTCTGCAATATGCAGGAGGTCAGGCTAAGTCTCTTTTAGCCTTAAAGTCTAAGCGTCTCTAGGATAGGTTCAGGAGAGGTCCAGGTGCCATCATGGTGAGGATGCAGCATGTATTCCCTTAATCTGTGATTGGCTCTGCTGAGCTATGGATTTATCCCTTACCCACCTATCTCTTAGGTGCCGGCAGGAGTGCTTGCCTGAAACAGTCTTTGTGCTCAGGGGAGTGCAAAAACTGCCAGTGTGTCCTACCCAGCTGACTCATCAGAGTGCTCTGAAATAGCTATTTGTGTTGGAATAGAAGCCCCTTGTGCCACAAAGCTCTTCTGGCTCCAAAAAATAATTGGCAACTTCCTCCTCCTTCAGCCTTCTCCTATCTTGTCTGTTTTCATTCTCCAAAGCTCTGTCAGCAGTGTACAAAACCTAAAGGAATGTTATGGAGAAACTATGGGCAAAGTGTCAACCTTGTATTTCAGAAGCCTGCAGCTCCTAAAGCAACGGTTTGGTTCTGCAGAAGGATAAGGAGGCTTTATGGAATGCTGCTATCATCAAAAAGTTGGTACACTAAGTTCTTCTGTGTAGATTTTGGCCTTCCTCACTCACTCTATATACCAAGGAGATTAAGGCAAGTCAGAATGGTAGATCAGCACAAGAGCTCTATTTCCTGGCATGATCTGAAGGGGTTTTTTTCTCCCATGTGTGGCTTTTACACCTGAAAAATACAGCTCCTGCATTGTTTGACTTTGAGGGGAAACGTAAACAAGCCAAATGTTTTCAAACTACCAAATCTAGGTCTTCTGCCAGCTTTGGGGGAGAATGACCGTCTACCGCATTTAGAAAATCAAAAATGGGTGTTTTATGTGTCCATGGGCAAAAAAAGAAGCAGCATTCGCTAGGAGGGAGGGCAAAGCCCAGCTTTTTGTCTAAGGGCCTGATCCAACTCCCATTACAGTCAATGGAAGTCTTTCCATTGAGTTTAGTGAGAGTTGGAACCAAATGCTATATGGGATATTTTGTCTCTTTAACAGGCTATATAGAATCACTACACATTACACTCCCCTCCCTCAAGGGGTGTGGTAAGTTATTCTTCCCTCCATGCATGTTTTTTAACTCCACTTAATGCAAACAGGAGTCTAGTTATATTTTATATATAGGTGAAATTCACCTCTCTGCAAAGGGCCAGCACAAGGTCTAGGTACCTCTAAAGTAAGACTTGAGCCTGGCAGTAGATGAGCTGTACCCAGCCTCCCCTACTCTCACTAGGACTGGAGGAAGCTCAGGATCATTCATGCTTTCTCCTCTAGACAGCAAGGGGAGAAGAGAGGAGGACGTGAGAAGCTGTAGAGGAAGAGTAGGTTTCGCAGATACTCCATGATACAAATGAACAGGGGCCTGGAGGAGGAACAGTCAGGCCATCTGGGAGCAACCACTTCCTAGCCATCTCTGTCACTCAACTATAGAATAGCTTCCAGCTCTTTTTTTCCTGTTCAATTTACCTTCTGTCTTCATGTTGTAGAGAGTCTGTTGAAATAGATTCTCTTTGGTTTTCTGTTATGTGGGGGGAATAGTGTCACATTATTACAACATTTGGATTTTCCCCTGCGTCCAGTGAGGGCTTCGTCATGTAGACAAAATTTGTTGTGCTGAAGAACTTGAACCCTCACCCTTCTATAATAGGCTCACTTTGGATGAGCCCCAGTTATGAACAAAACACAAGCGAAGGCACTTGGAAAATCTAATGGGCCAAATTTGCACCTGTCTAAATCTGCTGCCTTAAAGTTCACTAGCAGAGAGGTAATTTGAGGGTAACCAGATTATCTTCTTAACCTAATACTTCAAATAGAACTTTGAAAAAGGACCAAGAGAGGTTATTTTCCCTTTCTTGGGAGCCAAATCAAGTTTTTACTCGATCCTTACTTGGGCAAAATTCCCCTTGAGCCAGATTCTCAGATACTGCAAATTGAGGTCGAAGTCAATAGAGCTATGTAAATGTTCACCAGCTGAGAATCTGGCCCAATGATTTCAAGGAATGAGTAAAGACTTCATGATTTGTCACACTGCATGTATGTAAATGTTTTTTTCAAAACCCTTCACTATACAGTCATATAAAGGAAAGCTCCAAACTCTAAATAACATGCGAGGTTTTGGAACAAACTGACAAATTAAAAAGTAATAAGTCACCAGGACCAGAGGGTTTTCACCCAGCAGTTCTGCAGAAACTCAAATGTGAAATTGTAGATTTACTAACTGTGGTTTGTAACCTATCATTTAAATCATCTTCTGTACCAGTTGACTAGAGGATAGCTAATGCGACACCAATTTTTTAAAAAGGCTCCAGAGGGATCCTGGCAATTACAGGCCAATAAGCCTAACTTCAGTACCGGGCAAAATGGTTGAAACTACAATAAGGAACAGAAATATCAGGCACAGAGATGAACATGATTTGTTGGGGAAGAGTCTAGAAGGTGTCTGTAAAGGAAAATCATGCCTCACCAATCTATTAGAATTCTATGAGAGGGTTAACAAACATGTGAACAAGGGCGGTCCAGTGGATATCATATACTTGGACTTTCAGAAAGCCTTTGACAAGGTCCCTCACCAAAGGCTCTTAAGCAAAGTAAGCAGTCATGGGATAAGAGGGAAGGCCCTCTCATTAACTGGTTAAAAGACACGAAACAAAGGATAGGAATATGGTCAGCTTTCAGAATGGAGAGAGGTAAATAGTGGTGTCCCACAGGGGTCTGTAGTGGGACAAGAGCTATTCAGCGTATTCATAAATGATCTGGAAAAAGGGGTAAACAATGAGGTGGCAAAATTTTCAGAAGATACAAAATTACTGAAGATAGTTAAGGGCTTCGGTACACTTGCGAGTTAGAGTGCATTAAAGCAGCCCTGGGTGCTCTAACTCATGACGCGTTCACACTGGCAAGGCATGTAAAGCGCCCAGACTCTGCGGCTAGAGCGCTCCTGGTAATCCACCTTGGCGAGTGGATGCCCTGGTCTGTTAATGTGCTCTGATTGGCCTCCCGAGAGTGTCCCACAATGCCTGTTTTAGCCACTCTGGTCATCACTTTGAACTCTACTGCAGTCAAAAATGTTAGGAATCATTAGGAAAGAGATAGATAATAAGACTAAATATAATGCCACTATATAAATCCATGGTACTCCCACATCTTGATAGCTGCATGCAGGTCTGGTTGCCCCATCTCAAAAAAAGATATAGAATATCAGGGTTGGAAGGGACCTCAGAAGGTCATGTAGTCCAACCCTCTGATGAACTTTTGCCCCTGATCCCTAAATGCCTCCCTCAAGGGTTGAACTCACAGTGCTGGATTTAGCAGACCCATGCTCAAATCACTGAGCTATCCCTCCCCCCCATGGGGGCCAGGTTTGTATAATTTTTGGTGGTGCCCAGAATGGGTCCAAGCAGAGCTGTCCCGTCCCTAGGACAGATCAGGGTAACTTCCCCAGGCCCTGTGCTTTGAGGGGGGGGCATGCTTCAGGGCGATGCAGGGTCCAGGGCAGCCTGGAGGGTTAGCGGAGGGCCTGGCGCTGGCAGCAGTGAGCGACCCGGCCCCAGCCTGCCCCACTCTGCTCCGCCCTGCTGGATCCTGGCATCGTTGGGGGAGGAGGCGTAAGCCAGAAAGAGGCGGGGCGGTGGAATGGGATGAGGAGGGGTCAGAGCAGGGGTGGGGAAAGGTAGGGTGGGGGTGGAACAGGGGTGGGAAGGGGTGGAGTGGGGGCGGAGGTGGAGCAGGGGCGGGAAGAAGCAGGAATGCTCACTGCTGCTGGCGCCAGGTACCCCGCATCCCCCTGAAGCACAGGGCCCCCCCAAAGTTCATGGCCTGGGTAGGGTGCCCTGGTCCATCCTATGGATGGGATGGCTCTGAAAATATAAGCCCAAATATTGGTGGAGCCGGTCCCATGTTCCTGAATATTGGTGGAGCATGGGCACCATGGGCCCATATAACTCGCCACCCATGCTCCCACCTGGTATGAGAATTGGAATAGGTACAGAGATGGACAATGAAAATGATTACGTGTATGGAACAGCTTCTGTATGAGGAGAAATTAAAAAGACTGGGACTTTTCAGCTTGGAAAAGAGACTAAAGGGAGATATGATAGAGGTCTATAAAATCATGACTGGTGTGGAGAAAGTGAATAAGAAAGTGTTATTTACTCCTTCACATAACACAAGAACTAGGGGTCACCCAATGAAATTAATAGGCAACAGGTTTAAAACAGATAAGAGGAAGTATTTCTTTACACAACGAACAGTCAATCTGTGGAACTCGTTGCCAGGGGATGTTTTGAAGGCCAAAAGGATAACTGCATTCAATAAAGAATTAGATAAGTTCACAGAGGATAGGTCCATAAATGGCTATTTGTCAAGATGGTCAGGGACACAACCCCATGCCCTGAGTGTTTCTAGCCTCTGATTTCCAGAAGCTGGGAATGGATGACAGGGAAGGGATCACTCAATGACTGCCTGTTCTGTTCATTCCCGCTGAAGCACCTGGCATTGGCCACTGTCAGAAGACAGGATAGTGGGCTAGATGGACCAATGGTCTGACTCAGTATGGCTGTTCTTATGTTGTGATGACTGTCATCTTGACTGACACACCAACAATTGAACTGGGGACCTCCAAGGTTAAAAGCATGAGCTGCTGCAGTTTAAACTATAGTTCTCTAAATGGGCATGGACTGCATTCATATCTTCTGTGGCTTGAGCACAGAGGGGGCGGGTCTGTAACAAACACTGATCGATAAAGCCCAATGGAAAGAACAGGCTGGGATTTTCAAAAGAGTGAAAGGAAATTAGGTGCACACCACCCATGAATGACCTGGCCTTAGTTTTCAGGTCTACATGCTCGCTTAAGTTTATTTTCCATGGTAGTTCAAATTCTTTTATAGGCCAAATACATCATGTACCAAACAACGTGTGGGGTTCAGAACGAGGAAGACATTTATCCCTTTGTTTTTGAAGCTGTTGTGGAGTATCGATTTAAAAAGAACTCTTGACTGGTCTCCTGAGGCCACAAGTGCTGTTTCATTGCTTAGGCAAACTCTCTGGGAGAGGGACCAAGGCTCAGTGTGTGACAGGGTTTGTTGTGCAGGGGTTTCTTTGTAATCTAATTGCTCAGGGAAACTGTTCCCAAATGCCAATCCAATGAAAACCCAGTTTCAGGTACACAATAAAGAAAAGAGGGGAGGGAGAGGAAATAAGGAAAATAAGAAAAGGTCATTGTAATGGAATCATATAAAATGAAAGGATTTATGTTTCTTTATCAGCTCGGGGGGTTGCCATTGTTTTTCACAAAGTTTCTCCACAAAAGAGTTTCAGAAGCTCCAGGGAGAATAGACATTGTGTGGTTGATATGGCAATTATATGGCAAGATACAGCTTTATACAGACAAGCTCTTTGTTTTTGGAAAGGGTATGCGTGCGTGAACTTGTCTTTTTTTTTTTTTAATAATTGTACGCTGAATTGGTAAGGATCATTTCTCCAGCAAACAGTCTTCCTAGCCATCAGTTCCAAGCAAGTTAGATAGGTTGAATCCTCACTTTGCTGTGTGCAGTATGTATCTGCTAGGAGTTGCTTTCTCTGTACTGAGGGACGTTTTTCCTCTGTGGCAGAGGCAACTAACTTAATCCTCCAAACTCATCCCTGTGCTAACACAAGGGCTGATGCAAGGTGTGAGGGAGACAGTCTGTTTCCTCAAGTCCAGGTTTGCTAGAGCCTGTATGGCCCCCTGTGGAGTTTAACGTGCCTGCTGCCATGTAGTGCCTGTGGTGCTTGAACTGGTGGGGAATTGCCAGGGGTGCAGGATCTCCCATTTGCAAGATTCCTTTCACCTTTACTCCTTTCTTCCCTGGCTGACTCCCAGCCTGCCTTCAATATACCCCAGCCTTCCCCAGAACACTGTATACCGGGGGCATCTGTGCTGCCTTCATAATTGTCCCCCATGTCACTCTTGTTCACTAAGGAGTCCACATCCCTACTCTGTAACCCCTCTACTACAGCTGTGTAGAGCAAAGAGACATTAGGGCAACCCTGAATGCAGTCCTTTTTTGCCAGATGCAGCATGTTATAGAGGATATAAACACACACTCACTGTTGTTTTTTCTCATGGCGGCTTTATTTTAGTTCTTTCTTGTGTTGTTGCTTCTTCGTATGACGTAAAGATGGTTTTGAATGAATGTATTTGTTTGCCCTTTGTGCATAGAAAGCTAACAATCAAAAAATGAGCTAAATGTAAATGTGGTCATGTGTTGCAAGTTCTGCAGAAAAAGTGCAGTTAATAATGTTTGCCTTTAATTTGCTCATTGCTATATTTGAGGCAGAATGTTAAATGTGGTTGTTGAAAACTAGCTCTCTTACAAATAGCGGGTAAACTAACTGTGTTTGGCTCCTCTAAGCTAGACAGCTGTACCATCAGATTCTACTTACTTGACAGTTTGCAGATCACTCACAAAGGTTATTTTATTTAAAACATAGGCAAGTCCCCTCATAGCCCCTCCTCTCCTTTAGTTTGCAAGCTCTTTGGTGCAGGGAATGTCCATGTATGTTTGTATAGCACCTTGCACAGTGGGGTCAGCCTGGCTGAGGCCATTAGGTGCTTCCAGAATAGAAATATTAAATAATAATATTGGTATTTATTATTATTATTATTATTACTACCAATAACACAAGTGGAGAGTGGACTAGATTCTGTGCTGTGCCTCTCCAAAGCCAAAAGCCTTGACTCTGAATAGGGAAGAAATAGGGGCTTTTGGTTAAGGCTCAGGGCTATGAGTCAGAAGTCTTGGGTTCCACAGTCCCTTTAACGCTTTGTGCCTCAGTTTCCCTATCAGTAAAATGGAGACAATACTGCTCTGCCTCCTGGAGGGGTTGTGAGTAGACCTGGTCAGGAATTTTATTTTTGACTGAAATTCCAGTTTTCATTTGGTGAAAAGTGACAAATTTATGAAATTTTTCAGTTTTTGACAAAAAGCCCCCAAAATGTTATCCAAAATGGACATGTCCATTTTGATGAGAAAAGGTTTTGAGCAAAAACTTTCAACCAGATCTAGTTTTGAGGTATACCTTGTGAAGGGCTTACCTACTATAAATAAATAATACCCCAGGACTTTGTGAAGTTCATTTCCTGAACTGGATCCAGATAGAAAGTTTGCAAATAGCTCTGTGACAAGTTCGGTCACAGAGACCCCTTTGGGACTGTCAACTGATGTGCTGAATTTACCTCTGAGCCTGTTTTCCTCACCAGCTTGTGACTCCAGAATCCTGCCTTGCTGAGCCAGACACGCTAGCCTGCTGCAACACAGACCCAGGGCTGGTCCACGCCCCCAAAGCTGCAGACTTTAATCAAAATCTGCTCAGCAGGCTACCTTCTCCAGCACCCAGACACTCAGCTCCCAATGGGATCCAAACCCCAAATAAAGCCATTTTACTCTGTATAAAGCTTATATAGGGTAAACTCATAAATTGTTCACCCTCTATAACACTGATAGAGACATATGCACATCTGTTTGGTCCCCTGGGTATTAACCACTTACTCTGGGTTTATCAATAAACAAGTGACTTCATTAAGTATAAAAAGTAGGATTTAAGTAGTTCCAAGTAATAACAGAACAAAGTAAGTCACCAAGCAAAATAAAACAAAACATTCAAGTCTAAGCCTAATATATTAAGAAACTGATTACAGAGAATATCTCACCCTCAAAGATGTTCCAATAAGCTTCTTTCACAGACTAGACTCCTTCCTAGTCTGGGCCCAATCCTTTCTCCTGGTACAGTCCTTGTTAGTTCCAGCAGGCATTTTAGGTGAAAGCAAGGGCTTTCTCATGCCTGGAACCCCCTTTGTCCTGCTCCACCCCCTTTTATAGCTTTGGCACAAGGCGGGAATCCTTTGTCTCTCTGGGTCCCCACCCCTCCTTCTAAATGGAAAATCACCAGGTTAAGATGGATTCCAGTATTATGTGACATGGTCACATATCACTGTAAGGGCTTGGCTACACTTACAAATTTGCAGCGCTGCAGCAGAGTGTGAAAACACACCCTCTCCAGCGCTGCAAATTGCAGCGCTGCAAAGCGCCAGTGTGGTCAAAGCCCCAGCGCTGGGAGCGTGGCTCCCAGTGCTGTACGTTATTCCCCGTGGGCTTGGCTACACTTGCAAGTTGCAGCGCTGGTAGAGGCTTTCCAGCGCTGCAATTAGTAACCGTCCACACCTGCAAGGCACATCCAGCGCTGCAACTCCCTGGCTGCAGCGCTGGCTGTACACCTGGCCAGGTTGGGGTGTAGCGATTGCAGCGCTGGTGATCCAGCGCTGCTCATCAAGTGTGGACACACACCAGCGCTTTTATTGGCCTCCAGGGAATAAGGAGATATCCCAGAATGCTTTTAACTAAATTACTCTCTTTGTTTTGTTATGCAGCCTCTCTTTGTTTTGTTGTGAACTCCGATCGGAGCTCCGTTGAACTGCTTATCTAAAAAACAAACACTGATCACAGCAAACAGGAGCTATCTGTACCTGGCTGTGAACGATCAAATGAGAGGCAAGCAGTTTGCTTGACAGAGAAACAGCGTTGGATGCAGGCTGTTTGTAATTAAGACTAAGGGTTCGCGAACATTTTGTGATTTTTCAATCCAGGGAAGCTAACACACGGTGTTGGCTCCAAAAATCCACTCTCTCTATCTTCCCCGCTCCCTGTCACAGTACACCACCCTCCACCCCCCTCTTTTGAAAAGCACGTTGTTGCCACTTGAACTCTGGGATAGCTGCCCATAATGCAGCACTCCCAACAGCGCTGTAAATGCTGCAAATGTGGCCACACACCAGCGCTGGTAGCTGTCAGTGTGGCCACACACCAGCGCTGGCCCTGCACAGCTGCACGACCAGCGCTGTAACTCCCAGCGCTGCAACTTTCAAGTGTAGCCAAGCCCACAGGGAGGTGGAGTACGGACAGCGCTGGGAGAGCTCTCTCCCAGCGCTGGCGCTTTGACTACACTTAGCGCTTCAAAGCGCTGCCGCGGCAGCGCTTTGAAGTTTAAGTGTAGCCAAAGCCTAAGACTTCATTTTTCATTAGCCATGGGCTGGTCTACAGGTACACAGGCGGGCTTGCAGGTAAACAGAGCCATTTACAACCAATTGTCCTAGTCAATGGGAGCCATCAAGATTCTAAACCACCATTAATGGCCCACACTTTGCATAATTACAATAGGACCTCAGAGTTATACTTCGTATTCCTAGTTCAGATACAAGAATGATACATTCATACAAATAGGATGAACACAGTAGATTATAAGAGTTGTAATGATACCTTACAAGATACCTTTTGCATAAAGCATATTCCAGTTACATCATATTTACACTTATAAACATATTTTTATAAAGCATATGGAGTGCAACATCACAAGCCCCTCTCTCTGAAATGGGCCAATCAGAGCTGCAGATCCAGGACACACCTGGACTATAGAGAAGTTTATTCCCATATGTGAACTTTAAGCCCATTTCAATCTTAGACTATACTGTGTTGCAGAAGCAACACTGAGTAATCTAGATACAGATCTTATGCAGGGTAAAACAAAAGAAAAGCAACATTAATGACAATGAGCTGTGTTATACAGTCAGTGATCTCATGCTTAAAATAAAGGACGTGAATGAAGGTTGCTGTTCCAATGTGCAGGAGTCAGTGGTTTCTAAGATACCAGACTCACAGGACTGGACACTGAATTAGTAGAATACAATAAACCTCCATATCTGGAACAGACAGACATAACGGTACAAATGTACTATCGGTTCCCTACAAATCAGAGAGAAGGTTTCTTTTCAACCTCTCCTTGGGTCGTTTGATTGTAGTGTAATGGGTGACATTACCTGCCACTCTATCAATTGACTTCTGGTAATCTCCTTTCCCAGTTGCCATGACAGCACTTGACTAGTTAGGCCATCAGTTGTAAAGGTTGGATCCCATGTCTGTCTAACTCAGTATGATACAGATAACTTGGATGCAAGATGATGAACTAGATAACCTAGCAGGGCTTTTCCACCTTGAATGTCTGTGATCCAGTGTATATTAAGACAACAGCTTTGGTAGCTTTTATTTATATATTAGTATTTCCCCAAAAACATGCAGAAGGCTATAGTAGGCTGGGCAACATCTTGGTGTTTTTCTCTGAATAGTTGCTTAAAAACAAATCAGAGAAGTGAGTAGAACTAATCACACATGAGAAGTAATGAATATGGTTAAGGGCTTGAAAAATTCAAGTCTGTGATGGACACATAGTTTAATATTATTAATTTTGGCTTTGGGGGAGTTTAATTTGGGAGGGAATAATTCTACAGTTGAGGTGAAGGAGGGAACTTTTGTTAATAAATCTTCTTGGCCAGGTATCTTTATAAGAATATAAGAACGGCCATATTGGGTCAGACCAATGGTCCTTCTAGCCCAGTATCCTGTCTTCTGACAGTGGCCAATGCCAGGTGCTTCAGAGGGAATGAACAGAACAGGAAACCATCACATGATTCATCCACTCTCAGCTTCTGACAAACAGAGGATAGGGACACTCAGAGCTTGGGGTTGCATCCCTGCCCATCCTGTCTAAGAGCCATTGAGGGACCTATCCTCCATGAACTTTATAACAGATTGGCCTTTAATATTACAGCAATATTAATGTTCTAACAGATTGGGCTATTTTTTTGAATGGGTAAATAAAAAAGACAATAAAACATGAAGCATATTTTCAACATTGTTTCCATTATCTCATCAAAATTCACTGTTTTGTATCTGAAAAGTTTTGATCAGTTCTACTTTTTTATTAATAATAATTTGACTATCCCAACAGTATAGGAAACTATTAGGCTTTCTATTATGAACTATTAGTACTGTCAGTTGCCAGACCAGAATTTCTCTTACTTATGTTTGTTTATATCTACGCTGCAGGAAAGGGCCCCTCATTCTGTGGTTCTTGATCTGTGTTTCCCAGTAAATATCAAGAGACAGAAGGAATCTCGAAGAATCACCATTGACACCACAGAACCTTTAATGCATATGTAACTTTCTGTAAATATAACTCCACTTTGAAGATTTCACAGTGTAAGGGTCTTATTTCCCCTCCTTTTTATGCTTTGCATAGAAAATTTTGTTTAATAACTGCAGCCAGAGACTGACATGGGGTCGTTTAGAGCTAAAGGTGGGAAATGTCTATAAAGTGAGCTCAAGAGCCCAACTCTCCAAGTGGTTGCTATAACAGACTCACATCCTCTGTGAACTGGGCACCCATGGGACATGAAACACACACTATTCTATTTTATCCTATATAGGTCCTTATACAGTCCTTATCACTGGAATATCTGAGCACCTTCCAGCAGTTCATTAAGCAATGGGACTAATCTGAATCTGTCATGTGGTTTGTCCTCTCTCTCATCCTCTCTTCAGGGGGAGAATTGTGTGTGCAGTGGAGTGTTTTGTTTTGGTAAGGGCTGACCAGTGGGTTACCTCTGCATTCCACAATGGCATGTGCATAAAGTGCTCCTCTCACATTCCACAGATGATTTGCTAAAGAATGTGGTGCTTTTTAAAAAGCCTTCTACTCAAGTAGAGTATAGAGTGTGTGGAATGTCAGCAGAGTGGGTAAGGTGAATGTGAACTAGTGATGAATAATTTCCTGCTGGAGTACCTTTCTTTCTGAAGAATGCAAAAGCACTTCATGAACTGAATTCATACAGCAGCAGCCAGTTGGACAACACAGTGCAAAGGAGGGGAAATTACCAATCATCAAGATACTGGAGCAAACCCCTACGATTGCAGAAACTGCCGTAGGATTTTTAAGGTACATAGGAGCATGGTGGCCAGTGGCAAAGATGTGGGGGCATATGTGAAACCCAAATGTGACTGATCAGAAGTAGGAACAGGGGCATTGTGCTCTGAATTTCCATAGACAGAAAAAAAGAGTTTGGGACAGGTCTGTTGGTAAATGACTTTGGGATTCCAATATATTCCTTGCACCTTCATACATAGGGTAACCCAAGAGGCTTCTACACAAAGGCAGCTCCTGGCTTCCCTTCTGCTTCCACTGTAAGACTATGTATATGGGACAGCAAATGTATTTAACAGTGCTCATATAGATGTATTATGTGCCACAGCTTTTCTTCCTTTTGGCATCATTAGTGTCTCTGGGCTAATGTGGTGTGTCTCGGACAGCTGTCTAGGGTCTTTGATGGTTTCAAGTCCAAGGCCCGGTCTACACTGGGGGTGGGAGGGATCGATCTAAGATACGCAACTTCAGCTACAAGAACAGAGTAGCTGAAGTCGATGTATCTAAGATTGAATTAAAATTACTTACTTCCCATCCTCGCAGCACTGGATCGATGGCCGTGGCTCTCCCGTCGACTTGGCTTCTGCCTCTCGCAGTGCTGGAGTTCAGCAGTCGACGGGAGAGTGATCAGGGATTGATTTATCATGTCTACACTACACCCGATAAATTGATCTTCGATAGATCGATCACTACCCGTCGATCCGGCAGGTAGTGTAGATGTACCCCAAAGATAATGTCCCTTCCAGATGTCACATTTGAAGAGAGATATACTTTCACTGAAGATGATAATCAGGAAATTTCTGTTTTCTCAAATGACAGTGTCAGGCAACATTGCTCCATAGAAACTAATCAAATATATATGTTGCACAAAAACTATGTTATAAAACATTATCAAGGATGCACAGTCAAGTATTCAAAATTTAGGATATGCCATAATTAAGGTTGCACAGCCAAAAGACATGTAGCTGGTGAGACAAAGACAGCTGGGTGACTACAGGAGTTAAATAGCTGAATTCACCAGCAGAAGGAGGCAGGGAGGTAAGGTTGTGTGTTGTGTTTTGTTTCCTTAACTTACAGGTACTCTACAAGGAAGAAGCCAGAATGAGAGGAAAAGGCTGTGTCATCTGCATCACTATTACCTCTTCCTCTGCCTGCACCTGTGGGGGACTTGGCCAGACAGGCACTCTGATCCCAGAGGCTTCCACCCAGGCCTGGGTCTTGACTTGCTGGGAATGTGGCCTGCATATCACCACCAAAGAAAGTCAGTCAGTTGGAACCACCATGTGTGAGAGGTGTCTGTTGGTGGAGTCCCTCAGGAAGCAGATAAGAGAGCTGCAGGAGGAGGTGGAGTGCGAAGACTTTATCAACAGGATGCACATGGAGACATCTGGGATGGAGGCTACTAGCTGACTACAGATGACTACAGCAGGACCACAAGAGGAAAGAGAACTGGCTGCTCTCTGAGGTAGAGACTGACTGCTGGCCACCTTGCACAGTAGTCAGTGCTCCACCCCTCCAGGTCCCCTATCCATCCAGGTGAAGAATGGTATGCTGTACTGGCAAGAGCAGGTGAGGAGCTGACTCTGATGGCTGAGGTGGAGGAGCTATTTGTCCCCAAGGCTGGAAGGCTCACAGCCACTCCACCCGAGAGGAGGAGATGTAAAGTGCTGGTGGTTGGGGATTCCCTTCGGAGGGGAACAGGGGCATCCACCAGCTGACCTGATGTGATGTCCCAGGAGGTGTGCTGCCTGCCTGGATCCCACTTCTGAGACATTACAGAAAGGTTGCCGAAGCTCATCCATCCATTGGCTTACTAACCCATGCTGCACATCCATGTGGGCACTAATGATACTGCCAGATCTGACCCTGAAGAGAGCAACAGTGACTTCAGGACTCTGGGAGCTAGGGAGAAGGGCCAGGATCACAGGTTGAGTTCTTATCCACCTCCCAGTTGAGGGTAAAGGCTAAGGCAGGGCCATGTGCATCCTGTAGATGAATGCATGACTGTGCAGATTGTGTTGACAGGAAGAGTTTGGCTTCCTCGACCATGGGATGAAATTCTGGGAAGAAGGCCTGCTGGGAAGACATGGCATCCACCTGACCAAGAAGGGGAAGAGCATCTTCGTGCACCAACTCGTCAACCAACTGAGTTCAAAGGGGACAAGTGACAAAAGCTCACAGACCATAGCTGAAGAGTAGTTATCAATGGTTTACCGTCAAACTGGGAGGGACTATCTAGTGGGGTCTCTCAAGGGTTAGTCCTGGGTCTGGTACTATTTGATATTTTTATTAATAACTTGGATAATAGAGTGGAGAGTGTGCTTATAAAAGTTGCAGATGATACCAAGCTGGGAGGGGTTGCAAGCACCTTGGAGGACAGGTTTAGAATTCAAAACAACCTTAACAAATTGAAAAATTGTCTGAATTCAACAAGATGAAATTCAATAAAGACAAGTGCAAAATATTTCACTTGTGCAGGAGAAATCAAATGCACAACTACAAAATGGGGAATAACTGGCTAGGAGGAAGTACTGCTGATAAGGATCTGTGGATTATAGTGAAGCGGGAGATAATTGTCTCGCTCTGCTCTGCACTGGTGAGGCCTCAGCTGAAGTACGGTGTCCAATTCTGAGTGATACACAGTAGGAAAGATGTGCACAATTTGGAAAGAGTCTAGAGGAGAACAACAAAAATTATCAAAGGCTTAGAAAACCTGACCTATGAGGAAAGGTTAAATAAACTGGTCTTGTTTAATCTGGAGAAAAGACTGAAGGGGGGACCTGATAACAGTCTTCAAATAGGTTGAGAGCTATTATGTAGAGGATGGTGATCAATTGTCCTCCATGTCCACTGAAGGAAAGACAAGAAGCTATGGGCTTATTCTGCAGCCAGGGAGATTTAGGTTAGATATTAGAAAAAACTTTCTCACTATAAGGGTAGTTATGCTTTGAAATAGGCTTCCCACCCCTGGAAGCTTTTAAAAAGGAGGTTGGACAAACATCTGTCAGGGTTGGTCTAGGCTGACTTGGTCCTGCCTCAGTACAGGGGATTGGCCTTGATATCTTCCTGAGGTTCGTTACAGTTCTACATTACTATGATTCATCTCTCTGTTACCTATGCATTTTGATACAGTCTTTAATTACATTATCACATACTATTTTTTCCATGGGACCCCTGCCTCATTCCGTGCACATGATGGCTGGTGCTTAATTAATAAGCAGCAAGTCAATATTTTACTTCCTCCTCATTGTTCAGTGTATGGCCCCAAGCCTCATTTGCTGTGCACAGTTCAAACCCTGCTCTGAAGACAGAAATATTAATTTCCTCATTTTCAAGGGCGTTCATCACTAGAGTATCTAAGGACTTTGCAAACATTATTTATCTTCACAACACCCCTGTGAGGTGAGGGGCTGGTATTATCCTCACTTTACAGGTGGAAATCTTAGCACAGAGAGATAAGTCAAATTATTTTAGGTGCCCAATTTGGGACCTGATTTTTTTCAGAGTACTTACATTATATATTCCAGCCACTGCCCCCCTGATCTCAGTTGCTGCTGTGAGAGCTCAGTACATTTGCAAATCAGACCCTAGGGTCTCAAGTAAGACACCCAGAAGATGAGAAAGACACAATTAGTGTGACATAGTTTAAGTGACTAAACAAGTGTCTGACAGCAGTAGTAGGTTATCATCTTTGATGGGGACCAGTACTAGGGGGTATGAAACACACACTTTGCCAGTAGATTTCACAGATGTTTGCTGAGAGTAGAGGAATGGTGACATTCACGAATCTTGAGTTCCATTCCTAGCTCTGGAGTGAAGTGTGCTTTACTAGGCACAGAACCTTCTGTCTGTTCCCCCTGAAGCCTGACACACTTCTACCTTACTCCTTCTATCCTGTCCCCTGTATCAATGCAGTCTCGTCCCTACTCCCGACTCATCATCTCAGTCCCAGTCTCCATGCCTCAGGCTTCTCATCCAAGTTCCATTCTCCTTGCCCAGCCAGCGCCAGACCTCCCTCCCTCCAGTTCCCTCTTCCCAGTCTCTTTGCCCAACCAGTCCCAGCTTCCCCTCCACTCCACACATCCTGTAACAGAGTGCACTGTCACCTGGGTGACAAAACACACACACAGCTAAAGAGCTGTAGGTAATAGACAACCCCTGAAAATGAGAACTAGGGTGTGGTCCATTTAGCTCCAGTCATCCTCTCTGCTGGGAGTGGGAGAGGTCTGAGACTGATATAAATCAGAACCAGCTCATTCCAAGGGTAGCAAGAGGAGAAGCACTATTCAGGGTGGGAGTGTCTTGCGTGAAACAACAGCTCCTGAAAGGGGAGCTCTGCAGATGGCATGAGACCAGTGGGTAAGCAGAAGCAAAATGTTAGAAAACAAGGTCCTGAACTGGGGAGACTTTGGGCACAGGCTGGGACTTGCCTCTATTAAAAATCTTTGGACTTTCTAGCCAAGAAAAGATTTTGGGTGCACAAAACATGGAAAGCTTATGGGGAAGGCAGCTTAGGCGAAAGTGATCACGAAATGGCAGAGTTCACGATTCTAAGGAATGTAGGAGGGAAAACAGCACAATAAAGAGAATGGATTTGAAGAAGGCAGACTTTAGCAAACTCAGGTAGTTGGTAGGTAAAATCCCATGGGCAGCAAGTCTAAGGGGAAAAACAGTTCAAGAGAGTTGGCAATTTTTAGAGAGACATTATTAAAGGCACAAGAGCAAACTATCTCACTGCCTAGGAAAGATAGGAAGCATGGCAAGAGACCTCCCTGGCTTCAATGATCTGAAACTCAAAAAGAGTTCTACAAAAAGTGGAAACTAGATCAAATTACAAAGGATTAATATAAACAAATAACACAAGTATGTAGGGACAAAGTGTGCATAATTGCACACACATAGCAGATTCTTTGCAGAGAGGGAGGAGGAGCTGGCTCTAGCATCCTGATTCTCTGTTTGGCTCCAGCTCCAAATGCAGGTTGGACAATATTTCCCAAGGCACCATCCACCAGCTGAGGATAGCTGTGGTGTTAATTACAGCCCTGCCAAATTCTTGGGAAAGGCACACACCTAGTTGGATTTTAGGGCATTGTTTATTAGGTGGCTATCTTGGTCTGGACAAGAACAAGGTGACCTCCTTGTGGTGACAGTTTCTTGTTCCCCTATTCTGGGCAAAAGGCGGGAAAGTGAAAAGAGCGGGAATCAGTTATGGCTAAGTAACCGGTTTCTATATAAACAAATGAAGGGAGGGGACAGAGGCTCTTGAGCATTGGAATCTTTGGTGCTCAGGGGTCCAAAAGCTCTCTTTCTGCGGCGTGGTACACCTCCCACATTGGCTACAGGCCTGCAGTAGCCACTCACTGAACGAAGTTGTCATCTTGGGGTTTATTAGTTATTTTCTTTTGGGAAGCAGACGTGCATGCTTGGACTAGATCTGGTTAGTTAGATCTGACATTCACACATAGACGACGCAAAGAGGGATAGGGTGGGTCTGAGATAGGGTTACTTACCTGCCTTTGACACCTGTGATCCATCATTGGTGTCCATCGCTGATCTCACCAGTCCAGATTCTGCAGCCTCGCCACCTGAAGGAGGTAGAAAAACATCTTTGCTTTATTGAGTATGTGCTTGCTTATATTCCAAATCTCCAGTGTCCTTAATCCATCCTCCTCCCCTTCCTTCCTTCTCCTTTAATAAATAAAGTGTTCTTGAGAGTTCATATCCATGTGGTGGTTTCTTTTATTCCAGCTCTGATAGATGGGCTTAAGGAGGGGACCCAGTGGGAGGTATATTGTACGGCTCCCCGAAGTCTTCTGGTCAGCTTGCATCCGTAAATATCCTTACAGTGGCATGCCCTCGGCGTGTCTATTTCTTGACCTTCCTCACCCCTAGACAGACTCTGTTGCAGTTTGGCAGGAGGCTGGTCTAAGAACCTGTCATGCCAGAACTAAGCCCACTGGTGCGTTCCCCAAGCTGAAGAACTTCTGGCTAGGGGAATGCAGTCAGTCTTTGTTTCCTGAATGGCACAAAGGCCAGGGGACAGGGCAGAGAACCTACCCCTAATTGGCACATGTAATCACCCATATTGTCCCTATAAATGGATATGTTATGTACAAAGGGCCACTTATGCCTCTAAGTGACCATTGCACTTATGGTAAATTCACGTGCAAACAGCATGCGATGGTGTGCACGCTTTTTAAAACTAGAGGCTCTACATGACTAAAGAACATAAAACAGGAGAGAAATTGTATTGTCTAGAGACAGGAACTTCCAGCAGGGAAAGACTAACATGTAGCATATGGCTAACAGCATCCAAGAGCAAGGAACGATGAGGAAGGTCCATGTATAGAGGACAACTTTCAAAGGACATGAGAAACAAGTGGAAAAGGTCTCCATTGTTCGAGGTCTTATAAGTGCTAAAAGGGATTTCCGTTAGCAAGAATAAAGAGAAGCCCATGAAGACATGTAACTGAGTGAAGTCTAGTGGTTAACCCTTGCTGTGAGTTCCTTCTTAGCACCTTCACTGACAGATCGAGAATGCACTAGCACTAGATTAGAGTCACTGCTGCTGTAATGTAAAGGCAGCGTGAGTGATAAATGGGTTTCTGTTATGTGAGAATAAGTCATTGCCTTAGCTCTGTATTGGACAGAATCTGTTACGTTTACTTAGACTAAACACTCTTATTTCTATTTTTTTGCACTGTACAAAAGTTTGCCATTGTAACTGTCTGTGAATACAAATTATAGTTATTCTTAAAGATGTTCTCTGGTTTGACCAGCATGCTTCAAAAGAAACAGTGAGTGCCTATCTGTTTTTCAGGAAACACAAGGCTTAGTCTTGTAAACGTGCCCTGAGTAACTTTATGCATGTGAATAGTCCCTATATGGCTTGCTCAGGATCATACAACAATACTGCCAGAGCTTTGATGGAACAACTGACATGAGTAGTTAGTCAAATGTTTTGGGGGTTCTGTGGGTAGTGTACTGACAGCCAAAGTGACTGGGCCAAATTCTTCTCTAGTGTAACTCCACCAAAATAAGTTGAATTACACAAGGAATCAGATTGAATTCTGATTGGAACTGAAGGAACCAGTTACAATGGTAAACACTCGTGGGAGCCAAATGAAAAATTCACAGTGAATAATTTACTGAAAATAGCTACCCTCATTTTCTAAAGGTGGAATGTCTGTCTGTGGTCTGTGAAGTACTGGGATTTAAGCCACACCTGTTGTGTGGTTCTTACCTGCTGAATGTTGAGAAACAGACTGCAGTTGTCTCAACTCTAATGGTGGTTAAACTTTTTAAAATTTCCAGTTGATGGATTGATCATGAAACAAGCAGCACATAGTTTCCTCTCTTGTGGGTTTCCCTGCCATGCAAACTTGTACCTGCTGTAACTTGTAGGTGCATATGATACATAAGAATTTGCAGAAGGAAAAGTACAATTTTCACAAACCAGATGATTGGACAGGGACTTATACATATTGTTGTCCCTAAGGCCCGACAAGTTAGCCAATATTCAGGGCTTTGAGGGTCATTTCTGTTAGGATGAGATTGATCATATATATATAAGGTGTAAACTCAGTATAATCTGGTTTATTTACAAAGACTATACACAAAGTCCTGGTTTCCTGAACACAGTAGAAACAAACAGCAGGCAGTTTCCTTGCTCAGAAACTGCCACTCCAAAAAATTCTGCGCCTCAGAAGCTCTGACTTTCTGCTTCCTTTCAGGGTCACACTCAGGAGGCCCTGGTTATGCTATTTGCACCACACTGGCATAGCTACGGCACTGCAGCTATGCCCCTGTAGGGTAGGTGCAGACTGAAGTGACAGCAGGTTTTTTCTGCCACTGTAGGAACTTCAGCTCATCAAGAAATGGTAGTAGCCAGGTGGATGGAACCATTCTTCTGTCAACCTAGCTACATCTACACCGGGAGGTTAGGTCAACATATGTCATGGCACTCGGGGTGTGTGGGTTTTTCCCACTCTGAGAGCTGTAGCTATATCAACCTAAGTTTTAAGTGTAGACCAGGCCTCTCACCAGCTTCTCCTGGCTTTCTGCTGCCAACGTGCTCAGCCTACAAACTAATAATCTAGCCTCTGCATTTGCAACCAGGAAACCCCTGTTGAGCTATCTGAGTTAGCTGTGATCAGGCCTGTACCTGCTGTTTAGGTCATCATGTGTAGACTCCATTGTCTGCAGCTGCTTCACCACATAAAGGGACTTAATTGCTTCTTCCCTTGAGTCTGAGAGTATTTGGCACCCATTGGCTGTAATGAGGTCTGTGACTATCTTTGAGTCAAACACCCTTGTGAATTTCAGGAATTTGGGGGACTTAGGCCTGGTCGACATTTCCCTTATACTGGCATAGCAATCAAAATCCACCCTCTTACTCCCCACCTCCCTGGCAGCACAGCTACATCAACAAAACTCGCAGTGTAGATGTAGCTATGCCAACTGAAGAGGGTTTTGGTCAGCATAGCTAACATTGTGCAGGGAGGTGGTGTTCCTACACTGGAAGAATTCTGTCAGGGTATGCTGCGTCTACATTTGGTGGCTATGCCAGGCTCTATAGTGTTGATGCAACCATGATGCCAATAAGATTTTCCCAATCCATCAGAACCCCTTGAGACAGCAAAGCAGAACTGGAAAAACCATCATACTCACAATGTTTCTAGAAGTAGTTACTTCTGCTTGTGCTAGAAATATTATGAAGACTCTCTCTTTCTCAAATCTCATATTTTAGCACTTCACTTTAGATTCCTGGCATAGGAAAGGGAGAATTAAAATGAATGTCTCTACTACAAGTGATACAGTGGCACAGCTGCAGCTGCCCTATGTTGACAGCAGGGGCTTTTCTGTCAGTGTAGTTAATCCACCTCTCCAGGAGGTAGTAGCTAGGCTGATGGAAGAATTCTTCTGTTGACCTAGCTGCATCTACATTGGGGGTTAGGTCGACTTACTACGGTACTCAATTTTTCTCACCTTGAATGACATGCCCCGGTCAATCCAATTTTTAAATGTAGATCAAGCCTTAGAACTCAAAAGTTAGGTGCTTTAGTTGGAGTCTTGGGCATAGATTTTGAGTCCACTCATCCTTAATTATACAGCTGTCTTGTTTCATTAGCCTCGAAAGCTGCCAAGCATTAGTGGAGGAGACTAGAGCCCTTCTGTTCAGTATGTCACCAGCTGAGGTATTTTAATCCTTCCTACAACTCTTATTGCTATTAGCCCTTTTATCCTACATTGCTTCTCAGTACGGACACCATTGGAGTAAAAGTGATTTGGTTCTCAGAAATAATCCTTATTTGCATTTCTATAGCACCTATCATCCAAGGAGCTCAAAGTGCTTTGCAGATGTTTAGGGTGAAATCCTGGCTTCATAGAAATTGATGGCAAATCTCCCATTGACTTCAGTAGGGCACTAAGCATCTCACTACGCTGTTGTAGCTAAGACTGTTTTCACTGCAGAGTAAACCCAGGCTCTTCCCCCGGTTTTAGCCACAGGTGGCTTCTGACTGCGTCATTTGGGGAGGCTGCGCATGCTCGGAGCAAGGCCCTGCCCCGAGGCCCACCCCTTCTTAGCCTTCTTCCATCCAAAGCCCTGTCCCCGCTCCACCTCCATTCCCGTTCGGTCTACTCTCCAAGACCCCTCCGCTCCCACCCACCTCTCACACCTCTTTGCCCCCTCCCCAACGCCTCCCTGCCCACCATGTGTGCATCTTTGCCCCTTTCCCTGCTGGCCGGCTGCTCACCACTCGCACGCACCACTTCACCTCCTCCCGCGAGGCTCCCACGTGGGCAAAGCAGAGATGCGAAGAGGCAGACCCGTGGGGGAAGAGACGGTGCCTTGGGGGAAGAAGACCGAGGCTGGAGCATGGGCGGGGCCACGGCCGGGCGCCCATCCTTTCTGCAGCAGCGTGCTCTAAAGGCGGCGGGCCGGCTGTTTGGGGAGGCTTGGCCTCCCCATGCCTCTTATATCCACCAACTATGGTTTTAGCCAGCCTACCTAACTTCCACACAGAAAACCTCTGACCCAGTGTTACGCCTAAGCGAGTTTACCTGGCTGGGGTGGGGTGGGGGAAATATTAGAGCCAGTGCCTTTCTGACCGGGGAAAAAAAGCTGAGAGCATCTTAGCACAAAGGACCGTGCAGTGCAAAAACATTGAGGACACAGTAATGCGGTAGATCTTTGTTGTGGAAACACTTGCAGCTGGGCCAGACCAACCCTAACCAAGCACCTGGGCTAACCGTGGAGTGAAGACATATACCCTAAGAGTTATCCTCCTTTTACAGGTGGGGAAGTTGAAGCACAAAGTCCAGCTTTTCATAGCTTACATAGTGGGCATGCATATGACTGGATATGTGCATATCCAGCCACGTGCATCCACAAATGGGGACTTTCATGTGGCTGTGGAAACCAGAGACTTGTCGGTACTCGTATTGTGCACATTCAGAGTACAATAGGCACTTGTCTTGTTCAGTGCAAATACCCCTAAACATGAAGTAAAAATTGCTTCCTATATTATTTGTCCAGCACCATGGAGCAAATTGCTGCCAGGCCAAGAAATGGAAACCAGGTGTTTTGACTCCCATTTTGCTACTCCTAGTCCTTCATGAGTCCATTCACTTCAAAATGTATCTGACGTGCAGTATGATTACCAGTGTCAATTGCACTTTAATTTTAAGTGATAGCGCCATGGCTCCTTTAAGACTTTTTAATGCAATCGTCTTTAAAGAGATGTGACCTGGAAATGTCCCTTGCATGTGGCAAGTTTCAATGCTAATGCCTATTTCAGCCTGAAGAAAGGACACCACTAAAATGTTTGTTTTGTCATTCTTTTGATGGAGTTTGATATTTCTGTTGTTCTTTCTCCCTGCTTGAGACGTATGGTATTTTCATTCACTCCGTTTCTCTGACAGAGGTGCAAATTGTCATTTCACAAGCTCTGCTACCGTTCAGCTGTATCTCTTCTATAGAAGGAAAATGCCAATCAAGCTAGTGCTCTCCAAGTTCTGTCACTCCTTTAATTCAGTATTAGAACTGAATATGGATTGAATGAATTGCAGTTACGGGGACAGCTAGCTGGCAAGAATAGCACTGATTTGACTGACAGTTTACTTCTTTAGCAACACTATTGGATAACTGCAATAGAATGACTGAATCTACAGTTGTGTGCCAAAAAGAAGCTGGATGAGGATAGACCCAATCTGTTGGGGGATGATGAGAGGGATAGAGGGTTTACATACACTATCCATATCTTCAACAAATGTATAAACAGTGTGGTCCAGTGGTTAGATAACTAGTAAATGACCTGGGTTCAACTCCTTCTGCAGCAGACTTCCTGTGTGACCCTAGGCAAGGCATTTAGTCTCTCTTGCCTTGGTTTCCCATCTGTAAAATGGGATAATAGGACTTGCAGCAGTGTTACGGCGATAAATACATTACAGTAAAGACTGAGATACTCAGTTACTATAGGGGACCATGCCAAGTGCCATCTCCTTCTGCAGCAACAATCCTATCTACTCTCCCACCTATTACTACAAGAACACATCTAGTCTGATCATGTAAGTCTGACACTATATACCACTGCGTTCTCTCAGGTCTTGTGTCATGTGGTGTAGGTCTCAGTGCAAAAGGCAAAATCAAATATTACTATTCAAAGGCGCAAACCTCTTTATTGAAACACTGATGTCCATACAACACGATCTACTTCATAAAATTCTAAACTTGCTCTGACCCAGCCTTTCTCTGTTGGTTGTTATCTCTACTAGTCTCTCTGTCACCAGACTGGAGACTCTTCAGCGCAGGCCTTTCAAAAACGACCAGTGATTTTAAGTGTCCCACATGAGACACTCATGCCCTCTGAGAATTGGGCCTCTTTAAGGAGGATATCCAAAAGCAGCGGCACCCCAAATCACTGGTCACTTCTGGAAATTATGGTCCTTATACCTGTGCCCGAGATGTAAGGTGCATATCAGCCCATTGGCATAATGATGATGATACATATTGGATTCTGTAGATGCCCTAGCGCTCATTCAGTAGATGAAGTTAAGCCCCTGGTCTGAAAGGTACTATGCCTGAACAAGTGTTGGATCCATATCAGAAAATGAAAAATCTTTTTTTTATAATTGGAGATATACCAATCTCCTAGAATGGACATTGAGTCCAGCCCCCTGCCTTCACTAACTGGGCCAAATATTGATTTTGCCTCAGATCCCTAAGCGGCCCCTCTCAAGGATTGAACTCACAACCCTGGATTTAGCATGCCAATGCTCAAACCACTGAGCTATCCCTCCCCCAATCCTTGGGCTCAAAAATACAGCTGGCTGAAGCCCACCCAAGAGCCCACTGCACTGTCACATGTTTTGTTGTTTGTGCATCGTTCTCTTCAGCTAACATGCTCGTCTCTCACAAAATAGCCAGGGGTCAAGGTTATGGGGGAATGGCACAGTGGGCCACATTCTGCTTACATTTACACCTGTCAGTGGAGCTGCTATGGTTTGATTCAGAGTGGAACGTGGCCCTTACAGGCAAGTGAGAATGAAAACTCAGATTAGATCTCTGTGTATGACAAGGTGGACAGGTAACAGGCTTGAAATCTCCTAGAATTGTGCTGGCTGCCTTCGGGGAATTTTAAGTACAAATAACTTGGATTTTTTTTTCTTTTTTAGAGACTTTTCCTAATTTAGGATGATGTGTGGCTCTGACTATTAAACACAGCGTTGTGCTTACAGAATTTGAGGCAAATTGGAATCTTGATGGAAAGGGATGAGGCTGGGCTAATATAATTTGAAAACTGCTTGAATAGAAGCTAATACATTTGTTCTTGCTGGTTCCCCGCTGCTGTTATCAAACCCCAGAAAAGCACTTCTTAAAAATAAAGACTGTAATACATTATATATACGTTACTCTGTGTCCCTAGAGGTGCTAAGACCTTGCTGTGCTCAAACTAAGACAGACACTGGAATCAGAATTGCATCTATGGAAGTGTTTAGGCAAACAATTCAGCAACTAGAAAATACACTTTCCAACCAACCAGAGACCCAGCTGATGTACATTGGCACATCTCCATTGATTTCAATGGAGTAATTCCAATTTATACAAGGCAATTTACCGTAAATCAGTTAGCAGAAAATGAGTATATATGTACTAAGGGGAAATGTGCAATAAGGTGACAAGAACGAAGCTTACCAAAAATGTGGTGGACCTTAGAAAAACTACAAAAAAATGTAGTGACATAAATGCTCTCTTTACAAAATGGATGTCATGCATGCACAGGCCTAGGAGTGGCTCTCTGCACAGGGGTGAATTTCACCCTTTCCAGGTCTCAAACACAGTGTCTGATAGATAAACTCATCACAAGATTATTTGTGGCATTCAGTAACCTCTGTGCCTACTGAAATTGTGGAACAAAGGCAGCTCCTTATTTGAGGAGGCACTTTATTATTTGCAGCACTAAGAAACTGATCTCCCTCCTTTAAAGTCAAGGAGAACCTTTTTGTTTACATTAATGGGTGTCATCTCTAGCCTGAAAACACTCAGGCATCAAACTCTAGTCATGTTGCTATATGGGATAGGGTCTGAACATGGTGAGAACATGGGTTCCTCGCAGCTAATCACCTGTATGCCTTTTCCCATCATCCCACACTATTCATCGCTCAGGTGCTGCAGTGTAAATGTGCAACCCTGAAATCTGAACGCTTACCCTTTAAGGCAGAGATGTTGCCCTCACAGAATCCAGTTTGAGCAAGGCTCTGCAGTGGCTACGGAAGATTTTGAAATATGTGCCTCGCGATTTTGATGACAAGGATACTTCTTGAAGCTACTTTACCAAGCTTCAGAGATGAAATCGGCTCTGGGAGCATGGGAAGCATCATCAGCTAGAGAATGAAAATAAAAATTACTTCCTGCTACGGTTCTAATAAACTTCCCCATCCCTTTCCTCCTCCACCCAGCCTCCATGTGTAACATATCTCCGGCAGCTTTTGTAACAGTTTAATCTTTTTTCTCTCGTTATGGGAGTCAATAGCTGGGACTCTATTTAGATTGATTGTTCTTCTGTTATTAATGAGTTGCAAATTAATGGAGATGAGCAGAAATGAAATGGGAGAGTCTCATTTAGCATTCTCTGCACCACTGGGTTTTTATTTCAGATAGTTTACTTCTAATTTGCAGCCAGTGACAATGAATTGATAACATTCTGGGTTCACTAGGAATCAGCTCAAAAGTTGACAAACTATCTCATGACCTTTACTGTTCAGATTTAATTATCACCCAACACAGCTCTTTAACCGTTCCTGCTGATACTCCCCCTCCACGCCTCTTCCCCTTCCATTCTAAAAACTTCACAGAGGCTAGATGGATTGCAAACAAATAGTGTTGTGATTCCCGTATCTGCCTCTTGTAGCTTGTGCACATTCTTTATAACTGGTGCTTTACAGAATCTTTGTTCTCAATATAGCCCTGGTGTAAATATTTTATCTTCCTCCCCCATGGTGAAAATTTCTCCTTTGATCTAATGATCGGGACTTCCAACAGTGGGGATCTATTCCTAACTCCACTGTTGAGTCCCTGGGAACAGCCGGAGAAACTCTTGCATGTCTGTTTAATTCCTTATGGGAGGAAGAGCTTTAACAGGGGCTGGTCTGAGACAATGGAATGAACTCCCATAGGAACAAAGGACCATCACAAACCTTGCCACCTTCTGCTCTCAGTGTAAGGCATACTTCTCTAACCAGCCTGCTGCAAAGAAAGTCAGAGCAGTGTGTTCATTTCACGGATGTTTTTTAAAAAAATCCCCAACCACAGACCTGTACCAAAACAACACTCCACAGTGCACTCACCTATTCCTGTGGGGAGAGGCTGAGAGAAAGAGAATGAACCTCATGTGAGAGATGTACATCATGTTGCTCACTATGCTACTGGAAGCAGCTCAGACACTACAGTGATGAGGGCTGTGAAGGCACCAATATTATTACTCCTGGGGGAATTCTGCGCCATTGCTCATGCACAGAATTCATATCCCCCACAGATTTCTTTGCTTCCTCACCGAAAAATGACTTTCTGATGAGGAAGCAAAGGGAAGCCACAAGAGCAGTCATGTGACTTCCCCAGTATGTTTTGGGTCCCCAGGGCAACCGGCAGAGAAGTAAATCACTGTGGGGCAGGGGGCGGGACTGGGAAAGACCTGGCTGGTGGCTCCTACCCTGTGCTGGGCATAGCTGCTAGTCCCAGCTGGGCTAGAGAGGATGGAACTACTTCTTCCCTGCACAGCATCCAGGGCCTGGTCAGACCCATCCCCAGATTTCTGCTCTGGATGCAGGAAGCTCTGCAAACCACCCCGCCTGCTCTTCCTGTACCCATCGCTTCTCAGCTGCAGGGGGAGGGATCACTGCACAGGGAGCTGCTCCCCCATCCGCCCAACCCCTGTGTATCCAGATCCTCCCACCGAGCCTCACCCGCACCCCCGAACCCTGCTCACCGAGCCCCACTCCTCCTGTACCTGGACCATCCTGACGAGTCACCCACACCCAGATTCCCCACCCCACTGAGCCCCAACCAGTTACACTGGGATCCCCACCCCACTGAATCCCATTCCCACAGCATCTGCACTCCCCCACTGAACCCCCAACACCCAACCCCACCTGCCAAGCTCTATTCCCCTCCACACACCCAGACACTCCCCTGCTGAGCCCCAGCCACCTTCAACTGGACCCCTCTGCAGAGTCCAATTACCACTGCACCCAGAACCCCCCCAACAAATCCCCGTGCCTCCAGACCCCCTCCACACCCAAATCCCCCACTGAACTGTCTGCACCCAGATTACCCCACACAGAACCCTCTCAACCCACACCTGGATCCCACCACACTAATCCCCTTCACACTTGGATCCTGCCTGCCCACACCTGGTGCACCTGGCACAGAGGGGTGGGGCCCTGAGGTGTTTCAGGGGTAGGCCTGGTCCTTGCACAGTGTCAGCGTTGGGTGCAGCCTCATCGCTGAGTTCGTGTCCCGGGGGAGAGCTGCAGAGTGATCACCTTCCTCTGTGCAGCCAGTGGCTTTTGCTCCCTGTAGCGGGGTGGTTACCCGCTCCTGCCCTGAGGGGTTTAAAACAGCCCTGGAGAAGGGCTGTGGAAGGGCAAGATGCCTGGGTTGATTGGGAGGAAGCAGGCTCAGCTGAGGCCATGCCGGCCCTATAAAGACTTGAGCCAGGCACAGAAGTAGACAGTCTCTCTCTGCATTCAGAGATAGAAGGGCCTGGCTGCAGGGAGGTTAACCAGGTTTCTGGAGTGGAGCAGGGCTGGGGAAAGGCCAAGGGAGCCGGTCCTAGGAAAGCCCCAGGCTGCAGGCCTGGTAAGGCCTATTAGTTACTGGGTTGCAGGGGGCAGATCATGGGTAGCCAGAGGCAGCAGGTCTGAACCCCTTTGCCTGCAATGAGTGGCTGATACTGCAGTCTGCCCCAGTGAGCAGGGGCTAGATGGAGACTGGGCAGTAGCCAAGACTGAGGTGAAGTGGGGATACAGGTTGGGGGTTCCCCTTGGGGGGGGAGACCCTGAGACTGTGGGGGCATTGCCAGGGGGCAGCATCCCAAAGACAAGGGGCATTGGGTCCTGGGAGGGACACGGGGGGCCACTGGCAGCGGGACACCAGCCTGCAGAGGGCACTGCGGAGGCTGGACTAGAGCTAATTCCCAACGACCAGCAGGAGGCACTGCAGGGGTGAGTCCCGCACCTTTATACTCTCCCAATTCCATGTTGGATCCTCCACATTTATTTGACAAATAAAACTGGCAGAATTTCACAGAATTTTAAAATATCGTGCGCAGAATTTTTAATTTTTTTGGTGAAGAATGCCCTCAGGGCTCCTTGTTGGTCTATATTATATATTTTCTTTACAGGATCCTTAGAAAAATTTAGCCCCTGTTCCAAACAGCTTCTTTCTTATTTTAGGTAGAATAACTTTTTTAAAACCCTGCAAAAGAGCTGTGTGAGCTCTGCAAAGCTGAGAGTGCAAGTTGCTCATGAACTTGTTATACTTATAAGAAGCACATGGGATCTTTATAGGGGAGAAAGCAAAAATGCCACATTTATTGAGAATACAGCAGTTAGCATATGTTTTTCACACACACACACACACACACACACACACACACACACACACACACACACACACACACACACACACACACACAGAGTCCTGCCAGTTGATGTTTATAGTTAGCAGTCCAGAGTCTGGATCAATCTAGTGGCCAGCCAGATTGGTCGCGGAGGAGAGCTGGGCTCTGTTGGTCGTGATCCAATACTCCTGGAGTGTGGCAAGATGAACCCAAAGTCCTATGGTGAAGCACCCTGTTTTTATAGTCTTTTTTTCTCTGTTGAAGTCTATGGATTTTGCTGTGTCAGTTTGACTGGTTACTCCTTAAGTGATGTATCTTTTTGTCATTAACATTCCAAAAACACCTCTGAGAAGGTCATCCTGTCCTGGTTTCGATTTAGTCAATTGTCTTTAGGGGTTCCAGCCTTCACTTCAGGGTCGTCAATCTGCCCTTCCTCAGTCATGGATGTGTGTTGATGGTTCTTTTGGCGTCAACAAATCTCGATAAGTATCTTTGCTCCTCCTTTCTTGACCCTCTGGTTGACAATGGCCTTCACACCTTATCTTTTCCTGATGCATGCATTCCTCATTCACACAAACAGTCTTTTACAGAGGCCTTCAGCTACGATAACATTTTGGAAAGGATTATATGGTTACAAAAGGGATTACAAAAGAACCTTACACAACTTAGTTTGCAATGCATACAAGAAGCAAGACCTTATAGCAAATACTGTGATGAAATCTTATCCTAAAACAAAAAGGTGACCATAATCAGTCGTAAGGATTGTTCTCATTTATCCCTGCCCAGGGTCAGTACAGACACTGGCAGTCTGTCAGATGCATTTCTATCAATGTCCCAGAGGGTCATTCCTTTCTGCTTTTCAAAAAGGGTGGCTGGCAGAATGAAATCAAATCAGACATTAATTCTAATAGTACAATTATAAAATCCTGCTCCTACAAACTGACCTCTGTAGGTTTGAGCCACAAAGATGAATAATGAACCAAGCCCTATAGAGCTTTCTTGCAACAGACTTGACCTTTCAATGAGAATCCCATCTCCCTTCTGTGTATGTCCTGCCTACTCCTCCAAATATCTCCTCCCAACAGACCTTAGGACCTCTCTTCTTTCCGTGCATGAAGGTTGGAAGTGAATTTCTTGGTTTTACATTGCAATGAATGCTTATGGGTGCTCTTGGCAGTATTTAGCTAGTTCTACTCTTAAGGCAGCCTTTCATGATAAATATAGTCAGTTTAGCCTCTCCAGGGAAAAGGCCTGTTAACAGTCCTTGAAAAAAATAAATGTCGGCTCTAGAGAGAGAGCATAAGCCTGATCCTAGGAGAAGCAGCTTAACTTTGTCCCTGACTTATCTTAAGTATCAACATATGACTCACTGGATTCTGTTCTGACCGAAACTGAGACAGTGATCTGGCCAGTAGGTGCCTTTCCATTCCTAAAGGCCTATCCTAAGGGGTTTACTAATACATTAAAATCAATGGGAATCATGCCGAGTGGATGCAGCATTAGATGAAACAGGCAGAATATTGGTGAATAGGTTTCAAGAAGAGAGTTAAGGCTACTATTGTGCCTATAGCAAAAAAGGATGGCCCAATTTTAAGTGAAGCAGCAGGTGATGCTAAGCAAATCTGAAATCCTTATGTCCTTCAGAAAATCAATCCAAGTCCAATGCCTTTGGTAAGCTTAGTGTGCTACTTTTCAATCAATGTCTCTGGAAGAACAAAAGGAGATGGATGCACGAGACTTAGTTGTGCTATAAGACCTAGGTATCTTTTATTTTAAGGACCTGATCCAAAGCCCTTTGAAGTCAATTGAGGAGAAACTCCTAAAAGCATGACTCTGCATTGAGGGTGGTGATGGTTTCCTTTTGATAATTTCAGCCAAAAAAAAAAAAGTTACAATGCAAACAAATGACTATAAATTTCATATGAGGCAGACCCCCATAAGACTCTCTCAAAACTGAAAAGAAATTAACTCGAGGCCCTGCATTTCATCAGGGCCACCCAGAGGATTCAGGAGGCCTGGGGTCTTCGGCGGCGGGGGGCCCCTGATTCAGTGGTAATTGGGCGGCGGGGGGGTCCTTCGGCTCCGGGACCCGTGGCCGAAGTGCCCCGAAGACCCGCCGCAGAGGGCCCCCTGCCGCCAAATTACCGCCGAAGCGAGACCTGGCACTTTGGAGGCGGGTCCCGCTTCGGCGGTAATTTGGCGGCGGGGGGGTCCTTCCGCCCCAGAGCAGAAGGACCCCCCCGCCGCCACAGACCCGGAGCGGAAGACGCTCCGGGGGCCCAAGCCCCACGAGAGTTTTCTGGGGCCCCCGGAGCTAGTGAAGGACCTTGCTCCAGGGGCCCCGAAAAACTCTCATGAGGGCCCCTGCGGGGCCCGGGGCCTGAGGCAAATTTCCCCACTTGCCCCCCACCCCCCCGGGCGGCCCTGCATTTCATAGAAATGTTTCTCTCCCATTTCACCTTCTAGTCAAACAGCTTCCATCAGTTTGCTGTTTAGTGGTCAAACTGGGATCATCCATCACCACTGAAAACACTGAAGTGACCCAAGCATCTAAACCAAAGGCTAAATCCAGGGTGGAAAAATCCTATATTTCATGTTGCTTGGTGTTTTGGAAGGAATTTTTAGGTGTGATTTCTCCCCCTCCCCCTTATGCTGATGTAAATCAGGAGTAACTCCAATGAAGTCAAGTATCTAGCATAACCAAGATCAGAATCTAGGTCTACTAAGTTTAGATTAAAAGGATCACAAAAATCCTCCAATTTGGTATCACCCTAACATTAGGTATTCAAATAAAATTATTTCTGTCTGGGGGAAAGGCGAGTAAAGGCGTTTTATCAGTGGCTCCTATTACAATCAACCAGATGGTGAGCTTTAGAGGCTTACCCCATGCTCTTAACATATGTAAAACTCCTGGAGAAGTTAATAGGCATTTTGCCTGCTTCATAAATACAGTACTGATCTCTGAACAGTCTCTAAACAAAATACACCATCCTTCCAGTCTGGGTTGGCTTGAGTAACTGCTTGATTTATTGAACAAATGTGTAAAACCAGATTAGATTGCTGACCATGTATCTTCAGCAGAAAGGTTCATAAAAGATAATGACACCGAAGCATCTGGCTAGGAGAACATGCTGGATAAATGGCTCCGCACACTGGAAGCTAAAGTTAAGTAGAACAATGAACTATGCACTCAATTCACCACTGCTTACATTCTTCCAGAATAAGACTCCTAAAATTAAAGATTTTACTGAAGACATGAGAAAAATGCCTGGTGGGTCTTTCCCCTGATGGCAAATACTGGAAGTGTCATTCACTCAGGCAGCCAGTGAATCTGTCAGGAGCAGGGGCGGCTCTAGGAATTGCGCTGCCCCAAGCACGGCGGCATGCCGTGGGAGGCGCTCTGGCGGTCGCCGGTCCCGCGGCTCTGGTGGACCTCCCGCAGGCACGCCTGAGGATGCTCCACTGAAGCCACGGGACCAGCGGACCCTCCGCAGGCACGCCTGCGGGACGTCCACCGGAGCCGTGGGACCAGCGGACCCTCCACAGGCATGCCTGCGGGAGGTCCACCGGAGCCGCCTGCCGCCCTCCTGCAGCACGCCGCCCCAAGCGCGCGCTTGGCGTGCTGGGGTCTGGAGTACTGCTTTCTTGTCCAAAAGTCTAGAAATATTGGCTCAATGTTTGCAAATGCCTCTCCAGTTCTCTGGAAATCTCATTGTTGGTCTCATCTCCTAAATTATGTATTCTCCGTTTTGCAGATCCCGGCCTTTATCTTTCCTCATTTGCTCAGTGGTTGGTCTCTGTGCAGCTAGGAGAATTATGGAAACACACTGTTTGCCTGACACATTGAGAATGGATGTCTGAGCTGGGTAATTCTGCTGTAATGGAGAAATAATAGAGAAATGTATGATAAAATGAGGGTTCTATGAAAGACTTCCTGAGATAGCTGTAATACCTTTCCCTTAACAATGTGTCTTTCAGTAATGATAGAGATCATATCATCTCTTGATTTAATTCCTTCTTCCTTTCGTTGTTCTGAGGCTAAATGTGACATTCCTTTCCATATATTCTAGAGCCATGTCCTTCCCTCTCATTACACCCCTGTCCTGTGCTCTAAGCACATACAAGTAGGCAGATACTGTCTGACCACTTACTGCAGCAGTGAGTGAGAAGGGGGTGGGGAATGGGAGGAGCCTTGGTTCTACCCCACCAATACACCACCCAGTCCATATGAGCCTGGGTATAGGGTTTAGTAACTTGTTGCAGGAATGAGCCACCAGCGAATTGCAAAGGGAAGCAAGGAGGGCATTGAGCCTCAAAGACACAATGCTTTCCAGAGCTATTCCTGCAGTGATACAGCTTGTGCGGGTAGATGCCCACCTGTCCCTTATTTTAAGATGTATTAAAACTGATAAGTACCATCTTCAATATTAAATTAAAGCTGAGGATAAATGAATTGTATACTTGAGGGCAGTAGAAATGTGCAGTTCAGAGAAAAATACATGATACTCTAAGAGAAATGGGATTTCCCTAAAATGTGCCTTTAAAATAAAGCACTGTTCCTTATTTTTCATGTGTTTTTCCCTTATTTCCATCCAGTAAAGATGGTCACCCTATGTGCAGGGTTCATCTTAAAGGCATAATCTGTCTCTCCAATATTATGGTGATTGGCACAACTGTAAGAACCTGGATGGGCTGATGGATAACTGATTTCAGATAAGGAACCTTTTAAATGTAACACCAAGGGACTCCAGTTTCAGGTAGAGGGGCTTCACAGCTAAAAGGGATTTGGATCAGAAGCTTCTATGCTATCCTATTTTTCTTCCATGGTAGCTAGTGCACCATCTAAATCCAAAATAATAGCAATATTGTTTGGCCTGAGTACCTTTCAGTCACCTTCTTTTATGTTCTATGTCTAAAAATTGTAATCCAAATACACTTTTACAAAACTCTGGGCACATTTAATTTTAAAAAAAGCACTGCAAGAAAATGCAGATGCAGCTTTCCATGGCAAACTGCATAGGGCTAGATTCTGTCACCTTTACTCCGGATGTAGGAGTAGTACCTTACTCCAGGAGTAGTCTCATTGCTGTTCATTTTACTGAAATCCAGATGGGATTATTTAGTGTAACCTTCCTCCTCCCTATTTCATGTACTGTTGTATGTGGTCACTGCTCGCTGTGCACTCACTATAGGTGTAATATAGTAGTGACTACTTATATTAAAGTTGACTAACACTTCCTATTATAACCCCATGAGTCATAGATTCCAAGGCCAGAAGGGACCATTGTGATCATCTAGTCTGACCTCCTGTACAACACAGGCCATAGAACTTCCCCACAATAATTCCTAGATCATATCTTTTAGAAAAAAACATCCAATCTGAATGTAAAGACTGCCAGTGATGAAAAATCTACCCCAGTGCTGGGTAAGTTATTCCAATGGTTAATTACTCTTCTTTTGAAATTTACGCTTTATTTCCAGCCTGAAGTTGTCTAGCTTTAACTTCCAGCTAGTGGATCACAGTATGCCTTTCTCTGCTAGACTGAAGAGCTCAGTTTGATGTTCTTAATAAATGATTGGCCTCAATGACATCTTGCTAATCTAGTTACGTCAGAGTCAGGAATTCAGTGCTGTGATTTCAACAGCAACTGGAACTGCAGCCCCACTGCACAAATATATTAAACTAAGGTGTCCCAAACAAAAATCCACCCAGCCCAGACAACCTTTGAACTGTGAAGGATTGAGAAACCAAGACTCTCTGGATCAGCCTAGGCCTGTCTCTATTCTTAGCCGAATTACAATTCCAGACCCAAACACTCCTGAACTTTGGGCAATTTGGATTCCAACCCTGGATCTGGATCCAAATTTTGCAGGTGAGCCAAATGGTGCTTTAATGAGTTGGACCAAAATCTAAGAAACTTCAGAAGATTCAGAATCGGCTTCCAAATTTTGCAGCTCAGGCTTATCTGTATTATCTGAAATGTAACACAGGTACGATAATACAAGATACTGTATATGTGCAATGGAGACATATTACAATAGCTTCTGGGGGGGTAGAGTTGGAATTTCCTGACTTTGTTACATTTAAATGCTAATTCATAACACTGCTTTAATGGCGTCTCTTTTCTTGGAATAGTATCAGAGTGGTAGCCGTGTTAGTCTGGATCTGTAAAAGCAGCAAAGAGTCCTGTGGCACCTTATAGACTAACAGACGTTTTGGAGCATGAGCTTTCATGGGTGCATCCGACGAAGTGGGTATTCACCCACGAAAGCTCATGCTCCAAAACATCTGTTATTCTATAAGGTGCCACAGGACTCTTTGCTGCTTTCTTGGAATAGTTATTTGATGGTCAGTAATAGGTGGTGGTGTAGTCTAATGGCTAGAGCCCTGGACAGGAACTTGAGATCTGAGTTCTATTCCCAGCTTTATCACTAGCCTGGTAGGTGACCTTGGCCAAGTCACTTCACCTCTCTGTAGCTCCATTTCTCGGTCTGTAAAATGGGGATAATGATACTGATCTCCTTTGTAAAGCACTTTCAGGTGTACTGAAGCAGAATGGGGTATAAGCATTAAGTATTATTAAACAAATGTCCCCAGATACTTGGTCAACGTTACTCAAGCTGTAGGAGGGTCGTTACTCAACAGCCCTGCCGCTCCGTTCCTGGAGCCTGGATGAGCAGAGAATGCCAGCATTGTATTGTTCCAGCCTGAGCAGTGCAGAACTCAACACTTTCAGGTCTTTAGGGTTCTAAAGAATGCCCCCATTCTGTGGATGGCCTAAGGCAGCTGTGCATCCTGGGTTACCCACTGTCTCCTTCTGTACTTTCCTCCCTCCCCTAGCAGGCTCTTAATTCCCTCTTTCTGCCCAGGGAGTATAACTGTATCATTTCTATGAATAGCATATGTACTTCAGTTTACCTGCCTGACATTATCCTGCCTGACTGCATAGAGTTAAATCAAAGGAGGCTGTTAGGGGACAAACATGGGGGGAGGTGCGGGGAAACAATAACAAAGATAAGGTACCACCAGAGAGAAAACCAAGGGTCCTTCGGGAAGATTTTAATTGGGGAATGCCCATGTGCCTGGCTTCAAGCAGACTAGCAGGGTTTATTCTTTTCAAGCTCAACCCTATAATCAAAAGATCTCAAGATCATGAAGATCTCAGCTGAAGGAGGAAGAGGGTATTGAGTGGGCAGCAGAATCTGAAGCTGAGTCTCTGACAGAGAGACACCGAGAATGCAGCAGGGGTTCTCTCTCTCTCCCAGCCCAGGAGCAGGGATGGCTGGGTTGAGTGGAATATACCCAACATTTGCAAGGAAGGAAAGTATAGGTAAGAAACAGCATATAGCTCTTTTGTTTTAACTCTTTTCACTGCTTGCTGTGTACCTTTGGGTGAATACAGTATGTTTTGTTTTAAAGAAGCTGTCTTTGAGTCATTCTGATCAATCTCTGGTCACAGGCTCCTGGGGAAAAATTTAGTGCAATTCCCAGGTAGAGTCGGGCTTCTTGTGTTAACATGGTTGGAAACAGGAGCTGGAATCCAGAGACCCAGTGTAGGAGTCTTTGACCTGTGAGGTTCCACCTGGAGAGGGGTGAAACAAGTCAAACCAGACACAAGTCCCCTTCAGAGGGACTAAAAGTTGTAAAGTGCATCTTGTAACCATGACTCCCCCCACTCTGATTTCTGACTCCACCACCCTTCACTAGGAGATTAAGCCTGGGAGCACTCACGCAGCCAGCAGAGCAGAGGAAGTGAGTTCCATGGGGCTGCATATATTAGCCCACATTAATTGTCAAGCAGCACAGTCTGCAGCTGTTGGATCACAAAGAACACAGGGCTTCACTTGAGATCACTTACAAGCACCCTAGGGAAGTGCTGTGAAGGACTTCAATGACTATGGAGCCTGGTAATAGGACTGGAGCCTTTCATCTCTAGTTGACAGGTCAACTCCATATCAGGTAAATAATAACAGTCATAGTCATCCGCTAACTGTTAATTGGCCTCATGTACAAGCTGGTGGCTTCAGTCCTGTTCCCTGTACAAAGGGACACACACCATTATCATTGCTGTAGCAAATGACACACTCATTTCCAACCTCAGCAAAGACCTCAAGGACCAAATGGACATAGACAATGAGGCTAACTAATGTGCAGCGAGGGAGAGGCTCCTTTAGGTCAGGCTGCAGGCATGCAGCCAGGGCTGTGAAAGAAAGCTTGCAGAGCTGTGACTTGCCCTGTACCTGTCCTATGAATGTGCAAAGGAGCTTGGCTCCTTTCATAGGCATTGATAGGACCCAGGTGTAAGAAGAAAGCTTATCCCATAGATGCTTGCAACCTCCCCAAGTTTTGATGGAGGATTTTTGTTTCCTATTCCTTCCCAGTGCCAGCTTCTTTTGCTAAACTTGCCGCCACTGTGCCTAAGTCCCTGAACAAAACCCTTAAAGAGAGGCAGATTAAACCACACTTCTGCATCCAATGAACTGACCGTAAATCACTGGGATAGTTTTTAATTTTCACTACCACTTGCCTTGGGGCCCTTTGAAAACACATGCAAGGCACCTCCAATGAGATACAGCTGACACTGATTCTGCTTCCATTGAGACGTTTTGTTTAGTTTCTCCCTTTATGTTACATGCACTGATCTCTGAAACTATGGCTCAGGAAGACTGATCAGATTCCTCCCCCACTCTCCCTTCCTTCCTTCCCTTTCCAGTTGCAGATCCCTTTCACTCTAGGAAACATAATTCCTTTTGGCCATTGTAAGGTCCAGAAACTCAGTGCATTCTACCATCTTGCTGAAAAGACTCCTCTGTTAATGTCAGGGAGCAAGACATTGTAGTGGCTGTATTGTGCCAAGCCACTGCAGGCTCCCAGGGGCTGGATTCTCCCCTGTTTGTACACCTTTGCAAATCAGGGAGAAACTCCATTGACTTTTACTGGAGTAAGCAAGAGGAGAGTCAGGCTCCACATTCTCTATTCAGCACAGATCGGCCGCTGTCTATTGTGAGTTGAAAATACCATTCTAAGAAGCACTAGGATGGTGTAACTACTAGTAATGAGCATCTGTGTATCTCTATTATATGGGTTTTCAGATAACAAGGCACAGTGAATATGAAGGGCTCACCCAGGCTGCCAAAAGAAGTAGAAGAAAAGAAAAAAACCCACCCTACCCTAAGTGGTTCTCTTTCTTCTTGAAGGCTGTTAATGAAAAGGGAAAAATAGCACTTGAAATGAAAGACACAGAGGATCTGCTTGTCCTCGTACACATATGATGTGTGCTGAAGTCTGCACCAGCGAGGGGAAATGATAGGAGGGAACAGCGTCACCCTCCCTCAGACTAAAACTTTCACAGCACAAAGCATTTTAAAAGAATAACCCAGAGCACAGTAATTAAAGCCGATTTGATGTCTCAAAAGACAGCTTCAGGCTTTTGTGCTGAACCGTCACAAATTCCACAGGGCTTTCTTATTATTTTTTCCCACTCCTCTCTTTGGGATGGTTCTGCTGTCAGAGGCTCGGAGTATCTTATAGATGCTCTCTGTAAGTACCAGAGGCAAATGTTTTTTGGTAGTATTGTTTCCCTTTGTCCTTGCTCCAAAGACCCCCAGTTGTGATGTTCACCTTACGGCAGAGGCTCAGGCTGGGGTCCTCTTTCTTAGCACCATCCACGGACTCAGGACAGGACTATATCTCTGAGAGCACCAGCAAACCTCGGACCGAGAGCACCAGCAAACCTTGGAATTTGTTAGTCTCCAGTGGTAGCTGATGGGTTTTAGTCTGGTTCCAGCTGGGCAGCTACAACGATAGCAGCCAATGATGGCACCCAAGTCCCAAAGTCTGGCCCTGGATCCACATTCCCCTTAACTTCAGGGGAGCAAGGATGCAAAGTTTTGGTTGAGGGGGCCTATCTTTGTTTAGTTGCAGTGCTGACACTGTACCAAGAAATCTGGACTTGGGATCCATTTGTGTGGCTATGCTGGAATTGAACCTTCAGATCCGAATCTGGAATTTCTCATATGGCACTGTTGCTCCTGGGCTGGCCCTTCCTCTCACTTTTGTTTTCACTTTTGGAAGAGGGGAGGGGGACTAATCTTGTGAAATCAGGAAGGCCAAATCACACTTGGAGTTGCAGCTAGCAAGAGATGTTAAGAGTAAGAAGGGTTTCTTCAGGTATGTTAGCAACAAAAAGAAAGTCAAGGAAAGTGTGGGCCCCTTACTGAATGAGGAAGGCAACCTAGTGACAGAGGATATGGAAAAAGCTAATATACTCAATGCTTTTTTTGCCTCTCTCTTCACGAACAAGGTCAGCTCCCAGACTGCTGCACTGGGCAGCACAGTATGGGGAGAAGGTGACCAGCTCTCTGTGGAGAAAGAAGTGGTTCAGAACTATTTAGAAAAGCTGGTGAGCACAAGTCCATGGGGCCGGATGCTCTGCCTCTCAGGATGCTAAAGGAGTTAGCAGATGTGACTGCAGATCCATTGGCCATTATCTTTGAAAACTCATGGTGATCGGGGGAGGTCCCAGATGACTGGAAAAAGGCTAATGTAGTGCCCATCTTTAAAAAAGGGAAGGAGGAGAATCCAGGGAACTACAGACCAGTCAGCCTCACCTCAGTCCCTGGAAAAATCATGGAGCAGATCTTCAAGGAATCAATTCTGATGGACTTAGGGGAGAGGAAAGTGATCAGGAACAGTCAGCATGGATTCACCAAAGGCAAGTCATGCCTGACTAACCTAATTGCCTTCCATGATGAGATAACTGGGTCTGTGGATGAGGAGAAAGCAGTGGACGTGTTATTACTTGACTTTAGCAAAGCTTTTGATACGGTATCCCACAGTATTCTTGTTGGCAAGTTAAAGAAGTATGGGATGAATTAATGGACTATAAGGTGGATAGAAAGCTGGCTAGATCTTCGGGCTCAACAGGTAGTGATCAATGGCTCCATGTCTAGTTGGCAGCTGGTATCAAGTGGAGTGGCCCAGGGGTCAGTCCTTAGGCCGGTTTTGTTCAATATCTTCATTTAATGGTCTGGAGGATGGCATGGACTGCACCCTCAGCAAGTTTGCAGATGACACTGAACTGGGAGAAGTGGTAGATATGCTGGAGGGTAGGGTTAGGATACAGAGGGACCTAGACAAATTAGAGGATTGGGCCAAAAGAAATCTGATGAGGTTCAACAAGGACAAGTGCAGAGTCCTGCACTTAGGATGGAAGAATCCCATGCACTGTTACAGATTAGGGACTGAGTGGCTAGGCAGCAGTTCTGCAGAAAACGACCTAGGGGTTACAGTGGATGAGAAGCTGGATATGAGTCAACAGTGTGCCTTTGTTGCCAAGAAGGCTAACGGCATTTTGGGCTGTATAAGTTAGGGCATTGCCAGCAGATCGAGGGACGTGATCATTCTCCTCTATTTGGCATTGGTGAGGCCACATCTGGAGTACTGTGTCCAGTTTTGGGACCCACACTACAAGAAGGATGTGGAAAAATTGGAAAGAGTCCAGCGGAGGGCACCAAAAATGATTAGGGGGCTGGAGCACATGACTCATGAGGAGAGACTGAGGGAACTGGGATTGTTTAGTCTGCAGAAGAGAAGAATGAGGGGGGATTTGATAGCTGCTTTCAATTACCTGAAGGGGAGTTCCAAAAAGGATGGATCTAGACTGTTCTCAGTGGTACCAGGTGACAGAACAAGGAGTAATGGTCTCAAGTTGCAGTGGTGGAGGTTTAGGTTGGATATTAGGAAAAACTTTTTCACTAGCAGGGTAGTGAAGCACTGGAATGGGTTACCTAGGGAGGTGGTGGAATCTCCTTCCTTAGAGGTTTTTAAGGTCAGGCTTGACGAAGCCCTGGATGGGATGATTTAGTTGGGGATTCATTCTGCTTTGAGCAGAGGGTTGGACTAGATGACCTCCTGAGGTCCCTTCCAACCCTGATATTCTATGATTCTATGACACAGATTGAAAGACTGGCTGCTAGGTTTGGAATGCAGGGAAAATGCAGCACCCTCTATTATAACAACATTAAAGTCACCTCCAACAGGCAACTCACTATCCGGAGGTACCTCTTAAAGGCTCCAATGTACCATGGTAGATTTCAGTTGGAGACCCATTGCTAATGTTTTCAATGATCTGTTGGGTGGTCGTTATAGCTTAAAGAGGACAAAAGAAGAATGAGTTCCCCTGCAGGCTGTTCACAAATTGAGCCTTCATAGAATCATAGAATATCAGGGTTGGAAGGGACCTCAGGAAGTCATCTAGTCCAACCCCCTGCTCAGAGCAGGACCTGCTCAAAGCAGCCTTGTGGCAGCCAGTGCTGTCTCTTTCTCCAGCTGATGGGAATGGTGCAGGCTGCATCACTGCTACTCTGCCACATCAGATTTTCATATTTGAAAGTTAACAGGAAGTTGGGGGAGGGCTCCTGCTGAAAAATGTTGCAAAGGAAAGTCCTATGCAAATAGGGTCTGCAGGCTGGAGCAATGATCTCAGCAGATCCCCTAAATTAAGCAAGATTCGGCCTCGTCTGTACTTTGAGAGAGAAAAGCCAGTTAACGGGTGGAAATGCCACTGGTGACTACGCAGCATTCTTCTAGCTGAGTCAGTACTGAACAACAGCTACAAGGAAAATACATTGCTGCTAGTGCAACTGGCTGATAGCTGAGATATAAACCTGAGGCCCTCACTGCTCGTGGTCATTTAAAAATCTCACTGTTCTTGCCAGTTTGGGGAAGTGTATTTTGCCAATTTAAAACCCCCCTTAAAACTGTAATTGGGAAGAATATTTTTCACGTGCTAATGGGTAGCCGGGAGTGCTATGTAACAGCTACTGCCTTTCACCTCTATGGCTGCTGCATTAAAGAGACCACTATGTAATAATCAACAAGCCAGTTAGTAGGTTTGCAGGGTGCTTTGAGATCACTGGGTGAAAGGAAAATATACCGTAGGACTGCATGGAATTGGTCAAAACTCCAAGGAGATTCTTGGGGTAAAAACCGCAGGACCAAAGTGCAGATTACAGCCTCTTGCCCCAAATGCAGAGCAGTGGCGTTCAAAGTAAACAGGTAGCACCTTCACTACCAAAGAGAGTGTTTAATCCGTCTCAGTGACCAGACCCTGGATCCGTTCCATGAAGTCGACTTCCATTCATGTAAGGAGGAAGAGCAGCCATTCTCAAACTGTGGGTCAGGACCCCAAAGTGGGTCCTGATGCCGTTTTAATAGGGTAGCAAGGGCTGGCTTAGATTTGCTGGGGCCCAGGGCCGAAGCCCAAGACCCACCGCCCAGGGTCAAAGCTAAAGCCAGAGGGCTTCAGTCCTGGGTGGCAGGGCTCAGGTTACAGATCCCCTGCGTGGGGCTGAAGCCCTTGGGCTTTGGCTTTGGTTCCACCCAGGGCAGGGGGGCTCGGGCAGGCTCAGCCTTCAGTCCCCCTCCTGTCAGAAGGGGGTCATGGTGCAATGAAGTTTGAGAACCCCTGAGCTAATGAGTCTACTGTTTATCACTGGGTTTTATCCTATCCTATCACTTGTCTTTTATCTAGAATCTCACAGGTGCTTGATGTCTGCATTTTTAAATATCTTTTTTGCTAAAACATTACCCACCTCCACTTCTTTCTCTGAACTCCACACGCCCAAGAGGCCAAATCCAGGACCAAATCTCTGCGAGCATCCTGCAAATGCTCCTGAAAAGGAAAACGCTCTCATCTGCGAGAATTTGGAGCAAATTTCCTTTCAGTCTAGTTTAAATCAAACCATTCAAAGCAGTTGTCATCTCAATAAGAGAAAATGAAAAAAGTTACCAATTATTCTCCATTACTTCTGCTTCTCTATTGTTTGCAAATGTATTTTTAAACTGTTTTCTGCAAGAGGCATTAGCTTTGGTAATCTAAATGGCATTTTCTCTTTCCCAGAATACGTATTTTTTCCTTTGGTAAATTACTAATGATGGGCCCAGGTGGAATGATGATGTGGAGGAATGATGATGTGTTTTTTAAAATATAAAGGTGTTAAACACTGGAGGGAAAGGTTGTAATGTTAACAGAGGGCTTGTTAGCTCTGGGGATGAGGAATGACCTCTAGAATGTTTCTTCTTCTGCAGTTCTGGTTGGTTGTTCACTTTTGATTTAATGTGCATATACAGCACCTTAGGTGTCCATATGATTTTCAGAGAGAACAAGGGCCTAGGCCAAAATTTTCAAATATAAGTGTCTAAAGCCAAACACCTAAAATTATATTTTAGGTTTGTAAACAAGCTGTGATGCTGCAAGGAAGAGGAAACATGCTGCTTTTATGATCTAGTCTCCTGGTAAAGGCAGACTGTTAAATTGGTCCACAGCCTTGGGCTTCAGTGCTACCAGATGCACAAACAGGCACATCATTAAAAACAGTCCATCTTCTGCCGTGACTGGACAGAAGATGGCACCCCAAGCTACCAATAGCAGACCTGGCCCCAAAGCCATGTGTCTGCCACCTCCAAGCTGGTGTAACACAAGTAGTTACAAGGAACAAAGTTACATCCCAAGTGGTATAAAATACAACAGGTCATCTGCTTTGTTAACAGTGGTTAACACCCTCAGGCGTTGAAGGGTATAAAGTCAATCAAATATTGTCCCTGATGCCATAAGGCCCCATTCCTCTATCTCATAAGACTTTCCCCCTGGGATTTTACTTCTGGGGCTAAGGCTGGCACCTGGCCAGACATAAGGGTTGGCATGTGACCCCTCTAAGAAGTCCCCCTGCAGATGTCTACTAATCAGTGTGGGTCTCAGCCCTGTAGGGCATCCATCCTCAAACTGATTTTTAGTCCCAGAGAGAGGTTGTGAGGATTGCTTGTCTGTTTCAGGAGAATTCTGTTTCTCAGATCTCTTTGGACTTCTCCACTTCTTTTTCTTGTGAGTATCACGCCTTCACATGAAGCTGCCATCACCCCAACCTCACATCTCTAGCCAGGTGGTCAGGTGCCCCAAAATAATTGTCCAAGATGACACACTGATAATGTGATGTCATGTATTAACTCTGTTGGGAATGCTAGTGAAAGGGGCTTGGCTTTCAATGCTATATTGATTGTTCATGAACCCATTTGCGTATGTGAGAAGAGTGTGCTTTAAATGTTTTTTTTTATGATCCCATTTTGTTATGTATGGCAAGTCACAATACTTCTCCTCGTTAAAACTGGGACATGTAGGACAAGTTCCACTTCCCTCCCTTCCGCCTCTTACAGCTGGCCTTTGGAACCTCTGAACTCTGTGTCTATTAATACCTTCATTGTGGGTTTTCCCTGAAGAGTTTGTCTATGAAGGACCATTAGGATCACAACCAGCCTGTAGCTGAGCAGCTAATACAACCTCTGGCACAAACAGGGGTAGATCCACAGTATGAATGGAGTGGTTTGTTCTCATTGGCTAAGCATGGGACTGAGTACATAACTCCTGTAGCTAATCCCAACTCTGGAACTGACTTCCTCTGTGGCCTTATTCAACTCCCTTAACCTTTCTTCCCCAAACTGGAAATAATAGCTGTCTGAGGGTTAATCACTATTTATCATGAGAGAGAGAGATGTGGGATGACTGAGGAGATGAGTAACGGAGACAGACACACACGAGAGCCACTTCACTATCCTCCATCAAATCCCTCCTTAAAATTCTTCTCTGCCATGATGCCAACAAAGTACATGATGGTGATTAGGTAGCTGGCATGCTGTCATTGCTGCCTACTGTGCTGACCTGTATCCTCACATCGTTTCCTTGTGTTCCATCCATCTGCCTGTTGCATCCACCTGGTGCCTTTTGTCTTAGATTGCAAGCTGTTAGGGACTGGGATGGTCTCTTTGTTCTGTGTTTGTACAGCATCCAGTACAAAGGGGTTGGTGCTGCTGAGCAATACTGCTGAACAAATAAAAAATAATAACAACAAGGGGACAGGAGAACCAAAAATAGGAGCGCACGAAGGAAGAGATGACATAAGTCCCTGCAATGATAGTGGTGCTGATTGTCGAAAACAAAGTCCTAAAAACTTGTGATCTTTGAAGACTCTCTGGGGCGGTCCATGAAAAGGGAGATGTCCCCAGATTTGTCGTTTCAACAGGACTTGATATTCTCGTCCTGTCGCTTTGTTTTGACTGTTAAATGTTTTATCCATAGCTTAGTTCTTCTGTCACTCATGTATTGGTCTTGTTCAGTGCTACTGTTATTTATTAAGGGCGTTGATAGTTCCATAAGGTGGGAATGGGCCTTTAAGAAGCTGTATGGTCACTCACTGGTGCTGGGTGGCTTTGCAGGATTGGTGGGCCTCCAAAAGCTTTTTAAAAGAAGAGGCGAAGGCAGACTGAATGCCCAAAGGTGGGGGTGACTGTTCCATGTGTAAACCGCAAAGCAGTTTTTTAGAGAGAGTGACTCCCAATCCATTGCCTTTGCGCTGCTCTGTCAGTGCAAAGGGAATGAAGAGCTGATTTAAACAGCCAGCTAGGCAGTCCTCTATCATAAAGGAATCCCTTGCAGGATAAACCAGGATAGCTGGCTCTGTGCCATCTACTTCTAGCCCTCTCCAGCTTAGGAGCTACTGGGGGCAGAAGGAAGCACGGCCAATGAATGCTAAGCTCCAGAAATCTGTCCGGTGTATTATCCTTTGGGGACCACAGTCAGCTGTGTGTGGTCTGAAGGAGCCAGGAGCCAAGTGATGTAAAGATGATGTAATGCCACCTCATTCTCCTCCCTCTTGTCTTAGTTACACTAAGCAGAGGAGTACCCCATACTCATTAGCCCATTCAGTGTAACTACCTGTGTCATTTGAATTACCGATTGTGATTTCATTTCTATTTCCTAGGCATCATTTTTAAAACTGATTTTTCTTTTAAATGATGGTTTCCTTCTTTCTGGGGGGTTTGTATTGGAAGACTGAATTGGAAGCCGGTTTTCTTTATTTATATAAATAATAGGGCCACAATACGTGAGAAAAAATATATCTACAGAGTCTTCCCATACTATGGTCCTATTAAAAACCAAAACAGTTTCCCATAAAAATCATCCAGAAAGTAACTTTTGATGAAGCGTTTTGTAACATGCACTTGTAAATACAATTACTTTAATTGCCTCCATAAATGTGCTGCAGTTTGGATTTACTCTGACAGGTTTTATCTAGCACACAGGTGCCATTGGTTATGTAGTGGATGATTCATTAGGCTCTAGGTGGTGCCAGGGCCAATACTACTGCAACAGGAAAGAGCACTGAAAATTTATTAATCCTTCAGACCCTAATCCCGCAAATCCTTACTCGTCTGAGTAGTACTATCAAAGCCATTGGCTTTGGGGCTGTGAATCCAGCACTTCTGATGCTATTGGCTTCAGTGGGACTATTTGTTAGGAAGCACCACCCACATGAGTGTAGTTTTGCAAGATCAGACGCTGTATTTATAAAAAGACATTAGGCTGTTCTTTAAGGCCTTGATCCAGCAAAGCACTTAAGTGGGTGCTTAACTTTAAGTCTCATTGACTTCATCTGGGCAACTCACATGCCTGAAGTTCAGAAAGACAAGGTAGGTGAGGTAATATCTTTTATTGGACTAACTTCTGTTGGTCAGAGCTCGAAAACTTGTCTCTCTCACCAACTTAAAGCTTGTCTCTTTTCCCAACAGAAGTTGGTCCAATAAAAGAAATTACCTTACCCACCTTGTCTCCCTAATATCCTGGGACCCACATGACTACAACAACACTGTGTATAACAAAATGTAGAAAGTTTACCTACAGCTCTTGTGCTAGGTGAAATCTAACTGTTCACCAGGACTTTATTGTATCTATGATGTCACTCTGTTTTCCAGTTGAGCAAAAAGTAAGCACACTGACTGATTTACACAGGGACGTCCTTTGAAGAAAGCAATGCATAAAACAACACTCTGCCACCGAGTACATAAAAATGAAAATTCTTTCATGCTGTTCCTTGCCTTCCTCTTTATAACAATGATTGACAGATCTCTGATTGAAGTTCAGTGGCTTAATATCGAAGACGACAGCTCACCAAATCAGAGGGAAATTCAATCCACCTAGCTATGGATAAATCAATGTATTGCTCTGGGAAATTACTACTGTGTATTAGTGGCTGGTTATTATTTAAAAAACAAAATCTAATATGTATTGGTTACCCCTCGAACAGACATGTTCTCCTGGGTATTCTTTTATGATTGTTCTGTTTGGCGAGTCGCACAAAACAATTTAAAGCTAAACATAGCAGAGCTTATTCTGCTTAAGATATCAAGGGAATTTGCATAATGGCTAATTTAAAAGCACACACACAAATTAACTAAATTCACATGCAAATGAACATATTTCAAAAGTTGCCACTTTCTTTGGTTGGGATTCAGTGGGTGATATATAGTGGGTCATCACTCTCGGAAATGGGGCAAGTAGATTTATAGAACAAGGAACCAGTCCTGATCTCTGATATATGGTGCAACAATGAGCCAAACTCACATTTAAGCCAGTGAAGAGCTATAACTCAGTGGAAGTTAAATGCAGGGGGAGCTAAGGGTGCTGATCATGTGAGACACTCAGACCTCAGGTGTCTGAGTGAGAGTGGAAGAGCCGAGTTGGCAGGCACTCTTGGAATATTGTGGCAGAGGGAACTGAACTTGGGAATGCAGAAAAGGAGGCACCCCAAATTATAAACCACCATTCAAAATTTGACCCAAACAATAAACTCTCTCCCTCAGCTTTCCCACCAGTAATTTGGGAATAATACACAGCGGCCGACAACAGAGAGTTGCTATGAGGATGAATTAGCTAATGTCTGTAATACCCTTTGAAAGTGGAAGTGCTATATAAGCCATAAAACAATGATACTCAGATTTCAGAGATTCAGGAGCCAAATTAGGGATCAACATTACGCAAAAGAGCCACAGTAGTGTGAATTCATTGTTTCATTGACTCTATATAACTATATTAGTTCTATTTACATATTATCCTCACAGAGAAATGACTGACCAAGTATTGTTATTTTAGCAGCTACAATTGGTTAATAATATAGTAAAAGCATCCAGACTGGTTAATCACTTAGATTGGTTAATTATTAAATCACACAGTGTTTTAATATCATGTGCTGCAAAGAGCCACAGGAGACACATGAAAAAGCCACTTGTGGGTCTCAGACCTCAGTCTGAGTCTCACTGTCATAAAATTTCCTCATAGTACCCAAGACTGAACATAAATCAGCCATGTAAAAGGCCCTTGTTCAAGAGACTGAGCCTATACTGAACTACACAGGGCCACTAAGGCTGTATTGTGGTGTTTAGCCAGAGCCAAACAGCGCAGGGAAGAGCTTGCATGACAATTACACCTCAAGAATATACAATCCCAGACCAAGCTCCTGCCTCTCCCAGATTGCCTGGCCTCTGGACCAAGGGGAGATCATGGCCATGGCACCTTGTCTTCCCAAGTATCAGAGAGGTAGCCGTGTTAGTCTGGTTCTGTAAAAGCAGCAAAGAATCCTGTGGCACCTTATAGACTAACAGACGTTTTGCAGCATGAGCTTTCGTGGGTGAATACCCACTTCTTCGGATGCAAGACGTCTATAAGGTGCCACAGGATTCTTTGTCTTCCCAAGACTCTTTGGGACAATGTGTATCCCCAAGGTGCATGGATTAACCAGGGGCTTAGGTTTTCCTGGGCCTTAGTCTCTCTCCTCACCCAGACAGGGCCCTGGCACAACTGGCCTTCAGTACGTATCCTCTTGTTCAGCCTCAACGTGCTCTACTGGGTAGCACAGAGCTTTTCCTCCACCACTGCCTCTCCTGGGATATTATTTACTTCAATCTGTCGGCTGGTTTTGGATGCTGTAGGCACACTTAAAACATAGTTTAAAAAAAAAATTACCAATAACCAACAAAACATTTCCCAAATCAGATTCTCAATCCCCACAAAAAAAATGCCTACCTCAAGTCACCATTCAGCGCCTTCTCTCAGGCAAGGCTTTGGAGAAAACATACATGTTGGGCATAGGCTGAAGGCCAGCAGAACTAGGTCTTGTCAGAACAGAAAAGGAAGCCAATTCCAGAGCTCATCAAGGATGCGCTGCCCTAACTCACTGTCAGGCCTTAGATTCTTTCACCTGTATCAGCAGCTTGAATTAGCTGCCTGAGGTGCAATGCCATCGTAGGTTCATACTTGGGTGGCTAGTCCCTGCTCCCATAGCCACATTGCTATTTTTAGCACATTAGCTCAATCAGAGCTAGTGCGTATACATATACCTGAGCTGGGAATGACACCTCCCAGCTTCAATGTAGATGTACCCTGTGTGACCCATGGCAAAGCACTTACCCTTTCTGCCTCAGTTTCCTTGTCTGTACAAGGGGTATAATGATACTACCTACCTCACAGGGGTATAATGAGAATTACTTCATTAACAGGCCTGATTCTGCAGATGGGAGGGCAGGCAAACTCCTTTAGGAGGGCCCAGAAACATCCAGAAATAGGGTGTGGCAGTTGCTAGACATTTTCAGTTGCTTTTTCTGAAGCTGTATAGCAAGTTTTCACTTACTGTGAGCAAGCTGCCTGGTTGATCACATGTAATCACCCGCAAAGCTGAGTGCAGATAGGGTGACCAGACGTCCTGATTTTATAGGGACAGCCCTGATTTTGGGGTCTTTTTCTTATATAGGCTCCTATTACCTCCCACCCCATCCCAGTTTTTCACATTTGCTGTCTGGTCACCCTAAGTGCAGAGGACAGGGAAAGGTGATAAATGTAGGAATCAAATACAGCCCTGTTTAACTCAGCAGCTGATCCGTGCACGAATGAGTGATATGTCTGCTGTGAGGGCTGGGTCCCAAGAGTGGTACCATGCTGAATACGTGCTACAGATTTCTGCTTCACCAGCAGCTGAGGACCAGTCAGCTATTAACCTAAAGGCTGCAGTGCTGCTAGCTATGGAAATCCCCAAAGTGTCTATTTGCTGATAGGGTTCAACTTCTGAAGTGTATGAGAAAGTACTGAGATGCTGTCATTCTCTTCAAGCTTTGAAGAGTCCATGTGACACCCCCTATGACTTGTGGTCATTCTGCAAAGACAGAAAACTCATCTCTGAAAGATCACAGGGGAATGTGTCCATATGTGTATGTGCTAAAATATAGCAGGGTCAATCCTGTGTGGAAATCCTGCATTTAAATATGTGTGTCAGCAGATTCTGAATGAACTCTCCCATGACATCTAGTGATGAGCTGGAGGAAAAGACTCCAGGAGCAGACTGTATTTTCATAAACACACCTACTCTGCCGAGGTGTTCAGCAGATGGAGCTGCTTTGCCAAAGTGATCAGTTTGGACTGGTTTTGTGTTACAAATCACTTCAAATACTTCACAGACAGCTGCTGATCTAAGGAATGCCCATTTGGAAATGGCTTATAGGAAGACTCTCAGCCCTTCGAGGACATCACAGATGAGCACCATTGAGGGGAAAAGAAGCATCTAACTGAAGAACACCCACTAAGATACTGATTCAGGGAGGTCTCACATTTGGATGACTGCTCCCTGGGGCATCATCATCGACGAGGACAAACATCGTGTTGCACACCTTTCAGCAGAAGGATGTCCCAAGGAGAACATTTGCTGCCTCTTCCACTACCCAAGGTGATCCTGATGCTGGTGTTTTTTTTATACCCAACTCCACCCAGGAAGGTACCACTGCCAGAAGGACTGGCACCTCCTTGGAAACCAGTGTGGCCTTAACAACTCACAGACTGCCTAACCTAGTGAGAAGGGCTTTAAATTAGGTTCAATGGGGGCAGGTGACCAAAGCCCACAGGTAAGTAAAAAACATGGAGATCTGGGAGAAGGTTCAGAATCTGGGGGGAGCATGGGCTGTTATAGCTAAAATAAGGGAGAGACCAGACCGAATTGGTGGGGGAGGGAGAATCAAATCAGTATCTTAGATGACTGTATCCTAATGTGAGAAGGAGGGGAGTAAGAAGGAAGAACTCGAAATGCTAGTAAATAAACACAACTATGGCATAGTTGGCATCATGAAGACTTAGTGGGATAATATGCATTACTGGAATATTGGTACAGAAGGGTACAGCTTGCTCAGGTAGGACAGGCAGGGGAAAAAGGGAGGAAGTTTGCCTTATATATTAAAAATGTATACACTTGGACTGAAGTTGACGTAGAAATAAGAGGTTTCAGAGTAGCAGCCGTGTTAGTCTGTATCCGCAAAAAGAACAGGAGTACTTGTGGCACATTAAAGACTAACAAATTTATTTTAGCATGAGTTTTCGTGAGCTACAGCATCCGAAGAAGTGAGCTGTAGCTCACGAAAGCTCATGCTAAAATAAATTTGTTAGTCTTTAAGGTGCCACAAGTACTCCTTTTTTGTAGAAATAAGAGACAGACTTGTTGAAAGTCTCTGGGTAAGGATAAAAGGGGTAAAAAACAAGGGTGATGTCATGGTAAAGGTCTACTACAGACCACCAAACCAGGAAGAAGAAGTGCATGAGGCTTTTTTTAAACAACTAACAAAATCATCCTGTAGAGAGGTGATTACCCACTCCTGCCCTGAGGGGTTTAAAAAGCTGACCTGAATAAAAAGGCTGTGAGCCAAGAGCCCAAACAGTCTCCCTCTGCCTGTAGAGGGAGAAGGGCCTGGCTGCAGGGAGCTAGAGACAGGGTACCTGAGCGGAGCAGGGCTGGGGAAAGGCTGGGGAGCTCTAGCCCAGAAAGCCCCAGGCTGCGGCCTAGCATTGGGCCAATAGGTACTGGGGGTTGCAGAGGGCAGCCCAGGGGTAGGCCAAGGCAGCAGGTCCAAACCCAACCTTGGCCAGTGATGAGTAGGCTGATACTGCAGTCTGCCCCAGGGTGCAGGGGCTAGACAATGACTGGCAGTAGCCATATACTGAGGTGAGATGGGGATAGTGAGTGGGGGTTCCCCTGGGAGGGGGAGACCCTGAGAGAAAGGGGTTACTGCCAGGGGGCAGCACCCCAGGTAAAAGGGGTATCGGATCCAGGGAGGGACACAGGGGCCAACAGCAAGTGGTAAGGCGGATCACCGGCCTGCAGAGGGTGCTCCAGGCTGGAAATCGAGCGAATTCCCTAAGAGACCCACAGGAGGCGCCACAGGGGTGAGTCCGCATGCTTACACATCCAAAACACAGGACTTGGTGGTGATGGGGAACTTCACAGTAGGGCACAGATTATCCAATAAGTTCTTGGGATGTATTGTAGACAATTTTTTTATTTCTGAAAGGAGAGAAAGCTAGTAGGGGGATGCTGTTCTAGATTTAATTTTGACAAATAGGGAGGAATTGGTTGAGAATTTGAAAGTGGAAGGCAACTTGGGTGAAAATGATCATGAAATGGTAGAGTTCATGATTCTAAGTAATGGTAGGAGGGAGAACAGCACAATAAAGATAATGGATTTCAAGAAGGCAGACTTTAGCAAACTCAGGGAGTTGGTAAAATCCCATGGGAAGCAAGTCTAAGGGGAAAAACAATTGAAGACAGTTGGCAGTTTTTCAAAGAGACATTATTAAGGGCACAAGAGCAAACTATCCCACTGCGTAGGAAAGATAGGAAGTATGGCAGGAGACTATCATGGCTTAACCAGGAGATCTTCAATGATCTAAAACTCAAAAAAGAGTCCTACAAAAAGTGGAAACTTGGTCAAATTACAAAGGATGAATACAAACAAATAACATAGTATGTAGGGACAAAATTAGAAAAAGCAAGGCATAAAACGAGATCAGACTAGCTAAGGACATAAAAGGAAACAAGAAAACATTCTACAAATATATTAGGAGCAACAGGAAGACCAAGGACAGAGTAGGCCCATTACTCAATGAAGGGGGAAAGACAATAACAGAAAATGTGGAAATGGCAGAGGTGCTTAATGACTTCTTTGTTTCGCTTTTCACCAAGAAGGTTGGTGGTGATTGGACATCTAACATAGTGAATGCCAGTGAAAATGAGGTAGGATCAAAGTCTAAAATTGGGAAAGAATAAGTCAAAAATTACTTAGACAAGTTAGCAGGGTCGCCCAGAGGATTCAGGGGGCCTGGGGTCTTCGGCGGCGGCAGGTCCCGCTTTGGCAGTAATTCGGCAGCAGGGGGTCCTTCTGCCCCGGGACGGAAGGACCCCCCGCCGCCAAAGACTCGGAGCAGAAGAAGCTCCGGGGTCCCGGGCCCTGTAAGAGTTTTCCGGGGCCCCCGGAGCGAGTGAAGGACACCGCTCCAGGGGCCCTGAAAAACTCTCATGGGGGCCCCTGCGGGTCCAGGGGCCTGGGGCAAATTGCCCCACTTGCCCCCCCCCCCGGCGGCCCTGCAAGTTAGATGTCTTCAGATTACCAGGGCCTTATGAAATTCATCCTAGAATACTCAAGGAGCTGAATGAGGAGATATCTGAGCCATTAGCAATTATCTTTGAAAAGTCATGGAGGATGGGAGACATTCAAGAAGACTGCAAAAGGGCAAATGTAGTGCCCTTCTATAAAATGGGAAATAAGGACAACCCAGGGAATTACAGAGCAGTCAGCTTAACTTCTGTACCCAGAAAGGTAATGGAGCAAATAATTAAGCAATCAATTTGCAAACACCTACAAGATAATAAGGTGATAAATAACAGCCAGTATGGATTTGTCAAGAACAAATTGTGTCAAACCAACCTGATAGCTTTCCTTGAAAGAGTAACAAGACTTCTGGATGGGGGGAAGTGGTAGATGTGGTATATCTTGACTTTAGTAAGGGTTTTGATACTGTCTTGCATGACCTACTCATAAACAAACTAGGGAAATACAACCTAGATGGAGCTACTATAAGGTGGGTGCAAAACTGGTTGGAAAATCGCTCCCAGAGAGCAGTAATCAGTGGTTCACAGTCATGCTGGAAGGGCATAAAGAGTAGGGTCCCATGGGGATCAGTTCTGGCTCTGGTTCTGTTCAATATCTTCATCAATGATTTAGATAATGGCATAGAAAGTACACTTATAAAGTTTGCAGACGATACACGCTGGGAGGGGTTGGAAGTGCTTTGGAGGATAGGATTAAAATTCAAAATGATTTGGACAAACTGGAGAAATGGTCTGAAGTAAATAGGATGAAATTCAATAAGGACAAATGCAAAGTACTCTTCTTAGGAAGGAACAATCAGTTGCACACATACAAAATGAGAAATGACTGCCTAGGAAGGAGTACTGCAGAAAGGGATCTGAGGCTCATAGGTAAATATGAGCCAACAGTGTAACACTCTTGCATAAAAAGCAAACATCATTCTGGGATGTATTAGCAGGAGTACTGTAAACAAGACACAAGAAGTAATTCTTCCACTCTATTCCGCGCTGATTAGGCCTCAACTGGGGTATTGTGTCCAGTTCTGGGCACCACATTTCAGGAAAGATGTGAACAAATTGGAGAAAGTCCAGAGAAGAGCAACGTAAATGAGAAAAGGTCTAGAAAACATGACTTATGAGGGAATATTCAAAAAAATGGGTTTGTTTAGTCCGGAGAAGAGAAGACTGAGAGGGGACAAGGTAACAGTTTTCAAGTACATAAAAGGTTGTTACAAGGAGGAGGGAGGTGAATTGTTCTCGGTAACCTCTGAGGATAAGACAAGAAGCAATGGGCGTAAATTGCAGTAAGGGTAGTTTAGATTGGCCATTCCTAACTGTCAGGGTGGTTAAGCATTGAAATAAATTGCCTGGGGAGGTTGTGTAATCTCCATCGTTGGAGATTTTTAAGAGCAGGTTGGACAAACACCTGTCAGGGATGGTCTAGATAATACTCAGTCCTGCCATGAGTGCAGGAGACTGGACTAGATGACCTCTCAAGGTCCCTTCCAGTTCTATGATTCTATGCTTGCCCAAGTGAAACTCTCGATACTACTCTTCCAGATCAAGAAGAACTGTCTAGCAAGACCATTGACGTGACTAAAGTCCATCCTATGCAGGAAGAAGAAAGGGAGAATGATTGTATCTACCTCCACTATCCCCATCCCTAAGGATGTGCTACTCTGCCCTATCTGCTAACTGGTCTGAGGATTCCAGTGCCTGATGATCTTAACAGACACTTGAAGAGAATTCATAGCAAGCTGATTGCCTTCTGATGTGCCCTCTGCAGCATGTCTTGAAAAAACACACATAACCAATTATTTTAGTTTATTATCCATTTATTGTGTGATGTTATGATTAATCAATATGTTTTACATATATTCATTGTATGTTAATTAGAGTAAATTCGTAGGATTACAAAAGTATAAGATTGATCAGTATTTAGAGGAACCAAGTATTAGACATGAGTAATGCAAGAACCTGTAGGTTGAGGCCTTCAAGATTTTAGCTTAGCTATTTTAGGCCTTGGAGACAAGAAATGATGACATAAGTGACTGGAAAATAATCCGATGCCCTAAGATTGTGAAAAGAGGTACCAAGTGGTAATTGTTAGAGAATGATTAGGCTGACCCAGAGATGGATTGAGTAAATGAGCTTCTTTATTGTGGTACTTGTTCCCCTCGACCCAATTGTCTAGTAAGCACTGAGTTAATTGCATCGAGCTCTTTTATCTAAGTTACTATGTAAATACCCACATTTACTACAACACCCCCAAAACTCGTATTTTATAATATGAATGCCCATATAATAAATACTAATAGCTATATACTGAATATAATTATACCCGCCCCTGTTTACAGCATTAAGCATATTATACAGACATTTTTACTTTGAAGATACATTTCTTTGCAGTAATTGTAGCCACAAGTTCCCTTAATCGGCAGTTCACAGGGGAGGGAGAAAGGGGCCATGACCCCGAGCTCTTTTATGAAGCTGGGAAAGGAAGGGAGGGAGGAGATAACACTTCTTTACTCAAAGGGTATCCCTCAGACAACTACATTCCGCATGCAGCTGCAATGCTTATCTATCCTTAACAAGCAGAAGGGGAGGGAAAAGAATGGCAACTTTATCTATCAAGCAAAGAAGCAGTGCCTGTCTGTGCCTCACTCCCTAATACCATGCTAGCGGTTCCCCAGGTCTTTACTTAACCCTTACATACCCCAACAATAATATTGACCAACTTACCCAGAAGATTAATATTAGATCATAAAAATACTGTAAAGGTGCATCAGTCTTAGACGTGTCTTAACCACAGGATGCAGGTTGTGTGTCAGTGCTAATGAGAATAAAGGGAACTTACACAGCCTGTAGAAAATGGTGGTCCCTTAAGTTTCCAAGGGACCCAGACCAATAAGAGAAAAGCGGGTTGACACTTTTACAGACATGCACCGAATGTAGATAAAGACAGAATCATATTATAAAAAGGGGATGCCCAGAATGGGAAAATTGAGCTCCCTATGGGAGACTTAGCAGGAACTATCTCTCTACTGATAATCAAGCCATGAGAGACCCAGCAGACCGTAACACTGTTGTTAAAGATGTGAATATAACTATATTTGTAACTTGTGCATAGGTCTATATAGAATTTCGATATGCTCGGGTAATCATAACTTTAATAAAACTTGTATAACAGTCAAGACCTTGTACTTGTGAATGTCTGTGTGGTCACTGCCTTTGGTCTTTATGTGTTCCTAGAGACTCTAACTCTCAAGCAAGTAGCAGAGATGACTTTCACTCTGTTAAACTTGAAACTAGCCACCAGAGCCGAACCCAGGGTGGTGTAATATGACGTTACAAAATTCACTTTAAATAAAATACATTTCTTCTGCGTGTAGCCTTTTTAAGTCACATCAAGGCACCTGCAAAGGGCATTTCGTGTCAGAAGAGGCCAACTCTAGAAGACTCCGTTGCTGCCATCCCTCCCCTGCTCTGAATGCAGAAATGCTGCATGCCCACCTTCTGCTTCCAGCTCCCCTCACAACCCTGCTATTGCATTACAGCCAGCTCCTCTGGAGCCACAACAGCTGGTCCAACAACTTACTGCTGGAAGGACTATTCCTGTCCCCATGACCACTGAACAGGATGTTATCATCAAAAGAACAAGTGCTGCCTTGAAGATCTGTAAACATAAGTCCACCAATGGGATGATCAGGGCCCTCTCACAGACTATGCAAGATAATCCCATATTCAAATGGCACTGTGCTCCCTCACAGAATGACCAGCATGACCCTGTAGTTAGAAGGGTCAGTGCCTCTTCACAGATAACTAGGCAAGATCCTGCCACCAGAAGAGCTAACACTATCTCACAAGTCACCCAGCGAGACCTTGCCAATGGAAGAGCCATCCCTATTGCTTGGACCACACAGCAGGACCTCATTCTTAGATGGACCAAAATGGCCTCCAAGTCCACTCAATGGGATTTGTTCCCGGAAGACCTCACACTACATCAGAGACCACCCAGACAGACCTCACCCACAAAAGGACTAGCATCATCCCATAAACCTCCAAGCAGGACCACATCCCTAAAAGGACCAGCGTTGGTGCCTCAAAGATTATCTTCTCTAAAAGGACTAGTGCTGCCCCAAAGGCTGTAAGGCAGGATCCTGTCACTAGTGGCTTTGTCATCATACCAAAGATTTCCCCTCCAGATCTGGCGAAACTGAGTCCCAAATACTGGGAGGAAAACAGGCCTCAGGCTAATCTCATAGCAATCCTACAGCCTATGCCTGCTGCACTGGAGCAGTTGGAGGAGCAACAGCCTAGAGAGAGGGCTGCCACATCATAGCAAGCCGCTTGGATGGAGGAACTGGAGAGGACAGGCTGGAGAAGTGTAGCGGCTGCCATTGCATGTGGATCAGGAGGTGGGGGTACCGGTGCCACAGGTCAAGAACGCTGAGCACACAATCATCACTCTGAGAGTGAGGACCATACTTGAGAGGACCCTGAAGGATGCCATCCTTTGGCCGTATGTGGAAAACTTGAGAAGGAAGCTGGACCGAAACAAGGCTTTTTGTGACGATGTGCAAATGGAATGCCAGTAACCACTTCCTCCCTGGGGGCAGCTTCACCTGATTTGCCGACTGGTGATTTATCCACAGGGCCTGGCTCAACTGTATTCCACTGAACGGAGCCATCTGCCCTGGGAATCGGGACGAATGATGCAGGAATTGCAGCTATGCTAACATGATGCTACCCTACGTCTTGTGCAGCTGCAAGCCCCACTCTAGATCCTGGCAGCTGCATCACAATACCATCCAAGATTGCCAAGAAGGCCATCCCAGCACCAACGGAAAGGTTGCCAGGAACTCCACTATCTCTATAACGGAAAGCCAACTGCGACCGGACATTGCCATTACTAATGAGGAACAGAAGAGGGTTGTCATGATGGACGTCACAGTTTGAGAACAGGACCCCAATCTTCTGCAGTGCCTGAGTTCGAAAGGTGGAGAAATATGCCCCTTTGGCTGACACCTTGAGAGCCAGGAGCTATGAGGTTCAAATATATGCACTGTTCGTCAAAGCGCTGTGCACCTGGGATCCCAGTAACAAGCGAATGCTATGGGAATGTGGAATCAGCCAGTGTTATGCCCGGACAGTTATTTAGAACATATCACCAAACATTGGCAATATTAAGAGAAATGAGCTACAGTGACAATGAGAAGCAAAGGCAGAACAATAGCCAAAATACTCCTGTAGTGGACTGTATTTGCTCAGAGACAATCTACACGAAATTCTCAATTACTGAGGGACAATCTGCATTCATTACTGAATTTTTTTTCCACGAGCTATTCCTAGCATAATTTCCCATGAGTGATGTACCTGAGTATTTGAATACTGATATTTAAACTGTACTGTTAAATGTATTACCCCTAATTTGGGATAGTGCAGATCATGTATTATATCCATTTTATGACTTTTTAAACCAAACTTGCTACTTTGGGATAATTTAAGCATGATGCCCAGATGAGTAGAAACTTCTTTATTAAGCTGTGTTTTAGATCATTTTTAACATACGGTAAGCTGTAATCAAATCTGTAAATTTGAATGCAGGGGTAATGAAATGTTGTTACCCTTATTGTAAGAGTAAAAAGCAGCAGAACTGTACTTTTCATGCCCTGACTGAGGGGTCACCCTAAACCGAAGTGTTGTCACCCCCTGCTTAGCAAGAGAAGGTGTTCTATCTGGGGGTGTGGTTTCTGCCTAAAAAGTTTCAGGTACTATTTGGTCTGTCTCTATGTAGTGTTTAAAGATACAGCTGATTAGCTTGTTTCCGTTCAGTGACCATAACCACCGATATTGCTGATGAGCAGGACTAGGGGTAAGCCTTAGACCTGATGTAAGAACTAGTAGTAAGGTTCCCAACCACTTGTAGAAGTTACTAAGGACTGGGTTAAGTGGTAGAGCCTCAGAACTGTGAAAAATTGGGGTACTTTCTGTTTGGGGAGAAGGGAGGGTAATAATTGCTCATGTAAGACAAAGCCCCTAATATCAGGACATCTAGTCACTCTAATTGTGGTAGTGTTGCATTCCAAAGTGAAACTGTTCATAGTAATATTTTTTTTTCAGGGTAAATTGCAGCCTGTTTTTTGAGAAGAGTGTTTTGTTCTACGCAAGCTGGCTAAAATGGGCAGGGGTCAACATTTCCATGTCTGTCTGTCTTTAAATCTGGGCTTTAGCCGTACGGCCAGTACATGCAGAGCTATAGCCACAAGCTGGCAGAGCTCTCTGTAATGGTTTGAATTTCCTGTGACAATTCCATTCTGAGCTGCATCTTGCTTGAGTTTTCAGATACTATAACCTAGCCTGGCAAAACTGTTAATGTAATGATGATTTATAGTGAGGTTGTAAAGATTACATACCAATTGGAGAAGTCATAATCACAAACGTCGACTCTATGAAGCGGTGGATGTGTGACTCAGCAAAACGCTGCCACCGTGCACACGGTTGTCAAGTAGGAAACCATCTAGTACCCTGAAAAGGAATTTTATTGCACAAAGCAAACACTAAAGCAATATAAAAAGCTGTATTCTGTTTAGATCTGAAGTCGGGTAGCGGCTTCATGTTAATCATAGAGACATAACATGGTGATTTTATTTTTTAAACAGCGCTACAGAGTCGTTACACAGGAACTCTTGGACATCAGTGTATTTGTGTAATATTATCTACCTGTGTAACTGCATTGTCTTAGTCTAGGAAATTGAGAGTGTTGTAAATAAAGTTTAATTGGATGAGATCCCCTACAACAAGCTCTTGCTTACTGACACAAATGAGTTTGAGGCGGAGGGCTGGGTCCCGGAAGCAAAGGACTTCCCCATTCCTGCCATTGCTCACCTTGCCTCTACCCCTACATAAAAAACAAAACAAACAAAGCTGCTTCCACGGGGGGAAGCTGCTGCTGAGACCAGCTGAGGATCTGCCCCCAAATTAATTTGCTTGTATGCTGTATCCCCTTCAGTGGTGCAAGTAGGGCAGTACGGTCTGGTATGCCGTACCGGTGAGATATTTATAGCCAGTAGGGCGTACCGGGAAGCCACAGGAGGAGCAGAACATGGGCCTGCCAGGCCAGCAGCTCCTCCAGTGTGGCTGTACTGCCCCCAGCCCTCCCACGCAGCTGCATGCCTGCATCTCCTGTCCGGGGTCTGCTGGAGAACAGGGCTGGGGGTAGTACAGCGGCACCACCGCCGGAGAGCTGCCAGTGCGTGGCCACCTGGTGGTCCCATGTTCCGCTCCTTTTGCCGCTGCGGTTCCCAGGAGACCCTGCGGTTCCGGGCTATGCCGGGAACCACAGTGGCGAAAGAAGCAGAACCCCACGCTGGCAGCCCCTCCAGTGCAGCTGTACCACCTCCAGCCCCACTCCCCTAGCCCTGCCCTCCAGCGGGGCTGCTGTACACACCCGCCAGACAGGCCTTGTAGGGGGGAGGGATAGCTCAGGGGTTTGAGCATTGGCCTGCTAAACCCAGGGTTGTGAGTTCAATCCTTGAGAGGGTCATTTGGGGATTGGTCCTGCTTTGAGCAGGGGGTTGGACTAGATGATCTCCTGAGGTTCCTTCCAACCCTAATAATCTATGATTCTATGACTCAGGCGATGCATCTGGGTGGAAGGGCTGGGGGCGGTAGAGCTGCACCAGAGGGAGCTGGTTTGAAGCGCTTCTGCTGGCAATTCCCAAAGCAGGCGTGACTGTGGACTGGCTGTTGTTCCAGAGAGCAAGCTCTCCTCTTCTCTTAGCAGCCCACACAGCAGCTGTGCCATGTCCACCCACTGGGAGCACTCCCCCTGCCCCAGGTAACGTGGGATGGATCATGGGGAGGGGCAGGGAAGAACAAGGGGCCCCAGGCTGGGGGTGGGGTGCGATCATGTGAGGAGTCACATGGGGGGGGGTCACGTGCCCCCCCTTTGGCTGGTGCAGCTTACTGATAAGAAATGAATTCTACTTGCACCACTGATCCCCTTCCTCCCACTCTTGGTCTAATTTTGTTAACCTATTGGGACAGAGATTGATTTATCGATGGTTGTACAATGCTGAGTGCAATGGGATCCCAATCCTGATTCAGGTCTTTGGGCTTGACACATCAATGTTTACCACAGGTAGTACTATATATCTTTTTGTCTCCACTTTCATTTGCATTTTTAATCATTTCAGTTATTGCTTGAGGATTTTTCTACCTCCTTATCCTTTACTATAATGCTATTTTATTTTTGTTACCTTTACTGCCAGTTGTCGGAGGCCAGCTTTTACATCATCATAATATTTTTCACCCCAGTAACATCTTCCATCCAAGTTTTCAAGCCACTTTACCAACTGCTAATTAAGTCTTCCAAGACCCCTGTGAAGGAGGGATGGCAACAAATAATGAAAACAACCTGTGAGCCACCAGTGAAATTAGCCACTTCTGGGACAGAATGAATCCTCTGTTGAGGGGAACACAGGGAAGGTAAAACCAGTGTGACCAAGTGGAGAGCTATGGCATGCAGCTGAGACTACAGAGGGACAGTAAACTGAAGAATGTATCTAGGACAGTGAGATTAAGGCCACTACCCTTATTTTAAAAAAATAGTGTTGGGGTGACCACAAATGGTCAGGATGTTAAACCACTGACACTTGAACGTTAGCAACTCCCGCAGCACATTCCCATCTAGCACCAAGCTGGGGTTTTGGTTCACTTCTTAACATAGACAAACAAAAACTACGTGCTGGATCATCATGACTGGGATTTTCCTTTGGCTCCTAGCCACAGTCTCTAGAAAAAAGGAACAATATAAATTACAGTTTGCCAATATTTAAAAAAAAAATCCCCACAGTTTGGTAATTATGTGGAATGTAAAAACTTACTTGAGTATTAGAGCATTTTCCAAGCAAACATTGCCCAGTGTTTTCAGTAACTACCATATCGTTGAATATCAAAAAGGGATAAATGTTCTCTTGCATCTTACTGTTCAGTTCAGCGCATCAGTGTATTCTGACCCACTAGGCCACTCACATTCTTTCTTACATTAAAAAGTCAGGTTCTTATGCACAGTGAAGCTACATTGGTACCAAATGGTAAAGAGAGCACCTGAAATTTGCATGTCTGGAAAGTTAACAAAGCAGCAAAAATGCGTGAACTGATATAGATGTCATTTAGGTGGTCCCTTCTGGGCTTCAACTCCCTGACACTGTTTGCAAGTATAATTATTAGCTGATTTGCTGTTTTATTAAGGACTCAAAGCCACCATGATAATAAAAGCTATCCGCTCCCATGGGCATATGGCTCCTACTGAAGCATTAGTGTTTCTATTCAATTTAAACAAGAGTAGAGGCTTCCTGGGAAATCATAGCCTGTCTTAAGATTCTGTTGGACTAGGTACAGATTTGATCTTACAATTTTTGGATTCTTCCACTCCATTTTGGGTTGCTTTCACTCAAAATGCTCCTGTTTTCAAGTAAAAATATTGACAACATTTTGCTTTTTTTTAATAGAATTTTTTTTGTATCCTTAAAACCAAAAAATTGAAACCTAAGATGAGTATCCATCCATTTGAAATAATAATAAAAAATCTCCCTGGTTTCACTTATACAAAATCTGAAGAAATTTCTGGTAGTGAGAGTAAGTAGATTTCTTGTGTAGCGATACCCAAGGGAGCTATCCTTGGATGAAGCAGAAAATTTTCATTCTGTTCCTACAGCTTAAGTATCAGAGGGGTAGCTGTGTTAGTCTGGATCTGTAAAAAGCAACAGAGAGCCCGGTGGCACCTTTAAGACTAACAGATGTATTGGAGCATAAGCTTTCGTGGGTGAATACCCACTTCGTCAGACGCATATTTATACCTGCCTCTGGAAATTTCCATTACATGAGTCTGACGAAGCGGGTATTCACCCTCGAAAGCTTATGCTCCAAAATGTCTGTTAGTCTTAAAGGTGCCACCAGACTCCCTACAGCTTATACACTCTTACATTTTCCCAGTATTTGTACTAAGTATTCTTTTCCATCTCAACACCTGTTAATCTCTGATCTATGGTTTCAGTAATTATTAAAAACCAAATTTCTATTCATATCAGTCTTTAATAAGAAAGGCAGAGGTCAAAACCCCAAATCTGAACAACACTAACTTTTGGGCAGTTGCGGATTCTGATCCTAACTTTGGCCCAGATCGTCAAAGTTCTATAGGATTTCAGTGGGAGTTAGGCATCAAGATATCTTTTGAGGATCTGGGCTTTTGTGTCTGTCCCCTATCTCTATATGGGACAGTGATGGGCTAAACATGCCCCACACTGGACAGGAAGAGGTTAACCTCATACTCTGGGGTAAGGAAGCCTTGCCCCTTCTGGGCATGCTCCAACTGGAACCAAAGTATAAAGGGGAGCAGCCCAGTTCAGTCTGGGCAAACCACTGAGAAGAGAGGACACATGGTGCAGGCTCCCACCCGGGAGCTGCAAAAGCCCAAGACTGAGGAGGCCAGGCACACCGAGACCCAGGTGAATACCTGGCTGCCTGCAGAAGCCGACAAGGAGAAGGGATTGTCAAAAACTTTGCTGGCCAATGACTCTAGAGATCCAGAGGACCTGTGGACTACAGTACAAGAAGACAAGGTAGGAAGTAGCCCTGGGGAGCTAGATATTGAACCAGTTGCAGAACCGGGAACAGAGTCAGCATGTTTGAGGTGTACTCCCACTGACTCAGTGGCCGATACACTCATAGCTGATAGGGTGCTGTGCCGGCACCCCGTGAAGTAGGGAGGGCCCGAGTTGTTATCTTGGATTTGAGGGTTGTGTTACCCCAGAATTTGATTAAGCTAATCACACCATATTGTGTGCATTCAGCCACCATTAAAGAATAAAACAAAACACCACATAGTTAAGGGTTAATTTTGGACAAGCAGGGCTTTTGGACGCAAGGTCAAATACTATCTGCAGGCTTGCAGTTTCTGCTAATCAGAAAGGGAGGAAGGGAGAAAAGACTCAAAAAATTACCAGACTGAAAGAAAAGAAGTGGATGGATACCTTGAGCATGGGCACTTTTGGTATAAAAGCTTATTATGGCTAAGATTGTTAGGAATATTTTGTTGATAAGTAGTTTATTGAAGTTAGGAGAAGTGATGACCCAATAGGAGTCATTATGAGCTGTGTGTTTTGTAAAAAGCTAGTTATAAAAAGACTAGATAATATAGTATATTTTGGAGCCATTCTCTGAAGCTATCCTGAGAGACATTTTCCTGATACCATATTCCCCAGCAGGGAAGTGACTGGCCATTGCTGACCTGCTGCTAATTAGTTGATACCATCTCCGATTTTAGATAATTATTTGGGATGTTCTAAACCTATTGCTTATGTCTGTATATGCTCAAATCTAATAAATAGTCATTTTAGATAAGAGCACGCTTATTGTATCAATCTTTCATCAGCCAGAAGCGCTGTGTTCCCATTGATTTATTCCTGACTCCACCTGAAACAGTTAAGTTAGCACTGTTTTGGGTTCTGAAGACCCTGGATAACAAGGTTCCCCTACCCCAGATGCCAACCCACACTTGGCCAACCCACTGCCTGGCCACTAGACCATACTGCCCCGCTCAGAAGGGCAGATCTATTGACCTTTGGCCCTAGACCCCCACCTGAGGGGCAGTCCTACTGACTCTGGCAATAGGCCCTACAGCCCTGCATAGGAGGGTGGTCCTACTGACTCTGGCCACTGGGCCATTCTTCCCTGAATACAAGGACAGTCCTCCTGATGGGTATCTCTGCCCTGCAACAGGGACCAAGCCAAAATTCCAGTCCTAAGTATTCTGGAATTCATGGAGCATTCAGATCCAAATTCTGCAGCTCAGCCCTTCCTCTGGTTTTGAGTAGGGTTCTACTCTGAAAAATGCCTGTGTAAAAATGGGGCCTAATCTGGTCCCTGTATGTGTTCAGAGTTGTATGTCTTGATTTTTAGTGACTAAAATAAATGTTTCACTTCTGTTAGCCCTGCACAGCCAATGTTGCAAAGACAAAGTTGACGATTCTGTTTTCTTTCTGTATATCAACAGAATTAAAATTAACAGGTGCCAGTCGGTTACATTTGTGCAACCCCACTGACAGTACTGGGGATTTCACAGGGATCAGCGAGAAGATAATCTGTCCTACAAAGTGTTTGTTACTGCTGGTGAGGATTATATGCCAGGAGGTAGGAACTAGTGCTGGTGGGGAATTCTTTGTCTAATTTATGACTCATTTGTCAAATCTGAAACTATTTTGAGGAAAAGATTTGTTTTGATGAATTTCCCACTTCAAAAAAATTTTTAAATGAAAAAATATCTCTTTTTTTGGGTTGAAATTTAAAGTTAATTTATATTTTAAAATGTAAAAAACCTCAATATAAATAAAACATTTTGGAATTATGGAAATGAAACATTTTGCTTGACTTGATGCAATTCTCAGTTTCTGAACATTTTCAAGATTTTTCACTTATCTGAATTTGGGACCGGAAAAATGTTTGAAATCTTGAAAAAAATTGCAGGAGGGGAAAACTGTTTCCTGCTCAGCTGTAATAAGAACCCATCTTGATGGGTCAAACTGCAGGCTAAGTTCATAAGGTTAGCTGTTGGAAAAAAACATATTCATACTTGTAAAGTAACCTATAAGTCATTGATAGGCAATAAACATGGAACCTTATATGCCACTTTTTATATCATCACTTTTTCATAGGCGAGTCAGAGTTTAATAATAACTTTGTGTTTTTTTTTAAATCACTTTAGAAAACCTACATTTTGGGATCTAAAATACCTGACAGTGTCTCTTTAATCAGTCTTATTCCTCCAACTTTCCGGTTTGTGGACTGCACAAATGGATGTTTACACTTATTAATATTTTTATCTCCTCTCTTGTCTTGAATTATACTTGTGTGTGTGGCAATGCTTTAATTAAAGGAAGAAGTCATGAACTAGAAGAAAAGTTCTTCTTTGAATCCTGTCTGAAAAAATCCTGCTCTCGGGGCTGCCAGCTTGAGATTAGATGGTTTAATTTTGAAGTTTAATGTATAACAATTATGACTATATTGTAAATGCAACACAGATAATCCTTAAATGGAAAAAGCAGTCATAATCTGTCGTATGTGGGTGTGTATAGCCTGCAGAATCTTTAGTTAACAGTAACTAACTAGGCATTAATACTGTGTGATAACAGCAACCTATCCAATTCATGCTGCAACATGCTGCCCTTACAAACTAATGTATGTCCTTCTTGCATAAGAGTAAAATGAAGGGAATATAAATATATCTGACAAAGTCATTGGGGATTAGAAAACAGAATCTAGCAATAAATATGGTAATTAGGTAATTTGAGTCTTAAAGCACAGGGTTCTTTGAAAATGCAATTTCAGGACTGAGGACCAGTGGTGAAATTTGCACCATTAAGGAGAATTATGATAAAATTGAAACTTTTTAATGATGTTTAAACATTTTTATTGGGAAGTTAATAACTTTTCTGTCCATGCTAGAGGAGTTTTAATGATGAAGCTGTGTGTAGAGGTTTTTACACACCCACACCCCACACACACCCCACACACACACTCGATCTCTAGCAACTGCCTTGGGGATAGCCTTCATCTCTGCTGCCAGCAAGCCGATGGGGGACCTATTCCATTAGCAACAGAGAACATGGGGTTTGTTGATCATTAAGAATTCTACTCAACAGCTATTTTTAAGAAATAGCACTCATTAATTTAATGGCTCTGAAATGTTAATTACGTTTTGCCATTTCATAGATGGGAGTATTATGTTCCTTATTAATATCTGTACATATTTCCAATGGATTGTGTTTTCCATTATTATAATCTCAGTAAATCCAGTAGACTTTTTTTATTTCCAGCAATGTTTTCACCATATACGCGCTGTAGTTCTTAAACAGAGGTGAGACAAATGAATGAGGGATACTTGGCCTTAGTGCATCATACAGCCATTTTTAGATACCACCAGAGTAATTTCTCTGCTGTCACCCAACTAATATCCTTCTGTTAGTCCAGCCTTTGCTGCTGAATTGTTCCCCAATGAGGAGCAGAATCTCCTGATCTCACAACCAATGTTAAAAACCCTTTAATAAAACAGTAGATGGCCTCTTAGGGAATGCACATGGTAATTTGCTCTCAGGGACAAATCATAGATGCTGTGGACAGCCTGACAAGTATGCGGAGTGATGTTTGCAGGATTTCCCTGCAGTGGTCAGGAAGACGGGATCTCTCACTTCCGCCTCAGCAGTGGTACCAGAGTCGGATGCAGTAGAGTTTGCAGCTGCTGTGAGCCTCCCCGTGGGTGGGGTGGGAGGCTCAGCCAGTGAAAATGTAACTCCATGGATGTATCAGCCCCAGTCCAGCCTGCCTCATTCCCACAATCCTCTCTGAGAGCTGGGTTGGACTGAGCCCTAGTGGAGCAAAATTCTGCAGGTTGGTGTGGCCTACGTGCATCCTGCTGCACTCTTGTACAGCCAAACCTTGCCAGTCCCTCTGTGTTCATGGCTGTTAAGGTTTTGTCGGGGTGTTAAATACTAGTGAAAGGTCCCAGAGTAGCAGCCATTGAGAATGATATGCTCAATGAATCCATAGAACAGGGAGATCATGGGCAGTGGACACACAGACTGCCCTGCACACTCTGCTGCCATTTTGCTGCCACCAGAGAACCACCTTTGGAGTGACAAGCATTGAAGTAGCTTATGCATAGACTGGGCTGTCTTTGAAACCAGCATGCTCCCTGGCTTGTGTGGTGAGCTGGCGACAATTGTTTGCACAGAGAAAAGTCATGAAGCCTAATTAATGGATTGGTGTTTGATTAATTTTTTAGACTGCAGTGGTCGATTAAGGTGTGATGTCCTGAGCATCTACAGTTTATCACCAATGTTATTAGAACAAGAGTGCCAGGGATCACACAAGAACCAACAGCAATTTATCACAAGTCCCTTTAGTAACAAATCCACTCAGCAGATAAACAATCCCATAAACACTGAAATACAACCGCCGATAGAGAAATAATGCAAAGCATTTAGCCCTGAGACTGGCACCATTCTCATCTCCTCCTGGGCAACCCTGCTGTGTCAGTCATTATCTTCCTCCTCATCATTTTCATCCTTGCCATGGTCGTCATCGGCACCAGGTCTTGTCACTCTGGCAACTTCCACGGCGCACAGGCCAAGTTATACTTTTTATAATAATCAGAGGGATAGCCGTGTTAGTCTGGGTCTGTAAAAGTGGCAAAGAGTTCTGTGGCACCTTATAGACTAACAAACATATTGGAGCATGAGGTTTCATGGGTGAATACCCACTTCGTCAGATGCGTGTAGTGGAAATTTCCAGAGGCAGGTATAAATATGCAAGCAAGAATCAGGCTAGAGATAACCTCGTTCTCTATCTCCAATGCTGAACGCTTTTCTGGCACAGGACTTCTTGGAGAGCAGAATATCAGCTTTATATCATTTGAATGAGAGGGACATACTACCAGCCCCTGAAATTATACAGAATTCCAGCCCAGAGAGCAGAATTGTTCAGTAGCTCAATTATGTTCAGACCCTGGAGTTGTGCACTGGAAAATAGGGAGGTACTAAGTAAACAACTCAGTCTGGAAAATCTTCCACCAGGAAGAGGGATCAGCAAGGATATTAAATTACATCCTGGCCTGCGAATAATATTTTTTCTCCTCTGGATACAATGGGGGATTCATGCTGGTAACAGCTAATGATTCCCTTATATATAACTCAGAGAACAGACCCCTTGATTTTAAATCTCTGCTGTGTCACTTAAAACTCCGCAGGCTGATCAGTATCTGTCAGAGAGGGCTTTGTTGAAGGTTTTGGACAAATCATATGCTGGCATATGCAATAATAACTGTCTGCCACTCTGCAGATACATAAACTTTCACATCATTGTGTGTGTTTAAAAACTAATCCTGAAAGGCATTAGCTTCCATTTCCACACAGTCACAGATGGTGCCAACTCGGCTGATCCTAGACTCAGCAATGAAAGCTATCTACTGGGTACTCTCATATAGGTTTCAACAGTTTGAATGAGACATTATTTCATGACGCCACCTAACCATTCTCTCTCCTTTCCATTTTTTATTTTAAAATTCCCATGAACCAAGAAATTCCAAAAAACCCTTCATTCTCAACATGTGTGTACATGATGAATCCACATTTGGTATCTATCCCATCTGTCAGTCAAACCAATAGTTCATCTGATATTTGTTGGTGGGTGGATGTGAGTTTTTGTTTGTAAAAATGCCATTTTAGAAAAATCAGGTGAAATAATGCAATTTTGAGGAAATTAATGGGGTTTAAAATATTTATTTGTATTTACTTGGCAGAGGAAATCTGGGCTTCTGTTGACTTGCTGTTATTGCGGGGTGCAGTGTGAGATTGTGTCACTCCTGCCTTGTAACCCTGGGGTGCCTCATAATGCTTTGCTGTTATAGCTCCCAACCTGGGCCACTCATAAACAGCCTAACAGCATGTGGATCCCACCTTGCGTGTCTGTGTATATCTATAGCCCTGATCCAGCAGCTCTGACCCCAACAGTCTATCAGCAACACTCCAGTCACACTCTGGCTTCCACCGACCTTGGTTACTACTTGCAAGGTGGCTCCAACACACTCCCACTCCCGAATTGTCCCCGAAAGGTGTGTTCTCCACTGTCCAGCCCTCTCCTGGGCAGTTCCAATATTAGAGCCCCTGTTTGCTATCTTACCTGGAGTTACCACCCTGTTCCGTTTAAACATAACAACAGATTAGTGTTGATTAAAAAATAAAACAAGTTAACTACAAAGAGAGAGAGTTTAAGTGAGTGCAAATATAAGGTATTAAAGTCAGAAATGGTTACAAGAGAAATAAAGCTAAGATGCTTTCTAACAAGCTAGAGTTGGTTCAAGGTAAAATCCACTACATGTTCCCAGCAACTTGGCTGACCAAATTCTCAGGTCAGGATTTCCCCCCAAAGTCAAAGAGCTGCTTCCTTTGTCTTCTTAGGTGAAATAAAGAGAGATGGAGAGCTGCCTTGAGATGTTTTCACCTCTCACTTTTATAGTCAAGTCACCCTTTGAAGTGGATTCTCAAAGCAAAGTTTATTCAAACAGTAAAGAAGGTGACATGCAGTCTGGTGGTGAAGGTGGCTCCACCCTTTTTCTTCTCCCCTGTGTATGCAGAAATGCAGATTTGCCTTGTCTCCTGCCCTTTCCCCCCTCATGCTGTCTCAAGGACCTTGTTCACTACTTTTATGTAAATTGAGGTAAACACACATTCCTTTGTTTAGAACCAACCTGTTTAACAACTTTTGTCTAGTCAGGGTTGCGTAGGTTTGCACATGTGCTAACAGCATCATAAAAAAGGAATTCTTAACTTTACATATAATGTTGCTACGTACATTTCACCATTATTTTATTGACCAGCAAGTTATTAGTTTTCAAATGATACCTCAGAAGGCATATTTTATACAAAGATTATTACAAGAGTGTGGAAGGTGTGAATACAGCGATGCTTTCTGCCACATATCATCCGACGAAGTGGGTATTCACCCACGAAAGCTCATGCTCCAAAACATCTGTTAGTCTATAAGGTGCCACAGGATTCTTTGCTGCTTTTTCTGTCACATGTGCATTACCAGTTTCCTCTTGTTTTCCTGGTGTATTATTTTGCTGCTTCTTGTACTTGAATGTTTTATTATGATGATGGTTCCCATGAAAGTACAAGTTCAGAAGAATGAAGCAAAACAGAACACACTACAAATATAAACTTACTGAAAAAACCCATGTCTATCTGTTAGCTCAGATTCAGAGAGACCTGTCTGATTCCCGGTGATTCCCACACATGCTTTTTAGCTAAAACATAGCTCCATTTGCCAAACCAGGCAGTCTCTAGGGGACGTTAGCTTCATAAACCAATGAATGCATTATGTTCAGCCATTTATGTAGTTTTATCATCTGTGACAGATATGGCTAATATTCTTTGTCTAATAAGGAAGCCAAGTAGAACATGCTTTGAGAAACGAATGTGAAATTCAGAAATAGTCTGTACTTGAATGAACAGTTTCAGTTCACTGTGCACAGCAGAGCGCAGAACAATGGGAAGAGTTTTTGTGCAGAAGCAGCTGACTTTTCACCTAGAGGCTGCATGTGGATTTTGCTGGGGAGGAGATGTATAGCCCCTATGCCCCTCAAGAAGGGTCCCTATGCCGGCTTTGAATAGGCTAGCGTGGGAAATGGCAGTGTGGTTGTGGGGCGGGAGGGGATGCAGTCAGTGGCCACTGGTGTGAAGGGGCTGTTGCTGCCATTCCGCCATGTGGGCTGGAATAACAGCCACAATGTTAGGGCTCCCTGGCTTGGAAGCTGGATTTTATTTCCCCATCCATATAGCACTCCCCCTCCAGAAAGCTTGAGCACTCAGGGGCGATGCAGTGGGAAGGATGAATTTCACCCATTAGGACAGGAAAGGTGCTCGGATACCACAGTGATAGGTGTGACACAAGAGCCTAGACAGAGACCGTAGAACTGCTGAGTATTATACAGAAATGTCTCAAATGGAAAAAAGGTGAACAAAGACAGTATCTGCCCCTTAGAGCCAACCTTCTCAAGGGCATTGGGAGCTAGGGGCAGGTCCTTCAAGTTTTAGGGGCTTAAAGGAAACTGAATTGTAGCTCATCCTGTGGAGCACTTACAATTTCATACATTTAAAGGCATTATAGTGTGCTTGGGTCTGATCCAGTTTCCAGGCAGTCCCAGAAGATGTAAGAAGTTATAGCCTTGCTTCCCTTCTTAATTGGTGCTTTCCTGTGCATTTCCTAACTGTCTGGGGGCAAAAGACACCCTCTGACCACAGTTAGGAACTTGGCAGGGCCATAAGACCTGCAAAAGGCAGGTAGTCTGGAAAGCTCAACACTCCCCAGAACACTTGGAGCAAGGAATAAGAACTGTCCTTACTGAAATCCTTAAAGGTGTCCTGGGCTTTGAACCAAGCGGCTTATAGCTCATTTACAATGGGAAGAGCTTAACAGTCTAGTGCTGAAGCATTTAACTAGCAGCTCAGCAATCAACTAATTCAAACAGAGAACTTTGAAATCCATAGGACCAGAAACTCCCCTTGGCATACAGTTGTTTTGTTTTTTAATCTATAAAATTCCTATCCTCATCTTTTGACTTATAGTTTACCTTATAGTACAATTACACACCAAAACAGTATGTTAAAAGAACATGACTAAACATGCAAAATCAAGCACTCAAAAATTAGGAAATGCCATAATAAAGGTTGCTTGTGCAACACCCACACGGTTCATTAGCAGGGTTGGAACCTTTAGATCCACGGAACAGGCCTCTGCACTTCAGCTAATGGAGTAACTGACAGAAGTAGAAGGTTGTTAACAAGGTTCCCAGCACCAGATGGGGATGAGACATTTTGACAGAAAGTTTCACAGATATTTGCTACAACAGAGACTCAGGAATCTTGGGTCCCATTCCAGGCTCTGGAGGGGAATGTGCTCTTGTGGGTCGAGACTTTTCTGCCCATTTCTCCCAATCTTGACCCTTTCTGGCCTCTCCTCTCAACCTGTCCCTGCCCCAGTCATGTCTGTTCCCCATCCCTGGCTCTTCATCTCAGTCCCATTCTCCTCACATAGACACACCTCAGGATTCTCATCCCAGTCTCTTTGTCTAGCCATCCCCAGTCCCATGCACCACTCTGGTATGATGTCCCCAGTTACCTTACCCAGCCTGTCCCAGCTCCCCACTCCCAGCTCCTTGTCTGATCTCTCTCTCTTCCCTCCTCCCTCAGCAACCAGTCATCCCCATGCCAACCCTTCCCATCCCCACTGGCTCCCAGTCCCAATCTCCCTCTCTGGGCTCCTTTTCCAATCCTAGTCTTCTTCCCCACACTCATCAGTTCCCTCCCTGGCTCCCAGTTCCTTGCCCATCCCGTACTAATCCCCTGCCCCCAGGTCCCAGTCTCCCCCCAGAATTGCAGTTCTAATCTCTTTACCAAGCTGGTCCCAGCCTCCCATCCCAAATCCTAGTCCCTTCTCCTCCCCGCCCACCAGCCTCTGCCACCAGTTTTCCCTCACCCAAGCTCCTTGTCCCCTCTGCATTTAGTCCAGAAAGCATCCTCCTCCATGCTGCCTTGGAGTCAGTGGCGGGCATTGAAAGCACCAGAGGCACAGGCTCCCTGCTCTCAGTTCTAGTGCCCAGCCTTGGCCTCGCCCAGGGCAGTCAGGAACTACAGCTGCAGGGAAAGGCCTGTTCAGCTCCAGACTGGGATATTCGCAGTATGGACAGAATCTTTGGACATCTGAGCTGTGGTCTGGCACGTCTCTACCGAGCGTGTGCAAAGTGCAATATTTCAAACACATAACTTGACTGAATTTGGACAGATTTTCCTGGAGATGGCCAAAGGCATATGTCTGACACAGAGCCTTGCCCCGCTCAGATTTCAAGTCCCTGCTCCAAAAGTATAGAGGCAATAGAGCTTCTTGAAGGAAAGGCAGCCAGAATTTTTTAACTTCTAATCAATGCCCTCCCCCCACCTTCTCATTCTTGGAATCATTGTAGCTGAAAATAAAAGAAAAAAAGAAGAAGCCTGAAGCAGACTCCCAACATGGAAATGATTAGCCCAAATGATTGAAGTCTGGCAAAGTTATAAGCAACTGACAGCCGGTGCTTATAACAGAAAGTGTCATGCAAACTTAATAGTGGGCAGTACTACAGCCCTGCCTAATAATAAATCGTTTAATAAAATAAAATAGGTATAGCTCTTCAAATGCTTACCATGACCTCTACACAAATAACATAAGAAGAAAATTCTAAATAAACAACAGAGATTTAAAAAGTCAGAGTGACTAGTTAAGGTTATACAGAAATATTCCATTGCCCAACCAGTTACTCTTGCAGTTTAGTTAAAGATAATACTCATATAGAAAAAAATTCACCATACACAATTCACAGCCAGACTTAACTGCGACTGAGACACATACTGATGAACTTTTTGGAATGCATTTATCTTGAATGATGTACTCAACATGTTCGGCGATAGTGAGGGCTCTGTTGCAAAGTTTGTAAGTATTGTTGTTGGTCACAGTTCAATTTGGTTGTGGTCAGTTTAGACACCAACTTGGACTTCCAGTCCATGCGCACCCAAACTCAGAAAAAATTCTCACCGAAACAACCCTAATTCTGCCCCTTTCATTCTCATTGACATGTGTTTGTCACGTTACATTTGGAGATGCATACTAGCCTACTGTATACTAGCATATTTTCCAGCTGGAGAATTGAATCATTGGTTGTATGTGGAGTTACATGTTCTGTAGCACTCAATGAGATAATTTCTTATGATACAACAGTTGCGGTAGTGAAAGGGACAATTTTCTGATCACGTCTAGTACGATTAGAATATGTTGAGCGGCGTATATGTATATGTTCCTTTGTATGACGGTCAATATGGTCTTAAAGTATTTGTTCACAGTAATAGAGGAAAATTATATGATGGGGGGATAAGGTTGAGTTAGACGTTGTAGTTATGAATGCTTTTGTTACAGGGTCAGAGTTCTTTATTCAAAATTTTTAAATACATCTTGGGGTGCTCATCCAATACTTTGAGCAGCAACCCCATAACTAAAAATTAAAACATTAATATAGACACAGGACTGCCCACAAATATATCCCCCTCAGCATACACTCTGCTCAACAACCACAACAAAGAGGAGGGAAAGATGGGCTTTGCAGCCTGCTGGGAAGGTTAACAAATCCAGGCTCTAGTGTATTAGATTGCAAGCACTTTGGGGCAGGGGAACTGTCTTTTTGTCCTGTTTGTACAGCACCTAGCACCTCCTCCATGAACGGGGCTCCTAGCTGCTACCACACTACAAATAATAACTAATGGGGGGAGCAAGTTCCCAAACTGAAGTGCCTCATAGAGAGCTGGCAGCAGCTCCCTCTCTAGCATCTCTGCTGATCTCTAGTGTAACAGTCTATCACAAAGAGAGAGGCAGTCTCTCAGTTAACCAGGTCCCAAACCACTTAGCACTTTGTAGGTTAAAACCAACAACTTGAATTCTTCCTGGAAGCTTATTGGGAGCCAGGGCAGCTCATGGAGCTCTGGTGTAATGTGATTCCTATGCACAACTCCACTTAATAAGCAGGCTGCATTAGTGTCAGCTTCTGAAGGGACCCAAGATGTGGTCGCATGTTATAGCAACCTAATTAATCTAATTAAGGTGGTCTAGGTGCTGGTCAGTGAAATTCTTCTGCCTCTGTTGTGTGCAAATTGGATGTTAAGTTAAGGTTGGGGTTTTAACTTATCACAACTAAACTTAACTATGTCCTTTAATGCACATTTACAACTCCATCACTAATACAAATCTTTCTGCAACCATGTGACTTCTATACTGTGTAGTGGATAGGCTGAGAGTTTCCAAATGTGTGCTATGGAGCCTGGTTAAGTTTAGTTGTGTAATGTGCCTTGTGAATGTTTGCTTGGTTATATTGTCATTAACCAGCTGTCTGCAGTGAAGGGTGATTGAATATGTAATCTCAGCTGGTCACTTTCATAGTGTTTAATGCTTAAGGGTGTTTAATTGTAATGGGCAGGTTATCTAGCATAAATGTTAGAGGGATCACCTGAGAAACCATATGTTCTTTTTAGTGGGAATTATTAAAGCTAATTTATACATGACATTCAAGTTACTGAGAGAATGATGTGCTGTATACAGAAAAGACTGTGGCAGCTGGAATGGCAAAATGTTGCAATACATACTAGTACATACTATTGCTGGGCCACGTGCAACTTTTGATTGTAACAGTCACAAACAGGAGAGACGAAACAGAAATGGAGAGCACATATAGCTATACTTTATTCCTTGCTTGTCCACATTACGTTAAGTTCCCCAACGCCTGCAGTTTCAGCAGAAATGTATTGCTTATATAATGCTAGTTCTACTATGTTTATACCCAGTGAATTTAAGATGGAGGATGGTGAGGCTGCACTTTTCCCCAGGGACGGGGTGGGATTCTCAGTCCCTTTAAGGGTGAGATATTGGCCCCATTGAAGTCAATGGCAAACTCCCATTGATTTCAATGGAGCCAGGATGTCATCCAATGTCTTTAGAAGAATGGATGTCATTCAAAAAGAAAAAAAAAGTTCCATCTCAGTCAAGAATTTATGGGCTTGATAAATGAAATTCTATGGCCTCTGTTATGCAGGTCAGACCAGTTGATTATAATGGTCTCTTCATAGTTTCTTAATGGTCATAAGGTATCTTTTAGGTAAAAATATATGAATGTATTGTAATTCACCCTGCAAATTTTGAGATCCCTGTTTCAGAATATGGAGGTTTTTGAGCTTTTCAAAGAAACATTTGGTGGTGGTGGTCGTGGTGTAATAAAGACCATGAAAACTATCTATTGTTCTCTAACTTTATTCTGGAAAGTGGCTGAACCACTTTTGTTGAAAATGATTTTTTTGTAAATGTGAGGCAGGCACCAAACATGGAAAAATTCAGCCCCAATGATTAAAATATCAGTTGATTTAAGCAACTGATAACAAGGGTTTATAGTGGAAAGTATCAAGCGTTTTATTTCTGGGTTTTGCACCCATGTGATGCCTGTGATACATGGGGATGGGCGGAAAGGTAGGTATAGAACCACAGTCAACTTTTTATTTAAAAAATAGAATCATATAAATGTAGGGCTGGAAGGGACCTCGAGAGGTCGTGTCCATCCCCCTGCTCTGAGGCAGGATTAAGTATTCCTAAACCATCCCTGACAGGTCTAACCTGTTCTTAAAAACCGCCAAGGGTGGGGACATGGGGCACCGGAACTGGGGCGGTGGGGGCCAAGGGGCTATGCCCCCCCACAATTTTTCTCAGCTGTAAGAGTGAGCAACATGGGGGAGGGGAGGGGTTAGGGGGGGAAGAAGGAGTGCAGGAGCAGGGCCTCGGAGGAAGAGGTGAGGTGGGGGCGGTGGGGCCATGGTTCTGGCACTGGTAGCCCCTCCTTCCTACTGTTAGGAAGCTTCTGCTGCTCCAGTGGGGAACTAGCAGACAACAGAGCATAGCTCAGTTTAAATACTTAGTAAAGGGCGTCCTTTCATTTCAGCAACAGAACATGTCCTAAAAGAAACTGGAAAACAAAGGACCACATTTTCACACAGTCTAGGCTTGCAAGATGTGCAAACACGCACAAGCGACTAGACTGGCTTTCTGTGCAAATAAGCAGTTAGAGCAGATGCACACACAAATGACACGTGAACGTTTTGTGCAGATCATTTACCCAAGTTGTCTGACAATCTGGTTTGAAGTGTTTGCTGCAGGAGATAGCATTCGAAGCTCTAGCCAAAGCAGGAGAGAATGCAAGGTACTTACTGATAGGGAAAATGCTGAGAATAAATACTTTGTGCCCACAAAAAGTAGGAGAAAAGCATTATTTTGAGACTGATACATTACAATGAACAAAGTTGTTCGGGAATCTCCCTTCTGCAACAATGCAGAACTCAAGCTGCTGAAGTTGAAATAAGCCTGGCTACTTCAGCTTGTATTTTGCCATTGTGCGGGAATTGAGTGGCCTCACTAAATCCACAGATTTAGGTCAAAACAAGTGGCCAAAGCAAAACTAACAATAGCATCTAGAAAAGAAGAAACAACCTCACCTTTTCTATGATTCAGGCTCTTGTTAGTCATCTAATCCTATCCAACATGTGGCTCCTTCCCCCAGACCCTGAACTGGTTCTTTCCAAACCCATGTGATATAGATCTTTTACTGAACACTGTGACTAGGTACAGTGAAGTCTAAGGGCTGCATCCTCAGCTGCTGGAAATTGGTGTAGCTCCACTGAAGTCACAAAGTTACTAATGTGAAAAATGAGTGCAGGATTAGGGCTCCTGTATGTATGTATACGGCTGTGTGTGTATGTAATGCACAAATCCACTTTTGGCCTCATCGCAAACCCCCCTTACCCAGGGGGAAGCAGGGGCTAAGGCCAGTGAGGGGGGACCACCGGATGAGGAAGATGGGCGGTGGAAGCATGTGACCGTGAGAAGCAGGCCGAGAAAAAGGAGAGCCAGTGAGGGAGAAATAGAGCTAAGGAACAGGTTCGAAGGTCTGGAGAATGAGGAAGTAAAGCAGGTGGTAGCTGATGGTGGGAGGTCAAGGAAAAAGAGAAGAGCGGCTAGTCCGATAGAAAGAGGGGAGGAGTGCATGGAGGCAGCATCAAGTGTGGGCCAAGGGAGGATACAGGATGGCTTAACGGGAACCACAAGGAATGATAGGAATGGAAGGAGCTTGCAACCAGGGGGGACGGAGGATAGGTTAGAGGACCGCACTGTCCCCAGGCAAAGGCAGGTCTACGTGATTGGGGATTCCATACTGAGAAGGTTGGACAGGCCTGTGACCAGGGCCGATCCGGAGAACAGAAGGGAGTGCTGTCTACCGGGTTCTAAAATACGGGATGTGGACCTGAGGTTGAAAAGGATCCTAAGAGGAGCAGGTAAGAACCCTTTGATCATCCTTCATGTAGGAACGAATGACACGGCTAGATTCTCGCTAGAGAGGATCAAGGGAGACTATGCCAGGTTGGGTAAGACGCTCAAGGAAATTGAGCCCCAGGTGATCTTCAGTGGGATCCTACCTGTCCCTAGGGAAGGGCGCCAAAGGGGTGACAGGATCGTGACGATTAATAGTTGGCTGAGGGAGTGGTGTTACAAGGAGGGCTTTGGGATGTATGGGCACTGGGAGGCTTTTGGGGACAGACAACTGTTCTCACGGGATGGGCTCCACCTAAGTAGGGAAGGAAGTAGACTTCTATGAGGGAGGCTGGCTCATCTGATTAAAAGAGCTTTAAACTAGACACTGGGGGGAGACGGTTGGGAGAGGTCCAGGTGCTCTCCACGCCAAATTTATACATTGGGAGTGAGAACAACAGGATAACAACAGATATAGCCAGAGGGGGACGGTTAGGTGTAAGGAAGAGGGGGGGGACGGATACTAGATCGACAGGTCATACTGGTAGTACTGTGTCCCTACCAAGTTGGGTGAAAAGGGTGAGAGGAGCCAAACAGCAAAAATTAGGATGTTTGTTCACCAATGCGAGAAGCTTAGGTAACAAAATGGAGGAACTGGAGCTCCTGGTCCGGGAATTGAAACCGGATATCGTAGGAATAACCGAAACATGGTGGAACGGTAGCCATGACTGGAGTACAGGTATGGAAGGGTATGTGCTGTTTAGAAAAGACCGATGCAAAGGTAAAGGTGGGGGAGTAGCATTGTATATCAATAATGAGGTGAAATGTAACGAAATAACTAACAATGCAATGGATAATACGGAGTCTGTTTGGGCAATGGTCACATTGGGGAAGAAAACTACTAGAGCCTCCCCTGGGATAGTGATTGGGGTGTGCTATAGACCGCCAGGATCTAGCCTGGATATGGATAGAGAACTCTTTAATGTTTTTAAGGAGGTAAATACTAATAGGAACTGTTTGATCATGGGGGATTTTAACTTCCCGGATATAGATTGGGAAACAAATGCTAGTAATAATAATAGGGCTCAGCTTTTCCTAGACGTGATAGCTGATGAATTCCTTCATCAAGTAGTTGCTGAACCGACGAGGGGGGATGCCATTTTAGATCTGATTTTGGTGAGTAACGAGGACCTTGTTGAGGAAATAGTTGTAGGGGACAACCTTGGCTCAAGTGATCATGAGCTAATTCGTTTCAAAATAAATGGGAGGATAATCAAAATTGCATCTGAGACTAAGGTATACAATTTCAAAAGGGCTAACTTTACTAAATTAAGGCGACTAGTTAGGGAAGTGGATTGGACTAACATATTTAGGGATCTAAAGGCAGATGATACCTAGGGGTAACTTCAGGTTGAAGTTGCAGGAGTTGTCAGAGGCATGTATCCCGAGAAAGGGAAAACGGCTCGTAGGTAGCAGTTTTAGACCGAGCTGGATGAGCAAGCTTCTTAGAGGGGTGATTAAGAAAAAACAGAAAGCGTACAAGGAGTGGAAAATGGGAGGGATCAGCAAAGAAACCTACCTTATTGAGGTCAGAGGGTGTAGGGAAGCAGTGAGAAAGGCAAAGAGCCGGGTGGAGATGGACCTAGCGAAGGGGATTAAAACCAATAGCAAAAGGTTTTTTAGCCATATAAATAGGAAGAAAACCAAGAAGGAAGAAGTGGGACCGCTTAAAACTTTAAACGGAGTGGAGATTAGGGATTATCTTGGAATGGCACAATATCTGAACGAATATTTTGCCTCGGTCTTTAATGAGGCTAATGAAGGGCTAAGGAATAGTGACAGAGGGACTGATGGGAATGAAGATATGGGGGTAGACATTACGGTATCTGAGGTAGAAGCCAAACTTGAACAGCTAATGGAAGTAAATCGGGGGGCCCGGATAATCTTCATCCTAGAATATTAAGGGAATTGGCGAGTGAAATTGCAAGCCCGTTAGCGATGATTTTTAATAAATCTCTAAACTCGGGGGTTGTACCGTTTGACTGGAGATTAGCTAATATAGTTCCTATATTCAAGAAGGGAAAAAAAGTGACCCGGGTAACTACAGGCCTGTTAGTTTAACATCTGTAGTATGCAAAGTCATGGAAAAAATTTTAAAGGAGAGAGTGGTTACAGAGCATGAGGCCAATGGCAACTGGGACAAATTACAGCATGGATTTACGAAAGGTAGATCGTGCCAAACCAACCTGATCTCCTTCTTTGAGAAAGTAACAGATTTTTTAGACAAGGGAAATGCGGTGGATCTAATATATCTTGATTTCAGTAAGGCGTTTGATACGGTACCGCATGAGGAATTATTGGTTAAATTGGAAAAGATGGGGATCGAAATGAAAATCCAGAGGTGGATAAGGAGCTGGTTAAAGGGGAGACTGCAGAGGGTCGTATTGAAGGGGGAACTGTCGGGTTGGAGGGGGGTTACCAGTGGAGTTCCTCAAGGTTCGGTTTGGGTCCTATTTTATTCAATCTATTTATCACTGACCTGGGAACCAAGAGTAGGAGTGGGCTGATAAAGTTTGCGGATGACACCAAGTTGGGAGGTATTGCAAATTCGGAAAAGGATCGGGATATCCTCCAGGGAGATTTGGATGACCTTGTAAACTGGAGTATTAGTAACAGGATGAAATTCAATAGTGAGAAGTGTAAGGTTATGCATTTAGGGATGACTAACAAGAACTTTAGTTATAAGCTGGGGACGCACTAGTTGGAAGTAACGGAGGAGGAGAAGGACCTAGGAGTCCTGGTTGATCGTAGGATGACTATGAGTAGGCAATGTGATGTGGCCGTTAAAAAAGCTAATGCGGTCTTGGGATGCATTAGGCGAGGTATTTCTAGTAGGGATAAGGAGGTGCTAGTTCCGTTATATAAGGCGTTGGTGGGACCTTATTTGGAGTATTGTGTGCAGTTTTGGTCTCCCATGTTTAAGAAGGATGAATTCAAACTGGAACGGGTACAAAGAAGGGCCACTAGAATGATCCGAGGAATGGAAAGCCTGTCGTATGAAAGGAGACTTGAGGAGCTCGGTTTGTTTTCCTTAACCAAAAGAGGGATAAGAGGAGATATGATTGCACTCTTTAAATATATCAGAGGGATAAATACCAGGGAAGGAGAGGAATTATTTCAGCTCAGTGCTAATGTGGACACGAGGACAAACGGATATAAATTGTCAGTCAGGAAATTTAGGCTTGAAATTAGACGAAGGTTTCTAACCATCAGAGGAGTGCAATTCTGGAACAGCCTACCAAAGGAAACAGTGGGGGCTAAGGACCTCCATGACTTTAAGATTAAGCTAGATAAGTTTATGGAGGAGATGGTATGATAGGATAACGGGCTTAGTCAATAGGTCAATTAAGTGCCACACTGGTAATTAGTACAATGGGTCAATGATAGGCTATTGTTAGCCTTTTTCCAGAGGGTATGGCTGGAGAGTCTTGCCCGCATGCTCGGGGTTCAGCTGACCGCCATATTTGGGGTCGGGAAGGAATTTTCCTCCAGGGTAGATTGGCAGTGGCCCTGGAGGTTTTTCGCCTTCCTCCGAAGCATGGGGCAGGGGTCGCTTGCTTAAGGAGTGGGTGGATCGGCTTATGTGGCCTGCATCTTGCAGGAGGTCAGACTAGATGATCATAATGGTCCCTTCTGATCTTGGATTCTATGATTAATACACTTTTACTACAACTTTTTTAACATTTGAATCCCCTGATCAGCTTGAAAGAGCTGTAATTTTAAAAATCAACCTGCTAGAAAAATGTTTACTTCTTTTCCCCAAAACATGGAACTTCCCCCCACCCCCTACAATTACACTGGCCTGCGGCACAGACTGGGTAATATTCAGAACTACACCAGTGACAAGTTTACCATCTAATATTTCATATGACCTTCGGAGGCTAGAAACAACAGGGAAATTCCATTGGAAAAAGAGCTTACCAGGTTCCAAATGTGACAGACCACAGCTTCCACCTTTGGAAAGCCCCAAGTCACCATTGGATATTCATGTTAATCACTTTTATATGCAATAGATTCATTTTGGTAGTTTTTAGAAGTTGTTAAATTATGGATCATTTTCCTCTTGCTCTGACCCTGGAGTCATGGTAACTAAATCAGCTTGCTTCACAGGTGGAAAATACTAATACACATGTTGTGACGGGTTGGATCACAGAACCCTCCTTGGGAGCTGCCACACGATGTGCCAAGACTACTTCTACCCCTGCCTTCCCTGCCAGCTCAGGACCCCAGCACCCTGTCTTGCTGAGCCAGACACTCCCGTCTGCTCCAACAAGAACCCAGGGTCTGAATTATTTGACCCAAAGCTGCAGGTTTACCTGAAAGCAGCTCACAGAAGTGTGCTTGTCTTTAACCCTCAGATGCCCAACCCCCAATGGGGTCTAAACCCAAATAAATCTTATGCAGGGTAAACTAATAAATTGTTCGTCCTCTATAACACTGATAGAGAGAGATGCACGGCTGTTTGCTCCCCCAGGTATTAATACATACTCTGGGTCAATTAATAAGTAAAAAGTGATTTTATTAAATACAGAAAGTAGGATTTAAGTGGTTCCAAGTAGTAACAGACAGAACAAAGTCACCAAACAAAATAAAATAAAATTCGCAAATCTATGTCTAATCAAACTGAATACGGATAAGATCCTCACCGGTTCCAGAATGCTCCTTTTTACAGACTAATCTCCTTTTAGCCTGGATCCAGCAATCACTCACACCCCTTGCAGTCACTATTCTTTGTTCCAGTTTCTTTCAAGTCTCCTGGGAGGTGGAGAGGGTCTCTCTTTAGCCAGCTGAAGACAAAATGGAGGGGTGACCCAGGGGTTTAAATAGACTTTCTCTTGTGGGTGGAGACCCCCTCCTCACTCCTATGCAAAGTCCAGCTCCCAAGATGGAGTTCTGGAGTCACCTGGGCAAGTCCCATGTCCATGCATGACTCACAGTCTTTACAGGCAGAAGTCATTGTCCACATGGTATCTTGTATGTCTCCAGGAAGACTTCTTATGTGGATTGGAGCATTCCAAGATGCATTGTTCCCCAAGTGCTTCCTGATCGGGTACTTAACCTTGTGAATTCCTTCCTAAAGAAGGTGACCAAATGTCTCACAAAGCTTACTTAGAAATCAAGCAAGTATACAGCCAATATTCTTAACCTCAAGTACAAAATGATACATGTGTACAAATAGGATAAATAGATATAGTAGACCATAACCTTTACAGAGATATGTTACATGGCACAGGCAGCACAACACATATTCCAGTTATGTCATATTCCTATAAAGCATTATGGGGTACAGAGTCACACATGTAAACTATAAAGTATGTCTATAAGAGTTCTTTATAAAATGATGCATACACAGAATAGGCTATAAAAACATTCATTTGGGCTGAGCTGTATTTTTGGATGGCTTGTTTTACCACACTGGTAATGCAGGCAGCTATAAAAACCTGTATACAACGCTGTGCTAGCCGGGTTGTGTGTTTAGTAATTATGGGCCAGATTGTGAGTGGCTGTAGATCAGTGTTAGTCCATTAAAGTCAATGTAGCTATGCCAGTTTAGACCATCTGAAAATCTTCCCCTCTATAATAATAATGCCCATATAAAATGGATCTATAATGTGCACGTAGCAGTGTGAACACATGACCATACTGTATAATACAAGTTAGGATGGTGGCTACCGGGAGAGCAAAATCAGGGACACAAATAGGAGTAGGAAAACGTGTGAAAGCAACCATCTCCAAAGAATCTGTTTCCTCTCTTGATTGCATGTTGGGGATGTTACCTAGAAACAACATAGCATGCTAGGTATTTATGCATTATTAAAAAGGATGGTACATAAATCCCCCATGAGGATTTAACACAAATGTTCTCGCTGCAGAAAATGGTTTATGATGCCCACGCTTGAATCGCTCATAAAAATGCACATGTGCTGAAATCCTGCACCCTTCTGTGCCAGCACTGTACGTGCACTTAGCAGTCACATGCCTGGAAAAGACTCGATGGCATAATACCTAGTTCAGTTTGGTTCTGGAACCAGGCCTAGCTGGGATTTTTTTACCTCTGCTTGAAATCTTTGAAACGTTATTACAATGCACTTTTTCAATCAAATGTACACAACAGCTTTCTTCCAAAGCACACGACTAGCAATGTCACATACAAACAGCCCCATTGAAATGCAGTTATTCCACTACCCTAATGGGCTGGAGGGGAGCAGCCATAATATAGGATACATGGCTGTGATTCATGAAGGGAGGGCGGAGTAGCTCCATTGATGGACACCCAGCCAGCCAGTTAGCTGTAAAATCCCTCTTGGTCTGTTCTCTGCTTGCTTTACCTGTAAAGGGTTAACAAGCCCACAGGTGAAAGAAAAGGAGCGGGCACCTGACCAAAAGAGCCAATGGGAAGGCTAGAACTTTTAAATTTGGGAAAGAAACTTTCCCTTTGTCTGTTGTTCTCTGGGCTGCAGGGACGGAGCAGCAATGCTGTGTAAGGCTTGAACCAGGTATGAAAATTCATCAGATCATACTTAAAATTACTTATTTGGAACCCTCCCGCCCCCGAAATATGTAAGTAAATTAGGAATGTTTAGCTAGACGTGATCAGGTTTGTTTTCTTTATTTTGGCTTGTGGACTCCTCTGTGCTAACCCCTGATGCTTTTGTTTGCTTGTAACCTTTAAGCTGAACCCCCAAGAAAGCTATTTTGGGTGCTTGATTTTTGTAATTGTTTCTTTTAAGATCTAGCAAAAAGCCTAAGTTCCTGATGTAATTTTTTCCTTTTTGTTTTTAATAAAATGTATCCTTTTTAAGAACAGGATTGTATTTTTGGTGTCCTAAGAAGTTTGTGCATGTTGTTTGATTAACTGGTAGCCACAGCTAATTTCCTTTGTTTTCTTTCTCAGCTCTTCACCGGAGAGGGGGTGAAAGGGCTTGAGGGTACCCCAAAGGGAGGAATTCCTAAGTGCTCCTTCCTGGGTTCAAAGGGTTGGGTATTTTTTGCATTTGGGTGGTGGCAGCATTTACCAAGCCAAGGTCAGAGAAAAGCTGTAACCTTGGGTGTGTAATACAAGCCTGGAGTGGCAAGTATTAAGTTTTAGAATCCTGGCAGGCCCCTACACTTTGCACTTGGAGTGACAGAGTGGGGATTCAGCCTTGACAATGGCACAAAATGAAAGGCAAACCCAAGTCCTCCCATAACTGAAGAGAATCATGAGCATTCACACAAACCCAACTGGATCTTGGTAATGGCCCCAGGAACAATGAATTTCATGGCACTCAATTTACCTATACGGGAAGGAAGAAATGCTGAATTTGGAATTTGTAATTCCAAGGAGCCTAAGCAATGTATGCCCAATGCCTCGTCCACTAAAACACTCATCTAACTGAGCTTTCTCCGTCATAGAGTCATGTAGTTTAAGACCAGAAGGGACCACCAGAATATCTAGTCTGACCATCACAGGCCACTAAACCCTACCCCTGCATTGAGCCTAGTAATCTGGATTAAACTAAAGTATTGCAGCCCTCTGGAGACAAAACTATTGTGTACCATGGGCAGAGAACAGGGGGCCTGGCGTGCCACCAGTGCCTGAGGCCCCGGCAGTAGCTGGGAATGGATTTAGTGAGATATACCCAGACAAAGCTAGAAAGCGACACATGCCCCATGCTGCAGAGGAAGGTGAAAAAATCCCAAGGTCCCTGCCAATCTGACCTGGGGGAAAATTCCTTCCTGACCCTGAAAATGGTGATCAGGGTGAGCCTGAGTACATGAGTAAGACACACCTGACGAGCATATGAAAAAGAATTCTCTGTGTGGCCACTCAGCACCGGGCCCCACATTTGGTGTCCCAGCTCCAGCTGATCCCTCGTGGTGCTGTTGAACACCTTAAAGAGAAAAGCACATGAGTTGGGAGCAGGGCGTTTTCAGAGCAGGGTGATGGTGGCACCCATTCACGGGCCACGAGAGATGAAGATTCTTTACCTTCAGAGTTGCAGAGCCATTTTCTTGACTTGCAGGGTCCTTCTGAAGGGATTGCTCGCAAGGTGCTTGTGAGTGCAGTGGCAGGGGGGGTTGTTTTATTTGTTAGTTATTAAGGCACTAGTGCAGCTGAAGAATTGTAGGTTCTTAAAATTGTTTTTAGCATTTCTGCTTGGAGATTAAGAGGTGTCATGTGATAAAATGGGGGAAAATGACACCCCCCACCCACTCTCTCCTCTGTGTAACTGTGATGTCCTGCTCAGAACTGTGAGCCACTGTGTTACCCCTTTGCCTTAGGAAAAGTGAGCGTAGCGGTTGCTGAGCTGTGTGGCAGCTCCCTGACACTCCAGCCTGTCTGCCTTGCCAGCAAAGTTGTCATGACTCTGCCAATTTAAACCTTGCCTTGCAGGTGGCAATTAATGTACCCCAGTTCCGGAGTCTCCTGCTGTGCCCAGTCCCTCTCACTGGGCACTCACAGAAATTATTAGGTTTTCTGTCCCCAAGGAGACAGTGCACACACGGGCCTGTTAAGTTAGCTGAAGACTCGCACTTAATTTTAATATGAAGCTCTGAGGTGGTTCTGTAATAGAACAAGCATAAATGTATTAACAAAGAACAGAGATTTAGGTGATACTAAGCAGGAGAAAAAGGAACAGGTCTGGTTACAAACAAAACAAAACAAACTACTTTTCTCTTGCCTAAACATTCATCCTAACAAGTTACCATCTTTGCATAAGTAGTTTTCTTACTCACATCAACTTCCCAGCAGTCCTTCTCCAGTCCTTCATGCCAGGGTCCCACCATTCACAGCATCAAAGGGTGCTGTCCCATCTGTTCCCTGCTTGATGGATAACTAAAATACCTTTTTGTTTCCCTTATTACTCAAAGTCCATTGCCTCTGCCTCAAGAGCCAGGAAGTATGCCTGGGGTGCAGACTCTGTTCCCCAGAGTATTCATTAAGCTGCTGATAGCTTTGTTTCCCATATATGTAAATGTACTTTAATTGTCCTCTGCCTGTTATCAAGCTAATCAGACAGGGAAACACACATTCCTTTGTCTAGGACAGGCTGGGTTAATGCACTGCCTCCCAAACACAGTTGGGGAACATATTTCTAGAACATATACATAACTCTTTGCACACAACCTGTATATCCCTCACACAATGATTCTAAGGACCAGCATGTCACCAGTTTACATATGATACTTTACATGACATCTTTTAGATACATATTACCACAACAGTGGCAGGGCCAAATTTAGGGGCAGGTGACCCAGGTGACCACCTGGGGTGCCAGGCTAGGGGTGCGCCAGGCACAGGGTGCTGTTTTTGTTGTTAGCTACAAAAGGGTAAATAGAATGTTTGTGGATTCATCCTAGAATGTTCTGGACCTCTGTAGAATCTCATGGAACCTTCCAAACTTTTGAGAACTATATATTTTTTGATCCTCTTAGAATGTTGTCAGCCATGCCCTTGTGGGGCATTGCCAGTCAGTCAGTGGGATATAAGAATGAAATGAAGTGAAAGCCCAGCTGCGATATGGTGAACCTTGTTTTATGGTGTAATTGTGAAAGTCTGTGTTTTAAGACTTGAAGAGTGTAAGTAGCAACTAATAAAGGGCATATTTAATGAGAAGCCAGAGATATCTATAAAATCCCTATCTATGGAACAATGCTGTTACTTCTTTTGTCATGCTTAGCACATAAAGTTTAATGACTTTCTAAGATTGCAGAACAGAGACTTTTGCTGTCCCTGGATTTTGCTCTCTGCTTCCCCCCCACAGAAAATAAAAGATGCCCCTGAAGAAGTCTTCAGGAGCTCAGTATAGCAAGCAAAAAGCTCAATTGCAAACTAGTTTGCAGAAAAGGGACCATTTGATGGGAAAATATCTGAAGCAGAATAACATAGACCAGGCTTTCGACAGTAGCGATTGTCTTGCAGTAGGAATTGAGGAGAGAAATGTAAATGATGGAAGACCTATTACTAAGGAATTAGACGTTTTACCTGAATTTAAGGAGTCAAAATGTGAGAAAAGTGATGGAGAATCATCCAGGTTTCCTGGTGGCATAAAGGAGAGTGTGATGATAAAGAAGAATGTGACTCACATACAAAGGAGAGTAATGACAAAGAAAAATCTGGTTTACATGAAAAGGAGAGAAACAATAAAGAAGAATCAGCCTCGCATGACAGACAGAGCAATGAGAAAAATTGCACACCACAAATCGGTACATCAGATCCTACTATATGGCCGGCGATCTTAGACTCTGCCGATATTGATCATACAATTTTGAATGGGCCAGGGAAACTCGAGGATATGACATTTCCCGTAAATGAGCAGAAGTGACACTTCTCAAAGTCACATTGTGAAAAAGTGCTCAAGAATGGTGAGAAACTGAATCGGCATTGGCTAGTTTACTCAAAATCAACTGACAAAGCATTCTGTTATTGTTGCAAAATATTTGACAAGAATGCCAAATTGTTGCTTGTGCTTTTCAGGTACAATTACTGGCATAACTTAGCTGATGCTCTGAAGCAACATGAAAAGTCACCCGGCCATTTTACGGCCTACTCCAAATGGATGGAGATCGAGTTCAGGCTCAAGCTGAATAAATGCTTAGACAAAGAAAACCAGTGCATTGTTAAAATAGAAACCCAGCATTGGAGGAACGTGCTCAAGCATCTGATCTCAATTACCCTCTTCCTTGAAAAGAATAATTTGGTTTTCTGGGGCTCGATGGATAAGTTGTTCACTGAACATAACGGTAATTTCCTCAGTTTGCTAGAGCTCCTTGGGAAATACGACGATGTCATGCATGAGCACCTACATTGAGTAGTTCATAAAGAAGCTATGGACCATTACTACAGCAAAACAATTAAAAATGAATTGATTGACCTTATGGCCAGGAAGGTGCTTGATGTGGCTCAGCAAAGCAAAGTCCTACAATGTAATGATAGACTGCACTCCCGACATGAGTCACGGTGAAAAGATGTTTTGACGGGTTGGATCACAGAAACCCCCTTGGGAGCTGCCACACGATGTGCCAAGACTACCTCTGCTCCTGTTTTCCCTGACAGCTCAGGACCCCAGCACCCTGTCTTGCTGAGCCAGACACTCCCGTCTGCTCCAACAAAGACCCAGAGTTTGAATTACTTGTCCCAAGGCTGCAGGTTTACCTGAAAGCAGCTCACAGAAGTGTGCTTGTCTTTAACACCCAGATGCCCAACTTCCAATGGGGTCTAAACACAAATAAATCCATTTTACCCTGTATAAAGCTTATGCAGGGTAAACTCATAAATTGTTCACCCTCTATAACACTGATAGAGAGATATGCACAGTTGTTTGCTCCCCCAGGTATTAATACACACTCTGAGTTAATTAATAAGTAAAAAGTGATTTTATTAAATACAGAAAGTAGGATTTAAGTGGTTCCAAGCAGTAACAGACAGAACAAAGTAAGTCACCAACCAAAATAAAATAAAACGCGCAAATCTATGACTAATCAAACTGAATACAGATAATCTCACCCTCAGAGATGTTTCAGTAAGTTTTTCCTCGGACTGGACACCTTCCAGGCCTGGGCACAATTCTTTCCCCTGGTACAGCTCTTGTCCCAGCTTAGTTGGTAGCTAGGGGATTCTTAATGATGGCTCCTCCTCTCTTTGTTCTTTTCCATCCCTTTAAATATCTTTTGCATAAGGCGGGAATACTTTTGTCCCTCTGAGTTCCCACCCCCTCCTTCTCAATGGAAAGACACCAGGTTAAAGATGGATTCCAGTTCAGGTGACATGATCACATGTCACTGCAAGAGTTCATTACCCACTTGCCAGCACACAAGTATACAGGAAGACTTACAGGTAAAACAGCCATTTGCAGACAATGGTCCTAGTTAATGGGAGTCATCAAGATTCCAAACCACCATTAGTGGCCCACACTTTTCATAATTACAATAGGCCCTCAGAGTTATATTTCATGTTTCTAGTTTCAGATACAAGAGTGGTACATTTATACAAATAGGATGATCACACTCAGTAGATTCTAACTTACATTATATTCACTTATTAAATTTTTATAAAACCATATCGACTGCACAACGTCACAGATGTCATTTACAGTAAGATTTGTTGACGACGAGAACTGCTGTATCCAAGTAAAGGAACACTTTATCTGTTTCTGGTCTGTGGATGGTTCTACTGGAAAAGGCCTAACAGAACTATTTATGAACTTTTTGAATGAACATAAAATAAAGCTTCAGGACTGCCACAGCAAAGGCTACTACAATGGCACAAACATGGCGTGTGGCGTTGGGACAAGGATCCTTGTTCTGAATCCAAGAGGTTTCTTTGTGCTTTGTGACTGTCATTCCCTCAACCTGGTTGTGTCAAATTCTATGTCACCTTCTTTAGATTCAGTATCTCTCTTCAGAGTATTGCAGTGTTGCAAATATGACCATGAAGCTGCTAAGTGACACTCTCTGGGAGAGCCACAATGACAGTGCAAAGCCAGTCAGGTACCAGTGCAAAGCCAGTCAGACTGAAGTTTATGATGCACTGATGGAACTGGTGCAGTCGAGTAAAGCTGAAGCTGGAATCGGACACCAGGAAGAAAGCCTGGCAAATCAGATCAGACTTCAAATTTCTGGTCTCAATTGTTTTAATGTAATTCTTAAAATTAAGAAGTTTCTATGAAATCAGAGGAAACAATTTTTTTTATTTGCTTATACATGGCAGGAATAAATACAGATTTACAAATCTTAGTGTGCCAATTTATCATCTTATATGACAGGTATAAATCATGCATGCAAATTGTTCACCAAAGTCATGAAATCGGCTACAAATGCAATAAAAAATAAGGTATTCAAACGTTTAACAAATGGAGGGGGGTTGCTGAAGACTGTCCTCACTTGGGGCACCATTTGGTCTAGGGCCGGCCCTGGTCTCAGGCCTGATATGAGTTAGAGTATGGTGGGCCCTCTGCCAGTTGGTGCTGACGGTCCCAGTGACCCAATGGAAATACACTGATAAACCTGGGGTAGTGGAATGGACCACTGGACTCTAAATAAAGAGAAAGGAAAGGTTTTAAGGTGAAGCCCCAAAGTGATTCAGCATCGTGGGTGGTGGTAGTTCCAGAAAGATGAGACAGCAAAGAGCCTGATTTTCCCCCACCCACCTTTGGGAAGCTGTGGAGTGGGGACATAGACTGCAAGAGTGGCATGAGTGGATTTGAGGAGAGAGAAGGAGAAGCAAGTCTAGAAAGACTTCTGAAAAACGGGTGGGGGAGGCAAGTTTGAAGCAAACCAAGGAAACCCAGCTTTATGGAGCGAGAGAGTTAACAGAAACGTAGCTTGCTAGTGACATGGAGATAAGCCACTTAGGCCGTCAGCTCATGATTTATTCTCAAGTCAACTCAGCTTAGATATGCTCAGTAAACCTCTGCTGCTTGGAGGTTTTACCTTCAATACAATCTGTTTGGGGAAGGCTTTTAAAACCCCTCTTTTTTTTTTTAAAGGCTTTAGGAGGAAGCATCTGCTCCAGCCAGTGTCTTGTGTATTTACTTAACAACTAGAGGTCACCTTTCTACCTGAACAGATTTCTTATCAAGCTTGACTCTTCTTTTCCCAGGCATAAAAACTCAGGCCAGTTAGCAGCATGACAAGGCGAATTGAGTTGAAAGTTCATGTGAATAGAAAGGAAAATAATGGGATCTGTGGGATACAGTTAATCAAACAGGTTAATTTTTTTTTATTCCAAACCTGGAACTGCATTTTGTTTGTGGCCACTGGAAGCAACCAGCACCACTCAGTGGTAATACTAATGATGGCTCGGCAAATGTCCTAGGACAGTTTGTGTTCTGTAAATTGCTGTGCACATGTTCTGGGGTTTTTACAAACCGCTGTCCATCAGACATATAGACTTGACCGTAAATAATATAAAGTTGTATATACTTAATTGATAGCTTTAAAGCAATATTGCTGTTGCTTTCTATCAGAGTGCATTAAAGAAAATAAAAATCCCAGCTGTGACAAGGACTGAGTCATCTAGAATTCAGACCTTACCAGAAATATCTATAACCTAAGTCTTTAAATTTCTCCCTACATTGAGGGAGGCTGGAGCACAATCTCTGAAGCAATTAAGTTGCAGCCATATGAAAAGAAAACTGATTTTTATTTCTGTCCAGTGCTGCTGCACATTTCCTGTATTCTATCCCTTCACTAGCATTGGACCAATGCCAGCAAATGTAACCAGGGCCTTTCCAAAATTCACAAACTGCTACATGGAAAATGCAGCATAGCAAGTATGTCCAGTACGTGGAGTTGGCATTTCAGATGTGTGTGTGTATGTGGGCGAGAGAGAGGGAGACAGACGGAAAAGTTGGTGCCTTCTTCTAGCCATCCTACCTGAGAACTAATAAATCCAAGGAGAAGACAGGAAAATGGTTACCAACTTGAGATGAAATTAATTCTCATTGTTATTGAAATAAAACTTTGTGCTTCCACCGTGTCTTTTTATCTAAGGAGCTCAAAGGCTACCACAGATATCCCTAAAAGTTGCCAATTGCATTAGCTTACTAGATAAGTATTTGTGGTTAGATAACATTAGTGCAAGGTATTTCTTATGCGGGGGAAGACTGCAAATACATAGGTATCCTACTTATCTCGGGTAAAATTGGCAAGTGTTCAAAGAAGAAAGCACTGAAGAAACCATGTGAGTTCAATGTACTAGTCAAAACATAACTGCAAGGTAAAATGGTACCTGTTTTACAGATGGAGGGAGATACATGGAGGTTAAGGTCCAAACTTTTAACAGTGGCCTCCAATTCTGCGTGCCTCTGTGTGTGGGAACTCAGCATTAGAAATGCAGAACCCTCACTGCTCTAGTTGAAGTAGATGGGCCCTGTAGATGCTCAGCAGCTCAGAAATCAGGCCCTCGTTGTATAAAATTAGGCATGCAGAATTAAAAGGAACTGCAGAAAATGCGGCTCCCAAAGTTACACAGTAAATCAGTGATGTAGCCAGGAATAGAACCCAGGGGCCTGCCCACTAGTCTGTTTCTCATAATCAGAAAACCGCACTAATTTGGAAAGCCATGCAATATACTTCATAAAAGTATAAGGTGGATAGAAAGCTGGCTAGATCGTTGGGCTCAACGGGTAGTGATCAATGGCTCCATGTCTAGTTGGCAGCCCATATCAAGCGGAGTGCCCCAAGGGTTGGTCCTGGGGCCGGTTTTGTTCAATATCTTCATTAATGATCTGGAGGATGGCGTGGACTGCACCCTCAGCAAGTTTGCAGATGACACTAAAATCGGGGAGAGGTAGATATGCTGGAGGGTAGGGATAGGATACAGAGGGACCTAGACAAATTAGAGGACTGGGCTAAAAGAAACCTGATGGTTCAACAAGGACAAGTGCAGAATCCTGCATTTAGGATGGAAGAATCCCATTCACTCTTACAGACTAGGGACTGAATGGCTAGGAAGCAGTTCTGCAGAAAAGGACCTAGGGGTTACAGTGGACGAGAAGCTGGATAGGAGTCAACAGTGTGCCCTTGTTGCCGAGAAGGCTAACGACATTTTGGGCTGTATAAGTAGGGGCATTGCCAGCAGATCGAGGGACGTGATCATTCCCCTCTGACATTGGTGAGGCCTCATCTGGAGTACTGTGTCCAGTTTTGGGCCCCACACAACAAGAAGGATGTGGAAAAATGCGAAAGAGTCCAGAGGAGGGCAACAAAAATGATTGGGGACTGGAGCACATGACTTATGAGGAGAGGCTGAGGGAACTGGGATTGTTTAGTCTGCAGAAGAGAAGAATGAGGGGGGATTTGAGAGCTGCTTTCAACTACCTGAAAGGGGGTTCCAAAAAGGATGGATCTCGACTGTTCTCAGTGGTACCAGATGACAGAACAAGGAGTAACGGTCTCAAGTTGCAGTGATGGAGGTTTAGGTTGGATATTAGGAAAAACTTTTTCACTAGGAGGGTGGTGAAGCACTGGAATGGGTTACCTAGGGAGGTGGTGGAATCTCCTTCCGTAGAGGTTTTTAAGGTCAGGCTTGACAAAGCCCTGGCTGGGATGATTTAGTTGGGAATTGGTCACATATGGCTGTGCATTTTACTGACCTGAGCACAGTTTCATTTACAACTCAAATGATTTACCTTACTAGGCTGGAGTCCCAGAGCCAGATCATCAGTTGGTATAAATCTGACTTACACTAGCTGAGGATCTGGCCCTAGGTGCTTATAAGGCTAAGAACTCAACCAGATTTTTTTATTCTTTAACTTCCAGCTTATCTTTAAAACCTTTGGGCCTGATTCTGCATAATTTACTCTAAGGTAAGGCAGGAGCAACTCCACTAAGTAATATAAGTATAAAAACAATTTGGGAATGGAATTAGGCCGTGCATTATCAAGCTTCTAGAATCTTCATCATGGTTAGAAGATCCTTTAGCCTCATTAATTTGTGACTGCTCCTTTCTTTTCACTTAGAAATGTATTTACGGGTATGTTGTCAAGTAAAAAATCCTAGTTTCAGAAATGTATTTCCTTCCCTGTGCTATTCATAACCTTGTAGATTATTGCACTGAAAGGGTACTTTAAATCTAATTTATTTTGCCACTAATGCTGATTGTTTAGCTGAAAGGAAAAATCAGTGTTGGCAATGGAAACAAATGGTGTACTTTCACCTTTATTTCCAATCAGTGTCTAGTCAGTTTCACTTTCAGGTTCTCAGACACACAAACTGCTGCTACAGTGTTTGGCTTGCAAAAGGTATCTGTAAATCCAATCAACAATGCTTTTTTGTTGGAGTTAAAAAAATTAAATCAGGGGATCTATGTTGTTCTATTAAACAATGGTTTCTTTTATAAAACCTAAGTTTATCCGAATCTAAAATTTGGTATCGTGTCTATCTCAGTATTCCCTTAAACTGGTAAAAGATATTTGTTTTAGGTATCCCTGGATTTTAATTGAAGGAAGATTCTAATTTGTGCATGATATCATATCATAATGTACCAGTATTTCACACAGTTGTGATTTGCTCTCTGCTACAACTCAGGAAACTGAAGAATGAAATCAAACTGTCCAAGCCATCCTCAGTCAGTTCTAACCAGCACAGGCGAGCTGAGCTCATACTAGCTAGCCACAAATTAGAAAGAAGTTGGCTAACCTGCTACAAACAGTAACAATGCCCCCCCCCCCCCGCCCCTCCAACTACGCAGACAGTACCGTGCACACTTAATTCCACATGGCACATTCCTCATACCGTTGTTATCGCCAGCCGTTAACTTTTACTTACTTCTAAATTAAAATATGCCAAGAAATGCTTGTTAAAGAATGCAAGGAGAGTTTTACTTGGCATGGGAGAACATTCTGGTTTCAAGCTTTTAAAAAAACGCCTCTGTTTAAAACAAACTCTCTCCTTAGTTTTGAAAAATCAATTCTTGATAAAACTTTGTCCAAGTTAGCCGCATGCACCGGTGTCGAACTGTTGCTGAAACTATTCCTGCAGTAAATCCTCACAAAATAAAAGGGTAAAGGCATCCCATTTGATGAGTACTTGACACACATAAGGGAATTGCTTCCCTAGCCTAAATTTTTTCCTCAGGATGGTACCTGAAGTACAGCGAAGTACTTCAGTGTTAGCTACGAACAACTGAGATCAGATTACAAGGCTGAAGTTAGTGCCTGAGGCCCAGCTCCATATTCAAAAGCCACAATATTTTTAAAAATTCATCACTGTAAGTTTAAACTTTATGAAGTTTCACCAAAATAAATGAGAGTGAATTTTATAACAGTTTATATGCAAGCTAGACCCTACTCAAATGTGGTGTAATTGCCTCTTAATTTGAGTAAGTCACTGGTAGTTAAGGATGTATAATGACAAAATATCATGCTAAGCAGTGCAGCCGTGTGACCACTGGACTGCTCTGAACAGGGTCGGCTCCAGCTTTTTTGCTGCCCCAAGCAGCGAAGCGGTGGGAGGGGAGGAGATAAAGCCGCGATCGGCGGCACTTCGGCAGCAGCTCTGCCGCGCCGCTTCATTCTTCGGCAGCAATTCGGCAGCGGGTCGTTCACTCTGAGAGGGACCCGCCGCCGAATTGCCGCCAAAGACCTGGACGTGCCGCCCCTTTCCGATTTCCGCCCCACGCACCTGCTTCCTTTGCTGGTGCTTCCTTTGCTGGTGCCTGGAGCCGGCCCTGGCTCTGAAGCAGCTGGACATGCCAGTCCTCAGCCTGAAGCTTAACTTCTGGGTGAGGTGCTGTGTCCTAGCCCCACCCCACTTCCATGTTGCAAATGCTCCTCGTATAAACAACTGGGACTAAGGCCCAGATGCTCAAGGATATTTAGGTACCTAACTCCCATTGAAATTCTTTGAGAATCTGGGCTAGATCCCTGTGCAGGACTTTTTTTTTTAAATCCCGCTCCTGTCTCGTCCCACAATTCCCACCCGCTCTCCTCCCACCCCGCAATACCCACTCCCACTCCTCCTCGCTCCCACATTGTTTGTTGAATTTTTATCCCACTCCTGCTCTTATGGCAGCGTGTCCTGTGGGCCCCACGGGCTTCCAGTCCCATTGTAGGGCTCTAATCTGGGCCTAAGAAACCAACTTTAGCCTCATGTTGAGGGTTGCTGGAGCCTGAACACAATGAAATGTAATAGGCATCTCTCTAAAAGACCGCACTGGATCAACTGCCCCTTCCCCTTTGTAACTGCATCCATATAACTGCTGCTAAAATACACAGTCCACATTAGGCCATGGACGTTTTTTTTGTTTCCTATAAGAAATGCAGAGGGACCATAAACCACAAGTTGAAGCCGTACACAGTATCAGGGGTGGAATGCTGTACTAGTTAATGAAACCTTTTGCAGAGGTCACCTAGGATTCTGCACGAGTAAAAAGCTGATGTTAATTATCTGAAGAAGCAACTGCTGCTTTAGACCAGCCTGCAGCTTGCAAATTTCATCCATTCCTTGCCTGAACAAGAAGGGGGAAAGAGACTTGTTTTCATTGTATGAACTTGCTTCCTGCACCATCATTTTAGTTGTGTGGTGCATCCAGGGCCGGCTCTGGCTTTTTTGCCACCCCAAGCAAAAAAAAAAGGGGGGGGAGGGTGCGGCCGGAGCGGCAAAGCAGGTGGAAAAAAAAAACCTGCGGCACGGCTGGAGCGGCAAAGTGGGGGGGGGGACACAGCGCGGGTGGAGCGGCAAAGTGGGGGGGGGAACACAGCGCGGCTGGAGCGGCAAAGTTGGGGGGGGACAAAACAAAACCACGGAGCGGCAAAGCGGGGGAGGGGCAGGAATGGCGCGTCTGGCAAAGCAGGGGAAAAAACAAAACAAAAAAACCCCACAGGGTGGCCAGAGCCAGGGTGCAGGGGAACTCCCTGTGCTGCAGAGTGCGCGCCCGGTCTAGTGAGGGGGGGAGAGAGAAGGGGGCAGCCAGGGCTTCAGTGGGGCTCTCACCCCGTGGCCCCGACCGCCGCGCCGCCTGCCGGGAGGGCTCTGCGCTGCTCCGGTCGGTGGGGAGGGAAGGACGTGGGCTGCCCTGCCAAGTTTGCTGCAGGGCGCTCCCCTCCTCCGCCCCCTACAGGGTGGCCAGAGCAGAAAAAAAAAAAAAAAGCATCCATGCCTGCCCTAGGTTTGGGCTGAATGCCGCCCCCTAGAATCTGCCGCCCCAAGCATGAGCTTGCTCAGCCGGTGCCTGGAGCCGGCCCTGGGTGCATCTACAGTAAAAATAGAGTCCACTTCAGTGAAAGATACTCTTGGATCTTGCTGTTCAGTTTCTCCAGCCTTTTCCCAAAATTTTGCAATGAAGCTGAAACATGTTTTTGCAAACACCAATCCCCAAAATAGTCAGTATATAATTCTGCCTAAATGTATAAGGATCCCCTTGTTTAAAAAAAACCAAAACAACAACAAAAAACAGTGGTATTCTGTAGTAATGGTCGAAATTATGGACCATTATTGTCACTTTCCCCACTTAAAATTGGCAAAACTAGCTACAATTTCAAAATAAATTACTGTGAAATTATCAGATCTCTTTTTTCAGTTCAAGATATCCATTTCTAACATGCTATAGTACTAACATAATACAGTGTTACTCATCACTACAAAACATTTACATTTTTAATAGCTATGGGATGATGTAATTTATATAGTTAAAAATACACATTTACGAAATCTGCATGCACTCACAAAACCCTCCAGCCCTCACATTTCATAATCCAATCAGATCAGCCATCCAATTTCTAAATACAAAAATATCCTTCCATTCCACCAACACACCAGCACTATGAGAAAATGTGTATGTTTGACATAGCTGACTGTCCCCGGAACTATATTTCCTTAGAATTCTTTATCACATTAGCCCTAATGCTGCTGCATAGAATTGGATGGCTTCCCCACCCCTGCCGGCACAGTAGGTCTACGTAGATCTTGTGTCTGGGTCCACAGTGCAGGTCCTGCATAGCCGTTGCTTTGTATGTCAGCAAGCAGGTGGAACGGGAGCAAGGAGTAGGTGAAACAATTGTTCCACCCACCCAGCATGCCTGGGGCAGGGATTATGTAGTATATTCCCCCTAATGAAATAGCAGATCTATCTCAGTGGTTGTCTCTGTGTGTCGGTGTTTACTGGGGCTGCTTCTGGGCTTGTGTGGTGGTGCAATTTTGACACTGCTTCTTGCACGGGACTGTCCTTAAGGGCAAGTCTAACCCTGGATAAATCTAGAGTATCAATGGTATACATCCAGCAACATGTTTCCATTATGAACCAAAGCAAGGGGGCAAAGTTCAGGTAGGGTGGGCTGGCAGTGTAGCCAGGTGGGGTATTGAAGTACCATATAGCAATAGAGAATAGGGCGGATCCCTTAACTTTTCATATCCAGACTTTTTAATGTTTGAGGAATTCTTTTTTAAGTTGTAGACTTTTGGTAAGGGGAAAAAAAAGTAACTTTGGAGAAGTTGGGAGTTGAATGGAGTCCACTGAACTGTACATCTGACCTAATTCACTTTGAGAGTTATTTTCAAATTTCCAATACTATATGTGCTCCTTTAGCTTTGGTGTCTGAGATCAATTTTTCAAACTTGAATGCCTAAAATTAGGCATGTAGGGTGGGATTCACAAAGATATTTAGGCATTTGACACCCACCAAAATCAATGGAAGTTAGGCCCCTAGTTACCGTTGTCAAGCCCACCCCTGCCTATTTAGGCACTTAGATAAGGCTCTACTCTTGAAAACACATATGCTCACGTACATAAAGTTAATACACATGCTTAAATGTTTTCAGGGTCAGATTTGGTGCCTGTGAGAGAAGGTGAATAGCCACAATTCCTGTTGACCTCAGTAGAAGCTGTGGGTGCTCAGACCTTTAAGTCCAGACCTCCCTATACTGGCAGTCAAGTTTGAAAAGTTCGGCCACTGTTTATTCAAGCTGCAAAATGTCCAGTTGAAAGGGGTTGTTTTCAGTGGTTCTGCAGCAGCTGAGGGCATTCTATGTGGACGAGATGGCTAAAAGATCCAAAAAGTCCTGGTACTGAAGGGAGAATGAATTGCTGGTCCTGGGCAGCGGGCTTGAAAATTTCAGGGGCTGGTTTAGTATTCAGTGTGCGGCAAGCTGAAGAGTCAGAGCATGCTTTAAAAATGTCAGTGCACAAACATGCATGCAGGCCCTGCTCGGCTCTTCAATAATGCAGCAGGCAATGATTATGATACAATTTTATAGCTTCACTAACCCCAAAGGATCCCCAAAGTGCTTTACAAACTGGCATTATGTATAACTGATGGACTGGGCCATCCTTTCTCCTACATGGTCCAGAAGAGCAGGCACTACTACAACTACCAGGCAAATCTACCCAATAAGCATAGACGCATTGGAACAGAGCTAAATTGGAGTCATTCCTCCCCTCTCAAATCTACAGAAGCTGCTTTGTCCATGTCAGAGAGGGATAGAGTTGAGGAACAATCACTGCAGCTGAAATTGTGTGCTAGGAAATTGGCCAAAGCCAGCAGAAGGGGGGAATGTGTTTCACTGATGAACCAACTGATCACTTTGTGTATGGGTAAGGCTCTGATCTTGCAAAGGCGTGGGCATGTGCTAACCCTATGACCTCAGTAGGACGATACATGAACAAATGTTAAGCATGTGCTACAGTGTTTGGAGGATTGGTGCTGTAGTGTCTAGAAACTGAGTAGTGTGAGCAATGTTTGTGAGCTTTTTAATGGCCCCTATTGTCTCCTGTAGTCCAGAAGCCATCAGAATCCTACCAGAGCAGTCATGTATATATGTAGCCTAGGCTTTGCATGGTGCATATAGTTAGTAAATATGGTTATCTGGTCTCCATTGTGCCCAGGTGATTCCTCCATATTATATATGTTGAATAAAAAGTAAAAGATCGAACAGATGCCTTATGCCCTGATCCTTTCATAAGCTGCATGTGGGTTCACCCCGATGCCAGTGCATAGCTCTGTGGAAGTCAATGAGCCTCTGTGGGGTCCAGGAGCTTGCCTGTGCAAAGCACCCCATAGGTTTGAGGCCTACATTTAGAAATCACTTGCACTCCTTCAGAATGAAAGGTGATTTATAGAATGGGACTCTGACTCTATTGAAGTCAGTGACAAAACTGCCATTGACTTCTGTGGAGCCAGGATTTCACCCCAGGTCTCTTAAGCCTGGAGCCTGCAGAGAGGCACCAGTAAAGCAGAGATCATGGCTGCATCATAGAGTCCCATCCTCTTCAACAGGACTTTGTGTGTGAGTGACAGGACCACACTTACAGATCAGAGCCTCTTTGATCCTCCAAACAGAGACTGCCTTTTTCATCGTCACTGAGCACATCACCAGTGTTTAAGAAAATAGCATTCTTAATAAAATCTCCATTTGATTTGTCATAAGAAAAATGAAGATCATTAATTTTATTGAAATTTAGACTTCCTTCATCTAGGTAGAAACATAGTATATTCACATCAAAAATGGGGATTGAGTAGAAAAATGATAACACAAAATACAACTTACAGTTCAATTTTTTTTTTTCAGGAAATCAGATTGGTACAATACACGGCGGAGATCTCCAGGATGTGTTTAGCCCATTGTAGTGTGAGCCCCAGGACTAGAAGGTGGAGATGGATGGAACTCTCTGCTCTCGCTCTCTCTAGTGGGGAGATGGTGAAAAGGCAGATCTGGCTAGCCTCATTGAAATGAATGATAATGATGTTTACCCATAATTCCACTGATTGAGGCTTTTTTTTTTGGAGGGTTGTTGAAATTTATTTGTGATTTGATAAGTAAAGGTGATAACATCTTATAATTACGGCACTTGTGAAAGGGCACTGGAATTGTGCAGGATTGGCCCTGGGTCAGTGGTCGACACGAGCAATGGACTTTGGTTGGGTGGTAAATTTGAGGCTCAACAAATGGGGATGGGGCTTCTCTTTCTTTGGAAAAGAGGCGTTCCAGTGTAGGAAGCAGGGCCTCTGCCCAACAATCCTGTTCTGGGTTTCCTCCCTAGCTGGAGATTTGGCATGCTGTGTGGAGGAATTTGTGGGTGTGGACCGATAGAGGCTGAGTTTGACTCCACAGCAAGGTCTAATTGAACCAGTAGAGGTAGTAGAGCAGAGTCTAACTCTGCAGTGAGACCTAAGTGGACCAGTGGTGGTGGCAATCTGAACTGATTTCAAAATGCCCCAGTCCACATGTTTGTGGGAAGCAGAGGTGAAATCCAAGAGCTGGGCCTGGTAACTTCTCTGCAGAGTGGAACCTGGTGGAGCAGTTCTCTCAGGACTGGAGCAGACCAGCAGAGGAGAACCACCACTAGACTCCCCTTGGCTACCACTGAGACTAACTCAACCTCTGAGTGGGTGGTATTTGTGGGGAGGCAGAGTTTGGGCCTCCCTCTCTATAAGATGGACACTTATCAAGGACTGGGGGTTGACCAAACCCCTGAGATATTGATTTGGATTGCTCTGTTTCTTATACACAAATTAATATATTCTCTGCATTTTGATAAAAATGTATTTGTGCTCTTGTAAGGGTCTGGTCAGGACACCCAGAACCATAAGAACACTCCTCTGCCTCAGCAAGTGAGGGCTTTGCTGCTGCTATGTTGTGTTTCAGCAACCTGATACCCCAGCCCAGCCCATCTGTCTTGCCAGCAAACTCTTTGATGCTCAGCCAGTTTAAACCTTGCCTTGCAGGTAACAATCAGTGAACCCCAGAGACAGCACTGTGCAGCATCCAGTCCTTTGCACTGTGACGCTGTCAGAAATTATTAGGTTTGCTTCCTCCAAAGAGACAGTGCACACACCAGTCTGTTAGGTTAGCTGAAGAGACCCTCACTTCACTTTAATACACAGCACTGAGATGGTTTTATAATAAAACAAGAATAAGTTTATTAATAAAGAACAGAGATTTAAGTGATACTAAGCAAGTGAAAAAGAGACAGGTCTGGTTTAGGGTGACCAGATAGCAAGTGTAAAAAATCGGGATGTGGTGGGGGGGTAATAGGTGCCTATATAAGAAAAAGCCCCCAAAATCGGGACTGTCCCTATAAAATCAGGACATCTGGTCACCCTAGTCTGGTTACAAGCAAAACAAACACTCTTCTTAGTGACTCCAACTTAATTCTTGCAAGTTACAATCTTTGTCTAAAAGAGTGTCTTACTTACAGCATACTATCAGCAGCTCCTGCCCTTCAGGCCAAGAGAATCAAATTTTGAAAGCCTCGTATAGTGCTGTTCCCTATATCCCCTACGTGCTGAATAACTAAAATGTCTTTCTGCTCCCCTTAGAGTACCCAAAGTCCATTGTCTCTGCCTATAGAGCCAGGAAGACTGTTGGTGGGGGTGGACTCTGTCCCCCGGTGTGCTTACTAAGCCGTCATGTGATAGCTTTTTATTTACCTTACATGTAAATGTACTTTCATTGTTCGCTGGCATACAAAACTTGACCCAGACAAGTGAATCCACGCTCCTTTGTCTAAACCAAACTTGTTTACCAAATCTGCCCCCGAAACACAGTTTAAGAATGTATTTCCAGCAACATACATAACTCTTTATACACAAGCTGTACATACATCAACATTCATGACCAGAGGGTCACCAATTTTTAGGATACCTTACTTGATGTACTTTTATAGTAAAATAATATTGTACATAATCAGTTGATTCAATTGCTTATTCTTTGTGGTTTAGACCCCTATTCTCCCCATGGGTTGTGTGAACCTTGATTGTCTCTCAGTTCTGGGTCTCAAAGGCCTCTCAAGAACTAGTGAGGGAGGAAAAGTTAGCTGCAAAGATGACTAAGGAGATTTTATTTTAATCTCCCAGAGCCAGAAGTGGGGACTGGGACTGGGTGGGGACTCGATGCATAGCTTTATGTATTTTATAAGCGGACCCCTAAACAGATCGAGCCCAGCCCTTACTGCTGCCATTGGCATCTGGCCTCAGGGTTACAGTAGCATGAACATTACTCAGCAGCATGTTATCACAAACCTGCTAACCCTCCAGCATCGGTCACCTTATGTGACTGTCTCTGAAGCTCCATGTATTAACCCAACGTGGCGAAATAAACATTTGACAGATATATGTCATGTTGCCCAAAGGGCTTAAAAATGTGCAGTGATGCGTAGACGTGCAGTGAAATTTTAAAATAATATCCACTGACATTTTAAGGAGGATGACCACTGAGTATTAGACAAACAGCTGAAATATCCAGGGTTGCTGTCCAGCCCAAGCACTTCATTCCCTGTTATGTGAAGTGACTTTTTAAATGTTTTTATAGGCACTGTAAATGGTGCTACAGGCATGTAACAAAAGACCCTTTTCTAATTCACAACCAGCACAGAGTTAAGGTGACAGTGATAACTCTTAACTCTAAACATGTTTTGATACATTAACTGGAAAGATGCAAGGTCTAGCAGTCTGAATAAAGGCTGAGATGTCAGGACCCCCATGGAGTTGTAATTCCTGCCCTAAAATAGATTCCGTCTCTTGTTTTGGTCAAGGGGGAGCTGACCACCTCCTGAGCGGTCCTGAGTGACCTCAACTCTTTACAGTCATTGAGATAACCATTTGATGTCAGATTCCTCATCTGTTAAATGGAGATTCCACCACTTACTGGGGCAGCTGTGAGGGCTGGCCTGATGTGTAAGTTTGGACAAGTCACTTTATTCTGTGCCTCGGTTTCCCTACCTGGAAAATGAGGATAATACTTAACTAACAATATTAATAGATGAAAAGCACTATATGAGCCTGATTCAAAGCCCATCGACTTCACTGGGCTTTGGAGGAGGCGCTGTAAAAGCCCAGTAATACTATAATGTGCTATAAAAATGAAACATGATTATTATTATTATCATAAATGATCTGGAAAAGGGGATGAACAGTGAGGTGGCAAATCTGCAGATGATACAAAATTACTCAAGGTAGTGAGGCCCAAAGCTGACTGTGAAGAGTTACAAAGGGATCTCACGAAATTGGGTGACTGGACAGCAAAATGGCAGATGAAATTCAATTTTGATAAGTACAAATTAATGCACATTGGAAAACATAATCCCAACTATACATACAAAATGATGGGGTCTAAATTAGCTGTTAGCTCTCAAGAAAGGGATTTTGGAGTAATTATGGATAATTCTCTGAAAACATGCCCTCAGTGTTCAGCAGAATGTTAGGAACCATTAGGAAAGGGATAGCTAATAAAACAGAAAATACCATAATGCCACTATATAAATCCATGGTACAGCCCCACCTTGAATATTGCATGCAGCTCTGGTCGCCTCATCTCAAACAAAATATATTAGAATTGGAAAAGGTACAGTGAAGGGTGACAAAAATTATTATGGGTATGGCACAGCTTCCATATGAGGAGAGATTAAAAAGACTCGGACTGGTCAGCTGAGAAAAGAGACGGGGGGAGGGAAGGGGAGTTATGGTGGGCCTTCATAAAATCATGAGTGGTATGGTGAAAGTGAATAAGGAAGTATTATTTACCCCTTCACATAATACAGGAACTAGTGGTCACCAATGAAATTAATAGGCAGCATGTTTAACACAAACAATAGGAAGTATTTCTTCATACAGCACACAGTCAACCTGTGGAACTCATTGCCATAGGATGTTGTGAAGGCCAAAAGCAGAACTGGGTGCAAAAAAATAATTAAATAAGTTCATGGAGGACAGGTTCATAACAGTTATGAGCCAAGATGGTCAGGGACACAACCTTATGCTCTGGGTGTCCCTAAACCACCAACTGCCAGATGCTGGGACTGGACAACAGGTTCACTCAAACAGGTTGCCTGTTCTGTTCATTCTCTCTGAAACATTTGTCACTGGCCATTGTCAGAAGACAGGATCCTGGGGTAGCTAGACCACTGGTCCGATCTGGCCATTCTTATATTATTTATTATTGAGGTGGGGGGGTTCACTGCACTAGGCAGTGAAATATATGTATACTATACTTCCTCCTCTGTCCCTTTAACAGAAGCAGTGCAGTGCTCCAACCCTCTGGGAGACTGCCTGCAAAACAGGACTTATTTATTCACAGAAAGAGAAATTCCACTAGGGAAATTTCAAAGAAATTTTGTCATATCTCAGGCAAAGATGTTTGAAGCACCCCTCTTACAAAAGCTATATGCCATGGGCTGCAAAATAGAAGGCTTCATTTTACAACAAAGAATTCTTTCCCTATCGTTGCTGTAAGCTCTTTGGCTCAGGGCCTATCAGTGGGATTTTCAAAAACATCTGAGTTAGTTAGGAGCACAAGCCCGAATGCCTTTCAATGGGACTTGGGGACCCTTATATTTTTATTTACTTTCTGCTGCATTGTGCTCACCTATTGTACTATATATAAATGTTTAATAAGTAACGTGGTGGGGAGGCCCTGCACAGTAACAAGGGACCATATCAAAGGACCAAATTATGCTAAGCATATGTTTAAAGGTTTTGTTGACTCAGGGCCCAAATAGCCACCTGCATTTTTTCATCCCTCAGATGTGGGTCTCATGTGGATCTAGATATGGATCCTTTGTAGAACCATACTTTAGAAATACATAGTTGATAGCTAGCCTCATATCCAAGGTAAGGGATTTGCACTAAGTCAAGGTCTCTTGTTCTGGTTTTAAATACATCAAATGGGCTCCTTAGTTACATTGCTGACTGCAAGTAAATGAATCAGTTCACCAAGTGGCAGTGTCTCCCCCTGGAGGCTCATAGGAATTGCACAGAGTAAGATAAGGCCCTGTCACCATTATCTTGCTCTGGTGGCATGTTTCCAAGAGGTGACCACATGCCAGCTTTCTTCTGGCACTGGAGTCTCACACAGTGCAACTGCTTCAATTACAAATATGAGACAACTTGTCTTCCTTTCATACAGAATAAAAATAATTATGTCTAGTGTCCAGGGAGCAGGACTATGGCAATATATACAATAAGGCACATTTGTAGGGTTACCCAGCCTTCATCTGCTGTTAAGTATTTCCCCCTGCAGAGTCATTTCCAACTCTGGAGGCTGCTGATGAATTTAACTTAATATTTAAATTTAATTATTTTATGCTGCTTTTTCCTGTGTTTTGTGTTCTAATTAATTCACACGACATGAGCCGACTTTTCAGACTTGGGCACCCAAATCCAGTGAACACCTAAACCTGGTTAAGTGTTCATATGAAGGCACAAATGTAGAATTGGGCACTCTCACTTTTAGATACCCACATTAGAGAACGGGGTTGTGCCCGCTTTTAGCTCAGCTTCTAACAGGGATTATCACCCCCCGACTCACTCTCCAGTTGGTGGGCATATCCTCTAATCTGAGCTGTAGTTGGCTGGGGGGGAACATTTGTATTGTCAGTGTCCTCCATCTGTGCAGTGTTGTGGGCCAGATTCTGCCCTCCGTGACAACTCTGTGCAACTCTGCCTCCAGATAAAACATGCACAGCTCCAAGTAGGCCACATTTTTCCTACCAGCTCCCTTGAAACCAATGAGGTCCTAAGGTAAGAGAAAAGAATATTATCTATTGATTTCAATGGGCGGTGCATGGCTGTGTATGAAGGGCCATTTTGCACCAGTGGATATTTGCACCATGCAAGCGTCCACACAGGTGCTCTCTACGCACCTTACACATGACCTCTAGCATCTAATGACTATGGTTAAGCAGGTAACAAGCATGCTAAACTGTATTCCTCAGTTAATCCACATCCTGTGACTTGGGTTGCCTGTTCCATGATCCAGAACATCCTCATTACTAGGGGGTCTACCAAATTCATGGTCCGTTTTGGTCAATTTCACCATCATAGGATTTTAAAAATCATTAATTTCATGATTTCAGCTATTTAAATCTGAAATGTCACAGTATGGTAATTGTAGAGATTCTGACCCAAAAAGAAGCTGGGGTGGGGGGGGGGCGGTGTCACAAGGTTATTGTAGGGGGGATTGCGGTACTGCTAACCTTACTTCTGCACTGCTGCTGGCAGTGTGCTGCCTTCAGAGCTGGGTGCCTGGTCAACAGCCTTTCAGAGTGGTAGCCGTGTTAGTCTGTATCAACAAAAAGAATAAGGAGTACTTGTGGCACCTTAGAGAGTAACAAATTTATTTGAACATAAGCTTTTGTGGGCTAAAACCCACTTCATCAGATGCATGCAGTGGAAAATACAGTAGGAAGCTGTGTGTGTGTATATATATATATATATATATATACACACACACACACACACACACACACACACACACACACACAGAGAGAGAACATGAGAAAATGGGTGTTGCCATACCAACTCTAATGAGACTAATTGATTAAGGTAGGCTATTATCAGCAGGAGAAAAAAAACTTTTGTAGTGATAATCAGGATGGCCCATTTCAAACAGTTGACAAGAAGGCATGAGTAACAGTAGGGGGGAAATTAGCATGGGGAAATAGTTTTTAGTTTGTGTAATCCACTTCCAGGCTTTATTCAAGCCTAATTTAACGGTGTCCAGTTTGCAAATTAATTCCAATTCTTCAGTTTCTCGTTGGAGTCTGTTTTTAAAGATTTTTGGTGAAGAATTGTAACTTTTAGGTCTGTACTTGAGTGACCAGGGAGGTTGAAGCATTCTACAACTGGTTTTTGAATGTATATAATTCTTGATGTCTGACTTGTGTCCATTTATTCTTTTGCGTAGAGACTGTCCAACAGCCGCCGCTCTCGAGATTCCCAGTTCTGAAGGCAGCAGCACAGAAGTAAGGGCGGCAAAACTACAACCCCACCTACAACAACCTTGTAAAATAACCCCCTACAATTCCCTTTTGAGTCAGGATCCCCAATTTGAGAAACTCTGGTCTCCCCCATGAAATCTCTATAATACAGAGTAAAAGCACACAAAAGACCAGATTTCACGATGGGAAACCAGATTTCACAGCCTGTAGTGCGTTTTTCATGGCCACGAGTTTAGTAGGGCCCTACTCATTACAGTTCTTCTCTCCTCTGGCAATTCTGATTTTTAATTATGGTACTATCTCAGGGCCTCCTCATACCAGCCCCTGTACAGAGTAAAAAGCTGTCTCTGATCCAAAACTGCTTCCAGTCAAAAGACACAAAAGCAAAATATGGGAGGACGTATCATCCCCATTTTAGGGCTCCCAGACTTTCAATGAGATGCAGGCTCCTCACTGCTTAAGTCACTCTTGAAAATGGGACTTAGGTTCCTTTGAAAAATTGTACTCAGAGGCTAGGGTTGCCAACCCTCCAGGATTGTCCGGGATTCTCCAGGAATTAAAGAGGAGTCTTTAAAGTTTGGCATGTAAGGAAACCTCCAGGAATATAGCCAATGTGAACTGGCAACCCTATCTAAGGCCCAGATCCTCAAAGATATTTAGGTGCTCAGCTCTCACTGATTTCAGTGGGAGTTAGGTACTGAAATACCTGTGAGGACCTGGGCCTGAGACTTGCTCACAGACACATGAAAAAGCTGTAGCAGAGCTATGAATTGAATCCAAGCCTCCTGAGGTCTAGTCCAGCGCCATCCTTCCTTAATCCCATTTTTTTTTTTACTGTATTTGTGATTCTTTATGTAGACTGCCAAGGGCAACTTGAGATCCTGTGACGAGGTTTCTGTTAGTGTGGTTATCAGGTACATTTTGCTACAGAAAACACTTGTTGCATATAAACTTACTCTGGGTGGTCTTTAATTCAACAAAACATTCTTGTATAACCAGACTCAGTCCATTTGTGCGAGACAAAAAGAACTCTTTCAAGCCAGGCACTGGACACCAGGAACAAGTACATTTGACTACTTGGATAATTTTTTAGTAGCGTGTGCAGTGGAGGACATGACAAATTGTAATAAGAACTTCACCGTAGGGATATCAAGGCTTATTATTATGCATAGTCCTCATAACCTTCACTATTAAACTTTTTGTTCCTGATCTGAACTCTTACTGGAGGGAAGAATACAGATCCCATAAGGTCTCCAAAATTTCAAAATCCATGACATGACATGTTCAATTAGTGTGACAATTTCATGTAAACTCTCAGGAAGTGCCTATATGCTCCCATTTCTCACTCTCACAGCTATTGGCAGCCAGGACATGCATGGGTGTCAAGAAATATATGATCTTCTGCTGATGTCATTGCCACCTTTAGAATTAGATTATGGGCCAGATCCTCAGATTCAGTGGAGTCACAATTAGGGCCGGATCCCTCAGTTGGTCTATCTAGAGAATGCTCTTCTCTCCCTCAGCCCCAGAGCGTGACCAAGGGTGGTTTGATTTCTATCTGAAATCTAGAGGCATCTGGATTGTCAAGTGTTTTGTACCAGCTACATCCACTTTGAGAGAGAGATCACAACAATTTCCCAAACAAGCAAGAGGAAACAAATATAGTTCAAATAAGGAAGAGATTTTGAAAGATATTATAAATTTTTTATTTCATTTTAGTTACTATGCAATACCCTTCATTTTGAAGGAAATGGTACAATCAGGAGTCTGTACTTCTTTCTCAGGAAAAGAAGTGATATTAGCACTAACAATTCAACATTTACTGACAAGAGACTGCTCATGGAGGGAAAAAAAATCACTTTGCGATTACACTTGTTATTGTGATGATTTCATGGAGTGTTGCAATGTTAAATAAAAACTTCAGGTATGTGTAGAGAGAACTTCTAATTCAACATTAATGGAAAAGAATTGTCTGGACCACTGATGTTTGAAGTTACCCTGATTTTTTTTTTTAATTTACAAGCAAGTCTGTGGTTTTAATAGCATAAAAACTATTCAGCAGTGATGTGACATCATCAGATTTTTCACTGCACTTCAGTTAATAAGACTGTTTGATTCAACAAAAGTACATAAGTGATACAGTAGATTCCTTTAAGAATAAGAAACTGCATTTAGAAATTATGCAATTCCCTACAATTACTTAATTTTTCATAGCTGATCTTTCATATAAAATTAAAATTCTGCTTTCAAAAAATATTTGTTCCCACATGGCTGTAATAATTATGGTTGGTGCAGCTAATTGTCAAAAAGCACAGGTGGCAAAGCACCTGACAAACAAAGCTCACATGCACCAGGGACAAGTTTTTCATAAAGACCAAAAATCTTTCACATTTAAAGTTTCATCTTACTGGGAGAAATTTATTCCAATCTGTTACCTATTTTAGTACTGAAACAAAACATTGAAATTAAATCTGAACACTATATAAAAAAAAAAAGACACATTGTGTTTCATTTATACAAAACTGTTGTGTATAGCTGGGAGTTCAGATCCACTGTCTGGATTCTTTCACTCTGAAGAAAATATTTTTTTTCCAGGTAAGAAAATATAGTTTCTGAAATTGCTAATATATATATATTTTTAAACCAAGCAGACCATCACTCTTCCTGACCGAACTTCTGAAGAGTTGCTGTAATCAATACTTTGCCCTCAAAGAGAATCAGGAATGGGTAGCCTGAAATAGGTCTAAGTGTGTTTATTTCCCTTCCTAATGGAAGGTAACTGTTTAAATCATGTTTTTAGAACAACTTAATCAAGCAATAGTTGGAGGTTTTATTAGGCCTTTTCCAAGAAAAAAAAAAGTTATTTGCATCAAACACACTGACAGTCTGGAGAAATAGATGGCTCATCTGCATTTCCTAACTGGAGTCACATTTACACTTCTGGAGCCTAGAGTAGACTTATAGGCATAATGATCCTCTCAAGAGTAGTTCCCTCAGTGGCAATGGGACTACTCAATGTGAGTAAATTCACATACATGATTAAGTGCTTGCAGGATCAAAAGGCTTTAAAAAAAAAAAAAAGAAGTCTGTTAACTTCAGTATTCAAAATGCAAAGAGAAGGTTCTAACATGACCAGACAGAAGAGTTTGGAAGATATTCTGCAATTTTAACACTCTAATTTACAACTGTAAGTTGCTGGGCAGGCTGCTGCCCTCTGCTGAACCTGTGCCATCCACAGATTTCAGGATGCAACTGCGGGCAGAATTTTGTCCATTCTGTGCAGTATGATCCTGATTCCCCAGCACCTTCTTTGGGCAAAATTCCCCCTTTAAAATGCCCCTCAATGGGACTTTTTCCCCTTGCTTCCCCCTCCCATCCCTAAACAGATCATCAGCCTTAGGGCTCCCCTCCCACTGTGGGTCAAAGTGTGGACAGCAAGCCCTGAGATTCAGCAAGGAATTTAAGGGTTGAATGATTTCAAGCGAGCCTATTAATGAGCTAAACATTAGGTGCACGGTTAAGGCCCTTAATGCAGCTCAGTAGAAGGATCAGGCCTGCATTTTCTATATTTTAAATGTAACCTGCAAAAGAAAAATAGAAGTGGGATTCATTTTGTTCCCTTCTCTTTGCTGTATAACAAAGGCCTGAAAGGCTTGAACAAAAGTGTTTTCCTGTTTTTGGTTTTAAATATAAACACTAGAAAGTCCGGTCTAGTTTACCCTGGAAGACTCTGTGGCAAATGGAAAAAAGTCACAGGAGACTGAAAGCTGAGTAACTACATTACTTCTCCTGCTGTGAACTTCTGGCCTGCTTAAACCTGGTTCGCTTGTGCTAGTTAGCATCTATTTAATAACATTGCCTAGTCAACAGTTGGGAGAAAAGATATCTAAGTTAAAGATTCAACAGACATCCCAGTCAAAGGGGTGACTGATCTTAATACACATGTGACCCAGCCCTTTCCAAAGCAATCCTCTAATACTACCCAGGAAAAGCAGACTTGACCTTGCTGATCTTAGTAAGGAAAAGCAGAAGCAGCAAAAGCTTTAACACAAAACTTTCATTCTTCACATATTATGAAGCAGCCGGAGAGAGTATAAATCCCCTCTTAAAAATCATTTGCAGGTCACATTTATGTATTCCAATTACACCCATTCTCTAGCTGCATGTTTTAATGCCAAGCAAAGAGAATACATGGGATGTCCTATATTTCACAGCATAAGCATCACTGAACTCAAGAAAGAAGGTGAAAAGTAGCAGATAAGGAATACTCTAGTATGTTTGACTATTAGGGAAGCTTCCCTGCTCAGCTCTACCACTACATCTCAAGCTTGATTCACAATATCTCTGCCTGTGTGTGGATTTGTACCAAGCTGTGTGCTAGGTAGAGGTGTGCATTAATAACTACATGAGACAACAAAATAGTTTCAGGTAGATCTTAACAGGCTTTGCTCTCAGTTCTCAGCTTTTGTCTTGTTTTTATAAATAAAACAGACTAAATGTCTGAGAAGAAGGAAGAGAGGTTTGAGCGTTCGTTCTGATGTGTCAAACATAAGGGGAAAACATTTTCACAAAACACACACCCAGTTTAGTACCTTTCCGATACAAAATGTTTGACATCTACAGCACTTTCCATCCTGTAGGACCTAGAAACTTCTTTAGATCACTAATGACAAAAATAAATCCATTCAGAGGACATCAGAATAATGTGCATAACAACTTACTTTCAAAAATGTAAGAGTCTCATGATGGAATTATTTTTAACTTTCAAAAATATTTGTAAGAAAATATTATTTTACATACATATATATTACATTGTGAATAAACTTTGTTCTGTACAAAATTTCAGGACTAGGAACAATAGCTAAACATTTATTCATGGTCTAGGTGATCTGTCTTTTCCTATTCAGAATAGCTGATATACAGAGAAGCTCTCCTGCATTGTGTTTAGAAATACATCAGTTGCAATCTTAAACAGTTAAAAGGTGGCTGAACAGTGAAATAGCCACATGTTAACCTAATCACAGTTCAGCTATGGATAGTTCTCATGCTTCTTGAGCAACATTGCATGTTTGTTTAACGATCACAGTAACTGGAGTATGACTCAACTGCATATTGAGGAAAGATTTCATCAGTACAAAAGCCTGAGCTACAACATTCTAAAGGAGCTTTGTTTTAACAAATTCTCCGTAGGAGCCAAGAATTCCACATCCTAAAATTAAAGCATATAAAGTATTAAGGGAAAAGGTACAATGGGTTTTAAGTGTGTAACCCCATAAGTTGATCCTCCCCCCAATAATGAACAAAATTTTTCTAAGGGCGGGGGGGAGAGAAACAAAAGAAACCCTTCTCTGCATTGTCCACTTAAGATTCACAACAATGGAAGTCTATTTGGAGCTTAGGTTCCGTTCATACACATGAAAGCTGCTTCATATAGTCTTAATTATTCCAAGGTTAGGTATCTGCTTATTTATCATTGACTGGTTTCTCGCCCTAATCTTAAAAAAAAAAAGAGATTGTAGAGTAGAATTATGCTGCAAGCAGTAAAGTAAACAACTGCAGGGAAAACAGAGTCATTTTAATACACTGCTTAATTACACTGCGTGTTTACTTTAAAATATTGATTTCCACTATTTAAATGAACTAGCTCATCCTCAGGTTAGCTTCGTTGCTATTGTGTTTTAAAGGGTAGGGAAGTTTATATTAACAGTCCAGAGGAAAATATACACTGAAGAGATTAAGAATCCATGATGATCTGGTATTACCGGGCATTGCAGACTAGGGGAAAAGTGATCCATTTCAAAAAGAGTTGCTACTTTGGTAGGTAATATTAGATACATGTAGCACCTTGCCCTCCTGCAAATGCATCCGTTGATTGGAGTACAGTACTCGAGCAACCTTCATGAGACGGATCACACAAGGAGAATGACTACTCCCTCTTTCCTTCTCTAGTGACATCGCTCAGCAACTTACCAGGAAAACCCACCAAAAACAAAGCACAACCTTGAACTTACTCTTCATTAGGGATTTATTTGTAGTGAGAGAACACCAAGAATTTCCCCAGCTTTGAATTTTCAATAACTTCCCAGTCAGGGAATGTATTTCCTTCCCCTCTATACTGGTCTTCTCCCCCAGCATCCCTCCCCCCCCCAATCACTTCCTGTTACAGCACTGTTTACGATGGTGCAAAGACAGTGTGCAACTTCTCCTGACCCCTACCACTAGGAATTTTACCAGTTAATCACTAGCCCACATATTCCAGGCAGTGGGATTCAAGACGTTGCTTTATTCCCTGTGTTTAAGTGTTTAAGCAAACAAATCAAAGTGCTATTTGTACTATAGCCTTAAACCAAGACTGACGCAGTGCTGATACTGGCCAGAGGCTCCCACCTCTGGTAGGGCTTAGCCAAAATGCTAGACCACCCCTGCCAGGGTTAACTTATCCCTAGCTCACCCAAACACACTAAAAACATACAAAGAAGCTGCTTATAGGGCCCAATCCTGCACCGCAGAAGTCAATGGGGACTTTGCAATTGACTTCGGTGAAAGCAGGATCAAGCCCTCTAATGAATGCTGATGCAGTGAAGCCTGGTGTCAGTGACAGGTTTCAGTAGATTACAATGCATAGACAGCAATCTTGATCACAGCAAACCTCCACTTCAGGCCATATCCTACCCCCATCAGGACAACTTAGCCCACTGTACATAAAAGGAAGCCACACACAAACAGGCAGGCAGGGATTCCCCCAGCCAGTCTGCAAGTTACTTTAATTAAGGGTTTGACACTGTGCATGTCAAACCCTGTTTCACAAAGTTAGCCGGGAATTATCCCTTAAATCCTTTGGAGGACTGGGGGTTGGGTGTGAAGCCACAAAGGTCTGGCACCGGCAGACTAAGGTAAATAGCTTGCTGTAATGCTAACAGGAACCACAAGATAACTACATGGAGAGGAGACAAGGGAAGGGGGTGGGGGGAAATGAATTTCCCAGCTAGGACAGTCAGTCATGCACTTGAGAGCTACAGGGCCCTATCCTACGAGGTGCTGGCTCCTTCTTAATGGTGCTGAATGCCCTCATCTCCCACTGAACTCAATAGAAACTGAAAGAACTCAGCACCGTGTCAGATCCATACCTGCTGGCCGGCAAGGGGCTGATGGTTTGGGGATGAAGGTAATACATGGGGGGGGGGTGGAATCTCCCCGAGTTTTATCCTCTACAAATAAGTCAGAGATTTACCAAGCACTGAAGGAGTTAAGTACTAAAGCGCAGACACTTAATCAGCTTTCCCCCTTCCTTTCACATGTGATTGGAATGAAGCTGCACTGAAGCAGCCCAGAGGGCTTATAACAGCTCAATTTCGCAGCCTTCAGTTTTAATCCCCATCACCCAGCCCAAGCAGCATGATGGTGCTGCTGTTGCTACTCAGCAGCAGTCTGGGGACCTGGATCATCCTCCTCCTCTTCCTCCTCTGCAGCTTGCAGATGGCTGGAGAGCTCCTGGATCACAGCAGCTCTACCAATCTGGTCATTCCTCCTCTTCTCCATGATCAGATCCTCCAGGCTCTGGAATTCCAGTGTGTGGCTGCGTTTGTCCCCCAGCCGGATCTGCAACCGGTAGGGCTGCTTGCCTATGCGGAGCTCCCCGCCAATTTTAAACTCCCGTTTCCCATAGCGGCACCAGGCAGCAAAGCACTCAGAGTTCCTCCAGCTCAGCTCCCGATCCTTGCAGCCCACCTGCTCCAGGGCATTCCGCACCACCGTGGCCGGGCTCAGGGGCTTGTAACGGTACAAATAGTTGGCAATGCGACCTCTCCTGCCCTGGCTGGCATCAGTCAGGAAGCTGTTCACCACCTCCAGCCGATGCAGGTGCACTACCTGAAAATCGCCAACGTACACTGCCCAGTGTGGGTACTGGGCCTGGCACACAAACTCCACCAGGTCACCTGGTTTACATCTGTTCAGCAGGTTCTCTGGGGTATAAGTGCTCAGCTGCCCCCCACCTCCTCCATCCCTCTCGTCCGGTGCGGTATCATCCCCAGCGAAGCTCTTCTGGTAGATACACTCATCCCGATAATAAACCGAACACTCCACCTCCTGCAAACGAGGGTCATAGGGCTGCGGTGCGGGTTGCTCGCCTCCCATATCCTGAGCCACTGAGTCCTGCTGCTGCTGCTGCTCCAGCTCATCATCGTCACTGGAAAAAATGTAGGACACCCCGATCCTGGGACCCTCGTCTCTGTCCATGCCTGTCGGGTCGGCCGTGGGAACTTCCTTGTAGCTTAAGTGGGTCAGTTTCTCCACCTGGTTCCCCATGCCCACTGCAACCATAAGCAATATGCAGCCATCAGCAACAGGCACAGGAATAGGGAGCGAGTAAGGATGAAGGAGACGGGGCTGCCCCACCTCCCTCAGACTTTACTGCCCTGGCGGTGATCTTCGCAGTGCAGTGGCAGAACTAGTAAGGTCTTTCCCCCGCTTTGGTAACGCCTGTGTCTCCCTGGCCATCGCTCTGAGAGCAAAGACGGGAATACACACTCTGCTCCCTCGGGAGCGAGGAGGCTGGGTGTGAGCGCTGATCCCTTTGCTTCGTGCACCGGGGGGGGGGGGGGGCGGTGCAATGCAAAGGCGGCAGAGCCGGGCGGCCCCCGGGGACACGCTGCAGTTCCGCTTGCTAAGCGTAGAGGGGGCACGAGGCGAAGGGGATCAGGGCCACCGGCCGATCGGATTCCTGCCGTCCCTCGGCAGAGACAAAGGCAGGGGCGCGCGCGGCGCAGCCCCCGGGAGCGGGTTAGGGGCAGAGGAGGCGCGAGCCGGACTTTGCGGGCAGCGCCAGGCTGCTGCAGCAGCAGCAGGGAGCGGGGCGGGCAGGGGCACGCACGGGAGCGGGCAGGGCCACCTGTTAGCGGGAGCCGCACTAGCAAGGGAGGGTGCGACTCGCATTTCCACCTGTTGGCCGGGCGGGAGGGGGCCCGGCCGGGGCGGTGCAATCCCACCTGTTGGAGGCTGCCGGGAGCTGCTCCGCCAGGACCCGGGGGGGAGGAGGAGGAGGAGGGAAGCGGGGGCAATGTTTGGCTTTGCAGCCCCAGCCCGGCTCAGATCCCCGCGCTGCGGGAGGGGCTGCCCCCGCTCACCCTCCTCCGCCAGCCGCAGCCCGGCCAGGTGCGCCTGCCCGCACCTGAGCCCTCCCGCCGGCTCCTCCTCCTCCTCTTCCACCTGGGCGCCCGGAAACTTACCGCGCTGAGAAGGGCTCGGCTGCTCCCCGGGCGCGGGGCTAGGGCCAGCTGGCTGGGACGGCAGCCGCCTTGCTCCTAGCGCTGGGCGAGGCGTGGCGCCGGCTCATGTCTCCTTCCCCCCGCCCCGCTCTCACCTGGCCGCCGCCGCCCGCAGCGCACTGGCCAGCCGCAGGCTGCGCTCCCCGGCAGCCGGGCTGAGCAACAAGCGCTGGAGCCGGAGCGAGGTGGGGGGGGAGGGATTCTAGATCCGGCTGTGGACTCCCCGGCGAGAGCTCAGCCCCCAGCATTTAAAGAGACCGCTCGCCTTTTCCCTTTGCGCTCCCGCTCCCGCGCACACCCCGCTGGGCCCGGGCCTGGGAGCTGGGCTCCCCCGGCCGCCGAATGGGGCCCGGCAGCCGGCTGGCCGCCGTGCAGGGGCGGGAGCCGGTGGCTGGGACCCGCCGGGGCTGCTGGTGGGTTTGGGAACAAGCTGTGTCTTTAAGGGCGAGGCGCCACCGAACGACCTGCCCGCGTGGGGGAAACTCACTGGGATCTGGAGTTTGCCTGGGACGACCAAACTCGCAGCGGCCGGACATTGATTTACCCTCCTTCCCTATCCTCCTCGGTCACGGGAAATCCCAGCGCGGCTGGCAGGATCCCTGGCACCTTAATAAGAAAAAAAGCTCCTGCTGCAGCCCCTCTAGCTGATCTGTTATTCTTCAGATTAATATTGATCAGCCTTTTACCAGTGGGGCTTAGCTGTAATGGTGATAAATAACTCAGGTTGCAATGGGCTATAGATTGCTGTTTGAAAGGGAGCCCCGCCTGTTTCGTGGCTCCTGTATGTATTCTCAGGAATGTCTCTGGAGTGTGAGATCCTTCGGTGTCAGACCACACATGCACTGCTTCTGTTTTGACACAGCCCAAAATAATAACAGTTGTAAAAGAAACAAAATAGAAAACCTCTGCTCTCCTGGGCTGGCCTGATTTGTTAGATTCCACCGCTAACAGTGCATATTTCTTATTATTATATTTACTTTTAAAAGACAGGACACCTTTTTCTGTTTCAATGCAGCACATTATTGGTCTTTCCTTCTAGACAGAAATGATCAGGGCTGGTGGGAATATTCCTTTTAGTTCCTTGTTGAAGGAAGTAATACAAGATTCTGCTGGGGGGGTGTGTGTTATTTTTAAGACTTGGTGGTAAATCAAATACAGAACTTTTAGAGGAAATGTTTGGGAGCTGAGAGTAGAGCTTTATTGTCTTGTCATTTTCAAACCCAGATATTCAGCTCAGGTTTTGAGCATAAGCTGAACCAAAATGGCCCTGCATTACTACAGTGATGGGCACTGTATAAGAACTTGAATAGAATAGTGCCAGGGGGTAGCCGTGTTACTCTGTATCCGCAAAAACAACAAGGAGTTCAGTGGCACCTTAAAGATGCATCCAAAGAAGTGAGGTTTTTTTACCCACAAAAGCTTATGCCCAAATAAATCTGTTAGTCTTTAAGGTCCACCAGACTCCTTGTTGTTTTTCTGAATAGAATAGTTTCCTTCAAGTGGCCTACATCTCTGATTTCAAATACACAACTGATGTTGGGTAAGATTAGCTGCTTCTCCAGCGCAGCTTGCATGTGAGATGAGAATTGTGTTCTTCATAGAACCTTCTGGAGTTGTGTATCTCTGTGTTGGGAAAACATGCTAAATCCAGGAAGGAGGGAGATGACCATGGATAAACTCTCTGGGTCAGGGACCAGGGGTTTGTTCTGTTTGTACAGCCCCTAGCACAATGTGCCCAGGTCTATGAGTGGGGCCCCTAGGCACTATGGTAATACAAATACTACAATAGAAAAGCGGGATCCTAATAAAAGGGCTCTGACCCAAAGAGAGAAAACACTTTCCTCCATTCTGATCATGAAACTATTAGCCGACATCCAGCCAGTTGTAACTTGCTTAACTAGCACTTATGTAGAAATTCATTTTTGGTCCTGAGGGATTGGCAGTACCATTTTAAGGGCCATATGTCCACCTGGATCAGGGTTTATCATCTGAATCAGCTTCCGTTCATGTGTGGCTGTACTTGTGCAGATGTACAAAACTCATTGCTGTTCACCTCATACCTTTATCCAGCTCTGTGCTCATCTCCTCCTACCTGGCTCAGCAACTCACACCAACACTTGTTAGTTTTCTTCAGCCTTCAGCACCTTGTCAGATTTTTTTTTCCACTTTGATCCCTTTGCTGCAAGGTTGTTTCCTTTCTGAGCATGCACCCAGAATCCATAGTCTTGCTGCATCTGATATTTTATAGAAGACGGGCCGAGAATCCTAGATGGATTGTAAAAAAATATTAATATGGGAGCATCGTTATTGTAGTAAAGGCATCCCCTGTGGGTTACAGCTCCAGATGACAGGAAAAAAGTGGATTGATAGTGGAGCATGATTAGTGTTATTGACACCAGGTGTGCATGGTGCTTCAGAAACAGAGAAAATAAGGGCCAGATCCTCAAAGATATTTAGGTGCCTAACTCTCAATGATTTCAATGACCGTTAGGCTCCTAAAAACCTTTGAGGATCTGAGCCAAGGTGCTGTCTCCGTCAAGAAACTTACAATCTGATTCAGAGAGCTAACCTAGCTAGTGAAGACATCAGACCACGAAGGACACTGAGAGTGTTGCACTGGGGAGATAATTGGTGTGAGTGTGAATACACTTGGCTGCAGTAAATTTCTGACATCTCATTAGAGGACGGGAGGCCTTGGGAAGAATCAGTAAGTTGGGTGGAAAGGAAAGGGGGTTCCGAACATGTTTGGAATAAAGTTATGGGTTATTGAGTTAGGGTGACAGGGAGAAGATCAAAACTACAAAAGGAACTGGAAAGACTGCTTAGACACATGTCAGTCACTGGATAAATTTCCTTGTGGTGATGTACACGTATGAGAGGCTTTACCCCTTCGAACATAACAAGATATTCTTTTCTGAACATCTGGAGTCTATTAAATACACATTCTCATAAAAACAAGTCTGAGGTTTATATGTACTAATTCCTAATTTCCCCTTTATTACAACGTATCCCTGTCTGTACATTTTTATAGTATATTCATCCCTTTATGTGTTTCCATTTTACAATTTTTTTTTACCTTATTTCATTCCTAATGAAATAATTGATTTCTCTTTTAATGGCTGCAGGACACAATTCTGGCAAAAATAATTTATCTATGGATTTACAAGACATTAATGTAGCCAGAAATAAACACTGAAAATCTGGTTTAAAAAACCCCAGCAGAAACTGAAAACCAGAATCCCTAATTATTTGTAGTAATTAGGACTTTGTCATAGATCTCAAAGCACTTTACAAAGAAGGGTAAGTTTCACTATCTCCATTTTATAGGTTGAGATCCTGAGGCCCAAAGAGGTTAATTGACTTGCCCCAGGTCACACACCAAATCTGGGCCACAACTGGAAACAAAACCTAGTTGTTCTGCCTACCAGCCCTGTGCCTTGTCCACTACTTTGCTGGTGGGCATGAACAGTTTGCCATCTCCAACCTTACACACACATTTCCTGCATTTCTTTGAAACTAAAGATTAAAAATGTAGATCTTGGTTTGGATCCAGATTTAAGGTTCCTCCCAAAGTTCAGGTCTATTTGGATTTGGGGATCTGGTCTCACATTAATATTTATTAATTAAGATTATTTTAAGGAGATGCGTTTTAAGGCAAAATATCACTTCCATTCATATCCCTTCAGTTCTTTTCTTGAAGGCCAGAATGTCAGGCCATGACTAGACATCGGCCATCATAGCTGTGTGATCTGGGTGTGAAGAAGTGTGACATGTGACTGACATAGCTTTGCCACCAAAAATCCGGGTGCAGACAATTTTACCAGCAAAAGTGCAGTTTTGCTGCTATAATCTGTATCCACACTAGAAGCACTTCCCTGGTGTAGTATACTGGTATATCCAGACCAGCAAAATGCTCCTAGTGTAGACATGGCCAGCAGCAAGAGGATCCATAAATCTGCTGGTTTCTGCAAGTGTCCCTCTGGCCAATGGCTATCACTGCATGAAGTTATTTAACAGGTTTTATTTCTCTTTTCCAGTAGAGCTCTGTGAGGACTGATATTAATTATGCTCCAGTAGGCACATGAACATCCTGACTACCTCCTCTATTCATCTGGCGTGCTTCCACACCACCACCATCACAGAATTAGAGGCAGCAGGCTTTTGGATGGAGGAGCCCAATCCAATGCCCGCTGAAGTCAATAGGAGCCTTTCCTTTGACTTCAGTGGGGGTTAGATTGGGCTCTTAAAGTGGTCAAAGGATGAGCAGAGAGAGATGGTGCTGCACTGTTCTTCCAAATACAGGGTGTAGCAGAGGTCTGGGAATTTAGGAATGTGGGCTCCCTCCATAGTGTGTAATCCCACCTGAATCACCTCATTGCATAGTCAAGGTGAGATAGCTGTGCTCTCTAGCAGCTGCAGGGGATTCAAAACAGACCCAGCAATCAAAACACCACTGCGCCCAGACTGGGAGGCCCCAAACAGAAAATATTCAGCAAAGGCAATGAGCCATCTTGTCTCTCATTTCCTTCTTGCTAATTAAACATGAAATATTAAAGCAATTAAATATTAACTAAACTTTAGCTTATTAATGAATCCTTACAACATGGCTGGGAGGTAAATCAGCCAGTGTTATTATCCTTATTTTAAATATGGGGAAACTAAGGTACACAGTGGTGAAGTGACTTGCCCGGGGATCGAAAGGGTTTCAGTTGCAGAGATAGGAATAGAACATAGTTCCTGTACTCATCTTGTACTCTCAGCTCTGGAAAATGCTTCTCCATTTTCAGACTAGGATCTTAAAGTGCTTTTCAAGCTGGGGGGTTGAGTTCATCCCCGTTCTCTGTCACAGGCTTCCTGGGCAAGTCACTTGGGCCCAGATCCTCTCAAGGGCCTTAGTCTCTCAGAGTCTAGATCCACAAAGGTACCTAGGTGCCTGACTGCCTATGTAGGTGCCTGAGTCCAATATTTAGGCACCACTGACATGCTCAAAAGCACTTCCCAGCCCTGTAGGCGCTTAGTCCCCAAGGCACCGGACTTTCTTCCCGTGGTCATGCACAAAGCTGCCTCAGCCCTCATGCCACCCCACAGGTGATGAGCTGCGTGGAGCCCCTGCTCACGTTGCAGCAGAACTATCAAATGAAGCATTCCCCGCCTATCTCCCCAGCAGAGCCAGACCCAGTACGGACACCAGATCAGACCTTGCACAAAAGGCAGCTGGGGATGAGCAGGTTGGGAGTTTGTTTTTCAGGCTGAGGTGTGTATGTCCCCAGAATAGGCCGGTGGTTGGGGCACTCATCTAGGTGACCCTGCTTCAGAGCCTGCTGCCATCTCCTAGCCCCAACTACTAGGCTATTGGTGGGCTCTGATTAGTCCTTCCTGTTGAAGCTGTTCCAGTTTGTAGCAATAATTAAATATTTAGTGGAGCAGGGACTTGAGCCTGAGTCTCTCAAATGCCAAGGGCTATAGCATCAATTCTCTCACTTTCCCGCTCAGGCCCAATGACTGTTTAATTATTTAATACAAAGTGGAACAGTTTAAACAGGAGTAACTGAGACAGCTGGTAGTTAGGGCACTGTCCTGGGAGGTGGGAGATCTTTGTTCAAGTCCCCTGTCCCAGAGCTACTGGCTATCATGGAATTGAATGGGGGCAGGTTGTCTCGTCTTCCCCAGGGCTAACTGGCTTAGGTGCCCAACTCCAGTCCTGTGCCAAAGGCCCAGATCAATGAGAAAGAGAGCTGGGCCCTAAGCCTCATCCCTTTCCTCTGCATTTCCCCCGTCTAGGTTAGGCAGCTACCCATTCTGCTTGGCTTCTGAGGATCCCTTTCTTAGGTGCTTATCTCAGCCCATGCATTGCATAGGGAGCCAGAGCATCTAACTCAGGGCTGAGGAGTCCACTAGGCAGCAGGGGGCCTTGTGCTTAGGTGGTGCGATGCAGAGCCTAAGTCCCTTTGAGGATCTTGCCCTCTGTGTCCCAGATTCCCATCTGTCAGATGAGAAGAAGAGCACCTTCCTTATCTCAGAAGGGCGTTGTGAGGGAAAATAAGCACATTTAAGATGACGACATGCTCAGCTACCATGGTAATGGGGCCCATAAATGTTCCATAGATAGGTAGAATTCCTAGGTGCAGCCTGTTCCAGAGATGGGAGCCTCGGAATTTGGATCAGCCCACCAGCTTCCACCGTGTTCAGGGAGGTCTTTGAATCTTTATTCAGGCCCATCTCCAGTAGTATGTGGTCCTGGCCACCAGTGCCAACATATAGGACAAATGCAACCCATTCATGCATATTCCTGTGGGTCTAGAACCATCCCTGAGTCTGCAGCTCGATAGCAGTGGTGCCGTACACTCAGACACCGCAGGTGACTAACTAGGACAAGCCACCCCTATGTTGCTTGGGAGGATTCACTCATCACTACAACTAACTAATGACAATTTTCTACCTCAGTTGAGCTTGAGTCTGGAGACAATCAGCTCGCTTTCTGATACAAGGCACCATGCGCTATGGCTGCTGTGTTAAACAATTACCATTCCTTTCAAGAGGACACGTGATGAGGAAACAGCATGAGACTCAAGCAAGCAACTGTATTATCCAGTTCTCACGGTAAACTCTTGCAGCACACACTTCAGGGAGCAGTGGCAGGTGCAGATGGATATTCCTCCAGCCCTGGGAACTTGTTAGATGAAAATCATATCCCTGGTAGAATCTACCGTAGAGGAAACTGCTGGCCTGCCTGATGGCTCCGCAGGATTGGATTTACAAACTACTCCACGGATAATGATGTGTGTGCTCATAATAATGATTTTAATACCTGTTAGAACTGACAACAGTACACGTTCTCCTTCCTGTAGACAGATGTTCTTTTGCCTGGTGATGTGAATTGATTCCAAGTGGAGGAAGGGGGCAGGAGAGTGAGGGAGACGCTATCATTCATTTCTCTCTCTCTTTTTTTTTTCTTTTACTTTTGAGGGCTGTCTGCCAGACAGGAGTCTGACACTAGCGCATCAGCAGCTGCAGGGGAGCCCTCTAGCCATTGCAGTTCATCCTTCTCCGCAGGCTGTCACAGCATAGAGATGCAGGGCAGTGCGTGGCACTCCTCTCAGCTCGGCTGGGTTCAATGAAAGAATTCTAATGCATCTTCCCCCCAGTTTACAGCACAGTGGAAGGGAAAGGGCTGCCCCGCCCTGCAGACTGGGCTTGATGTTCATACTTACAGGCAGTGTTTAATTTCAAACAGTTCCCGTACACAGGCAAGTTGCTGTCTCTCCACCAGATCCTGTTTCTTTGCAGTGTGCAGTTATTTCACCGGGATTTAAGTGCTTTGCTGAGGTTCCACATGGGGGAGATAACAGAATGTGCAAGGCTGTGGGTGAAGATAAATATTCAGTATGGGAAAAATGGAGCTCTCTTTATTTTTGGAAGGCAAGCCCACATCACAAAGGGAACACAAAGTGCTTACCACAGTAAGTCCTTGTAACAATCAGCTCTTTATCTCGCCTGCATCAAATTCCGCAAAACAATTCCAATGGGAAGCCAGGTTACAGTGCATTTTTTTTATTTTAAAAGGGACAGTAAGAAGAAACCCATCAAAGCAGGACGTAGAATTTCATTTTATCAGCATATGTCCTCCAGACGAGGGTTATGAACCCAATCCAACTCCTTTCACAGTCCATGGAAAGTCTCCCATTGACTTTAACGGGAGATAGATCAAGTTCTATATCTTGCACTTGGAAGGATGCATTGATTCAATGATCTAACTCTAATAGGTATTCTCCCTTTCTAACACCTATGATCTCCTGATCTTGGAAGAATCTGATCGAGGTTAGGCCAAATATTATTTTGCTGGGGGTGCAGGTGATTATTTACGGACTCACTGTCAGTACGTAGGTTTAGCAATAAAATCCAAGAGAAACTAGCTGTCAAGAAAAAAACGTCATGGACCATAATCTGGTTGCAACAGTGTAAATGAGATGAGAAGTCAACCTCATACATTCAAAAGAAATGTGTCCATCCACGTGTCATGGATAACACTTTGGATTATTAATGCAACTAATCTTCTTTCATTGAATTCAGGTTGGGGTGTACTTTTTTGCACTTCACTGTTAGCTTGCCAGGGTCACTGGATAGGTTCATGGCCTGTTTAGAGTCAGTTTCACTTTTGCTTTTAACATGGTAGAGAAATCTTGTCATTTTGAGGGTTACTAACACAGATTAAGCAAAGCCAGGAAAATAGTTTTATGCCTAATAGCCATACTAGATCTGCCTATTAATAATGCCTAACAGACCCTGAGGCTTTTACTTCATCCTGCATCTGAGTCAATAAGAGCTGAGTAAAATCTAAGGGCTTTCTCCCATTAAAACCCGCAGGAGAGGTAAGAACATAGTTGCATCATTTCTTACTCATCGGGCCTTCAAGAGTAAACTGGTTGTCCGGCAGGGAAGCCACTCAACCCTGTGGATGCATGGGGAAGGGACCTGTAGAGGGCGGGGTTATCTGAATGGACATCAAATGGCAATGTGAAGACACTCTGCTCTCATCCCCGGTGGAGTGCAGATTCCAGAACATAACTGGCATATAGGACCTTGCATGTGCACTGCACATGAATTAATATCATCCTTTGTGTATTGTTTAATAACTATGTATACACACCCTGGTGATAGGTGTGTATGATAAGTCTATACATACAACAGATGTGTATTACAAATCCAAAATAAATACATACCTTAAGGACCAAATTCTCCATCCCTTTCTTGTTGATCTTATTATGACTACTCCCAGAGTATGGTATGTGTCAGTGTAAATTTCATCTCACAGAACCTGACCCTTAGTAAATTAAGGCCTTTTTGTGAGCCATTGCAGTTGGTACTAGCAGGAGGGGCAAAAAAAGAGTCTTTACAAATTTTCTATTTGAAGGAAGCCGCATTGTGCGGGACATGTCTGGGCTCATCCACCTGCACTGGAGCAAAGCCCTCATTCTTTTCCCAAAAGACGCTTTGAAAAAGTTATTACTTAGGTTTTAACTTTTCCAAAAAGTGGTGGGTTTTGTTTTGTTTTGTTTTGTTTTGTTTTTGCTCAAAGCTCCCGGTCTAAAATGGCAAATCCTGTTGTTGCTAAGATTAAGGGTTTTTTGCTCCTTGGATTTGGTTTACTAGCAAAGACCGGTGCCTGGATTATTGCTTTCTTTTGCCAAATGGAACAAAGGTGCTTTTAGAACATTGTGCTTAAAGTGGGATCAGAAATTGCATGTGATTTTTAACAACGTGGTGATTTGGGTTTTGTTTTTTTTTACTGCCCGTGGCCCAATCCGCTCCTCCCACCCCCCATGCAAACTTTTAAATTTGTAACTAAAGTGAAAAATAAAAATCAACTGAAGACCCTCTGCAGCCTGCTCTAAACACACATGGTCAAAACAGCTACAATGTGGAGATCAATTTAAAATGTGATTTATTTCATTTATCTTTTAATTAATAAAATATCCAGATTTGCACACTAATCAGATTTATGGGTTTACATCCCATTTTATGTGTTTTTATGCATGTACTAAACTGTTTCATTTCTTCGTTTTGTTTTATTTTTCCCCCCAAGGCTAATGCCATATTAAAAAATAAAATCGAACTAGTTAACTCAATGCTGGCAAGATTATAAAAACCAGGCGGAAAACAGAAGATTTTTGCTGTCACAAGACAGCGACCTCAGCCTTACCCTGGAAAGACCATGCGGTCTCTAAGGCAGGAGAATGAATTTCATAACCATGCTGTGTTCATTCTGGACGTATAATGAAATACAGATCACAGATTGTGTCTAATTGTACATGGTGGTTTTATGATATCCATGGCTACTGAGCCAAGATACTGATGTCACAAATGAGTATATCAGCTATTGTTAAACCCCTTTCCTGTACTGTATGCTCTCTTTCCTTCTTCTCCTCTCCTACCTCTAAATTGTTACGTCTTGGATCATTACCTAAAGTTCATTTCAGTTAACTGCCGCCCCACACTGTTAAACCTCACTGTTAGTGTGCATGACATATTAGCACCATATTGTCCCTGCTCATAGAAAAACTGATCCAACTCCCATTGAACACAATAAGAATATTCCTATTGACTCCAGTGGGAGTGAGATCAAGAGCAGTTTCCTTTGTATGGTTCTGTCTGTGGGGTGGTCCTGGCCTTCAGTGAAATGGGAAAAGTGTTCTTCTGCCTGAACACACAGAGATTTTAGGAGTGGCTTGGATCTTCGGAGATTAGAGCAATGCATGTAACAAATCTGTGTTTTCTTGTTTGTTCCAGCCTCAGGCGTGGCTGCTCCTGGATCATCCTCATGGGGTTCTTGCATCAGAAGGGGCAATACACCTGGATAATCCCTGAAAGGGTTGGAGGTAAGGAAATGATGTCACCGGAAGCAGGCATACCAAGATATTGTCCTTTCTTGATTCTGGAACCTCTCTGGACCTGCAGAGCTCCAACCACTAGGTTCTAATACTGGAATCTAGAGGGGTTCCGGTGGTCCTACGGCCTGGGTGGAACGTCTTGTGATGGTACTGCTCCCTCAAGGGGTCAGACTGGAAACAAATAAATGCAGTATTTTCCCAAGCTCTGAGGGATAGCTCAGTGGTTTGAGTATTGGCCTCCTAAACCCAGAGTTATGCGTTCAATCGTTGAGGGGGCCACTTAGGCTCTGGGGCAAAAATCAGTACTTGGTCCTGCTAATGAAGGCAGGGGGCTGGACTCAATGACCTTTTGAGGTCCCTTCCAGTTCTTGGAGATAGGTATATCTCCAATTATAAAAAAAAAAAAAAGAAGAAGAATTGTACCACCAACAAGAGATGCTGCTCACAGCAGGTTGTGCAGATCTTCATCAAATGTCACTTCTCAGGCAAACATCACTGCTGCAGTTCAAGTTTGGAAGGTTTTCTTTGCAACCACAAGGATCAGAAGAGGCTTTTTTAATTTTTAAATTAAAACATAGGTTCCGGAGTACATGATGGCAGCCTTCAGTGCTGTAATGATGGCTCCCTTAGCTGCTGCAGACTGGTCCAATCCAACCCCTGGCTTTTCATGGCTACATGTATAATGGCTTCCCCACCCCATTTTGCTCCCCTCCCATCCACTTGGTGGCGTGCGTACATGTCCCTTGGTGCTTGCTACTTAGTGTGTTGCACTAGGTATGAAAATAACTTATCAGTAAAGAGCCCAGTGCCTAGCCAGGGGTGAAAGTAAAATTGAACTCTTACCGATACGGGGCCGACTCAGGCCCCCATGGAAGGGGCGAGGCCTTGGGAGGAAGGAGCGGGGTTGGGGGTCAGCGTCCCCCAGCCAGCCCATCTGCGCTGCCTGGCCTGTGCCACCTGGGGCTCCAGCGGTGTTTTAAAGGGCCCAGGGCTCTGGCCATTGCTGCGGTAGCGGCAGCAGCAGCTAGAGCTCCAGGCCCTTTTAAATCTCCAGCCCTGGGGCAACTGCTCCTTTTGCGCCTCCCATCAGCAGCCCGGTGTGGGGAGGAGGGGGTGCAAATCCCATCAGCGGCCCCGCAGTGCTTTAACGTCAGCCGGTACCAGTGGCCACTTTTTATAATTTTTTTGTTAACTGATATAGATTTTGTTATATTAAAGACTTAAAAATGTTCATAAATATTAATAGAAGTGTATCGGTTCTGATGGCACAAGATTAGACCATGAGGAACGTGTCCTGTCAGACCAGCTGATTATATAAACAAACCACTACTAGCCGCTGGTGCTGGATCAAGTGTGTGTTGGAAGCTAGAGAATTGTTGCATTTTAGTGTCTTTATAGTTTTACCTGTAGTTGACTAAGCAATTATTTATGTGTGAGAATTCCTCATTATTGTCTCATACGGTAGCTAAAAGAGGTGACTGGTTGGTTGGTTGAGCCCTAGCTTGGTAGCTTGGCCATCACCATAGGCTTTCGTAGTCTATAGGCCCAGTTTCAAGGGGAACATTTGTGAGGACAGTCTTGTACCGTGAGTTTCATGAAGACACATGTTTGAAATTTTTTGACATTATCCCGCTGTCTGTATCCATGTCTGTGTTTATTATATATATATGTCATCCCTTTGTCTTCAGCTCATCCTGTTATATTATACCTTGCGTGCTTGAGTTTTGATTCAGTGATAAGGATAATAACCTGTCTGACTGTTTCATTTTGTGTTCTTAATTAGTATTCCTTCATTTTAAGTCTTTTCAGCATTTGTGTACCATTCAGCATTTGTGTACATGTTTACAGTAGAAGATTTCAAGTGTAGATACGCTACTTATTTACAGCAGAATATTTCAAGTGTGGATAGGCTACATATTGACCAGCTGGATCACTTTGAAGAGGAGATTTGAAAGTGGTGCAAGCAAGAGACAGCGAAAACAACTGAGTGAAGCAGCAGCTAAGAGCTCAAAGCCAATAACTTCATTTCTCAAACCACTGGAAAACACACCCTACCCAACAAACAATGCTACAGATAATGAAAACTCCACAACTGCAACAGGTGATTTTTCAATGCCAATACTTGAACATGAGGACAGTAGTCAGGAAGAGGTGCCACTGGTAACAGATGCAGCAGAAGATCCAGTGTATGATCAAGAAACTCAACAACAACAGGAAGATGTAGATCTTATACAGCAAGAGCAATTCATGAGTATTGCAGGTGTGACTGTGACTGACATTGGAATTATTGACAAGACTGATGCTGCCCAAATGCAATCTTTTCTTCAAATTAGTTGTTTTGCAATTCCAAGTAACATTCCATGAGATGCTGATAATCATGCTTTCCCTACTCGTCTGCTGACAAAAACTCTTCCAAATGGTGAGACCTGCACAAGATAATAGTTATGCTGGAGTATAGAAAAGCAGTCTCTGTACTGTGCACTCTGTTTCATTTTGAACAAAAGTGCTGCAAATGCATCATTTCTCTCTGATCAATCAGGATGGAGCATCAACACAGGTTGGAGGAAGTTGAAAGACCAAATACCATCACATGAGAGTTCAATGTCACACAAAGAAAACTGTGTTGCATAGAAATCAGCCATCAGCTGAAAGTTCAGTTGAGAATTTACTTTGAACTCTCTACAGAAATGAATAACTGGAAAAAACTTCCTGAGCACATCCTGAATGTCATCCTTTTTCTTTCTGAGTGGGGATTGGCTTTCTTTGGTTCCAGTCAATGCATTGGTGATCGTGCAAATAGAAACTTTCTAGGCATAGTTGAGCTCCTCAGCAAATATGACCCACTTTTATCAGAGCATGTTAAACATGTTCAAGAATTGCAGAAGAGTCAAAAGCACATACAAGTCCATTATCTCTCCACACGCATACAAAACAAGTTTATTGAGCTACGTGGGTCATTCGTACAAACAACAATTCTTGATGAGGTTCGAAATGCCAAGTATTTTTCAATCATTGTTGATGCCACTCCAGATTGTTCTCACAAGGAACAGACTACTATGGTTATTCAATATGTTAAGAGTGTAGACAGCTCAATATTTTCAATTGAGGAAAGGTTTATTTTCTTTGATAATTTCATGAGAAAAACTAGAAAAGAAATTGCTGCTCGAGTACTAGCAATTCTAGAAGGTTTTACGTTAGATTTTCAAGTCTGCATTGGTCAAGCCTCTGACAATGGATCTAATATGGCTGGGAAGTACAAAGGTGTTCAAGCAGTTCTGCTTGAGCATAATTCAAACTGTATTTTCTCCAGCTGTGGAAACCACACACTAAACCTTGTAGGTGTTGATTGTGCTGAATCATGCGAGGAGGCAATTACGTACTTTGGAACTATTCAACAAATGTAGAATCTCTTCAGTAGCAGTCCCAAAAGGTGGGAAATTCTGAAGCAATATCTTCCTGTTTCACTGCATGGGATGTCCAAAACTAGAAGGTCTGCATGGATTGATGGTGTTCAACCAGTTGCGTAGCATTTGAATTCAGTGAGAAAGGCTTTAAATGAGCTTGAATCTCTCAATCTCACTGCACAGGCTCGAACTGAACTTCAGTCTATTCAGAAGCACATATTCAAATTTGAATGAATTCAGACGTCATCTTTGTGGATGAAGCTACTTACAATGATTTAACAAACTCATCTGGTAATTGAAGCACACAATGCTACACTTGATGTTGAGAGGGATAACATTGAAAGTCTTATCAATGACCTTCAACAGATTCGTGAACCATGGGATGCAATCCTGACTGAGTCCAAATCAGTAGCACCGAATAGTGGCATTTCTTCTGAGTTCTCCACCAATCGAAACTTATCTACTGAATCCGATGCCAAGCAGCATTATAGGGTCAGTGTCTTCCTTGTCATCATTGACTCTATTCAATCAGATCTTACACGTCGATTTGAGTCACTGCGACTAATTTCTACCATTTTAGGATTTCTTTGGTGGTTCAACAGACTGAGTAATGAAGATCTACTTTCTGCAGCTGAACAATTTCAGCAACAGTGCAACAAAGAAATCTCAAAAGAACTCAGTGATGAGGTCATCTTCCTCTAACGAATATATTCAATGAACTTTAAATTGGATTGCAAGGCAAAGGAATTGCTTCAAGAAATACTCAAACTTGGACTCTCTGGCGTGTTTCCTAATATCACAATTGCACTGCACATTTTTGTCAGTTTGCCTGCATCAGTGGCTTCAGGTGAATGCACCTTCAACATGTTGAAGCAGGTAAAGGACTATCACCATTCAATTATGGGACAAGAGCATTTGAATGGGCTTGCCATGTTTGATATCAACTGTGACCTTGCACGAAAGCTAGATTTTCCCTCAATAATCAGTGCATTGATTTGCACAGAAAAAGGCTAGAAAAGCTTTTGTTAAATAGAAAGAAATATTCAAAATATGTCTCACTCTTTTTCTGGTGCCATATTTTGTTTTCCTGTGTCGTCATTTTTAATTTTTATTATGGCTAGGGGCCTGAAAAGCTGGAAGTGGCCTGGGCCTCTCTGGACCTCTGAGAGGCTCTGACCATAAGAAGTCCCATTGTAATAAATGCTACCCAACATGACTGCAGGTAGAGCAATCTGGTCCTATGTGTTTGCAAAGTGACTAACACATTGTTGGAGAGTACTGCAATAGAAAGAAAAATAACTTTCAAGGACCGCGCATCTGCTGAAATAAATGGCAGAACTGACAGTGACTTCAGTGAGCAGGATCAGGCTCTCAGTTATCTGGCTCTTAAGTCTCCAGAATTAGAGAAAGGTCTTTTTAAAATCTAAGATTGTATTAATGCTGCACTCAGGACGCAGTTTCATCTTTAAAACATGAACGCTCAGAATGCAGCAATTGTTTGTGCACCATGCACTGTGTTGCACTTATTCCCGGACAAGGAAATTACAATGAAAATAATCATTGTCAGAATACTAATGTGATGTAAACTAATGTAGGGATATTTATTCAATGGAATGCAATTACTAGGAATACTCTATTTTCTGAAGAGTGTGACTGTAATCCAATTTAGCTTTTTTAATCCCTGGTGATTTTGTTTCAGTTTGGATTTGTGATAGGCCGAAAAACAGGCTGGGGGCAGAGAAAGGGGAGTTAGCACCACATGTAATCTGAAATCTTAATGACTTGACTAAATCTACATCACCACAGGGCAGTTAGTCATGATTGTGCTGTTAATTGAATGAAAAACAGAGTAGATCCTGTGCTCATTTTATATTAACATCATTTCACTTTCTGATGAATGAATATTCACCAGCTTAATCATCGACATCTCATCGTAGAGGGCTTTACCTTAAACCAGTGGTTCTCAAACTTTTGTACTGGTGACCCCTTTTACATAGCAAGCCTCTGAGTGCGACCCCTCCTTATAAATTAAAAACACTTTTTATATACTTACCACCATTATAAATGCTGGAGGCAAAGCGGGGTTTCAGGTGAAGGCGGACAGGTCATGACTCCCCCTGGAATAACCTCGCAACCCCCTGAGGGGTCCCAACCCTCCGTTTGAGAATCTCTGCCTATCAGTAGGACCATGGATGCAGACAACAGAGACCAGATCTTCTGAGATAAAGCATCAAGTGACGATGGAAAGGTACAACACAGGATGCATGACTTGGTCAAATGGGCTCAGCTGCAGCAGTGTTCATGGTGGGTGGGGTTGCAGCAGTGTCTGATGGGAAGAGGCCAGCTTCCCTCCTTCAGAGACAGAAGGATGATGGGAGGAGAAGGGAGAGGCAATTCCTTCCAGAGATGCTGCTGCAGGTAATTAGGAGGCTAAACACCGAGGACCAGATTCTGATACATTCATTCAGGCCATGACTACACTTGCAGATGTACAGTGCTGTGGGTTAAACCTGCCTTCGTACAGCTGAGTAGGGAAAGCGCTGCAGTGTGTCCACACTGACAGCTGACAGCGCACTGTCGTGGCCACATTTGCGGCACTTGCAGTGATATTGGGAGCGGTGCATTGTGGGCAGCTATCCCACAGCTATCCCACAGAGCACCTCTTCCCATTCTGGCGCCGTGGGTTGTGGGAAGGGGGCGTGGGTGCAGGGCATTCTGGGTCCTGTCCCAACACCCTGTGATGCATCGCTTCACATCCCAGCAATCCCTGTGTTTCCATCCACATTTGGCACCATCTTTCAATGCCATCTTTCAACGATTTCTGTGCAGCGCGATCTGTGTTCCATTTCGGTCTGCGGGAAATGGAGCCCGAACTGCTGAGGAGTATGCTGATGAGTCTCACCAGCACATCACATTTGGCAGTTGAGCTATTCTTTAAGTTCCAAAGTGACAGTTAGGAGTGCGACGATGATATCGAGTCGTGTAACGCGTACAACACGAAATTGCTTGTGGCGTTCGCGGACATGCTTAGCACCGTGGAATGCTGCTTTTGGGCTTGGGAAACAAGCACTATGTGGTGGGATCACATCATCATGCAAGTCTGGAATGACAAGCAGTGGCTGCAGAACTTTCAGATGAGAAAGGCCACTTTCATGGTACTGTGTGCTGAGCTCGCCCCCACCCTGCGGTGCAAGGACACGAGATTGAGAGCTGCCCTGATGGTGGAGAAGCGGGTGGCTATTGCAATCTGGAAGCTGGCAACTCCAGACAGCTACCGATCGGTTGCAAACCAGTTTGGAGTGGGAAAGTTGACCGTTGGAATCGTGTTGCTGCAAGTTTGCAAGGCCATTAATTGCGTCCTGCTCAGAAGAACTGTGACTCTGGGGAACGTGCAGGACATTGTGGATGGCTTTGCTCAAATGGGTTTCCCTAATTGTGGAGGGGCGATAGATGGGACCCATATTCCTATTCTGGCACCACCCCACCTAGCATCCAAGTACGTTAATCAGAAGGGGTATTTCTCTGTGGTTCTCCAGGCACTTGTGGATCACCGTGGGCGTTTCATTGATATTAACGCAGGCTGGATCAGAAAGGTGCATGACGCATGCATCTTTCGGAACACTGCCCTGTTCAGGAAGCTGCAGGCCGGGACTTTTTTCCCAGAGTGGAAGATCACAGTAGGGGAAGTCGAAATGCACATTGTGATCCTTGGAGACCCCGCTTACCCTTTGATGGGTGACTCATGAAACCCTACACAGGGAGCCTTGACAGAAGCAAGGAATGGTTCAACTACAGGCTGAGCCGGTGCCGAATGACTGTGTAGTGTGCTTTTGACCGTTTAAAGGGCCGCTGGCGATCTCTGTATGGGAAGCTGGACTTGGCCGAACACAGCATCCCCACGGTTATATCCTCGTGCTGTACCCTCCATAATATTTGTGAAGGGAAGGGTGAAAGCTTCACTCAGGCATGGACCTCCGAGGTTCAACACCTGGAGGCTGAATTTGCACAGCCAGAGAGCTGGGCTATTAGAGGGGCCCAGAGTGGGGCTGCAAAGATTAGGGATGCCTTGACGGAGCAATTTGAGGCTGAAAATGAGCAGTAATGTCTGGTGCCCTGCAACGGAGTGAAGTGCAGTGGTTCCAATGTTAGTAGAAATCTGTGTTTGCTAAGCTGACCTGTTTCTTTCCTGGGCTAAAGTATCTTTTACTTTATGCAATAATAAAGAATGTTTTCAAAGCCAAAAATTTATTTATTGAAAAGAAAATTCATTTATTGAAAAGAAAAGCAACTGCTTGGGAAGCAGAAAGGGCGAGGGGGTGGGGTGAGGAATGGTACAATCACAGATTTGCGTATGTCCTGTCTGGAGTGCTGTGCAATGAGTGCTGCACTTCAGGATGGCTATACTGTATGGTGATGGGGGTTGCGTGCAGAGGGTAAGGGTCGTAGTTTTCAGGGCTGGGTGGTGAAGATACAGGTGTTGGAGGCAGCTGGTGGCGGTAAGAACCTGGATGTTGGGGAAAGTGGATTGGAGGTGTCATGGGGGCACAAGGGAAAGAGTTTTGGGACAAGGGCTGCAGGGGGTGGGCAGGCGTGGTAGTGATCTGCCTGCATGGCTACGAGCACCTGTATCAAGTCGCTTGGCGCTCCATGATGCTTATCAGCCGATCCATGCTTTGCTGGCAGTTCTCCGTGCTTTGGTGAGTAAGGAGGACTGATTGTTTCATGGCTGTACTGTCCTCTGGGTTTCTGAGCTTTGGGGAGAGCCAACAGCTGCAAGGGGCACCTACACTGAACACTGTCCCAACATTTTCCACAGGAGTTGATCCTGGAAGATATCTTGCTGCTGAGGGTGACCTGGGAAGCAAGGGAGGGTCTTCTAGTACAATGTGTCTTCTGCCCTGGCCCATATGCATCTTGCCTGTGTGCAGCAATGGTCCCCCCGCCCCTCGTGGCACAGTGGCACGGACACGTTAGCCTGACTGGGACAAGGAGCACAGTAGCTCTCCCAAGAAACCTGCGCCAACACATTGCCTACGTTCTGGATGAGACTTTCGAAGAGATTACCGAGGCCGATTACCGCAATGTGATAGACCACATCAATGCGCTATTCCGCATCTAGGCATGCATGCAGCCCTAACCCTCCTCTCCCAAAGAGCCCGCACCAAAAAAATTCCTTCCCGAAAATAAGCCGCTTACTGGGAACCTGCTCTTCTGTTTGTCCTCCACCAAATACCAGCCACTGCGACTGGCTACCTTCCTCCTGGCTCGAGAAGAGCTCCTGGCTGCATGTCTCCAGGGATTCCGGGGTGTCTCCCCCTGTCCCAGCACACTTACTCCCACTTTCCTCCTCCTCCCACTCTGAAGTGTCCATGGTGGTGCTCGGAGTGGAGGTGGGGTCACCCCCAAGTATCGCGTCCAGCTCTTTGTAGAATCGGCAGGTCACGGGGGGAGCACCCGAGCGGCCGTTTGCCTAGCAGGCTTTGCGGTAGGCACTCCACAGCTCCTTCACTTTAATCCTGCACTGCAGTATGTCCCAGTCATGGCCCCTTTCCAGCATGGCCCTTCATATCTGCCTGAAGGTATCATAATTCCTATGGCTGGAGCGCAGCTGGGACTGGATAGCTTCCTCCCCCCAAACACTGATGAGGTCCAGCAACTTGCCATTGCTACATACTGGGGATCGCCTGGCACGTGGAGACATGGTCACCTGGAAAGATTCGCTGAGAGCACTCCAGGCCTGGCTGAGCAAACAGGAAGGGTTTTTTTTAAATTCCCGGGGAATATAAAGGGCGTGTCTGATGGTTGGTCACCTGAGGCCAGGGCAGTAGAGTTCGAACTGATAACCAGAGTGGCTAGAACAGGCATTGTGGGATACTGCTGAATACTTCTGGAGGCCAATCAGAGCGCATTGGGCGGCCACACCGGCGCCGCAGCGCAACAGAATACTCTTTATTCCTCTCGGGGAGGCAGAGTACCAACAGCACTGTAGTGGTGGAGACACAGCGCTGTACGTGTCTTGCCAGTGTGGACGGGGACTGAGGTACAGCGCTGTGGGTTGCTTTATTGCGCAGTAACTCGCAAGTGTAGCCAAGGCCTCAGGTTGCATAATTCCTTACTCCACAAGGAGTCCTGGTGAAATGAGTGGCGCCACGGTAAGAGGGAGGAATTATTCAGCATGAGTCAGGTCGTCAGAATCTGGGCCCTAATAAAATGATACACGTGTGTGAAAAATGTATTTGTAATTGCCTGAGGCCGGACTGCGGGAACACTGTGACCCAGGGACCTCTTGGTACTAACTGAGAGGGCATGGGGGAGGGAGGGAGGGGCATAAGGCCTACAGGGATCTCCTGGGTCTGATACTATACAATAGGTCATAACGGGTGGCAGGTAAGTTCTCCACTGAAAGCCTGTGTCACACCAGTCATCCTAGTCATTGTGAAAGGTATGTCTGGATAACATGTAGGGAGTTATGTTATATATATCCCATTACCACAGGATATATATATATATCAATTATGTCCTTGAGGTCTGTTAGCTAAGGCTGATCACCAAAAGGGAAGACGTAAATTGCTTTCAGGCAGGAGATACTTAGCTATCTGTCTGGCTATAGGGAAAGTGAATTTTGTGTCCTTCACAACGGCAGCCTATTTCCAGGCTGAGCAAAATGCCACTCAAGAGACTATGAAGTCTGCAGGCGAGATTCTCTACAGGAAAAACCATGCAGTGGAGAAAAATCATGCATGTTTGTGAAAGAAGACAACAGCATGTTGAAACTAACTGGAAGCCCAGAGAAACACCCTGCCTTCTTCACCTACGGGACAAGCTGCCAGAGTGCTTGCCTTGTGAACAGAGGGTCACAGCCAGCCTGGTTGTTAAATGCTAGGGGAAGGATTTGGGGTGAGCTAAACTCCATTAGACATGAAAAAGCTTTGCTAGTTAGGGCTAGGCATTAGTATACGTGTTATGATTTTATTTTACATGTAACCCTTTATTTCCAATATTTCTACTTGCTACCAGTTTAATCTCTTCTTTGTTAAATAAACTTTTGCTTGTTTTTACTATCAAGGTATCTAAGCGCTACGTGTTGAGCGGCCTGTGATCTAAAGGGTGTAAGGGTGTACTGTTCCTTTGGGAATATTGGCTCTGGGATTGAATTCTCCTGGGAGATGCTCTAAGGGCTCAAGGGTAGGAACGCGCCTATCACTAACCGGTGGAGGGGGGACAGCATTGGCCCAGAGGGGAGTGCTTGTGTTGCCAGTGGCTGGTGGAATCAGGGAGCTGACCTGCGGTGGGCACAAAGAAGGTTTCCTCCCACTCAGGGCAGGTGGTAGTGAGGTGCCTCACCCCAGGGAAGCGTCACATATGCATTGGTGGGGAAGGCCACAATCGTTGGTTCTCCAGTGCAGAGCACCTGCCACAGTGAAAATCCTTGCATTGAGCTGAGTGCAAGGACTGCCCCCCGACTAGAGCATACCTGCAGGCTACCCACCGCAGAAGGCTTGGGGAGTGGCAAGGGAAGGGAGAGGGTATGGACTGACCCACCTCACCCCCATACACTGGCCAGCAAAGATGTCTGCTCATCATGGAGAGGAATATATGTTGCACCCCAGCTTTAGGAAGTGTATTACTGATCTTTGTTTTATCAGACCTCAGTATGGAAATACAGGATGTCGCATCTTACGCGCATTTAACATGCGCAATTTCAGCTTTACGTGGTCAGCAAAAAAACCAAAACAAAAAACAAAAAAATGAGAAAAATAACAATTTTAATACTGTGCCTGTAGTGCAGGCGATTCCACCCGCCATTACGCTCAATATAATTTTGACTATAGCTTTACACGCTGACTGCGGAACGTAACCCCAATGTAATATGCGACAGACCTGTAGACACATGACAGGAGCATGTAAAGAGATAAAGGGCTGACAATCTAATGCTCTGAACCTGCAATGAAATGCACACAGACAGGCCTCAGTGACTACAGAGAGGCTCCGCATGGGGACTGTCCTGCTCAGGAATCACTCTGGGCTCAAGGTGCTTGCAGGAGATCCTCTTCATTCAGCGAGGCAGTTCCAAGTGCCTCGGCAAAACAGAAGCTGGGCTTCTGCTGTGCCCCTCCCCACACTTCCCCTCTGGGAAGCTAAACCCGTTAATGGTCAAGTTCCCATTACCACAGGCACAGGGTGCTGCCAGCATGGTTCTCACTGCAGAATATCTGAGTGATGGACAACAGAGGGGATGGAATGAAACAGGACATGGGCAGGGTCCCAGTTTTGGCATATGTACCTCTTGGGACCCTGCTGATAATAGAGAAAGGGAATGGTTTTCTTGTTTGGTTGTTTTTTTGTGTGTAGCAAAATGCATGCCCCCGCTTCTTGCATGGGACACTGTACCTCCTGATACACAGTGCCCCCCACTGGGGCAATGGATACCATGCAATTGTAGGACCCTTTGCCTTCAGGCCAGTGAATCATGTTACTGCATAACTGTCAATTGCAGCAGTTTCGCATCTTCCTCTGAACCATCTGGTACTGGCTACTGGTGGAGAGAAGATACAGCTCTTGATGGACAAGTGGTGTCAGCTGGTATTGCAATTCTTCTGTTGTCCTGCAGAGGACCTTGCGGGGAGTTCATTATTATGAATTACTTGTATTGCAATAGTGCTTAGAGATCCCAACTCCTCTGTGCAAACAGAGAACTAAAAGAGAACTGAAGAGTTTACACTCTCTGAGACAACCGGTGGGTACAACAGACAGATGGCGGGGGGAATTACAAGGTAATATATGTTTGATTGTGACCTATGCGATGAACAGCCGTCACAACACTCAACTTCAACAATAGGATTTCTTTATGCAAAAGACTTGCAGAATCAAGCCCTTAATATCTCCAGCAGTCAAATCACCAACAGCATGGGTGAGACAATAGAAGTTGTACATTCTTAGTCCCTGCTGAGCTGTTTGGATTTTCCTTTTCCTTTTTAATATAATGTCCTGCAAGTTTGTATGGGGCGTTTTTGCCCATCCATTTACCATAAATGCTGTAGGGACCCAGGACAAAATGCAGCTTGGGCTTATGCCATGATAGTTAAGGAAGTAGAGAATTTTTTATTAGTCCATACTTAAGTCCAATTGGATTTAAATTACATGCTGCTGAGAGGTTTCTACAAGAGACCTGTAGCGGCAGAAGCACCAGCAGAGCAGAATTTCAAGATGACAAATTCTGTCTTCCTGGGTTAGATCCTTCTCTCACCTAACAATGATTTTATTCCATTAACTGCAGTGAAATTACTGCTGATCTATACTGGTGTAAGCGAGAGGAGAGTCACGCTCTTTCTTTCCTTGACTGGGAAACACGTACACAGCACTAGGCTGTAAAAAATATCTGGGAACATGCTAGCCAAGCACCTTTTCTTCAAAGTGGGATTCTATGAATAAAGATGGCTTTATGGCTATGAACAAAGCAAAGCACCTACCCATTCTATGAGGAGCCAAACCCATCTCTGCAATACACCTTCTTGTACCATTGACCTTTTAAAAGCAGTTGTTCTATAGCAAAGTCCAGTGTTGATTTCATATCAATTCATATGAACTTTGAAATGAAGCACTGTCTGGAGAAAAATGAGTTTCTCCGCATTGGAACACCATTGTTCTTGCAAATCAATGGTATGGATTTTGCACTGTGACATTTAAATGCAATAGTTTTGAGATGTGGCTGCTGACTGCTAAAAGAAGGTGTGGGATAGAGGCAATGTTTGGGACATTCCTGCTTAAATGACTGCGTACAGACTGTGAGCTATTTGTGTCAGACACTTTTTTTTTATTTGTTTGTACAGTGTTGAGAACAGCAAGGTGCCAATCTTGATCAGGTGCTACTTAATACAGATAATAATAGTATGCAGGGGGGATCCCCCTGTTCTGATTCCCAGGAATTAGGAGCTGGACTGCAGACTTGGAGCCAGAAGTCTTAACAGAGATGTGTCCAATGAATAGGCTTTAGAATGATTGCCAGTGGAAGTTCTCAAGCCAGACTAGCAATTCACTCGTGTCCAAGTGAAGACCTTTTCCATTCTTCAGCAACCTGGGGAGATATGATTTGAATATAAATATATGTACATAGGACAACTCACTTCAGCTAGGAGGGTGTTTCTCAGCAAGGCTCTGCTTCTATCCAGCTTATAGGCTACTTGATGTAGATGGAAGGAAGTGACCTTCTCAGAGTCATATACTACATGATGGACTCTCAGTAATATTAATAGGAGTGCCACGTGGACATCCAAAGGCAGAATGTGACTCAGCAAGTGACTCACTTGAGAAGGGACCTGATTGGCCTCCAGGTTCTCCCATTGCCAGTGTGGGCACATCCTCTCCATGAAGTCTTTTTCACATGGAAAGTGGCTAATCCACTAGTGGCACTGCCAGCACATATGCCAACAAGCGGATCTTGTTGGAACTCCAGCATCACTGAAGGCTAATGGTGGTAACTAATCTTGCACCTGTGTATCCCTGAAGATTTCCCCTGCAGCCCTTTGTTTCCAAACAGTGCAATGGTAGAAATGAAAATTATGCTCCGCTGCTTCTTTCTTGCCTTTTCAGGTTGTTTTGAAGGAGTCATAAGGACCTTTGGGAGTTCATATATGAAAAGAAAAGCATCTGTAATTGTGTGGCACATGAGAAGTCAAATGTCATATAGTACTTGCACAATTCAAGTTATACACTTCTTATATGTCTTAACAACAATTAATGTATAGGGAGCACCTTTCAGCTGAGGATCCCAAATAACTTTACAAACACTAGCTAAACCTGACCACATCCCTGTAAGGAAGGTAAGCGTTATTACACCTACATTACAGATGGGAAACTGAGGCACAATGTTGAAGCTGTGAGCCCACAAACATGCTTGCTTGCTGAATCACAGGTAAGGAGCCTGCTTACCTTTACTATTTTGAGTCCTACTTACTGCTATTTAATAAAGGTAAGCATGTTCCCATAGGTTTGCAGGATCAGGGTCTAAACGACTTGCCCAAGATCACACAGCAAGTTATGGTAGGCTGTTGGCATGCTGACACTGTTATTAAATATACCAGCCATGATTGCTTCCTTCAGCCTTGTCCTCTCACCTACCCTATATAATCTGCTGCCTCCATGAGTTGTCTCTTGTCACATGCAAAGATCGTAAGATCTTTGAGACAAGGGCTGTCTTTTTATTACGTGTGCATAATACCAAACACAATGGGGCTGCCGTAATAGTAATAATTATTAATAATAAAATTAGCAGCACAGCTGGGAATGAAAATCCATAAATCTCCTATTCCAGTCACTAGACTGTGGTCCCTCTGCCTTTGACTTTTCTTGTCATGGGCAGTAGGAAAAAGTTGGAATATAAAATAAAACTTTGCTTCAAACTTTTCATGAACTGCAGTTGCCCTGGGATTTCCTGTGAGGTATTACTAGTGCTAGGAGTAAATACAGAATCTCAAACTCTCATCTGGGAGGGGTTTAGGAGCCAAAGATGCACATTCAGCTCTCAGTTAAATCTCAACATTTGCAGTCCAAGCAAATTTTGCGGTTGGGAAAGCCAAGTGCTCTAAAGAGCTTTAAATAGGAATGTGGGACTAAGAGAGACTGTTGAGAGAGGAGACAGGTAAAAGGGAAATGGAAGAAAAATACATTAGTAACACTTCAGAATGTCCACAGAGGGTATGAATAAGCTGCAAGAAGAGAAGTTTTGCACATAATTCCTGATGGAAAGGTAAATACTAGCACAGGCTAATATTCAGGAATATGAATATAGCGCAGTGAAAAGGAACGTAGAATGTAACTGACTGCGTTACAATGTTATGTCCTGTATTGTAGTTAGTGGGAAAATATTAATTAGTTATTATCCCTTTGATAAAAGATGGAGTGTGGTCCTCTTCAGGAGGTCTGAAGGACTAACTGAGTTGCGAGTGGAAGACTGATCTCTCAATTGTTCTCCAGATCTTAGCTTTCAATTTTTCAAAAAAGGAAGTCTTTTCTTGTTATGATAGCAAGAGAGTCTTGAAAATATGACCCCCGAGGAAAACCGATGCAGTGATGTGGGTCTGAATTTGCAAAGAGCCTGCAACAATAGCTCTGAGATGTGAATTGCCCCATTCATTTCAATGGGTACTAAAGCAGATGCCCATGATGCTACTTCAAATGTCAATGTCAAATGTTAGCTATTTCATTGCTCAGCCAAACGTGGAAGAATGGAGAGGAAGTATCATATTACGAAGCTCTCCACAATCTACTCTAAGTGGCCAGGGTGGGGCAGGAAAGAAGTTTTCCCATCCCACAAGAATTTTCACAATTTCAAAAGTGTTTCTGTTCCACATCAGGACAAAACTAAGACCTGACATTTTTCACAAGCACCTACAAGCCTTTAAGGGTCAGGGCCTTAGTCTATCTGTTCCTCAGATCCCCAATCTGAAAAAAAGGGGATATGAGCACTGCCCTACCTCCCACAGGATAAATATAATAAAGATTGTGAAGTGTTCGCATACTATGGTGATAAGGGCTATATAAGTACCTAAGACTGATCAAAATGTGAAACCAAATTATGCCAAGCTTACATACATTGACATAGGTCTGGTTCTCTATTGTCCTTCACCTTGCGCAGCCATTTACACTAATGCAAAGTGCATGTAACACTACAGTACATTCAGGTGCACTAGTGTTCTGCACTCTTGTTGCACTGCTGTAAATGACAGCACAAGGCGCAAGGAAATGGCGAATCAGGGGCATTTGAATAGTGTTCTGCTGGGTATCTCACTGCAGTCAATGGGTCTACTCATGCATGTAGCTGCTTGCCAGTGTGAGTAAAGGGTTCACAATCTGGCGCTGGCCCTGCAAACTTGCACATGAATAGTGCTGAGGGATGTTTCACATGAGTAAAGTTACTCAGTGTGTAAGTACTGGTAGGGTCAGGCCCAAGGAATATATTGTATAATGAATTTTCTACACCATTTGTAGAAATACCTTCAGCCACTTCATGGTAGATGTATCTGCAAACTTGTGATATTTTTGGGCCCCAGTGACTTCAGCACATTTCTGCAGTGGCCACACAGCATGCCACTGATGTTGATGTGCCTAGGGGATCAGATTGCAGGATAAAGGCTAGAATAATACCTCCCTCAGCAGGACCAGTGTGTTTGATCTAGAGCAGAGCACAGGGATTGAAGCTGTGATCTGAATGCATGGAAACGCCGAGTGGGATGTGGAAATGAAGAGCTGCTGAATATTTGCATTAGTTTGTTCCCTTATCCATGATTTTATGCTGGAGGGGAGCTACTGGGGCCTCAGACCCAGTCTTCTGTGGAATTAAATGCATCAGTCACACGTTATGTTAAGATTCCGTTTATAAATAGTTTATAGGGGGTGAATAAATGGTTAACAGATGTTTTAATAAATGGTTAATTAAGGTTGTATTCATAAATAATTCGCAGTTACTAAAAGGTTAATAAATTGTTTAATTAATGATTAATCAATCACTATAGAGCGTGAGAGTTCAACAGGTCAATAGGTTGTTTCTATGACACCTTCTGCTTAAGCACTTGTCACTATCTATGACACATGCTGTTCATATCTGTCATTAGCTTATAACATCCCATAATACTAACCCTTGGAAAATGGAACCTTAGTGTAAAGTGTGACTGACGAATTGCTGAACAGTTTGCTTTTGAGAGAATATATATTTTGTGTACCACGCCCAAATGCATACCGTGACCTTTCAGTTAAAACCATGTACATTTTCCTATGTATAAAGGACTCTCATTTCAAGAAGCCCTTTTGTATCAGATTATACTCATTTTCCAGAAAGCGCTTGTGCACTTGTTAACTGTCCATTATCGGCAATACAAAAACCTGCTGCATACTGAAAATGTGGTAACGCTGTAACATAGCGAGAATTGACTAGCAAAATAAATGACACAGTGGCGACTGCTCTGGTTGCATTATGCAGTGCCATATTTAATTCATTTAAAAGCTTCATTTTTGATATTTAAATGAAGCAGACACAAAAATCTATCTCTTTAAGGTATTTATATGGCCCCTGTTACCATAGTATCAATGAGGTAGGGACATGCTATTGCCTCTCTTTTACAGACAGGAATTTAAGCCCATATCCTGATTGATTGAATGGAAAGTAAGGTACCTAAATAGCTTTGACTATCTGGGCCTAAGTGACTTGCTCAAGGTCATACAGGGAGTCTGTGGCAGAGGAAAAAAATCAACCCAAGTCTCCTGACTCCAAGGCTAGTGGCCTAACCAGTGAACCATCCTGTCTCTCTGGACTGTTGCTCCAGCCTGTCTGATGCCTGTGAAATGAATAGAGTCCCCTGGGCTCCACCCAGAAAATAAGAAAAATAACCTAAACAAGTGGAAGGGGCCACAGTAACAGAAAGGTCCGCTGAAAAGCTCAACACTGACCGGGAAGCCTGCTGCTCCCGAGTGCTGCAGAAGCCAAGGTCTTTGCTGGAGCATTTAGGTGCAATGATTTACACTGCATTGATTTATCCCAATTGAGGCTATGGGCCTCTGTGCAGCTGGCTTTCTCCTTTTAATGTTGCACTGAATGAAGAAATACATGAAAAATCTAAGCGCGGACAGTCTGAAGCGAAGGGTCTGACATGCTAGTAAGGAAGCCATGTCACATAACAAGGTAGGCAGGATTAAGTAAGCACATAAACTTGAAGAACAGAGAGACCTTTGGGGAAATCCTGTAGACATGCAGCAAAGCACGTGTCCTCATTTCAGTTTTCCTATTTGGTTTCCTGCAGAGCTCTCAAACATCTTAGCATCAGTCACTACCTGGAATTTTGTTTTGATTTTGTATTTGCAAACTCAAGGCAGCTTTTTTACATCAGAATTATATGCTGCTGTTGCTGCATATGCCTTTAAATATCCAGCTTGTAATTATTTGCAGCAGACAAGCAAATAGAAGGGTGTTTTTTGTTTTTTTCTTTTGCTTGTTGGTGCTAATGATAAGGAATGCCGATGCTTCTGCCTCCTGGCTTTTATAGGAAATAGTCTCCAGTTCTTCAGAGCACTGCAGTGCTGGTTTTAGCTGTGGTCTTTGGGACTGTCACTGGAGGAGAGTGCACTTCTTTTTGATAAAGCATTCCACTCTCCTTCTCCCAAAGGCTTTAATGGAGGCCTGTTCCAAACAGTGGCGGATTAGCCACTGGGCCAGTGGGGCCCATGCCCAGGGGCCCTGGCCAATTGGGAAGCCCCAGAAAAATGGGCTCCCCCACGCCCTGACCCCATTTCCCAGGCAGGAGAGCCGGTGAGGGCATGGGAGGGATTGCAGGCAGAAGGGGCCCCCCTCTTGCTCTGGCCCAGGGCCCCACAAAACCATAATCCTCCTCTGGCTCCAAAGCCCACTGAAGTCTATGGAAAGACTCCTAATGAGCTTTAGATCAGGCCCTTGATATACTCAGCAGATTTGTGACCCTTTGCCAGGTGGTACTGGCAGCAAAAAGGGCTGTGTCCAATTTTCTAGGGATTCTTTCTCGTGATTAAATGCCATCACCTGAAGCCCCAACCCAGAAACTTGCAAAACTACATACACAACCCTGGGAGCTCTTGATGGGCAATATTTCCCCACGTGCAAGCACTGAAACCAAAGGTTAAAAAAAGAACTTTATTGGAGAAGGGGGAGGGGGAAGAGGAGCAACAGAATTTATTTGGGAAAACTGGCAACAAACTAACACGTTCTACGAAATAAGACTCCCAGCTCCCTCAGGGTGCCAAAAAGTAGCCCCAACCTCAGTCCTCCTTTGGCAGTTCATAGAATCATAGAATATCAGGGTTAGAAGGGACCTCAGGAGGTCATCTAGACTCATAGACTCTAGGACTGGAAGGGACCTCGAGAGGTCATCGAGTCCAGTCCCCTGCCCTCATGGCAGGACCAAATACTGTCTAGACCATCCCGGATAGACATTTATCTAACCTACTCTTAAATATCTCCAGAGATGGAGATTCCACAACCTCCCTGGGCAATTTATTCCAGTGTTTAACCACTCTGACAGTTAGGAACTTTTTCCTAATGTCCAACCTAAATCTCTCTTGCTACAGTTTAAGCCCATTGCTTCCTGTTCTATCATTAGAGGCTAAGGTGAACAAGTTTTATCCCTCCTCCTGATGACACCCTTTTAGATACCTGAAAACTCCTATCATGTCCCCTCTCAGTCTTCTCTTTTCCAAACTAAACAAACCCAATTCTTTCAGCCTTCCTTTGTAGGTCATGTTCTCAAGACCTTTAATCATTCTTGTTGCTCTTCTCTGGACCCTCTCCAATTTCTCCACATCTTTCTTGAAATGCGCTGCCCAGAACTGGACACAATACTCCAGTTGAGGTCTCACCAGCGCAGAGTAGAGCGGAAGAATGACTTCTCGTGTCTTGCTCACAACACATCTGTTAATGCATCCCAGAATCACATTTGCTTTTTTTGCAACAGCATCACACTGTTGACTCATATTTAGCTTGTGGTCTACTATAACCCCTAGATCCCTTTCTGCTGTACTCCTTCCTAGACAGTCTCTTCCCATTCTTTATGTGTGAAACTGATTGTTCCTTCCTAAGTGGAGCACTTTGCATTTGTCTTTATTAAACTTCATCCGGTTTACCTCAGACCATTTCTCCAATTTGTCCAGATCATTTTGAATTATGACCCTGTCCTCCAAAGCAGTTGCAATCCCTCCCAGTTTGGTATCTTCTGCAAACTTACTAAGCGTACTTTCTATGCCAACATCTAAGTCGTTGATGAAGATATTGAACAGAGCCAGTCCCAAAACAGACCTCTGCGGAACCCCACTTGTTATACCTTTCCAGCAGGATTGGGAACCATTAACAACTACTCTCTGAGTACGGTTATCCAGCCAGTTATGCACCCACCTTATAGTAGCCCCATCTAAGTTGTATTTACCTAGTTTATTGATAAGAATATCATGCGAGACTGTATCAAATGCCTTACTAAAGTCTAGGTATACCACATCCACCGCTTCTCCCTTATCCACAAGACTCGTTATCCTGTCAAAGAAAGCTATCAAATTAGTTTGACATGATTTGTTCTTTACAAATCCATGCTGGCTATTCCCTATCACCTTACCACCTTCCAAGTGTTTGCAGATGATTTCCTTAATTACTTGCTCCATTATCTTCCCTGGCACAGAAGTTAAATTAACTGGTCTGTAGTTTCCTGGGTTGTTTTTATTTCGCTTTTTATAGATGGGCACTATATTTGCCCTTTTCCAGTCTTCTGGAATCTCTCCCATCTCCCATGATTTTCCAAAGATAATAGGTAGAGGCTCAGATTCCTCCTCTATTAGCTCCTTGAGTATTCTAGGATGCATTTCATCAGGCCCTGGTGATTTGCAGGCATCTAACTTTTCTAAGTGATTTTTAACTTGTTCTTTTTTTATTTTATCTTCTAAATCTACCCACTACCCATAAGCATTTTCTATGTCAGGCATTCCTTCAGACTTCTCAGTGAAGACCGAAACAAAGAAGTCATTAAGCATCTCTGCCATTTCCAAGTTTCCTGTTACTGTTTCTCCCTCCTCACTGAGCAGTGGGCCTACCCTGTCCTTGGTCTTCCTCTTGCTTCTAATGTATTGATAAAAAGTCTTCTTGTTTCCCTTTATTCCTGTGGCTAGTTTGAGCTCATTTTGTGCCTTTGCCTTTCTAATCTTGCCCCTGCATTCCTGTGTTGTTTGCCTATATTCATCCTTTGTAATCTGACCTAGTTTCCATTTTTTATATGACTCCTTTTTATTTTTTAGATCATGCAAGATCTCGTGGTTAAGCCAAGGTGGTCTTTTGCCACATTTTCTATCTTTCCTACCCAGCGGAATAGCTTGCCCTTAATAGTGTCCCTTTGAAAAACTGCCAACTCTCCTCAGTTGTTTTTCCCCTCAGTCTTGATTCCCATGGGACCTTACCTACCAGCTCCCTGAGCTTACCAAAATCCGCCTTCCTGAAATCCATTGTCTCTGTTTTGCTGTACTCCCTTCTACCCTTCCTTAGAATTGCAAACTCTATGATTTCATGATCACTTTCACCCAAGCTGCCTTCTACTTTCAAATTCTCAACGAGTTCCTCCCTATTTGTTAAAATCAAATCTAGAACAGCTTCCCCCCTAGTAGCTTTTTCAACCTTCTGAAATAAAAAGTTGTCTGCAATGCAGTCCAAGAACTTATTGGATAGTCTGTGCCCCGCGGTGTTATTTTCCCAACATATATCTGGATAGTTGAAGTCCCCCATCACCACCAAATCTTGGGCTTTGGATGATTTTGTTAGTTGTTTAAAAAAGGCCTCATCCACCTCTTCCACCTGGTTAGGTGGCCTGTAGTAGATTCCTAGCACGACATCACCCTTGTTTTTTACCCCTTGTAGCCTAACCCAGAGACTCTCAGCACTTCCGTCTCCTATGTCCATCTCCACCTCAGTCCAAGTGTGTACATTTATAATATATAAGGCAACACCTCCTCCCTTTTCCCCCTGTCTATCCTTCCTGAGCAAGCTGTACCCATCCGCACCAACATTCCAATCATGTGTATTATCCCACCAAGTTTCAGTGATGCCAACAATGTCATAGTTGTATTTATTTATTAGCACTTCCAGTTCTTTCTGCTTATTACCCATACTTCTCGCATTTGTATTAGGCATCTAAGATACTGATTTGATCTTGCCTCCCAGTTTTGCCCTGACCCTCCTTTCTCTCTGCCATTATAGCCCACCCTCCCTTTTGTTTCTGACCCATCTCCCAGGTCTCCATGTTCCCCACTTACCTGTGGGCTTTGCTCACCTGTCCCCGTCGAACCTAGTTTAAAGCCCTCCTCACTAGGTTAGCCAGTCTGTGTGCAAATAGGGTCTTTCCCCTCCTCGAAAGGTGAACGCCATCTCTGCCTAGCAGTCCTTCCTCCAATAGCATCCCGTAGTCGAGGAAGCCAAAGCCCTCCTGGCGACACCATCTTCGCAGCCAGGCGTTCACCTCCATGATTCATCTGTCTCTGCCCAGGCCCCTACCTTTGACAGGAAGAATCGAAGAGAACACCACCTGCGCTCCAAACTCCTTCACCCATACTCCGAGAGCCCTGTAGTCACTCTTGATCCGCTCAGTGTCACACCTCACAGTATCATTTGTGCCCACATGGATGAGTAGCATGGGGTAGTAGTCAGAGGGCTGGATAATCCTCGACAATGCCTCTGTAACATCTCAGATATGGGCCCCTGGCAGGCAGCATACCTCCCGAGATGAAATGTCAGGGTGACAGATGGGCGCCTCTGTCCCCCTCAGCAGAAAGTCTCCAACCACCACTACCCTATGTTTCCTATTCGCGTTGGTGGCAGCAGACCTCCCAGCCTTAGGGGTACGAGGCTTCTCCTCCTTTACTGTAGGGGGTGATTCCTTCTTTCCTGTATCAAGAAGAGCATAACGGTTACCTATTACCACGGCGGGAGGGTTTGGAGCAGGGGTGGAGCACTGCCTGCTGCCAGAAGTAACCAGCTGCCAGTGTCCACCCTGAGCCATCTCCTCCTCCACCAGTGGTGTGTCAGCAGTTCTGTGTACTGGGACAGCTACTTCAGCTGTCTCCACATGGACACTGTCCAGGAATTGCTTGTGGATTCGGATGCTCCTCAACCTAACCACCTCCTCCTGTAGCTCTCCCACCTGCTGCCTGAGAGATTCCACCAGCAGGCACCTTTCACATTGGATGCCCCCCGCAGCCTGGATATCAGTAAGTGGAAATTGCAAGTTACAGTCCCTGCAAAACCACACCAGGATCTGGGTAGATGCATCCATGCTCAGGTGCTCTGTCTGGCTACAGGCGCAGGTGGAGGAGACAGAAGCAGTGCTGGCACAGGTGTTGCGGGTCTTCCTAACCATCGTAAGCCTCCTTCTGTCAAACTCCCTCTCAAACTCCCCTGTCTGCAGCTCCCTGTCCGCTCTAGTCCAACCCCCTGCTCCAAGCAGAACCAATCCCCAACTAAATCATCCCAGCCAGGGCTTTGTCAAGCCTGACCTTAAAAACCTCTAAGGAAGGAGATTCCACCATCTCCCTAGGTAACCCATTCCAGTGCTTCACCACCCTCCTAGTGAAATAGTGTTTCCTAATATCCAACCTAAACCTCCCTCATTGCAACTTGAGACCATTATTCCTTGTTCTGTCATCTGGTACCGCTGAGAACAGTCTAGATCCATCCTCTTTGGAACCCCCTTTCAGGTGGTTGAAAGCAGCTATCAAATCCCTCCTCATTCTTCTCTTCTGCAGAATAAACGATCCCAGTTCCCTCAGTCTCTCAAGTCATGTGCTCCAGCCCCCTAATCATTTTTGTTGCCCTCCGCTGGACTCTTTCCAGTTTTTCCACATCCTTACAAGTGGCTAACGCGATCCAGCCGCTTCGCTACTCCCTAGCTTCTCACTCATGATAAGTTTTCCTGGGTTGGAGGAGTTCAAGGATTCTAGCAGAGTGACAACAGTGATCTCCCTTCTCTGTCAGACTTCAGGCCACAGGGCTTATACCTGGGTAATTGGGGGCTGATTCTTCTCCTGTTTGCAGCGGTTGTATACCCATGTGACTCCAATTGTTTTCCATGGTGTTATTCCAGACTGAAGGCTCGGTTATGCCTGTGAGGGGCACCGGTATAGTTCCATCTCCTCCTAACCCCTATTTAAAGCCTGATCCAAAGCCCGTTAAAGCCAATGGGAGTCTTTCCATTAACTTCAATGGGCCTGATTGCGCTGTGAGGCATAAGGGGATTGTGCAGGGGGAGCATTCCCTGTACCTGTTCCTGGTCCTTGTGTAACCCACACACCTTCCGGGTGTGGTGCTCTGTCCCATCTCGTGGCACCCAGACCACCTGGAGAGAGCGATAAAATGAGTCGGCTGCTGTAGCTAACAGCCAGTTGGCTTTTAGCTCACGCTGTAGAGGCTCATGCACTAAGCTCCAGTGGTCTCAGGTTCAATCCCATCTGCTGATGACCAGGTCGGGCTACGCAAGGGGGTGAAAGCCCTTTTCTGCACCCATTAGCAGGGGCGGCTCTAGCTCTTTTGCCGCCCCAAGTGCAGCAGTCAGGCTGCCTTCGGCGGCTTGCCTGCGGGAGGTCCCCAGTCCCGCGGATTCGGCGGCTTGCCTGCGGGAGGTCCCCGGTCCCGCGGATTCGGCGGCTTGCCTGCGGGAGGTCCCCGGTCCCGCGGATTCGGCGGCTTGCCTGCGGGAGGTCGCCGGTCCCGCGGATTCGGCGGCTTGCCTGCGGGAGGTTGCCGGTCCTGTGGATTCGGTGGCTTGCCTGCGGGAGGTCCCTGGTTCCGCGGATTCGGTGGCTTGCCTGCGGGAGGTCCCCGGTCCCGTGGATTCGGTGGCTTGCCTGCGGGAGGTCCCTGGTTCCGCAGATTCGGCGGCTTGCCTGTGGGAGGTCTGCCGGTCCCACAGCTTCAGCGTACCCACCGCCGAATTGCCACCAAATCCGCGGGACCGGCGGACCTCCCACAGGCAAGCTGCCGAAGGGTGCCTGACTGCTGCCCTCACAGGGACTGGCAGGGTGCCCCCCCACGACTTGCCGCCCCAGGCACGTGCTTGGGGCTCTGGTGCCTGGAGCCGCCGCTGCCCGTTAGGCCCTGAGCCTGCACCACTGAATCAATGAAAGATTGCTGTTGAATTCAAAAGGATCAGGAGCAGTTCATAGTTAGTAAGTGAGAGACAAACAATGCCCTGTGTGTCTGCCCAATGAGAGCTCATACCTGGACTGGCTCTTTCAAAGCCCCGATCCTGGTGTTACAGTGAATTCCATACCTGCGACGGTATGTGCTCCTTAAGAAAACAGCAGTGGTAAATTAACTGTTTTTGCTTTGGCCCCAAGCTTGGTCACAGCCTGGCCAGTTCTCCTGGAGCAGAAGTGCCGCAGTACTGCTATGCTGCTCTACTGCTGCCTCAGCGACAAGCACCGAGCGGGCTCAAACCTGGAGGATTTTCTCCGGGGTGTTCCAGACATACAACCGCCTCCCAGAATACAATGTGAAATCATGGCCAAAGCAAACTACTGGAGTTCAAAATACGTGCCCGAGAACAGCAACAGGCTGACCAACCTTTGAAGGTCTGGAGAGCTAATTAATATCATTCAATACACAACAGTTGCTGCTGCTGCTGCTGCTGCTGGCATGACTCACTAGAATGTGGATGTGTGTTTGTCCGTACAACAGAAGCACAAAGAGCATGTTACTTATACACTTGCTCTTTTGCTCACCAGTTAGCAGCCCTGTGTGGGAGCAGCAGAGGGAATGCAAAACCTTTTATTTTATTTCCCTTCCTCGGGGATTTCAAAAATGATTAAAAATCCTCTGCTTGGCTTCATTAGCCTGCTTGTATATCTGTCCCTGCTAGAGAAAACTACACGGGGGAAAAAAACCGCATTTGACTGTTCTGACAGTACAATAACATTTAATGCCTCTGCTGTTTGGCCTAACATTATATCACCCACTGTTGTGTTTCCCAGCATGCCCTGGCATTCCTTCAAACAAGTATTCATTCTAGCAGAAAGTCCAAGAAAAGACTTTACTCCCTTGAGGATCAAGAATAAAGCAACTGCTAAGAAAGGTACAGGAGCTATTAATATTAATGTTATAGGCAGAAGGGGAGGGGGGAGAGGACATAGGAGCAGTGAAAGAATGAATACTTATGGCTTTGATGTGTTCATTTCCACAGGACCAGTAGCAGCATGGAGAATACAGAATCCATATAAAGAGGAAAATGAGGAGGAGGAGGTGAGCTATAGGCAGCTAAGAAAATTGCACAAGCTGTGGGGAATTTTTCTGTCTAGACACACATACACAGAAAGGCAGCCACTGTGCCATCTGCAATTTAGCTGATTTTTTTTTTTTAAGGACAGAGCTGAGACAAAAAGGAAACCCACCCATGTGCTTCTGGTTTCGGCATTCATATGAATGAGGCTATTCAGTGCCTGCTGCGTGTGGGGAGGAAAGCCACTGAATGTAGTTGTTGTACCTATGAAGGAACAACAGTGAGAGAGCACACAAATCCTTGTGCCTGTTGTTTTCTGCTCCATAGACAGAGTAAAAAGGGAAGGGATGCAATTATTTTAGTCCTAATGAGGCTGCTGAGGAGTAAAAATGGAAATAATTAAAGCCCTTGTGTCTCTGATTCTTTGGGCCAGATTCTTCTTTTAGTGACACCACTGAACTCCCACTGCTCTGATGTCTCTGAGAGGGCGCAGAGGCCCTCCAATACACATACACCGTTACCGGTGGTTTCAGTGAAACTTTCACAGATGTGACTGAGGACAGGAACTGCACCTCCTCCCAGCCACCTTTATCCTTCAGGTAGCTCTACTGTCCTCAGTGGAACTACACAAAAGAGAAATCTTAACCTTTCTGCTCTCTCGTTACCCTAGATTTCACCAGTGTAACAAAAGGCCTGATCCAAAAACCACTGAACTCAACAAGAGTCTTTCCAGCACCCTCAGTGAGCTTCAGCGCAGGCTTTCAGTGCCTAGTCTTACCAAATGTCTGCTCCCTTGCATGGCTTCCAGTCAGTCCAAGCTGGCTTTACTAACACAAATGTGCTGGATTCCATTCTGCTCGATGCATCAACGAAAACGTCTGTTCAGCGCTGATATAAGAACTGCTATTTTACTAAGGATGCTGCAAAAAAGTCCGCAAAGAACTTTTTTTTACCAAAAAAAGGGGCTAGCAGATTCAAGAGATCTGCATTGAGCACTGTTGGGATGCACTTCACATTGCTCTATTAGAGTCACCAGTTCAGAGACCCATGGGCACAAAGGTGACAAGCCAGGTGCCAATGTCAATGAAAGACCATTAACCCAAAAAGGGTTACAGAAGATCTATGTAGCAGGAAGTTAGAACAGAAGAAATGCTCCAAGAAAGCAATGCCACTGCAGTTGGGAGAGAATGTTAGGTCCCAAACTGGCAACCTGCTGAGGAAACTGCTGGAACATCTGTCTGAAAGTCATACATTATAATCCCCCCTGGAGGGCCAGACCTACAGGAGGAACAGAAGACATTTAAACAAAACTAAGGAGAACATTGGTTCTGGTTTTTGAGGCCATTCGGAATGCCAATGCCAGCATTCACGCTCTGATAGGAGTAGCACATACCCCCCTGCTCACAGACAAAAAACACCTGGAGCAGCAAACAAAGGCCTGGGGGCAGCGCCATCATAGCAGCTGAACAGGCCATTGCAGAAGGACCTGTTTCAAGAACATGAGGCCGGCATATGATCGGAAAGCCCTTGAGATTCAGGAGTGGTAGTTAATGATGTATGTCAATAAGAGGCAGGGTAATTTTCTCATATGTCCAGGGCTTAGGCCATGCGTTTTGACCTCCACCTAGATGTCCATTTGTAGAGGTTATTAATTGGCTGTGTCAATTTGTCATTGGGTCTGGTTGATATTAAGTTTTTTTTATTTGCATTTGATTTAAAGAAACAGAGGAGGCCGGAGGTAAAACAATAGCCTGTGAAGACAGTGAGAATTCTGACCCCTGTCTGTGATACAAATATGACTTTTAGGAAAGCGGATCCAGGACATGTGGCTGTCTTGGGCTCAAAGTATGTCTACACTGCGGAAAAAAAGAGGTGTGTTCTTACTTCTGTTCTTAGCTAACTCGTGTTATGCTAAATCAGTTAAAATAGCAGTGAAGACACAGCAACTCAACTTTTCACTCTGGTGAGCAGCTCTAATTACAGCCTATAGGGGAATCTGGGGTTGATCTTGAGCTGCTAACCCAAGTTAAAAGCCGAGTTGCTGTGTCTTCACTGTTATTTTGACCCGGGTTAGCTTACTGCAGGTTAGCTAACCCAAGTTAACAGCACATTTCTTTTGCAGTGTAGATGTAACCCTTCTGCCAGCTGGATTCAGCAGAGACCAGGGCCGGGTTCAATATCTAGGGGTTCCTTTTCAACAATACAACACAGAACTGGCTTGAGCCTCCACCCAGTAAGCTGGGAAAAATACACACTACCCCTGGACGAATCTAAGAGGCAATACTTCCTCTCTCACAAGCACAGAGTCTGAGTGTAGAAAAGAAACTTTTAATGAAAGGAGGGAAGTCACCTGGAATTAATTTGGGAAAACACCACCAGCAGGATTCAACCGTGAGCAAAATACCTATACCAGAGTATGTTGGACAGCATCTTTTGGCTCAGGTTCTTGAGCTCAACAACCAAAATTTCCTTTAACGTGCCCCTCTCTGCTCCTTCACCACACCTCACTCACAGTGGTTGTCCTTGGAGTTCACAGGTGCATCTATGTGAGTTCACCTCCCACCCCTGGGAGTGGGGAGGACAAAGGCATCTTGCTCACTCCACCATCTGAGCACTTGCTCTGGCATCACCGCTCCACTGGTCACCTGCTTCTCTAGTGTGGCCTCTGCAGGTTGGTCTCCTGCAGGTCCACCCTGCTCTTAGTGATTGTTAGTTCTCAGTCATTTTCAGTTCTTAGTGGGGAAACTTCAGTGCTGAAATAGGCTGGGCAGAAACACTGTCCCCCCACAGGTGAATTCAGCTCTAGTGATCACTTAACAAAACATAGCTGGCAAGAACACCTGCCCCCACACCCTCTCTTTGACTGGGGTCTGGCATCCGAGCCCTCTGCTTAGCAAGTTCAATCCAGTTGAGGGTAACCCCCTCAATCAGGACAGGCTAAACACAGTTCCACTGCCCTTTACTCATACAATAAGGAGTCATTTAAAATTTTGTATTAAAGCTAATGTTAAAAAAATTATGTAATACATAGGTTGAGAAAAGAGTGTCTGTACATCTGGGTACAGTAGGTAGATTATCCACAAATACAGAGTTTGTTTTTAAAAGTCATATGATACATAGAGTACATAAGCAGCAATAACCCAAATTTAGGTGAATAAATTTAACAATACAGTTCAGATATTAGAATCCGAATACTCGGGTACATCACTCATGAAGAGTTGTACAGGGAGTTGGCTGTGGAAAGCAAAATATATCAATGCGTGGAGATTGTCCCTCAGTAATTGAGAATAAGGGTAGGTTGTCCATTTAGAACATAAATCTATCAGAGAAGTATTTCAGTTTCTTTCCTTACTGCACTTCTCATCGGCACTCCAGCTCATCCCTCCTGGTATTGTCAATGTCCAGTGATGTGTTCTATGTCCATGTCCCTCGACCACCTGATGGCGTCTGACACCATGAGTTGCCACATCAGCCAAACATAGCGTTGACCGATTCTGTATTCTCTCAACACTCGCTTGTTTACTGGGGGCCCATGCACCCAGGGTTCCGACGATCAGCGCTTATCTCTGAACCTGAACCCCTAGTTCTCAAGGTGTTGGCCAGAGGGATGTATTTTTCCACCTTTTGAGTTTGGGCATCGCGGAAGACCAGGGTCCTGTTCTTGTAGGACACTGTGCCGTCCACCATGATGATCTTCTTCCGGTCCTTGTTGGTGATGACGATGTCCGGTCTCAGTTGCTGTCAGTTCCAGGGATGGTGGAGTGATTTGTAACCCAACACCAGCCAAAGTTGTTCACTTTGGAAACACAGCTCTGTCTCCTGGATACCTAGGCAGAGTGGGTGTGTTCATGTAAATACAGTCTGGTCCTGAAGCCTTTCCCTTCCCCAACTAGCTGTCAGGGGAGGGCTCATTCAGAGCCTGCGTCCAGAGCCAGACCTCCCCCAGTACCACCATATGTCACACTTTTATCGGAGTGTTTGGAATAAATGACGTTGTTCTTTCCCTCTATCTGCAGGTATGTAAGGCTCCTGAATCCATCCAATTTGTCTTCATGCACCTTTTGATGGGGATGATGCCAGGACTCTCCCCTGGCTGGTCATGTGCACATTCTTCTTCCTCCCATTCTCACTGTTTCAGAGCAGCGATGCTGCGCAGGATCACGATCCACACACCTGTGCGTGTGCTTTGTTCAGAGGAGTCCCCTTCAGGAGTCCAGTGCCACAGAACAACTAGCTGGGCTAATTGTTCTTTCCTAACGGTAGTTCTATTTTGGAGGATTAAAGACGATTATCCCCCATCTTGCCAGGTGGAGATCCACGATTTGTCCCTGTCCATTTTCCCAAGTATGGGAATTAACAACAAAGTCCAAGACAGGGTGCAGAGGGAACAGCAGTGGCTTTTTAACTAGCCCTGTGAATGACAGCACCAGGAGGAGCAGCATGTATAAATTATGATGCTGCCATTTGACTACCCACAAGCACTCACTGGGGTGGGAGGGCCTATAACAGAACCCCATGTTAACTGCACGTTGCTTGTTAAGACTTGTACTGTTCCCCTATATAGACCTAGATTCAGCAAGATACCTAACTTGAAGCAGGTGAGTAGCCCCATGGGGCAATTCATGTGTTCAAAGTTAGGCACATGCTTACGTACCTTGCAGAATCAGGGCCCTGGCTTTGAAATCCCTAACCTCATAGTGCGAATCCTCATTCAAATTCATCTTTGGCTAAACTCTTCCCGGAGGCTGATCTGAGGCTGCCTGTTGTGGAATTCATCGTGCTGAATAACCTGAAGCCAATGCTCCTGTCTTGCCAAAGGAAAAGTAAGACATAATACAGGCACGTCTCTTTATTAAAAAAAAAGTCATTTTAGAGCCATGAATGTACAAATGACAGCACCTCATTTCCATCAAAAAGCAAATAACATAACTGATAAGTCACAGGAATCAAAATACAGTCAGATCTAATAACCCCAGAGTCAGTTGTGTAAATTATACGCACGCACACTTTCTGAGCAATGCTTGGGTGGTTGTCTTTCCATTGTAAACAAAAGTGAATTATGATCTTGTAAGGTCTATCTCTTCCAGATAACTGAAAAAAGCTAATTAAAAACAAAAGCCACAGATGTAATCGTTGCTTAATGCTGTAAGCATAACATGACCTAATGCTATTATGAGTTCTGAACAAATTTCAATTAGAACTCCAGCTGGTAAACATATAAATGTGATAATGGTGTTTTAATATTGCATAATCACTTGTTACCAAAATTATTTTTATTTAGTCAATTCATAATCTGAATCAGAGACTCAAGGTTGGGGTTATTTTGCTACAATTTTATCACATCATTTTTTGTTCATCTAAACTGGAGAAAATCCATTTGTCAGTAGCTGCAATTTTAAATTTGGTTAAAAATAGTTGAACATTTGGGACAAGATTCACCATCTCATTATAAGTGACACCCATGCAAAGGGGTCAAAAAGTGGTAGCTTTTTGCACTCCCTTTGCACTGGGCTGAAAAACTCTCCAAGGTGCAGAGCTGAGGTGTATTGGGTCTTATGTTCCCAAACCTGAAAACAATAAGAAAACAATAAACAATAAACCAACAGGTTTCAGACTTTTTGGAAGCATCAAATCCTCAAGGGTTAAAAGGAATCAGGAGGGGACTGGGGAATGATTGATTTCATGTCCCTCTGCACTATAAGGAAAGCATGTAGCAAATTTGATTTTCCCATAAAGCTGAGCACATCTGTAAGTCTTTGCAGGACTGGAGCCTATGACTGTGCAGAGCTGAGGTGTATTGGGTCTTATGTTCCCAAACCTGAAAACAATAAGAAAACAATAAACAATAAACCAACAGGTTTCAGACTTTTTGGAAGCATCAAATCCTCAAGGGTTAAAAGGAATCAGGAGGGGACTGGGGAATGATTGATTTCATGTCCCTCTGCACTATAAGGAAAGCATGTAGCAAATTTGATTTTCCCATAAAGCTGAGCACATCTGTAAGTCTTTGCAGGACTGGAGCCTATGACTGTAAGCTCTTTGGAGCAGGGACTGTGTTTATATGGCTCCTAGAAGAATGTGATACAGATCCTGATTGGGTCTTTGGGATACCACCACAATACAAATATTAAGGGAAGAATAAGAAAGGAAGTATGTTCAGTGGTTAGAGTGCTAGCCTGAGTCTTGGGAGATGAAAGGCCAATTCTCTGCCACAGATGTCCTGTGTGACCTTGAGCAAGTCACTTAGCCTTTCTGTGCCTCTGTTCCCCATCTGTACAATGGGGCTAACTGCATTTAATCTACCTCATGAGGGGTGTTGAGAGGCTACTTACATTAAAACATGTTCAGATACTGTATTGATGGGGACCATATAAATAACTTTGACAGACAGACGTAAATAATAAAAACAATAATGGATTCAAATGTTGTTTACACCAGAAGGACCCCATAATCCTCAGTTGTGTAGGATGCCTACTGCAGCTGAAAAGAGGGGCAAAGGGGCATTGAAGCTTCTTTGCATCCTCCCTATCAATGCTGGTTTTTTCTCTTTTCTGGTTCAGTCCACTGACGGGCTGCTCTAATTTACACCAATAGCCAATGGTCCAATAGGCTATCCCAGCACATACCAGAGCACAGGGACACCACACCCACACTTCCCCCTTTTTCCTGGCCATGCTCCCACACCAGCTACAAGGAGGAGCAGTGGTGCAAAAGGAGCTATGCAGGCAGCTCGTGTCAGTGTGGCATCAGAAAGGTTCCCTAACAGAATCAGACTGCAAGGCAGTCCTGGACACAGGCTCTGACTTTTGTTTTTGCCGGTGGGTGCTTTCCGTCTTCCCGTTTCACTGTGCGCCATATACGTGCTCCTGCCATCTACTGGAACTGATGACTAGCAGGATGATGACGTATCAGCAAACAATTTCTCGATGATTTAAAACTCTGCTAGAAGGAATTCTAGTGCTGGTGGGAAGTATTGGCTTGACAGGCCTTGGGATGAAATCCTCTCCAAACTGGTATAGCAAGTGAAGAAGCATCACAAGCATCCCCATTTTCCCACTAATTGCCTTAACCCTGTGCTAGAGGGACCAGCTCTAATGGGCAGAGAGGTGTTCAGTCTCCATGGCCCATGCACTCCTTGGCCTCTGTGCTGAGGGTCCCAAAAGAGGAAGTTTGCGCTGTGGGACCCCTATATTTAACTTGAGTTCATTTGCATGCTGCAGTCCTGCTGGATTAACATTATTTGATGACAAAGCGACAACAGAAGGTGTCACAATCCTGAAATATAATTCTTCCTGCTAGCAGTCAGTGATATTAGCCAGTGTACCCCTTGTATACTGGAAAAAAGAAGGACTAAATTTCTGTTGTATTTTTTAAATAAATGTTGAAATACATAATTTCTTTCAAAAAAAAAATGTCCACCATTCTGGTTGGTAGAAAGGGCAGTCAGTCGTATGACTGACAGCTCTCCTGACAATCTCTTCTCTATTATCTATTTACAACCAGGTAGAACTGGGGCTCCAGTCTGCTAGGCTGACCCATCCTGTGCTGCTCCTAAGGGTGGCTCACCTTAATCCTGCCTCTTACACGGGGCATGTGGGGAAGACGTAATTTAGCTGAAACTATGGGCCCATTGGGTTGTATGATGAATAGTTGGAATTTGAAGCTAGACAAATTCAGACAGAAAATAAGGCATCAATTTTTAACGGGGAGAGTCATTAATCATTGGAACAATTTACCAAAGGTTGTGGGGGATTTTCCATCACTGACCATTTTTAAATCAAGATTGGATGTTTTTCTAAATGATCTGCTCTAGGAATTATTTTGGGGACGTTCTCCAGCCTTTGCTGTACAGGAGGCCAGACTAGATGATGATAATGGTTCCTTCTGGCCTTGAAATCTATTAGTTTATTTTAAAAAAACGGGTATATTTTCATGTGCAGTGAAAGCTGGCAACTGTCTGATACAAATCAGGTAGACTTAGGTGCTCAGATACCATGTTGATGGGCATGGTATAAGAACAGAACAGAATGGATTTGTGTGCACAGCTGTCAGCATCAAGCTGTGCAGAAGGATATGCCAGCAGTGTCGACACATTTCTACAGGCGGGTTGGAAAGGTAAGCCTGCATTTTGATGGCAATGTGGAATACAGCAATCTCCAGTAACAAGAAGAGTATAGGCCCCTTTCCCTCACTATGCTCCTTCCGCTGGCATAACTTTATTTTTAAGCCTCTGGGTCCAGAAAAGTGGCTTGATTTGCCATTGAGACATTTCATAATTAAACCAGGAATCCAGACACTCAGAGAGGATTTGTCTGAATACTTGCCTGAGCATGAATTTCAAATACAGGGACTACTCAAGGCAATAGGCCAGGCACAGCTTGCCTGGCAGCACACAGGAGAAGTCTATCTGTGTTAAACGTACTCCTGTAGCTGTCGCTTTGACAGTCCAAGAGAGGTTCCCGCCTGTTCGCTCGCTGCAGCTGTGCTGCTGCACACACCTGGGTGATAGTTCCCCTCGGGCTGCTCCCCTGATGAGGAAAAGCAGCCCAAAAAGTGAGTCCGTGAGAGCAGGAACTGTTCTTCAGAGCTGCTGAGAGGATGGGGCAGGTGAGACCCACACGCAGCGCTCTCACCAAGGCAGGAAATAAGTGCTGGAAAGAATCACTGAATCCCTGATATCCTGGCAGAATCTGAACAAGCTCTCACAGCCATTTCGCTCTTCACCCTGGTCAGCCCTGGATATAATTCTCCTCTCGCTCACACTGGTGTAAATCAGGAGTAGCACTACTGAAGAAAGTGGAGTGTCATCTGTGTGAATGTGGTGTAAGTAAAAGGAGAATCAGAGTTCTTCGATTCCAGGTGCGGTAGAAGGACTGGGGCACCTAGTCACTTGGTTTCCTATTCAAACAGAAATGCTTTCCCATGAGCGAAAAGGGAGGCAGCGCCAAGGCTCAAACGAACGTATACTGGCCGGCACTGCACTAGGATTTTGTGCATCCTTTTATCCAGCCAAGCCTTCTCAGTTCAGATTAGCTTCCTTTGCATGATATTTATCATCACTTTGCATATCTCGAGATGGCATCCTGCAAGTCCTGTGAAAAATAGATTGAAAAGCCTGTCTCACCAAAGCTCCCTGAAGTACTTTCTATCCATCTCTCTGGGTACTCATAGGCCCCTAATGACCTCAGAACCGAAGTGTGTTTGCTCAAAAGGCTAGCGTTTGAAGAACCAGCGGTGCTAAACAGCTAATTTATCCTCCTGCATCGTTCAACAAAGCCATTCTTCCTCTCGCCCATGGCATAAGCACACCCGTAGAGCTAATAATACTGGTAGCACTTCTGGTGCTGAAGTGCTCTAACATACATTAACTAACTAATTTGCACAAGGGCATGAGGTAGGAAAGTATTATCCCCATTTCTGTATAAAGGGAAATTAAGACAGAGATGTAGCCAAGCCCATAGAACCTGCCCTTCAGTTACAACACAGCTCAGTATCATATGAGTAAATAGTCCAGGGAGCACTGCGCTGCTTGTAACACACAAGAAATGGAGACAAACAACAATGACCTTCATCTCCATTCACACTGTACTGTATTGTTTATTTCAAGACACATGTTTTGCCTCAACCAGCTGGAACCTGCCTGAATGGAAGTCAATAAGAGTTTTGCCATTGGCTGCAATGGGATCAGAAGCAGATCGTAGGATGCGTTTATTGTGAGATGTATTCGCAAAGCTAGAAAATACATAACATTTAACACCATCTAAAAATGCTTCAGATAACAGTGTCCTTTAATGGAAATCATAATGATGTGTGTAATGTCACCAGCTTTATTACGGATACGCACACTGTGAGATAAAGGGACACAGGAAATGCCAAACTGGATTGGACAAGGGATCCATCCATCCAACCCAGTGTCCGGATTCTCATAGTGGCCAGTACACAAGAGAAGATGCAAGGACCCTTACAGTGGGCAGTTATAAGATAACCTCCCCCTTCCTAGCCCCCAATAATTAGAGATGGTCTTATGCCCTGAAGCATGAGGGTTTATGTTCCTTCCAAAACTCTTGGGGCCAGATCCTCAGCTGGTGTAAATCAGCCTGGCTCTACCGAAGTCAATGGAACTAACCTGATTTGCACCATCTGAGGATCTGGCCCTTGGTTTTATTTTCAAATCCTTGCTACTGTAACTCTGAATGCTCTCGTTATCCATACAATCAGCCAGTCCTTATTTTTAATCCTATTGTGCTCTTAGCCTCAATGGTAACTTGTGACAATGATTTAATTTAGCATTGCTTTTTAAACCCACCTAGGTGATAGGCTTGATTCATCTTGCTTTCTTCTAAACAGGTGTGCCTGTTGTAAATACTTTGGTAAATGTGTTAATTGAAATGACTGTCAGACTTTCGGAAAATGAGTCATTTTGGGAGCCACACTTTGGAAGCATGTTCACAGTGGCGTGGAAAGTGTGAAAAGCTACAAATCGTTGTTTACTATACTATAAGAGAGCCTGCACTGCATAACTTACAGCAAAACACACACACACACTCTCAAAGATATATTTCTGGGTAGATTCATTACAACAATGGACACAGCGGGCAGTGGTGTCAGCTAACTAATCAATCTTTCTAATGCCTTTCATAGTATGGTTTCATTAGAAGCCCAGGATAATCATTCAGTCATCCACTGTTGAGTGGCTGGTTTTGATTTGTGTTCTTTTATTGTAGGAACTAATGTGTATCCCATAAGATCAAGAATTTCCTCTGGAAGACAGTCTTTTCGAATGTTTCCTATGTATTGCTTATGTGCTAAGAATATATATTACCTTTATTATATAGACATTAGAGGGTAAAATCCAATGGGGGTATTTCTACCGAATGCAGTATGCAGAATAGTAAATTCCTGTAGGTGTGAAATGAATCCCTGCTAGAATATTCACTGAGTTATCCAACACCTTTCCTCTCATGAAACAGATTAATTCACATCCCACAGAAGCCCATTAGGTATTTTTCATTACAACTCTTCAGGCTGTATCCTGCCTTCGCTTACACCTTGAATCTTGCTGAGTTTAAAGGTAGTTTGAATGAAAAATATGCATTCTGCTTCCTATTATCTGCTGCACATCTTGGGAGAACAGTTCAGCTTGGGAGGGGGAAGAGGGCTTGAGTAGCTTGTCCTGCCTCTCAGCTATTACAAAGAAAGGAATAAAAAGAATTGGATAATCCATGAAGCAAATTCCTGTTCAGATACCAAATTCTTTCCCCTAATTTAAATCTTGAGGGGCAGTGGGGAACTGTATGTGCATTAAAGATTCACTCAAGCAGGTTTAGGTTGTACAACTAGCATTTACCCAGCAGATCATAACAGGACTCACTCACCTTGGGAGAAATGCCGGGGCCATATTTTCACAGCTGAGTTCTTTTTGAGTAATTTCTCTGATGCATTAGGCACAAAAGCACATTTAACCTGGGTTCTATACGCTTTCACTATTTACAGCAACCAATTTTTCTCCCCCAAACATTTTCACTCTGACTGGCTATTGCTAGAGAATTCTTTCCCTTCAGTCCCCTGGTGGAGCTTGGCCTCTCAGTCTGCATGACAGGTTTATTTCAGAGGAGTCTCCACCAGGACCTCAGTATTGCACAGCAGCTGATTCCCATTGCTTTACCTGAAACGTTTTCTTGTTTAGGGGGACACTAACCACAATGGGCCAAATTCATCCCTGGATATGAGCAGGTACAACTCCTTTGACTTGAGAGCTGCCCTACCCGATACCAAGGCTGAAGTGTGGCCTCTGATTTCAAGACAGATTAATGCTGAGTAGTTGTTCATGCAATCTAACTGAATAATATTCATTACCAAATGAAACTCCATCACGCCTAAATAACCTATGAACATTTCCTTTTCTGCACATAAAGAGTAGTAAGAATGACCTTGCCACATGGGATTAATGACCATCTGGGCATAACAGCCCGTTCAGTAGAAAACTTTTCCCATATGGTTACTGATTCTTTGGACGTGTGTCTCCAGTCTTGGGTTCTTCACACCTGAAGTTTACACCCCGAGCCCATGTCTTCAGTCCTATAAGGAATAAAGAACAATACAAGAATTAGTACTCAACTGTTTATCAGCTGATTTAAAAAAAGGGACATTCATACACTGTGGGCTGTGATCGCTTCTCGTAAAGCAAAGCAGGGGAAGTCTGGGGCAGTAGCTGAACAGAAAGTCCTGCTGGGAAATCCAGGGGCTACAGGAAGTTCTGTCTGTGATTCAGCAAGAGTTCTGCTCGACTTTGAGTCAACACAGAAGCAGTGCTCCAGCCTGGTTTTAGAGGACATTTTGCTTCTGGAGATGCCTTCTTTTAGAACATAATAATGAGTAATATTTATTATTTCCTTGCTGCTCTATAATGCACAAAAATAAAGACAATCCCTGCCGCAAGGAGCTGGCCCCATATAATAATAGGAAGTCAAATCAAAGTCCTCTGATAACCTGATAAGCCATTGCCATGTTTAATCCCAGAGTGCATCACAATACCCTTCAAAGTAAGATCATTAGAGCCCTACCAAATTCATGGCCATGAAAAACGTGTCCTGGACCGTGAAATCTGGTCTTTTGTGTGCTTTTTCCCTACACTATACAGATTTCACGGGGAGACCAGTGTTTCTCAAATTAGGGGTCCTGACCCAAAAGGGAGATGCAGGGGGATCACAAGATTATTTTAGGGGGGTCATGGTATTGCCATCCTTACTTCTGTGCTGCCTTCAGAGTTGGATGGCTGGAAAGCAGCGGCTATTGGCCAGGTGCCCAGCTCTGAAGGCAGCACCCCGCCAGCAGCAGCGCAGAAGTAAGGGTGGCAATACCATACCACGCTACCCTTCCTTCTGCGCTGCTGCCTTCAGAGCTGGGTGGCTGGAGAGTGGCAGTTGTTGACTGAGGGCCCAGCTCTGCAGGCAGCAATGCAGACGTAAGGGTGGCAATACCATACCAGGCCATCCTTCCTTCTGCACTGCTGCTGATGGTAGGTCTGCCTTCAGAGCTGGGATCCTGGCCAGCAGCCGCCACTCTCCAGCTGCCTAGCTTTGAAGGCAGTTCTGCCATCAGCAGCATTGAAGAAGTAATGGTAGCAATACCGCAACCCCCCTACAATAACCTTGCAACCCCTCCATGACTCAATTTGGGGTCAGGACCCCAACAATTACACCACCATGAAATTTCAGATTTAAATAGCTGAGATCATGAAATGTATAATTTTTTAAATCCTATGCCAGTGAACTTGACCAAAAGAGACTGTGAATTTGGTAGGGCCCTGTATATAGTGCTATAAATCAAAGTACCGTAAATGGGTATGTAAATTGAGCGCCAAAAGTAATTAAAGTAGCATGTGTGCATGCTTCAATCTTCAAAGCGTAAATACCCTGTCCAATAACCAATACTAGCACAGCTAGTCAAAATTCTGTCCAGCAGAAAATTCTAATATTTTGAAATTTATTCAGGATGAAAAGTTGAAATATTGAATTGTCTTGCAAAATGAGCAGAATAGTCCAAAATATTTTGATTCCAAATATTTTGCTTCAATATTTCCAATCAAAATGAAACATTTCAATACCCCCAAATCAAACTGTCTCTTTTCAGTTTGCTGAACTGAATTGAAAGATTTCATTTCTGCTTGATTCAACATTAATCTGTGTTCCCCTGAATTGTTGCAACTGGAGTGCCTCATGCCCTCATTGTGTGCTATGGGCTGGGTCCCTTGCTGGACTAGATCTCCCATAATGCATGTTGGTCGCACAACGCCCATGATGCACCATGTTAGTGCACCCAAAGGGGAGCCAGAGTTCCACCATGAGAGATGTAGTCCAATTAGGGAGCCCAGTTCATGAGGAGGAGGGGGGCTTGCAGCACCAAAACTATAGCTCCCAGGAGGCACCAGGGTAGCTCAGGCAGACACAGATTAAAGATGACAGGACCTAAAACCAAATGTTTTGATTCGGTTTGACAAACCAAAATGTTTTGATTTAGGTTGAGCCAACATGGAACAAAGGCTTTTGTTTCAATTTCCCCCAAGGAAAACTCAAGAAATTTTGAAAAAAAAACAAAAACAGAAAATTTTGATTTTATGGAAACTACACGTTTCCAAAAAACATTGACAGAAAGTTCTCAGTCAGCTGTAATTACTAGTCTTTGACTTCAGTGACACTAGTGGCATAAAGAAGGATGACTCATGTGAGTGGAGGTTGCAGCCCTGTGCCCCTATTTTCTAAATTTCATTTTCAGGCTTCAGGATTTCCTCCTGAGTCCTCTTCAGTGATGCTATACAGCTGGAATTTTCAGAAGGACTCAGTTCCCACCACTGGGGCTAGATGTTCCCAAGAGCGCTGAATGGAAAATCTAGCTGTAAGTATCACCGTGGGAGCTGTTGGATGTTGAGCACATTTGAAAATCTAGGCTCTGTTTAGGTGCCTAAATAGGAACTTCACTCTTTTAAGGATCTGTCACGTACTGAGGGTGCTTAAAAATCTGGCTCCCACCTCTTTAACCCACCAGATATTCTTTGTGAAAAGTCAGAATCGTGTCATTTTAAAGATCAAACCCCCAAACACATCGGAACAGAAACACAAATGGCTAAAATGTGGTCAATGAATGCTCGCCCAGAAGGCTAAATGTGGAAGTGATATCTAACACACAGTTGTTGCTCAAAATCTACAGTGCTATTGAATTCACTTGCTGCTAGGATAACAGTCAGGTTGTGCAGAACAGATTGATTGAAATCTGGATGGAAAAGGAAGGAATGTAGCATGTGGTTAATGACTGCAGGGAGATAGTCATGTCAAAAGTTCACATACAACAAGTGCTATCAATAATTTACAATCCACTTCTAGTCCATTTTCTTTATCAACAGTGCCTTCTAGCATTAATTGGAAGGGGTTGCACAGGTCACTGGTTTAGATATGCCACAAGAGGATGTCAGGCACTATATGAGATGTCATGGCTACACACCTGTATATGTCTTAGTGAGAAGCAGTTTGGATTCCTTACGAATGTAGTGTGTGTTACCCACCTGGTTCATTATTTCCACCATATCATCATTATCACCATCAACTGTGATCATTTTGCTTTTGCTTCTCCATCCATCTTCAGTAACTGATAGGAGAATAAATGCCTGCCAAATACATGTGTTCACGAGGCATTTTATATCAGTATCAGAAAGTTGCCAAAGAGGATTTTTAGAAGTGAAAAAGAAGTCCTGCTTATGTTATTGCAAAAGGCAGCAGAGAAGCAACCCACTGCCTGGACTAACGTGGGGGTGGTGGCACCCAGGTTTAATGAAGATGATGCTCTTGTGCCCTACAGCGAAGCGGGGGGTGATAGAGATGTTTTATCTTACCCTGCTATGCACAATACTCCTTCCCTGCACTGTGTAAGGTCAAGCCTGATATGAGATGCTTTTGTGATATAAGCCAGGTTTCCCCAGTTACCCTGTCACCTTTGATCTTTCTGCTTGAAGTAGCAATAAGCCAGCATTTAGCATGCAAAGAAATGTGCCAGCAAAATAAAATTGTAGAACTTCAATTGGACCAGTCTTCAGACCTGGTAGATGTTTAGATTCATTAATTTGAAAGGAAAGTAGTGAATGATCTGTACATTTGGGGAAAATTCTGTCCCACACTGCAGCTCCTTTGTACTATCCCATCAGGATTGCATTCTTGTTGCTACATCCCACTCTGGGCAGCATTCTCCACTTATGCTCTGCAAGATTTTGTAGGGAATGAAAAGACTAAGCTATGCCCTGCCTCTTTTCTCCTTTTTGACTCTCTTTGTAGCACAGGGACTACCCTGCTACCTGTCTCTAACGGAAAAGAAGGCACCTAGCACTCCCCTGCTCCCTCACACATTTGTATCAGTGTCAGAGCCAGGCACAATTTGGCCCTACCTGATTATATGAGTTATTAAACTGCTTTAGTTAGCATTTGAAGAACAGTCTACACTCAGGGGAGGTCAAGCACTAGGGCACAAGAAGGATGGTCTAGTTGTTTAACCATTCATCTAGGACTCAGGAGACCTGCCTTCAATTCTCTGCCCTGCCATAGACTTCCTGTTCTACACAGGCAGTGGCAGCCCACAGCAGCATGGCTCAGAGCCCATGTCAACAGACTTGGGCTTGTGGGGCTCGCACTAGAGTGCTAAAAATAGCTTTTCAGCTTGGACTTTGAAGCTCACCCACTCCCGAGGCTTCAGAGCCTGAATCTACACAGCAATTTTTAGCGCTGTAGCATGAGCCCTGAAAGCCTGAGTCCGTCAACCCGGGCCCTGAGATTTGCTGCTGTGGGCTGCTGCTTGCTGTGTAGACATGTTCTCTGTGACCTTGGTCATCACCTTGTCTCTCTCTGTCTCTTTGCCTGCTCTGTAAAATGGGGGTGCCGGTACTTCTTTTCCTCACAAGGATATTGTGAGACTCAATACATTAAAGATTCTGAGGTGTTCAGAGACTGTGATGATGAGGGCCATATAAGTGCCATAGATAGATCACTTAGGAAGCAGTGTGTCCTGAAGCTGATGTAACAAACAGCAATTTTACTGGTAGAAAATATTCTGCCTGCCTATATGGCCTCGTCACCTCAGTATCTGAGCACAAGCTTTCTCTATCTACTGTAATTACTCTACTCCACCATACTAATTAGCTCCAAAATTGAGCACCTATTCTTTTGGAAAAGTGATCTTAAAGGGTGGGAGAGAAATAAAAGCAGGCCAAAAGAAAATCAGAGAAGATTTTTTAGCCAATAGGCAAAACACACACACACACACACACACACACACACACACACACACAAAACAGGAAAAGTTTTCCCACTCTGCCAAGTCAAATTGGCTTCCACCTACTCACAATTCTAACTACTAGAGGTTAGCAAGCAACCTGTCACAGAAATCCAAATGAAAAGTTTTCCCAGTAGCAACATAATCATCATTCTGGATGGAACAGTAGCTAATATAATGCAGAATTGTTTTGTACAGTTCTTTGGGATGTGAGGTTACTATATCTGGGCTTTAGGGATATTAAGCCCTATTGTGATAAATCTCATATTTCTTTCTTCTTTATAGCAACACAATTTTTATAGCCTTCAAAATACTCGAGATCTAGAAATGCTATTGAAATAGAGGTGGAATGTATCATGTTCAGTAAATATTCTTTATTCAGGGGTTTGCTTTTATATCTAAGCTTGATGATTTGGGGTTAAATTCTTTGCTGGTATAAACTGGTGCAACCCCATTCACTTCCATGGAGCTACACCAATTTGCACCAACTTTGTTCCAAACTTCTGACTGAAATGTAGGACAAACTCTTTGAGCCGTGAGGCAAATCCTGAATTCCTTACTCACTTGTCACTCAGTCAGAAGTCCTGTTGACTTCACTGAGAGTTGTACTAGATTAAGGACTCAGGATTTGACCCAGTGCGGCTGAATAAGCAACCTTTGGAATGGAATGTATAGCCCCTCAGCATTTGCAATCATGGCTAGAGATGGGGGAATAATGGAAAATGTTCTCTGGCAGTTCTGAAAAACGGGGTCGGGGAAATTGTATGGGGTTGATATGAAAACAAAAGTCTTCAGAACGTCTGGCAAATTGAAAAGTTGAAAAATGTTCAATTTGGGGTCAAACAAAATGTTTCATTTTGACATTGACCTTTTATTAAAAAAAAGATTTAGCATTTTTTAAAAATTAAATTGAAGGAATTTCAAAACAAAAAGTAATTTCAACTTGAAAAATTGAAACATTTCATTTAAAAATGCTGACATGAAATTTTTGGACTTCTTTATTTTTTTTAAAAAAATTTCAGAAAAGCAATTTGGTAAAACCAAGCCAAATTCACAAAATGTTTCAGTATCACCAAATATACAGTTTTCACCATAAAATTTCTGCCCAGATACAATCACGATGCATTGGACCAGTTTCTGATTTTAAGGCATCCAGCTTCCATTGACAGTCAGTGGGCACAGAGTAACTAATCCCCTAGACCACCTTAAAAATCTTAATCTCAGTCTCCAGGTACATTGATTTATTGGTAAACCTGAGTAACTCCAATGGATGTATGCTGGTGTAACTGAGATCCGGCCTCTAGATTTCCATCTCTGATCCCCAATCCATGTGTCTCAGATAGTTTGTTTCATTTAACCAGTTATGGATAAGTGATGTTCTAAAAAATATCACAATTTAACCAAAATACTGATTTTGGTTTACAAAATCTCCTTTTCTTAGTATGTCCCAAAAGACATTCCAACTGAAAAGGATCTTTTCTGACAATCAGGAAGTTAGACTCACAAGCGATGCAAACTTAGCAAGCTCTTTATCCCGTAAAACAGTCAGTGGCATTTGCCAGTTTTCCATTATTGTTTTTTTTCCCCCCTTATTCATTATTGTTCTAAAACCCCCAAACAATCTCAATGATATGTAGCTGAGTGGACACATTTCTCATGTAGTAAACTGACTCAAACAGAGCCAGGGTAGGGATGAATTCCACAGCTACTGACTAAATAATACAGATACTGTGCACCAAAAGCCAACCCTGTTGAAGTAAAACGGAATGATTCATATTCATGCTCTCTAAAAGAGTTCCTGGCTATTGCACCACGAGGACATTAATTAATTTATATGAGTGTGTATGTAAAAAGTAGCTGTTCTGAAATGAAAATCCAGTGTGTTTCAACTGCATATATTTGCACATATTCAACGCTGACTCAAATGGCGTACACTGCAAAGACCTTTTAACATACAGATTTAATGTGGATTAGGTTTAATCCTTCACAGTTTGTCTAGGTTTTGTTGATTTTATCCCCCTGTAGTTTTCCTGTTTAATGGTGTCACCATATACCATTGTAGGCAATGCTAATGCAAATTCATTGTATTTTATGAAAACAGTTTCACTGGAAACAATAGAAACTATTCTGCAACTGGATTATCATCAACAGTTATCACCTGGAAACAGTGCAAATAACTCAAGTCCTAATGTCCACATGTGTTCTTTTAACAGATAAACTCATTATAAGTTAGATGCTTATTTAAAGGGATTCCAAACATTCCAGATCAAATTGTCCAAAAACTCTGTTCATGTGTTAAGGGAATTTTGTTTTAAAGACAAACATTATGTATTGTCTGCAATCCATATCTATCTTCATGTACACTTCTGAATGAACAATACGTCCAGGCAGTAGGCCAGATTGTGATCCCAGTCACTCTAAGGGCTTCAATTGAGTTACTCTAGATTTCTCTTGGTGCAACTGGGGTCTGAACCTGTTCTGATGTCTCTATACTTCCTCCATTAGGATCTCTGCACAGTATTCAGGAACTGGGATTAAAAAGGTGATTACCCTTGTTTGTGTTTGATACCTGAGGCTATTCTCCTGATATTTCCAAGCTAGATGAAATCAAGAAATATGGGAAGTCTTCTCATGAGATTTCTAACGAATTTGTAGACCCTTCAAAGCAGTGTCCAAACTTCTGAAGGCTTATGAAATTTGCCTATCACAAATTGCTTCAAGGTTCAGCTAATATACAAAGGCCAGTACTGCAATAGCACTACAGAAAGATTTGTACAAGATACAAGGATGGTGCTGCTGATGATGTTTTGTCTTCCAGATTGCAGTACTGTCCAACCTGTGCTCTCATTTATATTCATGTCGTTCTAATGAGGTTGCACATGTATAACTGAGTCCAGAACTTGTACTGAGATCATTCTCACACCAAGGTTTCTAGCAGAGCCCAAGTCTACCTAATATAGGTTGACTTAGGTTTGTAGTGTTGACATACCCTGAGACTTTGAGGTGCTTATCTAACTCAAATGTTGGTTGTGAGTTTTTGATGTTCCTCTATCACTCTTTTGTTCCACTGGACAACCTTCTACCCTGGCCTGGCTTGGGAGAAATGCCTCTGACAAATCCAGGCACAGAGCTATGTCCCAGCTATCATCTATGCAAATGTTAAATATTGCAAAAGACATCGAAGACTCGGAGAACATTAATTACAGCCCATTATCAGCAGGTGCCAGAAGAAACTGAAGCAAGCACACAGTGCTGCAGCATTTGGTTTACAGCAGGCCCTTTCTAGATTTACAATAATCTATCAAAGGGCCACTGTAGCTGTGAAGAAGTGGTTCTGCACAGAAAGGTCATCCAGCCATGGGCATGTAATTGTCCTGAGAAGCATAAACTGGAGCTCTCAGAGCTGGAAAACCTCCTCAGTAAACTCCTCTTAAGAAACTGTGACACAGAAACCTTTCGTAACTTGCAACCTTAATAGGCTTCATTAGTATTATCTAGCCATGTTTATTACAGCAATGCCTAAGGGCCAAACAAGAGCAGGGCCCCATTATGCTAGTTCTGTGCAAACGCAGAACAGTCCCGGCCTAGTGAGCTTACAACCTAAATAGATGAGGCTGACATAGGCAGAGGGAAGGGGCATCACACACAAGCAGGGTGAACAATGTGATGGCAGGAAACATAACTTTAGTGCTATGTTTTTGCAGGAGGGTTAGTTAGGAGAATAACCCCGACTCTTGGAGCAGTGAGACTCTGGTGGGCCCTACCAAAAGGACTGCAGCTAAGATGACTACCTGAGCCCTCTGACTTCATTCCCAGCATGCCTGGAGCCAGGGCGGGAGGCAGAAGGAACTAGAAACCTCTGTTTGGGTCAGTAGGGAGGCTTCTGCATGAGGAGTGCTGCACAAGCAGGCCATTGGACCAGTGACAAATCCAGAGTTGCTCAGACAGGGTTAGTTTCTGTTTGGAAGCTGGAAGAGAAACAACTCAACTGAGGGAGTCCCTGCTAAACTCCCACTTCCCCCAAGGGGAATTCTTGCACTGCTGTGAGATCCAGCTGCATGGACCAGGTCGTTCAGCACTGCCATGACCAGCATCCAGGGAGAGAGCAAGCCCCAACCCAGCACCAGCTACTGAGCAACAGCTCAGACCTGCACAGACTTCCAGACCTGGCAATCCAGAAGGAGTCCAGAGAGGACACTGCCCAACCCAGGGGCGAAGACCTTTAGTTCAAACCAAACAATGCCACAGCACTGCAGCAGTTCATCTCAAGACGTGAAACCTCAGTTTACCATCCACCTAGGGATGTACCATAGGAATGTGCTAGCGGGGGGAGCTGGGCTTTTGGAGGCATTGTGAGTGTTAAGAAGTGGGAGGTTGGTTTGTTTATCAATGTTTATTAATTATTATTTAACCACAATCCCTTCCTTTCTAGATCCTATTTTCCTGTTCTCGATAGTCGCCCCTCTGTTATGCTCTTATTATTGGCATGTGATTCCATTGTTGGAGTTTGTTTTATGCACTGTGCTTTACGCTCCCTTGCCATTTTCCCAAGGGACAGCACCCTTCATGTCTCGGGCACAGTGAGGAGTCACCTTGTGTGGAGGCACCAGCTGCCAGAAGACGAACGCAGGACCTGACCCACATGAAGAGAGGGGAGAACCCACTCTAAATATGGGTGATAGCAAGCACCAGGGAGAGAAAGGAGAGAAGGCATAAGCCACAGCACAGGGGAGAGGCTAAAGGAGGATCAGCTAAATGGAAAGGAAAGGGGAGGAAAAGGGGGACGAAGTGGACAGGACTGGGGAGAAGAGGGAAAGAGGGGCAAATGTGGAATGAAGATGATGTCAAGAGACTGCGAGGGAAGGTGAGGGTTGGCGCAAACAGCTAATCAGCACAGGGCAGAGACTGCCCAGCCAAAATTGTCAAAAGTTAACTGAGTGTCAAGATGGGTCATCTTAATTATCACTTCAAAAAAAATTTTTTTTTTCCTCCTGCTAACGATAGCTCATCTCAATTGATTAGACTCTGCCTGTTGGTATGCATACTTCCACCTTTTCATGTTCTCTGTATGTATAAATATCTCCTGTCTGTGTGTTCCATTCTATGCATCCGAAGAAGTGAGCTTTAGCTCACGAAAGCTCATGCTACAATAAATTTGTTAGTCTTTAAGGTGCCACAAGTACTCCTGTTTTTTTTGAAGATGCTTTGGCTGTGTCTGTTCCTACTGGCTGGAGTCTCATTTCTTATTGTCTTTTACTTTAAAAAATATTCTCAGCCCAACTTCTGTGTTGTTCTGACAGACTCCTGCTCACGGGCAGCTATGGAGCAGAAGCAACCGTGTTTCAAAACACGAAGAGTTTTTTTTAAAAAGCATACGGAGTGCAAAAATCTCTATTGTTGAGCTCCGAGCACCTCTTTCCTGACTCCCATTTCGAGCCCCAGTAAGAACATTCATGTGAAGGCGCGGAGTGGCGGCGGGGGGGAGAGAGAACCAGTCTCTCTTTGTTTAATCCATCACAGCTGCCAACTAAACTGGTTCTAATAACAATCTCTGGTACTCATGCAAGGCCTGTCCTCTGAGGTTCTCAAAGCACTTTAGAGATGTTAGCTGATTAGACCTTATGATAACCCAGTGGGATAGGTAAGTACTGATGGGCTCGATTCTCATCCTAGGTTGCAGGCACCCAACAGTGGACTGTGGGGACACATTGGCATAAATTGCCTGCTTCTGCCATTTCATCAGTGGGCCTGGAGCTGGCTAGCAGACACAAAAATGGGAAGGGTCTTCCCAGAGAGTGAACTAGACAAGGCAGGCAGAAGAGATGCTAATAAAGAACGTCTCATGGGGCGCATGCATTGGAGGGGTTCTTATGAACTCAGAAATTTCTGATTCTCAGTCCTGTCCTCAGATCATAACTCATTCAGTTATATCAGCAAATACTTTTTAAGAGTTCTGGAATGACTATAAATGCCCCTGGTTGAGGGCTTGTCAGCTTCTAACTAATGGCAGTTAGGAGGACATTTTCTGTGATGGTATGTTAGCCCATAACTGCCTATCACAAAGGTTCTTGCAACTTCCTCTGAAAATGGCCAGTCAGTGATAAGATACTGGACAAGCTGGACCCGTGGTCTGAGCCAGTATGTCAGTTCCTATGTATCAGCTTTCCCCACCACTATTCCATAACCCTGATCTGGTGTGAGCACTTTCAATTGTGAGAGGGTAGTCTCCTTCTGCATTCAGTCCTGGGTCTCTTTCTGAATCGCTTAGCCAACGTGAACTGAGGTGATAGTTTTTGTGCTGTGTGAACAAAACTGTGGCCTTGCTTACTAGGAATTGCCCTTATTTCATAAGGGCCACTGAACAGCTGTCAGACGTTAACCATATTTAGTCCACTACCATCCTGGGTGGGGTTGCAGGAGCCAATTTGAAATGACAGCTTCAGAGCGAAACCAAACTCGGTTTTGCTCAGTGATGGTGTCAGCAGTATCACGGCTGGAACACTCGGATAATCTTGTCAAAAAGGAGCAAAGCAGAAAACCACATTTTCCATGCTGGCTTGCTACCAGTTGTCTGGGCACCAGCAGTAAAAAATCTCCAGTGAAACGCTTTTTTGCAGCTCTAATATAAATAGACATTTTTTGGTCTACCTCGAATCGAGCATCAAACCAGCAATAACTTGATAGGGTAACATCTATCAGAACTAATAAGCATTAATCTAGCATAGCAGAGACAACAACCAACTGAGTTGACTGGAAGGGAAATGAACAAAGTCTAGTTACAGCACATTGAGACTATATGCAATTATAATGAATGATAAAACAGCTCACTGGAGAATGTGGATACAGGCACAGTAACAATTCTAATAAATATCTGAAACAATGCCTTGATTATATTTGTGTTGTAAGGTGTCAGTACAACTCAACTCCCTATACATCCCCCTGAAAATACATTTCCTTCCCTGAATGTGCTTTCATTAACTCTCCAAAATGTTTCTGTTTTTAACATTCAGTTTATCTGAGGGGTTTGGTTTCCTTGCATGCGACATGGTTTTGGAATGGTAGATGATGCATCTGCTTTTACTCACTAATCACAGCCATGTACCTATAAGGTACATATTTAAACTGCGTGGATGAATAATCGCTATGCTCACTGAGGGGTTTTCTCTTTTTTTTAATATAATTCTCTAGGCTATGCATCTATTTTCTCTTGACTTTAGAGCAATCAATATGCCGGCACAAAGGCTTTGGGATAATTTATAAGCAACAACCTGTAGCAATTTGCAGACTGATTTGGATCACCTAAATTGTTCTGATGAAAACGTAGGGGAAGATTCAAAATGCCTCAAATTAAAAAAAAAAATCCTTCCACATTACAAAATCACTATGGGTCAAATCCAGAGTAACTCTGTTGACTTTAATGGAGATATTGCAGGTTTTCACCAGTGTTCCTGAGAGCAGAATTCAGCCCTGTGTGGCAACACTGCACAATTTTGTAAATTTCAAAGAGGCAGAGGAATGAACTACAGCTGCCAGGGTGGTTGTTTTGCTCAAATGAAGAGACACAAAGCGGCACACAGGCCCGTGTGTAACTTTTAGTGGTGCTCCTTAGCACTTGACCTTTTGGCAATAGTCTCGCCAAGATAAACAGATTCTCTCTGTGATGACACAGATTCCAGAGCTTGTGCACAGAGACATGAGAGGAAAATGTACAACAGCACTAAAGGGTCAGATGGTCCTACTGATATTTCTACACCTGAGGTTTATATAAACACTGGACTATTACATACCACATGCTGGCATGCGCCTGACAGAGGTGTTTTAAACAGAAAATGTTTGCTTCCTCATTACCTCTCCCTTTGCAAAGCATAAATTAATCGGTTGAGAGATTCCATTGACTAACATGAACTATAAAGAGAGAAGTGCTGCATCTCTGTGTTGGCTAAGGAACAATGACTCTTTGTAGAGGCCTTGAACTTGCTAATATCTGTGGAGCTCACGACTCATTGTGCAGTATTTATTGGGGGCAGAAACAGGATCGCTCACACTCCTACCGTGGTTTGATCATGCTAACTAGCCAATGGTCAGCCCAGGGATCTCACACTGGTGTAAACCAGTGAAGTAGAAGAGCTCAGAATCAAGCCCAATCTGGACATGAATGACAGGTTGAGGGAAGATACCCTTATCAACCATAGTCACATAAGCAGCCATTAGGGTTGCCAGGCATCTGGTTTTCGACCAGAACGCCCGGTCAAAAAGGGAACCTGGCGGTTCCAGTTGGCACTGCCAATCGTGCTGTTAAAAGTCCAGTCAGCAGCATAGCAGGGGCCCAGGACTAAGGCAAGCTCCCTGCCTGCCCTGGCTCCATGTGGTTCCTGGAAGCGGCCACCCTAGGTGCATGGGCAGCCAAGGAGACTCTGTGCACTGCCCATGCCTGAGTGTCAGCTCCACAGCACCCATTGGCTGAGAACTGTGACCCATGGGAGCTGCGGGGACGGCGCCTGTGGGCGCAAGGGCAGCGCGCTGAGTGTCATTGGCTGCCCATGCACCTAGGGGCCTCAGGGAGCTGACAGCCTCTTCCTGGGAGATGCAGTAAGCACCGCTGGGACCCCACACCCCTCCAACACCCCAACCCCCTACCCCAGCCCGGAGTCAACTCCCTCACCCCAAACCCCTCATCCCCAGCTCCGCCCCAGAGCCTGCAACCCCAGCCAGACCCCTCACCTGCCTCAGCTCTGAGCCCACTCCTGTACCCCAAAACTCTCATCATTGGCCCCACCCCAGAGCCTGCACCCCCAGCCAAAGCCCTCAATCCCCTGCACCAAACCCCACTGCCCCAGGCCGGAGCCCCCTCCTGCACCCTATCCCCTCATCCCCAGCCCCATCCCAGAGCCCACACCCCCAGCCGGAGCTCTCACCCCCCTCCCACACCCCAACCCCAACCCCCTGCCCTAGCCCTGAGCCCGCCCCCTGCACCCAAAACCTCTCATCTCTGGCCCCACCCCAGAGCCCATACTCCTACTGGAGCCCTCACTCCTGCCCCCCGCATACCAACCCCCTGCTCCAGCCTGGTGAAAGTGAGTGAGGGTGGGGGAGAGCGAGCGACAGATGGAGGGGGGATTGAGCGAGCAGGGGGCAGGGCCTCAGAGAAGGGGCAGGGCAGGGGGTGGGGCAGGGGTGTTTGGTTTTGTGCGATTAGAAAGTTGGCAACCCTAGTGTTGTGTATTTGGTTGTCATGGTTTTTGTTGCTATGGCAACTGAGTTAGATTATTATGGGTTAGCTCAGCCGGTTTCAACCAGCTGAGTGAGCTCTCTGTATATCTGTAAATAAAATGGAGGTTTTGGTTAGCTGCCTGCTCTCTGGCCTCAAGTGATTGCTTCCTACACCGGCTGCCCCAAGGATATAACACCTAGCAGCCTGTGGCAAACCAGGTTCAAACACATGAACAAAGACATTTCATCGTGTTTATTGTGATGTCCTGTCCCTTTAAATGTTTGAGTGGACTTGCCTTCCTGGTGCAAAGCCTCACTTTTGCTGCAGCCAGAACAATGAAGTAAGCCCAGCAGACAGCTGTGTGTCTATCAGCTCCCTCTGTGTCGGTCTATCTCCTTCACAGCTGGCTCCAGAAATATAACATTTGATAAAAAGGAATTTATAGCCAACGAGTGTCCAGTGCTCACACTGCCTGAACAAGAAGAAGAAAAAGTAAGCAAATAATACCATAAAAACGGGGACAGAAGCTCATCCGGAGGCACAGGGTGACAGACTGCTGTTTTGGCTCCTGGGATAGTGTGAACCAGCCAGCTAGAGAGGGAAAAGTAGGCAAATAAAAATAGCACAAAGGAATAGGCTGCTGCCTGGAGCGTGTGCAAACCAAGAAGCAGTGAAGTGGAAGCAAGCAGCCATCTTGACTAACCTCATGCAAGCAAGGCAGGCAGAGAAACAGCCTTAGGCCTGGTCTACACTACGGCGTTAGATTGATATTTGCCGTGTTAGGTCGAATTTATAATGTGCATGTCTACACTACCGAGCCCTTTCTGCCGACCTAAAGGGCTTGTAAAATCGACGCCTGTACGCCACCTTGGCGAGAGGAGTAGCGCTAGAGTCGACCTTCCCAGGTCGAATTAGGGGTAGTGTAGACACAACGCTGTGTAATTCGATGGGTTTGGTCTCCGGGAGGTGTCCCAGAGTGCTCTAATGTGATCGCTCTGGACAGCATTTTCAACTCCACGGCACTTCAGCCAGGTACACAGAAAAAGCCCCGGGAACTTTTGAATTTCATTTCCTGTTTGATCAGCGTGGAGAGCTCACCACCACAGCTGACAATGCCTGCCCAGGGCTGCAAACACGCTCCAGCGTGGAGCATACAGGAGACACTGGATCTGGTTGCTGTCTGGTTGCTCTCTGTGCAAGCAGAGCTCCGAACCAGCAGAAGAAATGCTGGCATCTATGCCAAAATCGCACAAGGCATGGAGGACAAAGGCTACACCAGGGACACACAGCAGTGCCATGTGAAAATAAAGGTGCTCAGGCAAGCCTAGCAGAAGACAAGGGAGGTGAATAGTTGCTCTGGTTCCGACATGCCACTTCTATGAGCAGCTGTGTGCGATTATAGATGGGGACCCCACCAGTACCCCAGCATTCTCCGTGGATACCTCCCAGGGGCGCCAGGTGGCCGTGGGCAACAACGAGGAGGACATTGTTGATGAGGAAGAGGAAGAGGAGGAGAATGAGCAGCAGGCAAGCGGAGAATCCATTCTCCCCGACAGCCAGGACCTTTTCCTAACTCCGGAACCAATCCCCTCCCAGAACCTACTACTGCGGGACTGTGATGGCGGGGAAGGCAGGTCTAGTGAGTGCACACTTGTAATCACACTACAGGGGTTAAATGCAATTGTGGTTAATTTGAGGTAAACAATTGGGATACAGTGGCAGCCAGTGCAGCCACGCAAAGGGCGCTCCCCGGAAAAGCCTGTTTATGTGCCAAGAGTTTCTCTACTAAAAAATGTCCTCGAGTGCGCCCTCACACTGCCTACCCTTTCTTGTGTGCTTACCGTGCCTGCCTGCAAACTGAAATCTGCTGCCCAGCGCTCTGCCGTGTGCTGTACCTTACTGGTAGGTGCTTCTTTTAGAAGACAAAATGCGGCTGTGTACCTCAGGGAATGTATTTACTGCTGTGAAGTGTTTCATTCATTGCAAGAGTTAACCTTGTGTTTTCAACAATGTATGTTTTTCCTTGCAGCTGCAACATGTGCTTTCTCCACACCTGCACAAAGGCTGTCCCAGATTAGAATGCAGAAAAAGCAGCCCAGGGAAGACATGTTCTGACAAGGCCCAGCTGAATGCATGCAGGCTTACACTGTCGCAGAGCATGCGCACCGACCAAGAGGGCAGGAAAGCATGCAGGGAACAAGATCGTAACACGCAAGAGGAGATGTTGCAGCTTATGGGGGAGCAAACACATGTTGAGGCGTCTGTTCAGGTGCAGGAAAGGCAGCTAGACCTTAGAGTCCCACTGCACCCAGAGGTGAACCAGCTGCCCTCCTCACCAAGGCCTGGTCTACACTAGGACTTTAATTCGAATTTAGCAGCGTTAATTCGAACTAACCGTTCAACCGTCCACACTAGGAAGCCATTTAATTTGAACTAGAGGGCTCTTTAGTTCGAATTTGGTACTCCACCCCGACAGGTGGAGTAACGCTAAATTCGACATGGCTAGCTCAAATTAGGCTAGGTGTGGATGCAAATCGAACTTAGTAGCTCCGGGAGCTATCCCACAGTGCACCACTCTGTTGACGCTCTGGACAGCAGTCCGAGCTTGGATGCTCTGACCAGCCACACAGGAAATGACCCGGGAAAATTTGAATTCATTTTCCTGTCTGGGCACTTTGAATCTGACGTCCTGGCTGGACATCGGGGCGAGCTCCGCAGCACCTGCAACGATGCAGAGCTCTCCAGCAGAGGAATTCATGTTATCTGTGAATAGAAAGAGGGACCCAGCATAGACTGACTGGGAACTCTTCGATCTGATCGGTGTGTGGGGCGAGGAGTCTGTGCTTTCGGAGCTGCGCTCCAAAACAGGGAATGCGAAGACCTACGAGAAGGTCTCCAAAGCCATGAGAGACAGAGGATACAGGCGGGATGCAACGCAGCGCCGCGTGAAAATCAAGGACCCCAGACAAGGCTACCAAAAAATCAAAGCGGCAAACGGACGCTACGGAGCCTGCCACCACTGCCCCACCAGTGACCGTGGACTCTGACGATGGGACAGTGTCGACGGCCAGTTCCTCGGTGATGTTCACGGACGGGGAAGAGGAGGAAGTGTTTGTGGAGGACGAGGCAGGTGAGAGCGCTTACAACGCTGGTTTCCCCGACAGCCAGGATCTATTCATCACCGTCACGGAGATCCCCTACCAACCCTCCCCAGCCATTAACCCGGACCCTGAATCAGGGGAAGGAGCAGTCGGTAAGTGCTGTAACCATGTTAACTTTTATTCTTAATATAACAGGAATCTGAAGTGTGTGAGAAGGAGGTCTCTCTATATATGGTGATAGAACAGAAATCCTCCTGGGAAATCTCCACGAAGCTCTCCTTCCGTTAACCGATAAGCATCAGCAGGAGGTTCCTGAGGAGAGCTGCCTTATTGGGTGCTCCGTGATAGCACCGTTTTCCGCGCGAGGCTTTCATGCGGTATTCAGGGAGCATTGCCTCCCCTTGCACGGCTGCATCGGGCCCTAGTTCGTGCTAGCTTTCACGCAGCATGCGCTCTCTATCTCCTTCAGTGACCCTCCTCAGGGTGATCTCGCTCGGAGACTCCTGCATCTAATTAGGTTAATTACTGTAATTTTACGCCTGGTCCAAAGTATTTTTAAAAAATCTAAGGACAGACGGCATAGCACAGACTCAGCACGCAGCTGCGTGACGACCGTAACGGAAAGCCAAAGAATATAATGGACGCTCATGGAGGGAGGGGGGAATGAGGACGCAAGGTATCCCACAGTTCCTGCTGTCTCCGAAAAGTATTTGCATTCTTGGATGAGCTCCAAATGCTTCTAGGGTCAAACACAGTGTCTGCGGTGGGTCAGGGCATAGTTCGGCAATTTGCGCACACACCCCACCCACCACCAGAAGTGAAAACAATCCTCTGTTGACTCTTTTACATGTCACCCTATCTTTACTGAATGCTGCAGATAGACGCGATGGTGCAGCACTCAACACCAACATCCTTGCTCCCCCCACGCTATGGATGGCTGATGGTACAAAATGATGGAAATCCATCCTCATCATCAGCCTATTGGCACATGGGGCAGTGCAAAAGGGCTGGTAACCATGCTGACTAGTATCAGTAAGGTCGATCAAGGGCGCCTGTCCCTAATTTTTGATGGCTGATGGTACAATATGGCTGGTAACCATCCTCATCATTGCAACAGGGGGCTGAGCTCCATCAGCCCCCACCCTTCATTGTAAATAAAAGATTCAATTGCCCCTGGACTAGCAGAGGGATGATGGGCTCCTTCATCCACACTCCTTAATGTCCTGCCTGGACTATCATTGCAGCTGGAGGCTTCCTTCCACTCATTTCTCACAAACAAGTCACTGTGTCTTATTCCTGCATTCTTTATTACTTCATCACACAAGTGGGGGGACAATGGTATGGTAGCCCAGGAAGGCTGGGGTAAGAACGGAATGAACAGGTGGTGTTGTTGCAGGAGCACCCCCTGTGAATAGCATACAGCTCATAATTTATGCAGGATCGGACACAGAGCAGCTGTGCTCTCTGGTTCTATGATACAGTGGTTCTCTAGTACACTTGCCCATAATCTAGGCAGGACTGATTCTATTTTTAGGTACCAAAAAGGAGGAATTGACTCAGGGAGTCATTCCCAATTTTTGCTTTTGCGCCCCTGGCTGCTCAGCCAGGGGCACTTATGACAGCACCAAATGGGGCAGTGCAAAAGGACAGGTAACCATGCCCATCTTATTACCAATTTATGGTATGGTAGATGGTACAATATGGCTGGTAACCATCTCTGCTGTCATGCAAAAGCAAAAGCATGCTGCTGTGTAGCGCTGCTGGCCCGCCTCTGTCAGCGGCATCTAGTACACATACGGTGACATACACAAAAGGCAAAACAGTGTCCATGGTTGCCACGCTATGGCGTATGCCAGGGCAATTCTGGGAAAATGGGCTTGAAATGATTGTCTGCCGTTGCTTTCCCGGAGGAAGGAATGACTGGCGATATTTACCCAGAATCCACCGCGAAAATGATTTGTGCCCCAGCAGGCACAGGGGTCTCAACCCAGAATTCACAGAGACAGCCTAGACTCAGTTAATTGTTCGCAAAAATTTATCTTTGCAAGGAATTCACTCCCTGTTTCCCATCTCACAGCTTCCACTGTCTCCAGACCTGCCACAGCATCCCCCTCGCAGAGGCTGGCGAAGATTAGGCGGCGAAAGAAAAAGACAAGGGACAAGATGTTCGAGGAACGTATGGGCTGCTACCTAGCAGAGGCGGACCAGCAGAGCCAGTGGAGGGAGACCGTCTCTCTGTGCCAGCGCTCACACAGCGAACGGGAGGAGAGGTGGCATGAGGAAGACAAGCAGGCGACTGAAACAATGCTTGGACTAGTGAGGGAGCACACGGACACGCTCAGGCGCCTTGTGGATGTTCTGCAGGACCGCAGGAGGACAGAGCCCCCCTGCAGTGTATCTGCAACCGCCCTCCCCCGCCACAAAGTCCCATACCCCCCTCACTGAAAATAATCAGGAGGAGAGGCGGCCGGGGACGTGAATACTGTCACTGCACCACAGCACAGTGCTCAAGTACCCAAAAGCTCTCATACCCTATATTTGCCGAAGTCCTTCACTTCCAGACTCACAGTAGTCCCAATCCCAGTCCCATCCCCTAACTGTCTACTTAATTAATAAAAATGCTTTGCTGTTAATTACTGTTTCCGTTATGTTTTTTCAAAGAAGACTGTGTTCGAATGGGGGGCGTGGGGAAGGGGGTGGTTAATTGCATAGGACAGTCACCTTTCCCAGGGTACAGACACGGGGGCAGGATCAGCAGCGGGTCACACACACGGTGCAGTCAGTAGGCAACCTGGTCGGTTTTTGGAGGTGGTTTCCAGGATCTGTGTGGGCGGGGGAGATGTGACTTTGCAGCGGGGGAGGGCGGTTACAGATTTTATACAGCGGTCCTTGTCCTGGACCGCTGAGTCACGCAGCTGAGGAATCTGTATCCGTCCTCCTCCACCACAAGGTCACATATCCGCCCGCACACAGAATTCCATAAAGAGGGATGGCAGGCTCCGTTGAAAGAAGCATTCCGGCACTGCGGACCGCTCTAGGAGCAGGAGCCTGTCATTCCTTGAGTTTAGAGGCGGTCTTTACATCACCGCACACCCTACCCAGCACAGCCTGCGTCCCAGTTTCAACCCTTTCACGAACAGTCATGAATAAAGAAACCTTTGTTAAGTAATAATGGGACATGTATTTTATTTTTACACGTGTGCTGGAAGTGGGGGTAACGGGGTGAACGGGGTATGTAACCGAAGAGGAGAGTCAACAGTAACTGGGTAAAGAAACAGGGGCAGGTTCAGCTTCTCTGTAAAGAAACTGAACAGTCACAGGTCACGCTGCTCGCTGCTCGCTGGTATTTGAAGAGTTCCTTGTCGCTGTCCCAGGCGCCTGTATAGGGCTTCATGAGCAAGTGCATTAGCGGGCAGGCTGGGTCCCCGAGGATGACTATAGGCATCTGCACATCCACAACAGTTATTTCCTGGTCCGGGAAGAAACTACCTTCCTGCAGGCGTCTGAGCAGCCCACAGTTCATGAAAACACACACATCATGAACCTTGCCCGGCCACCCGCCGTTGATGTTTGTAAAACGTCCCCTATGGTCCCCCAGTGCTTGCAGCACCATTGAAAAGTAGCCCAATTTCTCAGCAGCTGACTGTGGAAGACGTGGACGATAAAGTGCGAGGAGGAGAAAACGGCGATGATCGCAGCGGGCTCCGTGCTTGCAGTGCTGTGGCGCCCGCGCTGTCACTGACCAGAAAAGTGCACGAACAGATTGCCCGCAGGCGCTTTCCCGGAGGGAGGGAGGGAGGTTGTGATTGACGGTTCAATGACGACACTTACCCAAAACCACCCTCGACACATTTTTTCCCCCAGCAGGCATTGGGGGCTCTACCCAGCATTCCAATGGGCAGCGGGGAGTGCGGGAACTGTGGGATAGCTTCCCACAGTGCACCGCTTCCAAAGTCGATGCTGGCCCCGTGAATGTGGACTCAGAAATTCGAATTAGTGTATTTAGTATGGATACACAAATTCGACTTCATAAGGTCGAATCCACAAATTCGAACTAAGTTGATTCGAAATAGTCTTGTAGTGTAGACAAGGCCTAAGTTCCATAACCTCCTCTCCCAGACGTCCTAGAATGTGAGGTGAGGAAGCTCCATTATCCCTTGAACTCAACTCCAAGGGATGGTTCATGGAGCAGAAAGCTCTCATTCCCATAGCTCTGCTTGCTAGACAGTGCAATTGTAGTAAGCTATGTGTCCTTGCTCCTCCTCACCATGTTATCAGGCTCTTAGACCCGGGTTATCTTTGCTATTCATTGCTGTCTCTGTTCACTGTTTGTTAGCATAATAAAAATGCATGGATTGAGGACAAGAGGCTCTTGTGGGGGTTTAGTTTACAGGGCAGTACATGCAAAAAAGGGGGGCAGCTTGGTAAGGAACAACACACACAACTGTCACATCAGTGTTGAATCATTCATGAAACTGGTTTTCAAAGCCTCTCGGAGACGCAGTGCGCCCCAATGTGCTCTTGCCCTGGTGTCTGGCTGCTCAAAATGGGCTGCAGGCAATCTGCCTCAATCGCCCCTGCCCCTCCAAAAACATTTGCCCCTTACTTTCACAGATATTATGGAGCACACCGTGAGCAGCAACAACAATGGGAATATTGCTTTCACTGAGGTTTGGGAAGAAATTCCTTCTTGCAGCTTTCTGAAGAGACCAGAGTTCCTAAAGATGTGCACATCATGTACCTTTCCTGACCATCCCACGTTGATGTCGGTGAAACAGGCTTTGTGATCCACTAGCACTTGCAACACCATTGAGAAGTACCCCTTCCGGTTTATGTACTCTTTGGCAAGGTGGTCTGGTGCCAAGATAGGGATGTGTGTTCCATCTATCGCCTCACCACAGTTAAGGAACCCCATCGTGGCAAAGCCATCCACTATGTCCTGCACATTTCCCAGAGCCACTACCCTTCTTAGCAGAAGTGAATTGATTGCCCTAGCTAATTGGTAGATTTACCCACTCCAAACTGATTCCTGACTGACTGGTAGCAATCTGGCATTGCAAGCTTCCACAGGGCTATCGCCACTTGCTTCTCAAGTATCAGAGCAGGTCTCATTTTGGTACTGCACTTTAGGGCTGGGGAAAACAATTCGCAAAGTTCCATGAAAGTGGCCTTACACATTCAAAAGTTATGCAGCCACTGCTCCTCATCCCATACCTGCATAACTATGCAGTCCCACCAGTCTGTGCTTGTTTCCCGGGCCCAGAAGCAGCATTCCACTGTGCCAACAAGCCCGGCTGCCACTGCCAGCATGTGCGAATTGCTCCATTCCATGGCTTCCAGCATGGCTATTTGTGTGGCATCACATTCTTTTGCATGGCGGCTCCTGGCTAGGCTCTGCCAATATCACAGGATGATGCTTGAGGTGTTTGCAACGCTCACAAAAACAGTGGACAGCTTAGCGGGGTCCATGCTTCCCATGCTATGGCTATAGGCACAAAAATAATTGTTTACGATTGCCTTCAGGGACAGAGGGATGGTGAGAAGGAGGGAGGAGGCAAGTGCATCATGGGAGGCTGATGATATGTACCCAAAACAACTTGCGAAAATGTTTTTGTCCAATCAGGCATTGGGAGCCTAACCCAGAATTCCAACTGGCAGCAGGAACTGTGGGATAGCTGCCCACAATGCAGTGCTCTGTGAGTCAATGCTAGCCATGGTAGTGAGGATGCGCTCCGCTGACAGAATATGCATAGTGGAGACATGCACCTTCGACTTTGTAAAATCAGAGGCTAAATGTTGACTTAAATAAATTCGAGCTAATTTTGTAGTGCAGACATGCCCTTGGTCTGCAGTTAGGGGTCTATTCCTAGCAGAGGGAGTCCAAGTACAGCCAAAGAAGTGTGTAACCATACAGCCAGCAGACCACGGATAATGCACAGCAGAAAAAAAATTCCCTGTGGAAAAGATGTCCAGTATGTTTGAAGTCTAAAAGGATACTAGAAAAATGGCATCTTTTGTGGGCAATGTTAGTGAGCCACAATTACTGCAGCAATGTGGGAACATTTTTTCCTACCCCGTTGAGGATAGCAGATTGATATCGGTTTCATCAGTGACATCAGGGAAGTGGAAAGTCAGTAGCACAGTTTGTTGCTGCTTTAAAGAAATTGTGAGAGCATTGCCAGTTTGGACAAACATTAAATGATGTTCTGCATAGCCAATTTGTCTCTGGATTATGCAATGACCGGGTCCAGAAGAAGTTATTGACAGTCCAGCGCTTACATTCAAGAAAGCTGTTGAGGTAGCAGGTGCAATAGAGATGGCAAAGAAAGATTCTCTGGAATTTAGTGTAAACCAAGAACTTCACCTCATGCATTGGAAAGACAGACGACCATGGGAATTTAAAGAATGTCTCTGTGGCCATTATGTGCAAACTACACATGCTGAGAAGGATTGCTGGGCACCTCAAGTTATTTGCAGAAAGTGCCAGAAGGAAGGTGTAGCAATGCGAGGACTCACCACCACGGCGCCTCCTGCTGGTCCTCCAGGGACTTAGCTCTCCAGCTCCAGAGCACCCTCTGCTGGCCGATGTCCCACTTGCCGCTGGCCCCTGTGTCCCTCCCAGACCCTGGTGGCCCTTTACCTTGGGTGCTGCCCCCTGGCAGTACCCCCACTCTCTGAGTCTCCCCACCCCTCAGGGGGAACCCCCAAACTCTATCCCACCTTGCCTCAGTGGCTACTGCCAGCCATCATCTAGCCCCCGCTCACTGGGGCAGACTGCAGTCTAATCCACTCACCACTGGCAAGGAGGGTTTGGACCCGCTGCCTTTCCTAACCCTGGGCAGTACCTGTTTCCCAGGCTGGAGCTCCCCAGCTCCTCTGGCCTTCCCCCAGCCCTGCTTCACTCCAGGTACCTTCCTCAGCTCCCAGGCAGCTCAGTCCTTCTCTCTCCAGCAAGAGAGAGACTCTGGCTCACAGCCTTTTATAGGGCCAGCTGTGGCCTGATTGGGGCATAGCCCCAGCTGTGGCTGCTTTCCTAATTAGCCTACCCTGTTGGGTCCCCAGACCAGCCCTTTCCCAGGGCTGCTTTAACCCCTTCAGGGATGGAGCGGGGTAACCGCCCCACTACAGAAGGACACATCGCTGTGACCTGTCTCACAGTTCAAATCAGCAACATACAGTAACCATACATCCAAGAAGACACCTATGATGACTGAACCTGAGAAAGGATTGATGTTGGGAATTCATAATGTGGAAGAAGACAAGATCTCTAGTGACACTGACCATGACTTAGCATTACATGTGTTATCAGAAGATGGAGTCAGAGATGGCATCTGGGTTATACCCTTGATCCAAGGAGTTCATACAAGAATGGAGCTTGATACCGGAGCTGCTGTTTCACAGATTTCTTCATCTATCTATTACCAGACTTTGTCACAAGTTCACCTTGAAGAAACTTCCATGGTTCTGAAGACTTATACCGGAGAAAAGTTAGCCAGTTTGGTTTACCATTACAGTGGGAGAGTGATAATGGACCTCGATTCTGTTCTGAAGAATTTCAGAGGTTCCCAGCTTCAAATGGAATGCAGCACAGAGAGTCAACATCTTGCTACAAATGGATGAGCAGAATTCTTTGTACAAGCACTTATGTATGCCTTAAAAGCTAACAAGTCTATTCTAAGTTAGCAGTAGTTAGGTAATTTCTTGCTTGTTTACAGGAACACACCAAGTGCTACCACCCAGGATCTTTGAACTCTTTTTTTGAAGTGATCTTTGTGTACCTGTTGGGACCTGTTACATCCTGCTGTTGCCTTACATGTAGCTAAATCCCAGGCTATGCAAATTGATCGATGACATGAGTCTCATAATAATTCTTATCAAGTCAGAGACTTATTGGGGATTCATAACTATGGTTATGGAATGAAATGGGTACCTAGAGAACTTGTAAAATGCATGGGACCTGTTTTGTTTGTGGTAAAACTATCTGACGGTATTTTATGGAAACAACATATTGACCAGTTGCAGCCTCGACTAGTATTGGAGTGCAGGGATGTTCCAGTAGATCTTTCTGTTCCTCCAATCAAATCTTCTTTAATTAAAATTCCTAATTTTTAATAACTTGGTGGAAGAAACTTTGGTATAAAATCCAGTTGATTCCTTACCACTGACTATTCCTGTTGTTCAGGACAGTGCTGCACCACCATCACCATGTTTTCCCAAGAGAGTGTGAAAACCAGTTGTGTGCCTGAATTTATAAATTGTTTAGTTAGTGAGTTGCTATTCCAGGGAAAAATAATCACTTGCAATTTAAGAGTCCACCCACAGCTCTTAGTTAGGTTATATGTTTATTGTAAACAATAATGTTTATATGTTTGAAAAGCTTTTTTTATAGTAGGGTGGCGGAATGTGATGTCTTGTCCCTTTAAGGGTTGAGCACAACTCCCTTCCCAGTGAAAAGCCTCCCTTTCATGTTAGTTTCAGTTTTGCAGCTAGAACAATAAAGCAAGCACAGCAGACAGCTGTGTGTCCAATAGCTCCCTCTATGTCTGTCTATCTCCTTCTCTGCTGGCTCCAGAAATATAACATGTATCTTCATGTCTCCATCACATAGGGATCAACGGGTAGTGATCAATGGTTCGATGTCTAGTTGGCAGCCGGTATCAAGCAGAGTACCCCAGGGGTCAGTCCTGAGGCCGGTTTTGTTCAACATCTTTATTAATGGTCTGGATGATCAGTAAGTTCACAGATGACACTAAGCTGCGGGGGAAGGTAGATATGCTGGAGGGTGGGGATAGGGTCCGGAGTGACCTAGACAAATTGGGAGACTGGGCCAAAAGAAATCTGATGAGGTTCAACAAGGACAAGTGCAGAGTCCTGCACTTAGGAAGAAAGAATCCCATGCACCGCTACAGGCTGGGGACCAACTGGCTAAGCAGCAGTTCTGCAGAAAAGGACCTGGGGATTACAGTAGATGAGAAGCTGGATATGAGCAGTGTGCCCTCGTTGCCAAGTAGGCAAACAGCATATTGGTCTGTATTAGTAGGAGCATTGCCAGCAGATCAAGGGAAGTGATTATTCCCCTCTATTTGACATTGGTGAGGCCACACCTGGAGTACTGCATCCAGTTTTGACCACCCGGCCCCCCTTGAAGGGATGTGGACAAATTGGAGAGTCCAGCAGAGGGCAACAAAAATGATTAGGGGGCTGGTGCACATGACTTACAAGAAGAGGCTGAGGGAACTGGGGTTATTTAGTCTGCAGAAGAGAAGAATGAGGGGGGATTTGATAGCAGCTTTCAACTACCTGAAGGGGGGTTCCAAAGAGGATGGATCTAGGCTGTTCTCAGTGGTGGCAGATGAGAGAACAGGAAGCAATGGACTCAAGTTGCAGTGTGGGAGGTCTAGGTTGAGTATTAGGAAACACTATTTCATTAGGAGGGTAGTGAATTACTGGAATGGGTTACCTAGGGAGGTGGTGGAATCTCCATCCTTAGAGGTTTTTAAGGCCCGGCTTGACAAATCCTTTGCTGGGATGATTTAGTTGGTGTTGGTCCTGCTTTGAGCAGGGGTTGGACAAGATGACCTCCTGAGGTCTCGTCCAACCCTAATATTCTATGATTCTGTGATTCTCTGTTTTGTTTCTAGGCATGAAGTAAGCAGTGTGTGAAGTCAGGCAACAATCTTAATGATGATTGAGCACTATTAACCCTAGTCCTTATGATGGGGCCAGATTGTACGGCCAGAGATCCATTCAGTGCTCGATGCACAGAGTTCCCCTCCTCTGTGTGGAAGGAGGGTTCTGATGCCTCTGTGGCCCTGTCTGAGAACCCTGCTGAGTTCTCTTTGCATGGTCTGGGGTCTACAACGGTGGTTCTCAAACTTTTGTACTGGTGACCCCTTTCACGTAGCAAGCCTCTGAGTGTGACCCCCCTAATAAATTAAAAACACTTTTTTATATATTTAACACCATTATAAATGCTGGAGGCAAAGGGGGTTTGGGGTGGAGAGATTGACAACTTGTGACCCCCCATGTAATAACCTCACGACCCCCTGAGGGGTCCCGACCCCCAGTTTGAGAGCCCCTGGTCTACAAGATCAAAGAAGTGGAGCAGGAGAAGGAGGGTGCAGGTCAAAGGTGTGGGAGTTACAAATCTTTCCTCCACCTGAAGCCCCAGAGAACTCACATGGAAATGTTAACAAAACTCCAGGGTGGAAATTCCATCCTACAGGGGACAACTGCAGTAAGGGAGGGTCTCTGGCATCATGGAACAAGGGGACCAGTGGAGCTTCTGTGGGCTACACGGCCTTAGTATGGATGGTTATGGCCTCCCACAGATCCCCTTGGGAACCACCAAGCTTGGGGTTGGGCCCCATGTTATTTATCGCATTGAAGCAACTCCACAGCAGTATGCTTCAGGAGACTTCAATTTCCTCTTCAAAGTCCCCTCTATCGTTTCCTGCAGGAGGGGACAAATTGGCCAACTAACCTCCAATTAATATATAACCTCCAAATATATAAACTCCAATTAATTGGTCAGCTGAGCAACAAAGAGAGCAAGCCTTAGGTGTCACTGTGTGCTGCAAAGTGGATTATACTGAATAAAAAAAGAATCAAGACAAGGCTGTTACAAGTTATCTTATTAAACCCAACCTTCCGAACCTTTTAGCGTATTGCATTTCCATTACCAAGCTGATGAATGATCTTAGAGGAAACTTCAGCTCCAAACTCGTTCTGTTAATATCTTTACTTTTAATTGTATATTGCAGCCCTGGGCAACTTTATATGAGAGTGGAGCCAGAATTAATGGCAAGTAATACAACTTCTCTGTGCTTTCACACACTTTGGATTTTTACCACTTTATTACTATTTTAGTAATATCCGTACATCTGAGATGAAGCCCAGCTAGCTTGTACAGCTGGGTATGTACCCCGTCTTTTACCTAGCTGTGGGGCTGTATAAAAGGAGATAACAAGCAAGACATAGGTGGATTGTACCTGTGGAGGATAATGAACTGAGTGGAGTTGAGATGGTGATATATTGTATCCAGTGGGGGACGAATTTTGAACTGGGAGGAGGTGATGTCAGAGTCCAGATTAATGCATTAAACGGTATCAGTAGGCTTAGCAGAATTTGATTTTTATTGTTTTATAATTTTGATGGAAAATATGTTTATTTTTAAGTATTTTTAAAATGTTTATCTATTTAAATGTTCACAGTTGCTGGAAATTATGGGGGAGTGATACAATAATTATTTAATAGACCTTGAGATCCAAAAAAGTGAACGTTTTATAACAGTTAAAACACAAATCATCAACATCATATGTCAAAACATACCAAGTAAATATCCTTAACTCAAATTCTAATAAGATCTCAAGCAGCATTTTTCTTACTTTACCTAGCTGTAAATTTCTATTATTATCGAGGAACATTTTTTTCTTTGGTTTGTACGTGAGTAGTGAAATTGACATTTACCACCATTTACCGATGAAAATCTAATCCTATGTCTCAGATATTAATCGTCTTAGGGAACAATGAGACACAGGTGAGAAGCCTTTGCAAGAGGATCCTACTGAGCATTTTATGTCTGGCTAGATTGCGCCTTGGCCCATACAACCGCTCAAGGGATTGAAAATTCCTCTGACCTCCCTGCATGAGGTACTTGGAGCCTGGGACTGAGCAGGGAGGAGTGTGTCCACAGTGTGAGCTCGCTGACTTTCCTTCCTGAGCAGGTAGGCAGGAAAATGAATGGAGCTCTGGCTCCCCTCCCCGTCTCCTTGCTCTGGCACCCAGGATGTGGTAATTTGCTGATGGTATAGGCCAGCAGCAAGTTACCAATCACCCATCCCAGAAGCAAGGAAGAAGCAGGAGGGACATGGTGATGCAGAGATGTGGTTTTGAGGCACAATGCTTCCTGTGTTAGTGCAATTTACACACCACTCTTTCCTCAAGGTTGCTCCTTAAGTCACTGTCTAGTCCTTACTTATTTTTTAGTGCTCTGTTCTGCTCTGTCTTCAAATGAAAACAAACAAGCAACATGGCCTCCTGAACAAACCACCACCACTCTTAGATCCCGGTAATCTGTAGAGCTAATTGAGCTACTTATTTCAAATAACATTTGTTACAAATGTGGCTCTTTTCTGGTTAGCAAGCAGTTCACAAACTGATTGTGATTTCTGGGAAATCATTTGTGATTCCCAAGTGCTGGCCAAATAGTTAACATGAAGAATTCTCAGCATTTGGGGATTTGTCAGCTGTTTTGCATACACTGTTCATTGTTCACTAGTTGTGTTATGAGACCTAAGTCATGTGATATTGCTTCTCCTCCCTGATTGGATGACAAATTTTGTAAGCAGGAGAAAAACAAAATAACAGAACTGTCAGTATAAAACAACCATTAATGTTAACACTGATGAAAATGTGCGCATTTGTGAACATTTTCACAAATACCTATGCGGCCCTGAGAATACTTGTGAATAATAATACTCACAAACCCCAGTGAACTTGAACGTGGCCCTTTATTTATGAAAATATTCCTGAAACAGTTTTCTTACTAATCAACCAAGTGGAGATAGAAAAGCCTTATCACAATCCAGTCCCTGACATAGTCTGTATCTGTATCTCTGTAGCACATATTTTCTTGTTCTTATTCAATAGAAAGTCCATATAAAGGAAAAATAAATTCAAAAATTGGAGACTTTCAAAGTCAACAAGGGGATTTAGTCACTAATAACTCCCTTTAAAATGAATCAGAACTGTGTGTCTAAATCCCCTCGTCCGCTTTTAAAATAATCACCCTAAAAGTTTTTAATGTCTATAAAATTGCACGAATATTTCCAATAGCCCTGCTGAGAGTCTTGTCCTGGGAATTTTCATTCAACACTCTCTTCTGTTTCTCCCCTTTCGTGGTCCCTCTTGGCATTCCCTTGATGTGCCACGTGATGTTTTTTCTTAGATACAGCAGCTTCACATCACATTAGCCCAAGTTTAGGGGTGATCAATTGATGTTGTAGAGAGACGTAAGGCCTTTCTGCAGCCCCACAATCAGATCCACTTCTCAGTTCATCGGGTAAAGGTCAGGCATGAGTTAGTGAGGAAAAACTCTATGACATGTTGGCCTGATAGCATTACTACAACTTATGCTTCGGCCTGGGGTTAGTGGTATGTCAACTGTGCAACTCTGTTCACAGAAGCGAAAGAGCAATAATGAGATTAGCTATTATGAAGTAAAGACTGTATGTAACATAGAGGTTGGTAAATCAGCATTGGCAATGAGTTTGTAGATTTTTTATTTAAACTGGGGTATTCTGATGCCACTGCTCCAACTAAGAAGTGCAGATAAAGACTTGTACATGTGGGTTGAGGTATGTTAGTTTTGTTGTTGCAATCAGGCCTCTGCAAAGCCATCCCATGTGAAATGGGCTGGATCATCCCTTCTGCAGAAAAACTCACAGTGGTTTCAGTGGTTTCAGTGGTTTCAGTGAACCACTGAGCCCACCACCAAACCCCACTGATCTCTTAGGAGCTACACAGATCCCAGAGGGAATAGTAGGAGGCCAGGATGATGTGTACAAAGTCCATGTGCCTCTGCTGTAACGCTGGGCCCCAACAGCTCTGGCCCCAGTCCCTTGCAGGGCAGTTTTGTTGAAGACATGCTGCCAGCATATTCCCCTAGCCACAGTGCCTCTGGATGGGGGAACCCTGTCATGAAGGGAGTTCCATGTTAAAAACGATACAGCCTCAGGTTGTGTTATTTCTTCCTGGTAAACTCCACTGGGCTGATAAGGCACCAATGTATATCTGACCGTGACCTGTGACTCCTCCTGAGTGTGCCCAGTACCCTTCTGTCCACAGAGGCCTTTGCAGGGTCAGTGGCAAGGGGAAGTTTCTGTCATGGAGACAGCTTAGGGAGTGCTAGCAGTGAGCAGTCATTTTGTCCTCATGAGTTCCTTGTGCCCTCTCCCGACAGGTGTACCCACACAAGGGCCTGTTGCAACCTGCCCCTCAGCAAATTATATCCATCCCTTCTCCTTTATCCACTGTTTGTTAGCCCCTAAAAAACCTTCTAACAGGTGAGAAGCCTGATTCAACCTTATCGAAGCTATGCTGCATTGTCCCTATCCCATCAAACTCATCTCCACACTTTCCGGCTCTGCCTATAAAGGTGTTAGCGGCTGGTACCGGAACAACTGAAAAGATGAGTTCAGCCTGGCATTGAGCACTCTCCAGTCCTCAGATGTAGCAGGGGCTGTTAATGGAGTGTGAAAACTCAGACAGGTCAAGCCTTAGTTCTTTCACAACTCTCAGGTGAACAGACGATCTGGTCCTTGTGTTTCATTGCAATTTAGCTTCTCCAGATGCTCCTCGTTCTTTATAACAAACATGACCATGGCTTGGCGCAGTGGTTCTCACACTTATTTGATTGCGCCCCTCTTCCTTGTGTCTGTAGCTGTTTAGGCCTCCCTCCCACCACATACGCCGATAAAAACAAATCAATATGCAACTCTCACTAAATATGCAGAACACTAAGGCATTGATTCAAACAGAGCCATTTAAGTACAGTAACGTTAATATTAAGTGAGATACTTCCTACTACCATCACACTGTTGGTATTAGTGTGATGGGGGCACAGCTTCTTTTTTTTTTTCTGGAAGCCGAGAAATTCCACGAATTGCACGAATGAGCCAATGAGCCATTGTAATAAGAGCAAAAGCAAAACTGTGGTCAATGCTTACAATTAAATGTGCACACCGCGTCGTAGCAAACGGATTAACGTACAGATGGCAACGACTTTGTATAAGGCTATGCAAGCTTAACAGAAATCCATCAATATGCACAGCGCCATCTGAAGACCTGATATGTTGGGAGGAATCCACTTTGCTAGTTATTCATTGCTGTGGGTAAAATGTGTGCAGGAAGCTTTTTTTCCCTAAAGCTTTTCATGCACACACACACAAATACATTCCATTCCCCCACTGAGGGGCCCACCCATCAGTTTGAGAACCTCTGGCTTAGAGTATAGGCAATGGTTCCTATCAGGAGCTGTCACTTTATTCTGGCTTCATAACATATTCCTGATACTGCTTTTGACAAGATGTTCAGTTCCTCAGAAGTGTAAAGCCCTCTTGAGCCATGCAACGGGGTGTTGAGTTAGTCTCTTAATCCACCCTTTGCTCAGATATTGGAGCCCTGCCTGGAAATGCTGTCCTAGTCCTTCTGACTCACAATGGACCTGTGGTGTGTTAACTCCACCCCAGGGAGCGGGAGTGGGTCTATGGGAGAGAGAACTAGGGCTGGGAACAGAGAAGCCCTAGAGAGAAACACTAGGAAGTGTCTAACTTTTGAGGAAAAGGCAAGGGAGCCTGGGTATGGTTCTGTGCAAGAAGAGGTTAAAGACGCAATCTGTTTACAGATCCAAAGCACCCTGCCAGGATCCTCTTCTCACTAGGCCTGTGAACACGACAGGGATACACATGGGCTGCCGGCGGGAGGTCTGTGCACCAGCTGGAGCTACCTTGCAATCCATATTCAAGAGAGTGGGATGCCTGCAAAGTGAACCCCTGCAACATTCCTCACTTCTCAGTGCGTTCAGAGAGCACAGCCATCCTTTAGATGTTATAGAAAGGGAAGGAGAAGAAATAGAAACAGAAGGATGTTCCGGGAAAAGACATCAGCTATATAGCTATGGGGAGCTCTGCTGTGGGTGGTTTATTTTGTTGCAAGGATGCCAGCTGTGTAAAGCAGAATTTGGCTCTGCATTTGTAGGCAAAGGTAAAGTTTCATTGTTGTTTTGTTTTACATTTATACACCAGCAAAACTATAAAATCATTCTTACATGTGGGAAAAACTTGTCTTTCAAGAGACCAAAAAAGAGCTGCAATGTGTCTCTCTTCAGCCCTCTGCAGTACTTTATGCCTCTTATACCATGGAGGATTGTACTTCTACCAGTTTAAAAATAAATGCCTCGATTCCTAAGAAATTCACCTTGGAAATGATATAGAAATTTAATAGAGTTCTGTTGAAATTACTCAGAAAACCTACAGCAGTAAATGGAGAACGTTATCCCTTTTACAGGATTTTTGAGTCACTCCACACAATTTTATAGCACGGATATAATTTTTTTGTTAAATGCTACAGGATGGTGCTTTACTTATGCTATCTTCAAGGATGTATATAAATAAATAATGCAGATATCCTATCCCCTAGAACAGAAGCGTCATTGAGTCCAGCCCCCTGCCTTCACTAGCAGGACCAAGACTGATTTTGCCCCAGATCCCTAAGTGGCCCCCTCAAGGATTGAACTCACAACCCTGGGTTTAAGCAGGCTAATGCTCAAGCCACTGAGCTATCCCAATGCTGAACTATTGTTTATGGGAAAGTGGGGCCGCCCAGTGGTCTGTACTGGGGGGGCCAGTGCTGTTCAACATATTCATAAATTATCTGGAAAAAGGGGTGAACAGTGAAGAGGCAAAACTTGCAGAAGATACAAAATTACTTGAGACAGTTAAGTCCAAAGCTAACAGCAAAGGGTTACAAAGGGATTTCACAAAACTGGGTGACTGGGTGACAAAATGGCAGCTGAAATTCAGTGTTGATAAGTGCAAAGTAATGCACATGGCAAAGTATAATCCCAGCTATTCATACAAAATAATGGGGTCTAAATTTGCTGTTACCTGTCAAAAAAGAGATCTTGGAGTCATTGGGGATAGTTCTCTGAAAACATCTGCTCAGTGTGCAGCAGCAGTCAAAAAAGTGAACAGAGTGTTAGGAACCATTAGGAGAGGGATAGCTAAGACTGAGACTGTTCTGCTCAGAAATAAGATGACCGAGGGGAGATATGATAGAAGGCTATACAATCATGACTGGTATGGAGAAAGTGAATAAGGAAGTGTTATTTACTCCTTCACATAACACAAGAACTAGGGGTCACCCGATAAAATTAATAGGCAGCAGGTTTAAAACAAACAAAAGGCAATACTTCTTCACACAATGCAGACAAACTGTAGAACTCATTGCCATGGGGATGTTGCAAAGGTTAAAGTATAACTGGGTTCAAAAAGTAATTAAATAAGTTCAGGGAGAATGGGTCTAACAATTATTAGCCAATATGATCAGGGCTGCAACCCTATGCTCTGGGTGTCCCTATACATCCAACTGCCAGAAGCTGGGACTGGACAACAGGGGATGGATCACTCATAATTTCCCTGTTCTGTTCATTTCCTCTGAAGAATCTCACAGTGGCCACAGTCAGAAGATAGGATACTGGGCTAGATGAACCATTGGTCTGATGCAGTATGGCCATTCCAATGTTCGCGTGTATAAAGCTATTGCTAAAAGTCTTGTTGTTTATTTTTCCTCTCCTGGTTCCCTCTCTCCAGCTTGATGCCTTTAGAAATATTTACTCACCTAATTATCAGACTCCTGCCCTCTAGGACATTCAATCTATCCATAGTACTTGGGACAGTTATAAGAACTGGCTAATGTGACAGATCATAGAACAAGGGCCTGATTTTTATCTTGCACTAGTGTAAATTAGGAGTGACTCCATTGATGATGGTGGAGTTCGTGATATCAGTAAAACCAGATAGGCTGTGTTAATAGTTCAGCTTCATTTTCTTCAAACCAGTCCTTTTTTGATGGTCTCTTTCCCAAAATGTAGCTAAAGCTGTTTCATAGATTGTTGTTAAATCTTCCCAAAATTCCTCTCCTTTTTCTGGTAATGGCTTCCCATGCATGCTAAGTTCAAAAGCCTTCACAAACTCCTGGCATTTCCTTTGGTTTCTGGTGTTAATAGCATTGGTTTGCGGCTTGCTCCTAGGTTTTGCTCTATGTAGTTTCTTGGCTGTAATCTTCACTTTGCTAATAATCAAGGAGCGGTCAGTGTCACAACCAGCACTATGGAACGTGCGAGCATTCTGCACTAAGGGTAGGTCTTTCCTCCTGACGATAACAAGGTTTAATGGTGCCAGTGGCCTGATCATGGATGTCACTCCTCTTCCTCTCCCTCTCTCTCTCTCTCTCTCGGGGACAAAGCACACCACACACCACACCCAGGAGATGTGTGGGTTACACAAGCACTCCCACTTAACTCACAGCACTTCAATATGTTTATAGTGAAATCACATATACATTTATTTAACAAAGAGATTCAAATAGTAGCTAGTAGAAGTACTGGAAACAACTGGTTACATATAAAATTAAGTCATAACACACACTCTAGAACCTAGACTTAATCAACAAGATACTCATATATCTAATAAAGTGTTTCTCACCCCAAATCCCTGCAGCACTTTACAGCCAGAATGGTGGCGACCCTTCTTTCATGATACATGCATGCTCTAATGCCTGGTCTACACTAGGCGTTTAAATCGGTTTTAGGAGCCTAAAACCGATTTAACGCCACAACCGTCCACACTAGGAGGCACCTTATATCGATTTTAATGGCTCTTTAAATCGGTTTCTGTACTCCTGCCCGACGAGAGGAGTAGCGCTAATATCGGTATTAACATATCGGAATAGGGTTAGTGTGGCCGCAATCGACGGTATTGGCCTCCGGGAGCTATCCCACAGTGCACCACTGACCGCTCTGGACAGCATTCTCAACTCGGATGCACTGGCCAGGTAGACAGGAAAAGCCCCGCGAACTTTTGAAATTCATTTCCTGCTTCCCCAGCGTGGAGAGCTCATCATCACAGGTGACCACGCACAGCTCATCAGCACAGTTAACAATGCAGTCTCCTGAGAATCGAAAAAGAGCCCCAGCATGGACCGCTCGGGAGGTAATGGATCTGATCGCTATATGGGGAGAGGATTCAGTGCTAACAGAACTGCGTTCCAAAAGACGAAATGAAAAAGTATTTGAAAGAATTTCTAAGTCTATGACGGATAAAGGCCACAGCAGGGACTCCGTGCAGTGCAGAGTGAAAGTTAAGGAGCTCAGACAAGCCTACCAGAAAACCAAAGAAGCAAACGGAAGGTCCGGGGCAGGTCGAAAAACATGCCGCTTCTATGCTGAGCTGCATGCAATTTTAGGGGGCTGCGCCACAAGTACCCCACCCCTGACCGTGGATTCCGAGGTGGGGGTTGTAATCTCTGCCATGTCAGACGGGGAAGATGAAGATGAAGAAGAGGAGGAAGACCTCGCAGAGAGCACACAGCACTCCGTGACCCCCAGCAGCCAGGAGCTTTTTATCACCCTGACGGAATTACCCTGCTCCCAGCCCTCACAAGCAACTATTCCAGAGAATGACGCCATGGAAGGGAGCTCTGGTGAGTGTACCTTTGCAAATAGCAAACAGTGTTTTTTAAGCAAGCCTTTTTTAATGATTGATTTGCCCTGAGGACTTGGGACGCATTCGCAGACAGTATAGTTACTTAGAAAAGTTTGTTAACATGTCCGGGGATTGAGAGGAAATCCTCCAGGGACATCTCGATGAAGCGCTCCTGTAGGTACTCCAGAAGCCTTTGCAGAAGGTTTCTGGGCAAAGCATCCTTGTTCCGCCCACCATGGTAGGACACTTTACCATGCCATGCATGTAGCAAGTAATCAGGTATCATTGCGTGGCAAAGCATAGCGGCGTATGGTCCCGGTGACTGCTGGCATTCAAGAAGCATGCGCTCTTTATCTTGTTCTGTTATCCTCAGCAAAGTGATATCGTTCAGGATAACCTGGTTAGAAATCAGGAATTTAAGTAAGGGGGGGTGGCCATTTTTCTACTGGGTTCGTGGAATGCAGCAGCTTAAAAAAAAACACTTTCCTGCACGTAGCGAAGCGGGGGGAGGAGAGGAGTGAAATGCCGATGATCTTTTCTGTTTGGTCACCGGCGAGGCGATCTTCCCCAAGCTACCGGACAAGCAGTGGGTGGGGGGGAGGGGGAAGGTTGTTGATTAGCAGGGAGCTAGCGTGGTATTAGCCATGCGTTGGGGGGGGAGGGGTAAATCACTGAGACAGTGGCTTACCATGGCCGCATGCAAGCTGAATCCTGATGCCTGGACCTGTGTCTGAGATCTGTAACCCAAGAGTTGCAAGCAGGCACTATTAAGATGAAAAATGCGACCTTGTAGGGAAATCACATGTGCTATGTAAGGTGAATAGTGCTTTTCACTGTGAAAGAGTATAACCATTGTTCTGTAAAATGTATCTTTCTAAATATTTATCTCCCTCATGCAGCTGCAAATATTTCAAGCGTCCCTCCTCCATCCCAAAGGCTAGCACAGATAAGGCGGAGGAAAAAGAAGACGCGAGATGAGATGTTCTCGGATATTATGGAAGTTACACGCAATGAAAGAGCTCATCTGAATGAGTGGAAGGACGTGGTTTCAAATTACAGGAAAGAGGCCAGTGAACGTGCGGACAGGAGGGATGAACGTGAGGACAGGAGGGACAACCGAGATGAGAGGTGGCGGCAGGAAGACCGGCAGGAAAATCAGCGGTGGCGGCAGGAAGATCAGCGGTGGCGGGATGCAACTCTGGGGCTGCTGCGTGATCAAACTGACATGCTCCGGCGTCTTGTGGAGCTTCAGGAACGGCAGCAGGATCACAGAGTGCCGCTGCAGCCCCTGTATAACCACCCTCCCCCCTCACCATGTTCCTTAGCCTCCTCACCCAGACGTGTAAGAACGCGTGGGGGGAGGCTCCGTGCACCCGCCCACTCCACCCCCGTGGACAGCCCAACCAGAAGGATGTCGTTACTCTGAATTTTATTTTTTTAATGGCCTTCTCCATCCCTCCTTTCCTCCTCCCAAAGCACACCCTTACTTCTCTCCCTCTTTTTATAATGAATCAATAAAGAATTCATGCTTTTTAAATGAGTGACTTTATTTGCATAAGTAAGCTGTACTCGAAGGGGGAGGGGGAGTTGCTTACAGGGACTGAGTCAATCAAGGGGGTTGGGTGTTCATCAACAAACACAGCAGTCACACTGTACCCTGGCCATTGATGAAGCTCGTTTTCAAAGCTTCTCTGATGCGCACCGCTTCCTGGTGTGCTCTTCTAATCTCCCTGGTGTCTGGCTGCGCGTAATCAGCGGCCAGGTGATTTGCCTCAGCCTCCCACCCCGCCATAAAGGTCTCCCCCTTACTCTCACAGAGATTGTGGAGAATACAGCAAGCAGCAATAACATAGGGGACATTGGTTTGGCTGAGGTCTGAGCGAGTCAGTAATGTGCGCCAGCGCGCCTTTAAACGGCCAAATGCACATTCCACCACCATTCTGCACTTGCTCAGCCTGTAATTGAACAGATCCTGACCACTGTCCAGGCTGCCTGTGTATGGCTTCATGAGCCATGGCATCAAGGGGTAGGCTGGGTCCCCCAGGATAACGACAGGCATTTCAACATCCCCAACTGTTATTTTCTGGTCTGGGAAGTAAGTCCCTTGTTGCAGCCGTTTAAACAGAGTAGTGCTTCTGAATACGCGAGCGTCATGAACCCTCCCTGGCCATCCCGCGTGGATGTTTGTGAAACGTCCCTTGTGATCCACCAGTGCTTGCAGCACCATTGAAAAGTACCCCTTCCGGTTTACGTACTGGGTGCCCTGGTGCTGCGGTGCCAAGATAGGGATATGGGTTCCATCTATCGCCCCCCCACAGTTAGGGAATCCCATTGCAGCAAAGCCATCCACTATGGCCTGCACGTTTCCCAGAGTCACAACCTTTCGTAGCAGCAGCTTAGTGATTGCTTTGGCTACTTGCATCACAGCAGCCCCCACAGTAGATTTTCCAACTCCAAATTGATTCCCGACTGACCGGTAGCTGTCTGGCGTTGCAAGCTTCCACAGGGCTATCGCCACTCGCTTCTCTACTGTGAGGGCTGCTCTCATCTTGGTATTATGGCGTTTCAGGGCAGGGGCAAGCAAGTCACAAAGTTCCATGAAAGTGCCCTTACGCATGCGAAAGTTTCGCAGCCACTGGGAATCGTCCCACACCTGCAACACAATGCGGTCCCACCAGTCAGTGCTTGTTTCCCGGGCCCAAAATCGGCGTTCAATGGATAGAATCTGCCCCATTACCATCAGGATCTCCAAAGCGCCGGGGCCCGCGGTTTGAGATAATTCTGTGTCCACGTCCTCATCACTGTCATCGCCGCGCTGCCGTATCCGCCTCTTACTCGCCTCGGTTCGAAGGTCCTGGTTCAGCATATACTGCACGAGAGTGCGCGAGGTGTTTAAAACATCCACGATTGCGGTATGGAGCTGAGCAGGGTCTATGCTTGCTGTGCTATGGCGTCTGCACGGTTCACCAAGCAAAAAAGGCGCGAAACGGTTGTCTGCCGCTGTCAGGGAGGGAGGGAGGGGTGAGGCTGTACCCAGAACCACCCGCGAAAATGATTTTTGCCCCATCAGGCACTGGGATCTCAACCCGGAAATGCCAAGGGGCGGGGGAGGCTGCGGGAACTATGGGATAGCTACGGGATAGCTACCCACAGTGCAACGCTCCAGAAATCGACGCTAGCCTCGGACCATGGACGCACACCACCGATTTAATGTGTTTAGTGTGGCCGCGCACACTCGATTTTATAAAATCTGTTTTACAAAACCGGTTTATGCAAATTCGGAATAGTCCCGTAGTGTAGTTATTCATGCAGGGGACCAGTTCAGTGTGCCTTTTTGCACTCCAAGATAAACCAGAACAACTCGTTTGTTCTTATTCATAAATGGGACATCTCCTGCTGTTTGTTTCTTCCTACAGATTGCTGCTGCTGTAGATTTCACAGTCTCTCAGTTTGCCCCTGGCTTAGTATACCAGTAGGCCTACAGGTATACAATACACACATGGCCAGACAGGGAGCTAGGGGTCAACTACATCTGCCAAAAAGGAACATCCCTGAGGTATGTCACCTCCTGCTGATCTCCCTTAACTCCAAAACCTTAAAAACATATTTTTTAGTAAAGGTACATAACTTCTTAAATATTAGGCATACATACATTTTGCAATTATTATGATGACCAGTAGGCTACTGGCTCTTGGCAGAGGCCATGCACGCACGGTTTGGTGAACTATTATGCAGATATCTGACCCAGGGGACCCCTGTAAGACCTTATGCACCTCCTGTTCCCTCTGCCAGTTGGCACCAAAGGGTCACTGGGTCACACCCGTGCCAAGAGCAGAGTTCAGCTATTGCAAAGTATTATGAGATTTATCTCTTAGCATGAATTAACAAGAGTGAACAACATCCTGGGAAAGCATAGTACAGTTCACAGTGCTACAACTTAACATAACTACTCAACATTCATATATGATATGTGTACAATATTAATATCATGTGTATTATGCACATTATATTAATATTGTGCACTATATATATATATAATGTGCAGATATAGTAGCTAACATTTTATATATAATGTGCATATATTATATTTTATATATAATGTGCGTATATAGTAGCTAACATTTTGCAGAGGAAAATTAGAGCAGAATTTCTACTCCCCCTCACTTCACTGGCCAAGCCAGAATATACACCTAGGAAATTAAAGAAGAGGTTACTATAAAGGATTAAAGTCCGATTCTGCAGTAATAAAACTGCTGATATTTTGATGAGGTACTAGGTATAGATGGTGACAATGTAAATGAGAAAGATTTCAAACAATTACAAGTGAGATTATAAATGTCTCATTGAAACATATTGTAAAAATCCTTTGTCATAAGAGCTGAGTTCTCAAAACTGCCTTAAAATTCTCTCAGAAAAAGGAAGTCCCCTTCCAAAGTGCTAAAGCTTGGCAGATCTACTGTAACAAAACAACTCTGTCCTCAGAAGAAACAAAAATTAGAGATGAAAAAGGTTTATCAGGTCATCTAGCTCATCTCCCTGGTAATATAGGATTGTTTCCCTATGGTACGTTTGTCTAGTACTTTGTCTAGTCTTAAAGACCTAAGCGATGGGGCAGCTAACCATTATCCTTGGGATGCTATTCCAATGCCTAATATACCTCATTGTCAAATTTCCCCACACCTAGCTCCAGATCAACTTGGGTTGAGCAATATATTTATTTGAGCCAAGAAATTAACATGTGCCATGATCAGGAAGGTGAACTCTCACGAAGAAAGCAGGTTCAATTCTGTCAAGGATGTCCTCCGAGGAAAAATCAATAAGGCAACACGTGCCAATCTCTTCAACTCAACAGTACTGCTGGCAATGTTGTACGGCAGCGAAACATGGGTGCTGAAGAAGACAGAGGAGCAAAAACTGTTTGTCACAGAGAGGGTGATGGAAAGAAGAACTGGGGGGGGATTTCAGTCCATGACCGAGTCCCCAATGAAGTGATCAGACAACAGAGTGGAGTGCAGGATGTAGTTATTGAAAGCAGGACAGTGCAATCCGATGGGCTGGGTATATAGCTAGGCTCACTGACAATCGATGGACTGCAGCTGTCGCCGAGTGGTACCCACGGGAACTGAAATGACAACTCGGCTGACCTCAAAAGAGTTGGGAAGATTTCATCATGAAAAGGCATGGCTGCCCATGGAGAAGGAAGGCCAGGATAAGAGAAGCATGGAAGCCATGTTGTGATTGGGGCATCTCTATGAGGGCTGAAGGACCAATTGATCAAGGTGATCAAGGTGAAGCTCCAGAGTTCTTTTTGCTCTTGCCTGGGTTTATGCCTGGTCCTTCTCTCCATGAAGCCAATGAACAACCGCCCTTTGACAAGCAGAATCAGCCACCTGAGGCCACATCTTTACACATTAGTCAACAGTTACTCCCATGAGTAGTCCCATTGACGTCAATGGGAGTAACTGTTCACCAGTGTGAGTAAGGAACTGTCACAATCTGGCCCTTGACAAACGCAGTGGGCTCAATTAACCTCGATGTTTACATTTGTCAGTAGCCAAATTTACAGTGGTCCTTCCTATGTTAAGTACAGACAAAGCTAACTACCGCCACAGCATGTGTAGGCATACATGAGGAGCTTTCATCTAGCTCGAGTAATAATAGCAGTGAAGCCCTGGGAGCATGGGCACTGGCTGCTTGAGTATGTAGCCAGGCTGCCATGGCCACACTGCTATTGTTGCTCAAGCGAGCACTGATAGAGCTAGGTCAAAGCTAGCTTGGGTATGTCTACACGTGCTGCAGCCATATGTCCTGATTGCTGCAGTGTGGACGTAGCCCTAGCGGTGCCCATGGTGTCATTTCCTGTTCCAAAAAGCAAAATGTACATGTTAACCTGTTGCACTTGAAAACAATTTTGCAAGAACAATTTTCATTCCAAGTGAGTTGACCAGTGTGTAATATAGGAACGTGGCCCCTATTAGTGCAACCCAGGTGGTACAAAGCAAAAAAGTCATTGAGAAAGCTCAGCATATTTTGCAGTTCAAGTGAATTCAATCCTCCATTTAATTAAATCTCTTTGGTGCAGTGTTGTTTTCCTGCTATGCTGGAGGCCTGTATAACCTTTTTCACAGTACACAAACTCAGACAATCATGCACCTCCTTTAGCATGTCATTTGCAGGAATGTTTTACCTCTTGCAGAAGAACAGAGTTTGATGTAGCTTGTTACAGTTTTAAAATGTTTTTTTTTTCCTAGGGTTTAATACAGACTGCAAAGCAGGGAACAGCGCTGAGTGATTTTTATTTCCTTGAGCTCTAGTAGAGTTAAATAAGAAAGAAAATGCAGTGAATTATTTAGGACCCACTAGTGAATTGATATGAAAGATTTCCCCTCTAGGCTCTGAGTTTCCCCATCAGCCCTTAAAGGGCTGGATTGTGGCTTGGGCAACAAACCCCCAAGGATAGTAAGAAAAACCCCATTACACCACTGCAATGGCTCCTGAGACCTTGGGTCTGGGTGCATAGGAGTAAGTGGGGGTTACGCATTTGCTTCTTCCTTCCTTGTGCTTAGGCAGGGACCGGATAAGGACGAAGCATAGGAATTGCCATACTGGTCTATCTAGTCCAGTATTCAAACTCAAACAGCATGGGAAAGATCCAAGAAACCCTTTGTTTGGCCGTTATGGAATAACCTGCCCCAGGGCACATTTCTTCTTTACTTTTACCTAGTTAGCGGTTAGGGATGAGGGTTGAGGGTTTATTTTGCTTGGAAAACTCTTGGTTATTTTTTAATCCTCAATGTTATAACTCCTGCTATCCTTGTTATCCATGTGCCCCAGAGCCTTGAACTCTCACATGCACCTGTGGGGCATTATTCTGGAGATCATAGAAGCCAGCGGCAAATTCCTATCTCCATGAAGAAGAGGGGACCCAGGAAGGAGTTGTTGTGACCACCAGGGCCGGCTCCAGACTCCAGTGCGCCAAGCGCGCGCTTGGGGCAGCATTTTGCCGGCAGGGCGGCAGGCAGCTCTGGTGGACCTTCCGCAGTCATGCCTGCGGGAGGTCCACCGGAGCCGCGGGACCAGCGGACCTCCCGCAGGCATGACTGCGGAGGGTCCGCTGGTCCCGCGGCTCCGGTGGACCTCCCGCAGGTATGACTGCGGAGGGTCCGCTGGTCCCGTGGCTCGGGTGGACCTCCTCCTGCAGGCATGCCTGCGGATGCTCCACCGGAGCCGTGGGACCAGCGGACCCTCCGCAGGCACGTCTGCAAGAGGTCCCCCGGAGCCGCGGGACCGGCGACCGGCAGCGCGCCCCCTGCGGCATGCCGCTGTGCTTGGGGCGGCCAAATTCCTAGAGCCGCCCCTGGTGACCACAACTTCTTCCCTGGGATGCTCCTGGCATGAAGAAGCTACATGGGACCATTTACTATGGACTGTGTCCTAGAGACACCATCTAGTCCCAGTTCTGCCTTTGCCTCCCTAACCTAACCCACATAATGAGAATAAATGCACATTGGCAAAGATTTCAGGAGAACATCAATACTATTTCACTAAAAATAAAGGGACAAATTCATCTCTGGCCCACCCCGCTGATAAATTTGAACCAAAATTTTGCACACACACGCGCACACACACAGAGCGTGTGTTAATGGGGTGCTTTCTTTTCAGTTCTGAAAGTGAGCCAAGCCCTGAAACCTGTCAGTTCTGCCATACAAAATAGAACACATTACAACAATCTTTTCCTACACCTGCTGTCTACAGGGCACATCCCCCGCACCGATGTCCCCTTTTGTTGATGGTATGTAGACCAAGCGGAGTTGAGGGAACCATATCTGTAATAATGGATATGAATTTGCTTCCAGATAACTAAAGGGAAAACTCAGTTGTCTATGCAATAAACAAACGTTTTCAGACAGCTGGGGCTTTGGCAACGCAAATTGATAGAATTACTGCTTTGGTATGAAACTGCATTTCAGCTGGATTTTTCCAGTATTGTAAACCAATTATTTTCAAGTATATTTTGTCCGTGCAACGTATGCAGGTTTGATCCTGCAGTTGGTCGGGGTATAATAGTCTCTCTGCACCATGTCAGAGAGACTGAGATCTGTGATTGGAGAGGATGAGGACTCAGTCATCCTGTGATAAGATGGGACAGTGCACACTTGAGAGAAGGTGTAATTCCCATGCAGCACATTTGAAAGAGGTGCAGGAGTGCTGGTGTGCTAAGCCAGTTCTGGCCACCATTGTGTAAGTATTGGGCAAAGCACTAGCACAGGGGGGAAGGGAGAAGACGAGGGAGATGCACATTACTCAGGATTAAGGGAAATGCACAAAACATGTCCCACTGAACCTATCCCAGGCTCTCCCCATATGTGAGATCCAAAGACATACCAAGGGTGTGCACGGCTGAAGAGGAGGACTGCAATAAAGGTGTGACACACAGGAATGCTGATAAGAGAGAGTTTTTTATTTCCTGATACCAGCCACATGATATGAGTTGGGGTTACATTCCTGTCACTTAATTGATACCCCATTAACTCTGGTAGCCACTGTTATATCCCTCTTTTTTAATTTAAAAATCAAATGCAAATAAAAAGTATCAACCCCAATCCACCAGCTCAGACTAACACCGTAAAAACTGATCAAATAAACAAATGGAGAATTTCAACATGACATCTAGCCCTTGAGTGCCCACGAGCAAACAGAACAGCAGATTGTGGATTCTTATCGGGAAGAACTAGTTCCAAAAACCAGAGAGCCAAACAGCTGTGATTTGGAAAATCGCTACCAGAGCTCCTATAGCACATATGAAAACGTATTTCATCACTGCACAGGAGACATAAGCAAAGGATGACAAATAACTCTGATCCTGGCAAAGAAATGAGGCAAGTCAAAACAGCTACGAAATTCTAAACTGAGAAACAAGGCCTCAAAGGCTGAATGTAGCAAGATGGTCACTGACGAGACCAGGGTGCAGGGCTCGACTGTAACCTTGCAGTCCTTGTCCAGGGCAGTGCACAGCTGGGCTCCCTCAGGGCCAGGTCAGGAACCAGACCATGACCTTGAAAGTCCCAGCCAAGCAGTAGCATTAGTACTGTTCACAAGGTGGGTGAGGTATGCAGGGCCGGCTCCAGGCACCAGCATTCCAAGCTGGTGCTTGGGGCGGCAATCTGCAAGGGGTGGGAGTCCCCCTTGTTTTGCCCCAAAGCAGCGCGCCGAATTGCTGCTGCGGGTGGCGGCGGGGGGGGGCAGTCCGTGTGCCCTTAGGGCGGCAGGCGCGTTTCCGCGGTGAGGGCAATTCGGCGGCAGCTTCTATGTTTAGCTGTCCGGGGCGGCTTCAGCTAAACATAGAAGCTGCCGCTGAATTGCCACCGCCGCGGAAACGCACCTGCAGCCCTAAGGGCACACGGACTGCCCCCGCAGCAATTCGGCGCGCTGCTTGGGGCAGCGAAAACTGTAGAGCCGGCCCTGGAGGCATGTGAAGGGGTGTGCACCCCACACTAGCCTGGCAAGGGTTAATGTGACCCAGGAAGAGTCCCAATAGGCCACACCAGAGGGAGAGTTTTGTTTGATAGGCAACCCTGACTGAGAGTGGAGCCCAGCTGAGCAGGAGCAGGAGCAGGCGGGGCTCATATAAGGCCAGGAAGAGAGGCCAGAAGGGGCTGCCGTGTGGAAGTTTCCAGTCACACTCTGGGCTTAGAGCGGGAAAGGAGGAATCCCAAGGAGAGTAGAAGCTCTGGGATCCTGGCCCTGAAGAAAGGGTTTACTCATAAGACTGGTGGTTAAGGGAGCTTGATAGAGATTGAGTAGGAAAAGGCTCAGGGAAACGGCAGCAAGGTTTGGGATGGTGCAGACCTTGGCCACTGATTAGACAATTGAATAGTGGGTGGGCCCAGGCTCCCCTATTAGCCACTGGGAAAGTGGCATTGTTTGGGCTGTGGAGCAGAAGACTGCCTGAGACAGTTCGTATGGAGAGACTTTGATACCCAGAAGGGGGAAATCACCCAGTGACCTGGCCAGAGGGCCAAGCCACGAAAAGGGAGCACCCCAAGCCGCGAAGAGGGAGCATCCTGACTCACAAAGAGGAAGCACTGCAACTCCTGGAATGAGAAAGGGGCTGCAGCACAAGGGAAAAACAGAAGGGGCATCAGACTGGGCAGAGCAATTCCTCAGCCACAGCCACAAGGGGGTGCCCCCACAGGGAGTCGAGAACCTCATCGCAAGGTAATATCTTTTATTGGACCAACTTCTGTTGGTGAAAGAGACCAGCTTTCGCGCTTACACGGAGCTCGGCTTCATGTTATCCCTTGTTAGTTAAATAAATAAAGGATACAACTCATATTACAGGTACGTTAACGACACTGTATTTCTAGTCTGGTTCTTGTTTTTGACACGTACAATCATCATTACTTTAGATAAGTAGCTTATGAAATGTATCCTAAATAGGTTGTCCTAAAACCTGCCTTGGTCACTGATATCACAGCACCCATGTACAATACTGTGTGGGTGGTTTTTTCCAGTTTTGCCAGACGCTGCAGTGCTCTCCGAGTCTTGCAAGGTGGTAAGAGCAATTTGTGTAGCTTTGATTCCCTCCCCTCCCCCCACTTTTGCTGTCCCTGACATGATCCCACATTATCTCTGATCACCCCCTCTAGTCTGTGCCCTGAGACCACACACACTTCCTCTGCTGAGCAGTCAACACTGAGTCTCACTCTGGCTGTTCCTTTGAGCTAGTTCAAATCAATACATTGACAAACTTGTTTCCAGGTAGGTCTGTTGCTCTCTAGGTTGGCAACACACTCCATTTTCAGACCCGTTTTTAATGCAATTTCCTCCTCTGAACTTTTTTTGTACAACTTAGGACAATCAGGGCCTAACTATGCAAATATGCAAATTATTCACCAACCCTGAATGAAGTTACCGGGCCGGATCCTCAGCTGTAAGTCAGCAAAGTGCCACTGACATGCAAGCTCATAGTGTTTTGGCAGCGAGTTCTGAGCCGGATTTTTTTTTCCAGTGAGTGCTTCTCCAAATCAGCGTGTTCAATATACATTTTAATAAGGAACCTACTGTGAATGACTCCCATGTCTCCTTAGCGCTGGATATCCAGGACAATGCCTCCATTCATGATTTTCTTCCTGCGAATCATTGCGTTTTTATGGGCTCTTTATTAAAATGTTGTAAAATGTTTACTGTTTATTGCTGGGAAGCACTGGGGACGTTTACATTGTGAAAGGCACTATCTGGACAGAACTTGCAGTGCTGGATGTTTGCCGTGGATTCATTATGTTTGGCCCCATTCCTAGAGTTCACTGGGGGTCCTCACAGGCACAGGGGTTTGCTCCATGGAACAGCTTTCAGAAGTGGGGCCTTTCTAACTGCTGGGAGAGGAAGAATGGTCCAGTGGTTAGGTTGCTACCCTGGGGGAATCTGGGTTCCATTCCCTGCCCTCACCAGGGCCGGCTCTAGACCCCAGTGCGCCAAGCGCGCGCTTGGGGCGGCATTTTGCCGGCAGGGCGGCAGGCGGCTCCGGCGGACCTTCCGCAGTCATGCCTGCGGGAGGTCCACCCGAGCCGCGGGACCAGCAGACCTCCTGCAGGCATGACTGCGGTGGGTGCGCTGGTCCCGCGGCTCCGCTGGACCTCCCGCAGGCATGACTGCGGAGGGTGCGCTGGTCCCACGGCTCCGCTGGACCTCCCGCAGGCATGACTGCGGAAGGTCCGCCGGAGCCGCGGGGCCAGCACACCCTCCGCAGGCACATCTGCAAGAGGTCCCCCGGAGCCGCGGGACCGGCAACCGGCAGCGCGCCCCCTGCGGCGTGCCGCCCTGCTTGGGGCGGCGAAAATCCTAGAGCCGCCCCTGGCTCTCACACAGATTTCCTGTGTGACCTTGGGCAAGTCCCTTAGTCTCTCTATGCCTTGGTTCCCCATCTGTAAAATGGGGGTAATAGCAACAGTGCTGCGAGTAAGACTGGGTGACATTTTTCAGCCTTTTTATGATGAAAAATACAGATTCAGTGACACCAAAATCTTTCACACATTCTTGTTAGTTTCACCCAGTTGTTCATTTGGGGGTGGGGATGGTGGGGGGCCAACAACCCCCTCCCCAAACACACCCTAAACATTTTAAAATATTAAACATGTTTCATTTGACATATTCAAAATTAAATGTTTTGATTTTTTTTAAATGTCCTTGTGGTTCAAAATGTCCTTTGATTTTATTTAAATATAGTTAAAACATGTAAAAAGGGTCCAAATAGAAACAAAACAGTTCAGTTTTGTCAAAATGAAGGGTTTTCTTTAACCTGAATCAAGATTTTCCATCCGTTTGTAATTGCCAACACAGCAAAGAATCCATTAGTCATCCAGCTGTAGCTCTGAGGACTAATATGTTAAAGATTGTGAAGCACTGAAATACTACAGTAATGGGGCCATAAGTACCTTAGATTGCCATCTGATCAGTGCAAGAATATACAGATTATACTTTCAGAGGAAGGATGGTCTAATGGTTAAAGCATACAACTGGGAGTCAGTAGATACCAAATGCATTCCCAGCGCCAATATGTTCTTCCTGCATGGCCTAAATGACTTGCTCAGAGTCAAATCAGATGTCTGAAAATAGGCACCTAAATTCACTTGAGGAAAAAATCCCAGAGATCTTTCCATGCACTCTCAGAAATATTTCTAAGAAAAAATGAATATGAATAAAGCCCTTCTAGGATTTTACTGAACCCTCATCACATAGAATCTTCCCATATGTTTCAGCAAATATCTCCCTAGATCAGTGGTTCTTGACCAGGGGTCCAGGGCCCCTTGGGGGGCCATGAGCAGGTTTCAGGAGGGCCACCAAGCACGGCCAGCATTAGACTCCCTGGGACCCACGGTAGAAAGCCGAAGCCACACTGCATGGGTCTGAAGCCCGGGGCCCTGAGGCCCACCACTCAGGGCTGAAGCTGAAGCCTGAGCAATGTAGCTTTGTAAGGACCCCTGTAGCATGAGGACCCAAGCAATTGCCTGGCTTGCTACCCCTTAACGCCAGCCTGGCTTTTATATGCAGAAAAACAGTTGTTGTGGCACAGGTGGGCCATGGAGTTTTTATAGCATGTTGGGAGGGCTTCAGAAAGAAAAAGGTTGAGAACCTCTGCCCTAGATCCATCCATTTCAGCTCGATAACTTGGTGTGATATTACCACTAAAGCACAAATTCCCTTAAAAGTGCTTTTGATGCCTTGAACTGTCATTTTCCCGCTGCTTAACATTGCTGATCCCCTACCACGCTCCACTTTGAACTAGCACATCTAACTCTAATCACTAGCCATCTTTCTCCTTTTTATTGGTAACATATTTTCCTGTTAATTGTGTATGTTCCGTTTTCAAGAACGGCATCCGACTTCTCTTATGTAGCTCAGTGAGAAATATTTCTGCATCCTGGGCAATTTCTGTGATATGTTTATGCCTTGCTGGTTACTGTAAAAATGCAAGACGTATTATGTACTGCTGAAAATCCGGCCGGCACTTTGCAGTTTTTAACATTGCGCCTTATCGTATAGTTAAAATAAATGTACCAGATACCACCTTTATTACTCCTATTAGGCGGTCTAATGGCTTAATGATCAGGAGCGCTACCAGCAGGATGTTAAAGGGAAAGTACCACTTCTCAGCCCAATCCAGCCCCAGCACCAAGCAACACATAAAGATTCTTCAGAGCAGCCAAAATGTACGAAGCTGAACTAGGGGTTGAATGAAGGCTCATGGGTCAGTTTCTGGCAGAGAGGGTCTAAGAAGTGAGTAGCAGCAACAGGGAAGGGAGAACACGGCTCCCACTACATCCACTTTCCACTTCCACTTTTCACTAAAAATCCTACAACCAGGGGCAGAGGACACTTCCTAACAGTGAGGGTGGGGGGGGAGCATTGTGAGTTTCAAAGCATTGTTTTAAGGAAAAATTAAATGTAAACTACACGTGCCCTGATCCTGTACACACTTGCTTAACCTTCAATTGCCCCCATTGACTTGCCGTACGTGTTTGGAAAACTGGGGCAGGAGAGACTGTGACAACACTGATTGTCCAAGGCTGCATTCATATTGTCTGGCTGGGCTTTGAACTAACTGCCAACTATGCACAGCTGAGATCCCAGCAGAGAAATACACACCCAGTCCCTTTCCTGTTATGTTCAGTGTGTGAGGAAGATGTGGGGAGGGAATGTGGAACAAAGATAAGGCACCCGGTAAGGATATCTTGATTTTAGTCAAGCTTTTGACACAGTCCCAGATGACATTCTTATATGCAAACTAAGGAAATATGGTCTAGATGAACTTACAGTTGGGAGCAAAACTGGTTGAAAGACCATTCTCAAAGAATAATTATCAATAGTTCGCTGTCAAACTTTGGTGATGTAACTAGTGGAGTCCTGCAATGGATCAGTGGTGGGTCTGTTACTCGTCAATATTTTCATAAATGACTTGGATAGTAGAGTGAAGCGAATGCTTATAAAATTTACAGATGATACCAATCTGGGAGGGGTTGCAAGCACTTCAGAGGACACGATTAGAATTCATAATGACAAATTGTAGAATCAACAAGATGAAATTCAGTAAAGACAAGTGTAAAGTACTTCACTTAGGAAGGAAAAATCAGATATACAATTTCAAAATGGGGAATAACTTCTAGGCAGTAATACTGCTGACAAGGATCTGGGGTTGTAGTGCATCACAAACTGAATATGAGCCAACATTGTGACGCAGATGCACAAAAGGCTAATATAATTCAGAGGTAATAGTCCTGTATTAACAGGTGTGTGGTATACTCAGCACTTGTGAGGCTTCAGCTGGAATGTTGTCCAGTTTTGTTACCAGACTTTAAGTAAGATGAAGACAAATTGGAGACAGTCCAGTGGAGAGCCACAAAAATGATAAAAGGTTTAGAAAATCTGACTGTGGGGAAAAGTTAACAAAATCAGGCATGTTTAGTTTTGAGCAAACAAGACCTGAGCAGGGACCTGATAACAGTCTTCAAATATGTTAAGGGCTGTTGTAAAAAGGACAGTTACCAACTATTCTCCATGTCCACTGAAGGTAGGACAAGAAGTAATTGGCTTACTCTACAGCAAGGGAGACTTAGGTTAGATATAAGGAAAAACTTTCTAACTCTAAGGGAAGTTAAGCTTTGGAATAGGCTTCCAAGGGAGGTCATGGCCTCTCCATCATTACAGGTTTTTAAGCATAGGTTGGACAAACACCTGTCAGGGATGGTCTAGGTTTACTTGGTCATGCCTCAGCACAGAGGGATGGACGAGATGACAGCTTGAGGTCCCTTCTAGACCTACCTTTCTATGATTCTATGGGAGGCAAAGGGTAGTTATGGACTTCATTAGGTACTGTGCATTCTCAGCAACTCTGAAAATCAGGCCATCATGCAGGGGCTTGATCCAAACCCCATTGAAATCAATGGAAAGATTCTCATTTGGACTCCTATCAGTGCTATTGGCCTAAAACTGACATAAATGGCTAACTTTAGGCAGCCATTAGATTTTTTGACCCATAGCCTTGGTTAGGAAGAATAATCAGACTTCCAGGGACTGGCTGGGACTCCGGCTAAATGGTTTTCATGCTGAAATTCAAGGGATTCTTATGCTGCAAGATTTTTAATGTCACTTCACCCATATTTGTAGGTAAGATTTTAGGCTTTTTGTGGTTGTTCAGCCCATCTGCACTCTTTCATTCTGTTTAACTTTTATTTCATATTTTCTCTCTTCATTTTTCTAAAACCACTTTTGAATTATCTAAAAAATACCCCCCAAAGTTGGATTTAATGACCATTAGTGAGGATGAGCGTTGGGTGTCTCGGAAACAGGGATCAGGAACTCTGGCTTCACAGGTGGGGGAATCGGGAAAAAGGGAACAGACAGAATACTTGGGCCTCCAGCAAGGGAACTGCAAGACCCCTGCCTACTGGGGGCTCAACACACCAAATCGACAAGCAGCATCGTTCATTACAGTCACACCCAAGCTCTTTTCTGCCCCTTAAGCAGAACAACCTCAAAAGTCACCCCTCAGATTGTGCTCCCTTCTTCATAGCTACTCAAGAAAAGCAAAAAGCAACTGCTACAGAACAGTGCATTCCACCCTCTTCATGCTCAAAAATAAACACTGCAGCATCCTACCACAATTAGTAAGACTAGATTTTTACAACCACCCTTCTCCAATCACCCAGGAGAAAAAATGACCTCTGAAAGGATACCCTTAACCAGCACCTGCCCTGACGGTCACAGACCATTCTAGCACATTGCCCTCTAAGTGGTGGTTGCCACAATTTGGCCTTCACAAAAGAGAGCACTATGAGAAGCCCAACGTAAGCAGAACCTGGCTCTCAACTCTGCCCTCCATTGCCCCCTTCCCTAGGCTGTCTATCAAAGCAAAGCTGCTCAAAGTAGCCATCCCCTTTCATTTGCATAAACTGAAGACACAGACAGGCCACTCCACCAATCTTCTCCCCACTCCCTTCTCGGCAATGCCTAAGACAACAATCCTCTAGCTGGCCAAGCCAAGAGCTCTCTAGAAATGACAGCCTATGCAGTTTTGGATGCCCAAAGCACCTTTCTTTGGCACCAGTGATCATAATGGAGGAAGTCAGCAGTGGGGAGCCAGGCTCTCCAACGAGCAGTGTTCCCTGAACCTCAAGGCCAGTATCATCATTCTCCAGGGAGCAGCAACTTTGACTGAAAAACAAGTATTTGTAGCCATAGACTTTCCTTTGAACCAAATCAGAGTCTAGATCAGGGGTGGGGAACCTACAGTCTTTGGGCTGCATCCAGCCTGCTGCTTCATTTCTTCCAGCCTACAGCAAGTCTCCGCACTGCGGGTCGAAAGCCCCGAGCCTTGGTCCCCCCTGCACCCCTGCAGGGCTGGAGACGCAAGCACTGGCTCACCAGCATGTCCCTGCAGCCCCTAGATGGAGGGATGATCAGGGAAGCTCCTTCCCACACCTCTAACCATTATCAATAGTTTGCTGTCAAACTTTGGTGATGTAACTAGTGGAGTCCCGCAATGGATCAGTGGTGGGTCTGTTACTAGTCAATATTTTCATAAATGACTTGGATAGTAGAGTGAAGAGTATGCTTATAAAATTTGCACATTATGCCAAGCTGGGAGGCGTTGCAATCACTAACTGGAGCCCCCTCCTGCATCACAAACCCCTCATCCCCAGCCCCACACCAGAGCCCACACCCCCAGCCGGGGCCCTCAGATCATCCCACACCCCAACCTCCTGCCGCAGCCCGGAGCCACCTTCCTGCTCCCAGAACACCTAATTTCTGGCCCCACTCAAGAGCCTAGGGGAAGCCCCGAGCCTCCTCCCTCCCCCTGCCCCTGTGGGGTTGTGTGTGGCTCCCGACTGATCTTTTCTGTGGGTCACTGGCCCCTGAGAGAAAAAAGGTTCCCCAACCCATGTTTAGATAAACCCTGTCAAAATGCCTAATCGCTATTCACCTGGAAGAAAGTCACTTGGTAGTGTGTAACCTCGAGTTGTGATGTTTTCTAGGTTCCTCACAGAGTGTGAATGGTGGGAATACTGGCCACCGTCCTCCTGATACCCAAAATGTCAGGCGGGAACATACAAAATCTTCCCAAGCATCGGTGGCGCTGGTGGTGTTAGCAGGGAAGCATCATCCATTCATCCCAGTGTGCAGAACAATCAACAGATGCCATGGGGTCAGACTTAGTGGAGGAACAGAAATAGCTGTAAAGATGAAGCAGAACAAGCAAGAGAAGAAAGAATCTTTTCATAGTAAACCTGCTGACTGTATAGGTTAGGAACAAGATGTAACAGACACACAGTACATGCAAAGAAAGCTCTCTTCAAAGCCTGCTGAAAAGTACAGCCCAATCACAAGGCAACTGAAAACAGACCAAGTATTTTACTGCTGAGGACTCAGCACACCAAACCCACAAAGAGCACAGCTCCCAAGCTTTTTTTCACACCCCACAGGACAAGTTCAAAGCTAACCACTCAGACTGTGTTTCCTTCCCCCACTCTTCAGAGGAAGAACAGGGCACTCTTCCACAGCAGAAAGCAGCTGCCACAGAACAGCACTCTCAACCATTGTCATGCTCAGAAAGAAACACTACAGCTTTTCATTATGGTTAGCAAGGTCAAGCTGTCACAACCACCCTTCTCCAGTCACCAACTAGAGAAATGATCCCTGAAAGCATAGCCTTAACCAACACCACCCCGGTCAGTCACAGAGCATTCCGGCGCATTGTCCTCTAACTGGTGGGTGCTACAATTTGGCCTTCACGAGAGAGAGAGCACTACGAGAAGCCCCACGTGAACAGATCCTGGCTCACAACTCTGCCCTCCATGGCCCCCTTCCCTAGGCTGCCTATCAAAGCAAAGAGGCTCAAAGTAGCCATCCCTTTCATTTGCATAAACTGAAGACACAGAAAGGCCACTCAACCAATCTTCTCCCCGCTCCCTTCTCTGCAATGCCTAAAACAATAATCCTCTAGCTGGCCAAGCCAAGAGCTCTCTAGAAACCACAGCCTATGCAGTTTTGGATGCCCAAAGCACCTTTCTTTGGCACCAGTGATCATAATGGAGGAAGTCAGCGGTGGGGAGCCAGGCTCTCCAATGAGCGGCGTATCCTGAACCTCAAGGCTAATATCACCATTCTCCAGGGAGCAGGTACTCCCAATTTTTCTGGAAACCACTCCAGAAGCTTTAACTGAAAAACAAGTATTTGTAGCCATAGACTTTCCTTTGAACCAAACCAGAGTCTAGATCAGGGGTGGGGAACCTACAGTCTTTGGGCTGCATCCAACCTGCTGCTTCATTTCTTCCAGCTTGCAGCAAGTCTCCACACCATGGGTCAAAACCCCCTAGCCTTGGTCCCCCCTGCACCTCTGTGGGGTTCACTAGCATGTCCCTGCAGCCCCTAGATGGAGGGATGATCAGGGAAGCTCCTTCCCACGTCTCTAACCATTATCAATAGTTTGCTGTCAAACTTTGGTGATGTAACTAGTGGAGTCCTGCAATGGATCAGTTGTGGGTCTGTTACTAGTCAATATTTTCATAAATGACTTGGATAGTAGAGTGAAGAGTATGCTTATAAAATTTGCACATTATGCCAAGCTGGGAGGGGTTGCAAGCACTAACTGGAGCTCCCTCCTGCATCACAAACCCTTCATCCCCAGCCCCACACCAGAGCCCACACCATCAGCCGGGGCCCTCAGATCATCCCACACCCCAACCTCCTGCCGCAGCCCGGAGCCACCTTCCTGCTCCCAGAACACCTAATTTCTGGCCCCACTCAAGAGCCTTGGGGAAGCCCTGAGCCTCCTCCCTCCCCCTGCCCCTGTGGGGCTGTGTGTGGCTCCCGAGTGATCTTTTCTGTGGGTCACTGGCCCCTGAGAGAAAAAAGGTTCCCCAACCCATGTCAAGATAAACCCTGTCAAAATGTCTAATCACTATTCACCTGGAAGAAAGTCACTTGGTAGTGTGTAACCTCGAGTTGTGATATTTTCTAGGTTCCTCACAGAGTGTGAATGGTGGGAATACTGGCCACTGTCCTCCTGATACCCAAAATGTCAGGCGGGAACATACAAAATCTTCCCAAGCATCAGTGGCTCTGGTGGTGTTAGCAGGGAAGCATCATCCATTCATCCCAGTGTGCAGAACAATCAACAGATGCCATGGGGTCAGACTTAGTGGAGGAACAGAAATAGCTGTAAAGATGAAGCAGAACAAGCAAGAGAAGAAAGAATCTTTTCATAGTAAACCTGCTGACTGTATAGATTAGGAACAAAGATGTAACAGACACACAGTACATGCAAAGAAAGCCCTTCTTCAAAGCCTGCTGAAAAGTACAGCCCAATCACAAGGCAACTGAAAACAGACCAAGTATTTTACTGCTGAGGGCTCAGCACACCAAACCCACAAGGAGCACAGCTCCCAAGCTTTTTTTTCACACCCCACAGGACAAGTTCAAAGCTAACCACTCAGACTGTGTTTCTTTCCCCTGCTCTTCTCAGGAAGGGCAAGACACTCTTCCACAGCAGAAAGCAGCTGCCACAGAACAGCACTCTCAACCATTGTCATGCTCAGAAAGAAACACTACAGCTCTTCATTGTGGTTAGCAAGGCCAAGCTGTCACAACCACCCTTCTCCAGTCACCAACTAGAGAAATGATCCCTGAAAGCACAGCCTTAACCAACACCCACCCAGACAGTCCCAGACCATTCTGGTGCATTGTCCTCTAACTGGTGGGTGCTACAATTTGGCCTTCACGAGAGAGAGAGCACTACGAGAAGCCCCACGTGAACAGATCCTGGCTCACAACTCTGCCCTCCATGGCCCCCTTTGCTAGGCTGCCTATCAAAGCAAAGAGGCTCAAAGTAGCCATCCCCTTTCATTTGCATAAACTGAAGACACAAAAAGGCCACTCAACCAATCTTCTCCCCGCTCCCTTCTCGGCAATGTCTAAGACAACAATCCTCTAGCTGGCCAAGCCAAGAGCTCTCTAGACACCACAGCCTATGCAGTTTTGGACACCCAGAGCACCTTTCTTTGGCACCAGAGACCAAAATGGAGCAAGTCAGCAGTGGGGAGCCAGGCTCCCCAACAAGGGGTGTTTCCTGAACTTGAAGGTTAGTCTTACCATTCTCCTGGGAGCAGGAGCTTGAGCTCCTAGTGTTTCTGGAAATCATCCCAGAAGCTTTGACTTGACAGGTAAGCACTGACACTGTTTCACAGTTATAACCAACCTTGCTTGGTCTGTCTGTGGGACTGAACACCAGACTTCTTCCATAGTAATTGTGAGCCTCTACTGCTTGTGGTAAAGGACAGCGTCCCCCAGCTAGCAACTTAAGCAGATTCAGTCACTGGAGCAGGACAAAGACCCCACCCCCTTGCACAGTGATGCAGAAGAGGACCCGAAAGGCTTGTTCCAAGCTTAACATTCAGCACGCTATTTTTTAAAAGGAGAAAATATTTGGCTGAATCTCTCAGCTGACCCATGCTTTATTGGGCCTCTATGCTCAGGTCTGCTGTTTTGCCCTTGCAGCTCATTTACCCAGCACAGCTCAGCTCAGATGTAGCATATGATCTGCGGCAAGATTGTTCTTTTCACTCCATTTCCCAGTTGGGCTGCCCCAGGCACAAAGAGTCAGGTGACTTGAGTGAATGGCTTGTTTGGGATCAAAGAGCCCTGGATTCATCTGGTTCCCCCTCCTTTTCTCCCTCTGTGCTGCTACAGGTTAATAGTGAGTCACTGGGCCCGTGGGATCCAGGTCCAGCTTAATGAAAGAGCCAGTGAAGAGTGAAGGGAGCGTGTTCCACAAGTAACTGCTGCTGGCCAGGTACTCGCTGCTGAATTGGGACCCAAGAAAGGGCTGGAGGAGGAGAAAAAAGTCACTCCCACCTACTTATGTCAGGGAGGAAGGGAGAAACAGCAGGTGGAGGTCCTCTCAGCTGTCAACCATGGTCCCTGTGGAGGATGCTGAGCAGAGGATAGTCTGTCCACAGGGAGCTGAGTGACATGGGCTTGCTGGCTGATTAGAAAGCCATGGCACCTGTCGGTGACAGGAGGAAGAACTTGTCAATCAGTGGCAAGGTTGCCAGACTGAGAAAAGGAGGAGAAGTCTGTTGGAGGATTGATGGTAAGGCCTCTGACATCTGTATTAGAACCAGGCTCCAATTAACTTTCACCTGAGCCTGTGTTTTTCAGACATCATGGCTGACAGACTTAGACTATGTCTACACTACCGCGGTAAGTCGACCTATGCTACACAACTCCAGCTACGTGAATAACGTACCCTAGGTCGAGTTACCGTGGGGGGTCGACGGGAGAAAATCTTACCTTACTCTTCTCATTGGGGGTAGAGTACAGGGGTCGACTGGAGAGTGCTCTGTAGTTGATTTGGTGGGTCTTCAGTAGACCCACTAAATTGACCGCCGGTGGATTGATCTCAGAGCCTCGATCCCAGCTGTAGTGTAGACCTGCCCTGAGTATTACCTAGTCCCTAGGGCAATGGTGTGGGAGTCTGAACCTGGCTCAGCCAGCTACAGTGGGTGGCCTGGGGCTGGTCACTTCACTTCTCTGATATTCAGTCACACCCTATGTGAAAGGAGATAGCAAGCTTTGCCACATCCCTGGGGCATAGTTAATCCATTTTTAAAGAGATTTGAGGTCTCTGGATGGGAGGTGTTAAAGCATCATGAGTCTTCCCTTATTTACTAGGCTGCATATTACAAGCTTTGAAGAGAGACCTTGATATTGAGTTTTTCAATAAAGTTGTAATGAACAGTCTATGGCCGGAGAGGGGCTGGGAGTGTCATACCGTGAGGATAGGATAACTTCAGAATTACGTCATCACTATATGTGCCGAGTAGAAACCACAGGTTCCTCTTAAACCAAGTGATGAGCAAACCCTTGCAGGTTTAAAGTTTTGGTTTAGTGTGGATAAGACTCCCCAGGGTGGGAAGAAGAAGATTATCAATCAGAACCTATGAAGAAGAAGGCCCTGAGGCTGAGGGTACGTCTACACTTACCTGCCGGTTCGACGCGGAGAGTTCGACTTTTTGGAGTTCGAACTGTCGCATCTGATCTAGACGCGATAGTTCGAACTCCGGAAGTGCCGCGGTCGACTCCGGTACTCCACCTCGGCAGAAGGAGTTGGCGGAGTCGACGGGGGAGCCGCGGAGATCGACCCCGCCGCGTGTGGACGGGTGAGTTGTTCGAATTAGGGTACTTCGAATTCAGCTACGCTATTCACGTAGCTGAATTTGCGTACCCTAATTCAAACCCCCTTCTTAGTGTAGACCAGGCCTTAGATATAAGAAGGCAGTTTGATCTACTCTCTGTCACAGACTGCTTGGTAAATTGCTTATCCTCTCTGTGCCTCCATTTCCTAACATGTAACATGGGGATGATGATACTTGCTTATGCCAAAAGGGTGTTATGAGGGTAAATGGATTGGTGTTTGCAAAGCACGGTGAGATCTTCAGAGAGAAGTTCAAATATTATTAAAATGTAGGTGCTTATATGAACTATCAGAACCTATGAAAAGTTGGGCCAGAAATCGACCGGGAACCTGCTATTACTGGTATTTCCTACTTCTAGCCGGGCCAGAATTGCTGCAAAACAAGCTCTCTTTCAGTGGCATTGCGAATCCTCCTTAAGGTCCTTGCTAGAACATATAAATAGAGACGGCCATGGCAAGGCAAAGAAAAACTGTTTGAATTCATCACAATCTTCAAAGTTCAGTGTGAGCTTGCACGGTTCTGGGGTTGGGAAATAGTGTGCTTCTTATGAAAGCCAAAACCACTGCTCTCATCCCCACTGATCATCCACCCTCAGTCCAGATTAACTATACCAGCGGTCATTGCTCAGTTACATTCGATTCTGAGACATACTCCTTTTGTGTTAAAATATTCTGACCTGTTTATAAAAGGAGTTATCATAATGGTTCCTTCTAGACTTTAAATCTAAATCTAGAGTTGAGAGAAATCTGTGCAGTAACAGGAAAAGATCTCGTTCCTGAACCAAGGAGTTTGGGTTCAATCCAATACCCAGTGAGAGAGACTCCCAATGGAAAGACTCCCATCAGTGGGCACTGGATCAGGGTCTTGAAATCTAAATTCAACAGACAATAAATGATAAACAACTATAAGAATTGTAATAACTCTATCTCTTTCTCTCTCGCTATATATATATGTATATATATTATATATATGTTATGTCTATATTGACTTCAGTAGGCGTTGGATCAGACTCTGGAAAACTAAATTCAACAGACAATATATAACTATAACTATAGTTATTTATCATATATTGTCTGTTGAATTTTGTTTTCAAAAGTCTGATCCAATGCCCACTGAAGTCAATATAGACATAACAATATATATTAGACCCATATAATGCACAGTCTGAAAGCACAATGACAAAGCAGTGCACATTTATTTTTTCATCTGCCTTTGGTGGATTATGGCTGGAAGAAATAGTTTTAGAAGGGATTTGAAAGAACAAGCAATCACATTGCTGGGTACGTCTATAATTCTCAGGAGTACTATTCTGGCAGGTGGTATATCCAGGAATGATGAAAATCAGGATGAAAGTTGGAAGAGGGATCAGGTGGGCATACTAAGAACAATCATCTCTACGGATCTCAGAATGCTTCAGGATCTGGATGTAGAGCAGAAAACACCTGTTCTACCATCTTTAGTCTGAGAAACTCCCGCTGGCTTTGACTGGTAAGGCACAATTTTGTAAACAGTGCAGTTAAGCAATGAATATAAATTGTGAGGTAAAATGGGTTCAGAAGTTTCCCTCTACACGCGTCCCTATAAATGTGCTGTGTTGTAAATTACCAGCTTCCTTAACCAAGTTTTAGCTGCTGAGAATCAGACTTCAACATTAACTCATGGTGATACATCGCCACCCTGTGGTCATTTCAGGAAAAGCAAAGACATAAAGATGGTCTTGTGATACAGAAGCCAACTGAAAGCAGAAAAGCAGGGAACTGATTTTGAGATGTTTCAGACATTTGTCTTAAATGATGACATGTGGCAGTTAATTATTTCATATTTGGGGTTGGTTATTCATGAGTTTCAGTGCAGTGGCCACAGTTAAAGTGTTACCCATTGTTTGTATTGCAATACTGGAGCACATAGGGGTCCCAGTCCTGGATCAAGACCTATAGACGTAGTAATGAACTCTCTAGATCATGCTAGGAGGGGACAGATGCTGCCTCCTGCAGTGTCACTGGTGTGATGCACATGGGAGCTGCACTGCCCAGCTGGGTAGTGCAGCCTCATTCACCTAGAAAGGCCCTGAGTGGGGCTGGTTCATCCTGGTGAAGGTGCCTAACGCTTACAAGTAACACCTACCCTCTCCCCTTCCCCAGAGCTGGTGTTTATAACCATCCAAACAAACTTCCATATATGGCTACCACACCCTTGTGTGCCTACTGCCCATGGAACAGGGGCCTTTCAACCATACTCACCCCTTTCCTCAGGGTTGGGGCAGGGGGTGGGCAGCTGCAGCCAGTTTACATGACTGTCTAAGACTAAACACTCGAGCCCATAGATTTAGCCACAGGAGCTAACTAAAATGGCTTGCTATATTCTGGTGAAACCTGGGTGTTCAGGAAACATCTGATTAATGGTGTAATTGACCACACACAATTTCACAGAAATGGATGTTCTCTCCCTGCACGCTGCTTGCATCCTCTGACGACAGAGCGCTTATGCTCAGATTCGCCCACCATTGTGTGTCCGTGATTTACCTGCAGTCTTTTAAATATGTAGTACAAAGTATCCAATTCAGCTCGACAAACATGATGTTATTCCTGGTATGGAAGAAGAATAGCGGTGAAGGATAGCGGTGGTGTCTATGCAGAGCACACACAGCACATCATCATGATGATCAGAATTACAGGTCTGTCGCATCTTAGGCTCATTTAACATGCGCCATTTCAGCTTTACGCGGTCGGCAAAAACAAGAGAAAAAAAAAAGAGAAAAATAACAATTTAAATACTGTTTCTGTAGTGCGGGCGATTCCGCCCACCATTACACTCAATGTAATTTTGACTATACGCGATTTTCGCTTTACGCGCTGACTGCGGAATGTAACCCCAGCGTAAGATGAGACAGACCTGTAGTTTTGTGTAGAGCAGTCACAACAAAGCCTGGATAATAAAGTGAAACATGAGTTACGAAGTTTGACGGAGTTCTTATTAATCAAGTCAGGGAACTATGCCAGTGTTTGAAACAGGTTTATTTCAATGGGCATTGTCGAGTTAGCGAAGACAACAGCTACATTTGCATTAAGGCATATTCATCACAACACTTTGGTTAAAAACATCCGTACCATTAGAGGGCACCAAATCACTTTGAAACCTCTCTTCCCTTCTGTTAGACATTCGTATTGTATCCAGCCATTGCATACAGCTGAGCTCTGAAGCTTGAACATTCTGCTGTTCAGACAATGATCACAATTTTCCCACTAATGTTTATTACTTCTCAGTAAGAGCTAATGCTGAGTGCAAAATATACAGTGCCAGTACTTGCCAGTATCAACACAAGAAAAATCTCATTTTCATCCCTTTATCTCCTATCAAGTATGTAGCCATTGGGATATCACGTAGGGTGTACTCCAGATAACTATAATATATTTGTCAGATCCATGGGGCATGGCACAGGAAGGCCATCAGTTAAAAGAGAAGCAGACTGACAGATGAGAGCAGATGCAATACAAGTGTATTGTACAGTCTACTACTGTGTGCTATTTCTGTCTGCACCTTTCCCGGTTACTGAAGCAAATCCAGTTCTTCTATCTCTGTCTAATTTCTCCTTATACAATAATTTATGTAGTTGCAATTTTCTGTAGTGTGCTTTTTTCTCTGGAGTGTTTTCTGTTTACATGGATTTGTCTTTATCCAGCCTGTGCTATCTGGTGTGGTTGTATGTATGTCTTAAATGTGGACATACCAGGGTTGCCTGATACTGTCCATTAGTGTATGTTTTGGGCTCCAACTCATGCATGAAGGGAAAATGAAGTATTAGGATCCTTGTGGAAAATGATATAGGGTCAAGTCTTTCTCTCATTTACACTGCTGGGAATGTGGAGTAACTCGCCTGAAGTTAATAGAATTATTATGGGCTTGAGTCTCCCCTTGCTTACTCTGTATTTGCCCCAGTATAGTTCCGTTGGCTTCAGTGGAGTTACTCCTAATTTGCCTCAGTGTAAGAGGAGAAACAGATCCTTTAACTTTATACTCAGTGCAAAATCTGGCCTATTCATGTCCACAGAAGAAGAGTGGTGTGTTTTATCATGTAATTGAATTACACCATCTGTAAGTTATGCCATCTGATGTAGAGCTTCTCTGGAACGCCTTAATTTTTTTAACAAAGAGTTATTTCTAAAACATTTTTGACTGTCTATAAGGATCAAAGTAAGAGGCTGGCAGTACCATTCTTTGAAGGGGCAACTCATCCCTATCTTCACAGGATAATCCTCCCTCATCATCCCAGCTATTATAGGCCACACAGCAGCACAAAAGTCTTTAAAATGAGAGAGAAGGAGAAATACTACAATTCTGCGAATCTCTTCAAGGGACTCTCTGAGCAACTAAAGTGGATTTCAGTTGAACCTAACGTGCTGAAAAACACCTTAGTAAAAGACCAAACTTTCACCCCAAAGCTGCAGTTAAAAACAACGCTGAATCGGGAATAAGGAAACCCAACAGGGATGAAGTACCAGATGCCATGGTGATGTGTATGAGCTACATAAATAGATACATGGATGAATGGAGGAGTGCTCTGATGGGACACAGCTGGATGATCTGATTTTTCATGGGATTTTCTTTGCCATTAAACTAGAAAACAGACTCCTTACGGCTTTGAACCAACAGATTTTGGTCTCACATCTGGTACCTTCTCTTCCATTCCCCTCCCAACACAGATTCCAAACTGATTTCACTGGGAAATCAGAACAACTATTCAGATATGCCTAGATATGAAAAAAAATTGTTTAACAGATTTACTCAAGGTCACATGGCAAGTAGAGTAGGGATTAGAAGAGGGCTTTGGCTGGGGGTGGGGGCTCTCGGGTGGGGTCAGAAATTTAGGAGTTCAGGGTGCAGGAGGCGGCTGTGGGCGGAGGCAGGGGGTTGGGGTGCAGGGGCGTGGGGGAGGGCTCTGGCTGGAGGCGTGGGCTCTGGGGTTGGGGGATTTGGGGTGTAGGAGGGTGCTCCAGGCTGGCACCGAGGGGTTCAGAGGGCAGGAGGGGGATCAAGGCTGGGACAGGGGGGTTGGAGCATGGGGGGTGAGGGCTCTGGCTGGGGGTGCAGGCTCTGGGGTGTGGCCAGAAATGAGGAATTCAGGGTGCAGGAGGGGTGCTCTGGGCTGGGATCTGGGCTGGGGTTCAGAGGGTGGGAGGGGGATCAGGGCTGGGGCAGGTGGTTGGGGCACAGGAGGGGCTTAGGAGTGCAGGCTTTAGGCAGCGGTTACCTCAGGCAGCTCCAAGAAGCAGCATGTCCCCCCTCCAGGCCCTACACAGAGTCATGGCCAAGCAGCTCTCCGTGCTTCCCCGTTCACAGGTGCCACCCCTGCAGTACCCATTGGCTGCAGTTCCTGGCCAATAGGAGCTGTAGGGTCGGCACTTGGGGCAGGGTTTGTGTGCAGAACCCCCTGGCTGCTCCTAAACGTAGGAGCCAGAGGGGGGACATGCTGCTGCTTCTGGGAGCCGTGCGGAGCAGCCACTGATCCCGCTCCCCGGCTAGAGCGCAGGAGTGGGGCAAGCCCCAGACCCGACTATGCAGAGGGAGCTCGAGGGCCAGATTAAATCGGCTGGTGGGCCGGATGTGGCTCGCGGGCCATAGTTTGCCCACCCCTGGATTAGAACAAAGGAATTCCTGACTCCCAATCCTATACTCAGTCCGCTAAGTCCCACAGCAAAATGTATTAAACCAGTTACCCCTAAAGCCGTCCAAAGGTGAAAAGGTGGCCTATCTGTATTCTTCTTTTGTGCTTAAGCAGTGCTCAGTTATGGGTACACCTTGTACCTTTTTCAAAAGCAAACAAACTGTACAAGTGGCTACTTGTCTAACTTGTATTGCCAACTAACTTTAGTGCCTCTGCGTTTTTAACCTTCTGTTCCACTCCCAACTAGCCACACACGCTGTGGTAAAGAACATGACTTCCTCTTTCCCCATAGAGGAGTGATGTCTTTCAGCAATCTCCAGACATTCCTGCCAGAGAGTCAATAGGGTGAACTTCAGTTCCCTGTCCCTCTGGCTCACTTGTTTCTATTAGGATGAAGGCTGACCTTGTTCTAATTGCAAGGATTTGACTTTAAGGGAAAAAAGGTGCCCTGAATAGAAGAGCAGAAATAGACCTAACGTGGAAGCTTATATCCCAGAACTCCTGCAATCTTTCAGGGTGGGGAGCAAGGTCAACCAGATCTGTTGACGCCAAATTGAAAAGGGGTCTTGTTTCTAGCTCACAAAAACAGCAGATCTCAAGAGATTGCCACCATTTCAGGCTGGATGCTCAGAAGAGCTTGTAAGAGTTTGGAATTGCGTAGTATAAATCAGAACCTAAGCTTTGATGTGGTATTGAGCCCAAATCCCATCCTAAATCTAATCCGGATCCGGATCTAAAGACCATCTTTTACAAGAGAAAATAATGGATACTTTAAAGAGTGGTGTGAAGCCATAACGTACCCAATCGTGCTATCATGTTCCATAGGAGGGGGGCTTTTCTTCCCAGTTCCAGCTGGCGAGCAGATTGTGCCCCAAAGCTTCATAAGGAACAGAGAAATAGGACCCAAGCATCATACTCATTGTTATCATTTTTCACAGCAATGTAGGACTCTGTAATTCCACTCTACAGCAGAACATCCCTCCTACCCAAAGTCATGTGCAGTCACACATATGTTTCTGTAGCCCGATTCTTCCATTCCAGACCCTTTGTATTGTTTAGCAACCTGGGGAACAAGTCTCTGTAGCTGGACTGATGTGGTTGCTGTCCCGGTCACATTTAAAAGGCAATGTTGTCATTCTGGGTGTGGCATTGACTACAATGTTTTCACCATAGTTTAAAATTAAAGTGCTTCTGGTTTTGTTTTGTTTTGTTTTGTGTTTGTTTTTAAAGGCACTTACTGCAACCCTGTCTGGCAATTTTTCATTCAAGACACTCAGTCAAAGGGGAGCTGAAAATGGTAAGTTTGAGATTCCAACATTTTCCCTGTTGACTTCAACAGGACCCAAGGGTTGGAGGCCAAAATTTCATAGATTCACAGGAACAAATCAGACCAATGGTCCATCCAGGCTGATGTCCTGTGGCCAGCAGCGGTGAGTAGCAGGGGGACCCCTTGAAATTTTTTCACATGGTACGCGCAGCTGAACCAGTCTCACTACAGGGGTCACAGTATCACTCAGTTTGGCCCCGCAACTCCTCCATCAAGGAAACGCTGGGTCAAACCTGCGTGGCTTTAAGACCCTAATTGCAAAGTCCAATGCCTCTCAGGTTGGGTGCCCTCTCAAATGAGTGGCCCAGAGCAAAATACTCCTTTTGTCTCCCCTCTCCAGTCCACAGGGGAAACATAATGTGCGTACAACTGTACATAATGAGCTACTATATGCTTAAGCTGGTGCAAAACCTTCATCATGGATGATTATGCAATAACGTGCAAATGGCAGAAGATCCTGCCTAAATCGACTGAGTTAGTGGTTGGTTTATGTCCTGAAAGCTGAGGGTTAATATCCCTAATTCAGTTTTATCCTCACTTCTGTAACTCTGGATATTATTCATATCTACATCTAATCCTTCTCAGGGAGGAAAGGGATCACTGAGCCCAAGAACTGAATTGCACAGTATAACTGGGTGTTGGGTAAAAGACCGTTTCCTTAAATCAGTTGTAAACTTTTGCTTTTAGAGTTATGTCCCCTTGTTTTGTATTATGAGCGAGGGTGACTGGAATGCCTGGTTTTACCTTCTCTCCACCATTCAGCATTTTATATGTCTTCATCGTGTCTCGTCTGACTCAGCTCCGCTCAGAAGCCAAGTCTCTCCCTGGGATTTGAACTGATTCCATTCCTGGCATGGTCTCATACAGATTGAGTATCCACCAGTGGCTGTGCTGTGATGCTGTGGGGCAGCATCTCAATTCCTCACTTCCCACCAAAATCCAATACAAATGTATCAAAGGGGAAAGGACAGTGAGAGCTGTTTTCTTTTTTCTCCCGACATTAGGGAATATACTGTTTTGGATCAATATCACTGTCTAGCTGGTAGTCAGGAAGCATTTTTGTTTCTTTTCCTCTTAGCCATGTATTTTCACTACACACCCCCTGTAGCTGACCTCTTGATGCACCACAAGAAAGGTCATCATGTTGCAACATCACTGGACGAGTTGCTTCTTGTTATTGTACCATTGGCTGGTGGGGCCATGGAAAGCAGCTTAGAAGTCTATTGCTTCAGATCGTTGAGGTGTTTTTCTTCCATCATCAGAATAACCTTGCAGCTCAAAGCCAGATTCCAGAAAATGACGCTGCAGCAGATGAACTTGTCTCTAATGAGAGGAAGGAATTTGTTGCTACCTAATAAGCACCTACTTTGCAAGTTGCGGCTCATTTTTCAGGGGTGGCATGTACTGACCCTTTGGCATTCTTCCTCTATCAATTTTGGACATGCAGGTGCAATTGTTTCCTTCCCTCAAGCTTTCTGCCTAAACTAGGAAAGTGACTGTGTTACAACATGGATTTTTAACATGGCTGTGTTACCCCATGGGTAGGTCCTGCCTCCGGATGGAACGAAACCATATTATTTCCACAGTTAGAAAACAAAAACATGTTTTAGGCTTGATGGAGACTAGTGTATTATAGAAAACCGGATCAAATATTACAAACACATGATCAGTTCCCAACCATGTGGGCCATAAGTTTCCTTGGTGCTGCTCTACTAGCAGTGTTACAGTAATAGTAAACCCACATTTATCACTGAATATTTCACTCCCTGGAGTAAGCTCAGAGTATGCAAGGAAAGTACAGAAGCCTCTGTGAAAGAATAAAAGAGAAATGGCAACTTTTTGTTTTAATCATTCTCCAGTAAGAGGCAGACATAGGCGCAGGAACTAGGGGTGCAGGGGGTGCTGCAGCACCCCCAAGTTTTACACGGGGTCACTGGCCCCGCACCTAGGCCTCCACTCCCCAGCCTGGAGCTTGAGTCCTGGCTGCCGGCCCTGCTCCCCGGCCGCTGGCCCCATACTTGGGGCTCCGCACTGGGGCCCTACTCCCGGCCCCTCTCCCAGGGCCCCACTCCCGGCCCCTCTCCCAGGGCCCCGTGCCTGGGACTCTGCTCACCGGCCCTGCGTCTGGGCTGGGGTCCCAGCCATTAGCCCTGCGCCCTGTTCCCCGGCCTGTGCCTGGGGCCACACACCCAGGGCCCCACTCTCAGTCCTGCACCTGGGGCTCTGCTCTTGGGGCACTGGCCCTGCTCTCTGGCCACCCGCTCCCAGCCGCTGACCCTGTTCCTGGGGTTCCGCGCCTGACCCCATGCTCACCCCCAGCCTTTGCCCCCTTCCCCTGTCTGGGTCCCCCCTCCCCAAGCCACAGCACTGATCCCGGCCCCAGCTGGGGAGGATGCGCTTTCAGCACCCCCACTATTAACAGGGTTCCAGCGCTACTGGAAGCAGAAACTGCTCCTGGTGGCAGAATAAAGCAAGATGAACTTTCTTGGTTCTGACAGGCTGTTAAGGGAACTAGCTGCACTTGTGGGCCACATGTAACTCTTCCCTGTGTACAGCCAGGCGCGCTGCAACAATTGCTGAGAGCCATTGAACCAAAGTGTAAACCCTGTATATAATGGAAACCACTTCAAGCCAGAAAGGGGTGCAGCAGCCTCAGTAGTTCCAGCACTTACGGCAGAGAGTAGCGAACTGTACCAGGACGGAGGGCGCTCCGCTGCCTTCTCCTTGTACTGCAGATCTCATGGAGGCCTTTTTATGGAATCAGGATTCTGCAATTCTGGGAGGTTGGAGCTGGAGGGAAGATGCTGGACACTGTATATACCCCCTCAGGTGTGAGTGGTTTTCCAAAGGGAACATACTACTGCTTAAACCATCAGGAACATACCTCAACTGGCTGCACCCCCTTCCTCTCCCTACCAAAGAATTTAGGGGGCCAGCTGTCAAAGCCACCATATGGAGAGTACATGCTTGTCTCTAAGCGGATGTTCCTGCATCCCAAGATTCTTGCAGATGACAAAGAATGGCTATGCACCAAAGGTGATTCCATTTCAGCAGAAGGTTAAGTGATCCACACACCTATGTCTTTAAGGGCCTTTGGGCTGAAAGGTGCTTAAATAAATGCCAGTTCTTATTTTCACCTTTCTGTCTCTGCAGGGGGGCGATTTGGTTTATATTCAGTTCCACTGCATTTATTCCCAGCTGTTTAGGGAAGGGCTGAAGGTTCTCGGAGAATGAAACAATAAAACCAAATTCTCACTTGACTAGAGCAAAGTTCTTTCTTCTTTCTCTGGAAAAAAATTATATTGCCACAGAACCTGCACATTCTCATTAATTAATTCATTAATTAATGTATGCCAATTCATTAATGTAGACTTGCGTGGCTGGCCGTCTAGGTACCAAAGCCAAGACACTGACAGAAGGCAGCCTGACCCAACCTTGGCATTGGAAACAGATGCTGATGCTGATACCGCTAGGAAGGTACCAAGGATATTAATGGTTGCAGGGCCATGACAGCCTGATCCAATGTGCAGTGGAGTCGGTGGCCTTGGCCTTCCCTGGAATTTGAATCAGGATCCTAACTGCTTTTCCTTCATTTCTATATCTCTCTGCTGTTCCCGTTTTCAGTTTGCCCTAGAAGCAGATGTGTTGAAATGTCATGAGAAAGCCTGCTCTTGTAATTCTGGCACTTGCTTGAGAGAGGAATTAATTTTGGCGGGGGGGCAAGGGGGAGGAGATTTTTCTCATGAGCTATCCATCTGCATTTAAGCATCCAAAATTGTATGTGCCTCTGAACCAAACCACCCGTCACAACAATCATCACCATACATTGTGGGGGGAGTTGTTACCATGCTGGTTTGCACTACAAGAGTGCGCATAAGTGCATTGTACTATTAACTTTTCTTTCTGTGAACACACATGCAGGTGAAGTATGAAATTTCTTGTAGAGCACAATGGGTCTTTAACACTAATATGTTCCTTCATTTGGATTTGTAAATTTGTCAGTAAGTGAAGCACATTTAAAAACCCCTTTCAGTTTTAGAATAATTTCATTTTTGTCCCTGCCTCTCTTGATTCATTTATTTTTAAAGGCCATGTTGGCACCAAAATTCTGAACAGAGCCATCTCCAGGAGACCTCCAGTTTTCAGGCCCATCTCTAATAGCATATTTTTAGTTAAAATAATTTTCATTAACTGGCATGTGTATGTGATTCACTGCCCTCTAGTGGATTGACTTGGAACTGCTGAATGATATATCATAGGCCCTCTACTGCAAACGGCCAGACTGTCCTTTAGCTCTAGTGGCCTGCACTTTTGAAGGAGAGGGATGCAAATTCTGTTCCCACTGACACCAAGATGTTCTACATGGCCATGGTACGTAGCATTTTCTCAATACGAAATCCTAGGTGACCACAAATTTGATACGCTATTTTTTCTCATGGAAGGCGCAGTTCATGTTAATACTTCATTCTCCAAGTCTCTGCTGTCACATTGTGAAAAATGTGTAGGTATAAAAGTGTCTTCTGGGAGCTGTTTATCTGCTGGGAACTTAGGCTAACTAAGCAAATGCCTTGGAGGGAAGGGGGCTCGTGTGTGGTTGTGCTGTATAATATAATCAGAGCTTCACGGGGGAGCAGGGAGGTTCTCTGAAATCCTAACTGACATGGACAGCAGCTGCACTATACTTTGGCCCTCATTTTTTCACTCTTTTAATGAATGTTTTACGTTATCTTTTCTTGCCATCCAATTGTCCCGGCTCCCGTTACCAAACACAAGGGCCGCCTTTCACAGCCCATATCACTTTGTACACTGACTTAATACACTTCTAATGCTGGAAATTCCAACGCACACATACACTTCACTGTAACTCCCAGGCAACTAAGCCCTCGCGGAGTTAGTAACTTTACTGTGTTTCATTCCACAAAGGAAATTCTATTCCCAAGAGAAGCCGTAAGCTTCGGCCACCCCTAATGCTGATAACAATCCAGGACTTTCATCACATTTTTTGACCCATTCTTGGCTTTCAGTAATAACAACAGCTGCTGAAAGCTATACAATTTTAGTTGTGCTTCTTTACCTTCCTCTAGCAATCATCCTTCTGAGAGGCCAAGAGATTAAATAGCCAGGGGGTAAATCAGTCCTCAACAGCTGTTGCCTCCAGCATTAAAGATTGTCAGTGACTTCATTGAAAACCTATGAGTGATCTTTCATCATGTTCACAAGTGGAGAAAAGCATAGACTGGGAAACCTGCTGCCCAGTGTGTCACGAAATGTACCCAGATGCTGAAGAGAGACATTTCACAAAATTAAGGAAGCACTAAAAAGAAGGAATACGAGTTATGCTTTGGCAACCAAAAAATCTCGCCTTCAATCACTGTCCTTTTCAGATATGTAAACCAGTCTTCGGAATGAGCGAGATTGAATAAGAGGTTAGTGGATTCTTGTCGAGTCTACTCCACATCAGTAGAACACTCTTGCTTTTTAGCTTTAGCTACTTTTCTTCTAATCCTGTGATCCTCTCTGACTGACTTCAAAGGAGCTACTCTGAGCTACCCAGAGTTACTAGTGTTGGGTGAATCGGAAAAAAACTGATGGTTCAATTTGGATAATCATCCAAATATCTGAATTTAGCCAAACCTGTCTGAACATTAAGCTGATGATCTCATAAGAAAAGAGGGTTGCTGTTCGTAGTGTTTGTTTTGGTTTGGGTTTTTTACCTCCATGTAGGAAATACTGCATGAATAGCTTGTCACACATTATTTTGTGTTTTATTAAAATTAAAACACCACCAAAATTACTTAAAACATTAAGCTCTGAGCATTTGAAATATATTGTTATTTAATAATGTAGTCATAATACCTTGTAGCATATATTTAAATACAAAGAAATATTTATTCCTTGGTAGATCAAATTAAAACTCAGTAGAAATGTATAAGCACAATAATAAACACAACAACATATTTACAAAATCTCTATATATCAAACAAGTTCACGTATAGGTCTCATAAGTGGTATATAGAGAGAAACTTTGCAGCTTCAAAACTCAGTAGGACTCAGGCAACTAAGTTTCAGGGTCCTGTTGTATTTAAGAGTAAAGCTGTTACTCCCACAAAAGAGAAGAAAATGCAAAGTACAGGTAAAATAGGATTGCTGCTCCATCCTTCATTCACCCCACTGTGCCTGCACAGCAGTGCATACATCTTTAGTATAGCATCAGCTGGACATGTATCTTCATCCCGAGCAGTCTGAACTGGGGTGAGATGCCAACTAATTTCTGGTTTCCCCTCTCTCTTTCCTCACTGTAGGTGAAATTCACTTCTGTGTGGAGGGCTCACATAAGCTCTGTGTGCTACTTAAGTAGCACTTAACCCAGGGGCGGGCAAACTTTTTGGCCCGAGGGCCACATCGGGGTTGTGCAACTGTATGGTGGGCCGGGTAAGGAAGGCTGTGCCTCCCCAAACAGCCTGGCTCCCGCCCCCTATCTGGCCCCTCCAACTTCCTGCCCCCTGACTGCCTCCCTCAGAATCCCGACCCATCCAACCCCCCCTGCTCCTTGTCCCCTGACTGCCCCCTCCTGGGACACCCGCCCCCTATCCAACCGCCCTCTGCACCTCGTCCCCTTACCACCCCCTCCCGGGACCTGCTGTCTCTAACTACCCCCCAGGATCCCACCCCCCCATCCAACTCCCTTCCTGCTCCCTGATCCCTGACTGCCCTCTTGACCCCTATCCACATCCCTGCCCCCTGACAGGCCTCCCGGGACTCCCACTCCCAACCCTCCCCGTTCCCCATCCCCTGATCACCACTCCCCAGAACCTCCGCCCCATCCAACCGCCCCCTCCTCCCTGACTGCACCCCAGGACCCCGTGCTCCCTTACCCAACTCCCCCACTCCCTGCTACCTTACCAGCAGCAGGAGCTCGCAGCCGTGACACCCAGCCAGAGCCAGCTGCGCTCCCCACGCTGCCTAGTGGGAGCGGCTGGCCAGAGCACAGCCCACGTGGTGGCGTGGCTGCAAGTGGGAGGGGAACGGGGGAAGGGCCAGGAGCTCAGGGGCCGGGCAGGATGGTCCTTGGGGCCGGATGTGGCCCACATCTGACTTAAACCCTATATTGGCCATTTGACACCCCCCCTCTAAACTCAGGACAGAATAAGTGATCGCTAATTGTGTCTTACTTAACTAAACATTTAATTTGCCATTAACATTCTATGGCTCAATTCCTGACCACATGGAAGGCAATATCTAAACTTCCACTGACTTCAATGGAGCCAGGATTTCACATGATAAGTTTAATAGATATTTAACATCACAATTGTCTCTCATTTAAAGTGAGTAGAGCCTGTCACAGGGGCTCACAACTCAAATAATTAAGGATATGGGAGATAATAGTTAGCTGCTAGAGAACTTCTTTTATCTTATTTCTCAAAGTGCTTTACAAGCCAGGTTGCGTATCATTATCCTTCTCTTACAGCTGGGGAAACTGAGGCAGAGGTAAAGTGACTTGCCCAAAGTAACACAGTAGTAGTCTCTGATTAGGTATTAGAAATACAGGAAGCTGTTCATTAGATTCATACTAGCACCATAAGTTCTCTCTAAGGCCCTGATTCAGAAAGCACTTAAGCACATGCTTAAAGTTAAGCCCTTACTATAACTTGCATGCTCTTCACTATTCATGTGGTGCAGTCAGGCACTTTAATATTTTGTCCTTAGGACATACAGTTTTTCATTCTAGTGGAAGAGACATTTCTAAACTTAAAAAAAAAAAAGCCACTTTCAGGCACTTTCTTTACTTGAAGGTTTTAATTTTTATATCTATCAACAATTAAAGCAGAGACCTCTAGTCTTTGTGAAGAGAGGTCTCTTACCGCCATAGTTCAAATGCACTTTCTACAGTATATCAGCGGACAGTGCATTTTGCTAAATGGTTTCGTGAATGTCAAGGTGACAATGTCTTTCACCCAATTAATCCCGCAACTCCTGCTTAAAAGACCTTAGGTCTGCAGGCCAGATTCCTTTTAGTAATTAGCCTTTAACCTTCCCAGTCTTTGCTTTTTCAATTGCCTCTGTCTCTATGTCAAATAGGAGTGTTATGCATCTCTTGAAGCTTATCCTACAAAGGCTCTGGCCTGACCTTTGGAGCTGTGTGCATTTATAGGGAAATCATCTCTAAGCGAGATTTTAAAAGCTAACAGCTATTTAAGAAGCCACTTGTCAGTTCAACAAGGTAATGGGAGAATTGCCCATTTCTCTAGCAGCAATTACAGTCTTCCCCTCCCCCCATTTGATCTTGTTCTTTTTAGATGTAGAAAGCCATAAATCCAGCACCCAGGGAGTCTATTAATTTAATTAGTTTGCTTATTAGAAAAGAAGATCTTCAGCTTGCTGGGGTGAACAGACACGTAATGGAATTCTGACAACTGGCCCCACCTCAGCCAGTCAGCATTGACCATGTGTGATGATTGGGCTCATGTGAAAGGTTTTGTTAGGATGCATGAAATCAGACCTCTTCAACTGGGTGTCATGGGCCCAATACTCCTAACAGTTCACTCTGTTTCTCTGGAGAGCCTCAAGTGGGATGGGATGGTCTGGTTTTTGGATCAAGAGGCCCAGAGTTCAAGCCCCATTCCAAGTGGCCATGGTATGCGGCATAGTGACACTATGAAAACCTACATAGCCATGGGTGGTTTGCAAAGCATAGACATAAATCCCACCCCAGAAGGTCCAGTAGTAGGTGGGGCCCTGTCTCCAGTCCTCCAAGCATGCTAAAATGTGCAGTTTGCACTAGACTGGAAGGCAGTCTGGGCGGTGTCTAGCATTTGATCTTTTCGAGCATGGCATTCCACAGTTTCTGTCACAGTGCTGAAAATTACCTACCTACAGCTCCAGATAGGCCTTGTCTAGAGACGGATCCAGAATCCATGTCCACTATGAGCACAGTAAGCTCAGGGTGTCATGGATGATGCTGCAGTACCTGGGTAACCAACTAGGGCCACAACCTTGAATTGGACCTAGTACAGGATACAGAGATGCCAAAAGGCATGGCGCACTGGTGTGAATTTCTTCCATAGGTACCTGTACCTCCCATTACTTCAGGGATTGGCAACCTTTGGCAAGCAGCCCGTCAGGGAAATCCGCTGGCAGGCCGGGCCGGTTGTTTATCTTCAGCGTCCGCAGGTTCGGCCGATCACGGCTCCCACTGGCTGTGGTTCACTGTTCCAGGCTAATGGGAGCTGCGGGAAGCGGTGTGGGCTGAGGGATGTGCTGGCCACCGCTTCCTGCAGCCCCCATTGGCCTGGAATGGTGAACCGCGGTGAGTGGGAGCCGCGATCGGCCGAACCTGTGGACGCTGCAGGTAAACAAACCATCCCGGCCCACCAGCAGATTTCCCTGACAGGCCGCGTGCCAAAGGTTGTTGATCCCTGCTTTACTTCATACAGGTTATGTCTATGCTGCAGCTGGGACCGTGCCTCACAGCTAGGGTGACCAGACAGCAAGTGTGAAAAATCGGGATGGGGGTGGGGGGTAATAGGAGCCTATATAAGAAAAAGACCCAAAGATCAGGACTGTCCCTATAAAATCAGGTTATTTGGTCACCCTACTCACAGCCCAGGCAGCCAGACACACACTAGCATTGCTCAAGTTACAATGCTAAAAATAGCAATGTGGCAGTGGCATAGGCTAGTTGCCCGAGTTCAAGGCCACCTGTCCTCCCATGTCAGTACTTGGGTGGCCAGGTCATGTCGCTGCATATGTCCACACTGCTATTTTTAGAGCAGCATTAGCTCATGTCTGTCTGCCCAGGCTGGGAGGCATGCTCCCAGCTGCAGTGTAGACTTACCACAGTTGCACTCTGATATTGGCAGGGCCATCTCATTTCATTTGATTTTGTTTACTTTTCCTTGGACTCAAACAACTTGATGAAATTCGGTGTGAAGACAAGTAAGTGAGATGCAAAGGGCAAGGGCCTTATGAACCTAAGAGCTGAAAGGTACAGCTGTAGTGTTCAGATCAAATGGGCATCACATCTCTGGGCATTCTATCATTTCAATTATCTTTTCCCAGAGCCCAAGGTCCTACAAAATATTGTAAGAGAAAATATCCCCTTGAGGCCTGTGTCTTCAAATATGCTATTGTTCTCCAGGGCAGCGTGTAATTGCTTCTTGAAGGACTCTGCTGACTTTGTCTTAAAATCCCACCTGGTGGTGATGTCGATTCCAAACATTTATAATTCCCTGCAGGATAACAGCTTTTTATTCAAAATGTGCTATTCTCTCGTTAACAGTTCTCTGCCTCCTGATTCCATTGTGTTATCTCTCCTGGATGCGTTGTCTGTGGGTCTACAAACGAGCCAACCAGCTTCCATGGGGAAGTGGGGGAGGGGGTATGCAGGACACATATTTATTGAAAAAATATCAGGGGGAGGAGCATCATATGCAATCCAGTAGAACCAAATGCAGTAAATAAATAAATATGAGCAGGGCAGCTATTTTATTTACCCACCCCCATGGAATAGAAACACCAGATAAAATGGCGCTCCCTGCCCTTTGGGTCCCAAATGAAGCTACTGAGGTATCTGCAGTGCTGGGGCAGAGGTAACCAGCCATCATGAGCACAACCAGGGGCCCCTAACCAAGGGTGTAGTGAGGAGCTCTGCTCTGTAGTGCTTCTCTTTGTAGCAGTTCAGGGGGGAAATTTGGGATGTGGGAGTGTCTAGTGGATATTGAGCTATCCTGATCTACAGGTCCAGCCCTCCCAGGTACAAGACATACAGAAACCCCAGCTACTACTACAAGAACAGTCACTCCCTGCCAGTCCAGTCATTTACCCAGTTGTGACAGGGTCAGCAGCGTGCAGTTCATCGAAATAAGTGACGGAATAGATTTATTCCACATAAATCTACCAAAAGTACCAGCTCTACTATGGAACTGCTTTTGTAATTGGAAAAGCTGGGTGTGATTGACAAGGTTGATATAACCAAAAATGTGGTATATACCATGGAGGTAGTGGAAAAATCATGCCCAAAAGAGATACAGCTGCAATTGGGCTTACGTCCATGAAATCTGTAGACTGAGAGCAAGTGAGAGCCAAACCATTAACTGACATTCAGTGACGTAATGAATAAGTTGGCCGGTGCATCCTGGATAGGGAAATCTAGGTAGCGACAGATAAAACCAGACAAAGGAAGGTCATTGCTACTCCCCAGAGGAGATATGCACACACACCCTGACCATTTTGCTTCCATTCATCCCAGAAAGTATTTCAAAAGAAAGTGGATAATACCTGTCCTGGGTTTGTGGTGTAACTGATATAGGGAAAGCAGGTGCAAGTAGGAGGTGAATCAGGCCCTGAACGTGCAATTAAGTCTATTTTTTGCTTAAGTCTTCTTGATGTCTTCAAGGCCCACTCATTTTCTTAGGCCTGGTCTACACTAGCGGGGGCGGGGGGTCGATCTAAGGTACGCAACTTCAGCTACGTGAATAGCGTAGCTGAAGTCGAAGTACCTTAGCTCGAATTACTTACCCGTCCTCATGGCGTGGGATCGATGTCTGCGGCTCCCCCGTTGACTCCGCTACCGCCACTTGCTCCAGTGGAGTTCCGGAGTTGACGGGAGCGCGTTCGGGGTTCGATATATCGCGTCTAGATGAGACGCGATATATCAAACTCCGAGAAATTGATTGCTACCCGTCAATCCGGCGGGTAGTGAAGACGTACCCTTAGCTAAGACACTTATTTTTAAAGACTAAAGATTCAAAGTCACAATAAAATCATGTACTGTGGTGTTTTTAAATGAGGCTTTCCCCTCTTTCAATTCCACTGCAAAATTTCTGTACCTAGTATTTCATTTACTTACACAGCCATTGCCCTTCATTTTCATGCATCTCCATTAATGCTATTTCAGATTATTGTTAAGGAAGAGTTACGCCCACCTGTGCACCTAAAGACACTATATCTTGGCTTCATGTTGTAATTATTGCAAGCATGCTGGTGTACGTCTGGTAAAAAAGTATAAAAAGCTGACTGTGAGGTAAGTGGCTTTCTAGACAAATGTAATTTGTGAACTAGTCAAGATTTCACAGCTTTCGATTGCAAGACATTTTCCTGTGTAAATCTATATTCATGAGTATTGGTAAATTTGATTCAAGGAAGAATTAAGGAATTTGCACTTAATCCAGTTATTTTGCTTTCAGTTCTGCCTCTCTCTCCCAACCCATGCAATAAACAAATAAGACATTATCTTATTTGGAACATCTCTATTTTTAATTATAGAGTTTCACCCTATTCTTTTTGTCTGTGTTGGCCGTGGTAAGAATTAGCAACTGGTGCTTAAGGGACCCTTAGTTCATCTCAGGTCTCCAGAACTGGTATCTTTTTCAAAGGACTATTAATTTTGTGTCACCTTGTAGCATCATTAACTTTATTTACTTTGTTACTTAATTGTTAATGCATAGAGTGATATATCATGCTCTTTCACAAGAAGAGACTCAACAGGATCAATAAAATCAGAAGTTCAAGACCAAAGACCAAAGCCAGTCCTGATTTACACCCAACACAATCTCATTAAAGCCAATGAGGTTGCACAGGGTACAAATCAGGACAGGATTTGGCCTCGAGTCTTCAAATGAGGTTGAAGACAATGTAGAGCACCAGCCTCAGAGCCCTATCCCTTGGCAGAGCCAAGCATTCCTCCAAAGCTGTGAGATGGGCAAATGCCCAGTATTAAAGAATTGCAAGAGGAAGAGGAAAATGAATTTTTAGCAGGCTACTATGACCTCACTGAGTGACACATCCACTGGGATGTCAGGTGCAATGGTCAGGCTGGGTTTGCTGTTGACCATCTCCTGATGCATAGGACACAATGACCTAACTGGGGTCTGAATGATAGCAATGATTATCGTTTGATAACGATAGAAACTACATAGCTTACCCATGAGCCTGTGAGGATGTTTGTAAGTGGTTCAGTCTTATTTCTTAATGAGAGCTCAGCAAATACCAAATCATTTTCCATAAATATTTGTTTGAATTAAAAAAAATTTTTTTTGATTCTACCTTCTCTGTGAGCCTTTTGTGTTTGCTTTCTGCTAACATTCATAAGGTCAACATTTTCTAGCATAAATACTCAGAAAAAAAGTTAATTTTAAACTCAAATGATGGAATATGGGCTGAAAACAATCTTCCCTTTCCTTTCCTGGTGGATGTTTAAACTACCACCTGTTCACAATTGGATAAATATGAGCCTAAAAAACTGACCTAGTACCCTTGAAAAAGATGGGAAGGTCAGAAGAATGTTTTGTGGCATTTGATGAGACAGAAAATGGATTCCTCTTATTGAGGCAGCATATAATTTGCTGCTCAATATTGCCTCTGATATGGACTTCTCTTTGAAAGCTTCACTTTTGTGATATAGCACTAGGTGCTGTCTTCTCAGACTTTCAGGTCTGCATGTGTATGTGATAATTGCCAGGTGCTACACTGGTGATATTCAACACGCAGAAACAGTTACTTCCCTGGGAGCACCTTCCTCTGTGCCTGGCCACGATCTGTCCATACTGCCAAGTGTAGGACTCCCATTTACAGCTACTACATATGTGGTATGATAATTTAGGACTGGCCCTTTAAATGTATCAGACCAAAGCAGTCCTAAAGTAGTCATTTTGTAACAAGCTTGTTGTATCTTCATCTCTTCCCGCTGGTAAACACTCCTCACTCCTGTTATGGTTTCCCCTTCTTATCCCAAGGAGATGGGGATTCTTATTGAAAGAGGGTATATGTGCTCAATCATGTAAGGACACTCAGCATCTCGTGGAAGCACTTGGCAGGACCAAGCCCATAGACTCCAATCCAACACAGCATTGCAGAAAGGGATTTGGGGGCCATAGTGGATCACAAGCTAAATATGAGTCAACTGTGTGACACTGTTTCAAAAAAAGCGAACATCATTCTGGGATGTATTAGCAGGAGTGTTGTGAGCCAGACACGAGAAGTAATTCTTCTGCTCTACTCCTCGCTGATTAGGCCTCAGCTGGAGTATTGTGTCCAGTTCTGGCTGCCACATTTCAGAAAAGATATGGACAAATTAGAAAAAGTCCAGAGTAGAGCAACAAAAATGATTAAAGGTGTAGAAAACATGACCTGTGAAGGAAGATTGAAAAAACTGGGTTTACTTTGGAGAAGAGAAGACTGAGGGGAGATATGATAACAGTTTTCAGGTACATAAAAGGTTGTTACCTGAGGATAGGACGAGAAGCAATAGGCTAAAATTGCAGCAAGGGCGGTTTAGGTTGGACAGTAGGAAAAACTTCCCAACTGTCAGGGTGGTTAAGCACTGCAACAAATTGCCTAGGGAAGTTGTGGAATCTCCATCATTGGAGTTTTTTAAGAGCAGGTTAGACAAACACCTGTCTGGAATGGTGTAGATAATACTTAGTCCTGCCTTGATTAGAAGACCTCTCAAAGTTCCTTTCAGTCCTACAATTCTATGACTCTATGCTTGTGCTTAACTTGAAGCCCAAGAGTACTCCCATTGACGGCAATAGGACTATTCATATGCGTAAAGTTAAGTATGTGTGTGTTTGCAGGATCTAGGCCTCAGACAAGCAGCAAGGCCAGTGATTAAAGCACCAGACTGAGAGTCAAGAAATTTAGATTTCAGCCCTTTCACAAATTGGTCATTTAAGACTCACTGTGCCTCAGTTTCCTGGTCTGTAATACGAGGAAGTATGACTTTCCTACTTCCTGGGGGGTAGTGCAGGGTGGTAGTGAATTAGCTGTTTGCAGAAGACAGAGATGCTTGGATGGAAAGTGCTAAGTATTGTACACAGCATTATAAATATATCTTGTATGCCACCCTCTGTTACAATAAAGCGAATGCAGTGAAACCTCTGCAACAGACCACTCTAATTAGGAAAGGACAATTAACCTTTGTCTTAAGAGCCTGACCTAGCACCATGGGTTGCTACTACAATAAGTAGCTTGTCTCCAAATGCACTGCATGCAACATTACTCCACTTTTAAGCCACATTACGTGTTGTGTGGTTGTTTAAGACAAGCTGCACCATATAACATTGTATGTTAACTCCTTTGCAATAACCTGTTGCCTGGTAATGTGAGTTTATAGGTAAAGAAACTGATTCTGAAAGCCACACCCACTGTAAGCCATGTACTGCTACAAGGTTTTGTTCTCTTTGTGCCAAGATTATAAAGATTTGTAGGTTTCTAAAGGTTATCAACTACTATCAGCTACCACAGAACAGTTACCGATGAGGAAATCAAGTCAGATACGGAGGAAATAAAGTGCTAACTAGAGAACCTGAATAACTTCATGGGCAGGGGAGGGGAGAAACATTTCAGGAGAAGGAATGTGGATAATGCAGATAAATACCAGTGAAAGTCAGAACTTTTGCATGAAGCTCCTCCCTTAAAAAAAATCACTTGAATTTACCAAAGGGGAGGAAATCACTATTATTAGGAGTATGTTTGCTTTCAAAGAGCATTATGATGTAGTCCTTTTCATTTAAAGTTCCACAGGTAAAGTAAAAACAACGAGGAGTCTGGTGGCACCTTAAAGACTAGCAGATTTATTTGGGCATAAGCTTTCATGTGTAAAGACCCATTTCTTCAGATGCTTTTTGCATGTTCATTGTTTTTGTGGACACAGACTAACACGGCTACCCCTCTGATACAGGTAAAGTAATAGCCCCTTTCAGAATGTCACAAACACATGTTCAATTCACAGAATATTTGTGCAAAGGAAATTTGATGTGTTGAAATAAAGTGTTCCCTTCTTGGACAGCTCAATATTAGCATTTCATCAATGCACAGCAGCCAGACTGTAACAAATGTAAGCAGGGTCTGAATGAACTCTCCCCTGACAGCTAATTGGGGAAGGGGAGAGACTTCAAGAGCAAACTGTATTTACATGAACACACCTGCTCTGTGTAGGTATCTAGCAGACAGGAGCTGTGGAGCTCCAAGTGATCAGCTTTCGCTGGTGTTGGGTTACAAATCACTTTAGTACTGAATGCAGGGGCAGTGAAATGTGTTATCAGTGTTCTTGTCTTTATTGTATAAATAAAGGGGAGCAGAACTGTGCTTAACCTGTCCAAATGAGGAGGCCACTCTCAGCTGAAAGGACCTTGTTAAGCCAGGGGCTCGAATGCCAGAGCCCTGGAAAGTGGAGGGAGATGAGAGAAGAGGATTGTCTCTGTTAGGAGGTGTGGCCTTTCCCTAAGGGTCCTTGGTTTAGTTTAATCTGTTTCTCCCCACTGTTCAAAGATAGAGCTAAGTAGGCTTTATTAGGAGCCTTTGTTATTTTAAGTGCTGAAGTCAGTTGTGGTGGGGCAGTGTTTCTGCCCAGCCTGCTGAGAGCTAAAACTCACTAAGAGCTGATAATCACTAAGGGACTGACCCACAGAGGTCACAGCAGAGAGGCAAGTGGCAGCAGAAGGTGACTGGTGGAAGTGGCCAGCAGGAGGCAGTGAGGAATAACAGCTGGCAGGGCAGCCAGGAGCAGCAGTTGACAAAGTGGCAAGGAACAGCAGGTGGCAGGGCGGCCAGCGCAAGTTTGTGGATGGCAGAGCAAGTCAGGTGCCTTCTTCCCCAGGTGGGAGGTGAACTCACACAGATGCACCTCTGAACCCTGGGTCCTCACTGACCCAGGACAACCACCGTGACTGGGGTATGGTGAGGGAGCAGAGTGGGACACACTAAAGGAACTTGTGGTTGTAGAACTCAGAGGCAGGAGACTCTGCCCCATGCACTCCAGGGTGGGTGTCCTTCTCACAGTTCTATATTTATGAATCCTTCTTGCGGCATTTTCCCTAATTAATGTTGCATGACTTCTCTTCTTTCATTAAAAGTTTATTTTCTACACTCAGACTTTGTGCTTGCGAGTGGGGAAGTATTGCCTCTCAGAGGTGCCCAGGGGTGTTGTGTAATTTTCCAGGTTACTGGGTGGAGGCTCGAGCTGGTTCTGTGTTACATTGTTGAAAAGGAACCCCTAGATATTGAACCCAGCCCTGGTTGCTGCTGGCTCCACCTGGCAGAAGGGTTACATAAAGAGTTGGGATCTATAATGAATGGGATAGAAAATAATACTGAAAAGATTATATTACTTGATGGCATGCTTTGAATGCTGTGGTCAGGGCTGGCCACATCAGCTGCAACGAGATCTAGCAGAAGTAGGAAGGGTCCAGAGACAAGTGACAAAAATGATTAGGGGTATGAAAGAATGTCCATGCAAAAAGACTGAGGGCCAGAATCAAGGTCGTTCTACTGACTTCAAAGGAGCTACCCTAATTTACAACAGCTGTGAGCATCTCATTTAGAGAGGAGAGAGGTAAGAGGGAAAATGATAATAGTGTAGAAAATAAATGAATGATACAGAAAATGTAAATCATGCTCTTCTACTTGCCATCTCTCATTAATCAAGCAGAAAGGGATAGTAAAATAGAAAGACAAATTTAAATCAGATAAAAACAGAACACTTTTTTTTTCACACTATGCATAATTAACCTGCAGAACTCATTGCCACATCCTTAGAGGTTTTTAAGGCCCGGCTTGACAAAGCCCTGGCTGGGATGATTTAGTTGGGGTTGGTCCTGCTTTGAGCAGGGGGTTGGACTAGATGACCTCCTGAGGTCTCTTCCAACCCTAATCTTCTATGATTCTATGATCTCAGTGAGCTTAGCAGAATTTTCAAAATCCAAAAAGACAGCAAAAAGTTGTAAACCTAGGTGCTTGAAGTTAGGTTCCTGACTCCATATTTAGGAATCTAAATAAGCTACAATTAAGCACCTGGTTTAAAGTATTGGCCAAATATCTATGTGGATGAGAAGAACAGATATAGTTCTATTAGATAGTATAAAATAAGTTCTACGGGATGTAAACCCTGATGTCTAGGATTTGGAAGACATTTCTCATATGGGATGATTGCTCTATGATTGTGATTTATGGGGATTCTATCAGCTTTCTTGTTTAGGATTTACTGAACACTTACTGAACACTCTCAGAGACACTCTCAGAGACAATTCCAATTGTTTCTAGAAAGTGTTAACTTTTACAGCTCCAAGGAGAAGCATCCTCCTCCATAATAAACACATGGAGGAATTGAAGAGTATCCAGAAATTATTAATCTCTTCTTGCCCCCCAAACAAATAGCCAATCTAGGGCTGTCAATTAAACGCAGTTATCTCACGTGATTAACTAAAAAAAAATTGATTTTGATTAAAAAAATGTATCTTGATTAATCACACTGTTAAACAATAGAATACCAATTGAAATTTATTAAATATTTTCAGATGTTTTTCTATATGTTCAAATATATGGATTTCTGTTACAACACAGAATACAAAGTGTACAGTGCTCATTTTATATAATTATTTTATTACAAATATTTGCACTGTAAAAATGATAAACAAAAGAAATAGTATTTTTCAATTCATCTCATACAAGTACTGTAGTGCAATCTCTTCATTGTGAAAGCGCAACTTACAAATGTAGATTTTTTTGTTACATAACTGCTCTCAAAAAAGAAACAATGTAAAACTTTAGAGCCTACAAGTCCACTCAGTCCTACTTCTTGTTCAGACAATCACTAAGACCAACAATCACTAAGACCAACATTTACAGGAGATGTGGCTGCCTGCTTCTTATTTACAATGTTACCTGAAAGCGAGAACAGGCATTTGCATGGCACTTATGAAGCCGGCATTGCAAGGTATTTATGTGCCAGATATGCTAAACATTCGTATGCCCCTTCATGCTCTGGCCACCATTCCAGAGGCTATGCTTCCATGGTGATAATGCTCATTAAATAATAATGCGTTAATTAAATTTGTGACTGAACTACTTGGTTGAGAACTTTATGTCTTTGGCTCTGTTTTACCCGCCATTATATCTGCCATATATTTCATGTTAAAGCAGTCTTGGATGATGACCCAGCACATATTTGTTTTAAGAGCACTTTCACAGAAGATTTGACAAAACGCAAAGAAGATACCAATGTAAGATTTCTAAAAATAGCTACAGCACTCGACCCAAGGTTTAAGAATCAGAAGAACCTTCCAAAATCTGAGAGGGACGAGATGTGGAGGATCCTTTCAGAAGTCTTAAAAAAGCAACACTCAGATGCGGAAACTACAGAACCCGAACAACCAAAAAAGAAAATCAACCTTCTGCTGGTGGCATCTGACTCAGATGATGAAAATGAACATGCATTTGTCTGCTCTGCTTTGGATCATTATCAAGCAGAACCCATCATCAGCATGGATGCATGTCATATGGAATGGTGGTTGAAGATGAAGGGACATATGAATCTTTAGCGCATCTGGCACGTAAATATTTTGCAATGCCGCCTACAATAGTGCCATGCAAATGCCTGTTCTGACTTTCAGGTGACATTGTCAACAAGAAGCAGGCAGCAGCATCTACTGCAAACTGTAACCAAGTTTGTCTGTCTGAGCGATTGGCTGAAGTAGGACTGAGTGGACTTGTAGGCTCTAAAGTTTTACCCTGTTTTATTTTTCAGTGCAGTTATTTTTTGTACATAATTCTACATTTGTACGTTGCACTTTCATGGTAAAGAGGTTGCACTACAGTACTTATATGAGGTGAATTGAAAAATACTATTTCTTTTGTTTATTACAGTGCAAATATTTGTAATAAAAAATAAGTATAAAGTGAGCACTGTATACTTTGTATTCTGTATTGTAATTGAAATCAATATATTTGAAAATGTAGAAAAAAATCAAAAAAATATTTGAATAAATGGTATTCCATTCTTGTTTAACAGCTCAATTAATCGCACGATTAATCACTATTAATTTTTTTAATCACGCGATAAATAGCAATTAATTTTTTAATCACTTGACAGCCCTAATCCAAATCCTTCCCAGCTAGTGATTCATTTCATAGAATCATAGAACTGGAAGGGACCTCAAAAGGTCATCTAGTCCAGTCCCCTGCACTCAAGGCAGGACTAAGCATTATCTAGACCATCCCTGACAGGTGTTTATCCAACCTCAATGATGGAGATTCCACCACCTCCCTAGCCTAGGCAATTTATTCCAGTGCTTAACAACCCTGACTGTTAGGAAGCTTTTCGTAATGTCCAAACTAAACTGCCCTTGCTGCAATTTAAGCCCATTGCTTCTTGTCCTATCCTCAGAGGTTAAGAAGAACAATTTTCCTCCCTCTTTCTTGTAACAACCTTTTATGTACTTGAAACTATTATCATGTCCCCTCTCAGTCTTTGCTTCTGCAGACTAAACAGACCCAGTTTTTTCAATCTTCCCTCACAGGTTAAGTTTTCTAGACCTTTAATCAATTTTGTTGCTCTTCTCTGGACTTCGTCCAATTTGTCCACATCTTTCCTGAAATGTGGCGCCCAGAACTGGACACAACACTCCAGTTGAGGCCTAATCAGCGCAGAATAGAGCGGAAGAATTACTTCTCGTGTCTTGCTTACAACACTCCTGCTAATACATCCCAGAATGATATTTGCTTTTTTTGCAACAGCATTACATGGTTGACTCATATTTAGCTTGTGATCCACTATGACCCCCAGATCCCTTTCCACAGTACTCCTTCCTCGGCAGTCATTTCCCATTTTGTATGTGTGCAGTTTCCTGACTCCTCTGATTCCTGTTCCTCCTACGAAATCCTCTATTTTTATTTAGTGTTCAGATTACAGCAGCACCTAGAAGCCTCAATCAAGATTGGGACTATATTGTACTTGGTACTATACAAATATATAGTAGGAGACCGTACCTGTCCTGAAAAGCTTATAGTCTAAAAAAAGAGAAGACATACAAAAGGTGAAAGGAAGAACAGACACACAGAAAAGTGAAGTGACTTGGCTAAAGCCACAAAGCAAGTCAATAGCAAAGAGTGAAATAGAAACTACATCTGCAACCCCCCTCCACCATCCTTGCATGGTATGCCGAGACCACAGTTCCCACCTCTGCATTCATAGTCTTATTAACAGTGGTGAATAAGCTTCATTTTGACTCTTTCTTTCCTTTCTCACACAGAATTAGTGCACCTGCCAGCATGCAAATACCTGCTAAAGGAGAAGAGAATGAATCCCAGAAAAACTCTCAGAAAACCTTGTGTTTTGCAGCTGTTGATGACTGAATCATTAATCAAGCAGGCAAATATGGAAATCCTATAAAAATTTAAGCAAATAGTATTTGACATTTAGATAAGTTGATAAAGACAAGCTGTTTGAGCCGTTTTGAGGAGTGTTTGTTTAAGCTATTAGCATGAGGAACACAGAGTTTTAAACAAACAATGGGTCCAATTTTGATCTCAGTTACACCAGGGAAATGTTGGCTTGACTCCATTGGTTTAACAGAGCCTTTCCAGCATTACCGCAGTGTCAATAAGAGCAGTATTTTGGAAATAAAGAAGAGCATCTATTAAATTGTTGCAAGTTTTTTGACCACCAATAGAGCTGATCAAAAAAAGATTTTTTTTTAACCCCATGATATAAAAAAAGATTGGACACAATGTTCGTGAATCCCCCATCACCCCCACCCCCACCCCATTTTCCTGTTGGCTCACCTTACCAGATAAGGATTAATGGGGGATGCTGAGGCCTATTAAGCAAACAGTATTTGACCCAAGATGTTTTGGGATGACTAAGCATGCAGTTTCTTCCTCTGTCTTCCAGCTAAATGGGGACTTTTTTCTATCATGTATTCACAACTAGCATGTTTTTCTCACCCTCACTCTTCTTACATGAATGCTAGCTGGAAACTTCAATAAACTTTATTATGGCCTTATCCAAAGCCCATTGTGATCAGTAGGAGCCTTTCAATGGGCTTTGACTCTCCCTTTAGTGAGCACCTACTCACATGAGTACCTTTGTCCTGTCTATTTAGATTGTAAGCTTCTCAGGGCAGGGACTATCTACTGTGTTGTACACCACCTAGCACAGTGCGGTCCAGATCTCAGCCTGGGCCAGGCATTCCTGTACTGCCAATAATAATAGTCCAGTGGAAATAAGTACTTGCCAATGCACAAGTGGGCTGTTAATTTTTGTATGCTGCCAGTAGTTGCATTTCTAGATTCTGGCTTGGACTGGAGGGTGGGGTGCTGAATACTAAAGAAGGGCTGTACTATTTCTTTTGAATGGAGATACCACAGTGGGCTGAGGATCAGAACCTAACCACACCCAAAGTGAGTCTTTTGAAACTTGCCCTTCAGTTGAATAGTTATTGCAAAGCTCTTGGGTTATAACTCAGTCTCCATAACAAAGGAACATTTTGGAGGGGGAACGCAGTTACTTTTAGACGCACAGGGTTAGATCCCAGAAGGGTGATTTCAGCTCTTTTCTCCCAAGGTATCTACATTGCAAATGTTGTAGTTGAAACTGGAAGGGGTCTTGTGGATAAGACCAACTGACATGCTCTTTGTTTTGTATAGACACTAGAAGCCTAGTTTTGCTCTGTTTTGCATTAGAGTAAATCTGGCTTAACTCCTCCAGTTACTGGTGTTACTGTAGATCTATACCAGTGTAGATGACAGCAGAACTGTGTCTTACAGATCCGGTGATGGTTCCTTTATGATTAGAGATTTGCCTTGCTGCCATTGGTTATAATTATTCCTCCATACTCTATTTCACAGTGTTGCTGCATTTTTCTGTGTATCTAGTTTGTGGAAAGTTTTACAATCCTGTGAAAAAGGGTAACATCCTGTAAGCTATTATTATATACACCTCTACCCTGATATAACGCGACCCGATATAACACGAATTCGGATATAACGCAGTAAAGCAGCTCTCCGGGGGGGCGGGGCTGCGCGCTCCGGAGGATCAAAGCAAGTTCGGTTTAATGCGGTTTCACCTATAACGCGGTAAAATTTTTTGCCTCCCGAGGACAGTGTTATATCGAGGTAGAGGTGTTGTTTAGTTTGCAAAGATGGGTCTGAACTAAAATCCCAGCTCTGAACTCCTTTGAGCTTTGGGAAAAACCGGCTCCAGATCTGAATTTTGCTGTTGGCCTCTTCTCTATTAGTTTATATTTGGTGCTAGCAAGCAGTGGGTGGAGCAGATAAGCTGATAGAACTGTGAACTGGCCATTCATGACATAAACAGAGTCAGTGAAGTGAATTATAGCTGGATACCCATTCAGGGGCTTAGTGTTGTCCCCATTATATATAAGGCTGTGGAATAAAGGTGATGATTTATCATCATGGATTCACGTAAGTGTGAACCATCCCAGTTAGTTCATATAAAATATGTATGCTATTTCTAGTCATTTATCATCTGACTGTGCTCTTCCAGGCACCCCTTTAAACCTCCCTTCTAAATACCCTACACAGCTCAGAATGAAAAATAGTTGCTGTGGAAATAATTATGGCGTGTCATACGCAGCATCGTTTATTTTTAAGAAAGCGCAGCTATCAATACAGGTAGTGACCTTATCAGTCACTGTCTGGCATGTACATGGGCAGTGCAGCACAACTGTCAAGTGAAAAATTCCTTTCATGTTTAACAGTCCTTGCTCTTCCTCACAGCATCAGTCCCTTGATGATCAATGAACACACATCCGTCTCTGAACACTTACCCTGTTGTTACTTCAGAAATGCCACCTTTCCTTGCCTTGTGAGAACCTGTCTTCCACTACCAGCAAATGGCTACACTTGAAAGGAAAAAAGCAAAGGAAGTCAAATATTTAACACTGCCATCACTGTCCAGTCAACTCATAGCTGAGACTCAAATTCAGACACAAAAGGTGAGGGATGGGATTTGAGTTCAGCGTATTTGTATTTTACAATTTTGATGCCTAAATAGTGTACGGTTCTTTGCATTAAAGCAACAAGAGCTTTGTGTTTAACAATTATTATTTTTATTGAAACAGTGTTTCTCAAACTGGGGTCCACAGACCCCGAGGGTCCACAAGGGTAGTCCAAGAGGTCCGCGGGCCCTGCTGATCAACTCTTCCCCCTCCCTCCCAGCACCTCCTGCACGCTGAGGAACAGCTGTTCAGTGGCGCGCAGAAGGCACTGGGAGGGACGGGGAGGAGTGGGGACAGGGCACGCTTGGGGGAGGAGGTGGAATCATGTCCGGGGCTGCCGGCCCCATTGATCAACTCCTTCCCCTCCCTCCCAGTGCTTCCTGCACACTGGGGAACAGCTGTTCAGTGGCATGCAGGAAGCGCTGGGAGGGAGGAAGAATCGCGGAGAGAGGGGGCAGAAAGAGGCGGGGAAGAAGTGAGGTGAGGGTGGGGCTTTGAGAGAAGGGGTGGAGTGGGGGCAGGACCTGGGGCTAAGCAGGGGACTTTGAGGGGGGTCCGTGAAAAAACTTAAACCAAAATGGGGGTCCTGTATTAAAACATAACATGGTCGCCAGAGTCTATTGTAATCTGTGACCTGCCACAATCTGTTCTGCCCTAGGCAGACCAGAGCCCCAGCTTCCAAAATGGAGGATGACTCTTGGTCTCCACAGCTCCACCCTCTATCCAATAATATCATCCTCTCCACACAAACAGCACCGAGGTAAGGAGAGAAATCTGCATAGTGGGGATTGACCCAGAGTTCACCTACCAACATCACTGCTGGGGTCAGTGGATAAAGATGGTCTTTCTACCCTTAGACAAGTGGTTGGAAGCTTGCCTGCCATTCTCTGGTTGCCTCTGTTGTACTTCAGCGTGATGTGCATTGTGGGCATCTCAGATCATATTTCAGAATGCACTGGTCCCCTGCTCTCCTCCCTGTTAGCTCCCTCAATATATACCAGGAAGAAAAGGGGGCAGGAAAACTGTGGTGGAAAGAAATAAGTTAGATCAGCCCTGCAGCTACAAAGCCATCTTTGTCCTGCACTGAGTGGAGTGTGGCCAGACCTGAGGACCGGACCCGGTTCATTTTTTCAACATTTTGCAGTAAGGACGGATGAGCAGATTTGTTCCTGCTGTGAAGGCAGCAGTTTTCATGAGGACTTTGCAAGACTGATTGATAATGAGGAGTATTTTGATAAAAAGACAAAACAAACAACAAAAAAATACAAGCAAGTCTATTCCAGACAGGGTAATAATTACAGCCAATAAATATGGCTCTATAAATACACTTTTTTAGTATGATCGAGCCAGTAGAATGTACTCTGCCAAGGTCTCTGCTTCACGATTTCTTATTTAGCAGATCATTGACCCATCAGACCCTCATAATGTCTCCAAAGTAGCTGTTACTGTAGGTCGCTCAGAGAAACTTTAGTTCACAGATCGATGTCCCAGTAAATTGTAACAACCCCTTTCAGAGCTGTTATAATTCATTGTATCAAGGTCCTACTTAAGATAGTTTTAGTTTATGCATCATTGACCCAATTGACTGGAATGGTTTCTCTGGAGCCCTTAATGTGTTGTACGGCGAAGCAAATGCTATGTATTCAATGCAGGTATTAGAACATACATTGTAGGGAACAATCCTGCTAATCAGCCGGTTTCTACCTCTGATTTTCCTGACTCCGAGCCGGTTTCGGATAGCACTTGCACTGACAGAAGTCAGAAGTGGCCACTTCAGGCAGTGGCATCATCTCATGGTTGGACAGGTGTAAATGAGATCAGCATAAAGGGCTTCAATTCTACAGGCTAAAATGCTTGATGAAAGTTTCAAGTAGAACCACCCACAGCTTCCTGTACACGTGGGGCCACACGCGCTGGCTCATGCTCTGCTTGGCCTGAGCTGCTCTGATGGCACAAAGCAGCCATCCAGTACACTCTCAGCTCCCTAAAGATTTGCCCCCCATCCCCACCCCAGTGTGGCATACAGCTGGCATAGCTTTAACTTAAGCCAGGGTCTGGCCTCATCCTTTGCCAGCCCCAGAGGTGGGGATGGGAGACATATAGGTGGCCTAAGGCCATTTTTTGCCTGGCCTCTCCTCTTGAGCTGCACTGGGCGCAGGAGGGGCATCAGTTCAGAAAAATCTGGGAAGGGCAGGCAAAGTTGTGCCAGCATCCCCTATTCCCCCACTCTGCTGCGCAGCAGCTGTTTGTAGAGGGTTAGCTGGCCTGCCCTACCCCGATGGTGGTGCGGGGTGGGCTGGCTGAGTGACCCACTGATGGCTGGCCCAGGGGAGGGATCGGGGACCAGCTCCACACGCAGCTCCTGCCCAAGCTGCTGCTGCTGCTTCCTGGTGGGGAGAGCGGGGCAGCACTGTCAACGTGGCAATTAGGAGCCACGGCGCGCCACACAAGTTATGTCTACAGTGCAGCTGGGAGCGAGCCTTCCAGTGTGGGTAAACAGACGCGCTAGCTCAGCTGGAGCTAGCGTGCTAAAAAGAGCGGTGTGGGCATCATAAGAAAGGCCACACTGTGTCAGACCAAAGGTCCATCTAGCCCAGTATCCTGTCTTCCAACAGTGGCCCATGCCAGGTGCTTCAGTGGTGGTGTGGGCTAGCCACCCTATTACAAACCCACCCAACCACCGGGGTGGATCGCTCGGGCTGCTGCTGGTGCCACAACATCCCTAGACTTCTGGATGCCTTTCTGAACCAAAACTAGCTCCAAACCTTTTGTTGCCTGCCCCATTGCTACTTCAGCGAGGTATTTTTTAAAAATGTTTTTATATTTAAGTGAACTTGGGCCACGAGTCTGTGACAAGATCAGAAAAAATCCTAAGCACAGAGAAACAGGGGCATACAGTGCACACAGTGAATGCAAAGAGGTCCTAAAGCCACAGAAAATTTCAAAGGGCAGCCTTTGGGCCAATTTCTTTCCCTACATCATAGGGCCAACAATGAGTGGAGACACACAAAAGAAAATTAACCTGGTTAAGATAAAAGTGTCTTACAGATCTCCATCCAGATACATGGACAATGTTTCCTATCATGGACTTTCCAGCCCATTCCAACCCTTCACCCAGAATGGCAGCACTGCTGCTGCACAGCCATGTGGTACTGATAACCTTAAGGTGTTCAAATACCATGAGTCATGAGACTGTCTTAAAAAATGAGACTAAAAAAATTACACATTTTAGGGTCTTTATTTGACTTCTGGTTTTCAAGCCTTTAGGGCGCACTCTGGTCATGTTTTCCAGATTTTCTCCACAATCCTGAGGGCTATAAACGTACCTGGGTGGGGGAAGGGAAAAGAGAACCAAAGCTGGGCCTCTCATGTAACCACGAGACTCCAGGACCTGGGGCTTTAGGCAAAACATTGTGCAACTTGTAATAACATCATAAGAGTTGGCAATGCTGCCTGAGAAGATCTCCCCAACCCTGAGCATACACCACAAAGTGTAAGTGTCAGCTGCTTTCAAACACCAAGATATGAGCTGAATGATGCTGCTCCTTGTCATCCTTGAGGGCAAGATCTATATACAACATAGTTAATCCAGTACAAATGGGTTCATGCTATTTCTCCTTGCTGGCCTTCTCTCCCCTGGCTCCATGCCTTGGGGATTCTCCTCCTCCCTGAGAATATTAAAGTAAATATATATTCTCAGATTTCACAGAGCAGCCATTACAGAATAAAGAGATCACATTTCCACAGCTTGTAATTTGCATTACTTCATCCCTTGCTCAGCGATGTGAACAGACAAGCTCCGAGAAACAGCTGAAGCTCAGCAAACAGAGTTGACTCCACTCTGAGAGAGCTGCCTAAATCCAGACGCTCTGCACCGCTTGAAACAAACAGGGTTTGTGAGGAGTGGTGGAGGGAGCAGGTTTCTCACATGAAGCCAGAAAACTCACTTTCCTTTTTCAAATCAGGCCCACACCCAGTCAAGCAATACTACATAGGGGTGAGGGGAGAGCAGCCCCATCCCACCAGAGGCCTGATTCAAAGCCCATTAAAGCCAATGGAAATATTCCCATTGATTTAATAGGCTTTGAATAGAATACATTCTATTATTTATCCTTAAGGTAAAATCTAAAAGGGCTAGAACTCAACAGGTACTATAGAAATGACTCTAAAAACCTATAGGACATAACAGAGAGTGATACCCCTTCCTTAGACAACTGGAATCATCCCATTGAATTGTAGAGCAGGCCTGTACTCAGGTCTATAGGATTGTTCACCGCAATTAAATTCTATAGGTAGACAGACCAAGAGGGAGACTTTTTCAGCTTAGCTCATCACTGGAGGGAGAAGGAACGCAATCCCACTAGATGTCTACTGGGGGGTAGGTCAGCTCCATTGCGTTGTTCCCCCTTTCCCATGAGACTCTGAATGGCCCTCGCTGGCGCGCCCAGTGAAGCAAGGAGGCCACCAGTCCATTGCCATGCTCCACAGCTTTGATCCTCCCCACTGAGCCCTGGGACTAACTGGACTCAGCCAGGATGAATTTACCTGCTTTCCCCTCCTGTGGTCTCCGCCCTCCACTCCAGTGGGGTAGCTCCAGCGGAAAGTGACTGGTGGAGCCCTGAGCCATTGTGGATCTTGGGCACTAAGATGGTTTCAGGGGTGGGTCCTTGGATTCGTCCATAAGAGGAACGAGCCAGTCTCACCCCCACCTGACAGAAGAGTTTGTATCTAACTCTGCAAGTGCAGTTCACTGAGTTTCCCTCTGTCCAGAGTGACCCAGCTACAGGACAATAGGATCCTTCAAATGAGGCCTCAGAGGGTCCTTCCCTGAGCACCATTTGAAAAACAACGTACAATTTCCTGCTTTTTAGAGCATTTCACACACGTATGCTTAGGCGATTGTCATCTGGAATGTGGAACTCGCATAGCTTGCCTGTGGCAAATTCCACCGTGCGAAATACCAACAGGCATAAAGCAGAAATCATCACCAGGCCCCAAGTGCACTGAACACCACTCAGACCAGCTTGGCTAAGTTCTCCACTTTGTTATTTTCAGTTTGGAAAGGTGAAGAACTCTGAAGGGTTTGGCCTCACTCAGCATGTGAAGATTTGCATGTACACCACACCCAGCCAGTCTTGCACAACAGAAATCTACTGCACCCCTAAATCCTTGTCTAGAGCTTGCAGATCTTATTTGATACTTACAGTGAGCCCACTCCCCACAGATGTATGAACTGTTTGGGGCTGACAAGATAGAAGAGAGCATTTGCTTTGGCCACTATGCTTTGGTTTTGGCCACTATGCTGGGAGGAGATTGCCCAGACCTCGAGATTGTTGGGATCTGGGGTTTTTGTTCAGGCCCATTTCTGATTTAGAATAATCAGCTACTGTATTTGCATATGCAAGTAAAATATACCGCTGTCACACGGTGTGGTGAAATGCTACCATCCTGCAGAGGGCCTGAACCCATCCTTCCCAGAGATGGGGAAAAAAATCTGTCAAGAGGAAGCTTTGGGATCTTCATTGCTTGGGATTTAAAAAAAAACAACTAGACACCACTTTGCAGAAAGCAATGCTGCACAGGAATAGGGATGGGCTAGAACCAGTGTGTGGGGAACAGGCCTGAGAGCAAAAGACCTGGGTTCTATTTCTGGCTCTGCCTGTGACCTTGTGCAAATAATTGCAGCTCTGTGCCTCAGTTTCCCCACAGATCTATAGCTAAAGAGGACTATGGATTAGTGTTTAAAGCTGCCATTTTCAACTGAGGCCACTTACACTTGGGCACCCACCTTGACACACCTTTGCTGTGATTGTCACAGCTGCTGAGTTCTCACTGCTTGTGGGTGACCAGGACCTTTGAAAAATCAAGCCCACAGTGTTCCAAGTTGGGCACCTGAAGTGGTCTCCTTTGAAGATAACAGTCGGAAGGACTGCGGACCAGACCCCAACTGTCCCACCAAAGCACTGAGAGGGGAGAAAACAAATGGGAAAGGAATGGAAAGGCCTCAGTATCATTGTAGGGATGGGTCCAGAGCCCAATGGGCATACACCTCCCCTCCATCACACTGCACGTGCTTTCTGGGAGCATCGTACAGCTGGGGTGGGGGGTATGCGAGTGTGTGGACGTACCAGGCTTGCCAGGGTGGGGAGCTGTTACTCTACCTGCCATGCTCCCATAGGGAAAGGAGGTCAGCTCAATGGCAAACTGCTGCATGACCCACTGCAGAACGGGGAGGAGTGCGCAGCTAAGATCATAGTGTAGCAAGTGAGCCAAACCCATCCTGCTGGCAGGGCCGGCTCCAGACCCCAGCGCGCCAAGCGCGCGCTTGGGGCGGCATGCCGCGGGGGGGTGCTCTGCCTGTCGCCGGGAGGGCGGCAGGCGGCTCCTGTGGACCTCCCGCAGGCATGCCTATGGAGGGTCCGCTGGTCCCGCGGCTCGCTCCACCTGCGGATGCCTGCGGATGCTCCACCGGAGCCGCGGGACCAGAGGACCTTCCGCAGGCATGTCTGCAGGAGGTCCACCGGAGCCGTGGGACCAGCGACCGCCAGAGCACCCCCTGCGGCGTGCCACCGTGCTTGGGGCGGCGAAATTGCTAGAGCCGCCCCTGCCTGCTGGGAAGGCTGGGGGAGTTCATCTCCACTTCCTTAGCTGGGGATCTATGCAGCTGGGGCCCTAGTCTCCCATGGATCCCCAGCCTCCACAGATAATGCTGCTCATCTCCTGCCTTTCCCACGAGGTTCCCACCCTCACCTCACCACAGCGAAGGGAGGCTGCACCTCAGTTATCCTTCCTGGGGTTGGACCAGTTCTCCCCTTCAGTGGTTTTTCCACAAAGGTGGATACGTCTTGATGCTGAGACATTCCTGCACACTGTGAACTTTCACCTAGAAACTGCCTTGTTTTTTCTTTCACATTGCTTTTTCCATGCTACACCCACTTGATGGCAGTATTACCATTTATTATTACAGGACGCCAGCTCTGTGCCTCTTGTCTGCACTAATGACATTACACACACACACACACACACACACACACACACACACACACACACACACACACACACACACACACACACACACACACACACACACACACACACACACACACACACACACACACACACACACACACACAGCAACATTGGGATCCCTGGCATAGAAAGGACCACAAGCTCCTTCTGCTGTTTTAGGCTCTGTGGCATCCAACCTTGCTCAGAGCAGGTCTAATTGTTATGATGCTTAAAATGCCAGTGGGCGGCACAGCTGCATTCAGGCTCTCCACATTGCTAATGCCAGTGGAGCTGGATGGGTGTTGGCAACAGGGGGAATTTTTAATATTTTTTTTTGCAGACTGTCCCTAGCATGGAGAAGGTTTAACAGTAACAGATGCAACAAATGTATACAAAGCTAGAGGAGCCCTAAAGTATCAGTGCATCATGGGCTGGGGGTAAAATTATGCTCAGTGGCAGGTAATGCAGGTTGACAAGAAAGAGCTTACATTCCTTCTGCAAATAATTGAGAGCATGAGGTCCTCCTTAAAAGCCCATGAGATCTCTCAGCCTCGCCCAGCACAATTAATGAGTTATTCAGTCGCTAACTCTGTCATCCTGTAGTAGTCAGCTGGTGAAATTATGTTAAACACATTCAGCTGCTCTACACCCACAGGCCTGAAGAATGGAAATGCAATTTATGACAAAGCAGCCTGGGCGCAGTAATGAAATAAGATAATTACTCTGGAGTTTGTTTTTTTCTGAAGCATTCCTGTTAAATTTTACCAAAAACCCAGTCAACATATGTAAGGGGTTTCACTGTGACATGGATGTGGCAACACTAAGATCCACCCGGAAATTGCTATAATACAGCCACAGTGTTGCTTCTTGAACTGAGGGCCTGATCCTGTCCCAACATGCACGCGCCTCTCACCTGCGAATGGAGTGATCTCCACAGCCTGACGGGCACACAGCAGGCTATATGGCAGACAGACTGCGCTTTGCACTGTGCGATCCTGGTGTCCTTCCAAGTCTTCATTAGGACGGCTATTTATGTCTTTCTGATCTGTGTGCAGAGGCCCACAGAGGGTGTGGTTTGACCTGAAGCAGCAAGTGTTGGCTAGGGAGACAATACTTGGGCTTGGGGCCACGAAAGAGATGGGACAGCATGTGTGCCTTTCAACAGCCACTGGGCATTCTGAGGCAACCTGGGGCCCGCCCTGCCCTCAGCATAAGCCAGAGAAGTTTCCAAGAGAACAGTCAAGAGTGCAGTGGGTTCTGGCTACCGCCCTTGCCAGCCTGTCCCCTCGTTCCCCTGGCACATGCCCTACTCTTGGGCTGGACGCAGGACTTTCAGGGCCTTTGTTGCGAACTCTACACTAGCCACAGAGGCCCCTGCAAAGGAGGATTCTCCCAGGGGCTATGTCTGCCCTCTTTATGCTACCAAAGTGGTATGAAAGAGGCTTAATACTGAGAATCAGGCCAAATCGGGGTGGTTAAATATAATTTTGTCTGTAATACGAAATTTAATCTTAAATTCCATTAGTTTCTCTCCCCAGACAGAAACCTTAGTTGTGACAAGCTAGCCTGATCCATGCTACCCTTTGTCCTTCCTCCCACCAGCCCCTCAAGCATGGCCTCTGACTTCAGGAACTCCTCCACAGCACCAAACCCCTTAACCTGAGCCATCCTGGCTTTGAGAGCTATTCATTACATGGGACTTGGATCAGAAATTTTTTCAGAAGGGTAACCAAAGCCCCTGTTGGGGTGAATAGTTTGCTGGCACTTAAAATGCATTAGCTCTGGCCTGGTCAGATAGAACCAGAAGAACTGAGAGCAATGAATCACCACCCCTCACCCCACCCCACGCTCCCCCCCAACACACTCCATGTTCTGACTGAAGAGGTTGCTACAACTCTGTTGGTCATGCCTAACACCGTTAATAAAGCTATTTTCCACTTCCTATATCTACAGACCACTAGTTACTGGGCTGAATGTATTAATGGCGGGGTAAATTTCTATGGCCTGTGTTATGCAGGAGGTCAGACTAGATGATCAGAGTGGTCCCCTCTGAGCTTAGAATCTCTGAATATGCTGTAGCTTGGCGCTTGCTTCTCAATGGCATAAATGTCATTGCTCAGTGGGCCGTGGCTTCCATTTCATGTGTGTGTCACATGCCACAGAATGCTGCAGCCTTTACCTCTGCCCTCTGGAAGTTCATTTCCTGGTGTCAGCAAGTTTGACAAAGTAGGAAGATCAAGGAATGTTTTCTTTGGAAAATGTGTAGGACAAAACGGGCCCTACCGCAGACCACTGGGATAGGGAGCAGCGCACAAGGAAGAAGCCCTCCAACAGCCATGTCTCCAGCATCTGAAATACATAGATCCAAATTCTGCCCATGTGTCTGAAGAAGGCGCTCAGTCTGCCTGAGAACCATCCAGGGTATGATACAAAAACCCTGTTGTCCCATGAACACCCAGGGGCATTCCAAAATCTTTTACCTGGGCACTTTCTCCTCCAGAGTCTGGAACTATCCCTCAGGAATAATGAAAACTAAAAGGGAAATGTTGCCGTTTTTAAAAACTCCAGCTGCAGCTAAAAGTGTCACTCTCCAACCCCATGGTATAGGGCGCCTGTGTGCTAGTTATATAAAGCAGCTGTAAACTCACAGAAGGGTGAGCAGACAAACACAGTGAGCATGCTACTAACCTAACAGTGCATGCACCAACCTGTTAGCAGCACAGCTAAGCAGTTTGCTGTACAAGTGCTATTAGGAGTTTAGTCCTACTCAGCATCTCCCGAACGCTAGTTTCAAATGAAAGATCTGCCACAATTTTAAAGACGGAAGACATTTGTCATTTATCCCCTCAGGACCTAACTGTGCCTGGCCCGTATGTAGGTGCACACTGGGGGCGGGGACAGGAACACCACGTCCTCTTTCCCCCTGCCAGCCTGTGTATGAGCAAGGCAAAGTGGCACCCCTGCACTCGAGAGAGCAGATGGACCATTTCCTATCTACTCCTCCAAGGGCAGATGGCAGGACCATGGCTCCGTACCACCCATACACTGACCAACAGAGGTGGCCGGCTGCATGCTGGGAAGTAAGTATTATGTCCCTTTGTGGGGTACCAGGCAATACGAAACCTCTGCACACCTAGGAGCCTAAGGCAGAAAGCGTAAGTGTAGCTCCATTGACAATGGCTATCTCTAAATGGTACCATCTAGTCCTTAGTTATCTGAGTACCTTTGGGATGTGGAATCCTCAGTGTAGGAATGCTCTTAGCTCTCCATATTTTCGCTTGGAACTCCACCATGGAGGTGTTGTTCCCATGTGAGCCTGATGCGTGCATCCAACCTGACTCTGTTGGGTGTAACTTTCATCTCTCACGGGGCGTGGCTCCTGTGGTTTAAGAAGAGACATAGCTCCTTAGTCAGGGCTAGCACCAATTCCCGAGGGCAGGCATTGGGTGAGGGTGTTGAGTGATGCAGTCCCAGAGATTAAAGCGTTAGCACAGTAGCAAACTCACTTATCTTGCCCTCCCATCCATCACCAATCCTTGCTCTCAACTGTAAACAAACCTTAGCTATTGGCCCAAGCCCAAATCTGAAGCAGCTCAGACAAAATGCAGAAGCCAAACCCAGCCCGAAAAACCTCCCGCTTCCTTCTATTTTGTTTAATTTACTGTCTGAGGAAGAGAACAGAGGCAGGTCTGCATCCCCATGCTATTGGTTACAGAAGGAGCTGTGGCCAGCAGTGCTTACCAATGGTACTGACTAGCAATTAGGTATCTAGGTCACAACTCTCCCCCATCTCTAGCACCCCCTGCTGGTGAGCGCTCTGGTGCAGTGGCAGTCTCCTCTCTAGTAGAGCGTGATTCAGCCCTCCAATCTGGTCACCAATTGAGTCCACCCCCTTCTGGCGATTAACAGAGTCCAACAAAATATACAAGTTCAATGTCCCCTCCCCCCACCCGCCAAAAAAAGTCTTCAGTCCACATCCTGGGCTCTGCGGGCTACCCACCCTCACCTCAGGGCTTAGTTTGTCTATCCCCCTCATCTCTAGTTTTGTGCCCCCTTCATGACAAGGTGGTTGATAGGGGAGGCCAGGCCCTCCTTCTCCACCAAGCTCTGGCCCAGGGCCCCATGGGAGGCAATGGTATCAAACACGCAGGAGTGCTTTGTCGCTGCTTCCCTTGGCAACTTCCTACCACCTGCCCTTCTGGTCCAGGGCATGGTCAAAAGCCTCCCATATGATCCACCAGAAGATGGAGTGAAGGGTTCCCTAGCCCTAGGGAAAGACTAGTCCCTTCTCCAGGCTTGGGGGTAGCTGCTGCTAGCAGCCCTCTCCCCTGCTGCCAGAATGCCAGCTTGATCCTTATTCAGGAGCTCTCTCCTCCTCTCCTGTCTGCCCCCCTTCTGAGCTGTCCAGCTTTCTCTTAAGCTCCTTCTTCAGCTGGAGCAGACTTTGCAGGTGTGGTAGGCCAGACCTACTCCTCAACCCTATCTATCCCAGTCCTGGGGTTATATACCTCACCACAGGGGCTGAATTAATCCTTGGTGCAACTCCGCTGACATCAACATAGGTACAATAGGGATTATTTTGCCACATTATTGGCAAGATCATGATGGCCTTCACTCCACCAGGCCATGGGTGTGTCTACAAAGCTGCTCAAAGGCAGCCTCTGAGTCCCTGCTCTTTGTGGGGGAAGGGAGCTACAGGAACTGTTCCTTCCTGCTTCCTTCCGGCCAAAAAAGATGCTGACAGCATGAGAGTGCTGGTAGTGGGGTCACTGGTCTGCCAACCTGCCCCGCCCTTCCCACACTGCACTGGCTAATGATGTGAGGCTGCTGTGCCAGTTCCATCCTGATGGGTGAAGCAGATTACCTGTAGACAAACACACCCCTCTGTGCACATAGCGAAATCTGGGAAGAGAATGTGCCTCAGGCAGACACAATGGCCCAGGTACAGCTCCTGAGCTAGTCAGGCCTACACTGGGCTGTGACAGAAAAGCCACCGTCTAGCCCTGTGATTATATAAAGATATGAAACAGACAAGCCAATCCGAATGTGTTGCTTAACGTAACACTTCTGTGACTGCAACAGTGGGTGGAGTTAAACCAGCAAAACCTAAACTTCAGGCCCCTTCCATAAAAAAAAGTTGCAATACCATAGAATACTATATTCTTGTGGGGGGCCCTGCGGGGCCTGGGGCAAATTGCCCCACTTGCCCCACTCCCCCACCCCCTGGGCAGCCCTGACTGTAGGACTCCCACCATGTCAAATTCTCCCTGCAATAACCCCTAGAGCAGATCTTTTAGAAAAATCATCCAATCTTGACTTAAAAGTTGCCATTGATGGAGAATCTGCCATGACCCTTGGTAAATTGTTCCAATGATTAATTATTCTCACCATTAACAATGTAACCCTGGTGCTAAGTGGGTTGGGGCCAGCTGATCACAAATCTCCATGAACGTTTGCTTCTTCATGTGAAAGTTTTGGACCCACCACTGGTCATTCCAGGTCTCCACAACGATGTGATCCTCCCCTCCCCCACATCTGTGCTTGTGGCTCTTCTCCAGAAGCACTGGGGAATCTGCAGCTAAACCAAAAGGCATAAGCAGAACCAGCTGGGTTGCAGCTGGCAAAGCAGTGTCACTCTCTGAGAGGTGCATTGGCAGGTCAAAAACTACCACCGAAATGTCCACCAGCACCTCACAGATGCACATTCTGTTGATGGCTCCTGTTGCTGAGAGCCTGCAGACACAAAACGGCTCAGCTGGATGTGTTTGTGGGCTAAAACCACCCAACACTCTTTTAGTCAACTCCCATAGGATGGAGGGACAAGTGCTTCCACAATCCCCTATGAAACAAGCTCTAGAGTGGCTACAGCTGATGAGGGTGCTAGGAGCCCTGAGAGACACAACAGAATCTGAAGCTCTGAGTTGGTCTGAACAGCGATGTACAGCCTGGTTATGAGGCCCAGGTTTCCAATGCAGTCTGGATGCTCAAGAACAGGCTTGAACACAGCAAGTCTGCGTGTGTGGGTCACATAGACCCAGGCTTAGTGCGCTGTGTAGACGTATCAAACGGCCTGTAAGGTCTAGCAAAATATGTGCCATTCACAGGTTGTTTTCCAAACCTCTGTGCCATGATCTGGTGCCCTTGCCACAACTCAGCCCTTTTTGTCCATTTTATTTTTTTGCCTCTACTGAGCCCTTGTTGATACTAGTGGGTGGCGGCTTGGGGAGAACAATGGACATATAGGAAGTCTGTGGCAGAACCTGGAGTAGGTCTCAGAACCTCAGAAACCCACAAGATCACCTTTTCTCCTATGTCTCAATGGGATTTCTGCAAGTAAAGCATTTGCAACATGAACCCCATTCAGTGTATTGTGATAGGGTTGTTATTTGATTTGCTATAATACTCGGTATGAGTTTGGTCCAGCATACTGTTACTCACATAGAAGCTAATCCTATAAATAAGGATTCCTCACAGACAGACTAGAACCCATCAGCACCGTCTGATACAGTACATACTCCTCTGATATTTTGTTACTAAAAAAGACAGTTGCAAAACCTAAGAGGTTGGTATTATAACAATCCCTGCACTCTATTTAACCACTGACCCAGTTTGGTCATTACAACATGGTCAAGTCCTTCTTGGATCTGGCACTGGATGTTATATGCCTGAATGATGAGTAGCCCCAGCTGTTGTGCTTCACTTTATTTATTTAACACAGAGTCATGCAAATTTAATAACGTCTAATCTACTGAGCGCTGAATGAACCATACAGAACAGGCTGAAGAAATCCTAGCTATTACTTCAGAGTTTACAAGTGATTTTCCTGGAAGAAGTTCCATGGAATTTTGTTAGCTAGGAGTCTTGCAGGGTTTTGTGGAGGAAGCTTTTGATCAATGATGTATTGGTTCACTGGGGAATTTAAAATGTGTTGTGAAAGGCAGTTGATGCAATTCTCATCCCTTAACTTGACATGATAAAACAAAGTTGTTTCTGTTGTAAGGCGCTTTATTTGAAAAATAGACCATCTATTCATTACCCCTGTCTCCACTTTCGATGACCTCTTCGTAAGGTTATAGGTTGCCAAACACTTTTGCTGACATACACTGACATCACAGCTCCTATAATAAAACTTGGTGAGATAAATTATGGCCTCACTGGGAGGCTCCCTTACAGGAGAGAGAGGAGGCTCATGGAAAACCTTCCCATTCACAGCACAAGTCTGTCTTGGTATGGCTGTTAGCACTCCAGGAGCACAGGGTGGGCGACAACTGACCACAGCTCTCTAGGGCTGCATCTATTCTACCATTTGTTGCCCAGTTCCAGGGAGGAATAGGGTCATGGCCCAGATTATCCCATGGCATACCTGGATTATCCCTTCTGAGACCTAGGCTATGAATACACTATGAGTTAGCTCATACTCTCACTAGCTCTCATTGGTTTCAGGTGGGTTTGTACTTAGCATGGCTCAGCAATGCCTCTGGTGCCTCTACCCATTCTCCCATGGCTACACTGATATTTATGCTTGTGCTAGCTCAATGAGAGCTAGAGAGGGTATGTGTACATGAGCCGAGGAATCACACCTCTCACCATTAGCATAGACGTAGCCTAGGTCTCAGAAGGGATAATCCAGGTCAGGACCATGACCCTATTCCTTCCTGGGCACTGGACAACAGATGCAGGGCAGTACTGGGAGGGACCAGAGGCTACCCCCATAGAAAAGCTGTATCAACTGAGGTTCCCAAGTATGTTCCCCAACAGTCCTAAGTTATTATGTATGAATGTATGCTCCCCATTACACCTGCCATATCAAGGGATGCTCTTCAGGGAGTGCTCTTCCTTTTATCCCCTAAGATGGCCCTTATAAAAGCTATACTGTGATAACATTCCTGCTGGAGATAGCCTGTGCCTCCTTAGAAAGCGGGAAGCATGAAGTAGTATCTGAAAGCATATGCTTGTCAGATCTTTGCTCAAGAAACCATCTCTGGACTTTAATGTTCTGGAATGGGCAGGTAGCAGCAAGTAACCAATGGTCTTAATGGAATCATAGAAATGTAGGGCTGGAAGGTACCTTGAGAAGTCATCTAGACGAGCCCCCTATGTTGAGGCAGGACCAAATAAATCTAGACCAACCCTGACAGGTGTTTGTCTAACCTGTTCTAGAAAGTCTACAGTGACGGGTATTTCACAACCTCCCTTGGGAGCCTAATCCAGTAATTAACTATCCTTATTGTTAGACAGCTTTTCCTAATATCTAATCTAAATCTCCCTTGCTGCAAATTAAGCTGATTATGTCTTGTCCTCCCTTCAGTGGACATGGAGGACAATTGATCACCATCCTCTGCATAACAGCCCTTAACATATTTGAAGACTGTTACCAGGGCCCCCCTTGGTCCTCTTTTATCTAATGTCCAGGTTGGTTGGTTTTTTTAAACATTTCCCATAGGGCAATTTTTTAAACCTATCATCATTTCTGGTGCTCTCCTCTGGACTTTCTCCAGTTTGTCCACATCTTTTTTAAAGTGTGGCACCCACAATTGGACACAGTACTCTAGCTGAGGCCTCAACCCCTGCAACATCCCAGGCCCTGCCCCACCCCACTCCTTCCCCCAAGTCCCCACCCCCACCCTGCCTCTTCTCACCCCTGCCCATCCCTGCCCCCTGCCTCTTCCTGCCCCCGTTCCACCCCTCCATCCCCAGCACCTCCTGCATGCCACTGAACAGCTTATCATGGTGGGCAGGAAGCACTGGAAGGGAGGGGGAGGCACTAATGGGTGGGGCCTGCCAGTAGGTGGGAGGGCTGGGGGGAGGGGGAGAAGCTGATCTATAGGGCTTCCGGTGGGTGCTGAGCACCCACTATTTTTTTTCTGTGGGTGCTCCAGCCCTGGAGCACCCATGGAGTTAGCACCTATGTCTGAACCTGTTCTTTCACAGTTTTGGCTTGCATTCATTCCCCTTTCCTGTTAATATTAATTGTGCTAAATATCTGGTCACGATTTACCTCTTTACCAAATACTGAAGCAAAGCAAGCATTAAACACCTCAACCTTCTTGATGTCCTCCATTATTAGCTCTCCTTCCCTACTAAGTAGAGGACCTATGCTTTTCTTCATCTTTCTCTTGCTCCTAATGTACTTCTAGAATCACTTAATATTTTTATGTCCCTTGCTCATTTTGTCCCTTTCAGATTTTGTCCCTACATGATTGTGATATTCTTTTGTCCTCCGCCACAGCAATTTTTCTATGTTTCCACTTTTTGTAGGATCCTTTTTTATTTGAAAGTATTTAAAGAGCTCCTGATGGAGTTATAGGGGACTTACTGTTCTTTTTATCTTTCCTTTGCCTCTGGATTGTTCACTGATGTTCCTTTAATGTTGTCCCAGAAACCGCCAGCTCTCCTGAACTCCTTTTTCCCTTGGATTTTCTTCCCATGGGACCTTAACTACCACGTCTCTGGGTTGGTTATAGTTTGCTTTCTTGAAATCCATTATCTTTTTTCTGTTGCTCACATTATTTCCTTTCCTTAGAATCATGAAACCTGTTTTGTGTTCACTTTCTGAAGGTGGAAGGCAACTTGGGTGATTCGCAACCAATTCTTCTGTTAGCCAGAATCATGTCTAAAATGACTGTTCTGGTTACTTCCTCCACCTTCTGAAACAAAAAAATTGTTTCCAATACATTCCAAGAACTTATTGGACATTTTGTGTTTTGCTGTCTTAGTTTTCCAACAGATGTCTGGGCAGTGACAGGATTATTTTTCTTTTCCATCTGTGGTTTTCCAGAAGACTGCAACCACACCCCTTGAACGTGACCCCCTACAGAGTGATCCATTTGCCTGTGTTGCTTCCTGACGTACTCCAACCTGTTCTTAGCTCATCACCTCCAGCTTGTGTCACTGTAACTCACTGTATCTGGAACCAAATGTGTATACAAAGATGCCTATCTCTATAGGATGGGTTGCTGTGAACATATCACCCATGTGCTTCAATCCCTCCATTCACTCTCAGTTCACTTCTGTTACCCATTCAAAGCATTGTATCTGATCTTCAACACCATCGGTGACTCAGGACCCAGCTATCACAAGGATCATGTCTCTCTCCACAACCCATTAGGACATTTGAGCTGTTTGTGAACAAAGCAGCTAATGAAGCCCAGGTCAATGTGCCAAAGAACTGGAGATCTTGGTGAGAGGATTTGGTTGTGGAACAAAGTTTCAGAGGAGACTAGATTGATCCAGAATCTTTTTTCCCCTATGGTGCTTTGCACGACCCTCGTTTCCACTTTAAACAACATGATGGTGATTTAAATGTATATATATTCCTAGTAGAGTCACCTTATCCAAGGATGGAGGAAGAGCAGAAAACTCCTTCTAGTCCATGGGGGACTTTACCATACAGAGCTGATTCACCTGGGAAGCATTTAGACTACATGGCAATGAGCACTATAAAAAGCCGTGAGATCTTGCCAGTTGTAATCGCTCTTATTAGCACCCTGATTGTCACTCACAGCAAAACAACTTTTCCAAGCCCTCACCCAATTTCACCAACACCCAAAACTCCAAACACTGAATTATCCCCTATTAGTGGCTATTCCTGAGCAAGACTGAGGTACATAGCTGGGGCGGGGAAGTTCAGTATTTGTGGATAAAAAAGTGACTTCAGTCTCCAACACTGTCAGGCTACTATTTAGTACTCACACAACAGATCAACCATGCTTCAGATCTAGTCTAACCACTGACCCTCTGATTATACAAATGAACATCCCTTTTATATCCTCTATCTTTGCACAAACCTCAGACATGGAACAAAGGTAAGATATGGCCAGATTAGGAAGAAAGAGAAGCTCCTATACTATGATCTAGCTCAATCAGATGTTATAGGCTTGATGTAGGAATTTCTAGGTGAAATTCTATGGCCTTAATTATTGCAAGAGGTCAAGGGCCATAATGATCCCTTCTGAATTTAGAAGTCTATGAATCCATGCTCTCTCACTCTGTCTTTCTGGGGAAGTCTCCAGTTTGACTGAAGTGTACCATATATACTAGTTGGAAGCAGGATAGAATTCCCACTCAAATAGTAAATTTAGAGAGACCTCATATTTGATGTCTGCATTAAAAAAAATCACATTCTAGATTAAACAGAGCAAAGGGTAGACACTGATAATTTTCCAAGCAATCACTTATAAGTTTAGCAAGCTGTCTGCATTTTTATACATTCCAGTCTGTTCTCATTACATGGCATAAGGCTTTGTAGTAAATTTGGAATTCGCTGAGTGAGAGAAAGAAGATTTATACAAAGCTAAATTGAACAAATGGTGAATAATTGATTTAAGTGACCTGACAGCTCACACTGTGCTTGTGAATAATGCATGGCTTTTCACTATAGTGATCATTTAGTATTCTGTGCATCTTGATTCATTCCTGTACGATCCTTGACCACCACAAAAAAAGAAAATATGCTTTTCTATCAGATTTCTCCACTTCTTGGTAGCCATGGGCTACTGTGGTCCAATGAGATGCTATTGAAGTCCCTTCTGAAGGACTCTGCTCTTTGGTCTTGTGCCTTTAAAACTGCTAAGGAGACGTCCTGGGTTTAGTCATTCACAACAATTCTGTTGGCAGCATTCAGCGAGATCCTCAGCTGGGGTGGGGGTGGGGGGCAAACTGGAACTGCCCCACTGAGATCAGTAGAACTATTCTGATTTCCACTAGCTGACGGTCAGACCCATTCAGTTTTATTTTCAAGTTATGTCTGAATCTATCTGTAGCTCATAATTATGTAGCACTTTGATTAAATTGGCTCTTAAAGCATGTCTACATATTTAAGTTGATATAAGGCTACCATTAGGATCTGGAAGCATTTTATATGAGTGTGATTGGTTACAAATGTGCAAATCACTGGCGATTCCAACCCACTCTGTATAGGGATCAGTTCACTTACCACTGAAATGCAACCACCCCTGGGGTGGAATTCAGTAGCTGTTTAACACTGCAAAGAACTATTACACAACAGTTTAAGGTGGGACGTTAAGAAAGATATTGTACCCAAATACAAGTTATTTACAGATACACATAAACACTGATGGCCATATACTGACTTGGGATACAGAAGGGCTCATAGTGAAGCCAGTGGGAGCCACATGTGTGTCCAAAACCAGAATATAGTCCTTGTTTTCAAACTGATGAAACATACACCATACCATTTCATTGAAAACATTACCCAAAAAATCTTAAATGCAAAAAGTTACCATTAAAGCAGTTTTCTGGATGAGATTTTAAGCACATACAAAGTCAGGAATGTAAAGTAGAATTCCCAGAGCAATTTTAACTTTAGCTGTCGCACTTATTCCATTTTAATGCAGCATATGCTGCTGATTATTGTAGTATGCACATAGTGGGGCTGACTAATGGTTGATGCAGAAACTCTCTGGGTTTGATTTCAGCTGCTTTATCTGAAGGGAGAAGAGACCAGCCTCGTCTCTCCAGGTCCTAGAGATGGTGCTGGTGGAGAAACTTAGCAACAGCCCTAACTGCCCACTTCCTCCTCACAAACTCTTCTCCTAGCGACATTTGCTTTCCCGATCTGACACTGACCACACTTCACTCTAAATGCTAGTGCAAGGGAGCACAAGAGAAAAGGGGAAGAAAATTGGGGATTATATACTTAGTCAATAACTGGATCAAACGACACTGGTTTGATTCTGCACAAAGACTGAACAGCCAGTGTCGGAGTCACCAGATTTATGATGAGCCAAAATACTGTAAAAGCTCTGATTATATGAAGCCAAAGTTGAACAGCCTGTGCCCACAAGACAATCTTGTACTTGATAGATAAGGAAGAGAGAGACTGTTATAGAAGAAAGAGCTACTCAGGTCTGTGCTTCCTGTGAATGGCCTGAAGCAGTGACCTGGAAACTCGCAAGCCAGCCTGGCCTCTCCCTCTGGCAGGTAGGGTGACCAGACGTCCCGATAAAATCGGGACTGTCCCGATTTTGAGGAGTTTGTCCCATGTCCCAACCAGAGTACGATCGGGACACCATTTGTCCCAATATTTTGTTTCCTGGTCTTCGGCAGCAATTCGGTGGCGAGTCCTTCAGTCGCGGATGGTCTTCAGTGGTATTTCGGAGGCGGGTGCTTCTGTCTTTGGTGGCAAGGTTTATTACCCCCCGCCGAAATACCACCGAAGACTGTCCACGACTGAAGGGCTCTCCATCGAATTGCCGCCAAACTCCCGGCAGGTGAGTGTAAAAAACCCCCCAAAAAACGCCCTGCCCCCGCCCCCCCCCGCGCGGCGGTCCTGATATTTTCCCCTTAACATCTGGTTACCCTACTGGCAGGAGACCAGAGGAGGACATTTCTGAGCCAGTATCTCTTCTGCCTCTCCTCTCAGTTTAAAGTCACCAAATCACAAGCCAGGTAAGCGTAGCCAGAGTGTGCCATACTCTCTACAATCATGACTTCGAAGGTCTCCATTCCGGCCTGGGATCCCCTTTCTACCCAAATGGCAACACTGGGGTGAACACTATGCCATTTTGGGAAAGCAGATGCTTTCTACAGAAGCTTTCAAACCCTCCAAATGAGTCCCAAATACACAGTCTGCGACAACGAACAGCACAAGAAAATGAGGAGCAAGACAACATTCAAATAATGAGAATCCCAGAGAGGTGAACCTAGTCTGTTAACACAATGAAGGAGATGGCAGGGGGAAAAGGATTCTGGAGACATTTTAATATTGCATAGAAACGTACAGCTCCTCCAGTATTTTACTGCTCATCTTAAGGCAGGGTAACTAGTCGGAAAGAATTCAACTTAGCCCAGTAGAGAGGGGGAGTCATAAGGATCCTTTGCGCTTCTGTAGCACTTTTCACCCAAAGGTCAATATGCAAATTACCTTCTCATTACATATGGGTAAACTGAGGCATACAGGGTTGTTGTTTTTTTAATTACTTGCCCAAGGCCACAATAGCAATCAAGAAACAGGGCCAGGAATATAATACAGTTTTTCTGATCCTCTGTCATATGCTCTAGATCACGGTGCCTCTGCTCTATACTCATTGCTTCCCTCTCCTGCCAGCACAAGAGCAGTTCCTCATCCCACACCTGTGGCACTGGCAGGAGGATGCCATTTCCTGTGGGCTTTCAGTGACCGATCCGAATTTAAGTCTCCCTCGCAGTTCCAAGGCAAGACTGGGTGGCTCAGAACCTGCTGAGTAGGACTGAACACGTGATCAGGACAGCGCTTCCTACTGACTCATACTCTACACAGCTGGGGGGGTTCTACTGACTCAGATCAGAGTCTGAATTTCCTTGTTTCAATACTGGCTCTTATCCAAATGAAGGTGGCTCAAGCCAACACAGCAGTCGCCTATTGGTTAGTCACGAGGCATGATCAGAGACACCCCATAACTCAGATCCATGTCGGGATGTTGAATTCCAACACAAAAGACAGCAAATGGCAAGCCTAGCGCTGAGCTGCGGGCCACCAGAGAATCACAACATGCACTGGTGGCAGCCGTGCTTCCAAACCCCTTGTGTTAGGAGAGGAAAAGCATCCCCATCCGCCCAGGCTGTAGGTGAGGCGATGTTGGCAGGTACATACTGCCCAGACCACCTTTAGAGGCCCTTCTTCTCCCTCGCCCCTCATGGCAGCCTGAGCCATGCCTCAGTTCCCCTTCACGGAGGCCACTGAGTGTTCCAAGGAGCTGGCAATTTGGCCATGGAGTCAGATCAAACCACCCTCCCCTCCCAAGGCAAATGAAAGTCCTCAAAAAAAATAATCATGAAATGATTAACCCTCCTTTTGAGCCAGCTTCTTGACTGGATCCCAACCCACCTTAGAGGCCCATCCACCTTCTTGCCTCTCCAGGATAGGACAGTATTTCTCCCAGTCCCTTCCTCAGGAGACAGCTTGCACTCATTCTCTTTACCAAGTCACAGCCCTTCCCGGAGGCTTGGCTTCTCCTCCTCTCTCCAGAGATAACAGCACTTCTCCAATCTCTCCCTCTGGCCTGGGTCACACCTTTCCTTGAGGGATCTCAACCTCCCCATCTTGATGCAGGGAAATGAGGGGTGAAGTCTCCTCTCACCTTCTCTGGTAGCTCCCAGTCTGGGACATTAGACAATCCTCAGACACCCACTCAAGGCTCATGCCCACTGGTCCAAAGCCATTTTCCTTCTTCTGTCCTCCCCACAGATCCTTGGCCTTCACCCCTTGATAAGAGACTAAATCAGACAAAACCAGAGCCTTCTTACAGCCTGTCTCCTGGGTCTTCTCCTGGCTTCTCTCTGACAGACCCTTGCCCAGCTTCCTTTCAGCAAGGAGGAGCCATTACCATTGAGTCTCCCATTGTTCCTCCTCTCCCCATGCACTGAGCAACAGTCTTCTTTCTTACAGCCTGCCCAGGGCTGCCCAGAGGATTCAGGGGGCCTGGGGCAAAGCAATTTCGGGGGGCCCTTCCATAAAAAAAGTTGCAATACTATAGGATACTATATTCTCATGGGGGCCCCTGTGGGGCCTGGGGCAAATTGCCTCACTTGCTCCCCCCGCCCCCGGGCAGCCCTGAGCCTGTCCCCCTTTTCCAGCAAGCCTTGCTCACTCTCAGTCACATGATCCTCCCAGGAAACTACAAGTCCCACAATGCCCATACTGAAAAGGCTGGAATTGGAGCTGAGGTGCATTGGACCCAGGCCTATCTTTAAAGGACTAGAACATTGGTAATGCAAAGGCAAAAATGCTTAAGGAACCCTATCTTCAGCTAGTGTACTCAGATAGGGGAGCAACCACAATTTCGTTGCAGGAAGCTGGGAAGTGCCAGAGAGTGGCTGGTTAACAGTGGTGTTGGTAACCATACATGGTGTATTTCTGGATAGGCAGGAGTGGGCAGGGCTGGCTCTACAGTTTTCGCCGCTCCAAGCAGCGCGCCGAATTGCTGCGGGGGCAGTCCGTGTGCCCTTAGGGCGGCAGGCGCGTTTCCGCGGTGGCGGCAATTCGGCAGCAGCTTCTATGTTTAGCTGAAGCTGCCCCAGACAGCTAAACATAGGAGCTGCCGCCAAATTGCCCTCACCACGGAAATGCGCCTGCCGCCCTAAGGGCACACGGACTGCCCCCGCCCTCTGCAGCGGCAATTCGGCGCACTCCTGGGGGGCAAAACAACAGGGACTGCCGCCCCTTGCAGAATGCCGCCCCAAGCACCAACTTGGAATGCTGGTGCCTGGAGCCGGCCCTGGGAGTGAGGCACATGTCCCTAAATCTCACATGTTAAAGTGGCTGCATGAGAAGGAGTCTTTTCAAAAGAGTAGTAAGAGATGTCCCTCACTGGGCTCCCCAGGTTTTCTGGCTTTGCTATATGCCTCTTCATACGACGGGAATGAGAATGTATAGGGTTTCTTACAAGGGGGTCTACTTCTCACTCTTCAAGAGCTGGTTGATTTATGAGTTAGTATTATTTAATATTTATATAGCACTATAATCATGCACAATGCTTTACCAATATAAGAAAGACAGTCCCTGGCCTGAAGAGTTTACAATGGCACTGTAAAAGATGGCAAAAGACAAGACGGGGAAAGAACAAGGCCTAGGACAACCTGGGAGCATACAGCTTTTAATGTGCATATCTAATCTAGGGAAGTCGTCGGGTGTAGGGTACGAGGAGCATGGCACAGCAGTGGAATAGAATAAAGGAGCGGGTGGAGTTCAGAAGTGGGGTAATAGGGCAGGGAATGCTTTTAGGAGGGAAAGGCCAGAGGTAGGATCTGGAAGACAAAGCAAGTATAGTATTGCCAACCCCAATGTTCAAAAATCGTGAGTCCTGGCCTTCAAAATCACAAGACTGTCATAAAATTCTTGAGCTTTAAAAATAATATTTTTGAGTAATTTGTTGTGTTTTCTGAACCTTTAGGGTGCACTCAGGTCACATTTTCATGTCTTTCCCCGCCACCATGAGGCCTAGAAACTTACTTTTTTAAAATTAAAGCTGAGCTTCTGGTATATTCACTTGACTCCAGCAGCTGGGGCTTTGAGAACAACACTAGCTATTGAGAGACTTGCAATAAAATGGATCGAATTGGCAATGCTGCAAGCTGAACAGCAAGACAAGGAACAAGAACAAAGTAGTTATGTGTGAATGAAAAAAAACTAAGCTAAATCAAATGGGGATGCGAGTTAAGCAAATCAAATCAAATCAAAATAAGGTAACCCAGTGTTAGTAACAGCAGTTAATCAAAAAGTAGCACCGTTTCAAAACTGCCCAATTTATAATGTAAGCAGCAAGTGTGGGATAAATTTAGATGAGATACAGAATTCCTACAGTTCATCTGAAAATCATGTCAAAAGGTATTTAGCATGCACAGCCAGAATGGTGTAGATAACAGTTTTGAACATTCTAAAATTAAAAATAAATAAGGTATTGAAAGTGTTATGGGCCAACATTAAAAATGAAACACAAATTATGCATAAAAGATTTCCTGCAGGGGAAATCAGGGGTCGTTAAAAGGTTACTGTTCTAACTAACACTGCTTGATTGGTTGTTAGTGTTCAGTTTCCTCTGAAGTGACAACTAGTTAGGGTGACCACTGCCCTCTCACAGCAATTATCAGTGCTCTGGCAATTGCACTCAATTTTAATCAATTAGAATCCTGAATGGCGCTTTTCTTGGTTTCAAACAAAAGAGCTAAGTGTTGGGCCAGAGATGTCCACTTCTTTTTGGCAGCTTCCTGTTTTCTTTTGGAAATCTTTCAGAGATCCTGTGCATTTTGAAAAAGATTGTAAGGCACGATTCTAGGCTCTGCTAGTGTGTGGCTCATTGTGACCCACATTCCAGCAGAAATTAGTGTAATCAACATGAAATTAGAACATAGGAATAGCCAGCCTTGACCAGATTCAAAGTCCATCTAGTCCAGTATCCCATCTCTGCCAATGGACACAGTCAGTAGCCGATGCTTCAGAGGAAGGTGTAAGACCTGCACAGTAGGCAGCTGCGCGATAATCTGCCCTCCACAGTAGGTATTGTCCTGATGTGTAATATTTAAAGATTGATTTACGCCCTGAAGCATGAGGTTTAGTAACTAGAGCTAGTTTGGAGTTTTTCAACACAACATTTTTTTAATGCCCAGTTTGTTGAAACTGGAACTTTCATCAGGAAGGTTTCTTAGGCCCATGGCAAAAGACATCCTCAATAACCAGGACACTTGGGAGGCCTAGAGTGAAATATCTATTCTGCCTGATTTAGACAAGGCATTTGAACCTGGGTCTTCTATAGCCTAGGTAGACACTCTAACCACCAGGCTAATGGCTATTGTAGGGTGGGGCTTTCTTAGTTGCTCCTGTTAGAGATGTTCCACTTTGTATAACTAGTTCAATATTTGTTGGAGCAGAGATGTGAACGTTGATCTCTCGCATCTCAGATGAGTGCCCTACTCATTGGCCAGGGGGGAGGGGAGGGGAGATGTCGCTTTCTTTCTTGTTTTTCATTAATAATTTTGAATGGTCTCTTTCGTCCCATGGGGAATGAGAAATGTTTTGAACCCTCAAAAATTTTCGCAAGAGAGACAAACCTTTTTCCACCCAGCTCTGTTACTAATGCTTCTATTAGCATTAATTATAACAACACAAGATAGTCTTGTTATCTGTATAAATGTGCAATTGTTTTTTGAATCTTGCTAAGTTCTTGGCCTCAGTGACTCCCTGTGACAATGACTACAGCAGTCTGAGTAGGCATCATGTTCTAATATCAGGAGAAGAGACATCTCCGATCTATCTTTTTTATTCCATTCATTATTTTATATCCAGTACTTTTATCAGCACCCCCCCCATCTGCTTTCTACGTTAAACAATCCCATCCTTTTCCATCTCTCTTCATATGAGCACTTTTTCAGGCCCTTGATCATTATTGTCACCCTTCTTTGAACCCCATCTAGTTCTGCAAGCATTGCATAAGTAGCACACCACCTGGGAACACTGTCTTAGGTTCTGAGGCTGCACTACTGAAGTCAATGGGTGTTTTGTCATTGACTTGGATGGGAGCAGGATGAGGGCCCTTTAATACAACAGCTCTTGCACACAACTCAGTCCAGATGTCTCCAGCCCCAGACTAAGGATTTAATCTTTTAGCCCTTACTCGGGTGCAAATGGTCACTGACTGCAATGAAAGCTGTCCCTGAGACTGGAGGATCTAGCCCTAAATTATCACTTCCGAGAAACTAAAGGTGGAATTTTCAAAAATACACAACACTGGCCTACCTCTGCTCCCATTAAAACCAGTGGAAGTTTTACATCAATAGACAGAACATAGGATATGAACTAAGGCCCTATTGGGTCATCAAGTCCAGTCCCTTGCTATTGTTGGCCAACCACTCATATAATCCTTAATAAGCTTATCAAGCTCCATTTTAAAATTAGTTAGGTTGTTTTTCCCCAGTCCTCCTATTGGAAGGCTGTTCCAGAGCTAGATCCGAACTGAACACTGCTGAAAATTCTCCCCAAAGTGTAACGGGATAGTTAATGAAAAACAAAACCTTATAGAAAGGTTACCATTTTCTATTACATTTTATAGGACTTTCCCAAAAGGGGAAAGAGGCGGAGACAAGTTTTATATAGAGCTATGCAGAAATGACGTTAATATGTATAATTCTGGAACAGACATAGCACACAGGAAGTAGGACATGCAGGAGTGAAAGGTCCAGCCAGAACCTCCAAAAGTCCAGAGCTGATTGAAAATTTTCCATCAGAACTTTGTTTTGGATTAAAAATGCTTTTTTTCCCCTACCAAAATGGAAGTGTTTGTGGGAAACATGTCTGGGTTGGAATTTTTTTTTTAATTAGCTTTGTTTTGGGGGTGGTGAGGAAATACAAAATACTTACTGACTTCCCACCTCACCCCTTTTTTCCAGGGTAAAAAAGTAAGTGAACCGAAAAGGTTTTTTTCTCTCTCTCTGAAATGAAATTTTAAAAATATTTTGGAATCATTTTGAAATTTTTCATTAAAAAATCACAAAAAATCAGTTGAAATGAAACATTTTCAAAGCTTTTGAAATTTTAATGAAATAAACTTTTTCTTATATATAACCCAGCTCTAAAAATAACCACAGAAAGAGCTCAAGACTAGAAGCAGAACTGCTGGGAATCTCTTCTCTAAATTTACAGCCGAATTCCACAGATTCAAGTGGTCTATACTACAGTATTATAGAAGTTATAGGATATTTCTACTATATATTTAATATACAAATACACAGTATATAGACACACATAACATATATATGGGTATGTAAGAGGCTTCCAAGGGAGACAGGAATCCCTATCATTGGAGACTTTTAAGAACAGGTTAGACAAACCCGTCAGGGATGGTTTACTTAGTTCTGCTTCAGCATCAGTGAGATGGTCTAGATGATCTCTTGAGGTCTCTTCCAGTGCTATATTTCTATGATTCTATGTTTGTTAGAGTCCAACCTCCAGCTGCTCACCATGTGTCAATCTTATTGAAACCAGTGGAATGGGCTTTCTGGATTGGGCCCAATGTTCTCATGCTGCCATAGAGTACATGAGTGTATAAAAGCTGGAAAGTTTGAATTTGTGAGCTATAGCAACTGGATTTTGATAAAATCTCATTTAATAGATGAGGAGCTCACAAAGGGATAGATATTAATGGCAAAGTGAGAGATGAGGTAATTACGCTCAATTACTTTCCAGAAATAAAACATCTCGTTCTTCTTTCTTTACTGCAGCACAACTTTTCATTAAGGTTCTTTGCTGCCACTGGAGTACCACATTCCTGGACACAGCCAGCTTTTTCTGAAGAATCCCTTAAAATAAATTTAGCAGCATAATATTTAGCAGGCATGGGCACTCTCAAGATCACACGTGGAAAACCACTAGGAAACTCAAAGGTTTTGACAGAAGCAATTTACAATTTGCACATATAAATGATTGCTAGGTAGCTGCCTGAACATTCACTGTCATAGTCCTGCTCCATGGATGGAGCAGTAAAGATGCAGCATGTTGTGTTTCAGGGTAATTTAAGTCTTTGAATAACAAATGAGGCATTAGGAAGTTGATTGAATACGCCTGGTACTTTTGGGACTCCATCTGATGCCAGACTGTTTAAAAGTGACCTGCAAAGGGTAAAAAGGATCATTGTTTGCTTCTTTATGGTGTATAATGGAAGTCTAAAAGATTATTTATCACACAAAGAGGGTTTTGCTGTGCTTGTTTTTCTACCTTAGCAATATTAAAGTCTTGTCTTCTGTGTTTTTATGATATTCTTGAAAGACCCAGAAGAGTGGATTAGGAGTTTTTTTCACCCCTTAATTTAAATGGGTTTTATAGATTCATAGATTTTGGGGAGCAGAAAAGACCATTATGATCATCTTATCTCCTGCATAACAGAGGTTCAGTAATTTCATCAGTAATTCCTGCATCAAGCCCAATGATCTGTGGGTATGAATCTTGGGAGTGCTGATGAGCAGTGGGAGGGGCTAGTTGTCTGGAATCATACGAGACCCTAAATATGGCAGGCAGCTAGGCCTGTCTACCTCTTGTGCTGCTGTGACTACACTTCTGTTATTAGCACACTAGCTCCATCAGTGCTAGTGCTGGTATGCCTACTTACTCTGGAAGTTACACCTCTCAGTTTCAGTCTAGCATACCCTATGGATCTATAGAATCATAGAAATGTGGGGTTGGAAGGGACCTCAAGGAGTCATCAGGTCCAGGCCCCTGCACTATGGCAGGACCAAGTAAACCTAGACCATCCCTGACAGGGGTTTGTCCAACTTGTTTTTAAAAATCTCCAGTGATGGGGATTCCACAACCTCCCTTGGAAGCCTATTCCAGAGCTTAATTTACCCTTAGAGTTAGAACGTTTTTCATGAGCAAGAAGAAGCCTGGGAATTGCAGATTAATGGGGAACTTCATGATTTTGCAAAGACCCTCAGCTCAAATGTTCAAAATGCTGCATGACTTCACTTGCCATTTCTTATAATTAACTATGAATTCTCTGAAGCAAATTTAGCTCTAGGTTAACAACCCAGAACCTATGTTAATACCCTGTAGAGTAAAGCAGAGCTATTTAAATCAGCTGGTGTAAGCTAGTATAGCTCCAGTGTCAGCAGAACCAGGAAGGAGCAGGGGGCTAACACCTCCACAATGGAGATATTGCTCAGTGCCTCCCTTCACTTCCCCTCCTATACCTACACACACACACACACAACACCTCCATTCACCACCACCCCCATTCACACACACACACACACACACAAACACAACACCCCCATTCACCACCACACCCCCACACACACACCACCCCCGTTCACCACCACCCACCCACCCACCCACCCCCACACACACAACACCCCCGTTCACCACCACCCCCATTCACACACACACACACACACACACAGGAAGTTTCCTCCCCCACTGAATAGCACCTTTATGGCATAGTTGATGTTTTAGAGGGGAAAGGCTTTACTTTTCATACACTCTTTATTTTAAACCAGCTGAAGGGATTTTCCTTAAACTTTTCCTCAAAAATCCATCTTTGGTCAGGAAACATTTTAATCTAAAACAGTGTTTCTCAAACTGGCGTCACTGCTTGTGTAGGGAAAGCCCCTGGTGGGCCGGGCCGGTTTCTTTACCTGCCCTGTCCGCAGGTCTGGCCGATCGCGGCTCCCACTGGCCGCAGTTCACCAATGGGAACAGGCCAATGGGAGCTGCCGGAAGCGGCGCAGGCCGAGGGACTTACAGACGGACCTGCGGACAGGGCAGGTAAACAAACCGGCCCGGCCCACCAGGGGCTTTCCCTACACAAGCGGCGGCCCCAGTTTGAGAAACACTGATCCAAAAGGACAATGATTTTTTGTGACAAAGTAATGAACAAATGAAAAAAAGTGGGAGGAAGTGGGAGTTATACAGGAAAATGTCTGGTAACCTGAAATATTGGTTCACTGCCAAGCAAAGATTATAATAAACTATCCGCTCTGAAATTCAACCATTCCACTGAGGAATACTTGGGCCAGTACACATGAAACACACTAGCGATCATTTACGTACAGAGCAATGCTTAAAGAATGTCAGTCTTACCATAAATAATTAGATATGACAACAATATCACCAGGATTCCCCTGTACTTTCTTACACTTGCTGTATGATGTGTCTTGAATACTGAGGTCAACTTATTAATTATTATTATTTATATCATAGTAGCACCTAAAGCCATAAATGAGATCAAGGCTCTGTTGTACTAGGCACTAGACAGACACTTAGACCCAGATACTCAAAGGTATTTGGGTACCTAACTCCCATTGATTTCAATTATTTGAATGGGCGTTAGGTGCCTAAAGACCTGTGAGGATCTGGGTTTCAGTAAGAGACAGTCCATGCCTCAATCAGCTCACAATCTAACCAGACAAAGAGTGGGAGGGGACAGACTGGAAAGATGTTTTCTGTTAGGTCACACAGCATGTCAGTGGCAAAACCAGGTCTCGTCGATCACCTTATCACCTGACCATGTTGCTCTGGCAAGCTGTACGTTTTTAAGTACCATTACTGTATGAGTCTGCTCCATTGACTTCAATGGCTTTGGATCAGTCCTTGCCTGAAGGTATCCTAAGACAAATAACTCATACACGTCTTACTTATGCTACTGGATCCCCAAAACTCAGCTGCGGGATTTAGAAGTTTTATCTCTAGGTTTCCACTACCAACATTTTTAATGTGATGGCACTTTTGGTGTCTGATCCTTTCCATTGAATTCAGTGGGCTTTGGATCAGGTCCTTCCAACCATGTTCTGCAGAAAAAAGGACAGTGGCAACCTGACTGCATTCTGCATTTGGACTGCCACTGTCAACAGTCACCGTTGCAAAATATGGTATCATGAAAAGCAGGAAGATGCTGATGACCTGCTGATGAACTAAAAGGAGGCAGGGAAGAGGCAAATATTCTTAGGAGGTGGAAACAGGATATGCACTTGCGTCTGATCAGAAATAACTCCCACAGACCAAAGGAAAGGTTAATATATGCAGCAGAGTCAAACTGGCATTTGGTGACCTTCGGATTGTGCAGCATTCAGCACGTGTCAATTTCTTTTCACCATAGGCTACTAGGGTGGGGTTAAGAGGTTCAGAGGAGAGGAAGGAGAAAGAGGAAGAGAGAGTAAATTTCCTTTCTAAGAGAAAATTATTCTTCCGGTGGAAATAGTGCATTGTTTCTTGAAACTGACAAAAGTTATTTTCTAATTTCCCTGTATCCTGTCACCTGGCCCTTCCTTCCCTTTCCTGACATACAAACACATACCAGATATGCATTACTTGCATCATGGCAGGATTTATATTTTGATCAAGAATGGTGATTTATCCTACTCGGATTTTCCTACTGAACGCATTCCAGATGTGGAATGAATTCCACTGTCATTTATTGTTCACTGGGGGTGGTTGAAGATGGTTTTCCTTTATACTCCTGACATTTACGCTCTTGTGTTGCTTCCCTTTTCCTTACAGCTTTCCTTTCAGAAAAACCCAATGCCTTTGAAAAAGTATTTCATACCATAACAACATGTAACTAATGGGACAGACAGTGCTTTGCGGGAAGGACATGCAGAACATAAAACCCCTCTTATTAATAAAAATAATAGATCATTTTTAAACAATGTTTAGTTTACTTTCTCAGGCTTTGACTCATATTTACAAATGTTTTGGGGTCAGCATTGACTTTCTTGTCTGTGTGTTTTAACAAGGGCACTTTAATGGGCCCTTATGACTGGTCAATGCCACAATGGTTGACCCTTAAATGTTCCCTTAGAAATGAAGGGAAGTTGGAGTTTTTTGGCTCAGCCCTGTGCAGGGGGTATTGTGTAGCCATCTTAGGCCTGGTCTACACTAAGGGGGGGGGTCAAACTAGAGTACGCAAGTTCAGCTACGCTATGCTGAACTCGAAGTACCCTAGTTCAACTGACTTACCCGTCCAGACGCCGCGGGGTCGAACTCCGCGGCTCCAAGGTCGACTCCGCCACCGCCGTTCGCGGTGGTGGAGTTCCGGAGTCGACCGGAGCGCGCGGGGAGTTCGAACTATCGCGTCTTGATTAGATGCGATAGTTCTAACTCCGAGAAGTCGAACTCACCGCGTCGACCCGGACGGTGAGTATAGACCTACCCTTAGAGAGAGCCAAGTGGTTGCAGATTGTAAGGGAGCCAAAAAAGATGGTTGTATGGTTAAGACACTGGACTAGGACATGGGGCATCTAGGTTCAACTCCCTGCTCTGCTACAGATTTCCTGTGTGACCCTGGCCTACACACTTAATCTCCCTGTGCCTCAGTTCCCCTCTGTCAAATAGCGATAATTCTTTTCTGTTCTCTCACTCTTGTTCTGTCTTGTCTGCTTTGACTTTAAATTCTTCAGGGCAGGGACTGCCTATTGCTATGGCTACACTTGGAGCTGGAGGGGTAAATTCCAACTTGAGGAGGTCAAGCTAGCGTCCTAACAATAGAGTGTAGCCACGGCAGTGCATCCGGCGGGAGAGGCTGGATGCCTCGGGTAGATACCCAGGCAAGACGCGAAACACATACACAGGCTGGCTAGTCCCTCCTGCTGCTCGTGCCACTGCAGCTAGTCTCTATTTTTAGAGTGCTAACATGATCAGAGCTATTGCGGCTATGTCTCCTCAAGCTGGGAATCACACCCCCAGCTCACCCCCTAGCTGTTTGTACAGGGCCTAAAATAATGGATCCCGCGGGTGTTAACATAATGCAGACAGCCATAAAATCTTTTGGTTCCAGTTCACGCCTGCTGAGATTAGCTTTGAGTTTCTCAGTTTAAACCAAAACCAAACTTTAGACCCCATTTTGTATCATTTCTCACCAGAATCGGTCCCGTGCTCATTTTTCAGTCCAAATATTGAATTTAGTTATGAAGGATTTCGCCAGCTCACAAAAAGAAAGGCCCAAATCCCTGTAATTGTGGCATAACGCCAGTGGGACATAAGCTAAAGAAGGTCTGGGAGTCATGCTTTATACTGCATCCTCCGGTTAGTTACTTTTCCTGCTGCAGCATGTATGTTACACTCAGTGTGCACATCTACTGAATGCCTTGAACTCAAGTTAGCCGGACATCCATAAACATCCATCCTGTCTCACTCAGGATCTCAGCGCTGTGATTTTTACTGAAATGACATGGGGATGGGGAGACCCAACAAATGTACACACTACAATCTAACTATGGAGCTTGACTGGCAGTAGGTCCATAAAATAATCAGTTTAAAAACACACATGAGAAATGTTCCTCCAAAGCTCAGTTTAAGGTTTCAAAGAGATTTGTGAAACAACAACATTTATTTTAGCTTTCCAGCCCTAATGGAGAAGGAATGGGCAGCTGTTAAATTCCATCTCGGCGAGCGCCAGTCACTGTAACCCTATGCTTCGTTCAGAGTAACACGGACATGATAGGAGACGAAAGCTGCATTTTTGCCTTTTCAGATGTGCACATTGTTTGCCAGGAGATCATTTTTTGGTGACAAGCACTATCAGTCAAATGAAAAGCAGCAGAGGGTGCTGACCATGACTAAAATGGGGGACGAGGGACACCTGGAGAGGAAACTGATTTGATAAAGTTAGTGGAAGACATAGGTGCTGGAACCAGCGGTGCTGCTGCACCCATGGCTTGAAGTGGTTTCCATCACATACAGGGTTTACAGTTTGGTTCAATGGCTCTCAGCACCTCAGCTATACAAATTGTTCCAACACCCCTGGTGGAAGATGACAAAGTGGATCACAGAGCTGTGCAAAACTTGGTGGGTTTGGTTCACAGGGTCTCCGCAAACCTTTTAATCAGTTTTGATTCACATACTGTAGCAGCTCTTGCAGATCCGCATTGTGGGAGTCAGGGTTCGTTCCAACCCAGCATGGCAGAGGCCAAAGTCGAAGTCAGAAAGGCAAGTGCTGTAAAGCTCAGCATAGTGGACAGGTTTGGGATGGATTGCTCCATGCAAAGGCCTACCGTACTCATGAGAAAAATGGCCCAAATTTTCATTTTGAAGCTAAAACAAACATATGGCCTTGAATCATGTATTTGTCCAGGGAGAGCAAATGTTTTGCTTTGCATTTACTAGAAAGGCTCCTGGGCCCACAGATGTTTCATGCAAAACTTTGCTTGCCCCAGTTCTCTGTTATTATTTATTAGACACCATTTACAGAGTATGCAGAGGAGCTGAGTCAGAAGATTAGGCATATCTCTCACTGAAGTCAGTGGGAGCGTTTCCATTGACTTTAATAGACGTTGGGTCAAGCTGAGATGGTGCATTCAAAGCCCAGAAACAAAAATAACAGAAGAAATGTAAATCTATTTTCAGATATGGCTCCTTTAAGGTGTAGTTGGATTATGCATGGGCTAGGCTCTTAGGAAGCAGAAAATAACTAACTGAAGTTAATCAGGGAAGAACTCCGTGTGGGAGCAAAGAATACGCGTAAACAAATAGGTAAATGGAGAATGGTCAGGCTAAGGAGAGCAAATCAGAGAACCATTTATAAGATTTGAGAAAGCAGACTGTGTATGGGTTTAACTCTGACGGATCCATTAGCTAGAGGCAATACTGAGTTTAAAAGGTCAAAAATCCCTGTGACAGCTGAGATCAATGAGAACCTGTTCTCTTTGGTTTTTACTGTATGAAGGTTAGGTTAGTGGATTAACTTGTCAGATGAAACAGATAGCTGGTACATCGGGTAAATACTAGCCTTCAGATAAAAATATTAGTTGATTCGTTTGCTCATGACTCAGCCAATTAAAATAGGCCAGCCCTTTCCGCCACACTGCTTCCCAGTAAAATAAACAAAGTGTGTGTGTATTTGTGTGGAACAATTTCTTTGTTTATGAACTAACAATCCATGCAGAAAGTGTATTAAATCTATATCCATTAACAGCATGATCAAGACTCCCTACATTCATTTTAATAATAATTAGTTTTCATAGATTCATAGATTCCAAGGCCAGAAGGGACCAAATTGATAATCTAGTCTGACCTCCTGTCAGGCCAGACAACTTCCCCAAAATAATTCCTAGAGCATCATTTTTACAGTTTTATCACACTAAACACTGCTAGTAATTTCGGCGGACATGTATGTGACCAGCATATGACATGCATTGTTCTTGGTTCATCATGTGCTGCAGTAGTTAGGATGATCCTCCATTTAGAGCGTGCTGTGGAAGTAGTCCCATGGGACCACTAAATACTGGGAAATGCACAAAGCTGTCATCAAACTGAACAAATAGGAGGTTTGGTTTTTGACATGAAAATTCCAGCAAATCTAGTGTTTCTAATCATGCCCAGAAGGACATTTCAAAGTCAGGCAGCTGGGAATGGGTGACAGGGGATGGATCACTTGATGATTACCTGTTCTGGTCATTCCCTCTGGGGCACCTGGCCTTGGCCACTGTTAGAAGACAGGATACTGGGCTAGATGGACCTTTAGTCTGATCCAGTATAGCCATTCTTATGTTCAGGAAGGACAGCAGCTGACCGTGCATGCTATAAAGCCAATAGAAGCAGCCAACACTATTAACTTTGGGAGATTTTAAGGATCAATAAGGAATATACAAAACAATATGCTTGCTGACATATATAAAATCCTAGGGCAAGATGATTACTTCTGAATTTTAGCCTTTGAAGATAGCAAGCAGGAGCTAGTGCAACTGGAACATTTATTATAGACAACAGAATAATGGCAATACACGAGAGTATAGTTTTCAGGGAAACGTTGACAGGATTACAAGAAACAAGAAGATCTGGTATTGTCAACAACAAATGAAGGACAAACTTTGGGATCTACAGGCATGAGCCCTGGATCCAATGTATGTAATAAATGATGTACAGATATCAGAGATTAACATAGTGATACTCAGATCTAGTGATTCAGGAGCCAAATTAGTCATCAACATTACCCAAAAGAGCCACACCAATGTAAATTCATTGTTTCATTTACGATAGCACTATTCATATTTAAACAGTATGATAGGGGAAATATTTAGTTTTTATATGCAGTATGTGTATTACTCTCACAGCAAATAAGTTAATAACTTAGTGCAAGTTGATAACTTAATTGGCTAATAACATAGTAAAAGCCTCCTGATTGGGTGATAACTTAGACTGGTTCATAATTAAATCACACAGTGCTTTAATATCATATCCTTCAAAGAGCTGCAGGAGACACATTAAAGAGCCACTTGCAGCTCGCGAGCTGCAGTCTGAGTATCACTGGATTAACAATTCTTCCCATAACTCCTGAACAACACATGCCAGAAGGGTATGTCCGCCATCCTTATTGTTATTGTTAGCATTACCATCGCTCCCCAGCGCCCCAGTCATGGACCAGAGCCCCATCGTGCTAGGTGCTGTACAAACACAGACCAAAAAGACAGCCCCTGTGCCAAAGCGCTTATAATCTCAGGAACCCTCGTAGAGAGTGTATGGTGCTTTCTGTTCCACTGGGCAGTGCAGAGAAAGGAGCATGGCCCTGCTTTTACCCACCCTTCCCTGCCCTCTTGCAGCTAGATAGGTAGGCCCCAAAGGATGTTAGCAGGAAGCAGGCAAAATACCACTTCCCCGCTTACAGGGATGGTGAGTTATATGGGCCCGTGGTGCCCAGGCTCCAGCAATTCAGGGCATTGGCTCCACCAATGTTTGGGGCCAGGTCTCTTCCCCGGCTCCGCCTGCTGCCCCATGCACCTCTCCCGGAATGTCCCTTGGCCCTACCTGCTGCCCCCGCACACCTCCCCCAAAGCATCCGCCGGCCTGACTGCCACCCCCACGCACCTCCCCCAAAGCATCCGCCAGCCTGCCTGCTACCCCCGCGCACCTCCCCCAAAGCATCCGCCGGCCTGACTGCCACCCCCACGCACCTCCCCCAAAGCATCCGCCAGCCTGCCTGCTACCCCCGCGCACCTCCCCCAAAGCATCCGCCGGCCTGACTGCCACCCCCACGCACCTCTCCCAAAGCATCCGCCAGCCTGCCTGCTACCCCCGCGCACCTCCCCCAAAGCATCCGCCGGCCTGACTGCTACCCCCGTGCACCTCCCCCAAAGCATCCGCCAGCCTGACTGCTACCCCCGTGCACCTCCCCCAAAGCATCCGCCAGCCTGACTGCCACCCCCACGCACCTCCCCCAAAGCATCCGCCCTCCTGACTGCCACCCCCACGCACCTCCCCCAAAGCATCCGCCAGCCTGCCTGCCACCCCCGCGCACCTCCCCCAAAGCATCCGCCGGCCTGCCTGCTACCCCCGTGCACCTCCCCCAAAGCATCCGCCGGCCTGCCTGCTACCTCCACGCACCTCCCCCAAAGCATCCGCCAGCCTGCCTGCTACCCCCACGCACCTCCCACAGAGTGTCTCTGCCTGCACCCTGGGCAGCGGGCGGCTCCCCGTCACTCCGTGCTGTGCTCCCTCGCTGGCCACTGCTGGCTACAAAAGGGAGCAGTGCTGGTGGCAGGCTGAGGAGGCGGCACAGCTGCTGCCTATGGAGGGGAGGCGCACACGTGATGGCAGCCCTCCTCCCCCACCAGCATCCATCACAGGTGAGGCGAGGGGGCTTCCTGGACCTGAGAGGGGCCCGGCCCCTAGGATCATGTGCAGTGATGGTGTCAGGTGAGTGTGTTGCCGGGGGTCGGAAGGCTGCGGAGACTGTGGCGTCCTCCTCTCTGGCCCCAGCCCTGTGATAGCCTGCCTGCAGCCCAAACTCCTCATCCCCACCCCAGAGGCCACCCCCCCAGCCAGAGCCCTCACCCCCCCAGACCCTAACCTTCTGCCCCAGCCCTAAGCCCCCTTCTGCACCATGAACTCCTCATCCCCAGCCCCAGACCGCAGCCCTCATCCCCACACCCCAAACCTCTGCCCTAGTCCTGAGCCCCTCCCACATCCCAAACCCCTCATCTCCAGCCCCACCCTAGTGCCCTCACCCTCAGCCTAAGCCCTCATCCCCCCACACCTTCCCACATTGCACAATATAGGGAAACTGTTAAATGTTTATGGTTTCCAGTCCATTTTTACATCATTTAAATATATATATATATACTGGCTTACAAGGCAAGTGTTGGCGGTGGCAGGACTTGAACCCATTCTGGGCACCTCCAAAATTACACAAACCTCCCGCCCCTGTCCACTTCCTCATCCACACAGAAGCCTGACAGAATCAGGTCCTTAGTGAGTCAAAGGACTGTGCCAGAGGCCGATTCAGTTGGGTGACCCAAAAGAAATGACAGGACATCTTAGGAGACACTATTTCAAGGATCAAAGGTTAAGCCTAGGTCGGTTATAATACCTGCATTGCTTTACAAATCCAGGCATGTGTGGTGTCCACAAAGCACCAAAGGATGGGGTGTCTCCTGAAATGCCTTCAGAGTGACTGCCATTTGAAGAAGCTTCAAGTTTGGGGCTATGCAAACCCGGCAGTGCCACCAGCTGTTCCGCATTGAGAACTGTGGACTGGCTTTTCCAATGGAGGAAGAGACTTTTTAAATCTCCGCAGTGAACGTGCAACTCTGCATGTAAAGCCAGGGTGATAGAATAAAACCTGAAGCCTTCCCTCCCAGCAACATGCCTCATGCCATGTGGCAAGGACAGTGGGAGCATTATTCAGATTCACCTGACTTATACATGACTGCAACTCAACCAGTAACGAGCCCATGTTTATTTATTTGCACTAAACATAGATAAGAGTGTGGGAATAGGAGCACATAGACCTACTGTCAGGCATCTGCCTTACACCACCTTTCATGTCATTTCTCAATCTGTCTGACTGGCTTGATGGGGAGTTCTGCTTGAGTAAACACCGAATCAAATCTTTGGCATCTGGCACTTATAGAGGTGCTGAGTAGAGCAGGTCAGAGACTTTTTGACAATGTATTTTCAATAAAAAATGCCATTTTGTCGAAAGTGAAATGTTTTGTGGAAATGTAGAGATTTTGATGGGACAGTTTCTCAAGTCCACGGTGGACTAGCGAGAGAGAGAGAGAAGGAATACCTGGCGTATTTGATCCAAAACACAGATCTTTTGACACAATTCTATTTCCACTTTTGAAAGGTTTTGTTTTCCTTCCAACGAGAAACAAAAACAAATTCCGAAACTCAAAAATGGCCATAAAACAGAACTGTCGGTTCCCAGCCTGCTCCGGTGCTGAGTGCCTGCAGCTCCCATTGGTCAAACCCTGAAATCCTTATTCATTTTTACCGAGTTTGTCCGAATAAAGACCTCAGGATTTGGCTGATTTGAATATTTTAAGAGTGTGAATGATACAGAAAACTGTACATCTCCTTAAATATACTGTAAGTTGGCCACTGATTTCATCTTAGCTGTGTGTAGTATGATAAATGGAACTGAAGAAGAGGGCTCACAGTTCAATGGGGAGCTGGACTGGAAGGAGAAGAGGCTCAGGAATGCAAGCTTGGGACTGGTAGCTATATAACACTGGCCTCTCAGCTGTTTCTTACACCTCGACTGCCTGCTGCATCACTTAATGGAACATCCTGTACAATAAGAGGCAAGCATATTGTGATCGTTACATCGCTCACCAGGAATACAATGTTACTTTCATCCGCTGATCCTTTGCTTTGGGTCAGACAGAATTGCCATTGTTGTCCAAGTCACAAAGACAATGTGGGATTAGAATTCACACACCTCACGTGGACTGAGATTTTAAACTCCTCCAGGATTCAGTTCAAAAAAACAGGCATTCTTTTTCCTCTGCTATCGCACTTGGCAAAGCTTCCATATGTTTAAATTTCTCAGACCAGCTTAGAAAGCTGAGATTCTATGAGAATGTTCTGATTGAGAATGTGTGAGCCTGCTGCCTTGCCACAACCTGGGGTTTAGTTACGGCATTTTGCCTGACACACACCTTATCATCCTATTACCATTATCACTCTATTTCCATCTCACACAGTGACACACTGTAAAAATACATTACAATGGCTAAAAAGGTTTAGTCATCATAAGCAGTTCATGTTAAGGTTCCATAGCCGACTGCCCAGAAGAAATAAGATCCTTAATTGGATAGTTTTCTATTCCAAAAGGCAGTATGGCTCAGCCTGGATCTTCTCCTAATGAAATAAACAGCCTAGAAATAATGTTCAGGTAGTACAGTAGGTGGCTAAGTAGTCACAACAAAACAATTTTATCTACCAGCAATTTACTGTGAACATTTTAAGGACAGTCTCTTTTCCATGCAACATTTATTAGCCGTAATAGAGGCTACTCATTGCATTAATAGGAGAATATGTTTCTTTCTGGCCATACAAACGTCAACAGAGTGTGTTTTCAAGGTGATGTGCAACGGCACTGCAGGCATATGGGTATCAATTCTGTTCACAAGTAACTCGATTTATAGTATAAATGTGCTTCGTACACACTGCTTTGCAAATGTATCTCACACATACTTGTAACTCAATTTGCCTTTGAACTAACCTTGATTGAAAAGCTGTTCCATCAGCATGGGCTGCATGCTGAGAAGAGGGCTCTCTATTCGTACCCAGAACACTGATATAAACTGGAAGGTTTCACATTTTATTCCCCCCCTCTCTTCACCAGCTGTTACAGGATACTAATACTGTGACACTAACTAGGATTTAGCAATCCTATAGTGGAATGACTCCACTCCAATAGGCATTTATCGGAACTCAAACCTCACCCCAACCTGGTTATCCTCATGAACTGGTCAAGCGAGAGAGAATCTGAAAGGCAGCTTTTCAAAAAGTGCTCCCATTCGTTAGGCTAACGCTAAGTGCTTTTGAAACGCCTATCATAAATATAAGATAAACAATTGGCCATTAGCAATCACTGGAGTCAGTATCAAATTCCTGGGATTGTCCTGGACTCTCAAATGCAAATAAAAATAATCTTTGCTTTACAGAACAGGAGCAAAACACATTATGCAGAGAATTTAAGGCCATATTCATAAAGGTATTTAGGCACTTAGCTCCTATTGAAATTAAAGGGAGTTAGGTAACTAAATACCTTTAAAAACCTGGCCTTTAGCCCTTTTCCTGTTTGTGACTTGTCTATGACTTACTTGTCTGTGCGCAGGTTGATTTTTACATATTTTGTTTGCTATTTGGAGTTATTCTAGGAAGAATAATCCTTTGCACAAATTCCCGCTCACAGATTGCTCACCAGCTGCATGTTGCATGTGTCCATTTGAGTATTTGATAGTCACGAGTCACAATTTGACTGTGAATGAATCACATGGTATTGCTCCTTTCCCCTGATTGGATGACTTAACCTTTATAAATAGGCAGGGTGTTTGACTAACCTAGTGGGCCTTTGATTCTTGCTGGAGAAAGGATGAGATGTTGAAGATGTGCAGGGGATAAGCAGGTCTAAGGAATTTCAGGATGTAAAAACCTATTTCTTTCCTCTTTTACACAGGAAATACACTTAAAATTTTATTAGGTTACACTGATCCCAGAATGCAAACACCTGGATTCCTTCTTGACAGAGAGAGAGAGAAAGGAAAGCCAAAGCACTGAAGCAACATTATCAGTTGTTTACCAGATTCTTACATTCAGCTTCCTTGTGTCACAGTCACACAAAATAATTCTGTTTGCACATCTCTGTGCAGTGCTATTTATGGTGTGGGATGCCTCACACCTTGTCTCTCATTTGACTGCTCTGCCCAGGAGGTCTTGAGGAATCTCTCTAGCTGTGCTACTTACATGGCCCCCAGAACCATACCGTCTGAGCCTCTCACAATTCATTTATGCTCACAACAGCCCTGAAAAGTATCATCTCCATTTTGCCAGTGGGAAGCTGAGGCACAGAGAGACTATGTAACCTGCCCAGAGTCACATGGGATATTTGCGATGGAGCAGAAGTTGAACTCAGGTCTCCTACAGCCCGGGTTAACATGCAAACCACTGGACTATGCTTCTTCTTTCTCCTTATGCTCTGCTAAGTGTCTTACCAACATCATTGCCTGTAGCATCCAGGGAGCTGGGGTGGCTTTTTCTCCCTTCAGTTAAGGGCAGCTGCCAGTGCTTCCTGGTATTCTTCCCTGCTGTCGTCACTTCCTGCTATTACTGTCTAGTGAGCCTGGCTGCCTGAATGCTTGGCCTACCGCACATGAAGGCCTTTGCTGCCTCCTATGTTTGATATTAACATGCTAGCCTGCTATGCCTTATGGGAATAACACCATGACATCCTCAATTCAAACACCAGAGGTGACAGAAGGGAGCCCAGTATTGCCAATCTCAAGAGATCAGGAGGCAGACTTCCAAAAATCAAGAGGTTGCATCCAAAATCCTGAGTGTATATATATATATATATATATATGTATGTATGTATGTAAAAATAAATTAGGGCTGTCAAATGATTTTTAAAAATTAATTGTGATTAATCATGAGATGAAAAAAAATCATAGTTTTAATTGCCCTGTTAAACAATAATAGAATACCACTTATTTAAATATTTTTGGATGTTTTCTACATTTTCAAATATATTGATTTCTGTTACGATACAGAATGCAAAGTGTACAGTGCTCATTTTATATTAATTTTGATTACAAATATTTTCACTATAAAATGACAAATGAAGCAGTATTTTTCAATTCACCTAATACAAGTACAATCTCTTTATCGTAAAAATATAACTTACAAACGTAGAATTCTTTTTAACATAACTGCACTCAAAAATAAAACAATGTAAAACTTGTCCTATTTCTTATTTGGTCAGTCGCTAAGACTAATAAGTTTGTTACATTTACAGGAGGTACTGCTGCCCTCTTCTTATTTACAATGTTACCTGAAAGTGAGAATAGGCATTCGCATGGCACTTTTGTAGCCGTCGTTGCAAGGTATTTACGTGCCAGATATTCTAAACATTCACATGCCTCTTCATGCTTCGGCCACCATTCCAGAAGACATGTTTTCATGCTGATGACACTCGTTAAAAAAAAGATGCATTAATTAAATTTGTGACTGAACTCCTTGGGGGAGAATTGTATGTCTCCTGCTCTGTGGTTTTACCCACATTCTGCCATATATTTCATGTTATAGCAGTCTCAGATGATGACCCAGCATATTGTTCATTTTAAGAACACTTTCACTGCTGATTTGACAAAACGCAAAGAAGATACCAATGTGAGAGTTCTAAAGATAGCTACAGCACTCGACCCAAGAATCTGAAGTGCCTTCCGAAATCTGAGAGGGACGAGTTGTAGAAATTGGTATTCTATTATTGTTTAACAGTGCAATTAAAACTGCGATTAATCATGATTAATTTTTTTAATGGAGTTAATTTGTTTTGAGTTAATCGCCTGAGTTAACTGCGATTGACAGCCTTCATATAAATTAGTCTGTCTTTTGATTTTTGAACTCCCCCACCTCATCCTGTGTGTGTGTGTGTGTGTGTGTGTGTGTGTGTGTGTGTGTGTGTGTGTGTGTGTGTGTGTGTGTGTGTGTGTGTGAGTGTGTGTGTGTGTGAGAGAGAGAGAGAGAGAGAGAGAGAATTAGTGTTGTCAACTCTTCCAAATTAATTGGATCCGGTGATTTTGGCTCCTGCTGCAGGAACTCTCACTCCCACATCTGCCTGTCCCTTGCCCAACAATTAATTCTGCCTCAGCCTCCCAATAGTCCTATCTCCCAGTCCCTGAATAAGTTCTGCCGCCCCCGCATCTGCACAGCCCCCCCAGTTCTCTGCCTCCATCAGCTCTGTTCCCTCCCAACCCCCCACACCCCATCAGTTCAGCCATTCCTTGTACCCAGCCTCACCTCTGATCATCCTGAAATTCTTCACATCCCTCTCCCAGACATGAAGGCTGCAATGTGGTTCACTTCTCCCCATGACAGCCGGAGCGCTGCCGCCCGGGGCTGACGGCCAGAGCCCTTCCTCACAGAGCTGGGGGGGGAAATCCTGACATTTGAGAATTCTATCCCAAGATCATGAGTGAGGCTTAATTTTACTTAGAAATCACATCTTTTGCAATAAATTAGTGAAAGTTGGCATGTCTGGGAGCCAGGGTCAGTGCTCCCATTTGAATCCTCTCTGGCTGGCCCATACTTCCCCAGCAGTGTCTCCCAAATATGTACCCCATGTTGAGATCTGAGCTTAACCTGCCACTATTTGGAGGTTTCTTGGGATGGCCTCTGAGCCCTGCTGCCTCCCTTGAAGTTTCCCTGGAGCATTGTAAGCCAATGAGCCTGGATTTTAGAGTAATTTCTATAGAGTCTTACTGGTTTCTTTACCTTCCAATTCTACAATCCCTTCCCTAAGAGCAAAGCTATAGGATACTACTGCTAGTCACCGTGTCTGCTGCCTTTTCATTTGCCCACTTGCACAGCACTACGATCTCTTTGTCGCTGCACATGAGCGTCTCCTTTAACTTTGGTGAGACTAAACTAATGAAAGTGAGCTAAGACAGACACTGTTGGAACAGGCATTTTACAAGTTTCCCCACACCGCTCTGCTTCAACATGCAGAGAGGTTTCGCTCTGACCAACAATGCCCTCATCTGTAGTGCTGTTCCAAGTTCCGTCCCCTCAGTAGAGACAGTGAATGGAAAAAATAGTACTCAGGCTAATAAATCAATAGATCATGTCACTCTGTGGCTGAAATATCAAGTACCTGGTCAGGTTTTTCTAAAAGGTGAGTGGGTCTTTTAAATTGGTTGTTTGCTTACTCTCTGTGGGCCTGATCCAATATCAACAGAAGTCAATGCAAGTTCTCCCATAGATTTCATTGGGCTATGAATCAGCCCATAATTCACAAAGTTCAGTTTGCGTCAGTAGCTGAAGTTCACCTGTGTGCAGAGCAGCTCTCAGGGCCCATGCACCTCTAAGTCCCTGTAATCTTAAGCAGCCTGTATTGATACCCTACACACTGTTGTAATAATCTTCATGCAGAATATACCTAGTGAGGTGTCGTTTGAAAACTAATGACTCATGGATCATTAATATTCTTTCATTATATATGTATGTGATGTGTATTAAGAGTTATGATCATATGCTGGAATTATGTCTAATTTGTGCGTAAACCAGGCATGTCAAGGGGAACTGTTAAACAGGTCTCTTGTAAACAAAGGAATGTGTGTTTACCTCCATTTACATGTAAGCTGTCAACAGGACCATCAAGACAGCAGGAGGAGGAGATGGCAGGAAACAGAACAATGTGCATTTCAGCAAACAGCAGCAGCGGCAAAAAGAGCATGGAGCTTCATTCCCCACCAGACTCCATGTCGCTTTCCCTACATCTTCAATGAACTTTGAGTGGTAACCTTTAGAAGAATCTACTTCAAAAGTTCACTGGACTATAAAAGAAAGGAGCAGAGAACCACAAGTTATTTCTTTCACTGAAGAAGACACAGGAACCGGACCTTGGGGCCTGACTGAGGAGGGGGTCAGCCACCATCTTGCTGAAAGACCGTGGGGGAGAAAAGCCATCTTTGAACAAAAATTTAATTCTAGCCAAGTCCAGGGTAAGACTTTTAGAGCCATGTTTTCCATTTTATTTGCTTGAAACCTTTTCTAACTTTATTCATCTTACTTGGCATCACTTCACCTATGTTCTAATGTTAATAGATTTGTTTTATTTTTACTAAAAACTAACTCAGTGCAGTGTTTAAAGGGAAGGGTGTATTTATCCAGTTAGGTGAACAAGCTGTGATGTGCTTTTGTTTTTACAAGAACAAAAAAAACCTTATTATTCTCTGAACTGTCCAGAAGAGGGCTCAACATTGCAGAGCGCACATTTTTGGGAAAAGCCGGCACTTTGAGCGTGTTGGAGTTACGTTGTTGGTTGTAACCAAGGCTGGGTGGAAGCCAGAGTGGGGTTGTAGACAGGCTGCAGGAGCTGTCGAGCACACAGACACTTCAGGGTGTAACGTGCATGGTTGTAGTGTCCCTGGCAGGGAGCTACAGCAGCAAAGCATTGTGAGGCACCAGGATTGCAGGGCAAGAGGTGACACAACCCCTTACTTGTCTGGGTTGGAGCCAGAACACAACAGTCCCACCTAAGCCTCAGTGGCAGATTAACACACAGGCCCACAGGAGCACTGGAACCTGTGTAGAAGTGGGGGGGGCACTGGTGCTGGAACTGTGGCCCAGCTCCTCCTCTTCCCCCTGGGGTCTGCCCCCGGCCATGCCAGAAGCTGGAGTAGGGTTGCCAACTTTCTAATCACACAAAACGGAACACCCTTGCCCCACCCCCTGCCTTGCCCCTTCTCCGAGATCCCACTCCTGCCCTGACCCTTCTCTGAGACCCCGTCATGGCTCATTCCATCCCCCCTCCTTCTATCACTCACTCTCCCCCACCCTCACTTACTTTCATCCCGCGGGGGCAGGAGTTGGGGTGTGTGAGGGGATGAGGGCTCCGGCTGGGGGTGAGAGCTCTGGGGTGGGGCTGTGGATGACGGGTTTGGGATGCAGGAGGGGGTGCAGCGTGCTGGCTCCGGGAGGGATTTTGGGGAGTGGGGGGGTCTCAAGGCTGGGACAGAAGGTTGGGGCATGGTAGGGGCTGTAGGGTGTAGGCTCCGGGTGGGAGTTTAGGTGCAGGAAGGGGTTCAGATCTGGAGCAGAGGGTTGGGGTGTGGGGGTGGGGTTGAGGCTGGAGCAGGGGGTTGGGGTGTGGGCTCAGAGCTGGAGCAGAGGGTTGGGGCACAAGAGGGGGTGAAGGGTGCGGGCTCTGGAAGGGAGTTAGGGTGCAGGAGGGGGCAAGGGGTGTGGGCTCCGTCCAGGCGGCGCTTACCGCAGGCATTGCCAGAAGCAGCTGGCATGTCCAGCTCCTAGGCTCAGGGGTGGCCAGGTGGCTCTGCTCGCTGCCCCCGCCTGCAGACATCACCCTTGCAGCTCCCATTGGCCGGGTGTCCTGGCCAATGGGAGCTGCGGAGCTGGCAGTCGGGGCAGAGGCAGCACGTGCTGAAGAGCCAGACATGCCAGCCGTTTCTGGGAGCCACATGGAGCCTTAGTCCAGCTGCGCCACTGACTGGACTTTTAACAGCCCGGTCAGTGGTACTGACCGGAGCCACCGGGGTCTCTTTTCGACTGGCCGTTCTGGTAAAAAAACCGGATGCCTGGTGACCCTAAGCTGGAGCTGGGCTCTGGTAAGAACTGCCCAAAGAGCCCGGGGTGCTGTGGGGAGTCTCAAATCTTCCAACTGCCTTGGGAGGGGTGCCTGGTACCCAAGAGCAGCCCCTGGCCTGTTTCCCCGCTCCCCAGGGCATGTCGCCCAGGACAGGGGGAGGGTCCAGGGCTCCCCACAGTGGCCCGGGCTCCTTGGGTGGCTCTTGTCACTGCCAGGCTCCGTCCAAAGGGTGGGGCCTCAGTGGGAAGAGGAGGAGCAGGAGGCAGGGTCTGTGGCACAGGGGGTGGCTAAGGCCCATCTCAGCCCCCCACCGGTGATCATCAGCTCCCCTGCCACAAAGTGCAGCCCCTGTCACAGCCACTCCTCATCTGCCTCACACTATTATGCCCATGTTAAAAAGTGGGTGGGCATGGCCCCTCTACCCCTCCGAGGAGTGGGGGGGGCAAATGTTCTTTGTGACCAGGGCCCCAATAAATTTTAATCCACCTCTGTGAAGCCTTAAAAAAAAAATGTAGGTGATGCACAGGCCCCAGGGGGTCTTTTGCCCATGGATGAATTTCACGTAAGTGAACATAATATGACAATAGGAGCCCTAGACACAGAGCAAGACCCTGTGCTAGCACCTGAGTGATTCCACTGCATTTTGATCTAAAAGGCCTTCTTTAAATCGTATTTTAGAGCTCCTCTCAACCGTTTGTCCTGTCTAAATGTATTTATTTCCTCTTTTGCAGGATTTACCTCTGGTGCTGCCAAACTAACAACATCATAGTCCTGCCCCTGGCTGGTTGTCAAGCTGTAGTTAAAAACAAAAATAGAAATACAAGGTATATTTCTTCTCTACTGTAATTTCCCTGTTTTGATAACAGGGTATCCGATTGAAGACATAACCTTTACGTTCGGGTATTTTTGCAGCTGTGTTTAAACCAAATATTGTCCTTCTTTCCTCAACACAATGCCCATGTTTTTACAACAGGACAGTGCGTTATGGGTGTTTCCTGACAGAGTGAGATGTTTAGTATCCAATGCTTGTTTAAATGAAAATATTGCCTTTGCTGGGTCTTTTTGAGCAAGATGGGACCTCTCCACCTGTCAGACAAATACTGTAACTGGGACCCTGTATATTCTGTGGCACAGCTGACCTCAGTTCTGCTGCAAAGCCCCTTCAGGTATGTCTACTTGGGGATAAAAAACCCATTGTTGTCTTGAATCAGCTGATTCGGGCTCACAGGGCTTGGATTCAGGGGCTGAAAAACTGCTGTGTAGACATTTGGGCTTGGGCTGGAGCCTGAGTTCTGGGACATAAGAACATAAGAAAGTCCATACTGGGTCAGATCAAAGGTCCATCTAGCCCAGTATCCTGTCTTCTGACAGTGTCCAGTGCCAGGTTCCCCAGAGGGAATGAACAGAACAAGTAATCATCATGTGATCCACGACCTGTCGCCCATTCCCAGCTTCTGGCAAACAGAGGCTAGGGACACCATCCCTGCCCATCCTGGCTAACAGCCTCCATGAAATTATCTAGTTCTTTTTTTAACCCTATTATAGTTCCGTTATAGACCCTGCGAGGGTGGAGGGTCACAAAGTTCGGGCTTCAGCCTGAGTCCAAACATCTACATGGTAATTTTTAGCCCCATAGCCTGACCCCCACAAGCCCAAGTCAGTTGATCCAGGCTAGCCACTGCTGTGTCATGGAGCTTTTACCCCTGTGTAGATGCGTACCCTCAATGTCTGCAACACAGAAACACTAAGGTAGGAGCTGTCACGGTGCTGGACAGAGCAGAGAAGCAGTTTTCTTTGTGCTCTTGAGTTAAAGGCAAAATCCCACAATCCCAGGTGCTTGGAAAAAGTAGGGCCCTACGAATGTGACTGAAGTGTTAATAGCAGACAAGCAGAGACTATGCATTAGTCAGTGCAGTCTATGCCAAACAAAGGCTGAATACAGTATCACTCAGCTAGTAGTCTGTTAGATCCCAGGAGATATTTATCTGGAGAACTAGGTGTCTGAGTCTGTTGTTTTCTTTCTAGCCATGCTATTACAAATACATTCAATTGTACATGGAATCAGAGGTTTCAAATGAAGCTTTTTTGCTATTCTCCATCTAGCTGGCTGCAGTTGTATCTACATTAAATCAGCTCTGATCATCTAAGGATCCTAACCCAGGCAAGTAAAATACCGTATCACTAGAAATCAGTGGGGGCTGATGCTCAAGTTAAATGGGGGCTTATGGCACAGGGCAACCATACTCATTGCAAGGGTGATGAGCGTCTGCTGCATGAGGGTTTTAGTCAGGGAGCTTAGGGAAGTAGAGGGGAGACCCAGAGGGAAAAGAGTGCCCACTCTTCCCACCACCTATATGCTAGACCCCAGCTCCATCCAACAAGCCATCTCCTGTCTGCAACCAGACCAGATCTCCTTTCAGTGTCCTCCTGCCACCCGCCACACTGCCACCACATTGTGGCAACCCACTTCACCTCCACTCAGCAACAGAACCTGTCTGATTCCCCTTACTTCCTTCAGAGCAGACTACCCTGACTGAGGCTCAGCACTCCCTTCCTCCCCAATACTGAAAACTGCCCCATAGCTCCAACTTGACCCCCTCATCTCAGGATTCCCCCTCCATCCATCTCATTCCTTGTCCTAAGCTCAGCAACCACCCTCCCTCTCACCTGAGCCTTCCCACTCCACGCTTAGAAGCCCCCTGACCTGCTTTGTCAGATGTGGAGGAGTGGGAGAAGAGGTGGCAGGGACTCCAGATGGGGATGATGTTTCCCCAGGCTCACTGAGTCCCAGATGTGTCAGATGCAGGTATTGGGCATGGGGGACTCACCACTGGAGCACCTCCTCATGGCCAAGTGTGATGCAGTGGCTCTCTCCCTACCTGGAATCCCTTTCTGATAGCTGGTCTGGCCTCTGGGGGTCGAACTTCCTGTTTAAGTCCACACCTCTTTTGGGGTATGACAGTCCAAAGTCTACATAAAATAATATCCGAACTTCACTTTCTTCAGCCACACTTCCTTGGGAGTACTAGGACCCCTGGGTCCTTACCCAGGGTCTTCATCACACAGCACTCAAAGAAAACACAACTCAGACAGTTCTAGTGCCACTTCACTCCCCAACATTATATCAAAACCTCTGTCGGGATTGCCACAGCAAAATCCTTCATCTCCTGCTGTCTTGGTACTCTCCATCTCAGCTCTATAATGAACCCTCCATCAGGCCTGCTGCAGGGAGAGCCTTTGCCTATTGACAGTCTAGACCCAGGGTTTTCCCTGCCTCTATCTGCCTTCCCTGACACCCTCAGTTTCCCAGGCTTCCTTTCCGGGTCCCATGCCCTCCTTCTTCAGTCTTCTCGCTCAGGCTGAACTGAATGCCTGCAAAACTTTCTTGCTCTTATTTCAGAGCTCAGATTTCCACCCACCTCGGGTCCCTCTAGTTCTGATTCCAGGCTTCTTGAGACTTTCACCTAAGAGAAGAAACTCCCTTTGTCTTGGGTTTCCTTCCTGGCCTTTCTGCCCACTTTATGAAGCTCCAGCTCCTCTCCATCTGGGTGCAAACATCAATTATGCCTGACACCCCTCCAGGTGCCACCCAGTGACCTCCTTGGCACAGGATCCTGCTAACTCAGGTTTCAGTGGTAGCCGTGTTAGTCTGTATCAGCAAAAAAAATGAGGAGTCCTTGTGGCACCTTAGAGACTAACAAATTTATTTGGGCATAAGCTTTCGTGGGCTAGAATCCACTTCATCAGATGTATGAAGTAAAAGATACAGGAGCAGGTATAAATACATGAAAGGATGTGGGTTTCTTTACCAAGTGTTAAGTCGGTCTAACGAGATAGATAAATCAATTAACAGCAGGATTCCAAGGGAGGAGAAATAACTTTTGAAGTGGTAAGAGAGTGGCCCATTACAGCTACTGTGGGGTTTATGTGGGGACAAAACACAAGGACACAGTCTGCTCTGAGGGACTAACATGAATTAGCTGTACACAGATCTAGGAATACCAGCTGGGCATCTGCTCTTAGCCTATATGCTTCAGGGACTCCTGGTGAGAGCAGGCAGCACTGCACTCTGCAAGAAAACAGCAACACTATCTTAGCATTGTGGGGGTTTTTCAAAAAGGGACTTTTTTTCATTTTTCTTAGATTATCATCAGTATTTGAAATTTCAAAAAGTTTTGATGAGGCTCTATAGCTGCTTGACGAAACAGGGGAAAAGCTTCAAAAATGTTTGAGAAATGTTATCTATTTATGCTTTTGAAATATCAAACTTTGAAACTTTTCAACCAGCTTTATGATACGTCAAAACACCCCAAGTATAATGGATTTTAGAGCCCAAATTCTCCCCCTGCTACAAATGAAAAAAAACGGACGATAGCAGTATCTCTGAACTGGTTGGTATCTTCTGCCTGTACCACTCCTGGGCTAACTATCTATTGCCAACATGTCAGATACTTTGGAGGGATGACTAACGTATTCCTGACTGTATAGCACATAGAGCCTGGATAATGCCTTTCTTGATATCAGAAACAGTTATGTATATTCCAATGATCTCTGTCACTCCACCTACCAGCAATCATTTCAGGAGGCCTCTGCTTCTTGCAAGCCTTATAGCATGGGGAAGAATGCTCTTCATGACTTTGAAACCTGGCTTGGGAGTGGAAACAACTCTGAGCTCAGCCTTCAAAATGCTCAGTTAAAACAGTGTTAAACCACAAGGTAGAACTTGGCTTGAAGCTACACCTGGTCTGAAACTATGGAGAGACAATAAACATGAAGCCCCAGACACCCAGGCGGGTTTATATTATAGATAGATTTCATACACCCCATCACCCACGTATGGAGATCACCACCGAGTTAATGGATGTTTTGTGACAAGGGTATTAACATTTATAACCTTCACCCAAGCCCTAACTAGGGCCAGGAAATAAAGTTGATTCTCTTACTAGTATTCCCGTGTATATCAATCCATGTCTATATGTTTGTATGAGAGAGAACGAAGTGAAATTGAAGCCAGTGGCAACTTTAGCATAGGAACTCTGGGAAAACGTCTGTCTGCAGTCCCGCCCATGCAGGTCCATTGCTTTTGGGTGCAAATGAGGACAAAATATGTTGTTTATCATCTACTGTCCCTAGTTCTCAAACTTTAGAATCAATATAATATTTGAAAGGGAAGAAAGTAGTGCTGGCAACATTATAAATTTATCCTTGAGTCAAAGACAGAAATCACTCCCATGCCAGCCTCATAAACAACTTTGGGAGTCTGGTTTCATGAATAATATACTGAAGACCATGTCATCATCCATTTGAGTGGCTGTCACATTATAATCTCTAGTAGGGTGCAATCTAAAACAGTAGCTGCCTCATCCTAGGGTTGGCAATGTTTCTCAGCCCTGCTCTTGGGAAGTGTGGGTTTACGCTGGCTTTCTGCCCGATACAAGCCTAATGCAACTAAATGTGGCTTGTGTATAACGGAGGGTTGTTCTGTTTGGGAAGTAATCCTGCACCGTTGGACTGGAGGTTAGACCCATCAGCATATGAAGAACAGGCCAAAGCTTGGCTAGAATTACATAGATTGCACTTGTTTAGTAATTATCCATGTCAGCCTGAGCCTTTGACTGGGTTGTGATGAACACTGAACATTGTAATAGGACTATGGTACAGTGGCCTTACTCCAACTTTCTTCTGATAGGAGAATTTCTACCACTTTGAGAGGTGTTCCCTTGTACTTATCATTCAGGAATACCAATAGAACCAGCAAAGAGTCCTGTGGCACCTTATAGACTAACAGACATATTGGAGCATGAGTTTCTGTGGGTGAATACCCACTTCGTTGGATGCATGCATGCAGCTGATGAAGTGGGTATTCACCCATGAAAGCTCATGCTTCAATATGTCTATTAGTCTATAAGGTGCCACAGGACTCTTTGCTGCTTTTACAGATCCAGACTAACACGGCTACCCCTCTGATACAATAGAACCAGTAATCTCTCATAAACTGTTAGAAACTCTGTGTGCACTCACCATACCATCCCTGAAATAAATACTGAATTGCAGTAATCAAATAGTGGTCTTAATGTTATTGCCACTTAGAAGGGAATATTATGCAACTGATAGCCACAGAAGGATGCTAATAGACATATACAGGGGCATATTGGTGAAAAAATCATTTTAAGGGGCATTAAACATTTTCTTTTTAAGGGGAGATTTTCAAAGACACAGTTTTTCACGCCCCCAGCTTGCACATGCATCAGGAGTTCTATGTGTAATTCTGGGGCACATAAACGTACACCTTTGAAATTCTGGCCCATTACACTGTCTATCATGTGAAGGTTACAGACTAAAGTTAATGGGGCAACTTCTGCTCTCAGTTACACCAATGTGTGGCCAGAGGAACTTAACTGAAGTCAATAGAGTCACTCCAGACTTGCATTCAAAACACCAGTGTGATTGGCCCCTTTGCTTTAATGTAACTTTTTGCAGTCTTCATTTATTATACATGACCGCAATTTATGGACACTCCACATGCACATGCAAGTTAAGATAATTTGGGTCTTTGATTAAACGATGAGTCTGTTTTATAATCAAATAATTCATGCTCACTTGCACACCAAAATCTTTGCAGCGATTTCTGTCTGTGGGAGTGGAGAAGAGGCGTCTTGCTTGCTGACTGTAGCCAAGCTATTCATTTTAGCTTACAAAGTCAATTTTAGTTATGACTCAGTCATTGCAATTCATTTGCTATGGTAAGCTATGCAAACACTAATTACTGAGGGCCACACTGTGATCTCATTTATACCACTGTAAATTCGCAATAACTCATAGACTCATAGGCTCATAGACTTTAAGGTCAGAAGCAACCATTATGATCATCTAGTCTGACCTCCTGCATAACACAGACCACAGAATCTCACCCACCCTCTCCTGTAATGAACTCCTAACTTATGTCTGAGCTATTGAAGTCCTCAAATCATGATTTATAGACCTGAAGGTGCAGAGAATCCTCCAGCAAGTGACCTGTGCCCCACGCTGCAGAGGAAGGTGAAAAACCCCCAAGGCCTCTGCCAATCTGCCCTGGAGGAAAATTCCTTTCCGACCCCAAGTATGGCGATCAGCTAAACCCTGAGCATGTGGGCAAGACTCACCAGCCAGACACCCAGGAAAGAATTCTATGTAGTAACTCAGATCCCACCCCATCTAACATCCCATCACAGGCCGTTGGGCATATTTACCGCTAATAGCCAAAGATCAGTTAATTGTCAAAATTAGGCTATCCCATCATACCGTCCTTTAATTTATGTCTGTAAAGCACTCTTAGCATGCACCACTGATTTCAGTGAAGTTACACTGCATTTACTCTGATGTAACTCGGATCAGAATGTTGGTTTAAACAAGGGTGAGAACAAGCCACACAAACTTGGTGGTAATGATGCTGTGCAGCAAGTTTGGTCCTGTTCCAGCCTTTGACTAGTTGTTAACTTACACTTCATAGCACCCACAGCAGAAGTGCCCAGGAGAGGCTATCTGACTCAGTGCTGTTTGGCCACACCTGAAGACGAGAATGTTCAGAGAGAGATGCAAAAAGAACGAGGAGTACTTGTGGCACCTTAGAGACTAACAAATTAGAGATGATCACCAGTGTCTGAGCACAGGCATGGGTGACAGGAAGCTCTTTAAGTAAGTGACCCCCTCTTACATTATGTTTGTACAGTGATTAACATAATGGGACCCCAATCTCAGCTGAATCCTCCAGGCACTACTGTTCTTAATACATGAAATGAACGTGTTGTAGAAAGGACCAAACGTAAGTGTTTCTGGTGAGGTTCTGGGTGCCCTCAAGTCCCTTCTGCTTTCTGGGATTAGTCCCTGAATATAAGATATTATTAAATGGCATGACTATATTGGCTTTAGAGGAATCCCGCCTTTTGCACTGTTTTTAGCCAAGGTAGAGCTTCCAAGAAGATTAAAAGTCTTAAAATGTCTGACCATTAAGACTAATCCACCTCTCGCCCCCTTTGTGAAAAAGAGATGTCACACAAGATCCTCCTCAGTGATGACATCTGTACAAAACAAATGGATTATTCTTGTGATGCTGTGCATGAGAAAGATAACCATTTGTATCATTGTTGCTACCACTGTTATACAATTGCAACTTGTGACAATGGGCAAGTTATAATTTGCGACGTATGATTGTCCTGTTTATGGGTATCATCTTTGTATCTGAAGTTATAAATATTGGCCATGGACTTGCATCTTAAACATGTGTTGTGTTCCAGGGTTACACCCCTCACATAAAATTTACATTAGGGCTAGACAGCTAGGTTTTGATGACTCATGAAGGACACTACACTCTCACAGTGGGCCATTGAAGAAACTCATCCTGTCCAGATAGCTCTTTCTGAGGATGCCTCTGACAGCGAGGAGTCAGTGGTCACCCCCTGTGATTCAGCAAAACATGTAAGAGCATGTGATATGCTCATGTGACCCAGGACTCCATCTGGGCCAATAACCTTCCACAAACAGGGCTATGGCCTTTGTTTGGGAGAGTAAATTTCCATGAACATAGCAAAGGATATAAAAGACCCCTGAGCCAATTCCATTTTGCCTCCTTCCTGCTCTAATTCTCTGGGCTGTGGATTTACACCTAAGAGGAGCATCTTGAACTATGGACTTAGGACTTTCCAATCTTTTGGAAGTTACCAGAGAGACTTTACAAGCCAGCACTATATTCCATCATTGCTACAAGCCTGATCTAAGGACTTTGCAATCATTTGTATGTATATGATCTATTGACCATTTATTATGCCCTTCTTGTCTTTTATTAATAAATCTTTAGTTAGTTTACTAAGGATTGGCTGACAGAGTGATATTTGGGTAAGATCTGAGTCATATTGACCTGGGGATATGTGTCTGATCCTTTGCGATTAGAAAGAACCTCACATATGGTGAAATGGGTTTTCAATAACCTCTCACTATATTAGCTTGGGTTGCCTGGATGGGAGCCAAGGGCTGAAATGCCTAAAGGAGACTGTGTTTGGCATCTGATTAACCAGTGTGATACTGGCAGAAGTTCCTTGTTTTCTATATCTAATTATGGAGTAAACCACCAGCTTTGGGGATTGTCTGCCCTATTTCTTGCAGTCTGCCCTGATTGTGGCATTCTCAGCATGGTCCATCCCAGGCACTGGTCACAGCTCTGTTGACTCAAAAGACCTAATGTAAATGTGAAAAAGAGAAATCAAACCAGCTGGAGTGTATTGTGTAATCAAGGCAAGTAGTAATAAATCTTTGGGCCATTCTACTTTTCTTTTCTACTCGGGAAAAAAGCGTGACTAAGTCCTACCTTGCATGCTAATTGTATACATGCGGAAGTGCCCTGCTAGGCCAAAGAAACGTAGATATGAATCAGATGAAAAAATGTTGAAATTGTTCCACCAATTAGTTGGGCTTCTCCTACACAAGAGAAAGGCAGGACAGGACTAGTCTGAGCTTCAATGTATTCAAGTCATTCAACACTGAAAGCAGGTTTGAGAGGAAAATAAGTTACTTTGAGGGCAATGTCAGGATATATTCAAATAATGGGCCAAATCCTTGATCCTACTTAACTGGCCTGAAGCAGTGTAAAAACCCCTGAAGGCTGGGAGTGAGGCACTCATGCAAATTCCCTCCATGGGTCCGTAATTTCCCTCTCTTGTCTATAGAAGCTATTGAATTTACTGCAATCCCATTTTCCCACGCTGATTGTTGATCATATGCCATGTGCTGATGTGGGGAACTATTGCTCATAAAAGGGGCCTTCAAGACATTGTCCCCATGTGCCTGAGTGTGGCAGAGGACTAGACTGTGCTATTAGAACAGACTTATGTGGCCACTGTGAGGTGGCTCTCTGAGTCTGGAAGTTGGCCATGTCATTCAGTTTTGCTGGATTTTGCATTAATAAGACACTTGGGATGAAGATTTGGCCAAATTTGGAGGCCCTTAGGCAGGCACAATTCCATCCAATAGGATTTGTCTTTCTAAGGACCTCAAGGTGTGGCCCATTATAATTAATAAAACTCAGATCTGTGCTAAACTTACATGCGCCTTTTCTGTTCCATTACAAACTCATCTCATCCCAGGTTTCTCAGAAGGGTAGCAAAGGTTTCAAGTGAATCTGGCCAGTACTGAGTAAGTCTCAACCTGGGTTTTGTGCTGAAACCGTGCAATTGCTGTGTTATTTCATTCTTTGGACACATAGTGTGAAACACAGTGGTTATGAGCAAGTTTGTATTTTCCAGAGGTCATTCAACCCTAAACTCAGCGGAAAGCCTCAAGGGGCCCAATTCTGAATTGATTTACATAGGCTTTTGCACTGGTATAATCCCATTGATTTAAATGCAGTTTTGCCTAATTTACACCAATGTGGGATTAAAATCAGATCCAAACAGCGTGAAGCCAGCTGAATCAAAATCAAAACAAAGGTTCATAAGACCCCTATGTGATTAGTCTCACAATAAATTGTATATATAATGCAGCAGGCTGATCTTTAGTACATCCCACATCTCTTTGTATATAAATACAAATTCTACCTATTTTTCTTGGCGCCCTGATATTGGTCTCTCTCTACAAGTCATTGAAGTAAGAATAATAAGCTAAGAAGCAATATTTAACACACTGTATCCATAAAATGGTGAGCTAATATTCTAGTGCCCTGAAGATAATCTCTTTTCACTTTCGGAATGGATTAAAATCTCATATCTCTGTTACAACTCAGGCCTGCTCTTTCAGTTACATGGCTATCTTATATCTGCACATACATACTGTATACGAGTAGCTGATTTTACAAGACACATGACAATGTACACCCATGTGTCTGTGCAGGAGTACTTAAGTGAGATGGCAGAAGAAAGAACAATATATCTGCTTGTTTTATTGCTGTGAAAGCATCGCACATGGCTAAAATCTTTATTTCTATTGATTTGCCATTGTATGATTATGGTTTTGCCTACATTGTACAAAAGTCATATTAAGTTACCGATCGCATTGTATTTTGACACTATACATTCACAAAAGCTGAGTGCAAGAGACAAACAGGCTAGGGTGTATTTATGCATTGGACCTTGGATGTTATGCACTATTTTAAACCAATATAGACCTAGAAAATTTCACTGTTAGTGTTTTAATCCATAATGAAGGTTTCTTTAAGTTCTGGAATGATTACCACCTATTGTTAGGTGTTATGAATGGAACAATTCATTGTCAACAAATTGAAGGTAGGGTAAATCTGCCAGGCTGCCTCCTTAGACTTTCTGAATTAAGTTTCGTTGGAACCAGGGCCGGCTCCAGGCACCAGCGAAGGAAGCAGGTGCCTGGGGCGGCCGATAGAAAGGGGTGGGACGTCCAGGTCTTCGGCGGCAGGTCCTTTATTCCCTCTTGTCCTCTTCAGCGGCACTTTGGCAGCAGCTCAACCAGGTTTTTGCTTTTTGCTTTTTCGTCTTCGCTGCTTGGGGCGGCAAAAAAGGCTGGAGCTGGCCCTGGTTAGAACCTCTGTTTGGTGTCAACTAATGAAAAATATGTTAAAACACAGAGGGGTTTGGGGGGTCAGCACTTACATGCTGCCTTTTAACAGTTTTAACACAGAGATAATTCTTTGAAAATTCTGCCCCGCGAGCGTCTGCAAGTTTAAAGGTAACTTTTACATGTCATTTTAATGCTTTACTTTAATTTTTCATTTTAATTTGAGTGAATTTAGAAATCATTATAGTGAAGGGCAAGTCTCCACTACAAAATTAAGTTGACCTAAGTCAGTGGTTCTCAACCAGGAGTCCCTGGAGGGCCACAATCAGGTTTCAGGGCTCCCCCAAAATAAACCAGAGAGCAGGGCGAGCCTTAGAGTCGCTGAGGCCCAGGGCAGAAAGCCCAAGCCCAAGCCCTGCTACCCAGGAGCTGAACCCGAAGCCTGAGAAACTTGGCTTTGTGGGCCCCCCCATAGCATGGTGCCTCAGGCAATTGCCCTGCTTTCTACACCCTAATGCCGGCCCTGTCTTTTAATCAACTGGATATGCAGAAAACCAGTTGTTGTGGCACAGCTGGGCCATGGAGTTTTTAAAGCATGTTGGGCGGGGCCTCAGAAAGAAAAAGGTTGAGAACTCCTGACCTAACCTGTGGTAATTAAATTGCTTTTGCATGTCCACACTATGCTCCTTGTGTCGGCGGTGCACGTCCTCACCAGGAGCGCTTGCACCAATTTAACTGTCAGTGTGGGGCTTCTGAAAGGCAGCAACAGTCGACGTAAGCAATGAAGGGTCTACAATGGCCCTGCGTCGACCTAACTACATCGACCTAAGTGCTATGCCTCTCGCAGAAGTGGAATTATTAAGCCCATGTAGTGGGCGAGTTACATGGGTGGGAGCTACATTTTAGTGTAGATGTTTACAGAGTTAGGTCGATCTAAGCTGCCTTATGTCAACCTACCTCTGTAGTGTAGACCAGGCCTAAGGCTGGGATTGGCTTGAGACAGTTGAACTACAGGCCAATGTTAGGTAATTTTTACCCAGCGCTCAGACAAAGCACCTCAGTCCTGACTTGCAGTCTCTCTGCTGTCTTAGTTCTGGGTGTCTCATGAACATTGATACTGAACTGTGCTGAAACATGTGCATGAATTTTAAGTGTGAACAGATGCCCATTTGGAACTGATCAGATCACAAAATTCATTCTCACTTTTGACCGGAGATGGGCAAAGAGTTCAAATCCAAGTTTGGTTTCAGGCTAGCATTGCATTATGGATTCTTGTTTAAAGCCAAATTAGCACTAGAATGCTGGTTTGATTTCATGGTGCCAGTTCTGAGAATTTTTCTAGTGAGATTTCCACTAGATTGGAACCCGTGAGTGAAATCTGTTTTTGTTTAAGGCCCAATCCAGATCTGATCAGCAGAGCTAAGAATTCAGATCTGACCCACCCCATATCTTAAGCGTGAAAAAGTTGAAATACATTTTTCCAGTTTTAGCCCATTTCTACTTGTGACCTGAGTTTCATTTGATCTTGGATCTTTAGAGATGTTCAAAATTATTTTAAAAGGCAGAAATGATCCAGACAAGCCTGCTGTTGTCTTTATGGCAATCTGCCAAAGACCTGATTTATTCATGCCTGTAAAAGGAGCGGTTCGCTGTTTTACTACGTGATACCTAAAAATGTTTTGTCCGGGGATACTTCCTTCAGTGAAATCTGATGGTGCTGTAGTATGTAGCCAGTGTATCTAAGCTGTAAAGGATGAAAAAGCCTGATAGCTCAATAGTCCATGTCTCTTGGGTACAATACAAGATAGTTCCTACCGTACATTTATTACTACTTAGTCTAATCTTCTTAAACATCTCAAACAATGAGGCTTCCTCCCATGGAAGACAGTTCTGCTATCTAATAGATCGCCCTGTCAAGAAGCTCTCCCTGATATTCATCTTAAATGTTCTCTTTCTTAATTTCATCCTATTCTGACTAATAATATAGTCCCTTGTTCCCACCTAAAAAATTCCTGTCCAGTCTTGTCATTTAGACTGCTCTGTTAGGCATCTGTTCTGATTTCTGTGATTTGGAACTGACTTGGGTACTTGCGATCTAGATGACAAAATCCATATAGAAGACAGAGGGTTGGGGCTTTAATAAAGAAGATACTCACAGCTGGATTTACAGAAAACAGAAATCCAACAACTTTTTGGACAGAAGCAATCTTTTGAGATTGAGTTTCATAGTTGGATAACCAGTCTTGTGACATCTAATCTAAGTATAGGCCTTCTAGACTGAGAGGTCCTTTGCAAAACCTTCTAAACCCAGATGCAGTGCCCAGAATGTGACAAAATGTGATGGTTTCATTTTGATTTTTGCCTTTGCCATATTGAAGGAACTTGAACTGGGAAGCAAAACTCAAGGAACGATAAACTATACAAACTGAACCGACGGCCTATTTTTTCTAAAATCCGTGCAATCCAAAGGCTGTGGATAGGATTGCCCTCTGCTAACCCTGCTCCCATTAAATGCAAAAGGAGTTTTACCATTGACTTCAATGGGAGCATATTTAGCCCAATGCTGAACACTTTTGAAAGTACCACCTTGATATGTCACACAACTCTGTTACAAACACCAAAAGAAGACACATTAAACAGTTAAATCACAAGTGTTTAATGTAGTCCAGTATAGTTATAACTCCATATATGTATCATAAACAGTGGTTCTCAACTAGGGGCTCTGTGAGCTGTTTCAGTGGGGGGCACGGATCCCCATGGCTGAAACCCAGTGCCCCAAGCCCCAGCGCTGAAGCTGGGAGCAGTGCGGGGCTGTAGCAAGCGGCTCCATCTACCCCCTGAGCTACCTGCACTGCCCGCACACAGCCCCTAGCTACCCCCTCCCTGCACCCTGAGCTACCCCACTGCCTGCACACAGCCCCCAGCTACCCCCTCCCTGCACCCTGAGCTACCCCACTGCCCGCACACAGCCCCCAGCTACCCCCTCCCTGCACCCTGAGCTACCCCACTGCCTGCACACAGCCCCTAGCTACCCCCTCCCTGCACCCTGAGCTACCCCACTGCCCTCACACAGCCCCCAGCTACCCCCTTTCTGCACCCTGAGCTACTTCCCTCACTTCACACAGCACCCAGCTACCCCCTCCCTGCACCCTGAGCTACCCCACTGCCTGCACACAGCCCCCAGCTACCCCCCCCGCACCCTGAGCTACCCCACTGCCTGCACACAGCCCCCAGGTATCCCCTCCCTGCACCCTGAGCTACACCACTGCCCGCACACAGCCCCTAGCTACCCCCTCCCTGCACCCTGAGCTACCCCACTGCCTGCACACAGCCCCCAGCTACCCTCTCCCTGCACCCTGAGCTACCCCTCTGCCCGCACACAGCCCCTAGCTACCCCCCCCGCACCCTGAGCTACCCCCCTGCCCGCACACAGCCCCTAGCTACCCCCTCCCTGTACCCTGAGCTACCCCACTGGCCGCACTCAGCCCCTAGCTACCCCCCCGCACCCTGAGCTACCCCCCTGCCCGCACACAGCCCCTAGCTACCCCCTCCCTGCACCCTGAGCTACCCCACTGCCCGCACACAGCCCCCAGCTACCCCCCCACACCCTGATCTACCCCACTGCCTGCACACAGCCCCCAGCTACCCCCTCCCTGCCCCCTGAGCTACCCCACTGCCTGCACACAGCCCCCAGCTACCCCCTCCCTGCACCCTGAGCTACCCCACTGGACGCACACAGCCCCTAGCTACCCCCCCGCACCCTGAGCTACCACACTGCCCGCACACAGCCCCTAGCTACCCCCTCCCTGCACCCTGAGCTACCCCACTGCCCGCACACAGCCCCCAGCTACCCCCCCCACCCTGATCTACCCCACTGCCCGCACACAGCCCCCAGCTACCCCCTCCCTGCACCCTGAGCTACCCCACTGCCTGCACACAGCCCCCAGCTACCCCCTCCCTGTACCCTGAGCTACCCCACTGCCCGCACACAGCCCCCAGCTACCCCCTCCCTGCACCCTGAGCTACCCCACTGCCCGCACACAACCCCTAGCTACCCCCTCCCTGCACCCTGAGCTACCCCACTGCCCACACACAGCCCCTAGCTACCCCCTCCCTGCACCCTGAGCTACCCCACTGCCTGCACACAGCCCCTAGCTACCCCCTCCCTGCACCCTGAGCTACCCCCCTGCCCGCACACAGCCCCCAGCTACCCCCTCCCTGCACCCTGAGCTACCCCACTGCCCTCACACAGCCCCTAGCTACCCCCTCCCTGTACCCTGAGCTACCCCACTGCCCGCACACAGCCCCCAGCTACCCCCTCCCTGCACCCTGAGCTACCCCACTGCCTGCACACAGCCCCTAGCTACCCCCTCCCTATACCCTGAGCTACCCCACTGCCTGCACACAGCCCCTAGCTACCCCCCTCTACCCTGAGCTACCCCACGGACTGCACACAGCCCTAGCTACCCCCTCCCTGTACCGTGAGCTACCCCACTGCCCACACTCAGCCCCTAGCTACCCCCTCCCTGTACCCTGAGCTACCCCACTGCCCGCACACAGCCCCCAGCTACCCCCTCCCTGCACCCTGAGCTACCCCACTGCCCGCACACAACCCCTAGCTACCTCCTTTCTGCACTCTGAGCGGTTTTCAAACTTTTTGAACTGAGTCCCCTCTTTGAGTTATATTTTTTGGTTGCATCCCCCACAACCCGGACAGGCTGGGTGGCCTCCGGAGTGAATCGGTGTGGAGGTGGTGCTCTCTCCCAGGACCCTGCTGGGCGGAGCTGGCTCGAGCCCCGCCAGCTCTTGCCCCACCAAAATAGAAGTAAAACTATGCCTATGGCCAAAGGTCCCCCACACTCCCCCTCCCCAGCTGGGCCCTCGCATTTTTATAGCATGGTGAGGGGCCTCAGCAAGAAAAAGGCTGAGAACCCCTGCCCTAGAATTCACTGCACGTAGATACAGCATAAGCATAAGGCTTCTGATGTTGCCATGTAATTTTTTGGGGCAGGAAAAGGTTCATATTTTCTAAACTCTTGTGTATTTTCACATTCCACTTCTTAACAGGATTTCTCTTTGCAGGGTAGTTAACAACACTACCTATTAGCAAATGGAAAATTAAAGACAGCACCAACAAAGGAGCAGGAAGATATTATCCAAGTGTTATCTCTCAGCCAATCCAAATACTTCCTCTTGCTCCATTTACTCAGAGGAATTAAGAGCAGGTGAAGGTAGGACTGTATGCTTGCTGATAATATCAGGAACACACTTGAAAAGGAAGTAGTGAGTGAGCAGTTGAGGCCTGACTGCCTTAAATTTGCTGGGTATTCACCTGCTCTAACTGAAATAAACCTGAAAAGAGCCATGCCAAACTTAGGAAGCAAAGTATTATTAAAACATCAAGTAACATATTACTGTTGTTATTGCAATGCAAATTGGAACGCTGAGGACCAAAACACATGGTAGATGTATCCAAGAGCAGTTTCAATTTGTCTTCCATCATTATACGTTAACAGGGTACATAATTATGTTTCTCTGGCTACTGTAAAGTACCTTTCCCATACTGTACTTTGGCTTCTGATCACATTTCATTGTGATATGCATCAATCCCAGGCCATCGGGATAGCTCCAAACAGGATTTGGTAAACAATTTTACCAGGTAATTCTTATGTCTTAATAAAAATAATCAATATTTTTTCCAGTGTATAGATAGTGTTCTAGTAAGCTGAAAAAATTATAAATAGCCAGGATCTTTTATGACGGTTTTATCAGCTTGTGCCATCAGTTTTCCAGCAGATTAGCTATCCAAATAACTATACAAATTTGTCTTATAACATTTTTAAATGTAGTTTTGAAAACGAAGTTTGGTCCAACCAACGCTAAGCTTTGATTGCTACAGCAGAGCAAATGACCTATCACTTCTGCAACACTGATTTGCTATGCATAGACTAAAGGGTCAGTGGAATAATGGACTATTGAAAGTACTGTATCTAAATAGACTACGGAAACTATTCTGACCATAAAAAAGATTGGTTTTAAAATATTCTCAAGATAACAACATAGCCAACGTTTCTCTCCATAATCATTTACATTGAGTGACATACTGGTAAATGTTATTGTGACGAAGTAGGAATTTTTTATAATATTTTTATGAATGCTATGTGTGCCTTAGGTTCCCATATGTCTCCCACCAACATAGCACTGTGCACACGAGCGCTTATGCCGGCAAAATTTATGTCGCTCAGGGATTTTGGGGTTGTTGACAGTGGCCAATGCCAGGTGCCCCAGAGGGAATGAACAGAACAGGTAATCATCAAGTGATCCATCCCCTGTCACCCGTTCCCAGCTCCTGGCAAACAGAGGCTAGGGACACCATCCCTGCCCATCCTGGCTAATAGCCATTGACGGACCTATCCTCCATGAACTTATCTAGTTCTTTTTTGAACCCTGTTATAGTCTTGGCCTTCACAACAGCCTCTGGCAAAGAGTTCCACAGATTGACTGTGCATTGTGTGAAGGAATTCTTCCTTTTGTTTGTTTTAAACTGGCTGCCTATTAGTTTCAGGTTGACTAATAAACCCCGCTGTTTTGACAATGCTTGTTGAGGCGCATTAATCCCTGAAGTGCCGCTCTACCAGGAGTCTAGCTCAGTTGGACTCCCTGCACAGAGTTCCTAGTGCGAAGCAGGAGTGCTGGAGCCCCAGAGGTCCAGTCAAGGCGGTGAGGAGATAGTGTGGCCTGCCCTGTGCAGGAAAAGTGAGACTTCTTGGGGCCTGGCACACTGAAGGGATTTCTTCTAGGACCAGTTCCAAACCTGGGAGTGTGGCACCGATCCTGTAGATGGGTGACATTATAGATAACTGGCGGGTGAAAAAAATGCATTAAATTACTGTTCAGAATGTTAAGTGGCACAATTTCCAGATGTCAGAAACTCACCTTGTTGTCATTCTTCAGTTCACATGCTCATACAAAGGAAGAGCGATTAGTGTTGACACCGCAGTCTAACTGCAAATCCTCTTTGACTTTGCCTAAGTCCGTTGTTCTTTGTGATATCTATACTAGCACTTAGTTAAAATGCCTCTTAGAATATCTTCCTGTACTGAAATGTGCCCCTTTTAATTAACAAAATATTTTGACCGTGCAGTTTTTAAATTAAGAAATGACAGACACACACCGTCTGGTAAAATGTAGATGTTCACCAGATATAATAAACTTATCCTGTGTCGCTATTCAAGTTTAAGGCAGTCAGTACCGGTTGATAATACATACCACTCAAACCTAACTTAGATATCTGACAGGCAAAACATGCCTTGTTTGATATATAAACAATTGGCGACTATGAGAACAACAAACATGAAATGTTAATGACTGTAGAAAAGTCAAATATTGATTGGGATATCTCTTGTGTGTACTTTAAACACAGAGTTCCCAAACTAGTGTATTTTCTTGCAGGAAAAAAAAAAGCAAGCAAACATTCTAAAGAGAAGAACAAACCTAGTTTTTATGGGTTGAGTGGCATAAGTAAAGAAGGACAAGTAGTAAAATATCCAGACTTTTAGGTACACAGTGATATTATTACCAGCATAAATATCCTTTGTGTATGAAACAATTCAATCAGTGTTAAGTATCTGCTGTCCGCATTTGGAAGGCACCTATGTGTCAGGTAGATTTTTTTAAAAGAGTATCTTGCACAATCCTATTTAAATCTATCAAGCCCTCAAATCTCTGGTCATAGAGTTCATGGAACACATATAGGGATGCACAAAATCACCTACATCTTTTCCAGTGTGCAGTGTTTAGAGTCAAATGAACTAATGGTTCAGTTGTTCAGAATGAACACTCTCCTTAACAGATCCTATTCATTGAACCATTAAGATATCGTCTACTGAAACAATATCAACGTCATGGTGGCAGATCCTCTGCTAGTATGAATTATAATCACTCCCTCAACTTCCATGGAGCTGTGATAATCTACATCAGCTGAGGATCTTCCCCCACATTATATTCTGGGATATATCATACTTTCCTGTGGGAAAGGCATTGGAGGGACGGAGAGGATCCGACGACATTCATGAGATTCCACTCATGGTGTTTCCTTAGCACATTTCAATCCAGGGCAGGGCCTTAAAGGCGGGGGCTCAGGTAATTAGTGATTCTGTAGCTGAAGAATTTGCTGAGGAATTCACTCTCTCACTACTTTTGTTTAAAAACATATGTTTCTAGCTGATATGGTTGCAGAGACAACCCTGAAAATATGAAACTAGAATAAGCCAATGCAGTGTTGCCTGCTTGAGTCTGTAAAGAGCCTGAAACAATAGCTCAGCAAGGTATGAACTGCCCCAGTCATCTCAGTCACAGCCAGGTGGACTAAACAATGCCACACGATTTGGCATTTTTCCAGGATGCAATGGAATTGAGAATTTCTGCCACAGATTTCCCCATTTTACTGGAATCGGGTGCCTGGCATTTTGTTTTCTATCTTCCTACCCTGGTGGGACCTGCCTGCAGCTGCCTCTTGATCTCCAGCTTTCCCCATAGGGGGAAATTAATTACCCCTTTTCCTTTAGAAGGCATGCTGCCATTGGCTACCTCCTCCCCTACAGTGCAGTAGCAGCCCTGGAGCAGATACATTAAGTCTTGCTTGGATACCCAGGGAGTCAGAAAGGGATCAAACTGAGCACTGAAGCTGTGGCTTGACTTTGCTCCTTGGAAGCACATACCCTGCTCCATGCCTGAATTTTCACAGGCCATAAGAGCTCAGGCCAAGGGGCTTCTGTAGGGTTCCATAGTAGAGGGAACATGCCACCGAGGTGCCACATTGCTTCTCCTCTCCCTGGCCCCCTTGTGGTGTCAGAACAACGAGCTGAGGTGAAGTGGGGATCATGCAAAATACAATAAAGTGGTGAAAGAGTTATATGTTAGTCACGCTGATTTTGCAAGCCATTTATCCCTTGCTACAATGGCCTCAAGCATTTCCACTGGCATGTCTCATAAAAACTGCACCTTTACGATGGACATGTTATTTGTCTTACTTGAATGTTATTTTTTTCAAAAACTTGGATACATTTTGATTTTACCACCAGTTAGAGTCCGAGAGTGCATCTGTCAAAAAACCAGAACCCCTAGTAAAAGCTGTGTTATCCAGCACGTTATCAACCAGAAAGCTCTATTAACCGGCATTTCTGATATCTCCCAATACAAATCTTCAATCTAGTAACCGGGACTAGTATACTGCCCAGGCCAGGAGGCTATGCAAGTGCACATTCTGCACTCTACTTTTATGCAAAAGAAGCAGAAGACAAGTAAGCAAGCTGATATCAGAGATTGTCATAGGGTCATTACAGATTCAGCCTAATCTCCTGCACCTTCTACATCTACAATGATAACTGATGTTGAGAATGATGACCCTGAAGCACTGCAAGATCCTGAAATGCCGTCTGATTCAGAAAGGAAGATTAAATTATGTTCAGTATCATTTTAGTCTTGTGTATTTTTAGTGATCTGGGTGTGTGCAGTACTACTACTGGATTGGTGAGGACCTGTACCCTATTTTATACTTTAGTCCAGGCCTGCACAACATATGGCTCACGGGTCGCATGCGGCCCGCGGAGCCTCACTGTGCGGCCCGCAGGGGGATTCTAAATCCCCCGCACAAGGCGCTCTGCGGGCAGCCCAGAGCCCTTTGAATCCCAGCCGCGGCCGGGAATCCCACCACCGAAGTGCCCCGAAGACCCGCGGGGGGGCCCCCGCCACCGACTTGCCACCGAAGACCCGGCACTTCGGCGGCGGGTCCCAGAGCAGAAGGACCCCCAGCCGCTGAATTACCGCCGAAGACCCGGAGCGGAAGAAGCTCCAGGGGCCCAGGCCTCGTAAGAGTTCTCCCGGGCCACCGGAGTGAGTGAAGGACCCCGCTCCAGGGCCCCCGAAAAACTCTCATGGGGGCCCCTGCAGGGCCAAGGGCCTGGGGAAAATTGCCCCACTTTCCCCCCCCTCTGGGCGGCCCTGGCCTGGCCCCCGCCATCCAGGGCTCCAGCAGCAATTTAAAAGGGCCTTGGGCTCCGGCTGCTGCCACAGTAGCAGCGACGGCAGCTGGGAGCCCCGGGCCCTTTAAATCGCTGGCCCTGGGGCTTCTGTTGGTGGCCCGGGGGGGTGGGGCAAAAGGCTCTGGCAGCTCTTTAACGTCCCTGACCCTTTTGCCTCCCCCGTCAGCAGCCCTGCCGGTAGGGTCTGTACCAGCAGGGCCGCCGACGGGGAAGGGGCAGGGACGTTAAAGTGTGGCCACAGCCGTGCTTTAAGGAGGGCCCTTTGCCACGGCAGCGCTTGAACGTGAGCTGCGTATGGGCTGGTACTGGCTTCTTACCAGTATGTAATACCAGCCTGTACTGGCTCACTTTAACCCCTGCTCTTAGTTACCACAGTTTTTAATTAACCGGCACCTCCCATTCCTCCAACACGCTGGAAAAAAAAGCTTTTACTGTTATTAAAAATTCAAGTTTTAAATGATCACAAATAATTGTATTGGTCCATTTCTATTTTGCAAGAAAGACTCTCCCTTACTCTCCAGAGCAGGGATTGGCAACCTTTGGCACGTGGCCTGTCAGGGAAATCTGCTGGCGGGCTGGGACGGTTTGTTTACCTGCCGCGTCCGCAGGTTCGGCCGATCGCGGCTCCCACTGGCCACGGTTCACCATTCCAGACCAATGGGGGCTGCGGGAAGTAGTGTCCAGCACATCCCTCGGCCTGTGCTGCTTCCCACAGGCCCGATTGGCCTGGAACGGTGAATCGTGGCCAGTGGGAGCTGCGATCGGCTGAACCTGCGGATGCTGCAGGTAAACAAACTGTTCCCGTCCCGCCAGCAGATTTCCCTGATGGGCCACGTGCCAAAGGTTGCCAATCCCTGCTCCAGAGTATAAATATGTATCACTGCCTCGTGATTTCCATATGAGTTAAGGAGTTACCATGCATCAGCATTTTCTCTGTTCTTCTGCAACAAGCATGACATGACGCTAATCCTGTATCACTTAAATCTTCCGAGCTTGATGCAAAGAAGAACTAGACTGATTTAGCAATTCCTTTCTGTGCCCCGCTTCAACCATACTGGCCTATCAACGCTGAGAACACTGGAGAGAATGTAAAAATTTAGTAGGAAGTTAATTTGCATATTTCACTGAGGGCTTAATAGTTCACCACTGAGGTCAGTGGGATCTATGACATAGACTTCAATGGAAGCAGGAACAAGCCTTGCTCAGGCAATGCTTGTGCTTTCAAACCAATTCTGTCTCATCAAAAAGTATTCACTCACCCTGGAAAGATTCACATGGACTCTCCTGGCAACAGAACTTAAATGGTTCTGCTGCATGTGCAGTGGGGGATAGGAATCTTAGTCTGCATTTCCTGTGCAAAACTGAGCTCTGTTTTGCTAGGGTCCCAGGGTCTGGGTGGGCTGAGGCCAGGAGATCTGACCCTGAGAGAAACCTCCAGACATGGAGGGCCATTCAACCTACGCCAGCTCTTGAGCTACAATAGTGGCTCAGCGACTGCTCCACAAGCTGTGAGGGAGAACTTCTCACCCTCCTACTCTGCCCATGCATTAGGCAGAGGATTTGTTTCATAATATAGAATTGTCAATATAAGGGAGTTGAAGGCAAAGCAACACAATCAAACTGGACCTCAGACTCCTGTATGATTCCACCATCTGTAACCAAAGAGAGTAAGATATAGTCTCTCACCACAACTCTAACAGCAAATCATGATAAGAGACCAGTTGTACCCATCCCAAACAGCCCTGACCTGCTTACAGCAGTTGGAAGGTGTCCTATCATGCAGTCGAAATTCAAATAAGCTTTGAAACGTTTCCTTTTGTTTCAATATTGTTCATACACTCCTTGATCACTCAAAACAAACTGATTATCCTGCCAGGCAGACTGTTCTGGTTGCTTGAGAGCTTGAAAGATAGGACTCCTGGTAGAGCACCTCGACAAGCATATGCAGATACACTCAAACAGCATTGTCAAAACAGTGGGGTTTATTAGTCAACCGGAAATGACTAAAGGCAGCAGGTTTAAAACAAACAAAAGGAAGTATTTCTTCACACAACGCACAGTCAACCTGTGGAGCTCTTTGCCAGAGGATGTTGTGAAAGCCAAGACTATAACAGGGTTCAAAAAAGAACTAGATAAGTTCATGGAGGATAGGTCCATAAATGGCTGTTAGCTGGGATAGGCAGGAATGGTGTCCCTAGCCTCTATTTGCCAGAAGCTGGGAAGGCGCCACAGGGAATGGATTACTTGTTCTGTTCATTCCCTCTGGGGCACCGGGCATTGGCCACTGTCGGAAGACAGGATACTGGGCTGGATGGACCTTTGGTCTGACCCAGTATGGCCATTCTTACGGAACACAGCATAGGAAGTCCTTAGTTTAGCATAGAGAAAGGAAGATAAAAGCATAGCTCATGCCCACTCTGGTTAGCCCAGAGACCAGTCAAGCTCCAGTGAACCGCATTGTTCAAGCTCCACCTGTCTTTCCGTCTGACCTGCTTCGTCACTTCCCAGGTGAGAGCGCAGACTCCTTCCAGCAATCAGTTCTTGTCCTCCAACCCCACACATTCCCAGTCCTTTGTCCTCCAGCTGGGATCTTTGCTCAGCTTCCCTGCTGCTGGGAACTTCCTTTGTGGTTTACCAGAAAGTTTTGTGAGCTGACTGCTCTCTCTTTTTCCAGTCACTCTCTAGAGCAAGAGATGTGTGTGTTATTGATAAGTTCGCTCTGTGATGCTGACTTAATATCCATAGTCTCTTTTCTCTCTCGCGGTTTACTAAGAAACCTTACAAGGGCTTTTCAGCACACTCATTTAGTTGGATTGTGTAATCCCTTTCATTTTAGTTCAAACAGCAGCAATCCTGCCTGTTGAAAGCACTCGCTACCATTTGCAAGTACTAGGTTATATTAGCAAAACTGATCGTCCTGATGTAGCTTTGGCAGTAAATGCACAGTTCTTGATACAAAAAGGAACGGGATTAGCAATAAGGTTAGTCTTTATCAGTCACCTGGAGGAATTCCGCTTTCCTAACATAATACTGGCAGGGAGGTGGACTGGATGTCTTAATACCAGTGCTTCTCTTCCATTGCTAACATCTAGGAATCTCTGGGTAAGTCAACACAGAAAAAAAGGGAAAGAACCCATGGCAGCAAGTTGCAGTGCCTGGGTCAGCTCACTTGGGCTTCTGGGGCTTGTGCTCTGGGGTTAAAAATAACAGTATATACATGGGGACTCAGGCTGGAGCCCAGGGTCCAAGTCTTTCCCCGGGTTTCAGAGCCCGAGCTCCAGCCTGAGCCCGAACGTCTACACTATTCTTTTTAGCCTCTCAGCGCAAAGCCCCTTGAAGCCATGTCAGTTCACCTTGGCGCTGAGACTCACTGCTGCACGGTTTTGGGGGGATTTTTTTGCTATGTAGCTGTACCCCTTAGGGTATGTCTAACACAGGGATAAAAAACCTGTGGCTGGCCCGGGTCAGCTGACAGGAGCTTGCGGGGCTCAGGCTGGAGCCCAGACATCTCCACAGCAATTTTTAGCCCTGCAGCCTGAGCCCCAGTCAGCAGACCCAGGCCAGCTGCAGCTATGCCGCATGTTTTTTATCCCAGTGTAGCTGTACCCTTACAGGCTTGCACACAGAGCCAATCCCAAAGTGCTACCCGCGCTACAGCAGGGATTATCAAAGGGACTTAGGTGCTGACCCTTACTGAAAGTGAAGGGAGATGAGTACCTCAATCACATAGGATAGGAACCATTGAAAATGTAAAGCTATATACACACATGAACCTTTCACAATTGAAATGCATCCACCGTTGTTGTGAGAGCTGGGACAACTCCTAGCTCTGTAGGTATTTTCCTGCAGCACCTCCACTGCACGGAAAGGATGCAGCCAGAAGAGGAAGTGGTGTCAACTGCAGAAAAGGCAGCCATTGGTTACCTGCTATTTCCCCAACCCGCCCTCTTGCTCAGGACTAGCTTTACTGTAGAGGGAAAACAAGCAGTCACCTAGGATCAGAACGTAGCAGAGACGGTAAAACAGTCTTAAATGTATTCACAGGTATGAGCTGGGGCAGAAGGAACAGGCTGAACAGTTCCTAGTTCGCAAGGATGGCAGGACAAATGACAGGGAGGGAGGGAGGGAGGAAGGGACGAGGATTTAACACGGCTCCCACAAGTGCAGGCAGCCCACAGGGAACTAGCTGCAAGATCTGGGCCTATGTTTGTCAAATAAATTACGGGTCCTGGTTTTTAAACATTTCAATCCTTTGATGATTTTTTGTTGTCGAAACATGAATTTTGTTTAGAACGTTCCTCTTAAAAACTTGTCCAATGAAAATTTGAATCATATTTTTTCAGGTTTTCAACGAGATGGTTGAAATGTTTAAGTTTTCAAAAAATGCCATTGAAATAAAAAAAAACAGTAAAGAGGTTTGGAAACATTTTTGCAACGCTTTGTCCATGTAGCTCTGTTTGCTCTCACCCATCTGTGGAGCTGCACTGAGAACTTACAAAAAGAACGAGAAGAACTCGTGGCACCTTAGAGACAAACACATTTATTTGGGCATATGCTTTCATGGGCTAGAACCCACTTCATCAGATGCATGCAGCGGAAAATGCAGTAGCGGGTATAAATACACAGCACAAGAAAAGATGGGAGAAAAGATCCTACTGCTAATTGAATTGTCTTGTTAGACTGACCTCCCACTTGGTAAGGCAACTCCCATCTTTCTAGCCCACGAAAGCTTATGCCCAAATAAATGTGTTCGTCTCTAAGGTGCCACGAGGACTCCTCGTTCTTTTTGCTGATACAGACTAACACGGCTACCACTCTGAAACCTGAGAATTTACACAGTTTCAACTCCAAAGCAATCTACCTTTAACGGAGTATAAGCATAAGGGCTCAGCAGCTTTGGTGCCACTGTACTGCATGGTTCAAGCAGGTTTTGCACTGGTGTAAATTGCCTATGAATTAAAAGTGTCATGAAGGCCCATTTTTTAGCAGACATTAGGAACCAAATATTTTGACATAATCTGAACACTTCAGTAGCTGTGCTTGTCTACGGTTTATCCTCAGGAAAACCTACTGTTATGAAATAGGTGCACAAACAGGTCACTTAGGAACTCTGCATTTCAGGGTCAAAGACTCTTGTAGCTTTTTATTATACTCAGTAGGTGGTGGATATTAGGCTGATTTTTTTTCTAGCATGTCTGAAGGGCTGAGAAATCATGTCTTGGATGGGTCTGGCAAAACCTCCTTGAGGGATTTCAAACATAATATAGGGGAGATACTAATTTTATCAGAATTAGCTGGGCCTAGTCTATATTTGTTAGAAATGTACTAGTGTCTTGGAGTACCCTGGGTTTGAGAATCTTAATCTTTAGACTAAGAAGACTCAGCTAATTTTGCATCAATTATAGAAGCTTCTGTATCCCTGGAGGGGGGGGAAATGGTCTGTTTGGAGCAGCTAAATTATCGACTACTCTAAAGTGAGGTTACATTATGTCTGTGGGTGGAGATAAGAAAATATGTTCCAGATATTATGGTTATTGTGTATTGTACACATGCTCAGCTCATACAATGTTATCAGAAAAAGCTATCAATCCTCGTTCAAGTCTGGCTATGGACACTGATTGGCCAATGCTACATTCTGATAGTCTGGTTGAACCTTTTTTGAATGATGTTGCAGACATACACTAGCACCCTATAGCCAGGACCTCACAACGGAAGCACACATGTAATCCTTGTGCCTACTATGTTAAATGGGTGTTTACCTTTTACACTGAAAGCTCTCTGGAGCAAGGATATTTGTGTCTTTTACAGTGCCTGACAACTAATAATTAATAATAATCAGTATTCACCTAACAAATTGCTTTTTGAGTTAGTCTCTTCCGTTGTAATCCTGTATGTCAAGAGTATTTTCTCCTCACATGTATTACTGGAGCTTTCATTTTTCCAAGGTGAATTGTGGGTGGTGGTTTGTTTGTTTTTTTCAGTCTGTTTCCAATCTCATTACAATCCTGTGGATTATCTATCTGTTCCTACACATGTTCCTATCTCCCAGTTTAATATCGATCCCAAACAGCAACTTTTAAACACCCAAAATCATAGAAATGTGGCTCGAGATATTATCTGGTCCATCTCCCTGCGCTGAGGCAGGACCAAGTAAACCTAGACCATCCCTGACAGGTGTTTGTCTCACCTGTTCTTAAAAATCTCTAATTGTGGAGATTCCACAACCTCCACTGGTAACTTATTCCAGTACTTAACTACCCTGACGGAAAGTTTTTCCTAGTATCTAACCAAAATCTCCCTTGCTGCAGATTAAGCCCATTGCTTCTTGTTCTTCCTTCAGTGGACATGGAGAATAATTGATCACAGTCCTCTTTATAATGGCCTGTGATGGGGTGTATAGTCCTCACACAGACAAGGAAGGGGCCAGAGAGGCCCTGGTGGCTAGCCCCTCCCTTCTGGCACTGTCAATCACATGTGATAGGAGGAGGCCTTTAGAGGGGAGGAAGCTGCAGTCAGTGGGGAGGGAAGGAGCAGGATTGACCTAAGCAGCAGAATGCCGGAGCGACTCCTGAAACTGTGGAGGAAACATCTAGGCAGGAAGCCTGCACCCCAACTCTGAGAAAAGAATGGCAGGCTCCCGGGGTCAGAGAGACAGGCTGAGCCCATCTCAGAGATGCAGCCAGAGCGATTTCTCCAAATCCACTGCACTGCGGCTGGATCACTGGCAGCATTATAGAGTTGGCACTGTGACGTTGCACTCTATATGATTTTATGAAAATATGCTAATGTAACTGGAATAAGCTTCATGCAAAAAGGTCTCTTGTAAGGTATCATTACAAAGCTTGTAATCTACTGAGTGTGGTCATCCTATTTGTATAAATGTACCACTCTTGTATCTGAAACTAGAAATATGAAATATAACGCGGAGGGCCTATTGTAATTATGCAAAGTGTGGGCCATTAACAGTGGTTTGGAATCTTGATGACTCCCATTAACCAGGACAATTGACTGTAGATGGGTGTGTTTTACCTGTAAGTCTTCCTGCATATGTGTGTGCCGGCAAGTGGGTAATGGAGCCTTACAGTGACACGTGATCATGTCGCCTGAACTGGAATCCATCTTTAACCTGGTGCTTTTCCATTGGGTGGAGGGGCGGGGAACCAGAGGGACAAAGGTTTCCTGCCTTATGCAAAAGATATATTACTGTGTGGAACAGAGAAAGAGGGAGCCATCGTGAGGAATCCCCTAGCTACCACCTGAGCTGGAACAAGGGCTGTACCGGGGGAAAGGATTGTGCCCAGACTAGGAAGGCATCCAGTCTGTGAAAGAGACTTATTGAAACATATTTCAGGGTGAGATTTTATCTGTACTCAGTTGTATTACTGTAATAGGCTTAGATGTGCGTGTTTTATTTTATTTTGCTTGGTAACTCACTTTGTTCTGTCTGTTACTACTTGGAAACACTTAAATCCTACTTTCCGTGTTTAATAAAATCACTTTTTACTTATTGATTAACCCAGACTATGCCTTAATACCTGGGAGCGGGGGGAAACAGTTGTGCATCTCTCTCTATCAATGTTATAGAGGGTGAACAATTTATGAGTTTACCCTGTATAAGCTTTATACAGTGTAAAACGGATTTATTTGGGGTTTAGACCCCATTGGGAGTTGGGCATCTGAGTGTGAAAGACAGGAACACTTCTGTAAGTTGCTTTCAGTTAAGCCTACAGCTGCTATGGGACGTGGTTCAGACCTGGGTCTGGGTTTGCAGCAGGCTACCGGGTCTCGCTCAAACCAGGCAGGGCACTGAAGTCCTAAGCTGCCAGGGCAGGAAATCAGGGGCAGAAGTAGTCTTGGCACATCAGGTGGCAGATCCCAGGGGGTTTCTGGATCCAACTCATCACAGGCACCTCCCACCTTGTTGCTGGACTGCAGGAAGGGAGTATCCCTGAATGCATGGGGAGGTTCGTGACATTCATATTCATCCCCCAACCGGAGAGACTTCAGGAGGCCCACAAAGGGACAATGTTCCTTGCCAATGTTAGGGAAGTGGGGCCCAGGTTGTGACCATCCAGTGTAGCTTACTAGGTATGGTCAGGTTTCCCCGTCCCTGAGGGAGGAACCACCAAGGACTCTGTTACGTAGCTTTAACATACTTAAAGACTGTTATCAGGTTTCCCCTCAGTCTTCTTCTCACAAGACTAAACATGCTCCTTTTTTTAAAGTTGCTTCATAGGGCAGGTTTTCTAACCCTTTTATTATTTATCTTGCTCTCCTCTGGACTGTCTCCAATTTGTCTACATCTTTTCTTAAAGTCTGGCACCCAACACTGGACACAATATTACATCTGAGACCTCACTAGTATCGAGCAGAGCAGAACAATTACCTTCTGTGTCTTACATACAACACTTCTGTTAATACACCCCAGAATGATAATAGGGCTTTTGGGGGGTTTTTTTGCAACTACATCACATTGTTGACTCATATTCAATTTGTGCTCCACAGTAACACCCAGATCCTTTTCTGCAGTACAGCTGCTTAGATGTGAGGATCTGCAGGTCCTTCTTCTTCATATGGCTGATGTAGATGTAGAGCAACAACTATAATTTTACATTTAGGTGGTTAAGCCTGATAATTATGCCAGGAGTAGCAGGGTGTATCACTGTGATGGTTCCTTCGTATTTGTGAATCGGGCATTGAGTCGTTATCTGTTCCATGGTCTTTTCTGCATAACCACAGTTTCACAGTGGAGAGTTTTCAATTTTCCATTTGCGCATCAAGTATCCGCATGTGCCATTGTTTATGCTGATTAAATTTAATGTTGTCCATAAGTTTAATGGAAAATCAAAGCCAGGAATCTTCCTTGTCAGGCCTTTCACGGGGTGTTTCTTTGTGACTTCTTGTGAACTGCGTTCGGCTTTCCAAACTTCATCAGGATTCAAGTCGCATTGTCAAAGATTAAGTGTGGTGGTCCAAAAGGGCTTATGCGACTTCAAGCATTGGTGAGGGACATCATTAAGGTCCTGATGGATGGGGAGACATTAGTTTTCCTCAATTCGTTGGACTTCCTGAAGGGTTGCGGCATCACGGCAAATGGGTGAAGGAGTGCTGTGCAATAGACTGTCAAAAGCCTCACTAAATATCAAGAGAAATCATGTCTAGTGCTTCCCCCATCCATTAGGTCAGTAACCCTCTCAAAGAAGGAAATTAGGTTGGTTGATGTGAAGCAGGGGAGCAGCTCCACTGCCGTCAATAGAAGTACTCACATGCTTCAGGTTAAATATGTGCATACATGTTTTCAGAACCAGGGTGTGACAAAGTCAGACCAGACAGAGGGTGATGTAAGGCAGATATATCAGCCCTAGAATGGTAAAGGTTCTTTTCCTCATGAGTTGAAAAGAGGTTACCTCTGGTCAACTAGGGCCACCTGGGTCCAATGAAGGGCTGCCTGTGACCTTTAAATCCCTGCTTTTCTGGTGAGCAAGAGGAAGGAGAGATGGGAGACAAGATGCAGTGGGGGAGAAAAGGATTCTCCAGCCTGAAAAATTGCTCTCCTCTCCATCAGGGAAGCAACCCTGCTAACAGACTGTGTGGGGAAGAGCTGGCACCCAGAGGCTGACATAACAAGGCAACATCCCAGCAAGGGGGCAGGGAGAGATATTCCCTTTTTGGTATTATAAGAACATAAGAACGGCCGTACTGGGTCAGACCAAAGGTCCATCTAGCCCAGTATCCTGTCTACCGACAGTGGCCAATGCCAGGTGCCCCAGAGCTTGTTATGAGCTTGTTTCTTTGTGTTTGGCTGAAAAGTGCTCCTCGGGCCTACTCTGAGACCCACTGTGTAAATATTGAAGAATTAAAAACCCGAGAGAGGGAAAAAAAGCTCTCTGAAGTGGGACTGATTTACTCCAGACCTTCCACCCCTAGAGGGGGAACACTGGGCCCAGCAAGGCAAAGGAGGTACCTTGCCAAACAGGGCCATAACCATAATTTCCTATGGGGAAAAAATGTTTAGAATTGTGTTTGTTGTATAATTAAGAATATTAGGGCATCTAGAGCCTTGGAAAGGCAACTATTATATTAAATCTAAATAAAAGCTTATCCCTTTTACAATAACTAGGCTGTAACCTATGAGACAATGGGAAATTTGGCATTGTGTCATTTACATTTGATATCTAAATTCACTGCCAGAAAAGGAGGATGGGTTCTTGGTATAATCAGGTTCCATGTCTAAGGTCTGCTTAATATCTATTTAACATGTCTCCCTGTGTGTCTGATTAGCTTTTCTAGGCAGAGCAAATGTTTAACATCTCATTGTTAATTTATAATAAAAATGGTAATTTTTTCTTCATTTTCTTTTCTCAGACTTCACATTGTGCCCTTCATAATTTAGCACTCCATAACCCCACCGCTGAGCCTTTCAGGAATGCCACAATTTAATCACAATGTACTATCGAACAAACTATAATGAAGCCTTCTAATACAATGGAGAGAATCAGTAATATGACAAACTGGCCACACACATAAAACATATTATAGCTGTTGCCATTCTGCTTGTTGTAATGAGCATATTTTCCTCCAAGCTTATTTGATTCTTAAACACACAGAGACTATTTATCTCTAAAGCACAGTCCAGTTAATTTTGCATAGTAAATGTCTTAATTTCTTTGACAGAAAGAGCAAGCTTTCATCACAGCATATCATACAGAAAACAAATTTGTGCCAATTACCTTGTTCCTTCTGCATTGGACACAAGTTGTTCCTCTCAGATTTACATACCGATACCCACTATCATTGTGCACTCGAACTATACAGGCAACAAAAATGGTGTATTAGAAAAATCAACGTACTCCTGCACTGTAGGATCTCGATCCTAAAGGAAGCCACCGGTACTTTAGTTTTGTACTGGAGCCAAAATTGTGTTTGTAAGAATGTCCTGAATCTACATTTGCTTCAGTACAAACACCACATATGTTCCCATCCTAGATATGGTGAGTCTCGGTACTATAATGCAATTATGCACTTTCACCTATTCACAAATGGCTTCATTACTCTGGTCCATATGCAAGATTTACTTTCCAGAGTTGTAAAATATTGCATCAGGCTGTTGGCTCAGGTCACAGGGTACCTAGCCTTTGAAGGGGAGATGGGTCCAGCCCCAGCTGTGACACACTTCACTTGCCTCCCGAAGTGGAAAACATGAGTAGTTTCATGTGGCCAAATCAGGCTTGGGGTATCCCAGGGGGATCGGAGGGAAACTTGTAGAAAGTTCTAGGAGTTGCTGCTCAACAGAGAAGAGAAGAGGAGGGCTGCATGCAGTGCTCTTCACAGACACTCTCCCTGTCTCCCAGGCAGGAGGTGTAGGGAGTGCAAGCCTGCAAGGAACAGGAGCCAGCTAGCTGGAGCGTGAAGAGCAAGTCTCCTGGAGAAAACCTTTACCAGGAGCATGACTAAGAACCCTGAACCAAGGGTTGTGAATCAATTAAGAAGACCGGGTGGGAGTTCTTGTGTTTCCTTTTGAACTTTGTTAATAAACCCAGCCCCCAAGAAGTGGTGTGACTTGACACATGAAAACCTATGTCAAAGTTATTTGGGAGCACAAGAGGGAAAAACAGACAGCGGCTAGCTCGAAGCCAGACTGGGGAGGCAGCACTGCTAAGAGTCTCTTTTAAAAATAATCGCAGCTTCTATGTTCTTAGTTTGTCAACTCTTTGAGGCAGGGACTATCGTCATTTGTGTGGACAGCACCTAGCATACTACAGTCATGCAAATCAGAAGTATCTCCTAGTAATTCGAATGTGCCCTAAATTTCTCTTGGCCTGTTATATACCATTTGCAATAGAAAATTGAAAACTTTCAGGAAAATTTCAATTTTTCAGAAACAGCATTTTTGGGGGTCAGAAAATCATTCTAATAGAACATTCTCAATCAACTATAAACAACATCAAGGAATCTAGAAGTAGACCCTTGTTTCGTTCACTATACCATATTTCCCCTCCTTTAGACCAAACCACACCTTTTGGGATACCTTGCACCCAGCAATGCAAATGTTGCACACAGCAGTACATCCCTGCTTGGTAGATGGAAGCATCCAGAGGAAAATGATTTCCTTTAAATCCAGATATGTGGCAAGAGAACTTTGCCCCTAGCAAACAGATTGATATTTAATGAGTCTATTTCTTGCTCTAGTCAAGGCACACTTCCTTCTGTTCCCAGTTTCATCACATTTGGTACATCGTGGTTTTGTGATATTGGATGTGTGGAGGAGACTTTGGTTTAAGGGAATAAAGACATCAAGAACTGGCATCTGATAGCCAACGCAATTGTTCCTTAGTACCAACCTGGCTGATTCACTTTGCCTCTCTTGCCAAATGCTGTGAGTCAGCAGAAAGCAAGCTGAAGCAATAGCCTCATCCTAGAACATTCTCTGTGCCCTTGCCATTACACAGCAACGTTGTGCGAAAACAAAGATTTGCAAAGCCAGCACAACTTACGTCAGTCCAGGCATTAAAAGCCTTAAACCTGTGTGAGTGATCAGACACTCACAGCCCCACAGCTACTCTACTCATGTACATTTTGAAATGCTTGTTCCTTGTGGATGCCAACTTCATGGTTTCACGCCTTGTACTTGTGGTATAACGTCAAGTTATGAGAACAAAGTGTATCTAAAAAATTCCTACCCTTCCCAAAACAAGCAGAAAAGCAGTGCAGGAAACATAAGCACTATGCTACTGAGCCTACCTGAAGAATCCATACTCCCCAGGGCAGTTAATGTGCAATTTGCCATGCAAACTTCATAAAGTTTGGTGTATTCGGGAGGAGCAAGATCGAACGAAAATAGTGCAGTTCCACTCTAACAACTGACTTTCAAAAATATGGCCAGTTTATTGTCCCCTCGCTGATTTCCGAGGGTGCTTATCCTGCAAAACACTTGACCCATGCGAGTAGTTCCATTGAAGCACTGTGCGGGATTGAAGCTTTACATTTGCCAGACAAAAAGATGTACATTTTGAAAGTCAATCTGGGTTCTTTCCCTCTCCTGCATCATCACCAACAACAAAGAGTCCACAGGCCAAATTTATGCGTGCTAGCTTCAGGTGATGACATCCATTACGCCTGTGCTATGTGGCTGCATAGATGTAACTGTCTGCAACATAGCAAACCATTCGGTGGATGGTGCGCGAGAAGGAATAGTGCGTGATGTGAGCTATGTAAGTACTTAAAAAAACAAACACAACAGAGTCCAGTTGTCTCCCTCTTAGCTATGTTGGCATTGCAGCACTAAGGGGACTAAAATACAGCACAAAGTCACAGCTCTCATTAGAGTCAGCAGTTGTGGCATTGCACACACAGAGGGAGAAGACCCATTGAGTAAGGAGGTGCCACTTTTACACAGTCACATTCAGAATCGAACCATATTTAAAGAGAGCCGTGACCAGCATAATTTTGAAGCCATTGCCAACATTCCCTCTATCTGTTTACCAGGGAGTGCCCAGCAAATAACGAAGACAGCCATTTTAGCACTGTAGATGGACTCTTCATAAACTGACCAATACCATAGCTTGTTCTTCTCCAGCACCTTTAGGTAATTTGGTGCATCTCCTGCCACCTATTCTAGAAAAACTAAAATGGCACCTTGGCCCTTTTCATCCTTGCCCTGAGGCTCCTTGGCACCGGCTAGGCTGGGGCAAGGGACCCTAAGGAGAAGCATAAGCCTTCATTCTGGGGAATGCCCTCTACACCAACTCAGGGCAACCTTTGCAGGAGCCTTGGGTACAAGAGGCATTCCAGAGCAAAGAAGAGGCAGGACAGGGCAGGTCAGCATCCAGGGTATTTTTTTTTGCCTCTGCCATGACCAATGAGATCATTGCAATAAGGATACAAGTCAAGACAGATGTCAGGGATGTGTTGGGTTGGCCAAACCAGCCCTTGGAGTTCCCAGAATAGGAGAGGCAGCTCAGGTGCCCCTTCTGTCATTGTACAGGCAGGGATCTGATCCCTTGATCTCACATTTAGCTTCATCTTCAGAAAGAACAGAACATCTTTAAGTGAATCCTGTAGGCATCGGGTTTTGTATCTTTTGTCCACTGACCTGCCTGATGCTAAGAGGCGGAACTTTTTAATTGTGAAGTAAAATTTATCTTACGTCCATCTCAACAGTAAGGGTAAAGACATCACTGTTTATTTTAGGGAAACTGCCCCCGTTGCCCGCAGCTGAACAATCTGGAAGTTCAAAAGGTAACAAAACCACCCGACAGCATGAGTACATTGTGAAATGCATCTTTGAAAGGTTTTATTTAAATCTGGCATTTCCTTCCCTCATGCTGGGCATCTTGCTGAAAAGATGAGGATACTCGGGGAGCCTCATTTGCAGTTCATATTCAAACTGCACCCCAAGGATGTACCAGCAGGGAGGCTTTTGAGGTTGAGAATAAACACCCTCCTCTAGTATTTGGGCTCTATGAGCCTTCTGCAAACAGTTCCAAGTCTACTGGACTTCATTAATTCTCAAATGTGTCAGCAAGGAGCAGGATCAGCATTCTCACAGAAACTGTAGGTGGTTCCCATTTATGGGCTACCACTCCCTTGGAACCAAGACGCTAACATGCTCTGCTTTAGGCACTAAAAAGCTTAGCGTTCCCTTTTTTTTTTAAAGGGAAGTGTTTCCTGTCCAAGTAATGTTGCCAAGTACAGGTGGATCTAATCCAGGAGGGTTGCCTACACTGATTGACTTTCTTGTTCATAACCAAGGCAAGATATAAAAATGGCTTCTGATTTGCTGAGACCTAAGGAGAACTCTCCCCTCCCCCCCCACTAGATACTAGATAGCATTCCCTCTCCTGATTAATCCTCCACTACCCTCAATCAGTTGACGCCCAATGATATGTTTATGGATCCTAGAATGATTTTGCCAAGTACACAAAAGGTCGCCCCAGTTTCCTCATTCTGGAACAGGTACTGGGACATGACTCACAGTTCTGTAAAGTGCACTGGGAATAGGAATGTGGTAGGCAAAGACTGTCCATTCAAAGACATGGGGGTGCACCACAATAAAAGTATTGGGTGCCATCTTTGCAATTGATCCAGATGTACGTCTTCAGATTTCACAAGTAAATTCCCCCTCTCTGAACACCACAAAATGATCTTCAGGGTGTGTATGGGGGGGTAAGGAATCTAATATATGGTAAAAATAATAAGATCTCTCTCGGGCCAGGTAATTTGGAAGGTATTTGGATCAATTTTACACTTTTATTAAATAGCCAGAGAAGTGAAACAAAAGAAATCAGCGCCCACAGAATCTGCACTCTCATAAGGATTTTGCATCTGCACATATAGGGTTTTATTCTGTAGGTATAAGGCTTCTGTAGTAAAGGAGAAGGGCCTCATCATCTGATATTTCAGGAATGTCCTGCAAAGTATCATAGGCAAAGAGCAAGAGCTGGGATTCCTAAGAAGGAATGGAAAAGAAGCAGAGCATGTAAATTCTCCTCTGTTCATACAAACCAGCCCACAAACCAGTAACTCCTCACTGCCCTGTGAATTTTCACAAGTCATTCTTCTTCTTAACATAAAGTTTACAAACTCTATGAGCCTGATCCCCAGCAAAGCACTGGTGCCGGTGGCCTCAGCAGAGATGGTTTGATTTACAACAGCTGAGGCTCTGGCTCTTATTTCAAAGGGAGAGAAAGTAAGGACCAGGAAGAAGATTGTGAGTAGTGGCATCACAGGAGAGATCCTTCCCCAGATATGTTGAACAATCACTCACCTGCCAGCAGTCAGGCAAATGAGACATTTCAGACCTGGCTAGTGAGCTACAGCAGCCAATCACAGACATAAAGATTCCCAAGACGTTGTCTGTGGCACCGTAAAGAGCATGACAATCTGACTGCACAAGATGCATGCACTGAGCACCGATCACACAATTATTACTGGCCTTGTTTAAACAAAATGCAAGTTTTGTGGCGAAGGATTTTCTGTGTGTAAAACGGACAGTGTTATTATCTTGTATAATAAAACAGAGTGTAGAAATCATGCCGAAAGGGTTTGTAACGGGCCGGACTCACCCCCTGCGGTGCCTCCTTCTGGTGACTCTGGGAATTAGCTCTGTTCCAGCCTGGAGCGCCCTCTGCAGGCTGGTGATCCGCCTGTCTTCAGACCCTCGTGTCCCTCCCTGGACCCAGTGCCCTTTTACATGGGGTGCTGCCCCTTAGCAGTAACCCCGTTCTCTCTGGGTTTCCCCTGCCCAGGGAACCCTCACCCTCTATCCCCACCTTGCCTCAGTATATGGCTACTGCCAGTCATTGTCTAGCCCCACACTCTGGGGCAGACTGCAGTATCAGCCTACTCATCACAGGCAAAGGGGTTTGGACCTGCTGCCTTGGCCTACCCCTGGGCTGCCCTCTGCAACCCCTAGTACCTGTTGGCCCACTGCTAGGCCGCAGCCTGGGGCTTTCCAGGCTGGAGCTCCCCAGCCTTTCCCCAGCCCTGCTTCACTCAGGTATCCAGTCTCAAGCTCCCTGCAGCTAGGCCCTTCTCTCTCTGAAGGCAGAGAGAGACTGTCTGGGCTTCTGGCTTCCCTGGCCTTTTATAGGGGCCAGCTGTGGCCTGATTGGGGTGTGGCCCAGCTGCAGCCACTTCCTCAATCAGCCCAGCTTTTAGAGCCACCGCTCTGGAGCCCTGCGAGGCCGCTTTTAAACCCCTCTCAGCAGGAGCAGGGTCCACCCTGCTACAGGGTTATACAAAACTTATTAAAACATCAAAACATTAGGATGTCTAGCAGATCCTACTTTTCAAATATGCATGCACAATTACCACCAATGCAGACAAACTGAGTATTTGCTAGTAGAAATGGCCCGCTATGAATCAAATACCCAGTTTGCACAGACATTGATCCCAATTTGCATGCATCAATATCCTACTTACCCTTGTGTGCACAAATGCCCGCAGAAGCCCAATGACTTTAATGCATACTCAGAATAACCTCACACCAACCAGCAGGTTTCAGAGTAGCAGCCGTGTTAGTCTGTATCCGCAAAAAAACCAGGAGTACTTGTGGCACCTTAAAGACTAACAAATTTATTTTAGCATGAGCTTTCATGAGCTAAAGCTCACTTCTTCGGATGCATAGAATGGAACACACAGACAGGAGATATTTATACATACAGAGAACATGAAAAGGTGGAAGTATGCATACCAACAGGCAGAGTCTAATCAATTGAGATGAGCTATCGTTAGCAGGAGGGAAAAAACTTTTTGAAGTGATAATTAAGATGACCCATAGAAGGTGTGAGGAGAACTTAACATAGGGAAATAGATTCAATTGGTGTAATGACCCAACCATTCCCAGTCTTTGTTTAGACCACAGTTAATAGTATCTAGTTTGCATATTAATTCAAGTTCAGCAGTTTCTCTTTGGAGTCTGTTTTTGAAGTTTTTTTGTTGCAAAATTGCCACCTTCAAGTCTGTCACTGAGTGGTTAGAGAGGTTGAAGTGTTCTCCCACTGGTTTTTGAATGTTATGATTCCTGATGTCAGATTTGTGTCCATTTATTCTTTTGCGTAGAGACTGTCCGGTTTGGCCAATGTACATGGCAGAGGGGCATTGCTGGCACATGATGGCATATATCACGTTGGTAGATGTGCAGGTGTACGAGCCCCTGATGGTGTGTCTGATGCGATTAGGTCCTGTGATGGTGTCACTTGAATGGATATGTGGACAGAGCTGGCATCGGGCTTTATTGCAAGGATAGGTTCCTGGGTTAGTGTTTATGTTGTATGGTGTGCGGTTGCTGGTGAGTATTTGCTTCAGGTTGGGAGGCTGTCTATAAGCGAGGACTGGCCTATCTCCCAAGATCTGTGAGACTGAGGGATCATCTTTAAGGATAGGTTGTAAATCTTTGATGATGCGCTGGAGAGGTTTTTGTTGGGGGCTGTAGGTGATGGCTAGTGGTGTTCTGTTATTTTCTTTTTTAGGCCTGTCCTGTAGTAGGTGGCTTCTGGGTACTCTTCTGGCTCTGTCAATCTGTTTTTTCACTTCAGTAGGTGGGTATTGTAGGTTTAAGAATGCTTGATAGAGATCTTGTAGGTGTTTATCTCTGTCTGAGGGATTGGAGCAAATACGGTTGTATCCTATACAGCAAACAGGGGAAGATTAAGACTGAACTCTCTAAACTAGATATTCTGATGAAAAACCAACCTTCTACACAAACTTCCTCATGGATAAACTTTACAAAAACTAGACAAGCCATTTACAACAAAAACTTTGCTTCTCTACAAAAGAAAAAGGACACTAAACTGTCTAAACTGCTACATGGCACAAGGAGCCACAACAATAGCTCCCTTAACCCATCCAACAATATTGTTAATCTTTCCAGCTATTCTCTTAGCCCAGCAGAAGAATCTGTCCTATCTCGGGGACTCTCCTTTTGTCCTTCCAGATCCACGAATATGATACAGTTTTGCGGTGACCTAGAATCCTACTTTCGCCGTCTCCGACTCAAAGAATACTTCCAACACACCTCTGAACTACATACTAACCCACAGAATCCTTCCTACCACCGCTATAATAAAAAGGATTCTGCATGGACTCCTCCAGAGGGTCGAAACAACAGACTAGACTTCTACATAGATTGCTTCCGTCACCGTGCACGGGCTGAAATTGTGGAAAAGCAACATCAAAACTTCAAAAACAGACTCCAAAGAGAAACTGCTGAACTTGAATTAATATACAAACTAGATACTATTAACTGTGGTCTAAACAAAGACTGGGAATGGTTGGGTCATTACACCAATTGAATCTATTTCCCTATGTTAAGTTCTCCTCACACCTTCTATGGGTCATCTTAATTATCACTTCAAAAAGTTTTTTCCCTCCTGCTAACGATAGCTCATCTCAATTGATTAGACTCTGCCTGTTGGTATGCATACTTCCACCTTTTCATGTTCTCTGTATGTATAAATATCTCCTGTCTGTGTGTTCCATTCTATGCATCTGAAGAAGTGAGCTTTAGCTCACGAAAGCTCATGCTAAAATAAATTTGTTAGTCTTTAAGGTGCCACAAGTACTCCTGTTTTTTTTACCAACCAGCAGGTACACTTTTTAAAAGCAGTCCTACAATGCCTTCTCCTTCATAAAAATTCCCTAATCCAAGAGACCAGGAGCATATATGCACTATAAAAACAGTATTCACCCAGAACAGAAAAGAGCCATGGGATAGGGCTGCCAACTTTCTAATCACACAAAACCAAACACCCTATCCTGTCCCTTCGTCAAGGCCACTCCCCCTGCCCCGCTCCTTTCCCATGGCCCTGCCCCCCGATCACTACATTCCCCCTTCCTTGGTGGCTCGCTCTCCCCCACCCTCACTCATTCACTGGGCTGGGGCAGGCGGTTTGGGGGCAGGAGGGCTCTAACTGGGGGTGCAGGCTCTGAGGTTGGGCCAGAAATGTGGGCTTCAGCATGAGGTAGGAGGCTCCAGGCTGGGTCAGGGGGTTGGGGTGCAGAGGGTGAGGGCTCCATCTGGGGGTCCAGGGTCTGGGGTGGGGCCGGGGATGAGAGGTTTGGAGTTCAGGAGGGGGATCTGGGTTTTGAGGGGGGCTCAGGACTAGGGCAGGGGGTAGGGGCTCATGGTTGGGGTATAGACTTACCTGATCAACGGTGTAGCGGGGAGGCTAAGGCAGGCTTCCTGCCTGTCCTGGCTCCATGTTGCGCCCTGGAAGTGGCCAGCAGCTCTGTCTCCTAGGCAGAGGCATTGCAGGCAGCTCTGTGTGCTGCTCTTGCCTGCAGGCACCACCCCCGCAGCTCCTATTGGCCATGGTTCCCGGCCAATGGGAGTATGGAGCCAATGCTCAAGGCAGGGGCAGCGTGCGGAGCCCGTGGCCCCCCGCCTAGGAGCTGGACCTGCTGGCCACTTCCAGGGTGCAGCACAGAGCCAGGACAGGTAGGGACTAGCCTGCCTTATCCCTGCAGCACTGCTGACCGGACTTTTAATGACCCCATCAGCGGTGCTGACCAGAGTTGCCAGGGTCCCTTTTTGGAAAAGGAGCCAACTAAAATATCTTCAGTGCATATGTTAGGGTTATGGAAGCCATAGGTTCTTTGTTTGATGGAAGAATACTATAGAAAAGGATGGGAAATCCTGCACTGGCTCATCAGTGGCATTCCACATGGAAAGATCCATGCTACCAGATGCTGCAAACCTACATTTGCGTTGCATTCTTTCCACTCAAGACAGTGATCCATATTCAAAGGACATGCACTCAAAGCTATATCTAGGAATTATGGCTCCACTTCAGCACATGTCTAATAAGGACAGGAAGGTCCCATTGACTACTCACATGGTTTAAGTTAGTGGTTAAGTACCTTGCTGAATCAGAGTCTATATTATCAAATTATGCACAATTTGGTTATGAATCTTATAGACTAGACTGAACAATGTGTAGGAAGAAAAGTAAATATGGCAGGCGACCAGCTTGGCTTAACAGTGAAATCCTTGCTCGTCTTAAACACAAATAAACAGCTTACAAGAATTGGAAGATTGGACAAATAACCAGGGAGGAGTATAAAAGTATTGCTCAGGCATGCAGGTGTGAAATTAGGAAGGCCAAATCACACTTGGAATTGCAGCTAGCCGGAGATGTTAGGAGTAACAAGAAGGGTTTCTTTAGGTATGTTAGCAACAGGAAGAAAGTCAAGGAAAGTGTGGGCCCCTTGCTGAATGAGGGAGGGAACCTAGTGACAGAGGATGTGGAGAAAGCTAGTGTACTCAATGCTTTTTTTGCCTCTGTCTTCACAGACAAGGTCAGCTCCCAGACAGCTGCACTCTGCAGCACGGTATGGGGAGGAGGAGACCAGCTCTCTGTGGAGAAAGAAGTAGTTCGGGGCTATTTAGGAAAGCTGGACGAGCACAAGTCCATGGGGCCGGATGCGCTGCATCCGAGGGTGCTAAAGGAGTTGGCCGATGAGATTGCAGAGCCATTGGCCATTATCTTTGAAAAATCATGGCGATCGGGGGAAGTCCCGGATGACTGGAAAAAGGCTAATGTAGTGCCCATCTTTAAAAAAGGGAAGAAGGAAGATCCAGGGAACTACAGGCCAATCAGTCTCACCTCAGTCCCTGGAAAAATCATGGAACAGGTCCTCAAGGAATCAATCCTGAACCACTTAAAGGAGGGGAAAGTGATCAGGAACAGTCAGCATGGATTCACCAAGGGCAAGCCATGCCTAACTAACCTAATTGCCTTCTATGATGAGATAACCGGCTCTGTGGATGAGGGGAAAGCAGTGGATGTGCTATTTCTGGACTTTAGCAAAGCTTTTGATACAGTCTCCCACAGTATTCTTGCCAGCAAGTTAAAGAAGTATGGGCTGGATGAATGGACGGTAAGGTGGATAGAAAACTGGCTAGATGGTCGGGCTCAACGGGTAGTGATCAATGGTTCCATGTCTAGTTGGCAGCCGGTATCAAGTGGAGTGCCCCAAGGGTCGGTGCTGGGGGCGGTTTTATTCAATATCTTCATTAACGATCTGGAGGATGGTATGGACTGCACCCTTAGCAAGATTGCAGATGACACTAAACTGGGAGGAGTGGTTGATACGCTGGAGGGTAGGGCTAGGATACAGAGGGACCTAGACAAATTAGAGGATTGGGCCAAAAGAAATATGATGAGGTTCAACAAGGACAAGTGCAGAGTCCTGCACTTAGGACGGAAGAATCCCATGCACTGCTACAGACTAGGGACCGAATGGCTGGGCAGCAGTTCTGCAGAAAAGGACCTAGGGGTTACGGTGGACGAAAAGCTGAATATGAGTCAACAGTGTGCCCTTGTTGCCAAGAAGGCTAATGGCATTTTGGGTTGTATAAGTAGGGGCATTTCCAGCAGATCGAGGGATGTGATCATTCCCCTCTACTCAGCACTGGTGAGGCCTCATTTGGAGTACTGTGTCCAGTTTTGGGCCCCACACTACAAGAAGGATGTGGACAAATTGGAGAGAGTCCAGCGGAGGGCAACAAAAATGATTAGGGGGCTGGAGCACATGACTTATGAGGAGAGGCTGAGGGAACTGGGATTGTTTAGCCTGCAGAAGAGAAGAATGAGGGGGGATTTGATAGCTGCTTTCAACTACCTGAAAGGGGGTTCCAAAGAGGATGGATCTAGACTGTTCTCAGTGGTAGAAGATGACAGAACAAGGAGTAATGGTCTCAAGTTGCAGAGGGGGAGGTTTAGGTTGGACATTAGGAAAAACTTTTTCACTAGTAGGGTGGTGAAGAACTGGAATGAGTTACCTAGGGAGGTAGTGGCATCTCCTTCCTTAGAGGTTTTTAAGGTCAGGCTTGACAAAGCCCTGGCTGGGATGATTTAGTTGGGTTTGGTCCTGCTTTGAGCAGGGGGTTGGACTAGATGACCTCCTGAGGTCCCTTCCAACCCTGAGATTCTATGATTCTATGATTCTATGAACAAAGCAATAGACAGCATATTGTAGGGAAGGTGGACTACATAAGAACATAAGAAAGGCCGTACCGGGTCAGACCAAAGGTCCATCTAGCCCAGTATCTGTCTACCGACAGTGGCCAATGCCAGGTGCCCCTGAGCGAGTGAACCTAACAGGCAATGATCAAGTGATCTCTCTCCTGCCATCCATCTCCATCCTCTGACGAACAGAGGCTAGATGACTTAACAGCAGAGACAAGCCTGCGCTCAAGTTTGAATCTGGATTTGAGCTACCCCTACAGTTGGGGTGAGCTCAGAACTGAGGGTTTGTTTCTGCCAGTTATTAAAAGATCACTGGTTTAGGATTAAAATCATATCAATTATACCCCATGGCTGAAACTGAAATTGTTAGTGTCTTTTCTCACCATTGAAGGGTTAAATACTTAATAACCACATATAGTAATAAACCTTCTATCTTTATTATATCAAAAACACAAAGAAAATGGCAAGTTAGAAAACCAGTTTTAACCCATATGTTACCAATAGAAAGAATGAACTGAGTTATACCAAATGAACAAAAATGAAAAGACCAGCTGACTTACAAAGCTGCTACTTTGGTCAAATCAGGTTTCCCAGTACTAAACACTAACAAATTCAGACAGACAAGAAGACAGGAAAAGGGGAGAGAGAGAGACTCCTCTTTACTGTCAGACAGAAGGCAGATGGTGAGGGTTGTCAGCTAGGATGCGTGGTAGGCTGTCATCCTTTAGCCTTGGCAGATAAGAGACAACAGAAAAACAAAGAAAAGGATAGATACAGAACAAACCAAACCAATGAAAAGCCTTTCTTTCAAAGTATCTTAGCAATTATAACTTGCAGTGCAAAGTTGTCCATAGCAGTGCAAAGGTGTCCATCTTTTCCAGGTGACTCCTCAAAGCAATAGCTTTAACGTAATCTCAAAACAGTTCAGCTACTCTAGTTCTCAATACAAAAAGGCCACCAAGCATTGCATTCCTTCTTGTTGTGACTCTGGCTAAGGGCAGCAAGATTCCTCCCAGGATTCCAGAGTATAGTTCATTACAGAAGGTCTTAGCCACTTTACAGTCCTGAAAGGTTCAGGGGCCCAATTTACCTCTTATAGGGTATATCTACACTAGACACTTAAATCAACCTATGTCAGGCCGGCTTACAACCACTGCAGTAATTACTAAGGTGGTGAAGTGCACGTTACCCTCCCCCTGTCTGGAGTGACTGTCCTCACCTGGAGCACTTGAACTGACTTCAGAGGGGCAGTGGGTGGAGCTGAGAGCCCAGGCTCTCAGCTCCACATGCAGTCCCTGCCAGGAGCCCGGCTGCCCCCTCCCTCCCCCCAGCTCTCAGCGGGGAACTCTGCAGTGGACCCTAGCAGGGAGCCAGGAGCCTTGGAGCCTCTGGGCAGATGGGAGCCTCTGGGCAGCACCCAGGCTCCCTGTGGGAAGCCAGGAGCCCAGGCAGCAGCCCATCTGGGAGCAGGGAGTTGGGTGGGCGCATCTCAGCTTGGAGCAGGGAGCCCAGGCAGCAGCTGGGCTGGGAGCAGGGAAACGGGACCCAAGGTGCAGCCAGGCTCCTAGCAGGGAGTAGGGCAGGTGCAGCCCATCTGGGAGTGGGGAGCTGGTGGTCAGCCAGGCTCTAGCTGGAGCTCCCACCTGCCCCAGTGACAGCCTGTCTTTCTTGTCCATTTCACGACTCCAGCATGGAGCAGTGAAATTGACAAGAATGACAACCAACAGACGATATTAGTAATACAGTTGACCTTACATCGACCTAACTCTGTAGTATAGACCAGGTCCTGGGGCTTGTCTACACTACCCGCCAGATCGGTGGGCAGTGATGGATCCAGCGGGGGTTGATTTATCACATCTATACAACACATGATAAATCGACCACTGAGCGCTCTCCCGTCGACTCCGGTACTCCACCAGAACGAGAAGTGCAAGTGGAGTTAACGGGAGAGGGTCAAGTGTCGACTTACCACAGTGAAGACTCTGCAGTAAGTAGATCTAAGTATGTCGACTTCAGCTGTGCTATTCACGTAGCTGAAGTTGCGTATCTTGGCTTGACCCCGCGCAGTAGTGTAGACAAGCCCTCGGGCTCCACAAGGGGGAATGAAGCAACTCAGGTACACCATGGAGTAGTTAACTCACTGAGTATGTGGGAGGCAGTTAATTAGGCAGGGAAGCACCTGGGTGCAACAAAAAGCTAAGAACCTCAGTTAGACAGCGACTCCTGAGAATGAAGGAAGCTTCGGAACAGGGGAGCTCCCAGGGAGCCTGAACCAGGCACAAGCTGAACTCCTAGGATAGAGAGACTGATTTAGGCAGAAGCAATGCTTCCAATGCAGGAAGATTGAGCTGGGAAGAATCTGTGCTCCCAGGGCAGGGAGTGTGGGTTAAGCGAAAGGCAAACTCCTAGGGCAGAAAGCCTAAAGGGGGACTGTGGAAACTGAGAGCTCCCTGGGGAGCCTACCAGGCCGGGGAGCTGGAAGAAATGCTTCAGGAAAGGGGAGGATTCTTCCGTGAGAGTCATCCTGTTGGGATCCAGGAAGCGAACCTGATGGGAACACTGAGCAGAGAACCCCGGACAGCGCTCACTGCTCCTCCAAGGCATCAAGAGAGCCAGCGGACACTGCCCAGAGGAACTCTGCCCGGATGCATGAGTGGATGGAGGATCAGAAATAGGTCCCACAGTCACAGAAGACCCCGTCAGCCAACCTCCTCTCCCTGGTTTTATAGATGGCCATTTTGGCCAGGGCTAGGAGGAGCTTGACCAGGAGGTCCCATGACTTTCTGGGGCTACGGATGGGAAGTGCATAGATAAGAAGGTGAGGGCAAAAGTGCAACCAAAAATGTAACAGGATATCTAAGAGGACCCAGAATAGAGGCTGCAACCTGGCACGCTCCAAGTAAACATGCGCCAGGGTCTCCCACACACCGCAGAAGGGGCAGGTGTCCAGGACGGGGGTGAACTGCACCAAGTACATGCCCACGCTCACAGCCCCGTGAAGGAGCTGCCAACTGATATCCCCGGGGGGCCTCGGGACCAAGGTAGAGTATAGGCTGGCCCACCAGGGCTCCTCACCCACCTGTGAGAGTCATGGTGGGCAGACAGCCCAGAGAGCCCAGTCTGGTATTTTGGGGTGCCCCTTGGGAGACCTCCATAGCCTCTAACATTAGAGGAAGACTCCACCCCAGCAGCATCAGCAGACCTGGGGCGAGAGCAACCAGAGGAAGATCCTGGCTGGAGACAAATACTCAAGAGAGGTGACAGACTGGGAATGACTGAACCCCTCAGCCAGGAAGCTGAGATAGAAAAGTGTTATGTATGCCTGTGTTCATCTTTCTGTTAAATAAAGGAGTCCCTCCACAGAGGATATTCTTTAATACCCCAAACTGGTCTGGACATGTTTATACTCTGGGTGAAGGGAAAGTGAGGCAGGACTCTCCTGCAGCTCTGTGCCTGACCACAGAGGGGCAAGCTGGGGTGATCTCCTATGCTTTCACAAGTGCCATGTCCAATAGTTACATGAGATCTATCATTTCCACTCTTAGGAGAGGGCCAGCCATGACATTTGGATCTAATCCCTATGCCACCAAAATTAGTGGTGTTTGGCTCAGAGTGAGGCTTAATTCTGGTGCTCAGATACCACTGTGATACCAAAGGAACATTAGGAATACCATGGGGGGGGGGGAAGAGAGAGAGTATTTTAAATTGGAATCTCTATATCTCTAACTGGTTACTGGATTTTTCACTAATTACTGGCAATACGAGTGGCTGCTAATAGAAGCAGTTAGATAGGATAATGGACAAGTCTTTCATCTGCCATAAGTTACTGAGCTACTAACTGGCGTTATTATCATGCTGTTATTTGAGAAGGTCACCGCATCAACCAAAATTCATTTAAATTATTGTTCACTAGGAAATACTCTTGCACCTTTCTCGCCCTCATCATCCCTTAAAGAACACAGGAGCACAGGAGTGCCAGCCTGGCTCAGACTCAGGTCATCTAGCTCAATATCCTGTTGCCAACATGCGGCCACGTCAGATGCTTCAAAGAAAGGTGCAAGAAATCTCCTAATCCCTAGTCATTAGAGATTGGTTTAACTTGAAACATGAGGTTTAATCTCTCTTCCAAAATGTAGTATAGCATTAACTGTTATAATGCTGGATATTCTTGTTATCCATACAGATGTCTAATCCCTGTGTGTATCCTGAAGCAACATTATTGACCTTTTCTCAGTAATTTAAGAAGTGGGAGTAGGGGAAAGATCAAATATTGACAAAACTGCCAGCCCTTTTATATGAATAAATTGCAGTTTATTCCAAAAATAGTAGTGTTTTAATAGCAGAGACTAAGATATAAATTATTTCCAATATTGTATTGCTGATCTCTCCTGTGTTAATAACCCATTATATTTATTGTGTTACATTTATTTTTAAGAACACAAACTATTACGTAACATTCTTTCGGTCACCCCTTCATCATATCACATGAAATATCAACAGTAGGTTCAACTCATCTCAACAAGCAATTTAAAAGAATTCTTATAACATGGTCAATTGTTCTATTTTCTTGAACAAGATCATCACTAAGACAAATGCCTAAAAAGAATCTGCTGTCTTTCATGATTAGTTTTTCAGGGTGATGGATTTCTACGGAGGGGAGGTTTTACACATGCTACATTTTGGGGCGAGGGGAGCAGGATTCTGCTGTGAATTTTTCGTTTGCCCTCTGACTCGTCCCTTTCTACGTTCCTGCTTCAGTGGGGAGCCAGATCATCAGCAAGGAGTTATCTCCAATTTCCTTTATGAAGGAAGGCCTCATATAAGACAGAATTTGCTTTTTCAAGACTCTTTTCTTCCCCCTTTCAGCTGACATGACTTGATGAAAAGTTAATGCCAAACTGAGCATAAAGGAAGATTAAGCCAACTCCTGAAGCAACCTCCAGGCAAAGCCACTGTTCTTTTATTATGAAAAGGTGCTGTAGGGTTTGATTCAGAGCTGATGTAAATCAGCATGGCTCCATTGAAGTCAACTGAGCAATGCTGATTTACTCCACCCAAAGACGCAGCCACTGTCTATATAGAAATGTTGAACTCTTATTTTTAAGATCGTGAACTTTTAATTATTGTATTAAAATTGTCAACTGTCAAATGCTTTGAAATAATTTAATATCCCCACTCTTCTTACAACCTGTTTATTGATATTCATGAAGTGAATCCCCACATGATGTCTAGACTGAATGTCAATATGGTTTATAGATGGAGAGTATTAATAATTGAATTCAGAAATTATTTAATTTTACTTTAGTAAAAGACTAGACAGGACAAGACCAATATGCCCTTTAAATAAATTGACGCATATGTAAGCACAGCCTAGTGAAATCATTTTAGCAATCAATGATCAAAAACACTGACATGGCAGATGTATTTTAATAAATACAATCACCTTGTTAAAATAAGTTTGCCAGACAAAATTCTTTGCCCCTTTGTCTGACAAGAATACAACATGTAGACAGTTCTTCATTATGCACTGGAAATGCTATTGAGAGACCTACAATTTATTAGCTTGCATTGACTGAATAACTGACAGATAATGATTGGGGAGAAAAAAATTGACCAAAGAGAGATGATCACAGTAGCAGTTTATGGGCTTGATGCAGGAATTGCAAAGTGAAATTCTTTGTCCTGTGTTATTCTTGATCTTAGACTAGGTGATCACACTGGTCCCTTCTGGCCTGAAAATGTATGAGCCTATGTTCATCTGACAATCATAGATGACCTGAAATGTCTCCATCTGAGAAAACAATACTATTCTTTCAAAAATGAGGAACATCTTCTCCATGCAGGAATTAGTATAAAGTGAGTCCTAGTCTAGAGAAGAGGAGGAGGGACTGACCATCCTGGTAGTGAGCTGCTTAATGAAAATGTGCTCAAATCCCAAAACTATTAACAACGTGCCAGGGAGAGAATTCAGATAGCATTTGCCTTGTACCTAATGTAATCTGTTAATCTGCCCCTCACCCATCTCTGAAGGACCTGGGAGCCTCTATTCTGATAAATATAAGGCCTGATCCAATGTCCATTGAAGACAGTGAGAGCTTTTCCATTGATTTCAGTGAGAATCGGGATAGGCTCATGGACAGAGAACTATTACCTTCTGTATTGTTGGGTAACATAACACGAAAGGCCAGGGCTCCTGTGATACAAGATTTTCCTGATTTTTCTTTTAGTTGGGAATCAGTGATTAAATTAATCCTCATTGATGATGGTAACATTTACCATATACTTTGGTGTGGATCTCAGTTTTGTATAATCCTCTCGCTCTCTTTTTTTACAGTAGGCACAGCATCCGCTTCACAATGGTATCTGAACATTGTGGTCCAGGGTGTGGGGAGAAAGCATTTTTATTGGGTTTATTGGCCTTCACAAGAGCTGAGTTAGCTAATAGTTAATGTTTTCTTTGAGTAGGGCACATGTTAACTCCTTACAGATGTTTCCACAGCAGTTCTGTTCAATTGGAATTTAGTACAGAAATCACCTTCAGTAGGACATTAACACTTTCCAAGTGTTCAGACAAAACTAATAAGCCTTGTTAACCACTGGTTGGATAGAATAAAATACAAAGAATCTAGTCAGGAGATATACTTTATGCACAGGGTGTACTGTGGATGGTCTCAAGGTTCAAGATGTGCTAGAGCAGTGATTCTCAAACTGTGGGTTGGGACCCCAAAGTGGGTCATGACCCCATTTTAATGGGGTTCCCAGGGCTGGCTTAGACTTGCTGGGGCTTGGGGCCAAAGTTGAAGCCTGAGCCCCACCACCCGGGGCTGAAGCCTGAGGGCTTCAGCCCTGGATGGCAGGGCTCAGGTTACAGGCCCCTTGTCTGGGGCTGAAGCATCTGGGTTTTGGCTTGGGCGGGCTCAGGTTTTGGTCCCTCCTCCTGGGGTCATGGAGTAATTTTTGTTGTCAGAAGAGGTCACGGTGCAATGAAGTTTGAGATCCCTGTAAAAAGATCTAAATCTGACCAGAGGAGAATGTCAATTAGCTTTGAGCCAAAAACATGGTGGGGCCAGCAATAGGTGCCAGATACCTTTGGACCCATCTCAATAGAACAAAGATTAGTAATAACAACAGATCTCCTAGCTGCTTTTTAAATAGTACATAGAATTTATTTGAACTCCAGGTTACTTATATAGGTTCATATGGTGTCCATGTTTACCTGTCAGGTACTGGAGGCTGCAGTCAGAAAGACATACATTTATGTCAGTTGGAGAGTGTCCTTTTCTCCCACCTATGTTGAATTTTGATCTCATTTTACTACACTGGCAATACTCATCTTAATGAGGCAACATGAAAGAGGCAGAGAGAGCCTGACCTTGACAGTTCATGGTAGCCCACATTCACTCAAATTACAAAATAGGACTTTTATTCTGGGGGAGGAGGGTTATGTCCTTTCCCAAACTGTGCAGACAAAGATGTACTAGCACAGTAGCCCTAAATCAAATTACAGATGCTATAGAGTTGGTAATTACTCCAGATATGGACTAAAGAAGTAAGATATATGATGCTTGTATACCTTTATGTGCTATCATATATTAGCATCCAGTGTCACCCTGGCAAGGAAAGTTTGTGTTCTGAATAAACTAGCTCTCCTGGAAGTGTGGGGACTACATTTTAAACATTCTTTTAGCGTCAACTTTGTTTCCAGCTTTTTGAAAACCGCAACAACAATAATATCTATGTATAGGCCTTTTTCTGAGTCCCATTAAATTAGTGGGAGTCTTTCTATTAATTCCAATGGGCTTTGGATGATGCTCATAATGAGTTCACTACACTGATAATCACATGCCACTATCTGTTAGTAATGTATACTTTGTCTATTTTATGTATACATAATAGTACCTTCAACCAAAAACCATCTGGAAATGACAGCTACACAGAATATCTTGAGAGCTGAAAGTAAATGAAGATTATTCATCTTATTGGTCTTCTTTAATTGACACAACATATTGGCCTGATCCTAAGAAGCGCTGAGGACTTTCATCTCCATGGAAATAAATGGGAGTTGCAAGTGCTCAGCAATACTCAAAATCATGGTCTGTGTGACTCTAGTTGATTTCAAACACAAATCATTAACTAGGTGTGGCCAAACTTATGGGGTTAAAAAAAAGAACTGACCCAAGTGAATCAAAATTAGACTCTTTGAGCAGATTTGAAAATGTTCAAGTTGCTTTTTATTATTATTATTATTCATTCCTCATAGTCTGGTTTTCACCTGACCAGGAAGTGAATGTGTCAAAACACCATGAGAAAAACCGTTCTTGGGGAATCTGCAGCCCAATCAGAAACAGGAAGTGTTGGAAATCATCACTAGATTTCCAGTCCAATTTTGCAGATGAAACATTCAGATAAAGCTTGTGTGATACCTGGCTGTCAAGCATCTCAGCATGTTCCCAGTTACCTCCACAGTGGCAGGAAACATGGAGATGAGATGGAGCTTTATTGCCAATTGTTCACCACGTGTGGGATCAGGAAGGAATTTTCCCCTGGGTCAGACTGGCATTGACCTTTGGGGCTTTTTGCCTTCCTCCGCAGTGCGTGAATGTAGGTTACGTGCTCAGATTATCTGGGGATATCTCCTTTAATCAGTTCCCTGCCATTGCAGGGGCCTTAGGCACTGATGCGCCTTGGTCCTTCCTATTCTCTGCCTATGGCATATAATATTCTAATCTCCTGTGGGCTGAAATACTGGGTATCACTTCCATTGATGAGTTTAATGTGCAGGTGCTGGGTGGTGTTCGTGGCCTGTGCTATACAGGAGATCAGACTAGATGACCTGGTGGTCCCTTCCAGCTTTAAACTCTCTGGCTCTAAACTACAGAGCTATCCTCAGCTGATATAAAAGTGGCATCTTTCATCTTTGTTTAAAAAAATAAATGATCAATAATTTCCTGTGCTCTAAAACTTGGTTCAGCTTCTGCTGACACTGATAAGGTAGGAAACCTTTGCCTCATTGACTCCAATAGTTCTTCACCAATTCCCAGAAGCTGATGATCTGGCACAAATGTTGATTTAACCCAGATAATTAGAAAACCAGGATTTAACCTATTGAAAAGCTCTGAGAAAAGAGGAACATCTCACAGCTGAAAATGGCCAGGTTGTTCCTTAATTTTGTTTCCTTAGGGAGCCATTCCAGGCTAACTATAGAGAAAACTTTGTCACCAACATCCATTAGTTTCACCAGAATAGTTCCCTGAGACAGACAGGCTGACTGAAAGGCTCAGGAAACCTATTCCAAACCCTTGGAAAAGGGGGACCATTATTTCTGCAGAATTTATAGTTTAATTGAAGCAAATTTTTATAAGGAATATCCACATTATTTATTCAGCTACCCTAGTACTTGTAAGGGATAATGTTATAAGAATGCCATGTTGGCAAGATGCTCTACCATGTAACTAAAACATTCCTTTTAGAAGCCACATGTTCTTACTCTATCACTCACCACTCGCTCCTGAGCATTTGAATGCAAGCAGAAACATAAATTGCCAGAGGTAATAGAGCTTGTCACCTAATTTGCTTCCTCATAACCTTTATTCAGGACCTAGCCATTCGGTCTCTGGATGACTCTACATTAGAGCACTGTGAAATGGTTGTAATGAAACCCAGAACAATGTAGCTGTTTTCAGGCTTCATTGCAAGTGCATCAAAAGTTTCAAACCTAGGCCCAGTTTTGAATGAACAGGAACATGGCCAATTTATTATGCTGGATCAAAGGAACAAAGCAAACCCCCAGATTCCACAGTGTTAGATTAGCCAAAATCTGAACCTTGTATCCAACTCTCTTTGAATTTTAGAGTAGATGGGGAAAGAAATCAAATTCCTAGATCCAAATGCGCCTATACAATTTTGGTTCCAAACAGAATAGAAAACTAGAAGTGATGTGTTTTGTTGTTCTCAAATAGATATTGCTGGAACTCATGAGAACAGCTGTTTACATGAGATTTAAAGCTAGATAGCAGAAATCTCACAAGAACAGCTGATCATGCTAGATTTCCAACATTTCAGATGGCAAGAATCTCATTAAAACAGTTGGTATCAAGAAGCAGCTGCCATTTTAGGTTGAAATCTCCTAATGATCATGATGATGATACCTATCTCTTACACAGTGCATTTCGTTAGTATATCTTAAAGCATCTTACAAAGGAGGACAGCATCAATACCCCCATTTTACAGATGGGGAGACTGAGGCATAGAGAAATGAAAAGTGACTTGACCAAGGTCACCCAGCAGGCAAGTGTCAGAGCCTGGCATCCTGAGTCCCAGACTAATGTTCCAGACACTAGGTCACACTGCCTCCCTCATATAACAGTTTGCAAGATTTTGGCATCCTGTAATCTGATCCTAAACCCTAATCTTAATTTGATCTCACATCCAAACTCTTAACCCTATTTTAAATCATATCCAAATCAAGATCTGGACAAAACCTCCAGTTGAAATTAGAGATGGAAATATGAAACCACATGAAAGTAGCCTGGTTTGGTGTTTCATCAGAAATTTGAAACTGAGCCCTGGATTGTTAAAATGTTTGCTGAAATTCACAAAATGTCAAGCCACCCTGTGCTCAGTTTGCATCCACACAAAAAACAGTACAAAAATAACCCTGTATGGGTTTTCATGGTTTCAATTAAAAATGGCCCCAGATAATAAATCACAGTTTGTTTCAATATAATTTCCTAGGTTTGATTTAAAAAGAAAAAAAGCCTGTTAAATCTGTCATATGCAACTGTAATAAATCATCTACCATGTTCCAAAATGCAAGAGGCAATTTTCTGTGGCTTATAAACGTGGCCAAATCTGGCTGGATTTTCACAGAGACAACCATGTGGTCCTCTCTAACTTTAGGATTATCTTTGTGCCAAATTTCAAGTTCTTGCTGCAAACCATGGAGTTGCTAGAGCTGAACCATAGAGAGGAGGGAAATCAGGAGTTGAGTGGCTGCATGGGAAGGAGCTCAACCAGTCTCTCATTTCTTTACTTGCTCCAATTGAGTCAGAAATACAATGGATGTTTCTGACTTGAAGCAATGGAACAGCTGAAAAAAAGGAGCCAAAAATAGGAATGCTGCACAGAAGACGGAGATTTGTATTAGTCTGTGAATTTTGTCCGACTTTGGTTTCTCTACAAAGGAGCCAAGCAGTCCCAGCCATAATGTGGTTCTTGTGACCAGGACCCAAAGCCTTCAATGGGATTTAGATCAAGCCCCTAGTGAACCTCCACTTATAGCAAAATCATTATGCAGAAAAACAAAACTGAGGCACCATGGAAGCATTTCACTGTACTTGTTCTTTAGTCTGTCTCCTTTTTGTTTAGCTATATCAATGCCTCATGGATAAATCTGACATACATTCAATTAAATGGCTCCAGTGCCACCTTACGCCTAGGCACCCTATGTCGATATCAGCATTGCCGCGTTTAAACTAGTCCTGCTGCAGACAATTACTACAGCCTAGATTAGGGAAACTGTTATAGGTCTTAGAATGTGCAGTCTAGAACTTTTCAGCTTGGTTTCATTTGATACAGAAATGTTAGAAAAGCCGGTATTTTAATACTGGGTATTGTCATCAGATAAAAACCTGTGAATTATTGAGCTGAAGAAAATATTGTTTCTAAAGAGATAACATCCTATGGTTACTGATAGGATTTTTTTTCCTCTGATGATGTATGAATTGAAGCTAACAGGAGGAGACAATAACTTGCAAGTCCTTTGATTAATCATTTCATTTGGTCCGCTCTTAAAAATGATAGATTGGTCCAGGAAGGCAGTTTGCCATAAATATTTGCAAGAGTAGTGTGAGCTCAAAACAAAATAGAATATCAAGAGGTGTTCAATGTATTGTAGGCATCTGGTCTCTTTTCTCGGGGATATTAGCATGGAATTATCATCTGATTATTATCACCATATGTGAACGTCTTAAAAATCAGTCTGATTGAACGGGGGGTTAAAAGGAAAAGTTCTGCCCTACAGCACAATATTAGTGAATAAGGTATTTAAACACAGCATTCTAACCTTGATGGTCTGTATTTATTCACATACACAAAAGAAAAGAAGTAAGGAAAAAGTACCATTTTCAAGTTGCAACGTGCTCAAGATAATTCTTTCTCAGCATCTTTGCTTCAATACTCTACTCAATTTAGATTGAATGAGTTGCGTCATTCTGTAGGACTTAAAACAGGTGAAAGAAATGTCTGAATTAGCTTGATGACAACTCTACCATCCTGTCCTGAATGGTTTCATACCTTTCGTGACAGATAAGGGTTATAACACTCCTATGTGTGAAAAAACCCCAAACAAACAAACAAAAACCCTGATCTAGTCTGGGGCTATAAAATATGTTGTTTAATATTTACACAATAAGAACTGAAAAAAGCCTTCAGAAAATATTGTTAAGAGCCACAGCAATATTTATGGGTATTATTTCATTTGGATTAGCCCAACTTCTAATTTAATAATGTTTGATATGTACTCCTTTCATTCTTTTCTAAGTCTCCTGTACTCTCCGATATTACACCCTGATTCAGCATGGTATTTAAATACCTTGCAGAATGGGGGCATTGGGGAAGTGGTACCGTGAAAGAGACCCACATTTTCAAAATGGAGTAGCCTAAATTTGAAGAGATAAATAAATGGCCTGAATTTCTGAGGCTCTGAGTACCGGTGGCACACATTGAAGTCCATAGGAAGTCAGTGGGAGCTGTACATTTAATAGCTGAGTGATTTCTGACTACTCCTTGTGGGATGGATGGAGAATGCACGGTAGAATGGCAACATAGTCATCGGTGAGAATTTATAGACGCCAGAGGACCTGAGATAGGGTTAGTGGAGGTCAGGTTGTCTAGAGTGGCTCGTGAACATGAATGCCAACCTCAGAGCACACTGTTAAGAACCAGGGCACAAACCTCAAACTGGTTGTGAGTTCTATCCTTAGATTTCGCCAACCAAGTATCAAGTGTGAACCCCTCAGGCACTACTCAAGCCTTAACATGGAGTCACAGATAGTGCCCTAGGGCACTCCAGCCTATCTTGCCGCTCAGGCAGGCTTGCCTTTGTGATAGCTAGTCCTTTACACCAAAAATCACATCAATATTCAGTTAACTCCCAGTCCCAAAGGACTGGTTATTTACCCCAGGTCAGTTGCACCTCTGATCTCAAACCAAAGACAATGCTTGTAGCCAATCCGATAACAAATTAAATAAAGATTCATTAATTAAGGAAAAGAAATGAGAGATATTTACAAGGTAAAAACAGGTTAACACACACACAAATGAGTTGCAGTCTTAGGTTTCAAAAAGTAATAGAAGCTGATGTAATGTGCAAGTTCTATGGGCTTGTCTATATGGTGCGCTAAATCAGTGCTGCTGCGATCGATGCAGTGGCGTGGATTTAGTGGGTCTGGTGAAGACGCAATGAGTCGATGGGAGAGCGTCTCCCACCAACATAGACACTGCATTAGGTCAATGTAGACACCACGTTAGGTCAATGTAAGCTACATCGCTCAGAGGCGTGATACACTAATTTCTTACAAGGGCACCTGTGGCTTCTGGGCTGCTCTGGGGGCCAAAAGTACAGCAGCCCGGGGGTGGTGGGGGTGGTGATGGGGTGTAGAAATTCCTTACTGAGCTCAGGCAGAAGGAAGATGAGAGTCTTCCCCACTTACAGGCAACCAGTCTGACCACACTCCAGCACAGCTGCTAGAGCTGCCAGTCAAGGAAACATGCACCCACAGCTTGGACCAATAAGGAAAACAAGCCCAGCTATAAAGGAAGAAGAACAGAGAGAGAGATGAATGTGACACAGGGGCCCATTTGTGGTTCACAACTCTGTGACAGCAATTCTTGTCAGGCTTGACATGCTCATTACACCTAACACATTGTTATCATACTCTGTATCTAAAACAATGTCATATAAGATATCATTGGAAAACAAATAATTCACAGATCATTAATATTCTTGTGTGATATAAGTAGAGGGTTTGTACAGAGTTATGAATATATGCTAAAATTACGTTTTTTTATAATGTGTTTGGCAAGCAATGCATAAGCAAAGTTTGCCTACGACTGAGGAATGTGTATTTGTTTGTCTGACCAACGTGATCGTCGAGTAGAAACAATGAAGGTACATTTATATAAAAGGTAAACAAAGCCTTCAACCTATTGAATGGGGGCAACAGCCCCTTGCAGGGTCTGAACCTCAATTGATAAGCAATTGAATCAACTTGTATACAATATTACCGTATTATAAATTCATCAAGTGTTGTCTCTTATGAAAGCTAAGGATGTTCTGGTGATTAATATCATTGTAAAATGTACATATTAACACTATATGAGGAATTATGAATACTTAATTATGTTAGACTTTATAGTCTGTGACCAAACAAAGGGAGAAACCTGTTTTCTCTCAGACAGGAGGGAAGGCAGTTATCTATCTGTCTCCAATGAAATTAAGCAAGATGTGACCAAAACCAATGAAAGCCTCATTTACATATGAATCAGCAGGGGGATGGGAAGTCCACAAGAAGGGAAGAACAGCATGAGGTCATCCTGAGTCTGAGGACAAAATAATGAGTTTGGGAAGATATAAAGAGAGAGAGAAGGAGCTATCTTGGCATCCATCACTGGACAGACAAAAGGGGCCAGTGCTCTTGCAGGCTGAGAAAGATGGGTCCTTTAACCAAAGGGGTTGAAGTCTCGGGGGACTGAATATAAGTGAAAAACTGTCTTAGTCAAAGATCTGTTACCAAGGAGAACAAGGGATACCAGCACCTAGTACTTCTGTGGAAGAAGGTCCTGAGTCAGAGATAGTCCGCCAATTGGTGAGAAATCTACCTTAAACCAAGATTGTAGGTTGTTAACTTAGACCATAGAAAGTGTATTTTACTTTATTTGTTTGTAACCATTTTGTCTTTATCTCTTGTACTTGAACTTATCTAAAATCTCTCTCTTTTTGGTTAACAAACTTGTTTTATTTTTAATCTAAACGTACCCCATGGTGTGTTGGAACTGAAGAGATTGTTACTTCCAATTAAAGTAATAAGCTGTGCTTTTGTCTCTTTAAAGGAACCAGAATTAATTATCTGAGTGTTCCAGGAAAGGGCTGGACACATCGGGGCAGATGGTTCTGGGAAAATTTGGGTTTGCGGATGTATTGGAGTCACCCTGCAAGTAGTAACGAAGGCTGGTGGAGATAGGCTGTAGTAGTAGGCAGGCTGCTGGGGTCAGAGTGCTGAACCAGGACTGCACAGCATACAGACACTCAGGGAATTTCATGCTTGTCTGCTGGCTGGCGGTGTCCAGGCTGTGCGCCACAGAAGTAGAGCTTTTTAAGGCACCCAAGGTTACAGGGCAGGGTGGTGACACAACCTCTCACTGGTCTGAATTGCACTGCAAAATGTGCCAGTGAGGAGATAGGAAGGCCTGGGATAGCAGATGGGCAATGGCCCCATGCCAGGCTGCCTTTAAGAAACAGACAGGGAGACAAAGGAAGACTGCATGTCTGGAGTTTAAGGGCTGATTGAGTCATTTTAAGTTAAATTGATGGACTGGGCTAATTTAAGATGAATAGAGGGAGACCAGTTAGGAGAAAGTCGGGACCTCTGTAGAGACTGTTGAGAAGGTGCTTTGATTTATGGCAGCATCCTAAGGGCTACCTATGGGTTGCTGTGTGTCTGGAGCTGCTCAGATTTCTCCTGCCGGCCGGTGTGCACCCTGGAGATGTTCACTCCCACACCCCACATGCCTCTGCTGCCCCAGCATGCTCCTTCCTGCACCAGGGCTTGCAAAAGAGGCCGTCAGTGGCTGCTTATGGCAACCCTATTCTGTTCCACAACAAAAGAATTTTCCCCTGGCTCCTCTATGGCCCCGACACGTCCATGTGGTGTACTTGGACTAGGATGGGAACAGAATCTCTCTCTCTCTCTCTTGTTTTCTTTTGGTGGGTTTAATAAAAATCTTTCTTCACTGTTAGCAAACTTTGTAAATAAATAGGAAACTATCTATATGTGTGTCACTTATGAAACATCTACCACATTCTTTAAAAACCAGAGCATAACAGTACTGGATATGAGCAATCCAAGTAATGCTTATGAACACTACTGATTGTAACAGTAATTATCTCTAGGGTATATCATAACCCCACTATAACTTCATGTCATCTAGGGATATTCACATTTACACAGAACCTTTCTACTGAGAAGCCTATTTTATAGGCTCACTTTGTGTCAAGACAGGTCAAGACATGTCTACATCCCGCTGATTTCATTGGAGCTACTCCCATGAGTAAGGCAAGTGGGATTTGACCTACAGAGACTAACTGGCTGCAACTGAGATTTTGCTGCTAGCAGCACATCTCTCAGCTGGTTCTATGAGCACTTCCTCCCTGTTTATTTTCTTTTCTTATCTCTAGGCCTACAAGGGTGTGATGGAGAAGCTCACCAGCTTGAGCTGCAGTAATGTAAGGAGACGCAGAGTGACCTGGGGCCTGATGTAAAGCCCAGGGTAGTCAATGAGAATATTGATACATCAGCCTCATAGTCATTCCTTAAAGCCCCAATTCAGCAAAGCAATAAGCACATGCCTAACTCTGTGCACATATTTAACTTCATTTGAATAAAACATTCAAAGGCACCTAACTCTCCTGGAAAGTCAATGGGACTTAGGCTCTCGGGTGCTTTTGAAAATTTTGCTCTTCATCCCTGTTGACTCCAATGGGACTTAAGCATGTGTGTATGAGCTTTGCCGAATTGTGGCCCAACAGAAGAGGACAACATTGGTGAGGATGAGGTTGTTCTATGTTTCCAAATGGATCCTGTCTTTGTATATGAAGTGTAAAATAAAAATACACAGGGAGGAGAGAAAACAGATGATAGTGGTATAATTCTGCCCTAAGGTAAGATATGTGCTGCAATGTACATTGCATTATCCACTGAATAAATTTGCATGAATAATACACAGGGAGATGTGTATGTGCCTTGCTTTTAAATACAGATATTTTCCAGGATGCTATTTGCATATTCACTGATTATATGTTCCTTTTATATTATGGGTTTAATTTTATTTTTTATCATAGCAGCCATAATGGAGAGATGGGTTTTTATATTGAGTTAAAAGAATAACCCTAATGAGTATTCCTTTCAGAATGGGTATGTTTCCATTTACTCCACTGGGGATTGATCACATCCTAATCCACTGACTAAGGCAGAGTATGATTTATTGACTGATTAAATCAAGAACAATCTGTACTGATAGAATAACATATTTAAGCAAATCTGATTAAAGAAGTAATTAATTGTTTTAAAATCATTTCGTCTATTCAATGATAACCCAAAATGTACTTGGTCTGCAAACTGTCCCGTTCAGTATTTTTATTACAAGATATTGAAAGTGTGTTAATGTTCCTGTCCCTCATCCACCAAGAAATCTGTTGTGACAGCTTCATGTAATACTTAACTGGCAATAACAGCCAAGCTGAAGAATCAATAACTAAACCTTTGGTTCATGTTGCAATCACAGGCAATTATTTGCATGTCATGTTGAGCCATTTGGAGGCTGAAGTATTGTTCAGATCCATCATCTAAACAGACTACTGTGCATATGTATTTTCAATTGGCTTCCTGGTGCCTTGGGATTTAGTTGAATTATTCTAATGTGAATATTCATGAAGTTTGACAGTAGCGTTTACCACTTCATTATAGCAAGATTTAAGAGCTCTACTGCAGTGCTTGGAAAGGAAGTAGCCATGACATTTTGAAGACAAATAACGAACACTACCCCACCTGCATAGCACATATGTGGAGACGCTGCAGCTGCACGAGTGAAGAATCAGGCATCTGTGAACAATGGGATGGTGGATGCCGTCAGTAGCATGGAAGAGTAAGTGATTTCATGCTGCTGCCTAAATGGGAGCCTGATGCACCACTGACTTACTCTGTGACCTTGGGCGGGCACGTCACATAGGGCAACGTGGCTAGTGAATTTAGGTGCCCAACCTGAGTTGCATTGAAGGGGCCTGACTTTCAGAGGCTGCTCAGCACTTTCTGAAAATTTGGTGTCTCAAGTTGGGGCACTCAGAAACAGAAGTGATCGATATCACTAGCTACTCTTGAAAATCTGGGACTAGATTCTTATACCTGCACGCTTTTCTTGTATCAGTCACCTCCAACTATCAACCTAACAAAGCTTTTCTAAATTATATCCTCTGAGCATTTGCTTTTCAGATTCTGGCGAAAATGGAGAACAGCAGGTATAGAAAAATAATTTTTAAAAAAGAGTGAGAGAACACAGTTTTTTTCCTCCTGTTTCATGGGCCAGAAGATACAAACTAGCTCTCCTAGCAGTCATTATGCACATGCCTACAAAAGGACGGTCAGGAAACCCAGAGAGGAGGCCCACAGGTCCTCATCCATCAAAAGTCTATTAATAATAAAACAGATTATTCATAGTTAGCTCAAATATAATTACAGTTCTTCAGCAACCCTAGAGCTGAAAGAGCATTTACTTAATATGCAAAATAATCTATACACAATGTGTGATATACTGCTTAGTGACATTTTCATTAAGGATTTCAGGTGAAAAAGTAATCCTGTGACTAAAGTAACAATGATGCTCGTGTGTATGGATTTTGAATGTCAACGGAGCCCCAAATAAAATACTAGTGCCTTACAGTTTGTAAAGTTTGAATGTATTTCGGGTTTTATTATGCCAGTACCACAGGTATCTTATCTTACTATTCATCTGTGTTCAGCGAGCATGTAGCCACACTAGCTGACGGCTCTGCACATAAACTGGGAAATAACGTCTAGAGCAGGTTGAAAATATTTCATCCAAAATTTGTTTAATTGAAAAATGACTTTGATGTAAATGAATATTTGTTTCTTTCCAAATTTTCCAATTTGTTTAGGGGAAAAAAAAACAATGTCGGTTTTCAAAACTGATTTTTTTTCCAGGTTTCAGTGTTATTTTTCCTTTAAAAAACAAATTTTATTAAGGAGATAATTTTTGAGGGGAAAAAAGAAAAAATTCATAAATTTTCCATTAAAAAAATCTGCATTTTTCAACCAGCTCCATTAGGGTTTAGCAAGCCAAGGCTCAAACCACTGAGCTATCCCTCCCCCCACTCACTCTCAGGTAGTAGATCAGTTCCCTTAGGAGTTTTTTTTTAATATTGATAACAAGCATTAAAGCTCAAATAAAACCTGAACTTTTTAGAAAATAAGCCTGTTACAAAGGTATGAAGATCACATTTTTGTGTGATGTAGATTCACAAGATGGAATTTTTTCACTGTATTTTTGTAGTCTCTTACATACATCATTTAAAACATAATTTTTATTCTATTCATATTATTTATTCCATTTCCTATGGTGCATCACAAAATACAGGTATTTATAAAATACAGCCTTCAGGGATGAGAGGGTGAGTAAGATAGCTAGCTAGATAAAAGGAAAGGATATTAGGGATTTAAAAGAGAAGAGATTCATTTTATGAGCTCTGAAAAGGCTGGGATCACGGCTGAGACTGAGTATCAGATTAAGGGAATACCAGAAGGCAGGAATAGAGTTGCTAAAGATTCTGCCATCAACAGCAGAGCTGACGGTAGCCCATAGCAAGCTGAATGGAAGGGCTGGGTAAGGAAGCTGGAAATTATAAGGTCATGTTTTTGAACAAGAATTTGAAAAGCCAAATTGATAGATTTTTTGGATTATATTCAGAGTAAACAGAGTAAATGGAAAGTACTTGAGGATATTCTCTTTGCCCAGGAGGACTTCAACCTTGGAGACATTGAGTTGGTGAAAGCAGGAAGTGAGTCAAGCACTGGAGAGAGTGGGAGAGGGGGATCTTTCCTCAGAGAGAAAGAGGATAAGCCTCAACTGTCACCCGCTGGCATAGTCCTGTTGACTTCTGTGGCATGACATCAGTTTACGCCAGCTAAGAATCTGGCCCAAAGTTGGGTAGATTTTGGAATAAAGTGACAACTAGCCGTAAACTGCGAATTGAGATGACCAAGGAGGAAAACGTACGAGGAGGACAGCTGGAGGGAAAGGAAGGAAGCTCAAGAAGAGGGTCATGAGGATTATGTAAAAGAGGGGCTAGAGGAGCCATGGCCACCACATCAGACGACACAATGGTCAGGGAGCTAGGAGCACTGCCAGGATTTCCAACATTGCTGGCATCAATGTTTGTGCAAATGTAGTTTTGATGCAGTTCTCTACGTAGGCTGATAAGGTTTGCACGTGGTGTAGAGCACATGGATGCCTGAGGCTCCCAGTTACCATTTGGGTTCTTTTAGAGACAGATTGTCACGTTTCACCACTGGCCTGTATTTGGGGGCAGAGCAGAGGTACACAGCCCTAGAGGGAGCTCCGGGAGAGAATGTATGTCAGGAGATGAGAGCTCCTCAGCAGAGGTGGAGACAGCAGAGGCTACACCATCCCTTCAGTTGGCACAGTCTGCTGCACTGTCTACAGCCAGCTAGCTTTGTGGGGTGTTGTGGATAGGGGTGTGTGGATTGGAACCATGCACTCACCTCCTGCCTGCCATCCCCTTGCCCTGCGAGGTGATTTTCACCCCAAGCACACACTGGGGAGCAGTCTCAAGTTGAAAATCACCACAGATGCACACTACAATTCTACTTGGGCCTAGCAGGATCATCCAAGGATGGGGGGCGGAGGGGGAGGGATAGGTGCTCATTGCATGATCCCCATGGCACACCAGCACCAGGGTTGGGAGCAGTCTGGACCTTATAGTTCACAAGTCATCCATTTAAACACACATAACATTTAAAGACATAAAAAATCTGAAAGAAAGTAGCAAGGGTGTTTGTTCAATTACCAGACTGAGGATTTGGCAATGGACAGTTGCAGGGGGATGGATTACTGCCAAGAGACTCAAGTCAGAGGTCAAGCATCAGAAAGGATATTGAAATTAATCTTGAAGCCACCCACACATAGTGGTTTGGAGGAAGGAGTCAAGCAATAGAGGGGAATCTTACAATCTTATTAGGCTGAACATAAAGAGGACTATAACAATGTTTAAAAGGGGACTGGATAAATTCATGGTGGCTAAGTCCATAAATGGCTATTAGCCAGGATGGGTAAGAATGGTGTCCCTAGCCTCTGTTCATCAGAGGTTGGAGATGGATGGCAGGAGAGAGATCACTTGATCATTGCCTGTTAGGTTCCCTCCCTCTGGGGCACCTGGCATTGGCCACTGTCGGTAGACAGATACTGGGCTAGATGGACCTTTGGTCTGACCCGGTACGGCCTTTCTTATGTTCTTATGGTTATGGATAATAAGGAGCCAACATTTTACAAAATGCACACAAACATAATTAAAAGCCTGTAAGAGTTACCTCTTCTACATAATGTGAGTGGTTGCCAATACATTTTTTTTGAGAGATTTGGTTCATTACCAGCACAATATAAATATTCAGGAGGGAAAATGTGTTCTTAATGAATTAGCCTGATTGCTTTAATTACATTTACAATCTGTTACTTTTAATATGCTCTTTCGAGAAAAGTAATTGGTTACTTGATAGACTATTGCGTCCTGCAACCCTGATTGTAGAAGGGGGCATCTCACAGAAAAGTCTGAAAAGTAATACTATAAGGTAGGGGTGAGCACACTACGGCCCATGGGTTGCATCCGGCCCATCAAACGTTTTAATCTGGCCCTTGAGCTCCCACCAGGGAATGTGGTTGGGGGCTTGCTCCGGTCATGTGTGCCATGGCTCTGTGTGGCTCCCGGAAGCTGTGTATATTTGCACAAATTAGATTGGACAAAGTTCTAGGAAATATACTGAAGGGAACATTCCTGCTCTGCCTAAGGTAGAGACTATAAGTTCTAATCATTCTTTTCCACCTTCATTTCTATGTTGCATGATAATCTAGGCTCAACTGCTTGAACCCCTATGTCCTTCTACAGCTTCTGAGTTCAGTTGTGTTGTCCTTACTGTCTGTTCCAGGGTTAGAATCCATTTGAACTGGTTCAAGTGAGGTCTTTTTTTGGCTCAGGACCTCCATTCACTGAGGAGATTCCCTGAGGATGTCCACCACAATACCTGTGTGGTATGCAGTGTATTGAAAACTATATTAAAATTATAAACTATCAAATTAAGTGTAAGGAGTTTCCTGGTCCTGCTTGCAGGTTAGGGGCTCTGCAGAGAAGCCTGAAATCAGGATCTGGAGCAGTAAGTCTGCCCAGGGCAAGGCATGCTGAGCTATGCCTCTCTGCCTTAAGAAGCAGCCTGCTTTGTTTGTCTCTATTTTGGGTTCCTTGTGTTAGGATTCTGAATTATAAGAAATAAAGTAGTGTTACGTTGTGACCTTCCAGGAAGAGTATTTCAGTGTTTTTGTCTAACTTCTTTGTGTATATGCCATGAATATAACATGGTGCTCAGTGTATCTGTGCATGTGACAATACATCCCAGACAATTTTTGGTGTCCAATTTTTGCCAGCTCCTCATTTTTTAAATATTTTCCTCTGTGTGTGTATGTGTGTTGATTCAGTTCTGGTTCACAGTTCTTTTTGCCGGGGAATGGGGGGCTGGAAGGAGGGGGCGGGGAATTGAGTCCAGTGCTATTCCATTTTGGGTTCATTGTGTACTATTTCCTTACACTATTGTTGGGTATTTGCAATCTGGGCCAAATCCTGGAGGTTCTTATACACATTTTGCCCATGGTTATTTAGGAACAGCTCCTCTTACTATCCTATTTACCTGTATGGGTGGTACCTAGAGATCATAAATTAAAATGGTTGAATTCCCTGAGTAAGGATGGAGTAAAAACTGACATTGTAGAATCATAGAATATCAGGGTTGGAAGAGACCTCAGGAGGTCACCTAGTCCAACTCCCTGCTCAAAGCAGGACCAATTCCCAACTAAATCATCCCAGCCAGGGCTTTGTAAGCCGGGACTTAAAAATCTCTAAGGATGGAGATTCCATCTCCGCCCTAGGTAACACATTCCAGTGCTCCACCACCCTCCTAGTGAAATAGTGTTTCCTAATATCCCACCTAGACCTCCCACACTGCAACTTGAGACCATTGCTCCTTGTTTTGTCATCCGCCACCACTGAGAACAGCCAAGCTCCTTCCTCTTTGGAACTCCCCTTCAGGTAGTTGAAGGCTGCTCTAAAATCCCCCCTCACTCTTCTCTTCTGCAAACAAAATAACCCCAGTTCCCTCAGCCTCTCCTTGTAAGTCATGTGTCCCAGCCCCCTAATCATTTTCATGGCCCTCCACTGGACTGTCTCCAATTTATCCACATCCCTTCTGTAGTGGGGGAACCAAAACTGGACACAATACTCCAGATGTGGCCTCACCAGTGTCGAATAGAGGGGAATAATCACTTCCCTCGATCTGCTGGCAATGCTCCTACTAATACAGCCCAATATGCCATTGGCCTTCTTGGCAACAAGGGCACGCTGCTGACTCATATCTAGCTTCTCGTCCACTGTAATCCCCAGATCCTTTTCTGCAGAACTTCTGCTTAGCCAGTAGGTCCCCAGCCTGTAGCGGTGCATGGGATTCTTCTTTGCTTCCTAAGTGCAGAACTCTTGAATATCATAAGTGAATATATCCATTAAACTATACTTCATAAACTAGCCAAACCCTCTTAAACAAATACCAGTTAGTGGAGCTGAACTCCTTGTGGAAATAGCTAACATGTTTAACAGGTTTGCACTGTACGCAAGTCTCTTAACATATCTTATTACTCTTTCCCCCCCGGTTTCCAAGAGATTTTCTTTCTCCCTCTAATTATTTGCTTTTGTTCAGTTTTATCCCCTCTCACAGCATGATTTGTGCAGTAGGAGGGGCGAATTCCACATCAGACAGCTGCTTGAGCAAGTAAAGACAAATAAGCATCTTCTCTGGAAGCACATGAAAGCTTTCAGGACAGGCTCTGCTCCTTACTTGGGGTTCTCTTTACTTCCTAGCACTCAAACACACACACACGCCTGCTCGGGAAATCAGACAGATAGCGTCTGCTTTTAATTTATCAGGTAAGCTAATGTAGAAAACAAGAATGTTTAGTCTCCATGTTGTCGACGAATGCTCTGAATTCCCCACTGCCCCAGTGACTTTAAAACCATTTGGCACATCTTCAATAAGAAATTATATCAGTGATGCTCTGGAAACTCAATCTAGGCACAGAAATGACAAGAACATAAGCAAATCTTCAGTGAAAGCCATGGCAAAAAACTTCTACACTTGATTTCAAATGTAACAACGAGCCTTGGCTTTAATTTTTATTTTAGTGACAAATAGATTACTAGTAAGGCTCCTTATCATCTTCCCCCCCACCACCACCTCCATTTTGGAGACACATAAAGTCCTCTTTTGGGGAGTGGTATAATTTTAGACTACAAAATATAGACCATCTGGTTTTTATATATAATTGACCCACCCATACATACATATTTTAAATGTAAAGACATGTCTCAAATATAACTTTAGGAAGGCTGACAGAAGTTATAAATTGCAGAGAACCGATTCTGCTGCAGTTAATTACTTTCCTAGGGCTGGATTTTGGCTGGTAATTGTGTGGGTGCATGGGGAGTGGCTGGGCACAAGGGCCTCTTTCCCCATGCAGGGCACAGGAACCAATCACAAGAGCAATTCATGCACATGGGCAAGTGCAGGGATGGCTTCCTCTGGCCCCAGTGTTTAAGCACCAAGTAAACATTTTCTTTCACTGCATACCCTCTCAAGGCTGGCAATCACCCCAAAGGAGACAGGGAGGAGATGGTGCTTTGGTTCCTTCCTGTCCCACCAGCCCATAGACGGCTCAGCATACTAATGGGGAGCAGGCTGAATCATTCTAAAGGTGGATGCAGTTTGTGCATTCCTCTTCCCATGCACCTGGAAAGGAAGGTGCAAACTAATCTGCTTCAGTTTCCTCATCTGCGCAGTGGAGATGGGGATATTCCTTGCTGAGCTACTGTTAGTAGCAATGGCCAAAGCTGTGAGACTTGGATCCTGTCCCCAAGCTGATTCCAAAGACCACATACTGCAAATAGCCAACGCCCAAATAAAGAAAATACTACAAAACAGCTAACGACATGTTGTATGTTAGTTGTTAATGAAATACAGTTGACTGCCACTAGGGAAATGCAGAGCTGAAGCTTTCAACACAATATCATATTTGTCCTAAATGACTTTACAGCAACAATAGAAACACTATACCGTATTAAATCATATTTAGTGCATTCTTTTTAAATTTGTGAAACAGACAATGAACACAATTATTCTTAGTTTGGTTACCCGGCTAGCGGGCTGTAAGCACAACATAAAAAAGACAAAGCATAGTGAAGAAAAGGGAATTGTCATAAAGCTGTGGCTTCTGTCACATTAAAACAACTATGAATAAAATTCAGCATGATAAGCCCCAGTGAAACACATATAATTGATGTCTCCACACCTGAAATGCTCTTTGCTTGTTTGTGCCCCAGTCAGGGCCCACTCATGCAATGTTCAGACACTTGTGTCAGTGGATACTATTCGTGCAAATACCAGTTTGCAGGATTTGTACCCTTAGGATGCAAATTCTTTAGGACAGGAATTTATCTTACACTGTGCTCTGAAAGAGCCGGATCCAATGCCCTTTCAAGCCAATGGAAAGGCTCTCGTTGACTTGAGCGTGCATTAGATCATAGACTGAGTAGATAAACTAATAGCTAGATCCAGGTTTTTAAATGTCATAGTTAAGGGTTGTTGTAGCCATGCTAGTACCAGGATATCAGAGGGACAAGGTGGGTGAGGTAAGTTGGTCCAATAAAATATCTTACCTCACCTACCTTGTCTCTCTACTAAAGTTGAACATCAGAAAGGACCACGAGATTACCTGATCCCCTGCATAGTATAGGCTATTCAATTATATAAGGAGCCTAGGGTGACCAAATGTCCCAATTTTATAGGGACAGTCCAGATTGGGGGCTTTTTCTTATATAGGCTCCTATTACCCCCCACCTGCTTCCTGATTTTTACACTTGCTGTCTGGTCACCCTAAAGGAGCCCAATAACTTGAATTAGACTAAAGCACTTCAGTCCTCAGGCGACTGAACTTTTATGTGCCACAAGTAGAGAGGAGGAGAGACTGAGGTGCCCCCAATGCCTGAGGCCCTTATGACGGTAGAGAAATGATTAGGTTATGATCCCGGTCAACAATTGAAAAAAATAATTAAATAAATAAATAAATTGCATTCAATCCTGCAAACATTTGCTAGCATTTTAAAAGCAAGTGATTTTAGCCATCTTCCCATTCCAAGCATTTTCACTTCCCAACAGCATTCATGCAGTTGGGCTCAGCAGCAGGAAGCTGAAGGAATTTTCACAGTTGCAGAGCTGAGAAGTTTGAGTCTAGAATGTTAGGCTTCCTGCCTACAGAAGGCTTCTTGCGTCTGATACCGGGCCACTCTCAATTAGAGGATAACGGCTGGATGGACCAAGAGCCAATCCACTACAGCAATTCCTACATTCTTAGGAGCCTTAGAACTAGAGTTATTAGAAGGTGTATGAAACTCCTGTGCCAAGAACCACGATAGGAAGTTGCAGCTGTCACTTTAACTTGAGAACATGTGCTGCATGCCATGCATCAGATAGCAGTGGCACTGCTCCAGCACAGTGCAAAGAGGGGCCAGATGCACCTCTGTTGGCCATCTTTAAAAGAAATTGAGATGCTGAGCTGTAAGCACCAGACTTCAGAGTCCATTCAGATCACATACCCTGTACAGCAAATACACTCCATGTAAGATACAGATTGAATGTGTTATATAACTGCGTGCGCAGTATACGAGCTGCTAAATAAAACTAGCAACACATAAGATACCTGGCTCTTATAAAAGCCTTTCTATTTACTACTTCTACTCCCTTGCACAAAATCCCTCCCACCCTAACGTGTTACCAGTCACACTGCCTGTTCTCTAAAACCCCTCAATTCATAGATTTTTTTCCCCTCCGAAAATAATCATTAAGAGGCTCAGAAGGTAAATTCTATAAAGAGGAGGACGGGGTGGGGGTGGTGGAAGCTTGGGCTTAGACACCAAGTGATAAGTTCCTTAGAAATACTTTGGCTAGATAGGTCAGCCGAGTCAGAGGATAGTTTTATTAGCATTAATGAGAGCTGTGGAGACATATGTACCCACAAATGCTGCTACATGGCCAGCGATCACGTAGGTGTCAAAAGCTTTGGCGGCATGCCAAGATAGCCAGTGATGGCTGTAAACTGAACCACCTTAAGCACTTTGCCAGAGATCAGTCCCAAGGAGGCTGCATCCCCTTGGCATTTGCCATGATGATAATAACGATAATGTTGCAGACATAGAAAGGAAACCATTTTCCCCATTACGGGAAACCAAAAAAAGAATCATAGAAATTGTGAAGATGTTCTCAGGGGAGCTCCTGCCTTTGGTATGAGCTGCACATTCCAGAGGGCAGAACAGAGCTCCTAAAGCTGCAAAGATTCCATCAAAACGTCTTGCTTTCTTGCAAAATCAGAACTCAGAGGTGCACTTCATCATCTAAATGTAGGAAACTGTCCAGTAGGCCACCCGTGTCAGTTACCTGAACGTCAAGTCCAGACATCTGAAAAGTACATATTTTCATGCATGCCTGTCATGTCTGTGGGGGGTGTTATTTTAAAGATGAAAATTCCTACCACTAAGCGAGTGCATTTCAAATCCCCTGCGAACCCCAAAAGGCTCTTTTGAAACAGGGAGTGCTACATCAATATGATATCAAAATCAGTGGATTAGTTTTATGAAACTGTGTGTTGTAAGAGCAACATTACAGAATGAAAAATAGCTGATTTAGCTAATAAATAAGGTCCAGGCTTTATTAAGTGAATTTACAGTTAATCAAAAGATACATCGGTACGTGCTGATTTCTATACTAATATGATTTTCATTAGGGAACAGTAGTTTTCTATCCTGTAGCTCTCTTATGCAGGAAATAATACAAACTCTCCCCTGTGATTTCTGGGTCTTATTGCTCACACATCAACTCCTTTTGCCTTTACTGTAGTCTCAGTGGATTTTAAAATGACAAAAACTCTCCTTAAACCATTCTTCCACTAGGACATCAATATGTAATTGCTGAGGCCCATATCCTATAACTCACCATGGGTGTGTAGGACCCCTAAAGGATTCCATTGCTCTCTGATCACTGTGGGAAAGCCCTGGAAAGCCTGTTTACGTGGCCTTTAAACAGAGACAGAAATTTGACCCTCTGGGCTTGTCTACACTTAAAACACTACAGCAGTGCCACTTTAGGGCTTCAGTGTAGACGTTACCTATGCCAACAGGAGGGGTTCTCCCATTGGCATAGGTAATCCACCTCCTCAAGAGGTGAGAGCTAATTCAACAAAAGAATTCTTCTGTCAACCTAGTTCTGTGTGCACTGCGAGGTAGGTCAGCTTAACAATGAAGCTCAGGGGTGTGGATTTTTCACACCCCTAACCAATGTAGTTAAACTGACCTTATTTTCTAGTGTAGACTAGGCCTTGGTACGCAGAAGCGGTGCCAGGGTTTCTGGCACCCCAGGCAGAATTCGGGGGGCAGCATTTTGTGCGCTCCCCACAGGGCACGCGGGTGCTTCCGGTTCCACTCCCATCGCGCCGCCAAAGAAGGACCCTCCGCCGAAATGCCGCAGGCAACAGCAGCTGTCATTGAGCTGCTCAATTGCCTGCCGCTGTTTTCCGCGGCACGTCGGCAGAAGGTCCTTCTTCGGCGATGCGATGGGAGTGGAATTGGAAGCTCCCATGCGCCCCGTGGGGAGCGCACAAAATGCCGCCCCCCGAATCCTGGCACCCTAGGCGACCACCTAGGGTCGCCTAATGGAAGCGCCGGCCCTGTCGGTATGCCAGGGTTTATGCACAACCTAAGTCTCTCAATGGGACTATACAGGAAGGGAAGGGGCAGGAAGGGGGAGATAAGCATGGGCAAACTGGCTACAAAATGTAGGGCCCTCTGCACTGCAGAAGAAAGTGCCTATAGGAACCCTAAACAGGCTGGGTCAGAGTGAGCCATGATTATATGGATCCAGTGGCTCTAAGCCTCTGCACAGGGGATGCAGAGCAGAAGTTGTCACTGTTCCACTCTATGGTCTGACCTGTGAATTGAGGTGACTAAAACCATCCCACGAAGCCCAGTTCATAGGGGTGAAATTCACCCCTGTGCAGGAGGCCAGCACAGGACTTCTGCATCATGTTTCAAAACCAAGCGTAAGCCTTTCGCAGGTCCTCTGCATGGGCTGAATTGCATCCTTAATTAATTGTTTTGGAGCTCTCTTTTCCATTTCTATTTATAATGCCTGCTTTGTATCGAATTTACATTTATAGACTCAATTTAACACAAGTTGCATGTAATTAAGCATTCTCTGCAAGGCTTTGGGTAGGGTGGGCAAAAATACTGAACAGCGTAATAAAAGCACAGTAATTATAACGCATCAAATAATCAGAGAGAAGATTCAGGAAAGAGGAGCAAGAGCGTGACTATATGAATCCATTAAAAAGCAGTCTGCTTGGAATTTCACGGGAGCTATGAAACATGCAGGTGTTCTTTCAACCCTCCTACAATTTGCTTTGTGTACAAACCCCTGGATCTACACCCAAGCGCCTCCACTGCTTGAGCAGAAAGACCAGGTCCGTGAGCTCTGAGGCAGCAGCAGATTCAAACATTTACGTAGTCTGGCCACTTAGAGGGGACAGATACTCACACTGCGTAAAGTGGCTTATGATTATAGCTGGTCAGGAAACGCCAACTCTGTTCCATGAACAATGTTGAGGTTCAACATTAGGCTTTGTTCCAGTGCCGAACAAAAATGAGAGGGTTTGAAATTTTTCACAGAATGCAAAAGACAAACACACCCCAGAATAAACTGGTGAGCAGGTGTGTCAGTACAGAAATGTTTCCAAGACACATTTCGGTTTTGACTACATGGCATTTTTTGACAGAACAATTAATATAATGAAACAAAAGGACATTTTTGCACTTCCTTGCAGAGTCCCTTGGAACCTTCCCATAATCAATCAAGTGAAAATGGAGGAATCATCTGAGACAATTATAGGTGAAAGCAGCAAACAAACCTCTCCTTCAGCTACTCCCTTACCAGATTGAAAGGGGAGCGACTGGAGAAAGGGACTGAGAATCAGGATGCTGAGGGCAGGTCTACACTTAAAATGTTGCAGTTGCCACAATAGTGCTTCAGCGAGGACATTATTTCACTGACAGGAGAGTTGGTAGCTATGTTGATGGGTGAAGCCCTCCCTTTGACATAGCGCTGTCTACACTGGGGGTTAGGCTGGTATAGCTACGTCGCTCAGGAGTGTGGATTTCTCACACCCCCTGCGCGATGTCGATATACTGATGTAAGTTTATAGTGTAGACCTGGCCTCAGACTCTCTTCTGAGTTTGATTGTTGACCTGTTGTGTGCTCCTTTGGCAAATCTCCTACCTTTGCTCAGTGTGACGTCATCCTTCTCCAATTTCCCCACCTCGCACGGGTGCAACAAGGCTTAATTCATGAGTATTTGCAAAGCAGGAACCTTGGAGAAAAGGCACTATAGAAATGCAAAGTATTATATTGTGACTTTGTTCTCAGCGGAAAGAGTTTGGCAGAATCCACTTCAAGGACAGCAGTGATGTCTGTATTAAGTTACAATTCTTTAGCTTTAACTTGTCCTGCCAGTTTTCTGGCAGACCACAGTAAATCTAAAACATTCCAGGCTATCCTATCCCAACCCTGGGCTGGAGCTTCCTATGTAAAGGGACATGATTTGGAACAGGAGTTGTGCCATTTGAGTGGCAATCTGAGCTTTGTCATTTAATGCAGAAAATGTATTAGGAACGTTTGCCTTGTACATTTGTCTTTACATTCGGTCAGAACAAGGTTAATAGTTATTTTTTGGCTAGATCTGTAAAGATATTAAGTCAGCTGAATGGAGCTATATTGATTTACACCAGCTGAGGATTGGACCCATGGGCTTATGTGCAATTACACTTCTTCCCAAGAAAACAAAAAGCATTCATCTGCTGCACTACAGGCTTGCCTCTGACTATAGTTTGGCACCTTTGAATGGACAGGATTACCATAAATAAAACAGGAACTAGACCCACTGAAGGGTCTTTCCTCAAAGGTTTAGCTTTCCGGAGGAAGGAAATTATAAGGAGGAAGTAAGGATGAATTTTCATTCATGCACAGACACAAATCAGAGTACTGTTTCCACAGGGTTCCTATGGATTTTAAGCTCTAAGACTGTACCAAGCAGATCAGTTCTTATTTCTTTTTTAATACAAGAGAAGTGTAATTCCTGGGTCAGTGAATTACAGTATCTCAGTATGTTGAAGGCTGACCATTTCAGTCTATTTAATGACTGATTACTCATCCCTTGTGTTACATTACATGTGAAACCAGAAAAACTGCAAAGCTACATTGATGAAGAGGGACCTTTTTTAAAGAGGTGGCATATTTTTTATTTTAAAATGTTAAGAACCGGATTATAACTCTCCCTATTCAAACTGGTGAGTAGTTACCAGGGGTGATTCTATTCCACTAAAAAACAAAATCAGTGGGACTGCTTCTTGTGAGTAATTGCTCATCAGTGTGCGTAAAGGGTTAAAGAATGCTCATACAATTTAGGGGAAGAAAGAAATCTCTTGAGAGTGGAATGCATAGAACTAGGGTGCCAGGAAGCCATCTCAGGCCAGGGCATTGGGCTCTTCAATGAGGCTGGTCAGTGCTAGGTACCATGGATCCAACAGCCAGGAGCTCCTTGTCTCAGGTGTGCTGTCTGTTTTTCTGCTGCAGCCAACCTCTACCCAGGATGAGGGTGGAGGTATGTGGGGTTTTGGAGGTGGAAAGAAGGCAGCAGAGATTAAAAGGGGGCACTAAGGCATGGAGCATAGCTGGGGCGCTGCATGAGTTTCCTTGCTCTTTATGGTCAGCCTTGGTGGGATACGCAGTCTAGTAAACTGAACTAAAAGCTAATGAGCAGACCTCAATAGTTTGGAGTTCTTTTCAGATACGCACCCAAAATGGTCCTGCTTGAAGGAAAACCACAAGACTAACCTGTCTCATCGTATGTTGGCTTTTCTAGTTGTAGCCAGAACAAAAAGCAACACCAAAAAAAAATTAAATTTCAAACCTTCAAAAAGGTTCAGCGAGGGTTCTGGCAGATGATTAAGTCAGTTCTTATTTAATTACAGTTTCACCCATCACCATTGCAGGCAATGAATATTTGTGAGCTCTCCCCTGTTAACTAGCATTAGCAATGAAGGCAGGCTAAATGAGCTATCTGAAATCACTTCTTTCTCTTTTCTCCACCACAGATATCACCTGTGTAGGGCAGGGACATGCCAGCAGATGGAACTGAGGTCCAGAGGCATCAGGGCCATTCATTCTGGGCGGAGGGACTGCAGTTCCAGAACAGACTTTGACCAGAAATCAGGCTGAGCTCAAACCTTGCCACCTCTAGGGCAGGTTGGAAGATTCACTGTTACGTAGGCATTGCCCAGAGAATGCCGCTGAGAGGCGCCCTGACAATGCTCTCTTGGAAGTCCACCACCAGGGTTTGACCACTATGAGGCAGTTGGCTTAAACAGATGAAAGGGAGGAGACTTCTTCCTTGCAGAGGGTAACTGACTTATCACACCCTACTATGATGGATGGATTAAAAAATGCCTATAACGATAATAAATCATAGTAGTTCTACCTCCATTGTTTATTTTTCTGACTGTTGCTATCCATACAGCAAAGCTTTTCAGTGAGCTATATATGAAGCAAAGGTCTTTTTTACCCCTGAGTGCCTATAGTTAATTTAGGAACCCAGCACTGTGCATGAGTACCAATAATTCAAATTATTTCTCCCAATGTGTATTAACATGCATTTGTCCATACACAGAATCACATCTGCTTTCATGTTGCCCATTTATCTAGCTTTGGTCCCTTGAAGATCCTCATAGTCATCTGAAGTCTTGATTAACCTTAATAAATGTGCAATCTGCAAATGTTGCTACCTGTCTCTTCACTCACTTTTCCAGACATTAAATACCATGCAGATGCTTGGGACATCTAGCTGTTAACCTTTTGCCATACTGAAAACTGACCATTTGTTCTTTGTTTTCTGTCTCTCAGCCAGTTCCTAATTCACAAGAGAACATGACCTCTCACACCAGGACTACTTAATTTCCTTAAAAGTCTCTTGTGAGGACTTTTCTCAAAGGCTTTTTTAAAGTCCAATAAATCACAGCTACTGATCCCTCCATTATCTGCTGTTTTCCAGACATGCTCAAAGAAATCTAGTAGATTATAGGTACAGTTTTCCTTGGTGGAAGCAATTTGGGTTGATCTCTAGCATTTCAGGTTCATTTAGGTGCTTTACAATTCTATTTTAAATTTTCATTTCAACTGACTGTCTTTGTCCTTATGTTTTTGAAATGAAATTTTAAAAATATTTTAAAGGAGACCTGCAAAGGAATTTAAAAGTTTTTCTCTCTTTTTCTGCTTTTTTAAAACAGTTATTACATATGAAGACAAGTTGAAGGTTTGGGGTTTTAACTTGTAAAACAAAGATTTTTTAAATTATTAATCCAGATCTTGTCTACACTGCTTTTCCTAAACATTTGGGCAGATGGAGAACAAATAGGTTTATGACATCACAGGTAGCAAAGGTTTGATCCAGTGTCCACTACAGTCCATAAAAAAAACTACAGTAGCATTTAGATAAGGCCCTAGAGGAGTAAAAAATCTGACCAGTGGATGGAGGAAGACACTGTTCTGCAATGTTATATTTAACTCAAATGCAGGCAGCTGGGAGAAAAGAACTCTGTGAAAGATTCAACATCATCAGCCCATTAATTAAGGGCTGAGAAAGCTCACATTTTGTTATTTAGCAAATACTTGACATTCCTGATAGGTCCAAAGTTAAAAAGCAAGCAAGAAAAAAAAAAGAGGAGTTGTTTTTTTAAAAGCAGTGCAAGGAGAGGAAAGTTTCAGGCCATCTTCTTATCTTGTAAAGTGGCACAGAAAAGACACAATTCTGTTTGTTCCCCCTTTACAGGTTGAAATTTCTCCATTGTGTGTATTTTAAAGCCATCTTAAACAGCTTTTGGTAAGGCAATTTTGCATTGTAACAGATATGTCAAACATCTCAGGAGGCTGCAGGCCTTGGGAAGTTCACCCAGTGCAGCTCTTGTGGTAAATCATTGGGTTTTGCGTATCAGTGAGTTTTTCTGACAGCCGGTGCGTCTCCCCTCTAGGATGCTGGCTCATAAGAACATATGTTTAAAAAAAAAAAAGCCCTTCTCTACTATTTGGCACCTAAAGCCCTATTTTAATTTCTGGATGTAGCTTTTTTTTTCCGAATATGTTGTGAAATATCAGTGCATTACCCATCTGTTCCAACTCAGTGTCTTAAGGGTGAAGTAATGTAGAGGAAAGGTTACAATTAACTTGCCTTAGAAAAACTGATTTGCTTTACTAAAATGCTTAGCACGGAAACTCATCATATTCCATTCACATTGCAGGTTATTCTTCCTCATTTTAGCAGACCAGGCTCGGGAAAGAATTCTTCATGGCAGCATGGCTGTTCTGAGCAATCCGGAGCCAAAGTCAGCAGCTGCACATAAAGGGCTCCATGCAAACCTTTGCTGTGCTTGGGCTGAGTTTGTGAAGAAGTCAGATACCAAATGAGTTTGTGCGGCACAGGGTTCTGCTCCAGACAATTCGCACACCTCTAAATAAAACTCTTCCGGGCCAATGTCATCTCTGTTGTAACGTCTCAGTAGAATGACATCACGAATTAATTGGGCCAAGAGAGGCTCTCATGTTTTAGATCACCTGGGATGCTATTTTTCAGTTTTCCACGGGTACTTCTTCATAACCCAGCTAGCTTTGAGTAGGTGCGCATTTACCCTTCTAGTTTTGGCACTCTGGGTGGGTCAGCACAGCTAAATAAGAGTAGCCTGCAATTTTAACCTTGATGCTTCCTGACTTTTGAGTGCTTCACTTGGTAGCCTGACTGTTCTCCATCCACAGATTTTTGTAAAGCATCACATTAATGTGATTACAGTTGCTGCAGGGCAGGCATGTAATCAGGGATGAGAAGTTGAGAGGAAATGTCCATGGGAGAATCTCTCAAGTGGCTCATGATTTGCAAAAGACTATGAGCCACTGTTTGTTAGTAAAAGTGGCTTCAAGTGTACAGCTCAGATAGGCGGCTTGACTTGCTAAAGGGTTTAAATCACTGATCTGTATAGTCCTACAGAACTGTATTCTGGGAACAGGAGGACATTGTTTTTAAAGTGGATTGCACCAAGTAGAAGCAAAGAAGTCAAATACAGTTTACAGAATATTTATAGTGACGTTGAATGAAAGCTCTGAGTAGAGCTGAGCACATGGTGGAGGAGGGGAGAGAAATTCCACGAATCATTAGGATAAAAAAGAGCTCGGCAACATTTTCAGCAAAGAAAAAAAATGCAGATTTGGTGAAACGTTTTTCAAATTTGTCAAGTATCAGAGGGTAGCTGTGTTAGTCTGTATCCACAAAAACAACAAGGCACCTTAAAAACTAACAGATTTATTTGGGCATAAGCTTGTTGGTTTTTTTCAAATTTGTGTTGGTTTCACCAAATTGTTTAAGCCTTCCCTCCCTCCCTCCAAATAAAATAAAATAAAATAACATTTTAAAAAACCCTTAAAAGATTCTGAAAGAAAAGGTTTCAACCATTTCAAAACAAAAGATTTTGATTTTTGATATTGAAACGACTGTTAAAGGTTTCCTTGAATTTTATTCACAATAATGGTTAAAAGAGGTCAAAATCATTTTTTTCCACTGTTTTGGAATTGTCAGCAAAAACAAAACAAAACAAAACAAAAAAAAACCCGTTATTCACAAAGCTCTAATAATAGAACACTTTTTGCTAACTCGTCCTAGGAATGTTCGCACTTTGTTTGCAGTCCTTGAACATGCTTGTGTGCGCGAGGTCTTGGCAAGGAAGCTCCTGTTTGCACAAAGATGATTGCTTGTGAAAGAATGAATATTTAGACCTGAAGCACTAACACCCACCTACACACCTAACATCCACCTACACACAAACACACACCTTAGAGTCTCATTGTGGCCTTGAGAGAGAGAATAGTAGGACAATGAGATGAAAAAACAAGTTTCTAAACAACAGCATTGTTTGGTCAGCACTAAGGAGGGGAGAGGGTAGGGTGGGTGCTTCAGGAGACCAGAATATTGGAAGCCATTAAATCCCAATGAATGTGTTATTTGTATTACAGTAGCACCTGCAGGCCCAACCAATGTCAAGATAGCATTGTGTAGGCACCATATAGACCTGGAATAAAAAACAGCCCCTAACCTGAACAGCTTGCACTCTAAATGGACAAGATGGACAGACAAAAGACAGAAGAGAATGAGGCTCAGACAGGTGAAGTGAATTGACTGAAGCTACATAGCACGTCAGTGACACAGAGAAACTCAGGTTCCTGACTCCCAGTCCAGGGCTCCTCCACTGGATCATGCTGCTTCTCCAATGCACTTTGTATACACAGGAAAAATTACGAGGAGTACTTGTGGCACCTTAGAGACTAACAAATTTATCTGGGCATAAGCTTTCTTGGGCTAAAACCCACCCCCACTTCATCAGATGCAGGCAGTGGAAAAAACAGTAGATAGATAGATAGATATAGATATACACAGAGAACATGAAAAAATGGGGGTTGCCATACCAACTCTAACGAGTGGGCTATTACCAGCAGAAGAAAAAAAACTTTTGCAGTGATAATCACAATGGCCCATTTCAAACAGTTGACAAGAAGGTGTGAGTAACAGTAGGGGAAAAATTAGCATGGGGAAATAGTTTTTAGTTTGTGTAATGACCCATCCACTCCCAGTCTTTATTCAAGCCTAATTTAATGGTGTCCAGTGTGCAAATTAATTCCAGTTCTGCAGTTTCTCGTTGGAGTCTGTTTTTTAAGTTTTTTTGTTGAAGTATTGCCACATTTACATCTCTAATTGAGTGACCAGGAAGTTTGAAGTGTTCTCAGACTGGTTTTTGAATGTTATATTTCTTGATTTGTGTCCATTTATTCTTTTGTGTAGAGACTGTCCAGTTTGGCCAATGTACATGGCAGAGGGGCATTGCTGGCACATGATGGCATATATCACATTGCTAGATGTGCAGGTGAACAAACCCCTGATGGTATGGCTGATGTGATTAGGTCCTGTGATGGTGTCCCTTAAATAGATTTATGGATACAGTTGGCAACGGGCTTTGTTGCAAGGATAATTTCCTGGGTTAGTGTTTTTGTTGTGTGGGGTGTGGTTGCTGGTGAATATTTGCTTCAGGTTGGGGGGCTGTCTGTAAGTGAGGACTGGCCTGTCTCCCAAGATCTGTGAGAGTGAGGGTTCGTCCTTCAGGATAGGTTGTAGATCCTTGATGATGCGCTGAAGAGGTTTGAGTTGGGGGCTGAAGACGATGGCTTGTGGCGTTCTGTTATTTTCTGTGTTGGGTCTGTCCTGTAGTAGGTGACTTATGGGTACTCTTCTGGCTCTGTCAATCTGTTTCTTTACTTCAGCTGGTGGGTACTGTAGTTTTAAGAATGCTTGATAGAGATCCTGTAGGTGTTTGTCTCTGTCTGAGGGATTGAAGCAAATGTGGTTGTATCTTAGAGCTTGGCTGTAGACAATGGATCATGTGATGTGATCTGGATGAAAGCTAGAGGCATGCAGGTAAGTATAGTGGTCAGTAGGTTTCCGGTATCGGATGGTGTTTATGTGACCATCGCTTATTAGCATTGTAGTGTCCAGGAAGTGGATCTCTTGTGTGGACTGGTCCAGGCTGAGGTTAATGGTAGAGTGGAAATTGTTGACATCATGGTGGAATTCCTCAAGAGCTTCTTTTCTATGGGTCCAGATGATGAAGATGTCATCAATGTAGCGCAAGTAGAGTAGGGGCGTTAGGGGATGAGAGCTGAGGAAGCGTTGTTCTAAGTCAGCCATAAAAATGTTGGCATACTGTGGGGCCATGCGGGTATCCATAGCACTGCCGCTGACTTTAAGGTATATGTTGTCCCCAAATGTGAAATAGTTGTGGGTGAGGACAAAGTTACAAAGTTCAGCCACCGTGTTTGCCGTGACATTATCAGGGATACTGTTCCTGATGGCTTGTAGTCCATCTTTGTGTGGAATGTTGGTGTAGAGGGCTTCTACATCCATAGTGGCTAGGATGGTGTTTTTAGGAAGATCACCAATGGATTGTAGTTTCCTCAGGAAGTCAGTGGTGTCTCGAAGATAGCTAGGAGCGCTGGTAGCGTAGGGCCTAAGAACATAAGAACGGCCGTACCGGGTCAGACCAAAGGTCCATCTAGCCCAGTATCTGTCTACCGACAGTGGCCAATGCCAGGTGCCCCAGAGGGAGTGAACCTAACAGGCAATGATCAAGTGATCTCTCTCCTGCCATCCATCTCCATCCTCTGACGAACAGAGGCTAGGGACACCATTCTTACCCATCCTAGCTAATAGCCATTTATGGACTTAGCCACCATGAATTTATCCAGTCCCCTTTTAAACATTGTTATAGCCTGAGGAGAGAGTCTACATAGCCAGACAATCCTGCTGTCAGGGTACCAATGCCTGAGATGATGGGGCATACAAGATTACCAGGTTTATGGTAGCAGATAGCATACCCCTGCTCGGAGTTCTAGGGGGTGTGTCTGTGCAGATTTGTTCCTGTGCTTTTTCAAGGAGTTTCTTGAGCAGATGGTGTAGTTTCTTTTGGTAACCCTCAGTGGGATCAGAGGGTAATGGCCTGTAGAATGTGGTGTTAGAGAACCGCTTAGCAGCCTCTCATTCATATTCCGACCTATTCATAATGACAACAGCACCTCCTTTGTCAGCCTTTTTTATTATGATGTCAGAGTTGTTCCAGAGGCTGTGGATGGCATTGTGTTCTGCACGGCAGAGGTTATGGGTCAAGTGATGCTGCTTTTCCACAATTTCAGCCCATGCATGTCGGCGGAAGCACTCTATGTAGAAGTCCAGTCTGTTGTTTCAACCTTCAGGAGAAGTCCATGCAGAATCCTTCTTTTTGTAGTGTTGGTAGGAAGGTTTCTGTGGGTTAATGTGCTTGAGTCGGAGACATCGAAAGTAGGATTCTCGGTCACCACAGAACTGTATCATGTTTGGTGGAGGGTCAGAAGGAGAGACCCCGAGATAGGACAAGTATCAGAGGGGTAGCCGTGTTAGTCTGGTTCTGTAAAAGCAGCAAAGAATCCTGTGGCACCTTATAGACTAACAGACGTTTTGCAGCATGAGCTTTCGTGGGTGAATACCCACTTCTTCGGATGCGAGATAGGACAGACTCTTCTACCAGGCTGAGAGTATAGCTGGATAGATTACCAATATTGTTGGGTGGGTTAAAGGAACCACTGTTGTGGCCCCTTGTGGCATGTTGGAGTTTAGATAGTTGAGTGTCCTTTTTCCTTTGTAGAGAAGCAAAGTGTGTGTTGTAAATGGCTTGTCTCATTTTTGTAAAGTCCAGCCACGAGGAAGTTTGTTATATATGTGGGCTGTACTATGTGCTAACTAGTCATAGAGCTGAGAATTTTCCACTGGAACATTTTTCTCATCCAAAAATGCTCAGTCAACAAACTGAATGTCTTGCAGAACATGATTTTCTTTACATTTGACCAGAAATTATTGAAATGTTTTATATACCAGTCAAGATGATAACATTGATACAAATTATTTTCAGACTATTTCATTTTGCTAAGAATTCCAGGATTTCACCTTTTTGTCCTGATTCAGGATGAAACCAAGTTTCAAAAATCTCAGCTTCCCACAGGATGGAAATTCTGCTTTTCAGTTGGCTCTGATATGGGAAGCTCCTGGCCAGAGGCAGCTGAAGCAACTGACTAAATTCACTGCACAAGGCAATCTAACCATACCTTTTGCAAACAAAACTGTGCATATACATGCCAGCACAGTTACCTTGTGTGGATGTGACAAGAGAACATAGAAAGTAAAGTCTTCTGTAAATAGCCAATAAATCTTGCTTCCGGTGGTTTATGTCTTTCTATCTCAATCAGGAAGGAATTCAGCATTCATAAATCAGGAGTTCATGCAAGTAGCTAGAATATGGTGTGTGGGTGAAAGGGATGAATGGGAAAAGTTTCAATTGTTCTAAAATTCTCTACATAGTCTTATCCTTCCCTAACCCTCCCTAAAGAGCTCTACCACATCTTTGAGATAATCAACCTCCCAATGACTTATTCAGCCTCTTTCTGCTCGGTATAGTAATCCAGTCATGGAATTGTCCAGTTTTGGGCCCCACACTACAAGAAGGATGTGGATAAATTGGAGAGAGTCCAGCGGAGGGCAACAAAAATGATTAGGGGGCTGGAGCACATGACTTATGAGGAGAGGCTGAGGGAACTGGGATTGTTTAGTCTGCAGAAGAGAAGAATGAGGGGATTTGATAGTTGCTTTCAACTACCTGAAAGGGGGTTCCAAAGAGGATGGATCTAGACTGTTCTCAGTGGTAGAAGATGACAGAACAAGGAGTAATGGTCTCAAGTTGCAGAGGGGGAGGTTTAGGTTGGACATTAGGAAAAACTTTTTCACTAGTAGGGTGGTGAAGAACTGGAATGGGTTACCTAGGGAGGTGGTGGAATCTCCTTCCTTAGAGGTTTTTAAGGTCAGGCTTGACAAAGCCCTGGCTGGGATGATTTAGTTGGGTTTGGTCCTGCTTTGAGCAGGGGGTTGGACTAGATGACCTCCTGAGGTCCCTTCCAACCCTGAGATTCTATGATTCTATGAATAGAGACAGTACTACTGTAGGTTTCAGAGTAGCAGCCGTGTTAGTCTGTATCCGCAAAAAGAACAGCAGTACTTGTGACACCTTAGAGACTAACTACTGTAGGTGATTTGAGCAGTGGGACTGGTTGTCTGAATGTTTAACTACTCACAATGAACAGTCAATGAAATGGCGTTTTCTGAAAACTCTGGGTTTTATTTGTTTTTGTTTTTAAACAGAGATGTGGCGAGCAGAAAATGAAGGGTTAAAAAGAGGTTAGAAACTCTTTGGGGCAAAGACTGCCCCTTACCATGTTCCGAGACAGCCCCTAGCAAAGTGGAGAAGCTAGTCCTGATTTGGGGCCACTCTCCCCACCACAATACACACAATCAATCCAGGGGCTGTGTTGTTCACTCAGAACAGTTTGCTCATCTCTAGTTCTAATGCCATGTTTCAATGCGTAGCAAAGTCAAAAATCAGAATATTGGTTTATAGGGAACTTCTTCTGATACTGAAGTTTTTCTTCAGAGGCTTTGCTACAAGAACGACTCCACTGTACATCCTGAAAGGCTGGATTGACTGTAACGTCTAATTGATTTCAGAAGCTTAAACAGTTGGTGTTTCATCTTTCTGCCACCACATTCATCTTCTCCAAAAACATTATCAGTCTCTGTTAGACTGTGTGCACAGCTGTTGTGTTTGATGACAGTGGTTGATTTATCCTGTATTAAACATTTGTAATTTTTTTTCATTGGACTGTGACCAGAATTTAGTAACTTCTTTAAGATTGCCCTTGCCAACAGGATATCCCAGTGAATGAGATGAAGATCCTGTATCAGTGCATTCGCTGGGGTTAGTTCAGCCAGATTCTTACTTCATTTGATCAGGATTTCACCAGGATCCCTTTTGAGCTCTGCAATAGGAAGGAACAACAGAGCTTGCTGAAAGGTTCGGAAAGACACACAAGCTAAACTGAGCCATCTGAAAGGGAGGTGAACCCTGCCTGTTCTGGGGCACCCATTAGGCTAACATGGCTTCCACTTGGTCCAGTCAAAGCAGTAAAAGCAGCTCAGGCTCCGATCCTGCGAGGCACTGAGCATGACACAGGAAGATGGAACTTTCACAGGTTACTAACAACCGTGGGTCTTCTACGGTTCCTTACTCCCTTCCCCACCTCTTCAAATTAGAACTCACATGCCTACTTACCTATCTCCAGAGGAGGGATTCCTTTCTCAGCCACCACCCTGGGGAGGGGGTCTCATCCTGTTAGGCACAGAGCACCCCCTGACTCCCACTGACTATGAGACTACACACCACCAGAATGCCCCTTCCTGTGCACCTTGGGGACTCCACAGGAAGGCTGGCCCCTGCTGGGCACTTTAAGAGGCCCACAGGGGACAGTCCCCTCCTGCATACTTAGGGAGTGCTCATCAGCTCAAAGGTTCACGCTTTCACCTTGGTACTCTACAAAGGGATCCATCACTTAAGAGGAGGAATTTTTTTGGTGATAGGTAGTGCTGTCAATTCACCTTAGAACACCTTTCCAGACTGTCCTCCCTAACCCCACTATGATCTGGGCCCTTTCAAGCATCAGTGACTTGATCAGACATGCATCTTTTGTAGAGAGAGCTAAAAACTTGCTCATAATTTCTGCAGAGTTTTTGCAGATCAGTCAGGGCAGAGATAATATATTTTAATGGAGATCTGCAAACCCTCCTTGCAGCATTTTGTGGGAAGAGGCTGGTTTTTAGCTGTCTTCTTGTACATTTATATTTCCTGTATTTTTGTATCTTGTATTCTCTCATACTCCTACCAAAGGATCAGATGCCAACACCATGTTATCCTCCAGTCTTCAGCCATTAACTCCACTAACAATGCTCTCGATGATCCAGCAGGTGTCACTGTTGAGCAGCGAAAGCTCTTCTTGAGAGAGGAGAGCCTCTACTGAGATGGTCTGCTTGTAGAGGGAGAGACAGATGAGAAACTGTACGCTGGCCCCCTCTTGGTAGAGCATGGCACGTAGCCCACCAAGCTGGTCTGCTTCTTTTTAAAACCTAATTGATATAGACAGATTAGACACTTGTCAGAAGGTACCAGGCTTGCAGAAAATTGCAGAGCATCTGCTAATAAATCAGGATCTAATTTGATCATAGAACAGTTAATCAAGAATGCTTCTCTGGAGGAGGCGGGGGGTAACCGATTCCTTTCTCTATGGAAGAACATAACGACTGAAGCAAAGGGTTCACTGAAACAGTCTGATAATTCAGTGTTTATTTGTATTACCGTAGCCCTAGGAGTCCCAGTGAGGATCAGGACCCCATAGGCCCTATACAAACACGGAACAAAGACGGCCCCTGCCCCAGAGAGCATCATGTATTTTACATACTTAGGTGTCTTTCCTTCTGACGGAAATCAACTTGGCACGGCATGCTCAGCTTCACTGAAACAGCCACCCGTGGGGCGGAAGGACAGTTACTGTACAGCAGTAGGAATTCTGGCCAAGTAAACCAGGTCAAACCTCTATTATGAAATCTGCCTTGGGGATTATAATATCCATGTAGACAAGACATCAGGATTAGTCTTATCCAAGCGGCACCAGCAAAGGACACACTGAGGACGATTACCCTCTGGAACAAGGTACCGAGGGAAAGGGTGGATTTCCCATCTCTTGAGGTCTTCAGAGCAAGACTGGATGCCTTTCCACTGTGTTCAAACATAAATGATTGGGCTCAATACAGGGGTAACAGTGTAAAATGTTGTGGTCTGTGTTATACAGGAGGACACTTCTGTCCTTAAAGTCTCTGAACGAATAAGGGTTGAAAGGTATCAAAACTCCTCTACTCCCTACATCAAGGCTCTTGTTAAATCCCGCTGATTCATCCTTTATATCAAAAATCCATCCATTCTTCTCCGCCCAGTGTTGGAGCCTTACCCCGTATCCTGGTCACCACTCACCTAGACTACTGCAGCCTCCTCCTCCCTGGCCTCCTAGATTATCACTATGTTCCCTTCTTTTCAAAATGGTTTAGCTAGAGTCCTCTCCCACACCCACTGCTTTGACCGTGTCACTTCCACTTTCCCACGTCTCTGAACAGGCTTCCAATTGTCTTCTGCATCACAGTCAGCCTCCTTATTCTCATCTTCCACACTCCACTGCATCTGCACCCTAATTACATCTCACCTGCAGCTGTCCCCTCACACCTTTTGCTCCCAGCCTTCCTCTGTGTCTCTCCAATAAACCTCCCCATCTTCCCTTCTTCTCCATAAACGTGTCTGACAAGGAAAGGGGGCGCTGTCCTTTACCCACATCAGGGCTGTCACTCACGCTGCTCAGACATAACAGCAACCAAGTGGGAAGAACTATTGATTTTAGTGACTCTTAGGTGTTATTCAGCCAGCAAGGCACTTTAATCATTTTACAAGAGTGTCAGAGCCACAAAAGGAGAGAGGGGAGGAAAACTGGTTTCTATGTAATTGTGGAAGGAACATGGGAATGCAGAGTGTGAAGAGCAAAATTACAGCCCAAGGCTGTCATGAGCATTGTTATGCAAATTGACATAAAGGCAGCTAGGATTTCTCTTCTGAGATCCTAACAATACCCAAAGGCACCAATTTTTAATTAGAGATTATCTGAAATACTCAACCCATCAGTATGCATCAAAATACCTGTGTAAGTGACCTAACCCACATCCTGGGTGATGACATACAGACCAGTACTCATACCCACCAAAAGTGCTAGTGCAACAAGGGAGTGGAGGGTTGTGAAGTGTGAAGGCATATTTCAAAAGGCACGATGACTCAGGAGTCAGCCCGCTAAGGCCAGATTCACTCGGAGTGCAGCATGCTCTCCCTGCCCCGGCTGTGTCTGAGAAAGGAAACAGGACATGGGAAATCTGTGGCTGGGCTGCTGGGCATTGAAACTAAGCCCCCCAGAGTCCAAGTCTGTCTGACCCACTAGCCCATCCTTCCACCCTGTGCAGATTCAGGGCTTCCATTGTGCCCATCTCTATCGCTTTAGAAATGTTTGACAATGAAGCTGCACGGGGCCCCTGCAAGGGAGGCAGAAGATATGTAAGCCTCCTTTGTCCCAACACGAGAATATGACCTGCATGGTGGAAAGCAGCAAGTGTTTAACAGGATACGGCAATGCCACAGAGCATATACAGAGGAGGTAGCTGCCTGGTAGAAGGTGTTCCAGTCTGAGATGTTTAGCTGCAATAGTACTAAGTCAGTTACATGAAGAGAAAATTGTCTGGAAGTATCGCAAGTGCTTTGCTTGGTGCCACCTCGTTTTCAGAATGAACACTTCTTCTTGGAGCTCACTCTAGCCTGATTAAAATCATAGGAATACAATGGCCACTTTCAAGATTCTGCAATTGCTAATTCATTTATGTCATCAAACCATTATGTTTCTACTTCATTCGCCTGCAAATTGCAAAGTTCACATCAGCACTTTTGCTAGCAGTGTTGCACTCCTTAGCCAAAATAATAGCTCTTCTTAAATATGCAAAGAAGTGTAGCGGGAACTCAGGTGCTGCAAATCAGAGCCATTTCCACTTTCCTCTTGGGCTCACATGACATTAAAATACTACAGCATGGAAATTACCATTCATGATTGATGACTAATATATAGCAAATGAAGGAAGGGGGAGAAAAAGGTGTTCACACATGCTATGACAATAGGTCATCATTTACTCCACTGACTAGTGGATCACCAGCAAGGTTGGGTTTGCAATCTGGCATGTGGGACACCTCTCAGTTCCTCCATCTTATGGACAGGAAGCCAAACAAGGCCCCACCTTGGAAGCTGTGGGAGGGACTAGTGGCGGTGGTGAACTTTTAGAGAATGGAAAGAGAGAATAAACTGTTGGCAAGTGTAACCACAAATGATGAGTATAAAAAGAGTCTGCCTGGTTAGAGCACATGACTAGGAATCAGGACTCCTGACTTTGGTACTGACTCATTGGTTGACCATGGGTAAATTATCCACCTACTCTGTGTGTTCATTTCCCCCATGTAAACAAAGGGTAATGACACTTGCCTGGCTAAAAGGGATGTAGTGAGGGCAAAATACTTAATGTGAAATGTTGAACTGTTTTGAGTTCTTTGGCTGGAAGAAACTATGGAAGTACCAATTCCTACAGTGCATTAAGATTGGTTAATATTTTAAATTTGCAAAAGCACTGATCAGCAGTAGCACTTCCCTGTTGTGTACAGGTGGGCAGGAATCCTCCACTGAATTTTTTTTTGAAACTGATACTGCAATTTCTACAATTTCAAGAATTTTCCATGGGAAAATGTTGATTTTTGCTGGAATTTCTAGATTTTCCATTGGAAGAATCAAAGTAAAATATTTCAGTTTGAGTCATTTCAACATTCATCTTACCTCCAGAGTTGCTGCAGTGCCTCCTGGGAGCTGTATCAGAATTTCCAATAGTCAACCAGTTCTATACTCAGAGTTTAGATGGGAGCTTACTCGCTGTATCCAATGGCCACATGAAAATAGCCATTTTGAGTGGAATTATGGCCTTGCATTTAAGTCACAACAGAAGAAGCAGGTTCAATTCCTGGCTCTGCCACAGACTTCTTGTGTGGCCTTGGGCTAGTCACTTATACCCTGATTGGGCAAAGTGACTAATTTTCAGCAGAGATTTTAAAGCCCAAAGGCATCATTAGGATCCTCTAGTTTGATCTCCTGCATAACATAGGTCACAGAGTTTCACCCACTACTTTCCCCTTCAAAACTACTTCTCCCTGAGCTAGAAACATCTTACATATGAACAACCACCCTATTTATGTGCTTAAAGTTAAGCTCATGCTTAGTCAAACCAAAATTTCCTCTTTCTGCACCTCAATTCCCTTTCTGCCACCCTTTGTGTTAGATTGTAAACTCTTTGGGGGCAGGGATTATCTCTCACTATCTGTTTGCATAGCATCTACCACAACTAGGCCCTAATATCAGTGGGTGAATAGAGGAGCTACCATGATACAGATAGCCAGGGAGAGGACCTACCATTCCACGTTAAAGTTCTGCTCATTTTGTTCTTGACTATTGTATTTTGTGATATATTTAATTTTTCTACAGTATTGCTGTTGTCACATGAACATGCAACATTTAATCCTCTGAAAATGTTTATACAAAAGAAGTTTCTAATTTAAACTCTCTTTGCCCTAATAGAGGACCCACAAATGAAAAATCAGGACATTCCACAGATTTTCCTTGGATCAGTCAACCTTAAATTTTGAAGACTTCAACTCTTGTGGCAAAGTTCCCATACACATCTGAGGACACGGGGGGGATTTAAGGGGAAGAGACTCCAGGCCAGGATAAGGGAATGGTCACGGTTATGTTCACAGCTGGTTGAAAGTTCTGTCAAAATGCTTTTGACAGGAAGTAGCCATTAACATATAAATAAATTCCATTAGTCGAAAATTCAGATTTGTATACAAAACTGAAATAATGTTGCTTTCGGGGGTTTTCAGTTTTTTCTGTTAAAACAATACAAAACCTACCAAAAAAAAGTTGATGAAAATAAAATGAAGTTTAGTCTTACTTGAATTTTTTTTTTTTTTTGCAGATTTCCACCTCCCCCAGCCGGTTCTAGTTGTACTGGACCACCCTGGATAGCTGATTGCCTGACTGGTCCAGCTAATATGCAGCGTAGTTGTAGCTGCTTCAGTCCCAGGAGATTGGAAAGACAAGGTCAGAAGAGCTCTGTGTGGCTCAAAAGCTTGTCTCTCTCATCCAACAGAAGCTGGTCCAATAAAAGCTATTACCTCATCTACCTGGTCCATCTTAAACCGCTTGCAATGCATTCCAGTATGCCGTGCTCTCCAAATTGTCTCTGCCCCTTATATGAGTGCAACCATATGGCAAAGGTGCAAGGAGCCTTCTACCCCACCCTTTTGTTACCCATACAATGGCCAAGGACATCCTGGAATAATACAGGGACTAGCAATTCCTCAGAGCAACCTGGAGTTGCAAACCATCACAAAAGGAAGGTAAGGAGAGGCAGAGCCACAGCACTGCTTCACCTTCTTCACCAGCCCATGGAGTTGGCCAGAAGCAGAAGGAAGTGCAGTCTGCACCAGTCCTAGTGAAAGGGGCTGAGGCACAAGACCTCCTGATAGGGTGGTGCATATCCCTGCACTGTCCCCAGTGCACAGCCATGTGCAATTTTCATATTCTGGGCCTTTACACCTCCCCAAATTGTTATGGAGCCAATAGAAAATCATATCCTGCTCATAACTTCATGATTTCCAAACAGAATTTCTTCCAATATGGCAGCAGATCTCTTCGAGGACTAGGGAACACTAAAGCTAGTCACAACACCTTCAGTGAAATGATGAAACAACATAGCTGGATGCGGTTTCAAGTCAAAACGTGCAAAGATGTATTGGTTCAACTAAGTTTTCATCAAGAGAGCTCTCTGGTCATCAGAGCTTTCTGATCTGCAAATGGACATGGACACAACTGTTCTGTGAAAATGTTCAAAAGTTTGTTCAACATTGGAATGAAAAAACAATTTTGAAACCTCAAAAGCTGCTGCAAAATGAAATCCTCGTCCTCTAGACCAGGCCTGCACAACATGCGGCCCCCGTGGGCTCACTGTGCGGCCCGCGGACAAGCGACGGGGTGGGGCTGCTGGGTTCACCCCATACCCAGGGTGGGGGCACCCTGCCTCACAGCCCCACACACACCGCGCTCCAACCACCCTAACAGCCAGAACCGCACGTGTCTCCATCTCCTGCTCCCCCCGCCTGGCGTACAGCAGGTGCATCACTTCCAGGGCCCGCCGAGGCAGGAAGCGCTGGGCACGAGGCAGAACCGGTAAGTGCTGAGTGAGGGGAGGGGCGCCCGGCCTGGGCTCGAGCCACAGCTTGGGGGGGGGGGGAACTTGTCCGAGACCCCCTCCAAATCCCCCCCTTCGGTCGGGGGCGGGGCGGCTCCTATACTGGTTGGTCCCAAGGCGGCCTCCGTAGTGATCGGGGGGTGGAGAGGGTTGAGCTGTCTGTGGGCAGCCAGGAAATCCCCAGGGGAGACACGTGTGTGTGTGTTGCACCTGCCCTGCCCCGACTGCTGCCCCCTTCCCTGGTCCAGGGACCTTCCCCCACCCTGGCCCCTCTCACACTGCCCCCACCCCCCGGGGCTCCCTGTGTTTGTGTGTTGGACAGTTACATCCAATCCCTTCAAACTGCCCCCCTTTCCCCTCCGCTTATTTCATGGGGGGATGACGAGCCGAGCGGGCGGGCAGTGGCGGCGAGACTTTATACTTGTGGGGGTTGTTTCCGTGGGGCCGGGCAGCACTGGGGTGGAGGATGTGTTTCAGGGGGCTGGGCGGTGCTGGGGGGGTGTTTCGGCAGGACCACGGGGTTTTGGCCCTCAGCTGTTTTCTTTGGAGTGATATGGCCCTCGCCGCTTTACGAGTTGTGCAGGCCTGCTCTACACAATTCTAGTAAACATCCATGCAAGTTCTGAAGATACAAATTGAGATCAGGGTTTAGTTACCGTGGCACAAAAAATGCACCAGAAAAAATATCTTAATTGCTCCAAAATCTCTTTTCTCCCCTTGTTTCGTAGCTTAAAACCAGAGATATGAAACTTAGCTGTTTCAGTTCACAGAACACCATGGAAATATTTTTAGGTTTTTATTTGCATAGGTCTGACTCACGGGGCTTCGCTTTGAGTTTCGGGTTCAAAGAAACGTAGAAAAGTCAACAATCAAAATCTGAGGTGAAAACTTACTTCACTGAAGTCATTGGGAGTTTTGCCATTGACTTCAGTGGGGGCCAGGATTTCACCTGCATCATTGACACTAACCCTTAACTTGGCCGGAATTTGCTGAAAACTGGGCCCAAGTTTGCTTGAAAGATTTGGACAGTCAGTGAGTCTCTGCAAATCCTTTCATGTGAATGATGACAAGCCAGATGAATTGCCTTAAAGAAAAGTCTTATAGTAGTTATCAGGAATGAAGCCTATATAGAAATAAAATAGGATCCTACAGAAATTACACTGAAAACCAACAGAATTCAATAGTGAATGATATCCTTTCTACAGGTTTTATGAACCATCTCATTAATTTCTGTATCAGGGATGAAATTCTCTATTACATTCTATAGCACAATTAAAATACCGCACCTCCTCCCCCCATATTCTTCTATTACTCTAGTGCTTAGAGGCGCTAACCAAGATCAGGGCCCCATCATACTAGGTGCTGTGCAAACACATAAAAGACTGGCCCAGATACACAAGAGGACTTAATTACCTACAGTGGCTACACTGACATTTTAGATACCTAAATTCAACATTTAGGCACCACTAAGATAAACCCTGCTCAGTGTTATGTAACCACAGTCACCTTATAGACTAACAGACGTATTGGAGCATGAGCTTTCGTGGGTGAATACCCACTTCGTCGGATGTGTTCACCCATGAAAGCTCATGCTCCAATACGTCTGTTAGTCTATAAGGTGCCACAGGACTCTTTGCTGCTTTTACAGATCCAGACTAACACGGCTACCCCTCTGATACTTCACAGTCACCTTGATTTCCACCATTAAAGTCCCCACGTTCTTAGGCTCCTGCCACTGGGGATGCGCACAGCCACCTAAGTCCTGACAGCCAGCACCTATCTCAGGCCTAATGCCCCACAGGCTCTTCAAAGGAGGCATTCCCCCTCCCCCCAACACAGATACTTATCTCATCTGCAAGGCCCACGCTGGTAGGCAGACTCAGAGCATGCCAAAGCCCACACAGAATGGCTCAGGACAGTATGGGACCCCTTTAACCCAGTGGTTAGGGTGCTCACCTAGGACATGGGAGACCTCAGTTCAATTTCCCCTACTGCCTCATGTGGAGAATAAATTTGAGCTTCCAGGTGAGTGCCCTACCCCCAGGGCTAAAGGTTATAAGGGAGGCTGCTTCCACCCTCCCTCAGCCTCTGTGTGCGGAGTTAGGCATGTGCTGCCATGTTTCTTGCAAGAAACAGCTTATGTGCCTAACTGCAGGAGAAGGCTCACAGGTGTGAATCCCAAGCACAGAGAGATGCCTCGGTCTGGGCTGGAGAGAGGTGCCTTACTTCCCGAGAGGGAACTTAAGCCCACCGCTCTCCTCAGCATTTCTAGTTTAGGCAGCTCCTCTCTCAGCTTGACGGCTTTTGTGGTTCCTTTGTTAGGTGCCTATTTCTCCCTGTGAATTGTGTAGGCAGCCTGGCCATCTAACTCAAGGCCGTGGATCCCACTGGGTGGAATTAGCCTACAATCCCTGCACCAATTTGTTTTTAAAATAAAAATCCTCTAAAGAATTGGGACCAAATTTGTGGACATTTTACGTTTTTCAACCCGCTATGGAGCTGCTCTGATTTTTTTATTATTATAGAAAATTTTCAAAATTAAAAAAAGCGTGGGACACATTTAAATTTTTAAATGTAATACTTTGGTTTTTTCTTAAATTAGCTCTATCCTCTAGCAACTCTTCACCCCATTGTACTTAACCACCCAAGAGATTTTCTCAAAGCCTTTCGTAGCAACAAAATTCACCTTGGAGCTGAGAATGCACCTAAGAAACATCAGCCCAAAGAGTGTGTATTATGGCAAGTTAAAAACAGCTGGAAACAGTGACTTACAACATGCCCCGCTTCAACTAGAGCTACCGGGTTACCACTTTTCTATTGTAGGTGTGTTTTCTTTGCTCACAAATAGTCCTCTCTCTTTTCCTAAATGGAGGAGAGCTTTTTGATAACCTGTAGGTGCTATGTAAAACCCTAAGTCAGGAAAAAAGCTAACAGTTTGTTTCCAGTGAATGGACAGAATTTCCAAAAGTCCCCCAGTAGTGATGACAAAATGATACATCTTTGCAAGGATTGACGTCTTCGGCATTGGAAAGTCAGCCAGTGTGAAAAAAAGATCCCCATGGTATGAATTATGAGAAACAAAAGCCTGGGGGAGGTTGATCCCCCTCTCTCCACACCCCCACTCCTGTAGTGAAAACAGTGGTAAGAAAACAGAACTCTTATTTTTTTTTTAAACTGAAAGACTTTGAACCCACTTCAACCCTCCTTCCTGTGCTGATTTTCTGATGCGCCTTCTAAGCTTTGTACTTTCTGAACCACAAAATGTGCCTACACACTCTTGGTTTCCTGTCACTGTGTTTCAAATACAGGGTTTTTTACATAATTTGAATGATCAGGGCCTGATTCTCTTCTCACTTTTCCCAGGTCTACCCTGGTAGAAGTGTCAATTTCAATGGAACAGTTACTTCTGTTTTACACCAGCATCACATGAGATGAGAATCAAGTTCAGAGTCCTCAGATGAACTGGCCTACATCAGCTATGCTGTTTATAAGTGTTCCTACTTCCGACACGTATCTAAACGTGTATGTTATGTGGTTTGAGTGAGGAGATAACTGCACCGTGTGACGTTCCTATCGGAGCAGTATTATTTTGAGCTTACTATTGTGTGTGATCCCCCGCCCCATCTGTGGACTTACCCAAAGGCGCTCCAAGGCAGAAACCTGTGGGTTGGGTGGGTTATTTTTTGAGAAAAGGAATTGTTTTATACATAAGAAGTTAAATTGTAAACTGGTTTAATTAATAGGGGAAATACAGTTTCTCTGCTCGCCCACATTTCAAGTTAAATGTAATTTACTTTGACATTTGGGCTCATCTGAGGTTAATGCCGTGCAAAAAAATTTTAAAACTCAGTAACAATAACCAGTCATAACCCATGAAACATTCATGCTCCTGTATTAGTACAGAGGCCGCAGCCTCTATAGGCTGCACCTTCCAAAGAGGTGTTATATCCTTGGGGCAGCCGGTGTAGGAAGCAATCACTTGAGGCCAGAGAGCAGACAGCTAACCAAAACCTCCATTTTATTTACAGACACAGAGAGCTCACTCAGCCGGTTGAAACCGGCTGAGCTATCCCTTAATAGTCTAACTCAGTTGCCATAGTAACAAAACCCATGACAACCAAATACACAACATATTCCTCCCCCCCTAATAAGAACATCCCCAAAATAAAACACACACTAAACTAGAGAAGGAGGGTAGACTGCCTCCATTCCCGGCTAAACCCTGGGGATTATTTTGCCCCATAACCGTGGGTTCGCCCTAACTAAAGATCCAGCCGATGAGGAGGCCTTCTGTCTCTAGGTGGATTACGGCGAACTTCTGGTGTTGTTGCACCCGAAAGTACTAGGGGCTCAGGGTCCGCAGCACGAATAGGTGAGGAGGTGGTATCAGCTCGTGCTGGTCAAAGGGGTATCTCGCTGCCGGCGGTAATGGAGGAGAACAGTCAGGAACAGGTGACTCATGATTCGGTGTCTCACCAGGAGGGGTGAAGTCAGACCCCTCAACTGCAGATGCGTCCTGAAGACTGGCATGACCTGGCAACAGCTGATCTACATGTCGCCGCCAGGTAAGATTCTCTGCAGTCCGGACTGTATAGGAAACAGGTCCTGTTTGAGTGATGACTGTGGCCGGGACCCATTTAGCTCTGGAAGTATAATTCCGAGCCAAAACTGGCTGCCCTGGGCTAAAGGTTCGGTCTTTTGCTCAGGGTGCCCGTCTGATGACTTGATATTGCTGCTGATGTTGCACAGTTTGTCTGGGTTCAGAAGGTTTCAGCAGATCAAAGCAAGTGCGCAGCTGTCATCCCATCATTAGAAAGGCTGGGGAAGCCTGGGTCGTAGCATGAGGTGTGTTTCTATAGGAAAGTAAGAAGGTATCCAGACGCTTTTGAATGGAGTGTTGTCCTTTTGCTGATTTCAAAGCGTTTTTCATTGTCTGCACAAATCTTTCAGCTAATCCGTTGGTGGACGGATGATATGGTGCTGACGTGATGTGGTGTATCCCATTTGCCTTCATAAAATTTTGAAACTCCTGAGAGACGAACTGCGGTCCGTTGTCGCTCACAAGTTGTTCTGGCAGACCAAAACGACTAAAGAGTCCTCGTAGTTTTTGAATAGTACTCTCTGCAGTAGTGGACTGCATTATAGAGACTTCTGGCCATTTAGAATGGGCATCTACTGCCACCAAGAACATGCTTCCTTCAAGGGGGCCAGCAAAGTCAACGTGAATACGTTGCCACGGGTTTTCAGGCCAGTCCCATGGGTGTAGGGGTGCCAACTGGGGTGCATTTCTTACACCCTGACATGACATACAAGCTTTTGCCTTCTCTTCAATAGCACTGTCCAATCTAGGCCACCAAAAATAGCTTCGTGCAATTTCCTTCATGCGCACTATTCCACAGTGACCGGAATGTAGCTGTTCTAACATCTGTGATCTCAGGGGTGGTGGAATAATGACACGCCTCCCCCACAACAAACAACCAGATTGGACCGATAACTCCATCCGCCTGGACATGTAGGGAACAAGGTCGGGTGAGACCGGAGAGGTTTGTCGAGATTTTCCATGCATCACCAGGTCCATAACTTGGGATAATACTGGGTCAACGTGGGTTGCCTTCTTTATCTGAGTAGCAGTGATGGGTGTATTCTCTACCTGTTCAAAGTAGAAGATTTCCTTTTGGGCACTATCTTGATGTTTGACCGGTAAAGGCAACCTTGAGAGGCCATCTGCATTGCCGTGCAGAGTGGATTTCCGATATTTGATTTCATATGTGTGTGCAGAAAGTATCAATGCCCAACGTTGCATACGACTAGCAGCTAATGGGGGAATGCCTGTGTAGGGTCCAAAAATTGATGTCAGAGGTCGATGGTCTGTAAGAAGAGTAAACTTTCGCCCAAACAGGTACTGATGAAACTTCCGAATTCCAAAAACAATTCCTAATGCCTCACGTTCGATTTGGGCGTAGTTAGTTTCTGCTTTGCTTAGAGTGCGTGAAGCAAAAGCAATAGGTCCTTCTTCTCCCGAAGGCATAATGTGTGACACGACCGCTCCCACTCCATAAGGGGAAGCATCGCAGGCCAATTGCAGGGGTAAGGATGGATCAAAGTGCGTTAGAACTTCAGAATTTAACAATGCATCCTTAGCTTTGTTAAATGCAACATCACAGGCTTCAGTCCACTTCCAGGCCTTGTTCTGCCCAAGGAGCTCATGAAGTGGTTTTAGTAGTGTGGCTAACTGTGAGATGAACTTTCCATAATAGTTCAGTAGTCCTAGAAATGAGCGCAGCTGGCTTACATTTCGAGGTGGGGGAGCCTCCACAATAGCTTTAACTTTTGCAGGGGCCTTATGAAGACCTGCAGAATCGATGATGTGTCCCAAATATTCAACAGAGGGCTTGAAGAATTCACACTTGTCTTTGCGAACTCGTAGGCCATACTCTTCCAGTCTTTGTAGGGTAGCCTCTAAATTCTTTAAGTGATCCTCTTCATTTCTTCCAGTGACCAGGATATCATCCAAATAGCACTGAACTCCTGACAAGCCACACAAGATCTGGTCCATAGCCCTCTGGAACAGGGCAGGAGCCGATGTGATTCCGAAGGGTAGGCGACAGTATCGATAAAGCCCCTTATGAGTCACAATAGTCAACAGCTCTTGGGACTTTTCATCGACGTGCATCTGTAAATATGCTTGACTCAGATCAATCTTACTGAACTTTTGTCCCCCAGCCAGGCCTGCGAAGAGGTCATCGATGCGGGGAAGCGGGTATTGCTCTGCACACAACACTGGGTTGACAGTGACTTTAAAATCACCGCAAATCCGGAGAGAGCCATCTTTCTTCACTATTGGAACGATAGGAGTGGCCCATGAGCTATGGGTAACTGGTATTAGGACTCCATTGGTGACTAGGCGCTCCAGGTCTGCTTCAACTTTTGGCCTGATGGCATATGGCACAGTTCGGGCTTTCAGATATTTTGGTGGACTGCCAGGTTTAATGTTCAATGTCACAGTGATTCCCTTCATACTTCCCAAATCATCTCCAAAAACAGCAGCATGTTTCCTTAGTATAGGGGTTAGATTGGTTTCTTCTTTAGTCATCCGGTGCACTTCTGCCCAGTTCAGCTGAATCTTCCCAAGCCAAGACCTACCCATTAAGGCTGGGTAGTTACCTCTCACCACAAACAGTGGCAATTTAGCCGCCCGTCCATTGAGCTCCACCTTAACATCAATAGTGCCCAACATGGGCACAGCTTCACCTGTATACGTCTTCAGAACAGTTTTTGTTGCCTTAAGCGGAAGATGCTGTAGCTTTTCCTTATACACAGTCTCAGGAACCAGCGAGACAGCTGCACCGGTGTCCAGTTCCATGCGTATAGGTTTGCCCTCCAATAAGGGGGTTACCCAGTATTCATGTGAGCCTGCTGCCAAAGACAAAACATGCAGTGGCACTTCCTCTTGTGAGGAGGTGTCACCTTGATCATCCTGGGTCTGCTCTAGGGTATGCAAGGTTCCTCTTTTTGTCGGCCAGACCACAGGCCTCTTTTTCTTTTGTTTACAGGCACACACAATGTGTCCCTTTTTGCCACAGTGTCGACACACCAGGTCCTTACACCAGCATTCTGATGCCTGGTGTCCTGGCTTACCACAGCGGTAACATTCTTGACTCTGCACAGTTTTGTGGGTCGGTTCTTGTGACACTTTTTGCACCCTAGGGGGTGCACCGATGTATTGTGCCTCCCTTGTAGCCAGTTCCATGGAGACAGCAATATCAACAGCCTTCTGTAATGTAAGCTGAGCCTCTGTCAGTAGGCGCTTCCGTATAGCTTCACTGCAGAGGCCACACACTAACCTGTCACGCAGGGCATCATTTAACATCTCTTTAAATTCACAGTGTTCTGCTAGCTTTTTTAAAATGGCTACAAATTGTACAACTGTTTCATCTTCCTTTTGGTCTCTTTTGTGGAACCTATATCTTTCAGCAATTACCAGTGGTTTTGGGGAGAAATGAGACCCCAGGATTTCCACAATGTCACTGCAAGATTTAGTCTCAGGCTTAACAGGGTGTAGTAAGCTGCGTAGCAGAGAGTAGGTTTTAGCCCCTACAACAGTTAAGAATATTGGCACCTTCTTCGCTTCTGTAATGTCATTTGCAATACCAAAAAGCTCAAAACGCTCAGTATACACATGCCACTGCTCTGTATTCTCATCAAAAGGCTCCAGGGGCCTGGTCAGAGTAGCCATGATTTTAGTTTCACTTTCACAGTCAGTGCAAACAAGCAGCTTTTTTTCTTTGTTTGGTCTTTACCTTGACTTCTACTTCCTTCTGTTACTGGAGCAGCACCAGGATCCCACCCTCGTCGCCAGTGTTATGTCCTAGGGGCAGCCGGTGTAGGAAGCAATCACTTGAGGCCAGAGAGCGGACAGCTAACCAAAACCTCCATTTTATTTACAGACACAGAGAGCTCACTCAGCCGGTTGAAACCGGCTGAGCTATCCCTTAATAGTCTAACTCAGTTGCCATAGTAACAAAACCCATGACAACCAAATACACAACAAGAGTGATATGTTCTTACACTCTGTAGATGTACACCTTTCGGGCTAGATCCTCAGCTGGTGTAAATCAGCACTGCTCCACTGAGGTCACTGCTACTTTACACCAGCTAAAGAACTGACTGCCCGTGCTAGTTTTAGGGTTCAGGATGACTTCAGGAGGCTGCACACACTAGGGAGCTTAAACAAGTCTGACTTACTGTCCAGTAGAAGATGGTAGCAAGGCACTTCTGGAATTCACCCCGTGCCAGCAAGAGACCCAGAGCCCAGCTAAGTCCAATTTATATAAAAATATGGACTAAATGGGGCTTAGGACTTGTGCTGGCCCTTTGCACCGGAATGAATTCCACCCATTGTGAGGACAGAGAATGAGAGCTAAGAAGTTATATTGCTCCATTATACAGACAGTAAGTTAGAGTTTTTATAATCTATGCCCAAAAACCTCTGGGTTCCTAACACAATATAAGTGAACAGAAATGGCCAAAAAACTAAAGCAAGATAGCTCGGTTAATCAGGAAGGATTTGGGGGAGAGATAGCTCAGTGGTTTGAGCAATGGCCTGCTAAACCCAGGGTTGTGAGCTCAATCTTTGAGGGGGCCACTTAGGAATCTGGGGCAAAAATTGGTCCTGCTAGTGAAAGCAGGGGGCTGGACTCCATGACCTTTCAAGGTCCCTTCCAGCTCTAGGAGATTGGTATATCTCCATTTATTATTATTATTTATAAGGAACTGAACACCCGCATCTACCTTTCCCCATGTACAGTGCAATAAACAAGACCATTGTGCAGAAAGCCCGCACTCAAATGGGAATCAAATTTAGCTGGAGTATGGAAGCCTTGGGGATGCTAGAGATGTGCTATGAGCCAGATTCAGCTCTCAGGTGAATGTGTAACTAACTGAAGAAAGTGGAGTTACACCAGAAAGTGGAGTTAGGCGGGAGGGATAGCTCAGTGGTTTGAGCGTTGGCCTACTAAACCCAGGGTTATGAGTTCAATCCTTACAGAGGCCACTTAGGGATCTGGGGCAAAAATTGGTCCTGCTAGTGAAGGCAGGGGGCTGGACTCAATGACCTTTCAAGGTCCCTTCCAGTTCTAGGAGATTGGTATATCTCCAATTATTACCAGTGTAAGTTCAGAACCAGGCCCAGGCTACAGATGGAAATTCCCAGGATTTTATTCCAAACTTGCCATTCTCAGTTGTGCCTTCAAAATTCTGGTCTCAGTGAAGGCTTGAAATACTAAAAAAAATCTTGCAGCACACTCAATGAATACTAGGCAAAAATTAAGCACTGATTATCTTCTAAATTCTATTTGCCCATTCACTTGCAGCGAGTAATTTTTAAGTGGCAAGGAGAATATCACTAGGGATATATATATTGTATATTTACTCATTATGGTGAAGGGCAGCTGAATAGATGTGCCTGGGCTAGTAAAGTTTAACGTCTGTTTTGTAAGGGTGTTCTGCTGTCTTCTATTAAAGATTGTCTATCATGTATTACAAAGTTCTATCCTGCACTTTCAGAGAGCTGTAACATAGCACCAGATCTAGGCTGTATAACAAGCATCTGTTCTAGTTTAACATGGTATTTTTAATTTCAGTAGAATGCCAGGATGTAGGATGGGGAGGTGTAGAGGTCAGCTGGATGTCTGTTATATATCCATGGGCCCCTGATGTGATTAAATAAAGAGGATTCACTCTAAAAAAGACAACTTCAGTGGAATACTTCTATAATGGACTTATTTTTATTTTTCTGCACAAACATTTTATTTTAAGCAGAGTTGCACTATAACCAGAGTTGAAATGCATTGGGACCTTGACTCTGCTACACTAAAAATGGCAAACAGAGTCCTCAGTGGTGTACATGGACATTAGCTCTGTGGCCATTTTGTGCATGAAACTCTCGCTCAAGTCCATATACAGAGTAGGATCAGCCTTTATGCAAGGACCTGATCCAAACCCACTGAATGCAGTAAGGGTCTTCCTATTGACTTCCTCGGACTTTGGATAAGGCCCAGCATATCATGCATATTATTATTGCTTGAAGGGAGTCAGGGATGAGTGTGGTGAGGGAACAGATGAAAAAATGGTCCCTAAAATGAGGGAAAAGGGAATTCTATTGATTGTTCAGACCACACATAAATCAAACAGAACTAGGATGGTGGGGGTGAGAAGACAACAACCATAATAAATGTAAAGAATGGACAATACTTTAAAATCTCCTGGTAATTTGGAGGTGACATTCTCGAAATGTAGAAGCTTTGAGTCAGTAAGTTTACAATTCCTGGGAAGGTGATGAAGTCAAGATGACTACTAGGAATGGTTTCTTCTTCCTTAAGAGTGTCCCCTCCTTCTCTCTCATAGTGAAAGTATCAGAGGGGTAGCCGTGTTAGTCTGGTTCTGTAAAAGCAGCAAAGAATCCTGTGGCACCTTATAGACTAACAGACGTTTTGCAGCATGAGCTTTCGTGGGTGAATACCCACTTCTTCGGATGCAAGTCTGTTAGTCTATAAGGTGCCACAGGATTCTTTGCTGCTCTCATAGTGAAAGTATGCCTGATTAAGAGAAAAGAGTTTTATATATAACAAGAAAGAGAGGCATCATTTTTAAAAAGCCAACTTTTCTAATAAATTGCAAGTCGCATCTTGCCCAGAGCATTACAGACTTCATTCATCAAATTCAATAGCACGGTAAGTATTCACTGTTTACTCTTACAGCAAAGTGATTTCCTGTATGTTCACAGTAGGCCTGTATAGGGATCTGCACAGTGTACTGAAGTTAATGGAAGCTTTACCATTGACTACGTTGGGTACAGGATCAGGTCCATTGAGCCATCTTTGGTTTGTGGTAGCATCTAGAGGCCACTCAGGTTGGAGCCCCACTGTGCTAAGTGCTGGATAAGCTATAGACAAGGGTAGGTGGTTCAATGATGCAGCAAGTCCCGTTACTAATGGATGAGACAGTGTAGATTCGGAAGCTTGGTCCAGAAGAACACCCAAAATTGGGGATGTTCCTCCAAAATCTGTATATTCCTTTGGGGTCATCAAAATTAGGCTGAAAACCTCATGACAATCACTTGTCTTGGAGTATTTCAGCTCTTCCACATCTGGTCCCGACTGGAACCAAGATGGACAGATGAGGAAAAACACAGAAATTAATGAAGAGTTAAGGAATTCCCCCCCCCGCCAAACTTTAAAAAGAGTTTCCATTCAGGTTCAGAGTCCTGGAGTGCTGAGGTAGGTGCTGAAAGCCAAGAAAAAATAAACCATCGTACCAAGAAAAAGCAGGCTCCACAGCACCACAGAGGTGACCATGGAAATGGCCTCAAAAATGTAGGATCGAAAGACTGAAAGGTAGTGTTAAGAAATTAGAAAGATCCATGATGGATGTGTGACGGGTTGGACCCCCCACACACATCCGGGATGCCACCTGATATGCTGGGGTCTCACTGAGCCCACCCGTTCCACCAGCCTGGGGTTCCTTACCCTGTTTATGCTGTGCCAGGCCCTCAAGCCTTCTCTAGCACGCGCTCTCTCTCTCACACACACACACACACACACACACAGGTAGGGCCACACCCCGCTGCAGACACAGACTGAAGTCTGCTCTGTGTGAGAGGATTCAGCTTGGAGATTCACCCAGCACTCACGTGCATACCCCCTTTGGAGAGTAAACCCAAAATAATATTATCTTGCTCTATATAAAAAAAATCTGCACAGCGCAAGCTCATAAAGATCGCCCTCTCCCACACCGTGGAGAGAGCTATGAACCGCTTCTTGCCCCCGCTACAGATATGAATTGCACAAACTGAGTTATGTTATAAACAAGAAATAAGTTTATTAACTACAAAAGGTAAATTTTAAGTGATTATAAGGGATAGCAAACAGTACAAAACAGATTAATGAGCAAATAAAACAAAACACGCAAACTAAGCTTAATACATTCAAGAAACAGGTTACAAAATGTAATTTCTCACCCTAAACATTGTTTTACACAAGTTGTAGAGTTTCTGTAGCTTAGAATTCCAGTTATTTCTCTTTACGGACTGGACCCCTGTGTCAGCCTGGACTCAACCTTGCCTTTCCCTCCCGGTGTTTTTAGCAGTCTTCCTTCCTTGGCAGGCAAAGGAGGAGAGTCCTGGAAGCTTCCTGTCCAGCCTTAAATAGAATTTACATAAGGCAGGAAGCCTTTGTTTCCAGTGGAAAAGTACCAGCAGTGTCCAAGTTGGTATTTTGTACCAGGTGACCTTATCACCTGATCTTGCAGTATCAAAGCAACCATGAAACAAGGTTTAATTGCAATGTCCACAGGAAGGAACGCCAGGGAAGACGGGAGATCCACATCTTCGAAGACTCACTGTCTTTTCCTAATGGCCCATTCAGGCTGATTGCTTACTGTCTGGTGGGCATTTCCCAAGTACACACACAGTTGTAATTGTTACATAGACAATATTCCTAACTTCAGCTATAGAAATGATACATGCATACAAATTGGATAAACACATTCAGTAAATCATAACCTATCCAATGATACCTCACACGACCCATCTTGCATAAAGCATATCTTAGTTATGCCATATTCATATAATAACAATACTTCTATGAAGAATATAGGAGTGTAACATCACAGGATGGAGCATTGCTAGTATCCAGGAGAGCTGATGATGAGAGAGTTTCCTGCAGGGAACTCACTGAACACAGTCAAGGAGAAATCCACTGGGACATTCAAAGGGAAACATGGCACACAACAGCAAATAAGGAGCCTGGTTTGCACTCTGCGTTACTACCGCTGCCCTCAATGATCCAAAGACTTAAGAAAGGAGATCCACTACAGAGCTACGGGTTGGGAGGCAGAATCCAGCACAGACAGTATCTTTAGTAGAAAAACATTATCCCCGTTTTCCTGATAGGGAAACAGAATAAGTGGGGTTCAAGTGCCTGAGTCCACATCAGAAGCCTGTAATAGATCAGGGAAGTGAATTCAGATTTCCTGGCTAACCTATGCCTTATCCACAGCCTTCCTCCCTCCTTATTAGATACTGTTCGCTTCTGTACTTGGACCTGGATGTAATACGTTGTCAGTGCTCTACGTTTCCTTTTTACTGAGAATCTCAGAAAAGCAACATCACATGAGACAGCATTAATTAGCAACATTAGGGCCCTGATCCTGATCCCATGGAAGTCAATGGCAAAACTCCCATTTACTTCAGTGGTGCTCGATGAAGTACTTCATATAATAAATGCTTTCTTTTGCATCTGCCTTGGGCATGGCATTGATCCTCCAGCCTCAGTTTCCCTATCGTTATAATAGGGATAAGTGATTCTGTATAGAGAAAGTTCCTGTAGATTCTAGGAAGAAAAGAGTATACAAATACTAAGTATTTCATTCAATGATCATTATTACTCCTTTAGGTTTTATTACAACACCATCTCTCCCAAAGACACACATACACTTTAAGCTGATCACTGAATGCCAAGCACTTTGTTCATGGAAACATTCCAGCTAAAGCCCTTGAAAACGAAAGTCTGCCCTTTCCAACACACCTCCTCTCTGAAGGAGGCAGGGAACAGAACACCTCGATCTGACATTATGTGCTTGCACTGCTGCCAGGCTTCCTTTGATATGTGTTAGCCATTGGGTTACATTTGTTCTTCCTTTGTTTTATGGAGGTTTTATGAGAAGTGTAAACAATCCGAAAACCAAAGGTGTGCCAACAGGAAGTCAAATTCCCCGTTTTGCCATTGAGCACTAACACCCACTACTGACCACTTGTTGGCAGTAACTGGATACACAGTGCCAAATATTTGGGGTTACTTGTACCTGACTCAGACAGCAAATCATTTGGGGCAGGGATCATTGCAGAAGCAAGGCCAGATAGGCATAGACCAGTACTTTGCAATCTGCCCTGATGAGCATAGTTGCACTGCCCAAGAACAGAGTGGGGACCAAATTGTGTCTTGGTTTGTTCCCTGATTCCCCCTTGATCCTTTCCTGGCTTGCTTACCTCCTCCTCTGCGCTGGCAGGTGCCTAGAGGAGGGAAGGGAAACAGACATGATTCCACTTATTCCCCTCCACCCACCTCCTGCCACTTGTGCAGGAAGAGGAGTAGCTTGTCAGGAGTTGCTTGCCTGGGAAGACTGTTCTCCCTGGGATGTGAGTAGCCCAGGCCTTACACCCCCTTACCTCTCCATGCTGGCAGATAGACCAGCTCATGATGGAACCCACAGCAAAGCACTTACACTCTGATTAAGGAACCGGGATAGCAATCAAGGCTAAACAAACAAATAAGGAGTAGCAGTGGGGAAGATGGGCTTTCCTAGATGGAATGTGTGAACAACTTGCAGGTGAAATAAGCAGACCAGTAGCAGCAGGCTCGACTCACCACCTGTCTACTTAGCCCATAGGCTTTACAAGTATACAATTGGTATAAAAATGTGCTAAATACATGGAGCAATTTAACAAGACATTGACAAATAAAGCAACGGCAAGGGCACCCTACAGTGTAAAAAACCCAACCCTCCCCCAAGAAGCCTTTAGTCATTGTTCTGACATGATTTATGCGTGGAATTCCAGCACAGGTAATACAAAGGTGAATGCTTGCAGCTATTAAACAGGCTGCCCATGAGCACAGTTCAGCACAAAGCTATTTAAACAGAGGTGTTTCTGCAAATGAGGTGCACAAGGAAAATTCAAATTGCAGCATTCAATGGCCCCCAGAGTCTCGCCCCCATTAGGCAGTGGGTGGCCTAATGGGATTGAGCTGGGCTGGAATATAAGGCAAAGATCTTTTTTTTTCTTACTCTGGTTTTTATGACTGGGATTTTCAAGAGAGACTGTGGGAGTTAGGTGCCAACTCCCACTGAACATCAATTGATTAGACTCTGCCTGTTGGTATGCATACTTCCACCTTTTCATGTTCTCTGTATGTATAAATATCCCCTGTCTGTGTGTTCCATTCTATGCATCCGAAGAAGTGAGCTGTAGCTCACGAAAGCTCATGCTTAAATAAATTTGTTAGTCTTTAAGGTGCCACAAGTACTCCTGTTTTTTTTGTGGGTTTTAACTCTCTTAGGAGACGTTGAAATTCACAGTCTATATGTTGCAAAGCTGGAGTGTCGCGTTCCATGGATAAGAGGTTGAGTTCCATTTTCATTATGGCCAGAGTATGGTCGACGTCCCTGGACTATGTACTTCCCTCAATTCACAGCATACCTCCCACGGAGTTGCAGAAGTGTTGGGTCAATTGGGTGTCAAACTTGAGACATCTTAAAAGGACCTGATTTGCAGAGGGTGGGCACTCAGCACTGGAATTCAGGCCCTGAGTGTCTCAAGTCAGGCACGCAAAATCAGTTTTGAAAATCGTGGCCATATTTTTTTAGTTTTTATGAAAGTTTTTTTAGTTAAATGAAGGCCACAAAGATAAATCAGGTAGACTGACTGTTCGACACCTCTTAGCTGGAGCATTTGCTCCTATACTGCATATTAGAGATGAAGGAAATAAAAAATACTGATACACCAGTGTAATTAAGAACAGAAATTTACCCTATGGGACAGATTCTAATGAGTTTATACAGGTGTAAATCTTTATCAGAGTCTATGGAATTACTTCAGATTTGTATCAGGTTTTCTGGTACAACAGCATCAGAATCTGGTGCAATGAATTGAGTGTGAAGAGGATCTGACCAAACTAGAACCTCTCATAGAATGGAAGAGTGTCGTACAGGGGGTGTATACCTCATTATCCAGCAGAGGTTCTTCTAAATAGTATAGATTTCAGTGACTTTACTACTGAACCCAGTTCTAAAGTTTTTACTCAGCAGAACCTGCACTGAACTCATTAGTTTTGTCTGGGTAGGGACCTGTAAACATGCGGGGCTCACCCCTGCGGCACCTCCTGCTGGTCGTCTCAGGGAATTAGCTCTCCAGCCCTCGGATCACCCTCTGCAGGCCAGTGTCCCACTGCCACTGGCCCCCATGTCCCTCCCGGACCCAGTGCCCCTTTACCCAGGGGCTGCCCCCTGACAATACCCCCCACCAGTCTCTATTGGTCTCCTCACTCTGGGAAACCCCCAAACCTCTAATCCCCACCTTGCCTCAGTCTGGGCTGCTGCCAGTCATCACCAAGCCCCCGCTCCCTGGGGCAGACTGCAGTGTAAAAGCCACTCATCACAGGCAAGGGGGTTTGGACCTGCTGCCTTCCTCTGCCTACCTATGGGCTGCCCCTCTGCAACCCCAGTACCTAATTGGCCTTTCACTAGGCCACAGCCTGGGGAGTTTCCAGGTTGGAGCTCCCCAGCTCCCTTGGCCTTCCCCCAGCCTTGCTCCACTCCAGGTACCTTCTCTCAGCTCCCTGCAGCCAGGTCCCTCCCTCTCAAAGCTAGAGAGAGTCTGTCTCTGACTTCTGGCCCCAGCCCTCTAATAAGGGCCAGGTGGGCCCTCATTAAGCCAGCCTCGGCCTGATTGGGGCGTGGCCCCCCGCTGAGGCTGCTTTCCCCAATCAGCCCTGCTTTTTTGTTCCCTGCCACAGCCCCCTCCCCGGGCTGTTTTAAGTCTTTTAAGGCAAGAGAGGGTGACCACCCCGCTACAGGACCTAACAACTAGATTCCCTCAGTCCAATTCATCTCTGCTGTAACTCCACTGAAGTGGGTTTAATTTTGCCCTCAGTTATAGGCTGTAAGGATGAGAGGAAGGATGATCCAATGGTTATGGCACTAGCTTGAGACTTAGGGTTCCCAGAAAAGATATGGACAAATTGGAGAGAGTTCAGAGGAAGGGACCAAAAATGATTAAAGGTTTAGAAAACCTGACCTCAAAGGTCAGGTTAAAAAGAAACAGGCCTGGTTAGTCTTCAAAAAAGAAGACTGAAGGGGACCAGTTAAGGGCTGTTGTAAAGAGGACTGTGACCAGTCATTCTCCATGTCCACTGAAGTTGAAAAGAAGTGATGGGCATAACCACAGCAAGGGGAATTTAGGTTAGATGTTAGGAAAATCTTTCTAAGGACATGGCTACCCTTGCAAATGTAGAGTGCTTTGAGTTAAACCAGCCTTCATAGAGCGCAGTAGGGAAAGCGCTGCTGTCTGTCCACACTGACAGCTGCAAGCGCACTGGCATGGCCACATTTGCGGCACTTGCAGCGGCCACAGAGAGCATTGTATTGTGGTAGCTATCCCAGCATGCAAGTCACTACAATGTGCTTTTCAAATGGGGTGAGGTGGAGTGTGACAGGGAGTGTGTTGTGTGTATCTGGGAGGAGAGGGAGTGGGTTGGGGGGACTGAGAGCATGTCAGCATGATGTCTTGTAAGTTCAGAGAGCAGCAGATCCCCTCTCTCACACACAGCATTCCACAGTAATGGTTTGCTTTGATATCCGCATTCCTCCAGCGATTCCAAAACAATGACAAGAGTGGCCACTTGATTTAAGGGGATTATGGGACATCCAGAGGCCAATCAGAGCACAGTAAGGCAACACCTGGTTCACACTGACACCCGGGCGTTTCACCCAAGGCGCACCAAGTGTTATGCTTCTTGCCGAAGTGGATTACCAGGAGTGCTCTAGCCACGGAGTCAGAGTGCTCTAAGTGCCTTGCCAGTGTAGACGGGTCATGAGTTAGGGCGCCAGGTAAGCTCTGGAATAGGCTTCCGAGGGAGGTTGTGGAATCCCCATCACAGGAGGTTTTTAAGAACAGGTTGGACAAACATGTCAGGGATGGTCTAGGTTTACTTAGCCCTACCTCAGCTGATCTTGTGAGGTCCCTTTCAGCCCTGCATTTCTATGATTCCCTGCTCTACCGTGGACTCTCTCTCTCTGTGACCTTGGCCAGGTATTGAAGGGCCTGAGGATGCAGATAGGTGCTTAGTGGGATTTTGGAAAGGGGAATCAGGCACCTAGGTGATTTTGAAAATCCCACAAAGTGCTAATCAGCATCTTTAGACCCCCTACATACCTTTAAAATATGGCCTTTATACTCTGTGCCTCAGTTGCCCATTTGAAATTTTTTAGGGGTCCGCAAATGAAAAAGGTTGAAAACCACTGTGCTAGGTGCATTGTCTCTTTAGGTTGTTTAGTTTTGCAAAAATATTTAACACTGAGCAGGTCTATCCACTCCTACAGTGTCTTCTAGAAATGTCAGCTTGTCACCAATAACATACATTTGTAAGTGCATTAGTCTGCTTTGTTTTTCAATGAGCTGTCATTCTGCAAGCAGCGCTAGCATTGAAGGAATTGATTGAAAGGTGAACAATTAAGCAAGATCATTCTCTCCCTGCTCTGAAAACTCATAAAAAGAGGGAGCTGAACAGAAAAAACCCCACCCAAAGAAAATTGAGAAGGAAGTTAAACTTTAGTAGACGACTTCAGCTGTAGGTCTGCAAGGCTTAGATTTTTTTTTTCTGGGTACCTTTCCTGTCACAGGATGTAAAGACTAATCTGTTCTGTTAGAAACATTTTATAGAGTGTATGTGCAAAGGTTTATTTTGCTTTTTAAAAACCCGCCACACTTTCTAAGAATCAGTGCTTCTCCAATAAAAAAGCTTTGAAAAATTCTAAATGATTTAATAAATTGTAAATAATTTATTAATGGTCTATAAGGGAGGGGCTCAAAGCAACAACCAAAATGTCTATCGAACCTACATATATGCTCCTGCCCCCTCACCAATAGAATATCTAAGCTCCTCATCATTTTTAATGTACTTATCCACACAACACTCCTGTTGGGCAGGGAAGTAAAACTATTCCCATTTTATAAACTGAGATATATGTGACTTGTCTCCCACCCCCCATGCAGTCCAGGGCAGAACAAGGAATAGAACCCAGATCTAAAGTCCCAGGCCAGTGTCCTGACCATCCTGCCTGTCATGTCAGTTCTGAATAGGGATTAAACCAGGGACCTGTAGGGCTTTAAGCACAATAAGCCTTCAGAGTTGGACTCAAAGGACTCAGCCCTGTACCTGGAAACTTTAACTGACTCATACTCTCTGCATCAGGTGCAGAGGAGGAAGCATAACATACACGGAATGGTATGTTACACAAACAAGCCCAAGTTACAGAATCATCAAATCATAGATTATTAGGGTTGGAAGGGACCTCAGGAGATCATCTAGTCCAACCTCCTGCTCAAAGGATGAACAGAAGAGAATGGACAGGAATTCCAGTCAAACTGTTAAAAGCATTTAACAGGTATTTCACATCAATGACTAATTAACAGTCTGGAGAAAAGAGGTCTTGGTTAAAGACTCAACAGCTACACTTAAGGTGTTAGACCTGCCTAATGCCCATTTCCTGAGACAGCCAGTAGATCCTTCAGTAAAATCAGAGAAAGACAGCCTTAACATTCCCGCTAAATCTAATTTAAATATAAGGAGGGGGGGAAATAAGTAGAGAACTTTTTTCAGGTCTTCCTCAGACATCATAAAGCAGCAAAAGAGGGTGCAAATCTAACTGTATCCTTTCAGATCACCTGAAAGAGAAGTAACTGGGTACGGCATACAAGCTTCCTGCCCACAGTTGTATGGTGTGCCTAATAGTCAGGAGCTTTGCACAGGTGCGTGTTTGTTTCCAGGTTTATATTTTAAAAGGGGTGCAGCCTTGGTTTCTAGCCCTTGACATTTAATGATGCAACACGCGCCATGGTATTACACTAATTAGCCCTTTTCAGTACAACAGTGGCTTCATAACACAACCTGCTTTCTTTCTGCACAGCACTCTAGTCTGTTTCCTTCACTTTAACTTGCATGTCGTTTCTGCAGTAAGACAGCTGGATTTTACAGCTTTAGGCATTACTGGGAGCCTAGAAGGCCAGACTTCCCTTTCCTGTTTTGTAACCTGGTGCTGAGCACATTTCCCCAAACTGGTATCTGGGTTATAAGACTGAACTAAACCGTCCTTAATTGTGGCTGAGCTGCATTCAGGGTAGCTATGGAGGAAGAAAGGTGGTCATAAGCCACCTTCATTCCTCTGCTTCCCCAGTCCTGAGGTCCTTTGTGCAATTTAGAGCAGACTCGGAGATGCTCTAATTTGCACTGTCTGCAGTGGCCCCCTGAAAAGATTTATGTCAATCCAGGGATTGCTGGAGTGCAGGTTGTTCTGTCCACACCCGTTATGCTGGGGGAGAGGAGAGGGTGGACAGCTCTGTGTGTTATATCCTTGAGGGCAACAGTTTTAGGAAGAAATCACTGGAGACACAGAAAGCTGTAAACCTTGGAGCAGCCATTTATAACCACACACAGAACTAACCAACAGCCAGCCAAAACTATCCCCTAATAATCTAACTCAGTTGCCATAGCAACTCAAGATTCTATTACCACGACAACCAAATACACAACACTATGCAAATCAGGGATTCCACCACACTAGGGGGATCATTGACTGGTTAGCTAAGCCAGCTTTTTGTCTTCTGTGCTGCCAGAGCAGCTCTCAAAGGGGGCTGTAGTGGGGGGAGGGGATGGAAGCATCTGTCCCAAAGTGTCTGTGGGTCCAGTGCTGTAACTGAAGTTGCATTAAAATCCACTTTGCTACAGTGACAAAGCTACTGGCATGAGTAAGGGTCGGAAGATTGTGCCCTTTTATCTTGTTGACTGAGAGAAACAGGCCTAGAAGTCAAATTCCATTTAGCACAATTGCGTTTCATCTTGACCCGCATCGTTGGGATGGATGCCAATCTCAATCCGATCAGTGTAAATCAGGAGTAACAGCAGTGAGGTCAGTGGTGAACATTAACTAGCTGCGGATCGCTGGAGTGCAGCGAATTCTGGCCATGCCCCCTTCTGCCGCAACATGCCCCCATGCAGGAGGGCTGAGAGAGAATAACTATGCCAGCGGGGGATTGCCCCTATACAAGGGAAAAGCCTCAGCTGCAGTTAAGGGCATTGTTACAGCTCCTTTGTAGCACTGGAGCAGTGCAAAGGCGCTGTATTGGGGCCAAGATCAGGCCCTTAGCTTCTTCAGGATAACTTCTGTTCAGTTACACAGGCAGTCCCATTGAAGTCAATGGGCAATGAAACCGCATAACGGAGCAGAATTTGACCATCTGTGTCTTAGATGACCTACCTGTAGAATTCTAATGCGAGTGGAGAGCTAATATTCCTAAAGGGCTTTGAGAATCCCGGAGAAAAGGTGCTTTGTATGAAAGATTATAGGTATTAAACTCCTGGTTTTGTCAGTATTTGAACACGGGGAGCAGTAAACCAAGTAAGAAGGTGCTGTTTTTACACAGGGTCGTCGTCCTCCCCCCGCAACCGCTCTCCCCCTGGCTAACTATAGCTGCACTATAAAGTCTAAAGCACCCCTTGCAGCAGCGTTCAAGATGAAACCCATACTCTCAAGATGAAAGACTTCAGCTGCTAACACAAAGGTTCCTGCTTGAAAACCTGCCTCCCCTGAAGAACTAAATAAAACCCAGAGGAAGTGGAGCATGATAGCACTGAGCTTTAGGGCAGACTGCCTCAGCATTACTGTGGCTGGTGGTGTTATCCTTCTCACCAGTGACGAAAATCAAATGGGGAAGAGAAACAGAACAAAGGGTAAAATTAGAGCTGAGGTGTAACCAATGAGATCCTAAGACAGGAAAGCAAAGAGCATGTGTCATACGTATTTGACCTGATTGGCAAGTGTTGATATGGTCCACACCATCCATTAAATTATCCGTTGTACCAATGTACCATGTCTGGTGTATTATCTCTAGGTCCAATAACAATATGATTTATATCGTGGCAGTGCATACAAGCTCCCGTTAGGGGCCCGGATTCATTGCTCTAGGCGCTGCACAAATAGAGCAAAAGATGTTCCCTGCCCACAAGATCTAAGTATAGGACAAGAGACAACAGATGGATTCAGACAGATATCTTGTCAATCATCCCATGATAGCCTAGGCCTAACCATTGCCAAGGGTTTTTTGAAGGCATCACAGTAGAGGAGAATTTTTATGCCGAGCATTAATATGAATTGGCATTTCAAAGATGGGGACCCAGTTCATCAAAAAGTTCTTCAGCAAGGGGACTGGATTCCCAAGGGAACAGTATGGAGCCTTTCACCTCTTGGTCACAAAGTTGAATCTCACAACTCTGCAGTGGCCTATTATATACAAATGAATGGTTTCATGAAGGCAGCCATGATTGCTGACAAGGGGCTAGTTATCTAAACAGAAAGGCTAAGGGTTTGAAAAGGTGTAAAGGCTGAACTAGAGGTGCAAGGACAAGATCAGCTGGTAAAAACACATTTGCAGAGTAGTGTGGGGAAGCTTGCATTGCTGCTGTCCATGCTTCTCTGTTCCGTGGATAAAGAGTGGATGTCATTTTCAATGGCTATTGATGTAGTGTTCTCAGGAGTGCTACAGTCACTGAAATTACAAGCTAAAATTCTTTGGTAACTTCAGGAAACTTCTTTGGTAACTTCAGGAAATCCCTTGTAGGGATGGGCCTGGAACTCACCCCCAGCTTTGAACATACCCAACTCTGAATCTGGATCTGGGCCCATCAATGATTTTTTTTAGTGACAAAAAGTTGAATGAGCTGAGCTCATTTATAAAAATTAATTCATATAACGTCCTTCTCTCCTGCATGAGAACAGCCCATAGGTATGTATAAGGGACTGGAGACAAATCTTTAGCTGGCATAAATAAATGCAGTTCCAATGATTTCAATGACATTACACCGATTTACACCAGCTGAGTATGTGACCTGGAAAGCCCAATGAGAGGGGAAGCTACCTAACAAAGTGAGTGCATTTCTGAAAACCCTAATGCAATGCCAACAGAAGCTGATGGCAAGACTCCCATTGAATGAATGTGTGCTGGCTCAAACCCATATTCCATGACACAGAATAAAGAAGCGTCTAGCCAGGCAACATCTGAAACACTTGCCAACTCCACCTGCCTTTGCTAGATTCATGGGCCAAGTTCAGCCCTCGGTTATGCTGTATCCTCAGCAACTCTCTCCTTGTTTCCAACATATGGAACTTAGCACATGCTTCTCCATCACCCCTCAGAAATGGGAAACCCCAAAGCCCTGGCAGACATCTACTTAATCCCAATACATTCAAATGGCCAGACAACCGCACAGCTTATCTGCCACGTGCTAGCCGAGTGATGATGCAGATCACGGCCTCCTATGTATTATATGTTAAAGGAATTCAGGGCATGAGGACCTCCTGTCCCCTTTCTTATCCTGGTTAGGGCACAGGAGGTGCCTCTTAGCCTTTCGGTCCCATGTTAATAGGTTTGTGAGGGTTCTCTTTTAACACCATAGAAACAGAGCTATTCAAACTAGATTGTGTACATCACACACACCCAGCTGTGGTGGGTGTATGAAGCCATATTGCCCCCTGATACAGGCACACTGTGCCGTGGCGGGTGCGTGGAACCATGCTGGCCCTGGGAGAGCACTGAAGTGGAGTGTGCTCACTGGGGCCCCATCTCTCCCAGAACTGCTCCGAGCACACACTGCATCATCCATTACTATGGCTCCACAGGCTATAACCCTGCCCCCTTTTGGGGAATTTGATCACTGGTAGGGGGATGGAAGGAAGAGACCAGCCCTGCTCGCAGAGTGCTCTTTTGTGGCCAGTACAATGGCCATTCACATGGGAGGGAAGCTCCTTTCACACCTCTCCCACCCTCACTCAAGGGCCACTCACAATCTGGACCTTGGGAAAGACATAGTGGCCCTGATTGTCCTCTCATATTGGGTTTTACACCAGCCTAAAACCATTAACTTCAATGGCATTGTTCCTGTTTCACACAAGCATCCCTGAGAGCAGAAACTTCCATGTCACACACTTTACAGAGCTCCCCTGCACTCCCTGCTATCATTTTCATCTTGTACTTAATACACAAAACTGTGCAGGAAGAGGCCCTCTAAAGATGCCCAGCTAATAAGCCAATTCACTGGCATGGCCCAGCTGTTTTGTGCCACTTGTGTGGCACAAAACACCTATAATCCTGGCAACAAAGCACCTATAATCCTGATTACACTGGGTTTATGGCTGCTTTACATCCCCAGACCTGCACAAAGCAGCTGGAGTACAACACTGAATCTGGATCAACGTACATGACTGTATTTTGTTAGCTGTGCTCTGCCTTCCACCCTGGCCAATCTATTCCACTAACTGTGAGAGGGTCATTTTACTAATTGCATGAGTCTACTGCCACTCTGGACGTACTCAACAAACCTACTTAGTCAAACAATTAATAGTAGCTATAGATCTGGAGAACAGTTATAAGTCACTATAATGGATTATTAGCTATGTGACTTTCCTCATTTAACTTGCAGTTCAATCTAGAGAATACTAGCTCACCCTACACTGTCTAGTCTGCATTGCGTTATTCAACATGTGCACAGCTAGCGGCAGTTTTCCTTTTTTCTTTCACACCACTGCACACAGACCTGTGTGTAGCTTGCTCCCAAATTCACCTTGTTCTGACAGCTGCATCAGAATAGAGAATGAATGACTCAGAAAGGATAAAGGTTACCTTAAAAAAAATAGGAGCAAATTCATTCAGAGAAGTGTGGTTGATATAATGGGTGAGAGGAAGTACTGTACAGTTTCTCTTAAAGCCACACTGGCCAGCTCAAAGGAAACCCTCTTATCATGGAATTTCACAATGCTTCCTAAAGTCTGAAAGCGTGCCAAGCCATGACCATGCACTTAAGGAACTGCAAAGGAAAAAAAAACCCTCAGTCAAGAGCATGTTTCCGTTTTCCTTTCCAGCTAATCCTCCTCATTTCTTTCTCCCCCTCCCCTTCATAAATAGCTTTGTAGAGAAATTGGCCTTTATCTCAATTTGAAATGTGATTCTTTTATCGTCTATTGTATTTCTTTGGGTTTTTACACAGCAGGACAAAAAGTGTCTTAAGATAGCTTGTGAACCACTCAAGCTTTGTGCTGGCTCTCCACAGAGTGGCATTTCACTCAATGTGTATGTAACATGCAATTGCACTAGATTACAGACTAAGGTCACTATGGCGTTTAAATACATTTAGCGAGTGACTGATCTTCCAAAGGCAAACAAGAGGGATTTCCTAGGACTTATGTGTGGGTTGTACTCATGAAAACAACCTTTCTGACCTGGCTCCCCCAATCACTACTCTCTCCTCATTCAACCCCTGCTGAATATCCTCTTCTGTCACAAAGCTGTCAGGAAATAAGTCAGCATCAATCTCTAGTCACATCTGGTGTTCTGAGAAATAGCTGGCCATTTTTGTCAAAATGTTAAAAAAACAAATCAGAACACCTGAAGGAGACACCTGACAGAGAACATTTCAGCCCAGGCAGATGAACTGAAAACAAGATCTTACAGCAGAAAGTGCTAAGTGACCTCACCTACCTGAACCATCTATAATAGAACTCCCTTTCTCCCACCTCTTGTCTATTTAACTCTCCAGGGGAGGGATTGTTCCTTACTATGTGTGTGTACATTGCCTGGCACAATGGGGCTCTGGTCTTGATTTGGCCCTCCAGGCTCTGCTGAGGTACAAAGATTCAAATAACGGTGAACGTTGGATGTGTTCTGTGAAAGTTTATTTTGATTTCGGTTTGGTTTTCTCTCCCTTGTAGTACCTAATAATATTTTAATTCCTCTCTTCAGAACACACCGATGGAGCTTCCAGGATAAGAGGTAGCCCAGCTTGTACCCCCTGCAAAATGGGGGTGATATGTACTTATCTACCTCACAGCAGGCTGTGATGTTTTGTGAAGTAGATGCGAAGGGTTATAGAGATATTGGTATTATTACTAGAATGAAGCACAGTAGAGTGGGCTGATCACAGGACTCACAATCCCAGACCTCCTGCATTTCAGTTACAGTCTGATAAACTCCCCCTGGGATCGTGGGTAAGTCACTTGTGGCTTATTCTATTCATTCTGAAGTCAATATCATATTCTAATCTCTCTGCCTTAATTCCTCCACCTAGAAAATGAAGCTAATCAGATTTCTCTGAGGCGTTAATGTTTCTAAAGTGCTTGGAAGATGCACAGACCTAGCTGTATGTTTACTGTTATCCCTGTTAGACCATTTCTCCAGCTTAGGAGCGCACTCTATGCAAGTGAAGCAGACATCTCTACTGCTGTACGGACCCTGCTTTCAGCCTTTTCCATGAGTCATTTTAAAGCTAACTTATTGGACAGTCCTCTCCTGAGTTATTTTTAGTTTTTAGCAACTCTTCTAGTTCCTCGCTGCAAACTTAGCAAATTTCCACAGACTCCTCAGAACAGAGGCAGCAAACAAAGTGGAAAAAAAGGAACAAAATCAGAGCTCACAACACAGATTCTACTCAGCAACACAGAACCGAATGAGGGGTTCCCTACATGAAGGGTAGCAAACAGGTGTCAGGGATCGCAAACATCTTTCCCTTAGCATATTGCTACATGAGAAAAGGATTGGGGGCAGGGAGGGAGACGTCAACAGAATGGGAGATAAGACATCCTGATACCTGGTGCACTGAGCTCCCATGGAAATTAATGGGAGTTTTGGCTATAGATCAGGGATCAGCAACCTTTGGCACACGGCCCATCAGGGAAATCTGCTGGCGGGCTGGGTTTGTTTACCTGCAGCGTCCTCAGGTTCGGCCAGTCGCAGCTCCCACTGGCCGTGGTTCACCGTTCCAGCCAATGGGGCTGTGGGAAGCGGCAGCCAGCACATCCCTCAGCCCACACCGCTTCCCACATCCCCCATTGGCCTGGAACGGCAAACGCGGCCAGTGGGAGCCGTGATCGGCCGAACCTGTGGACGCTGCAGGTAAACAAATTGTCCCGGCCCACTAGCGGATTTCCCTGACGGGCCGTGTGCCAAAGGTTGCCGATTCCTGGTAGATCAATAGCAGGATATAGCCCAGAAAAAGATTCGTCAAGGGATAGTCAGATATCTGACTTGCAATGCACATTTCAAAATGTGGGCCTCAGCCAGCTCAATTGTTATTTTGAAAAGGTTGCACTATCATCAGCAGCATATAGAGAGACAGTAAGTCTGGTCTAGCCACAAACTTTATTGCAGGAGCTTCTGCCCCCTGCTTTTTCTAGCCATTAATACACTCTTGATACTCATCACAGAGTCTCCTGCAATTAAAACACACTTTCCTTCCCGGTTTCATTGTCCAAAGACAAACTCCAGTTATGAACATGAAATCACACATGTGAGCTACTGGTTGCTAAACCTGGCACCTTCATGAGAGGATGGATGGGCTTGTGATTGATTCAGACTCAGCTGCTACCAATTTTGGTTCCAGACTCTGACACAGCCTCCCTGTGTGTCCTTGGCCAAGTCATTTGGCTGCTATGTGACTCAGTTTCCCCATTTATAAAATCTGGTGCCTACCTTGTCTATTTCAGTTGTAAGCTCTTTGGGGTGAGGTCTGTCTCATTATTTATTTGTGCAGTGACTGGCACAGCAGGGGCCCCATTCCAGCTGACAACCTTTTAGTGTAACTGTAACAAATAAATAATAAGCAGGCAGAGATTGGGGTTGCCAGCCCTCCAGGATTGTCCTGGAGTCTCCAGGAATTAAAGATGAATCTTTAATTAAAGCTTATGTCATGGGATGAAACCTCCAGGAATATGACCAACTCTAGCAGAGATGCAATTGTGTACAAAGCTGAGAAAGAGCAGGCATGAGCGCACATGAATTCTGTCGCCATACTGAGGGAGGGGAATACCAGCAAGATATTGAAAGACGACAAGGACGGCACACATCCTCTATAGTGGTTGCACCTGTGCTGCAAGCTCTGCTCCGTGTATCCCATGTGAACCCGGTTCCTTCAGCTCAAGTAGTGCACTTATGAGAGTGTACGCAAGGAATCACATTGAGAAGTGCTTACTATAGAAACTGACAAACACGTCATACATATGTAACCCCTTTTTCTATTTCTTCTTTCATGGGGCTCAGCCAAAAACCTTATCGTTGTAAGTACAGCTGCTGTTTCTCCTTTTCCCAGACCAGGTGGCAGTACAGACGGCGTGAGTGACTGCAAACAGGTCATTGCTATTGCAGCACTCTAGACGGAGTGCAGGAAGTTGTTAACCATGCTTAGTAGCTGGTGTGGAAGAGTTCATTAAGGGCCAACATTCCTTAATTCCCACACAGACACCCCGCCCCTTAGTTAGAAACTGGCCAATCAGTAGTGAGTTCTGTCAGGGGCACAAAGCTGGTCGCCACTTGGAGTGCCAGTCAGATCCAACCCAGTCCTGTAGGGAGAATATAGCACTGCCCGAGGCAACCCAGATTGAATCTGTGGGTTGGATCATTGTGCAGTTGCCTATAGTTCTACACAAGTCAGTGGAATTGAGACAGGGACAATATTGTCAAGAAGGAATTGCAGAGTGGAGGCCAAATGTCTTCATGACGTGCATTTGCACCATTGAAAAAAAGACACAGTGTGAGCCTAACAGCTACAGTAACTGTCAGAATTTTTTTCCTATTTGAAGTTGTGTAGGTGCTCAATAGTGTGGATGCTGAAAGAATTGGTTATGTAATACAGCTCAATGTTTTATTTAACAGTCAATATAATATGCAGGGTAAGCCTACATGAAAGCAGATCCCCCCTTGTCAGAAGTCCCTGCCCCGTCTTTATTTTGTAAGCTATATATAAGGGTTTAGACCCCATGTTATATTCTTCATTTTTAAGGCAATGCACAAATCTCTCATTAGTGATGTCGGTCTAGCTAAGGTGCATTGTAACTACTGTAAATTGAAAACTATTAAGTGTGTGTGTGAGAGAGAAAAACTGTCTTCTAGTAAAGACTGGTACTGGATTCTTAAGAGAAAGAAAATGAATCCTATTATAACTTCCACATTTAGTATTTCCATTGGAAGCCCAGCTGCAATCTCTTGCCAGGATATGAATTCATGGTCTGTGCAAATACTTTAAGTCAGATAGAGAAGTTTTATAGCACAGAACTGGTAAGTAAATTGACTTACCTCCCCACTACATAGTTTACACATAAGATTACAAATAACATAAAATAAAATCCAAGTCCAAACCGCACACCCAGCTTTTCACACAGCACCTGAGGCTATAGCCTATAGCGGGGTGACTCTATGTATTTTGCTGCCCAAAGCACGGCAGTCAGGTGGCTTTCGGCGGCATGCCTGCGGGAGGTCCACCGGTTCCGTGCCTTCGGCGTGCCAGCCGCCGAATTGCCACCAAAGCCACGGGACTGGCGGACCTCCCACAGGCATGCCGCCAAAGGCAGCCTGACTGCTGCCATCACGGTGACTGGTAGGCCGCCCCCCGCGGCTTGCCGCCCCAGGCACGTGCTTGGTGCGCTGGTGCCTGGAGCCGCCCTGGCCTATAGTTTGTGATATACGTGTGTAAGCCAGGGAGTCCACTCACCAGCCTGTGCATCAAAGAACTCCCAGCAACCACAGAAGTTCAGTCCCTTTTCTTCAGGATCTAAGTTTTATTTGTCCTAAACAAAACAGCTCAGTATAAGTGCCCTGTCTAAACCTCAGCCTTTCCCCTGAACCAAGGAACGCTCTGCTCCCTTCTTATCCCTAGTCTGCTCCCTGACCTCAGGCTGCCCTTTATATGTCACCGGTTTCTCCCATGTGACCTCAGGACTTATTCCCTTCACCTGGGATGCTGAGATTAGCCTGGCAAAGGAAGCAGCTGAATCTCAATCCCCTTAAAAAGCCAGCTCACCCTGACAAATTGTTAGGTGCCTCGATTTTGGGATGCCCAACTGCAGACGTTATGGAAGTGCTCGGCCCTCTCTAAAAATCAGGTCCCTTTAAGCTGTTTCAAGTTGAGCAGCCAAAAACCACCAAAAAGAGAACAGGAGTACTTGTGGCACATTAGAGACTAACAAATTTATTTCAGCATGAGCTTTCGTGTTAAGCGTTAGATTATCCTCAGATATGAGATACCAACAGCTGAGATAAAATTGTCATGTATCAGCTAGATGAGGGTTTATTTATATGATCCAAGACATGTTCCCTCAATTAGATTGTACTTTGGAAGTTCATTATCTGTCTTATAAATTAATCAGTCATAGAAACACCTGCAGCAATCTTGCTTCCACCAAATGTACTGTGAGTTTCCTGTTGACTTCAGCTGGAGAGAGTACCTGGATCCAAAATGTCTGTTGGAACAATAAACCATTTTTTGCCTGTTTGGGGGCATTGCTATTCAATGAGAACACAGAAGGCACCTGGGACCAAAGCCACAAAGTGAAGAAGGTGCCCAAGTCCCAGACATAGTCACCTAAGTCTAGGGTTTAGGTGTCTAGGTCCGTCCCAGTTTTAGGCTCCACTGCGATCCACAAAATTCCCACCGAATCCCGTAGGCACCTAAACGCACTTGGTGCCTAAGTTTTCAGGATAAAAGTTCCCTTAGCACCTACGTTTCTGCTTCTTAGCATGTATGTTGCTGCCTCCCTCTGGCATCTGGATGCCTATCTCCTGGCTTAAGCCCCAGAGTGAGTCACAAACTGGCTGAAGACAGGCATTTGTCCACCTAATTCATGTGCAGGGCCTGATCCCGTAGGCATGCTCAGAGGCCACCTACCAGCTCAGGCCTCATTTGAAAGAAGGAGGAGGGGCTGCTGCCTGTTGTGTATCTTTTAATCCAGTAGTTAAGAGCACTTGCCTGGGATGCTGGAGACCCAGATTCAGTTCCCTTCCCAGGCACTGGAAGAGTCTTTCACCTCTCAGGCAAGTGCTCTAGCCCCTCGGCTATGGGATAGTCTTAGGTGGGACTCCTTCAGTCTCTCTAGCTGAAGCTGCTCCACTACGTACAAAAATTAAAGAGCGATTGGGTGACTGGACCGTGGCTACCTTAGTCACCAGATTAGAGTCATTCTCACACACTCTCTGGCCCAGTGACATTTTAATTATTTAATACACAATGGAACAGCTTCAATGGGAGAGACCGAGTGAGCCCCTACATCACAATATCCCCTAACTCGAGGTTAGAGCACGCACCTAAGAGGTGGTGGAGAGCACTGTTCAGACCTTTTCTTCCCCTCTGCCAGCGGGGAGAATTGAATCCAGGTAAGTGCTCTAACCACTGGGCTAAAAGTTATCAGGTGGGCACCATCTGCTCCAGCCAGGTCATGCAGAGTAAGGCAGGGGCCCAACTCCTTCTCACAAGAAGCTTCTTAGGCATCTAAGCTGCTTAGCTCCGGGATGGGTTCCTGATTGTACATTGCAGGCAGAGACAGGCATCTCCTTGCAGACCAGACTCAGGCTCCTACACAGACAGAGCTTAAGACCCATCCCTCACCTCAGCATCTCCCACTGGCTAGTTTAGGTGGTTCTCATACTAGCAAACTGGCTTTTGTGGATCCCATTCTAAGGCATCTGTCTCTCCTCGTACCTAGGCACCTAACTCAAGCTTCGTGGATCTCAGGATTGTTCCAGGGATTTTCTAGGCACCTAAAAGGCAGGCATTTTAATGCTGAATGCTGCAATGCCTAAATCCTTTTATGGATCCGAGATCCAGTGTCTTAATTAGTGTTCAATAGAGTCAAAGATAATTAATGTTTTAGTTACCGGATTAACATGTTATGCAAACCACATGCAGTACCTAGCAATATAATTAATATTGTGCATTTTGGACTTGATCCTGAGATGTGCTGGGCACCGGCAAGTCTTTACTACTATAAAATAGTGAGACTCTCCTCTTGGTGAATTCATATTATTGTTTAATGCAGATTTCAATCTGAGAAACACTGGTTCTTTCATGATCCTTTTTTTAAGGCTAAGAATCCAGAAACCAATCTTCTCCTCTGTCATTAACAGCTGATGCATAAACCTATGATCCAGAAATATATAGTTAGACTTTCTAGATTGTAATGAGGAATGAATGAGAACCTAACCCAGCCAAGCTCTTGTGTAGGCACATAATCCCATTAAAATCACTAGGACTATTCATGTGTTTAATACTATGCATAGGCTTAGGTGTGTTAAGGGAATGGGTATGTATGTACTGTGTTTAAGTTATGAACAGTCCCACTAAAGTCAGGGACACTGTGTCTGTGGTTTACTCTAGGTATGTGCTTAAATACTTTGTTTAATGAGCTAGTATAGCTAATATATTGAGGGAAATATTTTAATGTGCTCCTCTTTTCCATTGAACTCATTCTCACCTTCAGTTCACCTTGTGTAGCACCTGTGCAAAGTGAGCATCAGATGCTACCATTCTGATTTTGGTAGAGGTTTCTACTCACTTTTCCAAGCCCCATATGTAGTTCGAGTTATATGTTTGTATATTACCAACAACTGGGTACTATTACTATGACTGCACATGATCTTTAGCCATAAAACAATAAAATACTATAACCATTAGCGGATGTAGGTACACTAGCTGCACTCTGAGGATTGATGCTCGACCAATTAAAGTGAAAAGCAGATGTTTTTCTCTGTCCAAATTTGTGATCATTCAAAAGGTGAACAGAGGTAAAACTGCTCCTACCAGCTGGCATGCCACCGCCATGAGATGTGGGAGAATTCCAAACAGCTAGGCACATAGCAGAGTATGTGAAAAAATGTGAAAGCCAGAATGCGTGCATGATGAAAGAAGATCAGAATTGCCTTTAGCCTCAATACAGAAAAGTAATAAGTGATTCAAACTACCCCCACCCCCAGCCCCACCCCAACACACACACAGGAAAGCTATTACAAAGTGGCTATTCTGAAATAGATGCAGTGATGGGACAAGAGTGTAGCTATGTGGAACTCCACACAATTAGTTTTCGTTTGTTTTGATCTTTTAAATTTAGAAAGGCCTTAATGGAAATGACACGTGCTGAAATTTTCTCACTGCCTCTGTCAGCTGGTATGATTGCACACAAATAAGGAGCGGAAAAGGATGAAGCATGAACAATTTTTTAGATCAACCACAGCTTGTCGTAGGTGTCATAACCTCAAAAGACCCGACTTTCTCATTAATTGTTTTTCCCCCTCTCAAAGTAAAAGCAAGTACTGAAACCAGAACTATGCTATTTTCAGGAGCAACATGAAGTCATTTGCATTGTTTTCACGTAGCATGCTGCTAATTATTTTCAGTACATTTTCATAGAAAACAGACCCATATAATGAAGAGAAAAATATTCCTTTCCTGTCAGAGACTAATTTGCCAACCCTTTACTTAAATGGTACCATAACGCTGCAATCACTTAAGGCCAAATGCTGATCTGGTGTAAATTGTGTTCAATTCAGATAACTAATTGGCAGCTGTAGTAAATTCTTGTATGTAATCATATTCAGGTACTGTATATAACTTCCATGCAGGTACATAACTGTAAACTGCAATATTTTATGCCATTTTTAGGGAGAATATTTTTTAAAGTTTGCAAAAGTAATAGAAAATCAAAGAATGTAAGGGTCCAAGTCTGCAAGGTGTTGAGAACCCAAGAATGAAAGGGAGTAGAGAATGCACAATACCTCACAGGATTGGGCTCATACTGAGTCACGTCTGTAACAGCCCAAGTATATTCAGGCAGTGACTTACTTTGTTATGTCACAGGCTCAGTAGAATTCTTGCCACCCAGTCTAACTCTTCATGGGATATTGTAAGTCAAACCCTGCTCCAGCTCCTCAGATGGGGTGGGGACACAGAGGCAGAAGCCAAGCAAAAGGTCCAGGAACCACTGTGGGGAAATCTGCTACCCAGCACTTCTTACAAATGCTCCCAAAAGGGCACCAGACCCCCACAACAGCACCTGCTGCGTGTATGTAATGGGAGTGAGGCTCTGGATAACTCAAACCCCAAGCCAGTTGAAGATGCCCTTTTGACACTCTTGAATGGACAGTTCTATATCTGAGGCATTATAACCCTCTGCAGAGGAACTTGCTTTTGTTCATGAGGGGAACTCTTTAAAGGGCCTCTTATGACTAGGATAGCGCAGATAGCAACTGTGAAAAAGCAGGACAGGGGGTTGGGGGGTAATAGGCGCCTATATAAGAAAAAGTCCCCAAAAAGGGGGACATCTGGTCACCCTACTTATGGCTGCTAGCTAGACAGTTCATTGGTGTTTGGGCGCTCGCCCTGAATTCCTGTTGCGGCTGCTGCTGCCAACGCCACTTTGGAGCCCCCTACTGGCCAGTGCATTGGAGTGTGACATGCATATTTCTCCTGGAAGATGGAAGCACTAGGCTGTTAAATTAACATCTGTGAATGGCACATAGGACTGGGGTGACGGAAGGCAGAACCACCACTATGTTTAACGTGCAAATGATTATAATTTAAATGCATTTGCTTTGCAGGGACCCTGTTGCTTCTGACTGTTTTCCTGACAATGATTTATGCAAAACCAAAAGCCCCCACGCTATCCATTGTAGTAGAGGCATGTAAACAGGAGCTATTCCCATGCAGCCCTGGCCAGCTTTACATACCTATTTTGCTCAAAGCTGCTTGATATCTAATTACTCATTAACAACAAAGCCAGGCTGTTTATTTTTTATTGTACATTAGCAATATCAATATTTATTCACAGTTAACAGAAAGCAAACATCCGGTCAGTCCTTGTAAGTACTGTGCACTGGATAGCTGGCTTTCAAGAGTTTTAGTCATAAAACAAACAGAGATACAGTTTATGAGATGAAAGGAAAAAATTCAAATGAGGCAGAGGAAGAGATAAGAGCAGGGATTGTCATAATAACTAATGGATTGCGTACAAGGTTTATTAAGAGCCTGCTCCTTTGCCAATGGAGTCAATGGTGAAATTCCTACTGAGCCAGGTTGAGCTTTCGTAACAGCTTGTGTTTTTGAAGTTAGAGGAAGGACACCACTGGAAACTGAAGTCCGTTGGTTTATACACACAGCTAGATACAGGAGCGCCGTCAGGGTGTGATCTTCCCACTGGTTCCTGACTAATGGTCTCAGCACTGTCCTGAAGGGGTTAAAGGGAGCAGAGGTAATCCAGTCTCTTTATCAGCTTATGAAGGGAACTCTACTCCCTAGAGACAGCCAAGTCGCACAAAATACATATGGCAATTCTGCCATGTACTTGCCCCATCCCCAAAGGAATGAGCTGAGCAAGCTCATTTGCTATGTATGTATGACATGTCTAGCATGGTAGGGGTCTGGCTTGGTTGAGACACCAGATCACCAATAAATAACAACACTAACTAGCATAAGTCCCAGATGCGTTGGAGATTGATCCTAGCTGAGGCTGGAGCAGCTGTGTAATGCAGAGCTGCTAAATTCAAAACAAGGGCTTGAGGAAGCCTCCTTAGCTCCATCCATCTCTGATATGTCTACAGCCCTGTCACTGTTGGGTTTGAGCACCTGGCAATCTTAAATGCATTTACCCCCACAGTGCTCCTGGGAGGCAAGGAAGTGCAATTATCCTCATTTTACAAGCTGGGAAACTGAAGCTTGAAAAGGCTAAGCAACTTGCCCAAGGCCACAAAAGAAGTCTGTGGCAGGGCAGGGAATTGACCTCAAGTCTTCCTAGCCCCAAGATAGTGACCGAACTATCCTTCCCTATCCCCAGTCCTTTTTTTTTTTAAATGTGCCCTTATGCATCCCTCCCTGGTCAGAGACGCACAAATACATACAGCGTTTCCCACTTACTGGAAGGATGAGGGGAACATCTAAATGGTGGTAAAGACCGTCAGGGAGTAGCTGGAAAAGCATCTCATGCTAGGCAATATACCCATGTTGGATAAGGGCTAGTTTTGCATTTGAGACTGGAGTTGAACAGTAGTGAGTTTTGTATTGCCCGTATGTATTGCCCGTGACCAATATTATTATTCATAATAATCAATTGGAAGAAATCGTGATAACTCACCCCTCTGGGCTTCCCAGAATGTTCTCTCTACTCTGTCTTCTGCAATCCATAAGCTCTAATGAAAGAGTGTCCTCTCCAGTTATTTCCTAGGTGAATATTGCTTTTCTAACTATCAAAAATGTTGATGGAGGATATATTGATGGTAGCTCTGGTACTATGGTGATAGATCATATTTTATCATTTATTTTCAGCTCTGAATTCCTTTGATTATAGGCAAGGATTTCTCCTATGACAGATGAGCTGTATTGCCACTCATATTAATATACTACAATTTAATGATTTTTTAAATTCATTTTTAATACAATTAACATTTACTTAGCAGGACAGTTGTAATACAGGGATATTTATCACAAAGGAAACAGCTAATGAAGTCTACTTCATATGTGAGTGGAGATTTATGCTTTAAGCCACACTGAAATGTTTATGTAAGATTTAAAGGAGAATGCTAGGGGTTTTAGTAATAATAAGAAGGGTGTTAACGGGCAATGGGGGGAGGGTAATTTCATTAGGGTTCAGATCAATGTTTGAATCAGTTCAACTATTGCTACAAAGACCTGAACAAACAGGGGACTAAAAGACAATATAGGATTGAGTATTAGAATGGGAACCAGAAATTCCTGAGTTCTAAAAGGTTGACTCTGCTAACGCCCTATCTTCCAAACCCATACTCCTGCATGTAGTCCTTACTCACACAAGCAATCCTGTTGCCTTCAATGCATCTGCTTGTAAATGAGTGAGGTTTGCAAGGTTGCAATTAATGGCACCAGAAATGCAATGCCTCAAACTCAGCAAATGTATTTAACCTTGCAAAGTATGTTCTTGTTTGACTGTATAGTGGCTGTTTTGGAAACATTTCACTTGATTGCAGTGGGTGCTTTCCCTAAGTGGCTCAAACTGGACCCAAAGGGCCACACCCTCAGCTAAAGTGCATTGGCAGAGCTCCGTTGCAGTCAATGGAGCTATGCAGATTTACATTGGCCCAAATTTTTTATAATCATTTTTTTCAGGTGACAAATACATTTGCACTTTGAAAGGGGGAGGGTATTTGAAATTGAATACTTTCCTCATTCCTATGCAGGTTGGGGTCTGAATTCATCGTTCTGTGTTTCCCTTCCCCTCCAGGTAGACATTTCTGCTGCAGGGAACGTAACAGGCTTGGGTCTTGACAAGCAGACAGAGGAGGAACTAGCTACAGGGCCAGCCTTACCATGAGGTGAACTGAGGTGACCACCTCAGGTGCCAGAATGAGGTGGGGGGTGCCACTAGGACCCAGAGTGTAGAAAATTGTGTCTGCTGCTGGTGCATATGTATTCTCTCTGCTCTAGATGCCCAGAGATGGAGGAGTGCTGTGCTGGAGGAAGGAGGGCACAAGAGACATAACAGGCAGGCAGGAGAAAAGGAGAGAGGGAATAACAAAGCAGCAGGAGCTACAGGGAGAGAGAGGAGGAGGTGCCTCTGATGTATCTCTCTAGCACCTCCAGGAGCCTGGACTGATTAACACCAGCTTCTCAGGGAGCTTCCTGTTTCCTGCTGCTTCCCTAAACCCACTTGAGGAGAACAGGCAGTCAACTGAAGTAGTAGGAGCCAGTTAGGCTAGATGACCTAGGACTGTCGACCCACTTGAGCAGTAGGCTGGAGGGACTTCTTTGTACTGCATGGGCCACAGCAAGTGAAAAACTCCATGTTCCCCAAAGACAATGAAAATAGAAGTTTCCATCCAACACATTACTGGTGTGAAATCCTCAATGGTGACAAAGTGGAGAGGCCATGGCTTATGTACTCAAAAACCCAGAATGCTGCATACTGTTTTTGTTGCAAACTTTTCCAGTCTAATGTTCCAGCCACATTGGGTTCTATAGGAACAAAGGACTGGAAAAATCTGGCTAGAAATCTGGCAGCAAATGACCAGAGAGCATTCCATAGGTGGAAAGAGCTTGAGATGAGACTAAGGTTAAAGGCCACCATAGATGATCAGGATCAAGAGAAGATTGCATCAGAGTCTCTTTACTGGCAAAATGTTCTGAAAAGGCTCATTGCCATTGTGAGAATGCTGGCTACCCAAAACCTAGCACTGTGTGGCACTTCAGATCAGCTGTATGTGCCAAACAACGGAAACATCCTTAAAATTGTGGAGCTGATGGCTGAGTTTGATGCTGTACTCCAGGAGCATCTAAGAAGAATCACCACCCAAGAAATGTACACACACCACTACCTTGGAAAAACAATTCAAAATGAGATCATACAAAAGTTACTGGCAACAAAAATCAAACAGAAGATTGTGGCAGATCTGAAGTCAGCAAGATATTACTCTGTTATTCTGGACTGCACACCTGACATCAGCCGTATGGAACAAATGACTTTAATGGTGCCTTTTGTAACAACAACAGAACCTAGTGAAAATGTCCCTGCAATGGTGACTGTCAGAGACCATTTTCTAGAATTTATTGACGATGATACTACGGGAGCTGGTATGACAAATGTGCTTCTTAAAAAGCTGGAAGATACGGGAATTGCGATAGCTGACATGAGAGGTCAAGGCTATGATAATGGTGCCAACATGACAGGAAAGAACAGAGAAATTAAGACACGGATCCGAGAGTTAAACCCTCAAGCTTTTTTTGTCCCATGCAGTTCTCATTCATTGAACTTGGTGGTCAGTGATGCAGCATCAGCTTCTAGTGAGGCTGCTGAATTTTTTAATGTAATTCAAAGCATCTATGTATTTTTCTCTGCATCAACTCATCGATGGCAAATTTTAAAGCAACATCTGGGAACATCCTCTCTGACACTGAAACCACTGAGTGCCACACGATGGGAAAGTCAAGTGGAGGCGATAAAGCCTATCAAACACCAAATTGGGAAGATAGATGATGCCATAGTTGCCATTATGGAGGATAATGCTATGACAGGAACTGTTCATGGGAGAACAGTGGCAGAGGGAAATGGAATCACCAGAAACATACATAACTTCAAATTTCTGTGTGGCTTAGTGTTGTGGCATGACATACTGTTTGAAATAAATGTTGTAAGCAAGAGACTCCAAGGTGTTGACCTTGATATATCTGGAGCAATGGAACAACTGGACAAAGCAAAGTCATACCTACAGTCTTACTGGTCAGATGAGGGATTTCAAAACATTCTGAAGAGTGCACAGAAGTTGGCAGAGGAACTTCACACTGAAGCTATTTTCCCACCCATTCAAGAATACAAGAGTCACCAACGAAGAAGACATTTTGATTACAAGGCACAGGATAATCCCATGAGACCCCAAACAACAATTCAAAGTTGAATTCTTTAACCAGGTGCTAGATTGTGCAATAGTCAGTTGAAGAACATTTCATGCAGCTCAAGGAACACAGCAGTATATTTGGAATGTTGTATGATATTCCAAAACTCCTCACTATACTTGAAGAAGAGCTACACCAGCAATGCAGGGCACTAGAGACAGTGTTGACACATGATGACATGCGTGATATTGATGCGAGTGATTTAGGTGATGAACTGAAACCCTTTCAAGATACACTTCAGCAGGGTCAACTCCAAAGGCTGTTCTGGAATATATGTGCACAAATAAGATGACCGCCCTTGTCCAAATGTTTTTGTTGCTCTGTGCATACTTCTATCACTTCCTATAACAGTTACCAGTGGAGAACGCAGCTTCTTCAAGCTGAAGTTAATAAAAACACATTTACGCTCCACAATGACACAGGAGAGGCTGGTCAGCCTTGCAACCATCTCAACAGAGTATGAGCTGGCCCAGACTGTGGACCTTCAGGAAGCAGTTCAAATCTTTGCAACCAAGAAGGCACAGAAAGCACCACTTTGATTATTCAAACAGATAAAAATGCCAGTGTTTACTATGCAGACAAGAAAAGTTACATTTGCTGTTCAGGTGTTTGAAAGTTAAGTGTTACTTAAAATTTTTGAACAAGGCATTTTAAGTTGTTCATTCTCCTTTATTGGGGTAAGTAGCAGAGCAGTACCATGAGAGGAGAAGAACAGGAAGAAGGCAGAATCGAGACCTTTCAAAGTTTTGGCCCAAGTGAGGGGATATGGGGGCGTCATTTGAGGTGCCAAAATGTTGTGGGCTGGCCCTGAACTAGCAAGTGCAGAATAGTGAGCTGAAATTCTCTTTTGGGTTCCCAGAAGACCTAGGCCTACCCCTTGCCCATTCTGCACCTCCACCAAGCTAATGGATTGAGCAATGGCAGAGAATGCAAGAGAGATGCATCTGACCCATTGATTTTCATGGGACCTCACTTACTCGAGTGCTGAACATAGCCCAAAATGTAAAAACGACCAATTATCTAGGCTTTTAAAAAAATATTATTGAGCAAATTAAAACCACAGGAAAGTTTACTCATCCTAAATGCATGCACATTTCATAGGAAAGGAAGGCTTATTACCACGGTGAAATAGTTTTCTTTGTTAGTTATTGCTAAAGAATGCACTGCAAATTCCAAAGGCAATTAAATCCCTTCCTCCTTCCCCCGAAGTTCCTGATAGGAAAGAATATCAGCTTGCAAGGGCCTGATCCTCCATGAATTAGACAAATACAACTACCACTAAAGTCACTTTGGTGCACAAGGAATGCAGGATCGGGCACTAAATGATTACTTTTTCTTCTTTTATTTTTTATCAGTTATTGCATGAATACTGACAGCATCAATATTTATTTCTCTGCTAACTATCAGGAATGTTCAGGCATATGAGTCACTAGTTCTTTTCCAGTTTGTGCTTGTTGTACCACTACCACCCTAGAATGGAACTAGAGATTTATATGCAATCTCAGTTCATGAAATCAATCATGAGGAACAGGCTGCAGAAAAACAACAAAGCAGGAGATAACATACATCTGTCAAAGCCAGTGCTCTGACTGCTGTCACTTCCCTGCTTTTAAATTTTCTCACCAGACTTGCAGAATAAACCAGAAAAAGAATGAATAAGTAACACTGAATTTGCTCGTGATTTGTTATATGTAGAAGCAGCAAAGAATCCTGTGGCACCTTATAGACTAACAGACGTTTTGCAGCATAAGCTTTAGTGGGTGAATACCCACTTCTTCGGATGCAAGACTTGCATCCGAAGAAGTGGGTATTCACCCACGAAAGCTCATGCTGCAAAACGTCTGTTAGTCTATAAGGTGCCACAGGATTCTTTGCTGCTTCTACAGAACCAGACTAACACGGCTACCCCTCTGATACTGTTATATGTAGCACTCGTTTTTGTTACTGTGGGTTACAGGGAGCATTTCTCCATCATGCCAGCTGGGATAGATGATTGCTGTCCATGCCATTTTATTCACAAGCAGCAACATGTTGTATTATGTTTAACAGGAGGTGTACTAGCTGACCAGTCAACATGTTGTTCTCCTCTAGGCTGTTAGTTTGAATCCAGGTCAGGTTGGTACTAGTCACAAGGTAGCTGCCATCTGATGGCTAGATGAGGGGATAACTTGGTGGGTATAGTCCAGTGGTCAAGTATCTACATAATAAAAACCCTCATTGCAATGGCACCCTTATTGGTAGTCTCAGCAGCTTAAAGAGGCCATGGGAAAAGTGCTGGGCCTCATTCACAAATGTTGATTATGTTAGGGATTGCCCATTAAGGGACCCTTCTGCTTCTGGGATGTTCCCTTTCAGACGTCATTTCTAAGGAAGGCCCAGTTCACCAAAATGTTCTTCAGCCAAGGGCCTGGGTGGTAGAGAGGAAGGACATGGAGCCTTTCACCTCTAGGTCACAAGGGGGAATATGACAAGTGGACAGCAGCCTATTATATAAAAGAAGTGGGTGACTTAATAACAACGGACAAACTAAGTAGAAAGTCCACCAACCAAAAAGGCATATACAGGCTGACCTAGAGGTCTGTGATGGGCTGGATACAGCCCCACACTAGGGGGATAAGGGTTCAAGAACAACTCTGGGTCCAGGAAGCCCCACCCCAGCTGGCCTGCTAGGCATGCTCCAGATGGAGGGGAGCTTAAAAGGGGGCTCTTCGGCACAGCATGGTCGGAAGGAGGCAGACCTGTATTCCCTGCTATGGAGGATGCATCTCCGAGAGGAGAATTGCTGCTGCACAAAGCCGGGACTTCCTAGCCTGCAGAGGCCTGTGGCTGGGGTGCACTTCAAGGAGGGACAGAGCAGGAGGAAGACACTCCGGGAAGGGGGTTAGCTGGATCACAGGTAGCAAAGGCTATCCTTGCAGTACTCAAGAGAGTCCCTGGGTTGGAACCTGGTGGCGTGGGAAGGCCTGGGTTCCCCTACTCCCACCCATTGGGCAGGGCTCATGCCACAGACTCTTATGAATAGGTGGGGGTGCAGCTGAGGACCATTATAACCATGGGGGGTAGCGGGGATTACCTGTCCACAATATCCTAGAACTATCCTGAGTCTCTTGCTTCTAGGGGTTGTCCCTGCAGGTTGGAAGAGGGGCGCATTGGTGGGTAAATTTCCATGGCTATATCTGTTCTGTAGGCAAAGAGACATCACCTTCCAAATTTGTCCAGGTGAATCCCTTGCTAGAGGGAAATTTTCTGCTTCTGCATTATCACTTTATCTTCTGCATCCTGTCCTACAAATCCTCTCCCCTCGGTGTAGTCTCGACTCCTCCAAGTATCACTCTAGCTGTACCTTTTATCAAATATTTCAGGCTCCTAACTGATGCATCTTCCTGCCACTCAGTATTGGCCTAAGGGGAGCACTTTCTCTAATGCTGCCTTCTGACAAGACAGGAACATACCTGACACACATCCAGCAGCAGCACAGCAGGGGTCATTCTACCTGGGCCCATAGGTACCTGGAAAGTTTGGCTGCAGTCAGCTGGTTAATATTTATTGTTTGATATTGATTTTGTTTTTCTTAAATAGTCAAATAAGGAGCCCCATTGTGGGCTGCTGTGACTCTGTGACCTTCCGGGAAATGGTAAGGTTAGCCCAGAAGGTCATCCAGTCATCTCACCTTTCAGCACTGGACACCTAATCAGAGAACAGGTAGGGGAAAGCAATAACAGACATTTATCCTGCAGGTTTCGCCGGTCTTGGAAATGAAATAGAATAGTCATTGATTTGTACCTGGCTTCATTAAATTAACTGTGTCTCTCCAAAAGCAAAGGTTAAGCAAGGAATGAAAACATTTTTAGAGCTACTTAGTGTGCCAAGAGTAGCTGCAAACAAAAGAAGGGGATGGTTCTGCCGGTGGGGCACGGCTCCACTCAGGACACATTCACAACTGCTCGTGTATCAGCACTGCACTTCCATCTCCTGAATGATGGAGCCCCCTTGGGACATCTGCATCAGGCACCCAAACTGGGTCATTCATGCACATTGTAATGAAGGGCATCACAGCGTTTGTGTTGCTCAGGAAGAACCTCACCGAGCAGCTCAGCAGCCACAGTGGAGCAGTGAGGGGAACTTTCTAGAGTGCCCTTAAATACAGGCCAAATTATGCTATCCCGGGGGAAATCCTGTGGGAGGACTGGGAGTTTCAATTCTCAGGGTTCCCGTCACTATCTGTCCCAGGAAGAAAGGCTGGGACAAGCTGATCCATAGATGGGGCAGGTAACAAGTTGTATAAATTCTACAGAGGAGGCTGGAGTACAGATTATAGCAGCATAACCAGAGGCACAGAGTAGCTCTAGGGATGCACTAACAGATGATCCAGAGAGGGGAAGATGAGCAGAGCGCTGGAGGGAAACGTCACCCTGTCCCCTCCCCAAAGGCAGTGATACCACAGGGGCACATGAAGCTCCAGAAGTAGCCTACAGCTCATTCTCAAAGAGAGCTGCTTAACTTAATGCTGACAATCTTATCCACTATTTACCAGTATAGCTTAGGGTACTTTGCTGGGGAATGGCAACCCACATGTCCCCATAGAGGCACACATAAGTGCCCAGCAGTGACCCCACTACGGAGAGGACACATCCTGTAGGGGCGTCACAGATTCAGGGAGGAAAGCAGAAATGAGGCCACTTAGTGACAACTTAAGAAAATTCTCCTCAGAGTTTTCAAAGCAAAGTTATGGGGTGTTCTTTGGGTGCCCTGCCTGAGAGTACATAAAACACAACCAAACATGTCAAGGGATGCTGCTGTTCGTAAAAGCAGTTAGCAGGAACCAGGGAGCATTTTAAAATGAAGTTTTGAGGTAACACTAGACACTATGAGCCTAGTTATGCAATCCTTCCACACATGCATCAACAGCACTCCTCACTTGGATAGGGACTCGGGCGAGGAATGGTGGCAATGGCCCTCAATAGCATACGTTCACATATCTCTGGGGAATTATTAGGAATTCTACACACTATGTAGCACAATGGTGCTCCCACTGCTAGGGCAGTGGTTCCCAAACTTGGGATGCTGCTTGTGCAGGAAAAGCCCTAGGAGGGCCTGGCCGGTGTGTTTACCTGCCGCGTCCACAGGTTCGGCCAATCGCTGCTCCCAGTGGCCGCAGTTCACTGCTCCAGGCCAATGGGAGCTGCTGGAACTCAGGCATAGAGAGGTTAACTGACTTGCCTATAGTCACAGAACAGATCACTGGCAGATTTTTCAATAGAACTGACTCCCAGTCCCTGGCTCTAAGCGTTTGGTTACATTCAGCAGCACTTGGTGGTCTTTTCTCTCCATTTGTGTATGTAAATCCTATTGATGAGTCTTACATGCACCTCTAGATAGACTAGACCCCTTCTGTGTGCCAGATTAGATGCACACTTCACATCACCAAACAATGTTATTTACGCTACAAAGTACAAGAATTAGCCCAAAGGGCTAAAATCTGCCCCGATTTACTCCTGTGTGACTTTGCTGGAACTGCAGGGGAGTACATGGAGGCAGCATTTCTCACTGTGTGTTAACGTTTAAATAAACGAGGCCATGCAAACAGTTTAGAAGAAATTAGTTTAAAATTAACTTAAAGTACATTTCTTTTATTTTCACTTTTGTTTTGAATGAGTGACAAAGCTGGCAGGAGAGGGGAGGTAATTCAGTTTTATCTGATTGTTCAATTAACAGCAGTGAAATATAAGTGTATTATCTTGCAATTTACAAGAAAACAGGTGCAAGTAAGGTCATGATAATGGCTAGTTCCCAGAATACTGTGCCTCCTTGTTTAAGCAGTAAGTTTAACTGAATTGAACTGAACTGGTGAAGCCAACTGAGTTCAAATCCATAAAACTGGTCCTTTAGGTCTAAACACGAGAGAGGTTTCACTAAGATGCATTTATAAATTAAAGGTTAAAGATTTACATAGCTGACTTTATTTTGAATTTGAATGAAACTCTTACTCTTGGATGTTTCCTGCTCTTTTGGAATAGGGGAACTTTAGACATGCCATGTAAATGTGAAGCAGTGATCAGTCTATGAACCATTTTTTCATTTTTTTCCCCACCGAGAAAGCTGACTGAATTCATTTTTTGGCACCTGTGAAAATATCTTAGTTCTTGTGAATCTTGAATAGCACCGATTCACTTTTTTCCCATTCCAAACCCGACAATTCTGCCATTTTTCGAAAACGTTCTCAAACAATTTAACTTCTCTCAATATTCCAGGTTTTGAATTTTCTAAATGACATTTTTCTTCCTTTTGTTTGTTTTTGGGAGAAAGGGGGAGGGAATTGTGGTGGGCTTGGGTTTTTTTCCTCTAAAAACAGATTTTTTTTTCCCAGCCACTTTTGAAAATGTTCAATTTCAGTTTGAAAAATTTAAAAGGCCAATTTCCAAAGATCAGGGGAAAAAACACTTTAAAAAATATCAGGGGAAGTTTAGGGGGGAGGAAGTGGTTACTTTTCTCTTTTCCTTCACACAGGCAGAGCTAGAGAAAGAGGCAACAAAGCTGATGGGAGGTCTGACTAACCCTCTTGTGGAAATCTTTCAACTGGTTGTGAAAGAAAGAACATGCCAAGACCTGAACTACTAAATGACCTGGGAAAGTAGTAGTAGTTAAGGAGGAAATGCTCCAAGACAGCCTGCAACAGCAGCTAGGCAAGAAGGATGAACAATGGTAACTGTAGGAAGATTTATCCAGCCTGGCTTTTGGCTGGCTGCTGCCTCAGTTTCTCTTCTTCACCAGCTAATCACATGCATGCTGCAGGTGTTTTCTCAGTAACCCAGCCCTGTTGGGCATCTGAGTTATCAACTTAAAGTTCATCACACCACAAAATTCTTCCACACAGCTTTCCTTGCCGGCTCAGACTTTGGTTCCAGATGCTCAGTCCTCTCTCTAGTGAAGCTTCCTTCCTTTCCCCTCCAGTCTTCCTACCTGGCTCCAGCTCTGGCTCCCTGCAAACTCCTCTCCCAGACTTTTTAACTAGGAGCCATGGAGAGATACTCAGCCTCGGCCTCCTCAGGGTCCTTTCCTGGCTGCTCTGCCCACTCTGATGGAGTACTATTCCCAAGTCTGCTCACCTGCCCTCATGTCCCTCTCATTCGTAGTCACCTGCTCCCAGTCCTGTGACCCTGGTATCGATTTCCTCCACCTGGGGGAGGTGAGCTAAGCCTTGCACAGGTGCAGCTGAGACTCAACCCCTAGACGGTAACCAGCATGGAGCACAGTGACAAATGTGTCAGGTGGGAATGGAGAGGCAAGCTCTTCCTTTAAATACCATGGGAACCTTATTCAACATTCCCACCAGCAATGCGTTACGTCTGGTTGTTTTATTGCTGCGGTGTGGCATACAGCAGGGGCTCCTTGCATTCCTCCATTCCCCCTCAAATTCCCTGTGAGACACCCTCCCTTGCCATTCTGTTCCACGGAGTCCCTTGCTACCCCCCTCACCCTCACGCCAGGGCTCTCCAGCACATCCCTCTCTACCAATACCATTGTTCCCATTCTCCCCCCGCCCCCACCATGCCAGGGGCTGCGTGCCCCCCATTTCCTTCCACTGCCTCCTTTTCCCCCATGCTGGGGTCTCTGTGTTCCGTCCTAGCCCCCTAGCCACACCCCCAGAGCCCTCTCTCCCCTTTGAGTCCCTATTTCCCTCACAACGACTGCTCCATCCCTCTGGTGCTTCCCTCCCCCCCTGGATCCCCGCTTTCCCCACACACCCCGCTCTTCCCTCCACCCCCTGTATCCTCACATACCTCACTACAAACCCTCCCTGTGAAGCTCTCGTCTGTCTGTTAGCATCCAGGCCTCAGACAATTTCCTCATACAGCAAGTTAGCCTGGTGCCTCTGATACGTGTAGGCACCAGCACAGAGCAGGAGAGAGATTCCTCTGCCTGCATCACCAGGTCATTCTCAGGCCCTGATTTTCCTTTGCACCAGGCTGTTCTGAACTACATCCAAATCAATGGGATTGCACCACTAATGCCTAGAACACTTCTGGAAATGCTGGAATTGACTGAATGCAGCAGTCCAAAGTTACCGTATTACAGCAATCAGAGAAATGCCCTTGTGTAGAGTCTCACTCCAATCCAATATTTTGTTTTATCCTAATTGTTCAGTGTGTGGCCCTGTGCCTTATTTGTGATACACTATTCAAACCTTGCTCTCTGCCAGTGGGTTTCACAGCTGTTTGCTAACAGCAGAGGAATGATGAGGCAGGAATCTTGGGTTCCATTCCAGTTTCTGGAGGGTAATGTTCTCTACTATTGGGGGCATAGACTGTACCTCCCATTCCTCCCAAGCTTGACAGACTCCCTGCCCTCAAATCCAGTTACTCCCCACACTGCCACCCCCTTCCACCCCCCCCCCCCCCGAATACCTGATAGCAGGTCTTTGGCGGCACTTCGGTGGCAGGGGGCCCTTCAGTGCTGCTGAAGATGCAGAGCGACTGAAGGGCCCCCCGCCGCCTAAATGCTGCCGAAGACCCAGACCGCCTCTGCTTCCCCACTTTGCCCCAGGCCCCCTGAATCCTCCGGGCGGCCCTGAGCAGCCATACAGAGAAAGTCATCCTGGTAGCCCTAGGCTGCACAGAGCATGCTCAGTCATTCTATGGGAAATCACACATGCACAATGCTGTCACACGCAGGAGCTGGAAGGGGACGGCCCATGCACATCTGGTGAGCAGTATGTGCGGGGAGAGCTTGGACATGCTCAAGGAGGGTGGCATTTTTGGAGATTCTAGCTGTTAAGCTCCGAGCATGTGGAAACTGATTTTTCAGAGTTTTTTTTCAGATGGACAAAATAACAACCCCCACCCCCACCCCACCCCACCCCCCACCGGATTCTCAAAAACAGCCAAATTGTTCACAGAAATTTGCCCAAAACACCCAGCCTGCGGCAGAAACTTGGCATGGAAAATTTCATCCCAAACAGTTAAAGCTGACCACAAACCAAACTTTTCGCTTCATCCTTAATCCCTCCCATTTCATGTCCCTTCTTTCCTCTGCAGTGAGCATTGCCAAAGTCTTCAAAAAGCAAATTGGCAAAATGCACTTTGATTTGCCCCAAGTTTGAACTACTCAAACTAGCCACCAAATAATCATATTTCCATAGCATAGAGAGATAGACAGACAGACACACATCTATGTATGTGTACATGTGTTTTGTCTCATGGATTACTATATAATATTTTGTAATTAAGGAGCCTGTGTCTGTCTATAAATAATGTATTTTAAAAAAATTATATAGAAATAAAATGTTAATGTCCTTGCCTTTGTTACTAATACTACCTTGGATGATAAAAGCTGAAAGACTTTTTTAAGTTAAAAATAAATTGAACTATTTTGATGCTGTTTGTTAACAGCTTGCATTTCTCACAGTTTTAACAATGTAAATAGATGAGTCAGTTTCACTAGTGAGTCTAGTTAATTTCTAATCAGTTTCAGCTTCCCCTAGATCAGGACAATACTGCATTGTTTGGGCTGCAAATGCTTCAGGGAGCTGTTTCTCTCAAAAAAAATCTGGAAACACTTCTCTTTTCACTAGGTTCTGTTCAGTCTTGTTTTTAACAAGCCCAATTTTGGGGCAAATTTGAGCTGAGATAGTGTCATTTTCAAGTCAACACTTTTCTTTGATGCTGGAATGAATGAGATCCAATAAATGACATCTCAAGAAGTTAAAATAAATGGATACAGGGTGTACCTGCTATGCAGATACACTGCCAGTGAAATGCTATATAGAAAAATAAATCATCTATTCCCTCTTTGGAACAAACTTTTGGCTCCTTTTTGTAAGTGAGCAATATTTAGATGACTTGCTAAAAATCAAATGTTCTGAAAAGAATGGATTTCAGAATCAGCACATGTATTTTGGACCAAAACATGGAGCATTATGTAACAAAACTTTGGAGGTGTGTCTGCATCTCTTTTATCTGACTGATTCAGTTGATGAGACTGTCAAATTTTGAACAAGATCATACACATCAGAGAACTTATCATTATAATACTTGACACTTATATAGTGTTATTACTCTTCTCCTTCCTCTTTTAAGAAGCGTGCTGGACATTGGCTGTAAGGGGAACTACTGGGTTAGGCCCAGCTCCAGCAAAGCATTAAGCACATGCTTAACTTTAAACACGTGGATACTGTCTTTGAAGTCAATGGTACTACTAACATGATTAAAGTTAAGCATCTATTTAAGTGTGTGCTAGCATAGAGCTTTATTTCAGAACATAGATCAGTGGTGGGTAACCTACGGCCCATCAGGGTAATCCGCTGGCGGGCTGTGAGACAGTTTGTTTACACTGACCGTCCACAGGCACAGCTGCCCGCAGCTCCCGGTGGCTGCGGTTCGCTGTTCCCAGCCAATGGGGGCTGTGGGAAGTGGCGCAGGCTGACCGTCACTTCCCACAGCTCCCATTGGCCGGGAACAGTGAGCCACGGCCACTGGGAGCTTACAGTCAATGTAAACAAACTGTCTCACGGCCTGCCAGTGGATTACCCTGACACGCTGTGTGTGGGCCTCAGGTTGCCCACTGCTGACATAGATGTTATAACTATGGTGGACAGCATTATGAAGCTATATTGACAGACACCTGGAACCCAATCTTCCATCTAGCTAAGTGACACCCACCTCTATTCATATCCACACGCCTCTGCAAGTAACCAACTGCGGCAATCAACCATCATCTCCAAACCCGCCCTTTAAAGCAAAAACTTTCTCCTTCCAAAAAGTTTACACCAAACCAGACTTCTACCTTCAAATAATTTCACACATCACTAGCTGACTTCATGTGCATAAAATGATAAATATTCTATCTCCAACCCCCAACTATTCTAGATCCCACAGTGAATCATTCCTAAAGTAAAACCCTGATCTTCAAGACAGCTCTTTCTTTCCATTCCATAAAACATTATGATTTGTTAATCGTACAACTATTTAAAACAGTCACTCCCAGGACCTGTACCTGAGCTCGGAGCCTATAATTTATAATCTACCCACCCACACACATACATTGAAATCAGATTACTGTTCCCACAGAAAATAAATGAGCTGTAACACAAGTCCCAACATTGTTCCAAACAATGATAAAATATTAAAAGGAAAGGTATAAGGTGGTTTGATACAGTTACAGGGTGGCACAGGATAGCAGCTAGATTGTCCTCAACAGGGCAGGGGAGGTTAACATATGTAGGTGCAAAGATGTGGAGTAGCAAGCACTTGCTTTTGATCTCACCCATTACATTTTACAAACCAGCTTCTGCCCTTATATAAATGTGCTTATCTATGCCAAGATGTTTAACAAAGGATTTCATTGAATGGGACAAGAGCGGGTTGAAAAATTCTGAATGAAACATTTCCATCAGAAAATTAATCTAAGATCAAAAACACTAGGGGAGGAGGGGGGCACCATTTGGGGGGAATTATCCATCAGGAAAATCAAAGCAAAAAGTTTTCTTAGGGGTCAACGTTAAAATCTGTGTCTATTTGAGCCACTGTAGTGGTAATTATAGTAGGGAAATTATAGTTCTGGGTCCCTTGTGTCCTTAATTTTTCCCTATGGGCCTTGTTCTGCAGCTGGACTACATCTCCCATGATGCACCACATTCTCTTCTGCAGTGCATTATAGGACATTTCTAGTTATATCTAAGTTTAGCTATTTTGACTTTTTGTCCTGATGTGGGATGGAAATGAATGTCAAAATACTGGAATTTTTTTCATGGTATAGAAATTCCATTTCTAATAGGGACACTGCAAATTGCAAGCCCAAATCTCATCCATCCTGAAAAAATGAGCCTTGAAGTATTTGGACATCCTCTCGCTGGGTACATTCGTATAAAGGACCCCAGCACTGTAATTTCTAAGCACCTCAGACAACATTAATGAATCTATCCTCACAACAACCCTGTGAGATAATACAGCTTTATCATCCCCATTTTACAAGACAGGAAACTGAATTTCAAAACAGCTTGCCTAAGGCCACACAGCAATTCTGTGGCTGTGCCAGGAAGTGAGCCCAGGTCACCTGAGTCCTAATCCAATACCTGTCCTTCCTCCCTGGCCCTTTTACAATAGGCACACTAGATTTCTTCCTCTTTCAGTAGCCTGTGTTGGCCTGTTTCTAAAATAATCTCGTATACACACACAATCACAGAATATCCAAATCACACTAAAAAACAAGTTCTCGTGGCCCATGGGCAGTGAACTCTGCTTCCAGGGAGGGGGCATTGGTTCAATCTGCAGTCTCACTTGCAAGCTCCAGGTTGGCTGTCAGCATGCACAGTCAAGCCCCTGGGGAAAAGGAGTGTTCTGTATTGCTCAACCAACAATGATTGCTCTAGATCAGTGTTTCCAAACTTGGGATGCCGCCTGTGTAGGGAAAACACCTGGCGGGCCAGGTCAGTTTGTTTACCTGCCACGTCCGCAGGTTCGGCTGAATCGCGGCTTCCACTGGACGCGGATCACTGCTCCAGGCCAATGGTAGCTGCTGGAAGAGGCAGCCAGTACGTCCCTTGGCCCACGCCGCTTCCTGCAGCTCCCATTGGCCTGGAGTGGTGAACCGCGGCCACTGGGAGCCACGATCGGCCGGACCTGGGGACGTGGCAGGTAAACAAACCTGCCCAGCCCACCAGGGGCTTTCCCTACACAAGTGGCATCCCAAGTTTAGGAAACACTGCTTTAGATGATTGAAAAAATGGTGTTAATGAATTCCAAGGGTGAATTATCCAATCTTCCTTAGCTAGAGGGATAGCACCTAAAATGCTGGGCCTCACTCGAGATGCTTGGAGGATTGGAAAGCCCCCTTGGAAAAAAAGTTTATGTCCACATTTGCACTTTGTTTGAGTGCATGTATATTCAATACCCAATTGTTGCATATTTGGGAGTAAAACTCCACCACAGTGTGACATACCAGCCTTCTCGAATCCCCTGAAAATGAACATCTCTTCCCATACCACCTTGATACGAAAATTATCAGGAACTTCCTGGGGAGCAGACCCTGCGGTCCTGCATGTGTCTGCATTGGCCCTGGTGTTTGCTCCATCTGAAAACTTCTCTGCAGTCTCAGGGCACAGCCGCCACACTCAGCTTGTCGACATGGAGCTGAATTCGTCCACTCATGTAATTATTGGCTGTTCAGACGATACACCACTCTCCGGTCTGTATGTGCTAGCCCATGTAGCAACACTAGACCTTTGACAAGATGCTATTTTTGTTAAATCTGTTAAATCGGACAAGAGTGCTACTGACTCTTTACCATGCATGGATGATCAGTGCTACCAGGGAGCCAAAAATTATGTCCTTACAGAGTGGAAGCATCGATGAGAAACAGTGTCTCCCCCACACTAAATGCAGGAGTCCATCGCTGTACCTTCCTCCTTGTCCACTTGATCGTAGATCCTGGACCAAGTTCAACAGACTACTCCATGGCTCAGCCAGAATTGCCACAACCATGCGCCGACTCGGCCTGCGTTTCTCTCCGTGTTGTGACTGTAGGGCAAACGATAACTCATCTGGTGGAAGGGTGCCCAACCCAACATCTGGAGGGCAGTCTACAATGGCTAGTCTCCCTTGATCCAGAGGCTATCCTCTAGTTATGGAAACTGAGCATTGAGCTCTTACGTCTGCATATGAGAGAGTGAGAGCAAGATTCAGTACCCGACCACATGCCAAATACCCAGTAAGCAGAAATCTGCAAAGTTCAGCCATTATGGTTTTCATGAACTTTGGTTTCAACAGCCCCTGAATGTTGGTTTGAATTTCCTGCACTCAAAGACTCAAACTGAAACTCAGCCAAATCTACCATGTTTTGCCCAGTCTGGGGCAAAAAACTACTGAGTTGCCCATGGGCTCCACCTGAAACTATAACTCTATAGGTTTGCTCAACCCTCAGCTGATATTGCCTCAGAATTCAGCCCAGCCTGTCAGCAGACCTGGTCCAAGGTTCAGGTATGTTACAAAACCTACAAATAGGAAGATGGATCCTGACTAAATAGAAGCTTCCCCCAGCTCTTCCAAGCATACACCTGCCCTCTATGCTTATGGGTGCTGCCCAACATCTGTGATTTAAGGTATTAAAAATATAGGCCACAATTTTCAAAGTTGGGTGCTGAAATATAGATTTTTGGAGCTTAACTTTAGTCATTCAAATCTGAAAATCCTTGTCATAGTCACAAGCTGGTATTTTGGGGAGCTTCTAAGACTTAGTTATTGATATTTTGAAGCAAGATGATGTATCTGGGCTTATTTAAAAAGAGGCAGAAATCAAGTTGATATACAACTGGTCAGTGAACTGATCCTCCACTCTTTTGAGCAGACCACACATTTGACAAGTTCAAGAACAAAACCAACTGGAAATGTTAGTAGTTATGACTGTCTTTCCCTCTCTAGGTACTTACAAGGCCCCTGCCACTGTTGTATCTAAACCTCTCCCAAACATGTCTGAATTTATGACTTTCATTCTTTATGTACCATAATGCCTTTATAAACACAGAAAGAAAAATAATTTCTAAATTATAACCTTAGATCAAATGTCCCATGTAAAGTGCCTACTGTAGTTGACTAATTTTTTCTATGTACATGATACAAAGGTGCAGAAAGATTCATAGTAATGGTTATACCTCTTGGTTTCTTTTGTCTGGGACCCAAGATTGGGGCTCACCCAAAAACAAAACTTCTGTATTGTGAAAATGTTTCAAGGTTTTATAATTTGGTTTTATTCCAAATTGGAATGAACCAAAAACCATTTGAACTCCTGTAGGGGCAAAACGGCTCAGTTTCATGACCAGCCCTAGGCAGACCATAAGGCACAATCCACTCCATAATGCTTAGGTCATATAGATCTATTTCTTTGCATACTTATTAATTAAGGTGTAATGAATTAATTAGGTGTAATGTGACCTAAAAGCTATGACGCGCTGTGGATCTTGTCTGCTAATAGCATGGGAGTATCCCACATAAGTGAATCAGCCTTGCTGTTTCCAAAGTAAACAATTATGTAGTGCCCTATAGCTGAATACCTTTGATATAAAATATTCCCAGGACTTCTGCTGAGAACATTTGAGACAAGATTTTAAATAGCACTAATTTGCCTTCTCATACCTTACTTGTAACCCTTTAGGAACTCATTTTGAACTGTATTGTAATATGTTTGCTCACAGATCATATTGTATTTGTAGATTAGTCCCACTGATTTCAATAGAGCCACTCAAGATGTAGGCACTACTCAGTGTGAACAAGGACATCTTAATCCAGACCTTTTGAAACAGAACTTTCTGGCAGGCTGAAAAACCAAATGGTGTTGAAAATACAATTTCTAAGAGGGGCTCATAATTGAAGAGATCATATCCAAACAAGAGGGAATGTTTAGGATGCTTAGCGACATTAAACTTTCAAATGCTGTTAGACATTTACATGAATAAGAACGTCACCTGTAATTGCATCAGCTAGACTAGGAATGGCATGGGCCCGCCTCCACCAGCATGACCTCACACGCATGGTGCAAGGTCATGCAGACCAGGGCAGAGCAGCATGCTTTTCAAAATGGCGTCTTCCGCGTGCAATACTGGGCAAAACCACATCCAGTTTTCTCTCAATTACGGACAGAGAATAAAACCATAGAGAAAGAGGTCTGCCCAGTTTACAGCTGGATGAATGGACTGCTTAGGCCATCATGCCTCCAGCCCCAGGAATCAAGCAATCAGTGGGGATTGCAGTTGCTCAGCAACTCTGAAAGTCAGGCCACTTATCTGGGTGCTTAATACTGTTTTTAACTACCTGATGTTAGGCACAAGTCTGGAAAATCTGGCCTGTTTGTTCTTCAGTTTATCCATATTTTAAATGGTTTTAATAATGCTTTCCTCTATCTAGAAATAGAATTGTACCTAAGAAATGGTTATAATCCACTCCTTGGTGAGCACAGGTTTCTTCTGAGGTCATCAATTAATGCGTGGAAGGTGCTTTGAGTACCTCTGGTGAAAACGTGCTATACGAGTACAAGGTACAATTATGAATAAATCAGTGTCAACTCCATTTGGGAAAACTCAGCTCTGCTTTAAAAGAAAAACTGCAGTAAGCCAACTGGAGCATCATAGAATCATAGAATTCAAGATCAGAAGGGACCATTATGATCATCTAGTCTGACCTCCTGCAAGATGCAGGCCACATAAGCCGATCCACCCACTCCTGAACTAATTCTCTCCCTTGACTCTGCTGTTGAATGCTCCAAATCGTGATTTAGAGACTTCAAGTAGCAGATACTCTGCTGGAATAAGGTAGAGTCAGTCATAAAGCTTAGAATATAGGGAAATGGTGCTGTGAGAAGAAGTGACCTTCCTTGATCTCTATAACTAAGGTACTTATATGGCCCCCATTACTGTAGTCCCTGACCACCTGGCAATCTTTGATGTATTTGTCCTCATAACACCTCTGTCAGGCCAGCAATAGCTATTGTCTCCATTTTACAGATGGGGTATTGTGGCACAGAAAGACTAAGTGGCTTGTCCAAGGTCACACATGAAATCAGTGATAGAGCAGGGAATTGAACTAGGTCTCCTGAGTCTCAGGCTAGTGGATAATCAGTGAATCACCTTTCCCCTCTGAGAGCTAACTTAGTCTCACCTGCTGGCCTGCAATGGACGAGGTCATCAATTGATGTAAACCAGTGTATTTAGACCAGCTGAGAATCCACTCCTGATGAGATTTTATTCTTTTTATTCATACATACAAGCAAAGGCTCTCTATGAAAAGCAGCTGATAAACCAGCTTCTAGCGAGCCAGAACTCCACCTAAGGAAGAAGCAGCAGCACTGGCTAGGCTGTTTGAAAAAGCTGTGTACATTACTAATTCATCCAGGGCCTTATCCACTGTGGTCAGTGGAAGCCTTTCCATCGACTTCAAAGGGTTTTGAATCAGGCTCCTATTGAGAATGGCTACAGGTGTTGGACAGGGTGAGCCACCAAAGGAGGACTACACTTCTAAGCATCACCCTGCCAACACAGGACAACGATCTTCCTCATATACAGATTTTTAACTCTGTTGGTTGGGTGCTTTGTAAACCACCCTGTTCCCTGTGTCTCTCAGTTCCTTTGTTATGAAAGCCACAAACACAGAAGCGGCGCCAGGGTTTTTGCCGCCCTAGGCGGCAGCGCTCCTCCTCTGAGCATTCGGCGGCGGGGGTTCTTCCGCTGCGCGTCTTCAGCGCACTTCGGTGGTGGGTGAAGGACCAGCGGAAATTCAGCAGCAGAAGACCTGGAGCAGAAGGACCTCCCACCGCCGAATTTCTGCCAAAGGCAGCAAAATGCTGCCCCGCAAATCCTGCCACCTAGGCAACCGGCCCTGCACAAACACCTTCTGAGCCAGGAAGTCAGGTCTCTCCAGAAGTAACCAGGTGTTTTTACACACAGTAGACAGAGAGGGAAAGGAATGCATATGGCTAAAGGGTTTAAATCCAGATCTCCCTGGGCCAACAACAAAGGGTGAGGTAAGCAGCCAAGAAAGCTGAAAGGAAGAGTGAATTGGAGACAATGATGACTTGCATACTTTAATAAAAATGGGTGTGGGGGGGGTTAAGTTAAAAAAAAATTAAAAAAAGACTAATCCATTAGTTGGACTCAGTCATGTTCACATACATTAAAGCAAAATAAGGATAGAAGTAGAATAGCACTTAAAACAGAAGTAACCCTGACCCCACATCCCACCAGAGATCATTAATAACAGTATTTCGCTCTTACGTAATGCTTCCCCTCCAGAGATCTCAAAGCACTGATCACTTCCTTCCTTTGCACATTCTCATTGTACAGGTAAGGAAAATGAACCAGTCAGTGGCAGAGTTGGGAATAAAACAATTGCCATTATGGTACAAACAAAAATAATTTACATACAATATGAAAAACCCTATTAAAAAAAAAAGGGGAAAGAACAAGAACTCTCAATTAATTACAAAGCCGATTCCAGATTCTGATCCTCTTACTTAATGGGACCATTCATGGAGTAAATTGTCACTCAAAGCGACAGTATCAGAGGCTGGCCCCAGAGTATATGTTTTGTCAATTCAAATTTTCATCAGAACCAGTGGCCTGATCTTCTAGAGCATAAACTAGATGTTATATAGATGCCTAAAAGAGACATAAAATTTGAACTCTTGATTGTGTGTGTAAAATGCTAGTGTGTGTAGAGGCTTGCATGCAGTCTGGGATTTATATGCTTAAATACTTTGCAAAACTGTAGACTCAAATTTACACTGTCCACCTGTTCATCTCTAAGATGAGTTTGTGAAGCTGCCAGCTAGGAAAAACAAAACAAAACATATTTTTCTTGAAAACTAAGCAATTGTGCTCTGAAAGTCACAGAAAAGCCTTTAAAACTGTAGCAGGAAGCTAGAGAGGTCAGAGGCTGGGAAAGTTCTAGGGGGAAAATACACAGCAAATGGGTGAGAAAAAGTGTAGATTATGGGGTAATTCTCTTTTATTTATTCAAATAAAGTTCCCTGTTCAGTATTAGAGGAAAATTACTCTTTTTGTGATTCCTTACCATTGTCACATGACAACCAACAGTGAACTCTGCAATGCCATTTTTTCAGAGTCATTTTAACCACTTGCATTTAAAGATTAGTCACTCGCTGCTGGAGTGAAAACAAAGGAAAAAGTAAACAGCTAACACTTTTGGCACGAGTATGCAAGAACCTGTGTGGGAAAGGATGTGATATAAGAGCCTGAGTGATCATACATCCATTCATTAAAAATAATACCTTTCACAACAATTCCCAACATGAATATTTTTAAGTATCACCACTCATTAAACAAAGCTCCCCTGTACAATTATCAAATATGTAAGACGTGTGATATCAGGTAGCTCTTATGTGGGTGTATTCCAACTTGTTATTGTTTAATTATTAACTGATTCAATAGTTTTCTTCTGATATGTGTTCTTTATTCAGGAATATGGACTACAGAATTGAAAAAAAAGCTAAGCTGATTTAATAACCAGCAGAATAAGAGGGAAAATTAGTCTGCAAATGGTTCCCCACAGCACCTTCAAAATACCCACTGAACAGGAGAGGTGGCAGGCTATATACCCAATGAACTCTGCATGAGAAAGACTTTGGGGTAGATGTATATTTACCCAATACCACCTTCTGGAACCTTTCCAGGTGGATGGAACAGACCCCCCCCCAAATAGATATATCTAATATTAATAATAAATACACTCTCATCCACATGTCAGTATCAGCAACTGAGTCTCCATAAAGCTTTCTTGGTAAGGAGAAGAGGTTTCTGGGAGCTTCTTATTGCACATGCTTATGCCACCGGTTGCAGGGGTTAAAATGCTGTCAGGGTTCCCACTCCATGTCTTTCCTCTTCCCTTCTCTCCTTGTGAGAGACACTTTTGAGTTTTGTTCTTTGAAGAGGCTTGTTCTGAGCATCCTGTCCCTAGCTGGGTAACAGGTTCAGATCACCTGTAGCATTATCAAAACAATAATGCAGTGTACCCCTTAGCATTGTCATTCCTGGCTTATTGGGCTTCTGATTCAAATCGAAACAAACTGCAGACCATTGACACTTCCGTTCTGAACAAAAAGCCTATACAGAGCACAAATTACACAATAAATCAGCTCAACTCACTTCCTTTAACCTCATCCAACCAATTAGAGACTGGCAATGGAGAAACGTTATCTCAAAAACATTAATTTTGAGATATTTTATCCCTTATTTTCAGAGGTGCAGAGCAGCTCCCACTGATTTCAGCTAGAATTGTGGGTGATCAGCCCTGTGCCTTTTGCAGATCACTTTCTCTGGGTCTGACAGGGTAGCATTTTCACTAGGTGGTTTTTGTTTTTTTGGGGTGGGTTTTTATTTATCTATTGGTCCATCAGATAAAACTCCCCAGTACGATGACATTTCTCTTTGCCATCTGAATTGTGGGGTGGCACTTGCATTTGGCACCTCTAACCAGGGGCGGCTCTAGGAATCCCACCGCCCCAAGCAGGGCGACGTGCCGTGGGGCGCGCTCTGGTGGTCGCCAGTCCCGCGGGACCTCCTGCAGACGTGCCTGTGGAGGTTCCGCTGGTTCCGTGGCTCCGGTGGAGCATCCGCAGGCATGCCTGCGGGAGGTCCACCCGAGCCACGGTACCAGCGAACCCTCCGCAGTCATGCCTGCAGCAGGTCCACTTGTCCCGCGGCTCCAGTGCACCTCCCGCAGGCATGACTGCGGAAGGTCCGCCGGAGCCGCCTGCCGCCCTGCCGTCAAAAGGCCGCCCCAAGCGCGCGCTTGGCTCGCTGGGGTCTGGAGCCGGCCCTGCCTCTAACACTTCTACAGAATGAACCACTACAGGGTTTTGATTCTGAACTCAGACTTTCCACTGGCATCCTGATGATTTCTGGTAGCAGGAGAAACTAAGACAATCATCTTTTGTTTAAGTCACTAGACAGGGACTCGAAATATTTGGGTTCAGTTCCTGGCTCTGCCACTGACTTCTTGTCCAAGGTCACACAAGATCTATGCCTCTGTAAAATGGTAATAATAATATTTTATTTCACCTTTTGTCTCTCCTGTCTACTTGTACTGTAAGGTCTTCTGAGCAAGGACTATCTCTGCATATTTGTCAGTTGGGCATAACAGGTCCCCAATCTTGAGTGGGGGTCTCTAGGTGCTATCATAATATATCACTGTCCATCATGCTGTCTCATTGTTTTCTTGTATTCCCCCATCTGTCTGTATCCATCTGTTGTCTGTGGTCTTATAGCTAGATTGTAAGCCCTTTGGGGCAGGGACCATCTTTTTGTTTTGCGTTTGTACAGCTCTTAGCACAGTGGGTTCTGGTCCACGATTAGGTCTCCTAGGCACAATGATAATACAAAAAATAAATAATTATTTTCTTAAGGCCCATCATGAACCAAATACAGGCTCACTACAGAAATACCACTCCCAAACAAACGCACGTGTGATGTAAAGCACTTGTATTGTACCCCCATCGTTTGGTTAGCAGAATCCCCCATGTAGATGATCCATGCTAAAACAACAAATAATCTGCATGGATTTAGTGTCCATAGGGGACATGGATGGATCAGGGAGAGGAAGTGACTCTGTAGTTCTCATTGCACAAGGCCTGTATTTCCACTGGTTCTGGAGGAGAGAGGTGCCAGGATTAAGATGGACACATTCGCTCTCCTGCGCCCTTGTATATGGGCATGTTTGTTGGAAAGTGCCTTACAAGATATGCTTGTCAATACTAAAGAGAAGAAAATGAAGAGACAAACCAGTCCTTGCGAGAAGCAGCAGGTTTGGCTGGAAGTCATTGTACATGCCTCTGCCTTGCAGTACAATGCAGAGAGAAGCGCCAACTCATGTCTTCCTGTGCTTTTCTTTCCACTTGTCTTCGTTTCACATGGCCGAAGGCTCTCACATCAGGACACACTGTTTGTTCTCAAGATGATTCTGCGTTGATTACACAACTTCAAACCAGAAAAGCGTAAATGGGGAACAGAAATAAGGCTTTAATTTGGTGGAAACTTGCTTTGGAGGAAGTTTTTCAATCTGTTTTTTTTTCCCCTTGGTGGTGGGGGTGGCCGGACAGCAGAAGCTGAGGTAATTATATTTCAACCAAAACTAGAAAAGGTAAATCAGCACAGCAGTATTCTTTACAACAGGTTAGAGCCTGCATTCCTAAGGGGATCAAAATTCCTCTAGTCAGGTTTGAAAATTTAGGCCTTCATTCTTATGACTACAAGAGCATGAGATTTAAAGAAAGAGGATGGACTTCACTGTAATATTTTTTTTCCTATAAAATAGTCTATTTGCATTAGTTACCATTAAAAGGTCAACATTTATCCCCAGTCTCAGCACCACTACAACATTTGCCACTAACCTTGTTTGTACTATGTTCTCTGAGGTACTGCAGTTATTAACTATTTTATGTATAGGAGAATGTTAGTAAACAGTGACTTTAAGATCACTCACTATTTGTATTTATTTAAAGAAAGTTCATCTATGCAGTATCCTGGGAAGAAGTGGTGACAGTTGTGTGCATCCATTTTTATTGAAAAACTCAATAGGCAGGATAATAAATAAAAGAAATGATAAAGAAATGGAAAGACTCCTATTGGCTTCAATGAGCTTTTAATCAGTGCAAATGAAAAATACTACTGTGACGGGTGAATATGCGCTTTTTAAATTGGAAGTATTCGTTTGAGCATTTTTGCAGTGTGAATTATGGATCTCTTCCTAAGGCTGACCCCTCATAGTTTTGAAGTTCCTCTTTCACATGCTGTGGGAACATATTACTGTATATACTATGAGATTTCCACTTCCAGTGCATCAAGAGTAAATGGGACCAAAAAAAATTGAAGAGGCCAGTGAATTACATTGCATCTATTTCACAGTGCAATAAAGAAGGGGTATTCTCTGCTTTATTTTTATGGGGCAGACCATTCAGGAAATCCCGGTAAATAAGTCATTTAAAAAAAATTATTTGACCGTGAATTATTGATACATGGCTGCCTGAGTGTCTGCTCCTTTCACCATGTGATAACTGCATTATGATCAACTGAGTTGCTTGAAATAACTCTCCCTGTTTTAAAGGGAGGGGAGCTGGTGGCAATACATTTTGTGTGTGGTGGTAATGGGTTTTTGATTCTGGAGCTCATGCATGTCTGCCCTTTGCTCTGACAGAAGCAGAATTTGTTGGCTTTCAGGGCATGCCGAATCTATTCTCCTCATGCTTATCTACTTTCTTGGGATTTTGTTGGAGGAAATGGGTTAAGGGAAATGGAAGGTTAATAGTACACTTAGATGGATATGATGATATTTTTAATCTGGATTGGTTTGTATGGCCAGTTTCCTTTGATCTTGGATACAGATACTTTAAAGAATTATAAATGTAATATTATTGGGATTCACCTAATGGCATTATTGAAGATGGTCTTAGTTCTACTTACCAGAATATATATATAGCAGGTAGATCTTGAAAAAAATGCTTCTTAATAAACTGTGGTGCAATTCTTTTTAGAAGTTGAGTATATGATTACCTAAGCTGTTGCCTATAGGTTATAATGCAAACAAAATAATACGATACATTAACATATAAAAAAGAATTACAAGAAATAATAGCCATATACCTATAGTATAGCGTATATATCTGTGGAGGAGTGAAATTCTGGAGAGTTTTAAGTAATTAGGACCATCATGGCTTTTTGGAGGAATGGGGGGAAAAATACGAAAGAGGAACATATCTGGGTACTAGCCGAGAGGATTAACAGACCTTTGTAGGGTGACCAGATAGAAAGTGTGAAAAATCAGAACAGGGGATGGGGAGTAATAGGCACCTACATAAGAAAAAGCCCCGAATATCAGGACTGGCCTTATAAAATTGGGACATCTGGTCACCCTAGACCTTTGAGAGGTTTGAACTAATGGTGCGGGGGGAAATGTGAATGTGTATTTTAACCATTTTTATAACTATAGTAACATTCATGAACACTGTATTGTCCCTTCCTCCTCTTCCATGTCCATCCATGAATGGAAGTTCAATGTCTGTAAGTAGACCTCCTGGGATGAGGCTTTTCTCTTATGCTCCTAAAGTAAGTGCCATCAAGTTGTATCACTATCTGGATAGAAGACTTTTAAAGAAAACTCATGGGGTGCAGGGGGAAAAAAAAGCTTGTGGGCTGGTAATGAGTAGATTTCTGCTCACCCCCAAATAGTTATGAATGTCATCAAGACAAAACCGATGAATTTCTCTCCAATTGCCCAAGGTTTGCACTTTCACCTGCTTTTGACTGATATTCATGTTGAGATTTGAGGACTGTTTGAATGGAGAAAGAGTTCACATGATAGGCCAGGAAGCAGAACTGGCAGGTTTCGCAAAGCTCTAGAATTCGCTCAAGAAGAAACTCAGTTAAGAACATATGAAAGTGCAAATGTCAGATGACTGGAGGGAAAGCCATAAATCAGGCCCCAGTTCATGAACTTTGACAAACGTGGTTTGAGTTTTAAGTTTAAAATAAATCCCCTCCCCCCCGCAAAAAAATCATCAAGATTTTTGCATTGTGCTGGGTTTTGACTTGCCAGAATTCAGAATGTTTGAAGGAACACATTGCTGTAGTCCAAGAGTTCTCCACCCCATGGACACAAATGGGTTGGGGATCACAACCACCCTTCCCATTCTACATTGCTAAATAGGAAGGGGATCCCAGTCAGGGTTGGCTCCAGGCACCAGCGCAGCAAGCGCGTGCCTGGGGCGGCAAGCCATGGTGGGGGGGGGGCAGCCTACCTGTCACTATGAGGGCAGCAGTCAGGCTGCCTTCGGCAGCATGTCCGTGGGAGGTCCGCCGGTTCTGTGGCTTCAGCAGCAATTCAGCGGTGAGCACACCAAAGACACGGGACCGGCAGATCACCCGCAGACGTGCCGCCGAAGGCCGCCTGACTGCCGTAATTGGGGTGACAAAAAACAGAGCCACCACTGATCCCAGCTAGCTGGGAGGGAGGAGGATGCCTTGGGTGGTCCCAGTATGGAACTCCCTAGTCATTACCAACCTAATTCCCCACTGCCTTGTACCTGGTGTGGTCATTTATGCCTTGCACAGTGAGTCGAAAATACTGCCCTTCTGACTTGCACAGACAGCAGTAACTATGAAGTTTGATTCAGCAGTTAAGGTACAAACCTTCCCTCCTGGGAGACCTGTGTTCAATTCCATGTTCTGGCACATGCCATCCTTTTGGCCCAGATTTTTTAAGGTACATAGGTGCAGCTTTGTTCAGTGTTGCAAGGCCTAAGGGCACATCTTCACTGGCTCTAAAAAAAAATTGTCCACGAGGGGCAGAGCACTGTCTATACTGGCATGTTACAGAGCTGAAACTTGCAGCACTCAGAGAGGAGCTTTTTCACTCCCCTGAGCAAGAAAAGGGGGAGGGATAGCTCAGTGGTTTGAGCATTGGCCTGCTAAACCCAGGGTTGTGAGCTCAATCCTTGAGGGGGCCACTTAGGGATCTGGGGCAAAAATTGGTCCTGCTAGTGAAGGCAGGGGGGCTAGACTCAATGATCTTTCAAGGTCCCTTCCAGTTCTAGGAGATAATTGGAGATATCTCCAATTATTACCTTTTAGCGCTGTTAAGTGCCAGTGTAGACAAGCCCTACGTGATTTAGGCGGCTAAATCCCATTTTCAAAAGGGATTTAGGTACTTAGGTCTAAGTCACTTAGGCCTTACAATGGCTTTTCAAAGCAAGGTCTTAATCTCTCTGAGCCTCAGTTCTCCATTTGTAAAATGAGAGTAATAGCACTTCTCCGCCTCACAATGGTGTTGTGAGGATAACTACATTAAAGACGTGGTAATGCAAATATGTTGCTAATGGGAGCCAAATAAGTACTATAGATAACACTGAGGCAGAAGATGTAAAGCAATGGAGAATTTGGGCCCCTCTGTTTCAGCATGAGAAATAGAAGTTTGCCTGATCTCACAAAATTCTGTTGTGGTGTTTCAGTTCCTCTCACTTCCAGTCCTGTCCAAAAGGAGGACGTTTAAGAGCCAAAAAACTTTACAAACTAAATGTAACCAAACATTTGTGTGTCTATTAAAAGCTTTTGGGGTTCAAGCTTTGAGTGAAGGGTTGGGGCTAAGTTTTGATTTCGCCCCAGCTGGCTCCCCCACCCCTAATTAGAATCAAGCTCTTTGTACGTAAGTAACATTTAAATATTTTTGAGCACCAGGGTCCTGCACTCTGCTACGCAGTGCCCTTTCATTACGAATTAGTCGAGCTGATGCTGAATAAACAGATCGTGTGTGTTGCAAGAGCTCTGATGTGGTCTCTGTTAATAACTCTTTTTAACCTATTGCAATCATGCCCTACTAGCCACACACCCCACAGGACTCCTTGGAAGAGGAAAGATTACAGGGGAATTGCAGAGAGAAATTTTTAAAGGGAAGAGACAGTATAAAGACAAGATTGTTTGAACTTGTGTCAGATACAGTAATGAGTGGGTAACAAACAACAATACTACTTAGCACTTAGAGAGCACTGTATGTTTGCAAAGTGCTTTGCAAACATCAACCAATTAATCATACAATGCAGCCAGTCTCCTCTCATCTTTCTTGTGTCACCTTCTTACCTCCTCTGCTCCACCAATGCTACCAGCCTCATTTGCCCATTTGACAGCTTCTCCGCCTATTCCTTCAAAATGCCTCTTACGCACAGAATGCCCTTTCTGAATTTTGGCCCCGATTCAGGAAAACATCCCTATTCAGAAAGGGAGCTTAAGCACATACTTACCTGTAAGCAAGTATCTAAGTGCTTTCCTGAATTGGGGCCTTAATCTTTAGGGCCACTTCCCTCCTCCAGACCAACATCTGCTGTGAAGTCTGCAAGAACTTAACCAGCTAATAACGGTTCGCTTGTGCATTGGTTGGGGACAGATGCACAATAGCTACCTATGTAACTGCCTGATCCTATTTTCATTGGCATCATCTTCCCTACTGTACTATCATACAGTGCTTGTCTCTAGATACATAGTAAGAGATGGTCCCTGCTCTTACAATTTATTTAGACAGTACCCAACCCAATGGGGGCCCAATCCTGGGGGGCCTTTAGGCACTACCATAATACAAATACTAATAATAGAATAATGGTGAAAAGGTCAAATATGAAAACAATTTAGGCATAATTGACTTTAATGGGGGATACAAATGCTCAGCACCAGACCACTTTGATCTTGGTGCTTGTGTATGGCTTCTGAGATCAGGGCAAGTACCCATGTAAATCACATACCCCATGCTACATTGGTACAACCTGCCTGCACTACAAATTTGCACTAGCACAACTATATCCTAGTTACAGCAGTACGAATATCCCTAGACAAGCTCCAGCTTTCGGCACACCGCTTTGAAGATGGTGCTAAATCTCTCTGTGTTCCACATTTGCAAAATAGTAAATATTACTGTTAACCTCCCTGCTTTCATGTCTGTAAAGCACTGAGATTTTTAAATGCATGGTGCTTTATAAGTGTAAGGTATCCTACAGGCAGCCACAGAGTGCTGTAATCTGATCACATATTAATATCAACAGAGATATTCTCAAATGCACATATTTAAATAGATCATGCTGATCAGGTTAAACATTGTCATGGGATAATGAACTCCTCCTGCTGCTACATAAATGCTGAGGCATTAGTGGGAAATAAATATCACAGAAAATCTGAGGTTTTCCCAGTCAGAACAAGAGACATTCATTCAGTCAAAAACCAAGGTTCAATTGCTGTGACATTATTCTGTTACACCAAATCACCAATGGAGATTGAATCATTTTACGAGATGGGTATTTGTTCAGTAGAGTGGCAGGGACTCTGTTACTGCCCTGCTCCTTTCCATCAGCAAACCAGCAGCCAATTTAGCTGTGAAAATGTAGGGTGTTTCCAGCGTCTCTTTTCTGGATTATTCCACTGCTGGTACAAGAAGGGAGTGGATCACAAAAGGCTACAGACCCAGTTAAAATAAAAAATAAAAAAGGAGCAAGATTCTGAGCACTTCTCAGGGGGGTGATGAACTCTAGGGCAGGAGGGAAAAAATTGATGGAAAATTTAGGTTTTTACTAAGCAACATTTTTTGTGGAGCAGGTCTGCTGTCCATAAGAAAACTACAAATCCAAAACCGGGAGGGGGGGAAAAAGGGGTGGGGATAATTTTTCAGTTTTGACAAGAAACTGACATTGATAAAAAATTCCAGTAAAAATGATTTTTTCCATTTTCTATCACAGTTTTCAACAGAAATCCCTCCTCTTCATTTTCTGGCCAGCTCTAACAAGTACCTTCAGTTCCCTCTGAAGTCAGTGGGAGTGGAGGGTGTTCATAATCTGCCAAAATCTGGCCCATCTAGGGGTCTGAGATTGATCAGTAGCTGGTTGAGGGGCCAAGGGGCAGCTGAGTCTGACAAAGTGTTCCTTGATTTTAATGCAGAACACGAGGTTGGCCGGGGCCCATACACCCAAAGGGTATTTTCCTGTTAGTTTCCTGCTCATTTACCATGTACACACTGCTGACTTGTGCATTTTGAATGGGCTTCACGTACATTTCAGTCTCCAAACGAACTTCAAAAGCCAGGACCTCAACTTGTATAAATGGGTGAATTCCAATTATTTCAACATAGCTACCCCAGCTGAGGATGTGGCTCCCTTGCGCTTACTTTATATTGGTTTGCCCCCGGATGGCAGCTCTCAGGTTTACAAACTATCACTGCTTGCTAGTCAGGGAGCACCACGTCAGATTTTGCTATACTCCTGCTTCGGCTCCATCCCTGGTTAGCCGCTAAGCGGGGGCGGGGGTCCTCACAGCGGCTGGGAGCATGCCTCCGAGCCTGGCTGGATGGACACATACATCCTAGCTCTGCTGGAGCCAGCATGCTAGAAATAGCAACGTGGCTGCAGTAGTCCAAGACTTGGACTCACATGGCTAGCATGACCTCTACCCATGCCTCAGTCACCTGCTATTTCTTGCATGCTAGCCTTAGTGGAGCTAGCACAAATCCGGCTACCTGCACCAGGAGGCATGCTCCCAGCTGCGGTAAAGGGAGACCCTAAGAGCCTGGGGCTAACCCCATGGAACCACTCCCATGGGCGCTGATGCAGGCTAACACTCCCCTTGATTAGCAAATTCAGACCTTTGCATCTTGGCATCCCAGTCCCCTCAAGGGAAGGGACTGCGTTGTAAGTAGATTGAAACAAACTGTTCAGGGCTTCACAGTACTGCTATAAATGTATGAAATGTCAGAGCCCACCCACCAGGACCAGCGAGAATCTCTTTGGCAGCTCTCTCTCCAAGAATCACTTCTACTGCAGTGCCTATATGAAATTAGCAAGCTAATTAAAAGCAAAAGTAAAGTAGAGGGACAACTGAGTGACAGCATAAAACATGAAACAAGCTATTTGCCAATCAGACCCCTCCCCAGATCACTTTGCTAACATGTGTGCTTTGCATTGGTGCTTTGGGTTTTTAGATTATGTAAAAGCAAATTATTTTCATTTTTAGCAGCCGTACTGATATCACGTTTTGAGTGTTCCTATTAGAATAGAGATTTTTATTGCATCTGCACACCCACTATCCTATAAAACAAATGTCATTACATATTTGTCTTCAGCAGTGAGCTGGGCAACATTTTTCGGACAAACACTTTATTCACTGACAAATGTAGTTTCAGGTCAACAAACTATTCACGAATTCAGGTAAAATTCAGCAAATAGCTTTAAAAAAATATTTGACTGAAAGTCAAAATGTTTTATTTGGGCATTTTAAAATGAAACATTGGCTTTTCATTTAAAAATTATACTTCATTTCAAAATTTAGCTAGATGTATTTAAAAAATGAGTAACACAATAATGAAAAACAAAACAAAAACTGAAAAAAAATTGTTTGGGGTTGAAGAAAGCATTTCATTTGACCTGAAACAAAATTCTTTTGGTTTTTTGTTTGGGGGGGAAGGAGGGAGGAAAGAGAGCGAGAGAACCACAAACAAACAAACCAACCCTGAAAGTATCCATTTTGGCTTGACTCAAAAACAATTTTTTTCCCCAGATTTTTTGGTTTGGCTTCTGAACCTCCCCCCCACACACACACCCCAATCCCCCCAAAATAATTATTAGGTCAGCTCTATTCAGCGTTCTATGTAATATGAATCATTAGAAGTCTAACATTGCTGGATTGAGTTATATGGAGTTAAAGCACAATACTACTTAACAGTTTGTACTAGCCTGAAATATAGTATATGAAGGCAGCATACATTGAGCTTCTGTTGTTCAGACTAGTGGAGCTAATTGATTGCCTAGAGCTCTAGCCTAGAAAGCCAGACAGCTGGAACCATGAAGGACTCTTCTGCCTAAATGAATTAAGTAAATAAATTAAGCAATAAGCACAAAGGAGAGGGTGTGCCTTTCTTGCCAATTAATTGAAGTGCAAGGCACAAGCTATTGGTTGTGCAGTTATTGGAAAACACCACGTATCCTACTGTTGTTTATATTTGTACGATGTGCTGAATGAATAATTGCCAGCTGCAGACGCCACATGGATGAGGACAAATCATTAACACCATTAGTATTAATTACTGTTAATTATTTTCTGTACACACACACCCCAAGTGTGCTTGACACTTCAAACAAATAGGAAGACAATTCCTTGGCCTTAAGGGTTTACCCGAGCCAGATTTTGTCACACTGGAGTAGTCCTTTGCTCCATCAATGGAACTACTGACTGTGGGTAAGGAGGCCAGAATCAGGCCCATAATTGGGAATTGACAAGAAAGGGGAGTGGAAAGAGGAAATAGAAAGATTATTTTGGCTGCTTGGGATTTCTTTGTGCCGGTCTTCATTGTTTTAATGGGCTGTTTAATATATTCTAAAGTGATGCGGGGGTTAAGAGTGGGTGAGGAAGAGGGAGATCAGACAAAGGGTCTTGGCAATTTGGGAACCTCGGTGATGAGCTGAGATGGTAACATCAGAGAATGAAGGCACTTCAGGCTGCAAACACGCTGCCCGGAGGAGCTGGGATCTGATACAGCCCCTTATAGACGTCTGCTGCCCATGTGATTGGTGGGATTTGAAAGAGGAAATGGTAGCAGCCTTCTAAAGCAGCTCAGGAGTAAGGTTTCATGCGTAAGGGACGGCATGGAATAAAGCACGGAAGTGGTTGTGGGAGAAGCAGGAGCATGACGACTGGCGTCACTGGCAGGGCAGAATGGGATGGTCGACACAATGAAACAATGGAATATACTGAACAAACAAGGTGTATGGCATTAAAGTGAACATTAAAAAGTGTGTATATTTTGGTTTACACATATAGGACCCAATCCACTTCCCATTGGAGTCTCTCCATTGACTTCAGTGGGAGTTGAATCAGGCCCACAGACATTTGAAGTGAATACTGAGCATCACCTTGATATGTCGTGCTTTGCTGAACACCTGCAGGATGGTTTCTCTCTAGAAAACAGTTACTGTTTTTGCCATATCGAAATTCTCCTATACTCCCAATACATGGAAGCACAATTTCATTGGATAGTTTATGGTGTTTCCTATAGACAGAAATGAAATGCTTAACTTAATGTAAGTGGTTAGGAAAGACCCAACTCCCCTGAACAGTACATTTCAGACTGCCAAATGACACTAAAATCGCTTATTTAAGGACCTCTCTCTCTGGAGGGGATCTCGGGACTAGAGCTGGGCAGAATTTTTCAATTCAATAGGACGAAAAACTTAGTTTTGGTCAACCCAAAACTATTCACAGTTTTGACATGAATCGTTTCAGCCACTAACAATCCAGCCTGGAGAAGGAGGAAATGGTAGCATTGCTGCTTCTGCTATAGTCTTTAGCTCTCACCTGGGATGTAGGAGACCCATATTCAAATCCTTACTCTGAAACAGATGTCGGCAACTCACTAAAAATTCTATTTAAAAATAAACAAACCCTCTCTCACATTTGTTGCAGCTTAAACTATTTATTTGGAAAAAAAAATCAGTTATCTGCCCAGTTCTATTCAGGACATTCCCACTGAGATTCAGGAGCCCACGCCTCTGAAATTAGTCTCCTTCTCAAATACTATTTTATCCTCAGTAGTAGTAATAATTTACACTGAGTATTACAGCAACATCTGCAGCCCCTAGCCAAGATCCGAGCCCTATTTTGACAGGCTCTGTACAACACACAGTAAGAGAATCTCTGCCCCAAACAGCCTATAACCTAAACAGACATAGCTGACAAAGGGTGAGAGAAAGAGAACATTATCCCCATTTTAAAGACAAGGCTCTGAAACCAGAAAGTGGTTTGCCCATGGCTGCGCAGTCAGAGTAAATCTATGCCACAATCCAAGGTGTGATTTGCAGCTCTTGTGGGCAATCCCACAGTGGTTTTAGTCTAGCCAGCTCACTAAAAATAGCAGTGAAGATGCAGAGGCAGAAGCCAGCAACATGAGTTCGTAAGCAGAGGGACCAGGCAGCCTTGTACAACCTGAACTGACGCCCAAGTCGCTGGGTCTTGGCTGCTATTTTTAGTACTACTAGCTAGATTAAAGCCAGCGCAGAGATGCCTCCACGAGCTGTGAATCGCACCTTCAGCTGCACGGTAGACATGGCCTCAGTCTGTAGTCCCATGCTAGGGCTTTAACCGGACATAAATCTTGCTGCCGACCCACCTGGAGTGTAAGTGAACCTGGAGGTTAGAAAGCAGATGGGCTAGGACTCAGTGACAAGGAACTTTGGGACAAGTCCAGAGGGTGTCAGGCAAAGAACACTTGTACTCTGCTGTGGATGTCTAAACAGGTGGGAACATCTGAGATGGAGGGTGATGGAAGCACTATGATTCTAGACAGGAGTCTTCCAAATCCTGATATGGAGGTTGGGAACCCCAGCATAAAGGAGCGCTTAGCCTGAGGCTTAGGTTTCAACTTGGATTCTTTCAGTGCGAGTTTTTCTATGCTCTTTGATGTTCTGCCAAACCCAGATAAGAACCCACAACATCCCCGGCTTTGCTTAGCCTTTCCTCCCCTCTTTCTAGAGCCAAATAATCGTAAAATACAATTAGCTTAAGGGTGAGGAGGGTCTATGTTACAGATGATTATTTTGTGCTCTCTCTAATCCTCCCACTGGGAGCCAGCCTGAGATGAGAACCGATCTCTCCCAATCCTCCATAGTGCAGGCAGGAATTGTGCTGACCTTGGATGAATGAGGAAAGGAAAATCCGGCACTTCTTGAGGAAAGGGAGAAGTGGAGTTCAGTTTCCAAATGGGTTTTAAATGGGACATTTGTACTAAGGTTGCCAGATATAGGTGGTAAATCATTGCAACCTCCTGTCTCCTCTGAACACACATACGCACACTGATAATGGACCATGTCCTTTGGCCAGTTCATCCTGCACTGTTAAAAACTTGTTCTTTGGGTTCAACTGACAGTCAGAAGGGGAGTAAATATTTGCAAGTGAACAGTTTTCTGATGGGGACATTCTCAAAGGTACATTAGCTGGAAAAGAGCAAAGAGAAGCAGGAAATGCTCTGCCACCATCCTCTTTTATTGTACTGGCCTGCCAGCTCAGGCCTGGCAAGACAGTAAAATAAATCAAACACACCGAAGCTGCATGCTCAGCTTTTACAAGGAAAGCACCGGAGAGCCTCTAGAATGGGAGTGCACTGATAAGGTGACCTGATTTCACAGAATTTCGAAGAGCCGTCCTTTGAACTTAGAAAGGGGTCATTTGTAAGAGATAACATTGACTGCCTAAAAAAAAAAAATTAAAAAAAAAAAGCTAGAAAGAGCAACAAACGCCTTGTCACAGAGCGAGGCGCTCCTGTCCAGTTCCAAATAGAGAGCAGATCAGAAACGAAATGGGGGCAATGCCCCCTGTGCTGCATCTGTTTGACTTTGATTCTGGTCAAGTTGACATTTGGAGCTTTACTTAAGCGACTTTGATTTATGTTGGAGGCTATGCCCCTGAGGGCGAAGGAACCCATTTCAGACTAGGAATGTACATTTTAGGAGGCCTCGTCTTTGTAGCGAAGTAAAAACCCCTATTGGGTTCTGAAATAATAATAATCGGCTGCTCTTTGTTATTATTATACATATTATGGCAGCACCTGAGGCTCCAGCTGAGATCGAGGCCCTATTGCGCTAAGTAGGGTGATGTTAAGAAAGTCCCTGCCCCAAGAATTTACAATCTAAATAGACAGACAGTGGGTGGGAGAAAGAAAGTGCTATTATCCCCATTTTAAAGATATGGAGCTGAGGGACAGAGAGATCAGCGATTTGCCCAACATCACACAGTCTGTGTCAGGGCTAGAAAGTGACCACAGATTTCTGGAGTCCCAGTATCTTAGCTACAAGATCCGCTTACCGCTCTGACATTCAGTTCGATAGTGTGCGCAACAAAGAGATATACTGGAGCTGGAAAAATAGTGGGGGGGAGATTGCAAATATCTGTTTGACTGTTTTCTAGATATTTTTTTACTCTCATAAAAAGGATGGAAATTGAATATAAACTGTGAATTCCGTTAAAAGGCCAATATATAATCATGGAAATGTTCACATAGCCATATTAAAATCTTTTTCATTTTCCATCTATTTATAAAAGTTATCAAATCAAAGAGCAGAAATAAAAGCTGATAAATTTAGATTATCAAACACTATGACTAGAGCTGGGCAGGAAACAGTTTGAAAACAAATAGTCAGAGACAACATCAAAGCTGATAGCCTGTGAGCAACCCATGGACTGAAATTTTCTTGCACAAAGTGTGCAACAAACAAATTCCAAAATGGCAGACAAATGCACAGAAATCAAACACTGCTTGTGGATAATAGGCAAAGAAGATAAGAAGCTAAATTCACAAAACATGAATACTTTGCCTGATGCTGAAAGATCTGACTCCTGACCTAAGGAGGGCAGGGTATGGCTCTAATGTATGATCATATAGCAAAATCCCAAATGGGGCTTTTAGGCATGACCAGAATATAAATATGTAACAATAATAAAGAGGAGTTTACAGTTGAATGGACAATCAAGATTTTGCTGAGTGACCCAGCAGGATGGGGAAGTGGCTTTGCCTACGTACACAGAATTTATGAGGTTGATCCTGGAATACTGCATACTGTTCTGGGGTCCACATTGTAAAAAGGATGCTGAAAAACTGAAGAGGATGTAGAGAAGAGTCACAAAAATGATGTGAGAGCTGGAGAAAATGCTTTACATTGAGACACTGAAGGATCTCAATTTGTTAAGCTGGTCAAAAGACTATCAAGAGGTGATTATGGTGTATAAGTACCTTCTTGGGAAGAAAGGGATACTAAAGGGCTATTTAACCTATGGAGACAGGTATAATAAGATCCAATGGCTGGAAGCTAAAGCCAGACAAATTCAAATGAAAAATAAGGCATAATTTTTTAATAGAGGAACAAACTACCAAGGGAAGTGGTAGACTCTCCATCTCTCCAAATTAAGGCTCAATGCCTTTCTGGAACATGTGCTTTAGTCAAACACAAGTTACTGGACTCAATGCAGGTGTCACCGAGTGAAATTCTGTAGCCTGTGCCTATACAGGAGGTCAGATTAGATGTTCTACTAGTTCCTTCTGACCTTAAAATCTATTAATGTACCACGTAAGTGCTTTGGGGATTGTTTAATAGAAGTGAGTGATTAAGCAGAGGTTTTCAAAGCTGCCAAAGAGATTTTGACCCTCGGTTTCCATTGGGTGTCCTGTAAACTGGCAGCTGAAAGTCTGGCAGAAGGAGGATTTAAAAGAAAAGGTAGCAACATGGCACACAACGTTATGGAGGTTGTTCTAGGAATAGGAATCAGGGAGGAAGAAAGCCCTTTATTAATAGTATTAGGAATTCCATGTGCTCGCTCTCTCACCGGAGCAGGCATTGATTCATTGCACAGTCTCATTAAACCTGCAGCTGATCACTGAAGACTTTGCTTTCTGATTACATCACATGAGCTCTTTGTTCTACTGACCTAGAGAGTTAGGAATGCAAGAGATGACAAATCTGCCAGATCACCACCTCGTATTCCCAGAGAAAAATGTCACCACCACGTGATTATGTACCTAGATCACTACTGTTACTGATGATGTGTCTGTCCTTGGCAACTCAAACAGATGGATTTGTCCAAATAAACCTAGTCATTTTTTAAAACCACATTCCTCTGCAGTTCTTTTCCCAGCAGCCACATCTTGGGCATATCTACAAATGTTAGCTACCTGCCTTCTCAGAAGAGGAAGGAAAGGTATTTGCAGGCCCACTCAAACATTTAACTATCCAGTGGTTGAGTCTGGATTTTCAAAAGCGCCTAAAGAGTAGAGCTGGGTGAAGTTTTCTGACCAAAACTTTGAGTGAAAAAATATAGATTCAGGTTGAAAAAACATTTAGCAAATGCATGTCTTTTTTTTTTAATTATTTAAATATATATATTTTTTAATTCCAAAAAAGTTGGAACATTTTAGTCTTGGAATTTTTCAAAACAAAAATGTGTTGACTTTTCAATTCAAAATGACTGTTTCAAAAATTACCCCTTTTTTAATTAAAAGGGGAAATAAAAAGCTCAAAAACAAAATGAAATGCTGTGGTTTTGGTTAAACATTTACTTTTTCAGAAGCAACTAAGTGACTTGGGAGCACAAATTTACCCAGTACTTCGATTGTAAGCTTTTGGGGGCAGAAACCATTGTTTGTTATGTGTTTGTACAGTGCCTAGCACAATGGGGTACTAATCCATTATTGGGGCTTTAGGCATTACTGTAATGCAAATAATAATTATAAATATAGTTTATAAGAAGTTGACTGTAAATGGAACTTTATAACCAGCACTATCCATTGTGTCACTGCGTGTATAAATGGTCTGGATATCTATAACTGGCCCAAAGCCCCAGCTTCCACCATTTTCTTTTTCTAATTACCCTTCCTATCCTTTTCCACTTTGTCTGCCTTGTGTATAAAAATATCCTTCAATGTGACCTTTTAGGTGGGGGGAAAACCATTTAAAAGTAACCATTGAATCTACTTCATCTGTATCATTATTATTTGAGGATTTCACAGATAACCTTATTCTCTTCCTACATGAGATGAGAAGCTTTCATCTAACTAGTGTGAGGTTAATGCTCAGATGTTATACAGTAGCTCTAAAAGTGAAATCATTTTGCACATTACAGGTAAGAGGTGGTCAAAAATTGAAATTTCCATCATCTGTGAAATTCCTAAGTTTTGATATTTGTTTCCTTCCCGAATTGGAAGGAAAAGTTGAAATATCAAAATTGTTTGAGGAACAAAAAGTTTTAAAATGTCTTGGAAATGTCAAATTGTTTCTTTTGGGTTTGTTGAACCAAATCAAAACATTTTGTTTCATCGTGGCTTGACACTGAATTGTGTCTGCCTAAGCTGTCCTTGTGCCTCATAGGAGTTATAGTGTGGGTGTCTCATGCCCCCATTTTTCTCAACAGTCTGATCTCCCTGGCCAGACATCTCCTATGATTGACCTCGGTCACGAACTCCCATGACACACCATGGCAGTTCAGCCAGAAGGAAAACAGGAGCTTGACACATTATTTCATGGTTACCCTGTCCTCCCACCCTCCCCTTGTCTGTTTCTTCCACCAGCTGCATCTTGACATATTCAAATTGTGAGCTCAGACTCCCTCTTAACTCATTTTATGGTGCCTAGAACAATAGGCAGAAGTGTAATACAAACAACAAATAAAATGACAAGCACTGCTAATAATCTATGGAAGCCATTTTGTTGAAGACTTCACAGTCGTGATGTGAGCTTCCCTGAGCAGAGTGTAAGCAGGTTCTAAACTAACTAATTCTACCAAATGGGCAACTGAATGTATCAACGCCATAAAGTCAACCTGCTCCGCCATATTACCACATAGTGCGGTGTTCTTTTTAAGGCAGGGGGACCACTGCATAACTCTTAATGCTTAACATAGTAGCAACCAGAGCCTAGTGTTAACTGCAGCCTACCGCTCCCTGGAGACCAGCGCCCGACTTGCAAAATGGCAGAGCTCCTCTTCACACAACAGCAGCCTCTTTCTGCATATTCATGTTATCCATCCATCCTGTCCATGAGGCAGTGATACCATCAAAGCAGCTGCCTCCTGGAAAGAAGATGACCAGATTTGCTCACTCTCTCTTTTAGAGAAAGTGTGTTAAATCAGAATCAGACTTCCAATATTTAAGATTACACACTATTTTTACCACTGGTGCAACTCTGTAAACTTATGAGATGTTACTCAGAATTTACAACAGTAGCAGCAAAAATCAGATCCAGCCCTTAGATATCTTTATTGAAAGTAATTGCTACTGACTACTTCCATGTAAATTGGCCACTCCTAGATTTACACTGACTACAGAAACCAAAACACAGCAAGAGTTGCTAGGAATTTTACTAGTCAGCTTTGGAATAAAATAAAAAGTGCATTATACATGTTGATAAACTACCCAGAGTGATTTGGATGAATTAAATACTTTGAGCCTTCAGTCTCCCTAATGATTTGTAAATGAAACAGCCGTGATTTATGGCTCTAGCAGATATGTCAAGCCTGAAGTTTATACTGTGAAAAATACCACATTTGAATTCTTCTCTAAATAAATAATAAAAAAATCTATGTTGCTCTCAAACGTTGCTTAAGATATGTGAGTTATAAATTAGAATCCATAACACTAGGTGGTGCAGTCTAAAGGATTAATGTGTTTCTATCTAGGGAAAATATGGATTCAAATTTACATCAGGGCAAAAGTGAAACACTCTAAGTGGCTTCCATCCAGTCCTCTGCGAGTGGTTAATGTCATGATTTTTATGAAAAATCTCCTGTCGGGGACCTTCCTCCCCACCTCAAAAAGAGTTAAATTGCAGGGGATAACTTATACCTGATCAGTCCTGCACTAATTTTCCTGCACTTAGGCTCCCATACAGCTATCGCCTCCTAGGTTATAATGGTATGGCTAGTTAGGGCTGCCTCCCATCCTGAGAAGTCAGAGGATGGCCCCCACTTTTTCACTGTAAGTGGTGCCTACATAGCCTCAAGGATACATAAAATAAGAGAGAAAAGCCGTTGACAAGCTTTGGGTGTGAACCTGCAATAATGCTACACGTAGAGCTTCCCATTGGAAATACATGAATGTTTACAGTACAGATCAGGGGTAGGACCAAGCCCTTACTAGAACTGCCAACGTGAACACTCTGTTGCCTCCTGCCCACAGCGCCCCCACCTGGTAGACATTGTTATTGGGCACTGTGATTATTAATATAGCAGGTACACTTAGATACAGAGCTTTATCTATGAAAGACAGTGTGGTCCAGTGATAGGACACGGGAATGAACCTCAGACCTAGATTTTAGTCAACATAATGCCACTAGCCTGCTGTGTGACCTTGGCAGTGTCATTTTTCCCCTCTGGGCCTCTGTTTACCCTCCCACTCTTTGTCCTATTTAGACTGTAAGCTCTATAGGGCAGAGACCCTCTTTTTCTGTATTTGTACAGTGCCTCACACAATGGGATCCCAATCTTGATTGGAGCCTACAGTACTAAAATACAAATAAACAAGTAAATGAAGTTTTTTTATATGTCTACCTACCCAGAGTTTTGCATACATTGGCCAAATTGTGCTCCCAGTTCAACTAGTGAACATAAAAACATAAGAACAGCAATACTGGGTCAGATCAAAGGTCCATCTAGCCAGTATTCTGTCTTCTGACAGTGGCCAATGCCAGGTGCCCCAGAGGGAATGAACAGAACAGGTAGTCATCAAGTGATCCATCCCCTATCACCCATTCCCAGCTCCTGGCAAACAGAGGTTAGGGACACCATCCCTGTCCATCCTGGCTAATAGCCTTTGATGGACCTATTCTCCATGAATTTACCTAGTTCTTTTCTGAACCCTATTATAGTCTTGGCCTTCACAACATCCTCTGGCAAGGAGTTCCACAGGTTGACTGTGCATTGAGTGAAAAAATACTTCCTTTTGTTTGTTTTAAACCTGCTGCCTATTAATTTTATTTGGTGACCCCCATCTCTTGTGTTATGAGAAGGAGTAAATAACACTTCCTTATTTACTTTCTCCACACCAGTCATGATTTTATAGACCTCTATCATATCCCCACTTAGTCGTCTCTTTTCCAAGCTGAAAAGTACCACTCTCCCCTCGTATGGAAGCTGTTCCATACCACTAACCATTTTTGTTGCCCTTTTCTAAACCTTTTCCAATCTCAATATATCTTTTTTGAGATGGGGCAATCACATCTGCACGCAAGATGTGGGCGTACCATGGATTTATATAGAGCAACATGATATTTTCTGTCTTATTATCTATCCCTTTCTTAATGATTCCCAACATTCTGTTCGCTTTTTTGACAGCTGCTGCACATTGAGTGGATGTTTTCAGAGAACTATCCACAATGACTCCAAGATCTTTCTTGAGTGGTAACAGCTAATTTAGGCCCCATCATTTTATATGTATAGTTGGGATTATATTTTCCTGTGTGTATTACTTTGCATTTATCAACATTGAATTTCAGCTGCCATTTTGTTGCCCAGTCACCCAGTTTTGTAAAATCCTTTTGTAGATTTTCAATGAAAAAATTCAAACCAAAAAGGAAATATCTTGTTTCATTTCAATTTTCAAAAACCCAGAAGTGTTGGGTTTGAGTTTTTTACTCCTCTAGTCCAGCTTTCTTTCCCTTTTCACCCCAGCCTCTTCCTTTCCTCCACTGGAAAATAAGGGATGGAGAAAGTGTTTAAAAAAAAAAAAAAGACAAAAGTGGGAAGAAAATAGTTTTGGTTTTTCTCCCACTTTCTCAGACTTTTCTTTTTATCCAAAATGAAGCAAAAATTTCCATTTTTCTTTCACAGATTCATAGGAATTTAGGCCTGAAGGAAACTCGAGAGACCCTCTAGTCCAGCCCTCTGCGCTTAGGAAGACTGTTTTCAAAACTGGAATGAACAATAATTTTTTTGTTTTGAATTTTTTTCATTGAAAAAAAAATCAAAATGAATATACAACTGTTGGCCAACTCCTAGCCAATTGTTGCGAGAATTGTACTATACCTTTGTTTCAGATTTTTAAATTGAAAAATGTCCATAATCATTTTTAAATGAAGTCATAAGCTTCAAAGTGGAGAGCAATATAAAGGTCCTGAGGGCCTGATCCTGCCCCATCAGAGTCAATGGGCACTCCGACACTGACTTCCACGGATGCAGGAACAAGGCATAAAACACTGAGCATCTACCACACCATATCACAGGAAAAACTGACAGCTTCTTTATGAGAAATGTTTAGAGACAGTTTCATTAAGGAAACTCTGCTCTCATCATGATGAGAAGCTTATCATGTAAAATTCTACCCAAACCTGGAAAAGATCAATTGTTATGCTTTTCTTACTAGCTTATTTCATTAATAAGCGGAGATGCTAAGATCTTGGCCAAGATAATAGCAGTAATATCAGCTAAATTACTCCCACACTTAGCAGCTATGGACCAAGTGGGATTTGTATGTGGGCATAAAGCCACTGTTGAGCCAAAGAGACTATTTAGCCTTCTGCATTACGCAAAGCATTATAGCCATCCAGATTTAATAGATTGATGGAAAGCATAAAGGCATTTAGTAATATGGAATGGGCTTCCGTGTTCATAGTGGTACAAAAATAAATCTGGGAGAACAATTTTTTGGCTCGATTATAACTCCCCACACTGTAATGATGAAGGGACGTGCTTCATCCCCATTCATGTTTTCTAGGAAAAGCTCACCCACCATTACTGTCTGATGCAGTGATCATTTACAGCATAGTTCTTAGGACCTCAGATAGTATCAAAGGGGGAAAAAAAAAAGAAGTGAATAGAGAGGAAAGTGCATTGCATTGCAATGCTCTCTTAGCTTTCATTCCCTCTCCTGAGCAATCAGCATCAGAATTTATCAAGATTATTGATATTTGTGGGCTCATTGTGGCTATTTAATTCATTATGTCAAATCAGAATATTTATGCAGACTCTTTGGTTCCCCTCTATATTTCTTAAATAACTCTTTACAAAGAGCACAAAGGAAAAATGTAGGGAGATGGGTGGCAAACAATTTGAGGGATATATATTATTTGTATCATTGTGGGTATTATGATCATGCCTAGGGGGCACAACAGAGATCAAGGCCCCAGTGTGCCAGGCACTGCATAACACACAATTTGGGTATGTCTGCACTGGAAGATGTGATTTCCAGTTCGAACAGACATACCCAAGCCAATTCTGATTGAGCTAGCATGCTAGAAACAGAAGTTTAGCCATGTCTGTACAAGCGATGGGAGGGGCTAGCCACTTGAGATCTTGGTGGGATCGTACCTGCGCAGGCTAGCTCATCCTGCCACTCGCATCGTAGCAGCTACGCTTCTATGTCTAGCACACTAGCTGGCTCAAAGCTAGTGTGGGTACGTCTGCTCAAGCTGGAAGTGACACCTTCCAACTCCAGTGTAGACATACCCACAGAGTTTACATTCTAAACAGATAAGACTGACAAAGAATGGCGGGGAGACGTTCGGGGTGGGGGTGGAAGAAGTGAAGCAGCATGCCCGATCAGTGGTAAAGCTGGGAACAGAACCCAGCTCATGACTGTCTATTCCCATAGCCTTGCTGCCTTTCACGTGTGTGCATATAACACCTATTCTCAGTGCTGCAGTGGAAGATTTAAGCTGATGGAAAAATCTGTCATTGCCTTATTAGGCAGAGAGAGGGAGTCATTAAGATTAACACATTACCCAGACTCAAATTCCCTATAGTAATATTTGCTTTTAGTTTGTCAGATCAACTGCTTAGTAAGCCAAACAGAACAACTGTCAGATTTTGGTAGGAGATGTACAGCATAGCACTGGAAAAAGGAACCTTAGAGAGAAAGATAGAAGTGTGAGAAATACATCAGGGCCACACAGAGTATATGACCAACTAGGCACAGCAGCCAGTGCAGAGCAGTTTGTGAAAAATGGAGTGTCCCATTGCTGTACCTGTCATCATGATAAACACCACCAAATCCTCAGCAGGTGTAAACTGGTGTACACCATTAAAGTCAATGAAGCACCAGTGAATTACACCAACTGAAGATGCGACCCTATATCTGCCTTCCTTTTTAGGTGTGAATACAGCTCCGGCGCTGCAGTAGGTGAGTGCCAGGTTGTGCCATTACGGTTCAGCCCTCAGTGAGGCCGACACAGAGCAGGACTAACACCTGCAGGAGCACCGCTGTGCCTCCTGGCACTCCCTAGTGTGCAAGGGGAATGTACCTTCCTCCACTGCTCTTCAGGACACACAACATACACTGTCCTGCACACCCAGCCAGCTCCACTGGCCACTGCAGAGGAGGGACAGGGCAAACTCACCCCTCCCTGCCCCCCCTTGGGGCAGCATGCACCTCTCCATTCCTTGCACATCCTGGGCATCATCCTGCAAGATGCTCAATGCCTTCATCACCTCATAAAGTCAGGGAGAACTCAGACTGCTCCGCAGCTTACAGCCATGCAGCCAGGCCCTAAGCCGGGGCTTAGTCCTCAGCGTGGCCTAGTGTTTGCAAACACCGACTGGCTGGTCCACTGACAGGCCAATGGATTACAGAGGGCACATTTAACAAAATGACAAGGTTTATAGCATTCAGAATAACATCCTGGCTAATGACCTTCTATAGTCATCCGAAGTCACCATAAGAAGTATCACATCCTAGATTCGGAGCCTTGTTTCAGGAGACGCTTACATTTCCATATACACAAATCACAAGTTATAAACATTATCTGCCTCAGACAACATGGTATCTCTGAGAGCAATGGATATATTTTTCACCAAGAATGTGCTTCCTGCACTACTCCTAGAGTTGGATGGGAAATGGCTTATCCTGCAAAAAATTTCAAGTTTTTCCATATATTTTCCCCCAAGATGAAGCTGAGACCTTTCAAAAGTTTTCACAGGGGTTATTCCACAGCATCCTGCTTCTGTTTCCCCCTTCTTCGGGCTTCCTAAACAAACAGCACATTGTCCAAAGGAAATCAAGCATTCTTGATCTACTGTCCACTTTACTCGGTCCTCAGGCCACTGCCCCAAGCCCAGTTCAGTGTCTTTCTCCTGATAATCCAAAATAACACAAAGTCTTTCAAAACAGAACGCAAACTCACCCTGCTGGGCACAGCCTCTCCTCCCTGAGGGTCTGTTTTTCTGCCTCCCAGTTCCCCCGACCTGGAGTTTGTCCTTCTTCACAAGCCTTGCCTGCTGGTATATTCCCCTCTGCTGACTCAAGGACCTGAAGAAGCCTTCTTACTCACTGCAGGCATAACCACAGTTTCCTGGATGCCCCCACATCCCCACAGCCTCCATGCTGGAATCACCTGATTCTTCTCAGGTGGTGCTCTTTCTGTAATCATGGTCAGCTAGCCCCAGCTGTTCAGGAACAAGCCACCCAATTACATAGAGCAAGAAAGCAAATAAGTGAGCTCTCCTAGAAAAGCCCATTACCCAGTGGATTGGGCACTGCTGTGGATGAGCCAGGTTCAAGTCTCCACTCTGCCTGATACAGGCTCAGCAAAGTGATGCCCCATGTTTTGAAATCTTGGTCTTTCACATCCCAGGGAATGTCTTCACTATTGGGCTATTTTGGAGTGTTTTTTTCTCTATGACCAGAAATTCCATCCTGGATCTGAGAAACCTTCCCATCAAAACAGATACAGAAGGGGGAGGGATAGCTCAGTGGTTTGAGCATTGGCCTGCTAAACCCAGGGTTGTGAGTTCAATCCTTGAAGGGGCCACTTAGGGATCTGGGGCAAAAATTGGTCCTGCTAGTGAAGGCAGGGGGCTGGACTCAATGACCTTTCAAGGTTCCTTCCAGTTCTAGGAGATTGGTATATCTCCAATTATTAGAAAATTTCTGCAGAAAGTTTTGGTTTTCATGAATCATCATTTTCCAGCCAAAAAATATTTTGTCAAAAAATCCCCAACCAGCTCTACTTCCTACTGAGCAATGTTCAAGTGAAATATAACCAACAGGGAGAGCTCTCAAGACCAGTAACCTACAATGAGTACGACCTGATTATCTGTAAAACAGTTTAAACTCTCAAAAGTAAATATTGCAAATGTCTTATAGCAGTGGAACTGAGATCTTGAACTAGAACTAAGTCAAGAGGAATGACATAGTACATTAGATACTACATTTAATACATTTCCTGGAAACAGACATTCTCTCTCATATGATATTTCATAAGTGAAAGTAGCAGCGGGCACCACTTGATGTTCTGGAAATGTCAAATAATGCAAGTAGAGCTGTCTGGAAATTTTCCAACGGAACCTTTTTTTTCCACTGGAAAATGACAATTAGCTGAAAGTCCAATGTTTCACGGAAACATGTCAATTTCAACCAAATTTCATTTTTTTAAAAATGGAACAGAACTTTTCAGTTTTCCATTTTGAAATGATTTTTTTCTTTACATTTTTTACAAAATGATATTTTATTTAACACAATATAAAATAAAAAAGACAAAATCAGAATGAAACGCTTCCATTTTATCAAAATGAAACATTTCAATCAAGCCAAAATGATTTTTTTCCAGGGGAAATGTCAATTTTTTGTTGTTGTTGTTTTGTTCGTTATTGGAATGGAAAATGTTTAGAGATCATGGAATTTCCCATGAAACAGAAAATCTGGTGTCCTCCCAGCTCTAAATACAAGTGTTCTGGGTTGGGATTTAAAAAAATATTATTCCCATAATGTCACAGACTGTAGGCCAGATCCTCAGCCCTTCATCTGCCTTCCTGTGTACCACTGTAGCTGTGCAGGATTTCCTGTTGTAGCTATCCTTACACCACATACACCTCACCACTACACTAGGGGATGGTTCAGAGCAAGCTGTAGCATGAGGTGCTCCGGTGATCTTGGCTGCTGGGGTAACTATCTGCCAGTACACATTAGAGCAGCCCTAAAGCTGCTTTCACTTGTGCCAGGAAGCAGTGCAGACTCTGGCACCCCTAGGTTGAGGCCAGGGTCACAAAGGTGGCATAAAGCCACTTACGCCCCCTCGCCTGCCCCAGGTGTGCTAGCGGCTGCTCTGGCACATCTGGAGATATAGTCCGGAGCACTGGCCAATGCCCTAACTAGTCATAGTGAGTATGAAAACGGCAAATGAAACAAACCAAGATTAGAGTCCCATTGAACAAGGCCAGGGCCATCTCAATAGACAAGCAGGCAAAGAGTTGGAGGAGAAACTGAGAGGTGACGTGATTTGCCCACGATCAAAAAAATAGGTGAGTGGCAGAGTCAGTAATAGCAACCAGTTCTCTTGACTCCCACTCTATTACCCTGTCCACTGAGCCATACAGCTATAGTCCAGGCTGATATCAAACAGCTGCTGTGTTTCTCCTCCCCCCAGAGGTGGCTTCCTATCAATAGTGGATGAGTGTCTGTACTGTTTATTTCATATGTAAAAAAGCAGTTTGAGATTTTTCTGGGATGAAAAGCATAAGATTCATTATGCTGATTTTAGTGATAAAACCCTTGCTAATGAACTGATTCAGATCTAAGGAATCCCTTGTAGCACAGCCAGCTCGTCTGCCAGTGAAACAGTTTGAGACTCAGGGCTTGTACACACAGGGAAAATTGCCAGTAGCTATGCCAGTAAAACTCCCATGTGGACACTCTTCACTTGTGTCAGTATAAACGGGAAAAAAAGCACTCTTATTCTGGGAAAAGGGTGTCTACAGGGAGTTTTCCTGGCATACGTATGCCAGTATACTTATACTGGGATAGCTGGACTGGTAATTCCCTCCATGTACAAGCTCTTAGATGGTGCAGGGGGCTGGGATTGTATTGCCCCGATAAACAGCTTGAGGCCTAAATGTTTTCATTTGAGTGAAGTCAGAACAAGGAATGATAAAAGAGAATATTCCTGCCCAGGAAGGCAAACGCACGCTGATAAGCATCTCTCTTTGCTCAACAAATTACTGATCTCGTCTCATTAGTGTTAGCCACCCTCCACACAAGAGAAGAGGATTCAGAGCTGTGAAGTATGGTGGGCCAGATGGATTTTCCTACCTCTAACGTGTCTAAAGGAAATGCCTTGACATTTGTTATTGCCCTCGGCACTACTCTCTAAAGGAGTGGTGTCTAACTCTGTGGCCTGGGGGACACTTCTAGCCCTTGAGGCTCTCGGTGGTGGCGCTTGAGAGCAACTGTATTACAAAGAAAAATTGTGTTTGATTTTGAACTGAAAGTGTGTGTCGGGAACCGCTCTGGCCCTATTTCAATGAAAGTGCTTAACTCCACCTCACGGAAGCAGTCTGCACACTGTCTCCTCGGGTGTATCCTACCACTTCCCCTAGAAGCAGCTCTGGTGTGAGCCTGGAGCTCTCTGAGCATCTGACCTTCCTGCTGCAGCTGGTTGGCAACGCCCCATGCTGGGGGAATCCTCAGCAGGGAGCTGGAGTGTGGTGTCAGCTCCATTTGTGCTCTGTGAATGGCACAAAGGGAGTGGAACACAGCATAGTACCAGCCCCACAGTATGGATTGTGGCCCCTTGGCCTTTCTTAAATTTTATGCTTGGGCTCTACTGAGGAAGTTGGATACCACTGGTAGTATCTTGGAGGGAACATCAGAGTCTACCAATCTGAATGTGAAAATGATATGAAATATTTCTTAGTGATAGCAGCTAAGGGCTCAACTCATGGGAGATGCTCAGCTCCTTGCCAGACTAGTCCCCAAAAGTTCATTTTGTAATCTATGTGCAAGACTTCCACAATGTAATGTTTACTTGCAGTATACTATTCGGCCACTAGATGTCTCTGTATGCTTCATAGAGAGGCAAGCAGGGCGTGACCCCTATTAACTATAGACACAAAGCTGGAACTCAAGCTGTGTGGAAGCCCGCCTATTTGTGTCTCAGGTTTCTATAACTGCCTCCTGTTTAAGATGGATGGTGAGTCCTGGTATCAGGATACAGAGTGTATTACTGTGAGTGTCTTTCCAAAGCAGTAACAAATATAGGTTAGTTGGATGATTAACTTTTTTCACTAACTGACAAACTGGTCCCTTGTGAACTATATACCTTGAGGAGTATCCTCTCTGCAATGCCCAGCTTGAGTTATTTGTCTGGGCACTGGGGACCACCACAGGGGGAAAGAGAGAAGAAATCCTTCCTGATTGACCACAGAATGGCAGAAGAGATGCTATCCAGAGTTGCCCCATTGTAGCTTTTCTAGCTTAACAGCCGTCATGTATTCTCCACCATTCTAGCATCCCCCTCCATGGTGGAAGGAGAAGAAGGTCCACAAAGCAAAGGGTTTTGGGCCTCACCACTTCATCCCAAGCCACCCTGCATGTAGTTGCGCAGGGAGCCCCATATTAGTGTGCTCCATGCCCAATTGCGGGAGGGCGTGTTCATCATTCACAGCCACCCCAAATCCTGCCCCTCCCCCGAGCAGCAACACTGCACTCGTTCTGATGCCACAGGGCCATAACCGCTTGCATAGGTTGTCCCTTTCTGAACAACATCATGTATCACAATTCAGGGCCTGATCCTGCACTAAGTTCACTGAGAGTTTTGAACACATAGGATCAGGGCCTACAAGGTTAGGTCACATTAATCAAAAGGTTTGAAACAAATTTCAATCTCTGGCCTAACAACATACAGTTTGGAAGTCAATAGATCAGAAATGTGTTACAATGAGTGAAGGAAACTTTTTTCTCTATCACCTAGCTGAGAAACAAGTTGTTTGGCCCACCATAAAAATTCTAGGGACCCTCAGTTCACACACAGAGGCTCGGGGGGGAGTATATTTGTCTTAGCCGGATCCCAGGCATTTTATTGTGGTCCCAGTTTTTCTCATTGCTTCCTGCTTTGTGTCTATAAGCACAGTACTCAGCACTTGTAATGTATGAACAAGCCCTGCACAGACATGAAGGCCAAGATTTTCAAAAGTGACTAGTGATTTTGGGTACCCAGCTGGGGACTTGAGGCTTGATTTTCAGAATGTAGGAGCCTGACAAGTGTTTCAGGTTGGGCATCCAAAACCGGAAACACCCCAAATCACTAGTCACTTTTGAAAGTCTTGGCCAAAGGACTTGATCCTCCCTTCCTTGCCACCCAAAATCGCATTTGTACTCATAGGTTTGTGAATGCAGATGCAGTCCACCAGAGATCTGATTTACAAGGGTACATTGTATTTGCAAACCACATTTGTAGCAAAAAGAGTTGCCCAATGCTACAAGGCCACCACATTTAACAGAAAAGGGGGTGGGGGGTGCACGCGTGTGTGCGTGTGCCTGTGTGTCAGAGGATTAAAGCTCCAAATGAAAGTTTGTTCTTTAAAGGACGCTTCCAAAGGTACATCCTATTACTCACCACTGATTCAGCTTGGTAATGTAAAGTCAATGAAAAAAGTGCCAACATTCCTCTGAACTACAATCATTAAAGAGCAACCGCCAATGTTCCCACACATTTACAGAATTGTTGTTCTTTGTCCTATGCCGCATATGAGTTTCATAACCCAATGGTGTACAGCTTGTCAACACCTTTTTACACCATAGATTCTTCCCTCCAGGGCTTTGTTTTGTGTGTCATCTTAAGGAGCACAATGTCCTCTTTTTTAACATGCAACAGAGGATTAATAATTAACATATTACTCTCAAACACAAGCATCAAAGGAACAGGAAGGGCCCCGCACACCTGTCTGTGTACCAATGGGTGTTATGCTGTGCCCTCTGTGCCTGATCCACAGAGGATATGAATCTGCTACAGCTGTCAACTAACGGAGTTTGGCCCAGATACTTTAAGGACTTAGGCCTCTGTCCTTCAGTTCAAGCTTGTAGAGGTTTATGCTCTTAGCTCTGAAGGTCCTGAATTCAGTCCCCTGTGACAATCAAGAGGGTAGTTTTTAATATATGAATTTGAGATGGTTGTTAATGCCTCAAACTCTGAAAAACATTCTGGGTAAAACTATCCATGGAAACCCATGTACCACTCCCATTAAGTTCTGTTGTGAGTGTGCATCTGATGAATCCCTTTGGGCTTTACTTACAAGCAACCCCGTGTATGTTTCATAGTACCTAGTAGGTCTCTGCTGCTTCCTGCTTTATTTACTTTTTACTGTTACTTAGGCCATCTTCATGGAGTCAGGGAGCCAAGCTAAATTCTCCTCTTGTTGACACCAGTGCTATGAGGTTGGACAGTGTGATAGAAAGGAGAATTTGGCTCAGTGGGTAGTTGGTGTGTAATTAAAAGTGGAATCTAGACCAGAATCTTTACTGTAGTTTTGTTCTTTATTAACCACCTGATGTTCTAAGATTCTCCTTTCACATCACAGCTGTGTGAAACTGCAATTGGACAGAGGATATAATCCAGGTAAAGAATAAACAGAGTGGAGGAACCATTTAAAAAATCTAAGACATCTGCTTTGTGCCAAACAGAATCCCATATACACTTTAACCTAGGGAACACGCTATTTCTGAAACAGTCTTTTTTCCCCAGGTTCTTTAAACCAGATCACCTGCCAAAATACAAAAAAAAAACCAACTACATTTTGTCAACTTGAAACTGCAGTTTTCAGTAAATGTCAGAAAATGGTTGCCTAGCTCTAGTAATGCAATGACAATTGCATTTGCTAAACATTCATTAAAAGATTTAATTTCTTTAAGTATTTCAAAACTAAAGAACAGTGGCAATTAGTCCGTGAGCTGATTGACATCTGAAGTGTTTTCATGTGAAATGTTTTCATGGGAAGAACTCCCCCAAAACCTTTTAGAACTTTAAAAGGCCAGGTTGACTGGCCTTTTAAAGTTCAAGAGAATGCCTGGCTCTTTGCTTCCTGCTTTACATGAAAGCAATGACATGTGACTGGATGTGCAGTTATACTGATTACCTTGGATGCATTCACAAGAAGAAAGCAGGTTGAAGGCTAAGTGCCCTCACCCATCCAAGCACTCCAGGAAGTTGGTAGGATTACACTGCTTAGCGGATGGTATTGCTCTGACCAAACGTTTTCCATCATGTTTTTGCAACAATTGCCTACTTATTTCAATCTGTAGGCACAATTAGAATTGGCACCAACCAATCAGATTCCTCCTTTCTTTATGCTCATTTTATCAATGTATTTAGATATGAAATTAATGATGGACATGGACCCAAACTTGGAAACGGAGTTGAATTGTAGTTTGTGATTCAGACCTCTGTAGCAGGCTAAATATGTAGCCACATGTCTGAACACACCAGCATTGAGAAAGTTCACATTCAGAGCCAGAGTCAAAACCCACATATTCAGGAATGTTAGGGTTTTTGTTACCATCAATTGCAGCAATAAGGAATATGATTCTGCTGACTTAAACTGGTGTAAATCTGGTCTGACTCTGTGGCAGCCACTAATGTTACACTTGATTTCTATCCTATTCTTTAAAGATTCTTATTTCATGCTTCTCTCCCTAGTATCGGAGTGTCTTCCCATAGTAGGAAGCAATGTGACAGCACAGATGCCATATGTTTGTTTGTTCTCGATGTCTGGTCCTTGGGATTTGTTTTAGACCCATCTCTGGATAATAGTAATAAAATATGGGTAAAAATCATGTAATGCACCAATAATATTTTCTATACAGTTGTTCAAATGTATATATTTTTTTAAAAAATAGGCTGCAATTAAAATGCAACCATGTCCCATAGCAATTAATGTGTCAGCTCTGTGCTACCTGCTGCTCTAGTACTGGCAAAAGAGCTGCTTCCAACAAATAGGTCAACCTGCTAATTATCTGCACATAAATTATTTTAAATTTCCAGATAATCTCATTGCATTCTGCCAGGTTTCCTGTAGCTTGTTATTTCAGGACTTGGCCCTGACATGCTGTGGCATGATATAATTCATAGCGACACTACCACATGTGCTATAACACAATGTGAAGCAAGAAAAAAAAAAACCTCGCACTATAAGTACATGTAATTATTTCAGATAGCAGAACTGCAGGCAAAGTCTGACTTTTATTAACTATGACCATGCATATGTGGTGGATCATTTAAAATATGGAAGGTTATTTAGCTTACTGTTTCTCAACTTTTTTGATACCAGGGACAGGCTTGCTGCCTTCCTAAACTGTGTCAGGGAGATCTCAGGAACCAGCACCGGTCCACAGATTGGTTGTTGAGAAACACTGGTCTAGTGGCTAGAGCAGAGGTCTGAGTTTAGTTCTAGGTTCTAATACTGACTCATGATGACCTTAAGCAACTCACTTAACCTCACTGTGCCTCAGTTTCCCATCTGTAAAGTGCAGATAAAGATTTACCATATGCACCTCCCAGGGGTGTTACAAGTCTTGATTCATTAACATTGCTAACATCTCTGAGCTCTAGGAATAAAACATGCTATTTAAGTGCTAAGTATTCTGATGTGCCTCCCCCACCCCCTTTCCCTTTTAACTCCTGATATGCATGTATGGCTTTCTCCTTCTCAACCCTTATAATACTGACCTGGTCTGGAGGTTTCTCCCACATCTTGATTAGTTCTGGGGATCACAAGCAACAGAACTGGTGGTATGGAACCGGGGTTCTGTGGGTGTAGGAAAGCTATAGCCTCCTCTCCAAATTAAATCATTTCCTTATCTTATTCCTTCTCTCAACTCTCTTGTTCCTCACTCCCGCCTCCCCAACGTTGTGTTCTTACAGCAAATCCCTCTACTCCCAAATAAAATATTCTACTGCTGGAACCCATCTTCTCTGCCCTTCTTTAGGCCAGCTAGTTGGAGACAATCAAAATATTAGGAATCCCTGCATTCATGTACAACATTCTCATTCAAATACACCATTGTCCAAACTTCACCCAAAGGACAGAACCTACCATTTGGCATTTAGGAAGAATGTCATGTGGCCACTTCAACCCTACAGGACAATCTGGGAGAATATCATATTTGTGCTTGAAAATTTTTTGAAAACCAAGGTCTTCCTACCCAGTGGTTGTGGAGATATGGATATATGAGATTTCTAGGTTGGGCTAGAAGTTCATTTCCTGCTGATCACTGGAATGTTTTCAGATATATCAGGCCAGTTCTTCCATCAGAGCTTCATTAAGTTTATTCCTATCAGTAACTAGTAGTAGGTGCTACCAAATGCACACAACGCACCAGTCAGCCAATAGACCAAAAGAGATTTTGCACCAATCGGGGCACACAAAGGTTTTTAGGATTCCAGCGTAAAAATCAGAAACTGAGACCCCCACACACCCTTCCAAAAATTGTCTCTGAGGGGACACCTGATATTGGAGAGTGAACCTGCCTCACATTCACCCGGCAGTTGTGGCTCAGCTCCTGTCCCACAGGCCTGGGCCCAGCTCCCTGCTCCAGGCATTGTGACCTGGCAAACAGGATTGTAGCAACACTCAGGTTTGGCCCGGACACCCCTCTGGCATGACGGAGAGGCAGCTGAGCCAAATTTCAGGGTAGTGCTATGACCCCACACACCGCCTCACAACAACACTCAGTTTGGGGGTACTCCTAAATGGGGAGGGCCAGGGCAAACTGTCCCTTTTGCTCCTCCACCCCCCAGGCAGCCCTGGTGCCACTGTACAAAAACAGAAAGATTAAATGGCTCAGGACTTTGGCAGAGGGAGCAGGCTCCTTACAGCTACAGGGCACCAATTCAGCTAAGTGCAGTAAGGGTCAGTAATGATCAAAAGTCACCGCAGAGGGGTGTATGAAATAGTCAGGGCCGGCTCTTGGTCTTTTGCCGCACCAAGAAAAAAAATCTTTGGTTGCCCCCCACCCCAACCCTGGGCTCTCATCCCCCCCAACCAGTGCCCTCCCCCACTCACACACCCTGCCACTCCAGCCCATGGCTCTTTCTTCCTCTCCCCCACCCGCACCCGCACCCACTGCCGCCCCAGTGCTGGGCTCTCCCTCTCACCCCACCCACACCCCCTGCCGCCCCAGCCATGGGCTCTCCCTCCCACCCCACCCACACCCCCTGCTGCCCCAGCGCTGGGCTCTCCCTCTCACCCCACCCACACTCCCTGCCACCCCAGTGCTGGGCTCTCCCTCTCACCCCACCCACACCCCCTGCCGCCCCAGCCCTGGGCTCTCCCTCTCACCCCACCCACACTCCCTGCCACCCCAGCGCTGGGCTCTCCCTCCCACCCCACCCGCACCCCCTGCTGCCCCAGCCCTGGGCTCTCCCCCACCAGTGCTGACTCCACCCACTCCCCCTCGCCTCCAGTCGGTATGGTGCTGGCAGGGTCAGGATAAGCGGTGGGGCTCCCAGGCCGCGCCTCAGCCCAGGGTCCCTCCAGTCAGGGCTCCCACCTCCAGGACCGGCTGGACCTGGGAGGGCAGAGCCGGGGGGACCGCCCTGGCAGGGGGCTGAGGAGCCGGGGCAGGGTGGCCCCAGAGGGAGTGGAGCCCCAGAGAGCAGGATGCAGGCCCCACACGGCAGCGCCCGCCCTCTATGGCCCTGCTGCTGCTGCTGCTGCTGGCCACCCTGCCGCAACCCCTGGGCAGCACGGGCTGCTTCGCCCCTAGCCACAGTGTCCCCCGCTCAGAGCCCGCCTGGTCCAGCCACAAGGTGCGGGCGCTGCTCCCCCGCGACTGGCGGTGCGAACCGCAGCAAACTTAGGGTGCCCCCAGCACACGATGCACTGCTGCTGCCAGGGTCGTCTCTAGGCTTTTGCCATCTGAAGCAAAAAAAAAAAAAAAAAGATGGCCAGAATGCCATCCCAAGCACATGCTTGGTTTGCTGGTGCGTAGAGCCAGCCCTGGAAATAATATAGTGTTAATCTAGTTCTGAATGGGTAGGTAATTTACCCAAGGTCACAGAGCAAGTTATTGGCAAAGCAAGGAACAGAACCCAGGTCTTCCTGTCTCATGTCCTTTACCCTTATTCAGGCAGAATGCTCAATAACAGAAATGCCCAGATAAAGACTTCAGGATATTCGTAGCTGACTCTGATAACACCAACAATAATAATGGAGATCAAAACAAATCAAAACCCCACAACTGACTGCCCCAAATTATTAGGAAATTTGGATCCAGATCTTGACTTGAATCCAAATGTTATACCTCGGTCACAAAAAACCTAAAAAATAGCACTTAAAAATAAGGAAACTAATGCAAATGTTATAGCATTACAGAATTAGAAGCAGTATACTGTACAGTTATCAAACATATATATTTAAATAGAAAGCACATTGAAAATATACTTACGTACTATTATATAGGTACAGCGTGTATGTAGCTACGGATACAAATGCACTATCAGATCAAAACCAGCATCTATTCTGCATATCAAAGTGGTGTATCAGAAGTATTATTAGTTGAAAATATTTTGGGGGAAGAATATGCAACTAGAATTTGAATTATATTGGAAGCTCTCTCAGAGGATATTTTTTTATAAATCAAAACTAATATGCTAAACACAATATAATTTAACCCCTTCAAATGTAAAAAATATTTTGCAGTAGTCAGATATTGCAGCCATCAAGAAAAAAGTTTAAACCAGCTGTTCATTAGCTTCCTCTGAATCAGAAGCAGGAATTCAGCAAGCTCTTTAGATTCAATGTTCTCTCTTTCGCCTTTATGTACATGACTTCTCAATCTCTTGCTAAATTTCTTTTCCCTGAATACTGCAGGAAAGAACTGTGAAACTCTTTAATTTAACAATATGTTCTTTGTCCTGCAACTGTTCCTGTTTTGCAAGCACAGATTATATGTATGGGCCTGTAGGAATAGTCAAAGAGTTAATAAGGGAAGGGCTTGGCATGCCTTCACCATGTACAGATTCTACAGTCAAGTCCAAACAAGAAAGCTTTATATCTCCTACCATTCCCAGTCCTCACTAAAATATGCAAAATGTCACTACTGGGAATTATACCTATTTCCCAGTGAGCTGTAAGGCCAGTTTCTAGTTAGCCATGTGTCGTTGTGCTGTGTTTTGTTTATAGTTCTTGCTATTTATTTTCCCAGGCATATTAGGTTTTCAAGAGACACACAGTTCCCTTTGCCTTTTAAAGATACATCGGAGCAATTTCAATTTGTATTAAGCCCTTAATACAGCATGAATGGGAGAACCATGGAGAGAGTTACACCAAACAATGCTATTAGCCCCCCAGGTTAGCAATCCATCAGCAGGGTTGGTAACTTTTTCTGATGCACACTCCATAAGAGCTTTGTGCCTTGGGAAAAGCCAGGAATTCGCTTTGTGAAATGCATCGCAGTGCATGCTCCCCACAACAAGGCTTCCCAGACTGAGATACTATTCTAAAAGATGACTGGGAAGAATTAATTATTCTGTTCATGATGCAAGGGCCAGAGCACAATCCATCTGGTTCCCCAGAGTTGTGTAGCTGGGATAACAGGAAATAGGAAAAAAAATATTTTCATCAAAGAAGTAAGCACATGTCACTCTGAATATGCACAGGGGAAGGCCTGTAGAATAAGATGGCAACATTTTTGTGTAGTCACTTTTCAGAGAAAAAATGCCCTTCTCCTGAAGCTTAACTGGGCTTTAAAAAGAGTACCATGCCTGCAGGTTCACTGAGCTGGGTCTGGAGATGGAGTTTAAACGGGCATTTTCTAACCTGCACAAGCTGCCTAACGATGGCAGAAACTCCAAAATTTGGAGTTCAGGCTCACATCAGAGATTAATTCAAAAGTCTGGTTATGTGTTCAAACGTCTGGAACTTAAGTTGCAGATCTTCAGCCGGAAATCTCACAAGAGCAAGCATTCTTGTGAGACTTCTGACAAATCCCACTCCACCCAGAAATGAGAAGTAAGCAAACATATCCAAACACTTTAGAGCAAGAAAAAGTTGAGTTTCAATCTAAAAAATAGGTGATAATTCAGAGTATTCTATATATAGTAGCACAAAGCAACTTCAACCAAGGTAAGGAACCCAATGTGCTAGGCATCGTACACACATGTAGTGAGAGTCAGTCCCTGCCCCAAAGAACATACCATCTAGGTAGACAATGGGTGGGAAGGGAAAAAGGTCACAGAGCAGGTCAGTGGCAGAGATGGGACTACAACCTAGGATTCTGGCTTCCAGCCTAAGGCCTTATCTGCTAGATATACTGCCTCTCTAGGTAGATTACTTTCCTCTTCAAATCAATTTACCTTCTCCCTAATCATCTGAGCATCCTCATTTTGTCCTGTGTCGGTCAGGAACCACAATTTCTGTTCCACAGAAAATTACATTTCAAACAAAACATTTTGACTTTTCCCGTTGGAAATGTTAATGAAAAATTGACACATTTCCCCGCAACTTTTCACTTTTGACAAGACTGCATTTTTCAACTGAAAACTGTCCATTAAAAAATGTTCAACCAACTCTAATTTGTCACCATAAATATTAATTAAATGTGCTGGGTTCTTTTACAGGGATACAGGAACCACCAGCTACTGAAACCTTGAAAAACACATATTTAGAGCACAGCATGCTTAACATTGATTCTGTTTTCTAAAAATCACTCCCATGCTCTCAAATAACTCTCCCAGGAGGGACAGCCAGGAAATGAGACTGTCCCAGAGAAAACAGGACAGCTGGTCACTTTAACACAATGGTTAGTGGCTATTTGCAGGCGGGGAAGCCCTTATCACACCAGCCCAGGAGGAGAGGTAGCTGTGGGGGAATGCTGCTTCCCCAAGCCAGGGAGCTGGAGAGCCTAATTGGCTTTTTTGCAAAATAGGGGGGGCTGTTCCCCCTTGCTGTAGGGGCAAATCCTGCTCATCATCAAAACTTTCTCCAGGAGAATGCAAAGGCAGCAAAACTAGTGTCCAGTTCTGGTCTCCATAATTCAAGAAGGATGTTGGTAAATGGAGAGGGTTCAGAGAAGAGCCATAAGGATGATTAAAGGATTAGAAAACATGCCTTGTAGTGATTTAGGAACTCAGTCTATGTAGCTTAAAAAAGAGAGGTTAAGGAGGGACTTGATTAGTCTATGAGTACCTACATAGGGCACAAATATTTAATAATGGGCTCTCAATCTACCAGAGAAAGGTCTAATGCAATCCAGTGGCTGGAAATTGAAACTAGACAAATTCAGATGGGAAATAAACCATACATTTTTGACAGTGAGAGCAATTAACCATTGGAACAATTTACCAAGGGCCATGGTGGATTCACCATCACTGACCATTTTTAAATCAAGATTAGAGGTTTCTCTAAAAAGATCTGTTCTAGGAATTGGGGAAATTCTATGGCATGGAGGTCAGACTGGATGATCACAAGAGTCCCTTCTGGCCTTGGAATCTATGAGTGGGGTTCTACTCTGGGGAGGCGGTGTGAGAGGAAAGGGGACTGGTGAGGGAGGGAACATCTCAACAATCCTGTGTCCTGTGTTCTCCAGGGCCTCTAGCCACTAGCAAGCAAAGCAGTGTCTCAGAGGTGATTCTAAAGCTAGCTCACCTCCCTCCTCACAGTGTGAGGAGGTTTGGAGAGAGGGGGTGGAGGAGTCAAAGGAGAGGCATGGCTGCTATGGAGGTTACAGCAACAGAGTGATTCTGCTAATCCTCTGCCAACTGAAGGGAAGGATTTTCCCCTTGGGTTTGGCAGGGGATGTGTATTTGCCACACAATGCATCTCCAAACAGCAGTATCTCCAGGCAGTGTCTTCCATGTTGCTCAAGCCACCTAGTTCAACTGCTCCACTATTTTGCCACAAGTTGTCTAGGGTTATGAAACCTAACACCTCCCAAAAGGCTATACCTTCTTCTTCGTACCCTCTTTTCAGATTCCTTCACTCCAGGGCCCATAGCAGGTGGCAGAAGGCTACAACGTCTCTGCCTGCTAATCCTGCAACACCAAACATTGTTCTTCAGTGGTGTTTAGTTAGCTAGAATTCCTATCTCAAAGTTCATTGTTTCCTTCCCCAGGATGGATCTTCTCCACACAGGGTCATGCACAAGTGGGGGAAAACAGAGGCCGGCCTTCCCCACCACACACATATTCATCCAAAAAAAGATGTATTTCTGCTCCAGCCTCGGTCGCTGCCCCAGCCCCCAGCCACTGCTTTAACATGCCCCTCCAAAAGTGGTCAAAATTAAATTCCCGTGCACACTCCTCTGGCTCCACAGATCAATTTATTTGCTCAGAGCAGCGCAAGACATGAATGGGCTGCTTCCATGAGACTTTTTCCTTTCACTCCTTCCCATTTAACAACAGCCCTTGGAGTACAGCAGTCCCTATGTGATAATTATTTACTATAACGAGCCCAAGTGTGACTAGTGGAATGCTCAGCATCACAGCTGCACAGAACCAACAATGTGCTCATTAATAACAACATTTCTGAGAAATTTCATATAAATTTATTTTGGTCTGAAATTCAGGTCCCAAGTTCTTCATAATTTAAGTATTCTTCCTACATTCATAATGAAAACATTGTGCGTAGTGGTTTTCGTCTGAAAGGGTGATTGAAAAGGGATTAGGCAAATGCCAGATAGAACAGACAGAACTATCTGCTTATATTCTCTTAGACTATAAATTCTTCACTAGGAATAGTGTCTGCGAAGTGCCATGAACATTTATGGGGCTAGACAAATACATATTAGTAATTGTTACAACATGAGGATCCGATACTGCAAACACTTACATGAGGAGTCCCGTTAATAGGGCCTTATCACAGCAACGCACATTATTATGTATTTCTATGACAGCCAGTAATGCCCATAGATCCCGAATGAAGCCCCGTTGTGCTATATGTCATGGTTACAGGACTCACTGTACCTCTGTCCCCTCCCTGGTCTCTCTGAGTGCCCCCCCTCCCATGTCAGACCTTGTGACTTTGCTTATCCCAAGGCAGAGCAGGCCCTGGGTTACAGCACCCTGTGTATTAATCGTGCTTACCCAGCAGGTCCGACTGAGTTCTGGCACCTGCAGTCCTTCCCTTTGGGAGTCTATGGCCAGTGGTGAATACAGTGACCAGCCAGCACTGGAATGGTTTACCTAGGAAGGTGATGGAATCTCCATTATTAGAGGTTTTTAAGGCCCGGCTTGACAAAGGGATGATTTAGTTGGGGTTGGTCCTGCTTTGAGCAGGGGATTGGACTAAATGACCTCTTGAGGTCTCTTCCAACCCTAATCTTTTATGATTCTATGACAGCCTTCTTAAGTCACAGCAGTGTTTATGAAACATAAGAAAAAGTATTTTGAGAAAAGAGGATTTTAAAACAACAGTCTACACACGTCTATTTTATAGAAAGATTTCCCAGCCCCTGGTGTTAACCTAGCCCCTAACTTCTCCAGACACCGCAGTGGGTGTCTGCATCTCAGTCTTGTTCCCCCCGAACTCCCTCCCTCTCTCTCTTAAGAGCATGTTCCTTTTCAAGCCTGTCAGAGTTCTTTTGCTCTGTGGTTCTCAGGCCTTTTCCTATTTTGGCATTGTCTCTTAACAATCCTGAAGTGTTTGCAAAGAAGCAGTTTATCTTTAGCCATTCTTTCCTTTCTTGTTTGTTTACCACCCCCCCACACACACACGTATTTAAAATACACCAATATAATCATACAGCAAACATCCCCATAACCAGGTCAATATACAGTATTCATAAATGACTACAAAGGCCCTCAAAATCCATCATAGAGAGGTGCTGTGCAAATGCAGAGCAAGAGGCCGTTCCTGCTTCAAAGAGCTTAGCATCCAAATAGATCGGACAGAAAAAGTGTGAGAGAAAGGGCAAGCGTGGTTTCTGCACATTCGCTAATGTGCTCCAAATTTCAGACCATAGAAATCATAGGGCTGGAAGGGACCTTAAGAGGTCATCTAGTCAATCCCCCCATGCTGAGGGAGGAATAAATATACCATAAAGTGGTGCTCTTAGATTGAGAGTTGCCTGGAGACTTGGGAAATTCTGCAGCATCTCCAAAAGCATTGGATGTCCTAGATTTACTTTTTTACTGCTGACTGTGGGCAGGGTAAGGCCATCTGGGAAGGGCTCGATGGACAGTTCAGGGAGAAATACAAACACTCCCGGTACAAATTCACCAGATTAACTCCTAAACTCCTTGGCTTGAAAGTTCCCGTGCTGTATTATAGCATGATGCTGTTTAGGATGTGATGTCATCCCATTGCATTGTGGCAACCATGACACTTCCCGAGAGATACTTGTGCTCCTAGCCAACCACCCTCAAAGCACAGCTGGCAGGAACAAGCTTGGCGGAATGAGGAAGTAGCTGGTTAAAATGAGCTCAGAGTTCCAGGAAGCCAAACCCAAATAAAAAGGAGAAAGGGGTCAGTAGCTTCCCGCTGGCACTTCAGGTTGGGGAGCTCACCAGCACTGGCATTTGCTGAATATTCTGGACCAAAGTGATTCGGGGGGTTAGCCCACTGGCCACTGTTTAAAAAAAATGGGAACTGATAAATGGAAATAGAAAGTGACAAAAACTCACCCTGCTGGTGTGCAGAGACTTCTGCCTTTTGTGTAGACCAATATTGCCTCATGGTTTCCTTGTACATCTCCATCTGTCTGTTTCCAGCTGTTGTCTCTTGTCTTACACTTAAGACAAGAGGCAAGTTCTTTGGGGCAGGGATCATCTTTGTATTCTGTGTTTGTACAGCCCCTAGCACAATGGGGTCCTGGTCCATGACTAGGGCTCTGAGGCACTATGATAATACAAATAATACATTTAAATAATAATACTTCAAGGTGATGCCGCAGGCAGTTCTAGGAAAGGTATCTTTATTAAACATGTTGAGAATATTTCTGGCTGGAAAATACTTTGTCTAAATGATTTTCTGATGAAAAATGACCTTTTTGCAAAACTTATCCACAACCCTTTTTGATACTTTACCCCAATTTGTGACACATTTTTTTTAAATGCAAAAAGGTTTTGCAGAAAGGAATCCCCTATTTCGCTGGCTCTAGTTGAAAGTCCAGTGTTACATGCTGGGGCTTTAAAGTGTGTTCTGAAGTGTGACCCCATTAAAATCACAGGGGTTGCATGAATGTATTAGAGCAGAATCTGGCTCATTGAGCCTAGTGGTGCCAGCACAAATAGACTGCATTCCTTCCTCTATTACAAAGATGCAACCTCATGATATGGCTCCCAACATCTAAAATCACCCCAAGGGTCACATGAGACTTAAGTGCAAATGGTATTATAGATTTTTGCTTTCAATCACACCCCTAGCATTTTAGTTTGCATGTGTATTTGTGAGAATGAGCAATCTAATATATATTCGTAGGTGTTCATGCAATAATGGGATTTGATCCTGCTTCCCCCGGAGTCAGATGAAACTCCCATTGACATAACAGGGAACAGGTTTGGGGCCATTATTGCTTTGTTGATTTCCTGCTAACATGTTATTGGGTTCCTATGGATTTACAGCCTGGAAAATATTTCATTTAACTACAGAAAAAGACAAAGTGTAGTCAGTGTTTGTTCATCTGTGATGGATTTCCACTGTATTTATTTTTCCTACTCAGAAAGTAACTGGTGAAACCTTTCATTACTCCTTAACCAATAGTCTCTCTCATTTTATGAACAAATTAACAACAAATAACTAACTTCCTTCCAACCCCACAAAACACTCACAAGCCAGAGGTGATGCCGCAGGCAGTTCTAGGAAAGGTATCTTTATTAAACATGTCGAGAATATTTCTGGCTGGAAAATATTTTGTCTAAATGATTTTCTGATGAAAAATCCCCTCTTTGCAAAACTTTTCCACAACCATTTTTGATGTTTCATCCCAATTTGGGACCGTTTTTTTTTTTAATGCAAAAAGATTTTTGCAGAAAGGAGTTCCCCGTTTGGCTGGCTCTGATTGGGAATCCAGTGTCACATACTGGGGCTTTAAAGTGTGTTCTAGTTGCCTGACACATCCCCCCTCTCCACCCCATCGCTTACATTCCTGGACCTCTGGTGACCCACTGAACAAGATCCCTCCTGAAACTCTACCCTCTTGCTCCACTTCCACATACCACCCTGCAAATACTGCTTTCTGTACCATTTATATGACAACCTGGCTGGAGCCACACCCTCGCTTAATACCTGTTAGAACTGCTAAGATCTTTTGTATTCATAATGGTGGCGAACTCTTCAGCATCCCCCAGGAAACCCAAATGATGAAGAAGCAGGTAGTTTTACTAAGAAATAAAGAAATCTTTAACTGCCGCCAAAGCACTCAGTTCGGAGGCCAATAACAGGAGCAGAGAGAAATTCAGAGGCATATAATAAACAAATGGGAAAAAGACGTACAAGCAGATGAGATCCAGGTGGTCCAAGTTCTGATGGCAGATCAAGGCAGCAGTGGGAAATTCAGGGAGGCCATGCAAGGAGCAGCAGGGGACAAGGCTCCCACACCAACAGTGTGAAGACTGGATGAAGGAACAAAGAGGCAGATGGTGCTCCCACTTAGGGTTAAATTGCACCCATTTTGGCAAAGCCACTGCTGCATTGCAGGCTGTCCCGGCCCTTGGAGGGAGCTGGGCGGGAGGGGCAGGGAGAGGGGGGAGATTAGGGATGGATTGTACACAATCCTCCATGAATGCCCTGGAATACAGGGAATCTATGGAGCCTTCCCCTCACAGTGCTCCTAACTCTCTCTCTGGGTCATGGCAGGGGGCTGGCATGTTCCTGTTTTCTCCAGGACACCCCTCCCCTCTGTCTTGGGAATGGACTGTCCCACCCTTTCGCTCTTGAGTTCTGGGAGTCTTTCCAATGTCTTAATGGAATTTAGGTCAGACTCTTAGTTTCTAATGAGAGGCGCTACCTGTTAAGCAACGAAGAACTGAGCAGGGAAAAATAAGAAACGAACAACAAACAGCAATGAGCTCAGAGGGGTGGCTGCTGTCTAAATGAGGGGAGAGGCATGCAGAAAGTTAGGATCCTATGGTAATTTGCATATATCCTTAGCCAACCCCAATTTAACCCAGATTTCTTCTAGAACAAAACCTCTCTACAGTATTGTCAGCTCCAGGTGATGTTGTAAAGTCATCAGGTTTAATGCAAATTGTGTAATGAGGTTGCATAAGATAACTTCTATGGAGTCAGCTTTTTCTGGGGTGTTATGTATGTGTCAGGTTAATTTGAGCTAGATGAAAGGTGGATTTTTTTAAGAGCACACAGCTCCTGTAATATTAAATGCTAGCATCTACCAGATTGGTCATTAATAAGGTCTAATTGTATATAATAAGGGGTGTACGAAACACTTAAGTAAAGTACCAGGGAGAGCTAGGGCACTGACATCCAGCAGTGTCAGAAATGTAAACTTGGCGCAACCAAACAAATGCTGACAAATGTATTAAGAGAGAGAAAAACTTTGCTGAGGGATGAGCATGATCTTGGTTAAGTCTGAAATGTGTCTAATGGTAAGAGACACTCGGGGACATTAATGACTCTCTTCCCTCCATATCATGGAATTTTGGGGATGATGATATGTAAGATTCTGAGGAGGGCGACCCAGGAGCAAATGAAGACTGAAGGGAATGGAGGACAGCTTGAATGGTCCAGAGGGATAGAGTTCATTTGCAAGCCGGAAGGGCTTCAAGTGCCTTGTACATCAAGAAAAAACCTCGCTGCATCCCTCGATGAGAAGCTAAATAATACAGCTGCAGGGAAAGTTAGCCCAAGACACTATTCTTCCATGATCGCTTACGAGGAGATCCACAAAGGGCAGACAGGCAGACAGCCCCTCCATTAAGTGGAAGTTGAGTGTTGTGACACTTCCCAGGGGTATCCAAGGTTGTGAGGCATCTCGCTACCACCTGCTCTTAGAATGAGGAAGACTTGTCTGTAACCACCATGGGTCAGCGCCCCAGCTCCACCGGCCCTGGGGAACACAAGCACTCCCCGTTAGGCCTGCGCAAGCCCCACTGTCCCTCTGCAGGTTAGCAACAGGCACACTTCAGCCGCTGTTCCACTGGACACTCATAGTAGTCACAGATTCACTGCTTCCAAAGAGACAGTACCCCCAGCCTACCAATTTCACCTCAGATCACCATTCTGCTTAACACAACGTGCTTAGATATCTTTATAGTGAAAACAAGTATAGGTTATTTAACAGAGAGAAGAAATTCAATGATAGCAAGTAGAAGTATTGGAAACAAATTGCTGCATGTAAAATAAAATTATAACACACATTCTAGAGCCTAAAGTCTTAATTAATAAGACACTCTTGTGTCTGAACTATGACGCACCTGCACTTTCCAGCCAGGCAATGATCTTCCATTCCTGAGACAATCACACCGTCAGCGTGCCTCCTCTTGGAGAAGACCCAGGGTGACTGTTTGCATCCCCAGATATTTCAGAAAAATCCATTGTCCTTATTCATAAGCAGCATGCCCCCCTACTGGTTGTTCTTTTCCTGCATACTCTTCTTTGTAGCTCTCGCCATCTTTTAATCAGTATCTGGCTCATTGTCCAAATAGGCCTCCACTGGGAAGCAGACAACACACAATCCACCTATAGCCATACAGGGAGATAGGTGTCAGTCACCTTCTGCCTGAAAGGAACCTGTCTCAGGCATGTCACCTCCTGGTGACCCATCTTACCTCAAGAATATAATTTTCTATAGACACATAACTTCTTAAGTAGTATCTGTATGTACATTTTGCAACAATTATGACAACCAGTGGGCTACTGGCTCTCAGTAGAGATCTCACATGCAGCCCTAATATGTATTCACCTGACCCAGGGGACCCATGTAAAACCCTATGCATCCCCTGTGCCTTCTGCCAGTTGGCATCAAGAGGCCCATGGGTCACAGGTGTCTAGCTCCTGTTCATGTCTTTGACAAGCTTCTCCTGAAGGTGTTTGTGGGAGAGTCTTGAGGTTTTTTCCCCAATCTATATGAACTGGGAGAACACTTTGTGTAAGTGATGGATATTTGGCCAAGGTCTTTCAGAGGGGCATGCCTGCAGTGCCAAGAGGTCTCAGAGCAATGTACATTTGTAAGGTTGCAGTTCTATTCATCAGCCACAATGGAGTCTCCCCATCATTCATGTTTATCAAAAAGGGATGCCAGCTGTTACAGGTCAGCACTGGATTCGATAGAAATAATTAAAGAGGAGAGAACGGATTACATTAAAGAGAGATTAAAATAACTCAGTCAGTCAGAAGAATCCACCCCTAGTCCTCTCCCCTGGCTGACATCTTTTCTTCACAGAATCATAGAAATGTAGGATCGAAAGGGACCCTGCACTGACGAGGACTAAGTATTATCTAGACCATCACTGGCAGGTGTTTATCTAACCGGCTCTTAAAAATCTCCAGTGACTGAAATTCCACAACCTTCCTAGGCAATTTGTTCCAGTGCTTAACCACCCTGACAATTAGGAAGTTTTTCCTAATGTTCATGGTTTCTAGACCAACCAAGACAAACTTCTTACTGCTTCAGGTTCATAGAGTCATAAATGTTAAGGCCAGAAGGGACCACTGTGATCATCTAGTCTGACCTCCAGGCTGTAGGATTGCACTCAGATGCCTGTCCCTGAACAGCCATCCTTTCAACCACTCATTAGGTTCACACCAGTACATGTTGAATGGGAATCTGAGGCTATGACTACACTACAAGCGAGGGGTGTGGTTCCCTAGCTTGTGTGCGCATACTTATGCTAGCTGTCATGGAGCTAGGCACGAGTATAAATAGTAGTGTGGCCATGGTAGCCAGGCAGCAAAGGCACGGCTGAGCCATACCAAGTATAAACCAGCCTGAAAATGGTGGGCATGTACTCAGTAGGGTGGCCACTGCCACATCCCCAGAATACTGGACATTCCGGTACTTCTGGGAAAGGTGTGGGCCCGCCCCCACCAGCGTGACCTCACATGCACCGGGTGTGTGAGATCACACTGCACAGAGGATGCCATTTTGAAGAGTGCACTTCCCCGCCCCTGGTCACCCCGCAGGGGGCAGAGCAGCACACTCTTCAGAATGATCTCTCCAATCTGTGATACCAGACGTAACCACGACCAGTTATCTCTCAGTACCGGACAGGGATCAAAGCCATCGAAAATGGGGACTGTCCAGCTTAAAAATGGATGAATGGCCTGCTTAGTATTTGGCACATCTCAACCGTTCCTCCACTGCCACTGCCTGTGATACTGCGGCTACTTTACTATTGATACTTGCACTAGCTCTCATCAAGCTTCCGTAAGTAGATGTACATGAGCAGGGGATTCACACCCCTAGCTTGTAGCGTAGACATCGCCTGAAGGGAACAGTGGTTAGCATCTGTAATGCCAGAGGGTGATTATCATACATGGGCCTTACAAACTACCTGAAAACAGCCCACCAGGGTAGTGATAAGGTCAGAACACCAGCCTGAGAAGTTTAGCTGTGATGGGACAGGGCTGCCAGATTCATAGCTGAAGAGAGAAAAAATGCATCTCAAGCAAGTTTCCCATATGCAAACAGAAGGCAGTTTAAGCAAGCAAGCAGATTAACTTTAAGAATTTAATTTAAACAATGTAATCCCAAATGGGCCCAGCCCAAGAGTTCTGCTGTATTACCAAAACGGCTTAGGGGGCAGTGGATTTAGGATTCAGCTGGTGATACAAAACTGCTTTTGGATTTTGTATTGGAGACAATGTCCCATTGCAGAATGCTGGCATTTTTCTACATTTGTTTGTTTAAACAAATAATTGCCAAATTCCAGCCCTGCCAGAGAACAGCATGTGAAAGAACCTTTCCAAACCCAGCTCCAAAGGGCAAGCTAGACTTCAATCTGTCACCATAAACCTAGAAGTCGGCTGGGTTCACGTAGCACACTCCCTTCCTTCTAGTCCCTGCTTGATGTTTTCCAAGGTGCTAATAGCCCTTGGATCCCTTTTTGAACCACAAAAGGTGTTTACTGTACCAACCACGGGAATACATTTCTTTATGAATGTCCCTGCCCGTTCAGAGCAAATATGCACACTGTCTGGTTTTGAAGCGTCACTGTGCTTCCTTAATTAACAAAAAAAAAATCATAAAAATTTATCCTCCAATGTCTTAATAAGATTTTATATTGTTAAAAGTATCCTGGCAACAGAATAGCAAAATTATAGTGATGCCAGCTAGGCACACACCTTTGGTTAGGATGTGTCAGCGTTTTTTCATCATGAATCCTCCTTTTTTGGTAGCGTGGGAGGGAGTGGGAAATTGATAAAATCGCTTGCACTCATTCAGTCTGGACTGAAATGTGGAACATGATGTTTCAACGTAGAAGCTGCTTCTTTATTAATCCAATTTTTAAAATGAATAAATTAGTCTTAACCATTTATGATCCTGATTTTTAAGATTGCATTTGTATTTCATGTGAAGTCATGGTAATTGCCTGCCTACGTGGCTAGTTAGGTGTCTAACTGCTTATCGGCTCAGCATACGGACACTTTTCAGTAAAGCAAACTGCATTTACAAACATTAGAATCTCCAACTCCCTGTAGTAACAAGCCCATCAGAAAAGGAAGGTGCTGCCAAGGGGCTGCCTGAATACAGTCTGCATGCCTAGTTACCACGGGCGCACAGGCGTACCTGTACATGCGCACATGTTTACACTGAAGTCATTCTTTCCTAGAACAGTTTCATTATGGGCCTGATCTAAAGCCCCTTAGAAATCAGTCAAGTCATTGACTTCAGAAGGTTATGGGTCCAGCCTGGTGAGAGGGGGTTCACTGTCTCCAAAATAGCTATTGCAGTCTCACACAGGCAGACTGGGAGCTGGCCAATGGCTCCCTCAAGCTGTTCCATTGTCTTCAGACAGAGAAGCGAAGCATCCCCTCGTATATCAACCTACACGTGCAATCTACTGGCTCCCTGGCTTTTACACTCCTGGCCTGTGGTGAAGGAGATGGAGGGTTCTCGCTGTTCCTTTTGACAAGTCCCATGATCCCATCCAGAATACCTAACGTCCCACTGAACTACAGCTGCTGCCATCCTCGCACGCGGACATAGATTTTCCCCTCATCACTGCTCCCTGTACTATACATCTCCATTTTGTAGCTGGTTACTTTTGTCCTACTCTCCCCTGCTTCCTACAGCACTTTCATTGAGCGTTTAACTGACTTACCCAGAGCATATGAGGCTAAAGCCAAACTCCACCCCATCACTACGTCCTGTTTTGTCAGTGAGTTTTTCCCCTGCCACACTCATTTGTGATGCAGTTCAACAAAGGCACAAGTTCCCAGCCTGCAGTCCTGTGAGAAGAGTGCTATTTTTGTTTCTTTGGTCAGTTCCTTTACAAAAACTTCCTTCCCTTAATGGAATGTGTGTTTTGCTGCTCCATACAGGTGTGTGTGTGTGAGAGAGAGAGAGAGAGAAACCCTAACACAAATAATTTGAGACGAGGGGGTGAGAAAAATAAGGGGGAGAGAGAAGAGAGAAAGGGACAGGGAGGATGAGAAAAGGATGAAGGGGAGGAGAGATGAGAGAGAGATTGGAGAAGGGGAAAAAAGGAGCTATCCCCAAGCATGATTTTTTCATGGGTACAAGTTAATAAGCAGGATGTGATCTAATAAAAAATTAAAATAGACCACCAGGTTGGGATTTAAAAACAGGTACAGACTATATAGCCACTTGATTTAAATTATTTGAATATGTGGGTAAAGAGCCCCTCGACTGCCAAGAAAAAGCCAAAACCACAAAGAACACAGGGTCAGGTTGTGATACCCAGATCTTAGAGTCTGATCCCACTCCATTAAAATCAACGGGAGTTGCTCTATAGACTTCAGTGGGATAGGATCAAGCCCTTACTCCATGTGTAGTCCCACTGGAACCAATGAGACAGCTTATGAAATATGGTTCTACTCGACATGAATGGCAGAATGCGGGCTCTTCATTCCTTCTAACACTTCCCATGCGCCAGCCCATAATACCTAAAATCTCACTGAACTGCAAAATCTAACTGTTTCCAGGTCACTTACCAGTCCCAATCACTTACATTAATATATATATATATATATATATATATGCAAATGAGCTAATACGCAGCCGGGGCAATCACCAAAGCTTAGCCATTCTTGGAGTGGAGTGTCACTCACTTTCTCTCCCTGGTCTCAGAGTGGTGGCATGCACAGTTTAACAATTCTGGATGATTGTACTACCCCTCCTGGGCCAGACGATGATGACTTCACTCATATTGAGTAGTGTCTTACTCCAGAACTAGTCTCACTGATTTGAAGGGGAGTATTACTACTTACGGAGTAAGGTACAATTCCATGCAAGAAGGATATCAACATCTGGGCCACTAGTATTAAATACACCTCTACCCCGATATAACGCTGTCCTCGGGAGCCAAAAAATCTTACCGCATTGTAGGTGAAATCGCGTTATATCGAGCTTGCTTTGAGCCACCGGAGTGCGCAGTCCCACCCCACCCGGAGTGCTGCTTTACCGCATTATATTCGAATTCATGTTATATCGGGTCCCGTTATATCAGGGTAGAGGTGTATTTATATTAACACACAGAGGCCTCAGTCAGAATAAGAGCTCTATTGTGCTAGGAGCTGTACAGACACATAAGATACATTCCTTGCAAAACACAGGCCCTGTCTTGAATAGTTTGCAATTTAAGACTATCTTGGTAACGCTATGCTTTACACATGCAACTTATAAATAAAACAATGCACTAAGTGTAAATGATTCCTGGTGCCTGATGCAAAGATACCTGGTACCAAGAGTGGATGGAGCACCGAGGGATGCAAATAGAAATGGTCAGTTTAAAAGAAAGGGGGGGTGAATGCTCCAAACAGCCAGTTGTCCAGAGAACACCTAAGATGAGCACAGTTTCAGCTGCCTGGGCCACACATAACACAGCCAGAAAGGATGGGCAACTTCTAACCACGGCCTGAATTACTTACTGTGTTGAGCAGCACCGATTATTATGTATGTGAGGGAGCTTGTGGGCTATGTGGAAGAATCTTGGAAGTAATTGAACCAGCGGTTTTCACAATTTATGACCGTGACAGATGTGGAGTTAATGAACAGTGCAGGGAAAGTGACCTTATTGGGAACTCTCGCTTGTCTGCTTATACTAGGTATCTTCAATAGTTTTTCGTTCTGTCCAACAGATAGGGGAGATTTCCACCCCGTCATGGTGCAGTTTCAGACTGATAGTGTTCCCAGGAACAATGACAACAAAAGATTTATTTTGTGAGCGTGCCTTCCTTGATGAAGGAGATGGATAGTCTGGAAGTGTAGAATGGACTCTCTTCCCATAGAGGGAAGAGACAGTCCTCACACAGAACAAGCAAAAGATACAGTTTTGTTTTCTTTAATTGTAACAAGTGATATAACATCTCTCTCAGGCATGGTGTCCAGCCAGCAATGGGGACTGATACTTAACCTGTGTATTACACAACAGGGTTTGACAAAACACATATTCAAGGAATATATTAATTTGTTTAGCGAGTCAGGGAAGTTACCAAAAATGCATAAAATAACCTTGGGCCAGATTCCCTGTTTCGCTCCAGCCCTTTTGCACTAATTGGGCAGCACAATGGGGCTGGAAAGCAGTTGGAGCTGGATGGCACAGTATTCCCCTGGCATGGGAAAGCTCTCAGCTGGCACAGAGACTAAATAGCTAATCCTTGCATCAACCATCTCCCTCTGCCACTGATCTCCAGCATAGGGGTCGAGGAGGGGCCATGGCTGGAGCATGCTGCATTCTGGCAATGCTCATCTTGCATATGGTTCCTTAAGGACCATTGCCAGCTGACGTAAGTTAGAGCCACCTCAAGACTCCTTTAACCTACACTGGGGCCTATAGTGGTACAGAACTGCCTTGACAGTCAGGGAATCATAATCAGATCCCTGACAGACCCCCTTTCTTCTGCCACACCAAGCAGAAACAAATCACAGCAGGAAACTGGGGCTAAAAAAGAAAGCTGCACAAGCTGTCCTGTGTGCCACTATACCACAGGTACAGGGATATCCGCACTTTAAAGGCCCACAGCAAAGAATCTGAGCCATTAAAAGAGAGATTCCCAACTTATCCTATGCAACTGTACCTGAGGCCCTGAGAGATCTAGGAAATGCAAAGCCTCAGATGCATGGATGTACCTGAAAGCTGGGAATAATCTATCAAATAAGGACGTCTGCTGAAGACCGTATTAAAAAAATTGGATCTCTCCACTCGTGCTCCGATCCCAAAGAAGCAAACTCCAGTGTCATCATCACATGCTTCACCAACCAGACTTGCTGTCCTGCCAGAGAGGGCAGGTGCCAAACTCTTCTCCATTCTGGATGTATCATATGATGTTTGGGCAAATTCCCCATACTGAGGAAAGCTCATGACTGCGCATTTCTCGCTCTTTTTGGCAGTCACTCTTTGAACACCTATGTTTTGCAATTAGCTCAGAATTATGCTCTGGAATTTTATGCAACAATTCCCATATGTCACTGACAGCACTGGGGCATGTATTTACCACACCAAGTTGAACAGTTCTGTGCATGCCATAAGAAGAAAAAAACCACTGATTTAACTTTTAACTTGTTGCACTGTGAAATGCAGTGCGATGTGAAATGGACCGACTGGGTAAGTATTTCTAAAATTTTAATTCTAAGGCCACCAGTGGAGCACTGCTGAAGTTTGTTAATAAAACAAATGATTACTAGATACCACTTGCCCTAAATATGGTGCAGAGTAGACTGCAAAAGTATAATGGAATGAATAACATGCCATTTACACAAATATATGGGATATTGATTTTGGTAGACCAGATTGGCTCTTTATAAGTCATTCCAGTCTATTGGGTACTTCCATAATGTATGAACTTTTAAAATGAACTGGCTAAAAGTAGATAGATTGGAATTGTTTGGAGGCCCACACTGGTCTATCAGGTAACTAAGGGTACGTCCACACTACCCACTGGATCGGCAATAAAGACGCAATAAAGCGATCCCCCCTGTGCTCCCTGTCCACTCTGGAACTCCACCAGGGCGAGAGGCGGAAGCAGAGTCGACGGGGGAGCCCGTGGCCGGCGGTCTCGCGCTGTGAGGATGGGAGGTAAGTTGAAATAAGATACGTCGACTTCAGCTACGCTATTCCCGTAGCTGAAGTTGCATATCTTACATTGACCCCTCCCCGCCCAGTGTAAACCAACCCTAATGTGCATCTCTCTCTCTCTCTCGCTCTCTGATTATATCTACCTTATCTAGAAGTTATCCTAACTACTAGACCACTTAAAACACTGACGTGAATGAGGAAGACCTGTTTTGGTTTTCATTGTTAAACCACTATCCTGAGCTATGAAGGGCTTCCAAGCTCTTTAGGGTATGGAGGACTGTCTTTTTGTTCTTTTCGTATAACACCTAACACAATGGGGTCCTGCTCCATGACTGGGGCTCCTAGGTGCTACCCCAATAATAAATAAAAATAAAATAAATAATAATAATAATAATAAATGTGTTTATTATAGGCTATTAAAAATAATTGTCCTTCAAAACTTCTAACTTCATGAATTTAGCATCTCTTGATTAAAAACTTCCCCATTCTTTTAATACTACTGCCACCAAAAATGGGATCTTTCAATGAGATCAGGCCTTTCAGCCCAAAGAATTTCAAAGTTTTTTTTTTTTTTAAAATATCAACTGATGTGAACAGGAATCTCGTCTCACACATCCAGGGACGGCTCTAGGTATTTTGCTGCCCCAAGCACGTAAGGCAGGCTGCCTTCGGCGGCTTGCCTGCGGGAGGTCCCCGATCCCGCGGATTCGGAGGCATGCCTGCGGGAGATCCTCCGAAGCCACGGGACCAGTGGACTCTCCACAGGCATGCCGTCGAAGGCAACCTGCCTGCTGCCCTCGCAGCGACCGGCAGAGCGCCCCTCGTGGCTTGCCGCCCCAGGCACGCGCTTGGCATGCTGGTGCCTGGAGCCGCCCCTGCACACGTCCCAGAAAATATTAGCCAGCTCTGGGAGGAAACTTGGCTTAAGTTTAGCAGTATATTAGTACAGAACAGTTTAGGACAGGGAGTAGAGAAGACTAGCATGAGGTTAATAGGAGACAACACTCATTTTGCTCTGCAGTGTTTTCTGGAAACACATCAGCCAAAACTTTCATGCTTGTGAAGTTAGGTAACTAAATCCATTTTTAGGCACCTGATTAAAAGGGCTTTATTCTGAGAGTTGATGAGCACCCTCAGTTTCCACTTACAAGACCATATATCTATCAGTTGAAAGTCACACCCTTTCTGGAATTTAAAGCTCCAAAATCAAAGCAGAAAACAGATCCAGATGCCCAGATGGGATTCTTAAAGAAATTTGTAAGATCCTTAGCTTTATAAGGCCAGAATCCATTGTGATCGCCTAGTCTGACCTCCTGCCTCACATAGGCCACAGGATTTACCTGAATTAATTTCTGTTTGAACTACAGCATATCTTTTAGAAAAACATCCAATATTGATTTTAAAAAGAGCCAGTGACAGAGAACCCACCACAACCCCTGGTAAATTTTTCCAAAGGTTTTTAACCCTCACTGTAAAAAAAATTGTGCATTATTTCTAATCGGTATTTGTCTAATTTCCAGTCGTTGGATCTTGTTATACCTTTGTCTGGTAGATTGAAGTGCCCATTATTGTCAAATTTCTGGTCCCCCATGTAGTCATCCCTTAACCTTCCCTGTGAAACTAAATGAAGTGTACAACTCTATATAAATCATCCCTTGTGCCACTTCCTCTGATTCAAATTAGAGATATAGTTAAAATGGGTTTTCTAAAAACATGAATATAAGTCCCTCAATATCTTCCTTGAGCCCTGAGATCTGTCAGCTGGAAACTTTCCAGGAATATGTTAATATGCCTTCTCCCATGCGAGCAATAACTCATGCAATGGGAGTGTTTGAAGTGTCCTGACAGGAAAGTTTGAACCACAGCCAAAGGAAGCTTTCACTTCCAAAAGGCCATATTTGAGAAGTACTGTGTTAGTTCTAGTCACACAAGGTAAGCAGTTTGGACTTGTCAACCATCAGTTAGCGAAAAGAAATCCTGTGTTCCAACCAAAGATGGGCTAAAACTGCAAAATTCTGATCTGCAACAGAATTTTTCGTAGACTTTGTGGTCGGACTAGATGCTGATGCTAGGTTCAGAGCCGAGGTTTAGGTCAGGGCCCATTTCATAATTCAACATGATTTTCTGTATTCACCAATTAATACAAATAGATATGTAGCAATGCAATATATAGTTTTATTTGTATTACGATCTTTTTTGCATAATATCAGATATGTCTCTGAGCATGGTTGGATAGAGAATGCACATAATAAACTATAGTTATGGCTTGGAAAATATACATGCCAAGGAATTTCCAAAGGGTCAGACCTCAGCACAAGCAGGAATTACCGTCCCAGAAAGCAAGTTAACACTTTGCTGGGTGGATCCAATATTTGACATTTGAGTTGTGTCACTGAGGATTTGATTGGTCAGGTAAGTCACATGGGATTGTTTCTGCTTCATGATTGGATGAGTGTGCAAGAACTTTTGGCACATGTACAGATTTTAAATTTGGTTTCCTCGGATACACCCACAAGCAATGTTGACATTAGCTTTCCACTAACAACTGTGCCAGTAAAAATTAGTTGCTCAAATATGCTCGGAAAGTGAACACAAAAGTGGTGCAAGCTATAATAAAAGAAAATTCATTTAAAACTTGGCCCACTTCTGATGACTACGCAGTAGATAAAGTATGTTGAGATGCTCTTGTGAAGGGCATTACCCAAGTTCCGAATGTTACTATTTCTCTTAAAAGTCGTGACATTAAAAGCAAAGCTGAAGAAACTTTTATTTGCCTCAGCCTCTGTTAAAAATAAATGCTGATAACAATTTATATTGCTGCTGTAAAACACCTTGTGAGGGATGCTGTATAAATTTTAATTGATTTTTTTTCTGTCTGTATGGAAGTATATTGGTTGAGAGTTGTTTCCCCTTCTGTCATGTGCCAATGTTAAAGAATCATAGAAAAAGACACTTTCTGCTAACACTCAACAAGGATCTTTGCTAGAATAAGAAAAAGAGTTTTATTCCTGTAGCTGTTCTCTCTCGCTCCTGGGTTCACTACAAGGCTTCTGCCTAGCACCTTCACCAACCACACAATCCTGCCTAATTTCCTGCTACATTTTTAAAGGAACAGTACACATATCTCTAGAGATATTTCATCTAGCAATTCAGACTCATATCTTGAATCTCCTTCAACTTGTTGACTGAATTTTATGTTTGCTTCCTCTGAATCTGTATTTATACCTGTCCCTCCAGACACAAGGAAATATTATTTAATGCAGCAGATACATATCCTGAAGAATTCACAAGTACTATGGCTGGATTTTTAAATGGCGTAACTATTTTAATGACCATTAATAACATTAGTAATTATAGATGTTAAGGTAACGATGGGGGTGATAAACCTCAGTTACTGGTAGGAGTCACTTTTACTCTTGGGAAGTGCTGAGATAGTACAATGATGATGACCAATGTAAGGACCTGGATAGATAGAGGGGGGATCCTACATTCCAGGTACTGCATTGTGCAATTAGCTACATGCATTAGTCAGCAGGAGTGGTTGGCTTTTCCTGAAGCATTAGGCATTGGACACTGGATTCGAGAGGCTAGTGATCTGATGCAGTGTAGCATTCCATCATCTACATTACAGTAGGCTGTGATGCTGCCGCTACTTGTGTGTTGCAGAATGATTGATTAGAGCCTGCCCCATCCTCCCCATCCCCAGATAGAAATGGGTTTAAGCAATTTGCTGGATGCCATCCACTAATGAGCAGAGTATGCTTGTCCTGAACAATTTAAATGAGAAGATGATGACCGGCTTATAACATTTGATTTTGACAAAAATGAAGACAAACATCATAATGCTGTTCAGATTGTCTCTTCTCTGAAGCACAACATTTCTGTGACCACAGAAGTGACTTTATTTTATTTATTGCAGTGGCGACACACTAAGAAGCACCGCCGCCAAGCTCTGTGCAACTTGACCAACCATTAAAAACACAGTCCCTAAGAAAACCAGCAAATGGCAGAACAGTGGGCAAAATCACCCCAGAGAAAAGGCAATAGAAGACATAACAATGCATATCTTCGATTCCCAGACCACCCTACCTGAGCCTGTGCAAACAGGTGGAGCTTGCAGGGTGCCCTGAAAGTCAGCACGTTCATGTTGCTTTGAACCAATGGGAAAAGGTGAAGGCTCAAAAAGCCATAATGGTGAATACTCTGCCAGCTGGCCCCTCCCTTTCTCAATCAGCTTCTGGAATCTCCTGGTTCCTTCTTGTCAAGAGCCCCCCAGGTTCCCAGCTCCTTGCCCCCTTCACTCCATGCCACCTCTTTCTGGCTCTTGGGTCCACTACCATGTCCTCCCATTGGAAGAACTCACTTCTGCCATCCCTGTGTAATTAGCTAAACTTTTCAGGACTAGCTCTGAACATTTTTAGGCTGCAAAAAATCTTCGTAATTCATGAGGGACTGGAGTGCTCCCATTGGTTAAAAAATGAAACACATTTAAAGTGCAATTTACTGAGAAAAGTGACTATGCACAGAAAAAGGCACTTTTCTTACTTAAGTACAAATCCTGTATATGTTCAGAGTCCTGTGTGTGCCATGAAAGATAATGGAGGAGCACTGGTGTAATCAAAGGGATTACTTTCTCTCCCTTATGGTTAAATAGGGATAGCTGAAAACTGAATTTGGTCTGAAGTCTTGGCCATGAAGTACACCCCAGGAAGAGCCCAACTTTGTATTCCGATTCCAGGTTGAAATTAAAGGGGAGGGGGCAAACTTTATCTAAAAATCATTGAGAGAAAATAAAATAATAGATTAAAGGGAAACACCCACGAAGGTTTTTAGATTAAAACTACAAAGTGCTTTATGCAAGGACTTTGCACTGCAGGATTTTTGTAAAACTTATTCACCCTCTTTATTTAGAAAAGGTAATGTCCAAACAACCATCAACAAGTAGAATAATAAAGAAAGAACAAAAGTAAAGTCTCCATGAGGGAGTGTGCAATCTGTGTCCCCACTGAGATTCTGCACTGAACTCCAAAAACAAAATGGTTAGTGACCTCCACATACACAGAGACAGCAGAGAAATTTAAAGATGTGACACACAGTAAACAAAAGGAATCACAATTGCATACATCACAAATTTGTTCTCTTATTTCATGCCATGACAAGTTGAATGTAGTATTTTATTCAGCATTGTTTGCTTGCTTATCATTGTTGGAAAGCTAATTGTTTTTATTGTCGGTTTTAGGTATCTAGATGCCTTTGGCGAACAGGTGCCTAATAAATATAAGCTGTTATTCTTATTAGAAATGAGGGCTTGTCCTCATAGTGTGTCTTCCCCATAGCCTTAGAGAAGCGTCTGCATGAAAAGGAACTCAGTGGTGTAGAGCACAGCTGCAAGTAAGATTTTGGGCCTCTTTGGTACACCCAGTCCAAGTCCAGAATTGGAATAACAACAGCTGATTACAAGCATCATAATCCATTCCTGGAAATGGTTGTTAGCACATTTCAAGCAGTCATTAGTCATCGACTCACCTTCATTAGCTTGTGCCCGGAGGAAAACTCAGCACTGTTGACTTGCAATGCACCAGCTGTATCAACAACCTGGGAGTCTGGACTTTCACAGTGTGTGGTTTCTAGGCTTACCCACAACATAGGCCAATCCTCAGTTGCTTCCCAGGCACAACTCCCACTGAAATCAATGAAAGAGTATTGTGCAAGGACTGGCTGCAGGATCGGGGCCCATGATCCAGACAGTACTGCCAGAATGACACTGAAGGAGTGCGGAAATGTTTTGCATTGAGGGATCCACAAGCTATCACCCCCCCCCGCCACACACACACACACACACACACTCCCCAGAAACATACACACTCCTGAAGTTATAAAGGTGTATATGGGAAGTGGGGGAAATCTCGCTCTCTTTTTACCTCACTCATTTAAAAGTTCCCATCTTGACACAGAGCACAGTCCTGCAGTTCTCTTCTGGAAATGAAAGGTTTGCAGGAGTAAAGACTTCAGGACTCAATACGTTAAGGAGAACTTTGAAGGGCGTTTGGTGCTGCCACTTGGGCTGCACCCTCCAGTCTCAGAGGCCGGGGTTCCACACTCAGCTCTGATACTGTGTGATTCTTGGACAATGCTTGAAACGTTTATGTGCCTCTCTTTCCCTTCCCACATTTGTCTGCCTTATCTATTTACATTTAAGCTCTTTAGGGCAGGAACTGTTCCTTACTGGGTGTTTGTGCCATTTACAGCCAATGGGCTCTGCTGTAGGCTCAGAGTCTCTAGGCACTAGTGGAATACAAATAATTACTCATAAATCGTCAGTGATGGATGGACAAAAGATTTGGGAAAAATCAGAAATGGCCCCTTATCCCTTTACCCATTTTTAGAACAAACCCCAACCCAAAACTTTTGCAAGGATGTCAACTATTTGGATAAGCAGCAAAGAGTCCTGTGGCACCTTATAGACTAACAGACGTTTTGGAGCATGAGCTTTCGTGGGTGAATACCCACTTCGTCGGATGCATGTCATTTGGATAAGCCTCTTCTCTATTTGCAGTTGCTACCTGAGAAAGACCAAAATTGCACACGTGGGCTTTACTTGTGGCATTTCCAACTGGAAGTGGAAATGGAAACTTCTCAGAAAAATGCCTTTTTTCTGGGAAGTTTCCAGTTCCAGACTCCGGCGATTAAATACCACAGATAGGGCCCAGGGCAGCAAGCTTGGATACAGGTAGGAATCTCTCAAAAGTTGGAAGCTATTTGTATCAAGTTCAGACTCATCCACACCTTTGGTTGTTTATCGAAACTCAACTCCAATTCCAAACCTTTGTTGTTCACTCGTCTCTAGTAACAGAAGAGGATCTTTTGTATAGTTTTGGTATTAGAAAATGCATCCCCCCATTATCTATTTATATTACAGTAGCACCTAGAGGCTCCAAGATAAGACTGGGATTAGGACTAGCCAGAAAAAATACAATTCCATTTTATTAAAAATGTTGTGATTTTGATGTTTGATAAAAAGTGAAACAGAGCGTTTGCTAAATTTTTCATGAAAAAGCCTGAGAGAGACACCAGAGAGTTGAGTGATTAGAGCATTCACCTGGGAAACCCAGCTTCAAATCCAGGTTCTCCTTAACTCAGAAGAGGGACTTGAACTTGAGTCTCTCACATCTCAGGTGAGCACCCCACCCATTGGGCATTTGACTATTCTGAGAGAATGGAGACTCTCACACTCACTCTCTTCCTTCCCTCCCCGGCCCCGCTTTCCACAAAACTTTTTGGTTTTGACAAAACAGCAGTTTTGAAGAAAAAGAATGAATCTGAAAATTTCTAATGAAGACCCCGTTCTACTGGAGGTCATACACAAACAGAGGAGAGGCATTGCCTGTCCCCAATGAGCTCACCAGCTAAATAGACAAAACAGCCCCTGGTGGGAGGCAGGGGCGGCTTTAGCTTTTTTCGTAGGCACGCCTGTGGGAGGTCCCCAGTCCCGCGGCTTCGGCATACCCCGCCGCCAAATCCGCGGGACCGGCGGACCTCCCGCAGGCAAGCCGCCGAAGGAAGCCTGACTGCCGCCCTCACAGGGACTGGCAGAGCACCCCCCGCGGCTTGCCGCCCCAGGCATGTGCTTGGGGTGCTGGTGCCTGGAGCCGCCGCTGGTGGGAGGGGAAACAGGCACAACAAGGTGAAGGGACCTGCCTTGGGCAAGTCAGTGGCAGAGCATCTGGGCATGAAATCCTGACTCCATTAAAGTCAATGAGAGTTTAGTCCAGCCAGGATTTGATCTAGGTCTTCTTACTCTCAGTTCAGCAACTCTGGAGTTAAATAGAGTTAGGATGTCATTGTTCTTCAGAGGGCAGAGAAGAAAGGATACGTTTTCAGCAGATACATTAAAAGAGACAGCGGATGAGATGCTGAGCTGGTGTAAATCAGTGTGCTTCACTGAGTAAAACAATGTCACACTAATTTACAGCAGCTGAGGATCTGGATCAGTGAGCCAACAGTATTGCCAATGTGAAGTGTTTAAAAATTGGGAATCAAGCCCCCCAAAAAATCATGAGCTTGGGTTAAAAATCATGAGAGTCTTAAAAAAAATAAACTGCATTTTTGGTTAGGGTTCTTTCGATTTGCCTTCAGTTTTTCAAGTATCAGAGGGGTAGCCATGTTAGTCTGGATCTGTAAAAGCAGCAAAGAGTCCTGTGGCACCTTATAGACTAACAGACGTTTTGGAGCATGAGCTTTCATTGGTGAATACCCACTTCGTCGGATGCATGTAGTGGAAATTTCCAGGGGCAGGTATATATATGCAAGGAAGAAGCAGTGTAAGGGTCCAGTAAGGGGCTCATCCTTCTCAGGTGCGGCGGGGAGCCAGGGCGCCTCCCTACAGGCAGCAGTCCGTCTCGGGCTCAGACCCCTCCGCAAGGGCTGAGCAAACCAATAGTCTCTACCCACGGCCGAGTCCCGGCCCTTTAGCAGGGCCCGAGTAAACCCAGTGTCCCTAAGCCCAGCCCTGCAGCAGGCGGGGCAACAAGTTAGTTCAGGCTCAGGCCTTTCAGCAGGGCCGAGCAAACACAGAGAGTCAATTAGGGCTCAGGCCCTCAGGCAGGGGCTGAGCACACACAGTAGCCTGTGAGCCCAGGCCCTTCAGGCCGGGGCTGAGCAGCGAGCTAAACAGTAGCAGTCTAGATAGCCCAAGCCCTGGCTCAGGGCGGGGCAACAAACACAGGTAAGGCTCAGACCCTTAGGCAGGGGCTGAGCAGGGAACTAAACAATAGCAAAGGCCTCCTCGGGCCAAGGGGAGGGGGAGTCTGCCACCCTGGGAAGGGTGGCAGGGGGGACGCAGGCCCTCCCGCTCCACTGTGTCCCAGCCCGGGGCCCTAGCAGCGGCAAAGACTCGCTGCTGTTAGTGGGGATCCTGGCCGCACCACACTGACATAGGCTCAGGTATATCTGCAGCCTGACTGGGGTCGGCTACCCCCGGGCCACTTCCAATCTCCCCCTCCCTAGGTACCTGTCCCTCACCGGCGTCATCCAGTGGGTCCCATACCATGGGCTCCTCAGGATACCGGGCGGAGGGGAGCTCAGGCGACTCCTCTGGATACCGGGCGTTGGGGAGCTCAGGCAACTCCTCTGGATACCAGGTGTAGGGGAGCTCAGGCAACTCCTCCGGATACCGGGCACGGGGACGCTCAGGCAGCTCCTCTGGATACCGGGCATAGGGGAGTCCCGGCAGCTCCTCCGGATACCGGGCACGGGGATGCTCAGGCAGCTCCTCGGGGTACCGGGCCCGGGGAAGGTCAGGCCAGCGCTCCTCTGGATACAGGGCACGGGGAAGGCTGGCCCCAGCGGGAGCTCGAGCACTAGCGTCTGTCCTCTCCGGCAACCTCCGCCTAACTGAGCGCTGGGGCCGGGCTTTTATACTTCCTGTCCCGCCCCTTGACTTCCGGGGGGGCAGGGACAGGCAGCGGTGGCTCCGCCCACTCCGGCACCTGGTCTGGCTCGTCCTTCTCAGGCACGGCGGGGAGCCAGGGCACCTCCCTACAAGCAGGCTAGAGATAGCAAGGTTAGTTCAATCAGGGAGGATGAGGCCCTCTTCTAGCAGCTGAGGTGTGAAAACCAAGGGAGGAGAAACTGGTTTTGTAGTTGGCAAGCCATTCACAGTCTTTGTTTAATCCTGAGCTGATGGTGTCAAATTTGCAGATGAACTGAAGCTCAGCAGTTTCTCTTTGAAGTCTGGTCCTAAAGTTTTTTTGCTGTAGGATGGCCACCTTAAGATCTGCTATTGTGTGGCCAGGGAGGTTGAAGTGTTCTCCTACAGGTTTTTGTATATTGCCATTCCTAATATCTGATTTGTGTCCATTTATCCTTTTCCGTAGAGACTGTCCAGTTTGGCCGATGTACATAGCAGAGGGGCATTGCTGGCATATGATGGCGTATATTACATTGGTGGACGTGCAGGTGAATGAACCGGTGATGGTGTGGCTGATCTGGTTAGGTGCTGTGATGGTGTCGCTGGTGTAGATTTGTGGGCAGAGTTGGCATCGAGGTTTGTTGCATGGATTGGTTCCTGAGTTAGAGTTACTATGGTGCAGTGTGCAGTTACTGGTGAGAATATGCTTCAGGTTGGCAGGTTGTCTGTGGGCGAGGACTGGCCTGTCACCCAAGGCCTGTGAAAGTGTGGGATCATTGTCCAGGATGGGTTGTTGATGACTCTTTGCTGCTTCATTTTTTGAGGCTTATGATACAACTTAGGTCACATTTTTAAGCTTTTCTGTGCAACCATAAGGACTAGTTTCCTTTGTCTCTCCTAATCAGAGGATTCCAGCATCTGGGGCTTTAAGAAAAACATCAAATATCATAATGCTCACCATAAAAATAATGAAAGCTGGCAACATATGAGGCAGAGAAATACAAGCAACCTGCACCAACCAAGAAACTGCAGTAAAAGAGTTGCTGGTTTGATTTTGACTGAATAAACTGGTTATGGAATAGAAGTTCTGAAACTAAAGATGCTATCTGTGTGGGGCATGCATCATTTTCTCTCTCTCTCTCTCTCTCTCTCTCTCTCTCTCTCTCTCATTCTGGCTGTGTGTTAGAGTTGCTCAGAGATTTAGATGAAAATTGAAAGCAAAATTACACATTTTTTTTTCCATTTTTGCCCTCCTGCTTTCCAGCCAGTTCTGGCATTAGCTCAGGGGTTTTAACCTGGATCAGAGGCTTTCTCTCCTTGCCCATGTGTGCACGCTAGTTCTGTTTCTGAACCTGTGACTTAATAAAGGAGACAGCATCTCATCTGACATGCTGCATCTGACAATACTGTTAATTCCCTCCCTATCCCTGGAGTGTCTGGGTTGAGAGGTGGAGTATGGTCACTCAGAAATTCTAGAATATGTGTAAAAAGAAAAAAAGATAATCATATAAAAACATAGAAGTGAGACATTTTCTTATTCAGAGATTACTGTTTGCTTTAATGTAGCAATTAAACTCAGAATCAGATGCCCTGGGCTATGTGCTTTCTGTGTAATAAGCAAGTCCCCACCTTAAGAAGGCATGCAATTCTGTATGACACATGGGGAATTATTACACAATAATTACATGTCCTGGAAAAACTTGATTGCTTTAAAAAGTTTGGTACCTTAAACCCTGAAGTGTCTCTTCTAAGATCATTGCCATATGGCACAAACTAAAACAACAGTTCTTTGCTTACATTTTCTGTTCAAAGCTAGCAGGGCCGGCTCCAGACCCCAGCGCGCCAAGCGCGCGCTTGAGGCAGCGTCCCGTGGGAGGGCGGCAGGCAGCTCCAGTGGACCTCCCGCAGATGTGCCTGCGGAGGGTCCACTGGTCCCGCGGCTTCGGTGGAGCATCCGCAGGCATGCCTGCGGGAGGTCCACCGGAGCCCTGGGACCAGCGGACTCTCTGCAGGCACGTCTGCAGGAGGTCCACCGGAGCTGCAGGACCGGCGACCGCCAGAGTGCCCCCCGCGGCGTGCCGCCCTGCTTGGGGTGGCGCAAATCCTAGAGCCGCCCCTGAAAGCTAGCAAAATCACTACCCCATTGACAGAGAAGATCTTTCAGTGGAAGATCTCAAAGCACATAACCGGCAGAAGGGATCTGAGAGCTGGTCACAGCAGTGCTGCTCAAGCAGAGGCTAGAGTTGGGCACAGCTCAGGGGATCTTCCCTTTGGTCCTTGATTAATGCAGCTACAGCCCTTTGAAACATGCCCAATGATTTCAGCAGGCCCAAGGATACAGGCATAAGATTCTGGGGTCTGACTCCAAGGATGGCACCTTGAGAGGCACCACAGCTTCTGCTCCTTGCTCTGGGGCTGAGACTCCCACTGAAATGGAACGACTGAAATGAAGGCTGGGCTTGTAATCAAACTACCAGCCTAGGAGCCAGGCAATCTGGGTTCCATGCCCCATTTTTCCAGGGGTTTAGTGTGTGATCTTGGACAAGTCATTTACTGTCTCTGAGGCTTGGCTCCCTCATCTGTAAAATGGGGATGACACCTCCCTTTAGCCTCTCGTCTATTTGTATTGTAAGACGTTCCAAAGAGGGACTCTTTTGTTATGTACGTGTATGGTACCCTGACCTCAGCTGGCGCCTTTAGCCACCAGTGTAACATGAATAATGAAGAGCAATACTATCCCCAGGGGAGTTGCGCCCATTTTTGCTATGTCTGTATTTGGCCCATCATCTCTAGTAGGGGAGAATGGGTTGCCACTAATCAAAAGCAATAAAGCTGGAGTGACATGGCAAAAGAAAGTGATGATCACTAACCCTCCATCACAATATCACAACTAGGGTGATCAGATACAAGTGTGAAAAATCGGGACAGGGAGTCAGGGGTAAGAGGCACCTTTACAAGACAAAATCCCAAAGATCGGGATGGTCCCCAGAAAATAGGGACATCTGGTCACCCTGATCACAACAGAGTCCTTGTCCGAGTGGCAGAGGGTGTGGTTCCTCTCTGGCCTTCTTCCCCACAGAAACCGCATGGACGCCAGTGGCTGTGCCTTCACCATACTCTTATGTTAAGTTTCATCCACCATTTCCACAACAATCCCCATGCAACTGTCTATTTACAGCACCAACAGCACTTTTGGGCCTCTCCCCAGGATAGGCTGACCAGATATCCTGATTTTATAGGGACAGTCCTGATATTTGGAACTTTTTCTTAGATAGGCGCCTACCCTGATTTTTCACACTTTCTATCTGGACACCCTACCCTAGGACCTGAGGGGAATAGAGGTCTCCCTCCCTTGACGCCTCCATGTAACTGAGCTCCACTAGGCATGGTCCCCTCTCTCTCCTCATTGGCACTTCCTTGCTGCCTCTTTATCAGCCTTGGGCTGATGGGGTAATTGGTCCCCAAACTTTTCTTATTGCGTATCCGCTTCCAGATCGACCAGCTGCCTGCGTGCCCCTACCCTTCTCGTCACAGGTACTTTGTGTGTTCTTCATAACACTACCTGGCTTTAGCCATCTGTCCATATTTCACTGTTACGTACAGATATAGTTATAGTGCAACGTATACAATTGGAAAAAAACACCTAAGTTCTGAGCTCAGTCAGACTGGACAGTTGCTGAGCAACTGAACCCGCACTGTACGGGGATTGGAGGTGAGGGCTCTGTACATCAGTGTTTCTGTGTATCTGTGTTCTCAGTGGTACAATTGAAGTCAATTCACTACCGTATTTTATATAACAAATTTGCACAGAGTTTTAAAGCTTCGTCTGAGTCGCCTATTATGAACATTCAATAAATAAAATAATTAATAAAATCCACCATTATACAATTTCTCCTGCATACCCCTCAGAGATGTCTCAGCTTTCTCAAGGGGAACTAATTGACGTCTGAGTCATTGGAGTGCAGGCTCACCTGTTTGCACCCTGCACTCTGTCACACTGAGCCAGATTCTCATGCATTTTCATCCCTTTCTCACTGACACACAGGGGGATACTTTCCAAAGGACTGTGCTTGATTCAGCCATGTATCTTCCATTCATCTCAGCTTTTCCCCCTTCCTTTGAGTGCTGCTTCCTCTTTCCCGCACCCCCATTTGAGAAGTTTATCTGGGACCACCATGGGCAGAGAGATGGACACTCACCCTGTGCGGTGGTCTAGACCCCTTTTAAAATACTTAGTAACACCCTTGCTGACTTGCATATGATGGACATGATCTGACCTTCTTAAGGCCTGGGGAGAGGTTTGAGCCAGGGTATATCATTCTTCTTCATTATTATTTGTATTACAATAATTCATAGATGTTCCAGCTAAGATCAGGGCTCCATTGTGTTAGACACCAAATAGCAAGAGTCAGTCCCTACCCCAAGAGCTTACAATCTAAGAAGACAAGACAGACAGAGGGTGAGAGGAGAGGGAGGGAGGAAGTGACTTTCCTGAAGTTGCCTAACTGGTCAGTGGCTAACCCAGGAATCAAACCCAAGCCTCCTGTGGTGTAACACCATACCTCCAACACAGCAAAACTACCACAGCTCTCTGTGTGGACAGAGCAATTCCAGCATGTGCAAGGTTCTGCTCATGCAGAAAATGACTGCACACCTCTTGTGCACAGCAGAGCAAGGAACCATATGAACTCCCCATAAGACAGTGCACGATGGCTAGTGATGTGACCCACTGGATTTGCAATCACATGGGATTTTGGAGCCACTAGATCCAAATATGGGTGGCAGAGGGGTCACTACCTCTAGTGCTTTGTCTAGGAAAACAACTGCAGAGAGACTGTGGAGGACGCTACCTACAGATTCAAGGGTATATTCTGTCCTCCTCAACCTCAACGGTTTACCACATAGAGCCCTATTTAGCTGAGGTTTGAGGTGGAGAAGAGAGAATTTCACACATAAGGATCTGCGATTGTAATTATTTTATTTAAAAAGCCATACAATGTGTGTTTAACCGAGATACATGCAGTTCCCAAGTCTCTATTTACTCATATCCAGTATTATTCATTTCTGTATAATCCGTATCAAATCTTATATTAAAAGAGAATGATGGGTGAGGTAAATAAAAAAAATCATCAGAGAGATCAAGTGAGGAGTAAAGAAGATGCCAGGACAGGTGGCTGAAGACAGTGATTAATTCTGGCAATGTAATGAAATGGCACTGAATTAAAGAAGCCTTAAAACACATTCCAAGATTATCCAGTTGTGGTGTCTTGTAAGGGCTTTTTTAACGAACATTTACTTAGCGCAGAGAGAGGTTTTGCTGATAAATTTTGTCTTCTCAGCCATGGAGATCTGAGGTCTATCTAGAGTGTCTTTTTTTGCTCTCCAGATATAGGCACCTAACTGATGATGTGAGCACAACTGACCAGGTCCTCACTTGGGTAAATCAGTATAGCTCCATTAAAGTCAGTGGAGCCACACTGATTTATATCAGCTAAAGATCTGGTGCAGCAACTTCAAGACTCTACAGAATCATCATGAAATTGTGGCCAGCTATTTCCAAACAATCCCTTGACTCAGCCATATTCACAGCTCGGTATGGGATGATGCCATTTTCCCCAGGCACAGCTAGTAGCTATGCAGAATGCAAATGAACCCTCTGTAAAGCCCCTTAAGGCATTGGGTTACATGAAAGGTTAAAAGCATGTCACATTTAAAAAAAGAGCATTTCTCTCATATAGGGTAACAGGCTGCTTTTAAATCAGGTTACAGGGTAACTTGGTAAGGACACCAAAATTAAATATGAAATCGTCTCATTAACATCTCACTCTTACCTCACCTCTTCTGTATCTGAAGGCGCCATATTATTTTTAACATTTTCAGGCAAGCAACACCTCTAATAATAGATGCTTTAAGAACTGGTGTAACATCAATTCCTCATACAACCACTATCTTATTGTCCTCCTTCAAACACTTTTCTTACAGCTCCTCTTTGCCATGATGACTATAAAACCCTGCCACCTTAGGCAGACACCAGGCCAACCTCACTGCTGCTGACTGGCTTATTACCCCTACTAATTGTGTACCTGGTTCATGTCAGCAAAAACATCCTGCTTTCCCCACCCCAGTTCTGTTTGTTCCACCCATTTGTTGGGTGTCTACACTGCAACTAAACACCCCTTAGTACCCGAGCTCCACAAGCCTGAGTCTGCTGGCATGAGCCAGGAGTGGGTTTATAATTGCCATGTAGAAAAACAGAATGAGGCTTTTTGTTGAACTCTTGTGGCTAGACCACATATAGACGCTTATGAGTCCATCACAGCTAGCAGATCTGGATCTTCGGCTAATGCAACAGAGCTCCATTATTTTAGATCCAGAAGTCCTGAGTTTAATCCTTGCAGAGAACCTGACCTGTGGTGTTGTTACACATAGGTAACGTTACTGCAAGTAGTCCCTCCCTTTGCAGAGGGACTAGCAAAGGAATCCCTTGAATGTTGTAATAACACGAATTACTTGTCAAACCATTTGTAAAGATTTTCATGGCAATCGCTGTCAGGAGGAAAAACTCAAAAAGGTCCCCAGTTCACTCATATTTTCTCCATATCTTGGATTCCTCAAAATGGAGGAGAGAGATTTGGATTTGGATTTTGGAAGCAATGAAACTCTGCTGTTGAACTTGTGAGCCTCATTGCAGACCTATTGCAAGTGCTTCCAGTCATGCTACCCATCCAGGAACATCCATGACATAATCCAATGTAGCATGACATGTCATGCCAGTTCAAAGACATCCTCAAAGCAAACATATAAATGCAATAGGGAAAGCACTAATGCTGGAGGTTACGGGCAGAAAGTTATTGAACATAAGAACATACGAACATAAGAATGGCCGTACTGGGTCAGACCAAAGGTCTATCTAGCCCAGTATCCTGTCTATTGACAGTGGCCAATGCCAGGTGCCCCAGAGGGAGTGAACCTAACAGGCAATGATCAAGTGATCTCTCTCCTGCCATCCATCTCCACCCTCTGACAAACAGAGGCTAGGGACACCCTTCCTTACCCATCCTGGCTAATATCCATTAACGGACTTAACCTCCATGAATTTATCCAGTTCTCTTTTAAACGCTGTTACAGTCCTAGCCTTCATAGACTCATAGATTCATAGACTTTAAGGTCAGAAGGGAACAGTATGATCATCTAGTCTGACCTCCTGCACAAAGCAGGCCACAGAATCTCACCCATCCGCTTCTATAACAAACCCCTAACCTATGTCTGAGTTATTGAAGTCTTCAAATTGTGGTTTGAAGACCTCAAGCTGCAGAGAATCCTCCAGCAAGTGACCCGTGCCCCATGCTGCAAAGGAAGGCAAAAAACCTCCAGGGCCTCTGCCAATCTGCCCTGGAGGAAAATTCCTTCCTGACCCCAAATATGGCGATCAGTTAAACCCTGAGCATGTGCCTCAGGCAAGGAGTTCCACAAGTTTACTGTGCGCTGTGTGAAGAAGAACTTCCTTTTATTTGTTTTAAACCTGCTGCCAATTAATTTCATTTGGTGGCCCCTAGTTCTTGGATTATGGGAATAAGTAAATAACTTTTCCTTATTTACTTTCTCTATATCACTCATGATTTTATATACCTCTATCATATCCCTCCTTACTCTCCTCTTTTCCAAGCTGAAAAGTCCTAGCCTCTTTAATCTCTCCTCATATGGGACCCGTTCCAGACCCCTAATAATTTTAGTTGTCCTTCTCTGAACTTTTTCTAATGCCAGTATAATTGGAATAGTGTGAAATTTATGCAACAAAGCCAGGTAAATTCCCTTGTTTTACACTCTGGTACAGACTTGCAAGTCGGGCCAGGTTTACTGAAAACTGCACTGAGGTTCTCCATTAGCTTTTGAAGGAACCTGGGCCCAAGATCAAACAAAGCAAGGCAGACTTAAGGTTTTGCATTGAAATCTCATTAAATCTGTGATTTTTATGCAAAAGTGGGTGGAATTCAGAGTTTTCAGCTGAGTTTCACTTCAAGCTTTCTTAACCATATGAATCAATGTGAACGTTGTGAGTGAAAAACCTATACAAAGTCAAAGTATTAGCATAAACCCCTGAGAAATGAAACAGCTGATATCTACTCAGATTTAATGGCTATGCCATCACATCTCCTCCAGCTTTCCTGTTTCTCACAAAAAGACTATATTAGAGTGGATTAAAAAATTGGGGTGAAAATCATGAAGACTGTGAATTTACCATCATTCTTTGTTTTGCAGTAGTGCCTAGGAGCCCCAGCCATTGACTGGGACCCCAATGTGCCAGGAGCTGTACAAATGCAGAACAAAAAAGCCTTCCCTTCCCCTAAGAGCTTACAATCTAATGAGAAGAACTGCAGCCAATCCCAGCCCGTATATTTTCTGGCTAGAAGTTCAGCAAGCTCTCCAGAAAAGAAAGAAAATGCACAGCACAAATAAGGCTGCTGCAGTATAATGCAAGTCCGTTCTCCATATACATGATCTAGCTAATAAATTCCAGTCCGGCTGCAGGCAGGAATAGCACTGAGACTGCCCTTTTGAAGGTTTAGCAGTAGAGCTGGGTGAAGATTTTTGTACAAAACCTTTTTTCACCAAAAAAGTGCAGATTCAGCTTGACCAAAACAATCCGTGCAGTTGAGGCTGTTCAGCAAATTGCTTTGGTTGAAAAATAAAATGAATTTTGGAAGCACTGAAACAGTTTATTTGGGCATTTCCAAAATGAATCATTTCCGCTTCTCTTTTCAGCAAGACGACTCATTTTGAAATTTCCCTCAATTTTATTTTTAAAAAATGTCTTAAAAAACTCAAAATCAAAACAAAATGGTTCATTTCATGTTGACCAAAATGTTTTGGTTGATGAAAAATCAACCCCCCCCCTTTTTTTTTGTTTGACATTTCAGTTCACAGAAAAATTAGGAACATTTTCATCTGGGGTCAACCCAAAACCAATTTGTTTTTCAATATTTTTGGACCTGCACCCAAACCAAACATTCAGTCATTTGCACATCACTATTTAGCAGTGATTTTTTTTCTACAGCCTGATTTCAGGGTGGTGTTAGTGCTCCAGGACCAGTGTGCTGCTTTTGTCACCGGAGGCCATGGGGTCTTTTGGAATGTTGAGAGGGCTGTGCAGACAAGGGCTATCTGGAACTGCTCTGTTTGAATTCAGAAAATAATGTATTGATCATTAAATGATTTATATTTCTCCTAATTCATTATTGTTTAACTCATCTATTCTATTCCTCCAATTTTGATTTGATTTATGGTTGCGCATAGAGGCTCCAGCTGAGATTGGGTCCCTGTTGCACTAGCCACTGTGTAAACACATAGTACGACACCATCCCTGCCACCAAAGAGTTCACAATCTAAGTGGAAGAGACAAAGGAAGTATTAACCCCATTTTACAGATGGGGAACAAAGACACTAAGAGATGTGATACAGTGGAGCCAGACCACAGCAGGAGAGTGATCCTATTGGGAGGTATATAAGCCCCAGGATGATCAGGGCCTTATTCCCTGTGGACTAAGGAGAGGTTACTACAGGTTAATTAGAGCACCTGGAACCAATTAAGGCCCTGTCAGAGACCTAATAAAAAATCCCTGCTTCAGTCAGACAAGAGGCGGGAAGGAGAGCTGACTGTAGTTTGGAGGAGCACTGTTATTGATTGGAGGATTGGAGTACCAGGGGGAGGGAAACCCTGCCCAAGCAGAGGGACTCCCCTGGCACAGAAGACAGGGAGAAACCCTGCCCAAGGGGGAAGAGGGTAAGAAAGCTATGAAGTTGAAGGAGTTGGGACACAGAGTAGGGGATAGAGGGTCCCTTTCCCACTCCTCTTCTTTCCCCCACCCAGGCACTAGCGGAGCCGTTGACACCCAAAAATAGGGGACGGGGCAGCACCCAGACCCACCACACCAAGAAAAAGCATGAGACCCACCACAATAGCGTTGGCCATTTGCCACAGAGATTTGCCTGAGGTCACACAGGCAGAGCCAAGAATGGGACCCAAGTCTCTGGAGTCCCAATCTAGTGCCTTAACCATGAGATTATTCTTCCTTTTAGCTACTCTCTGTCTCCCCTCAAATATACATAGACTCTGTATTCAGGCCTTCGCAGTTTAATACCTATATGACTTCTCTCACTTCTTCCTAAGTAAACTGGTGATTACATCCCTGCTTTTCTGTTTCTGTATCTGTTGGGATTAAATATAGAAATCTGGCTAATCTATTGTATTTGTAATGCACTCATCATTATAGGATTTATTCTGTATGGCTTGGCAGTCTAGGTGCTATTATCCTGTTTAACATCCATTTTGGAGTTTGAATACAGCCAAGACTGAATCCATGATAGTTAAACTTGACTCATTCCTTCCCCTGGAATGTATTTGTGGTGCCATTGGCCTTTCTGATTATCACCTTCAAAGCAGCCCCACTATTTAAACAACTGCTATAAAAATGTGGACATAATTGTTGGCCTGCTACTGTTTTTTGAGGGTCACATTAGTGTTTTATGCAGATAGCCCAAAACCATTTTGACCCCTGTATCATTCTCCAGAACACTGTGACCCTAATCCTTGCATACTTGGCCCCGTAGGAACATGCACTAAAAGATTATTTGCCATAGTGTATCAGATCATTGATGCATCCAGGATAAAATCCTTGTACTAGCTATAAATAGTATCCAATTCTTCAAAGGATTGTGTGGGGGCGGAATCCATAGCACACCCAGCCAACTGTATGATGCTACCCGTCATAGCATGCACCTCTACAAATGCTATTGTTCACAAACAATCCAGACCTGTTTTTTGTCCAGCTGAAGCAGAGATTCTCAAACTTTACATAGTGTGGACAACATTTTAACGGAACAAAGGGAGTGTCTCATGGAGACCTACTTTCCCAATCTTGATCACACAAACAATTTCCCCTTCCCAGTCATGGTTGCATAACATGTGTAGCAAAGACAACATATTGCTTAGGAAATGCATATATGTGAAAGAACTGCATATATATAAGAAAAAAAAATAGGTAAGTATTTTATCTGTATTTAAATAGAGATTAGCATATGGAGATGAGAAGAGCCGGCATTATATGACCAGGCAGTTTACTGTGATTGACTGCTGTGGCTTACGTTTCTGAGGCCTAAATAGTGATGCATTAGCAAAATGGACAAAGACTAAAAAATAATTTTGTCTTTTCCAGTTTTCCCTTGAATTGTTAACAAAACAAAAAGTTGCTTTAAGGCTGGAGTGGCTGCTGGGAGTTGTAGTGCAATTCTGTCTGTGGGATAAGCCTCTAGCTGAAAGACATTCAGTGATGTTACTTAGCCAAACTGGGATTTCGTATTACATACACAATTGCTTCTTCAGGCCATTAGAGCTTTCCATCAATTTGATCCCAATATCTCAGTGACCTTGTTGTGCCTGTTTATGCATCAGTCCTAGATCTGAACTCTAGCCATCAGGGCTGCCAGTGTATTTTATGTAGGTTCAAGATCTGAGTCTTAAATCTTTGGCTCTGGTACCTTTCAGAGCAGAAACTTTCTCCCATGCTGCATTTGAGACACTTGCTAGTTATGTGTCTAAGACAAAGTTAAAGACCTATTTGCTTTCCTTGGCATAGCCAAAGTCAAGGGGGTTTTGCAATTTGATTTTTCTTTGTGGATTACCTCAGGAGTTTAGCTTAACTATGTAAGAGCAGTTTGTATGGTGAGTCTAGATGGTCTAATGGTCCTTTCTGGCCTTAAAAATCTATGGTATTCTCTCTCTTCCTTCTCTAGCCTCCAGTCATCAAACAAACAAAACTGCATTTGTCAGATTCCATTCTGTACACTAGTTAAATGGCATTAACAGAGATCTAATGTTACATAGACTTGCTCAACCACAGAAGCTAAAAAGTAAGTTTTTAGGACATATAGGGCCAGATGTAGCTCCATGAAGTCAAAGGGGGCGACACTGATTTATGTGAGCTGAAACTCTGGCTCCTAGATTGGTTAACTAAAAGATCTGAGAAGTCTCACATAAAGCCCTGTTACCTACAGGGACGGCTCTAGGATTTGCGCCGCCCCAAGCAGGGCGGCACGCCGCGGGGGGCGCTCTGGCTGTCGCGGGTCCCGCGGCTCCGTGCCTGCGGAGGGTCCGCTGGTCCCACGGCTCCGGGGGACCTCCCGCAGGCACGCCTGCGGATGCTCCTCCGGAGCCGCGGGACCAGCGGACCTTCCACAGGCATGGCTGCGGGAGGTCCACCTGAGCCCTGCCTGCCGCCCTCCCGCTGGACGCCGCCCCAAGCGCGCGCTTGGCGCGCTGGGGTCTGGAGCCGGCCCTGGCTACCTAAGTAGTGTATAGGCCTCATCCTGTTTGGCCTTCTGCACAGGGGAGAATTTAACCCAGTAGGTTAATTGTTATATGATTTGCCTTTATTTACACCCCAAAATAAAAAGGCGGTGGAGTGGCACATGTGGTTAGAAGAAAGGGACAAATGGGCAATGAATGAAATGCAGAGTAAATAGTTCAGTGAGGGGAGGGAAATACCCACAGTTATTTTTTCCACTTCCTTCATGTTGAAATATATTTAAAAGAATTGGTGACATTGTGCATCATCAGCACTTAACAGGAGGTTTGCAAACGAAATAAATGAACGTGCATAAAAAAAAGAGCTACTGGCTTCCTCTACTTTAGCACTGCTGGGAAAAGATCATCGTAACATGATCTTTCATGTAAGTGAACAGCTTTGAAAGTGGCCACTTCTCTCCTCCGAGACAAATTGCCTTCAAGTTCCATCTGTCTTAGCGTTTGCTGTAGAGACTATCACCATGGTATCTAAGTGATTCCCCATGTAATTTAAGGCTGCAAGAATCAAGAACAACAACAACATCCTCAAGAATTATACATTTTTCTGTTTTAAAATAAATAAGACCATCCACCAACTAGGGATGCTATTTTTATTTGTAGAATGAGTCAGGCACACGCTGGATGAAATAAAGAACATGGGTTGACTAATGCGGCTATTATTGTCCACCCCAAAAGTGTGATGTGTTCTAACACGGGACATTTCCTTATTCTTTTTTTCCCATTCCAGAGTCATCTTTGTACTGACAAGAGAAGCAACATAGTGCAGTTAACTTTAAAGAAAGTTAAAGAGACGAAGGCACAGCAGTGTATCCCATCTATGCATCTGTTCTTATACTGTAAGCTCTTTGGAGCAGAGGTTGTCTGGTGTGTATTATTAGAGTCATTTCGATGAATTTGCCCTGCTAAGCTAATGCATTGCAATGGAGATTTCAATCTCCTATGTCTCAATTCTCAAAGCAAGGCAGCTCAAGCTGCCTTAATGGTAGGTTTACCCTACCATTGTGGTATTCTTGAGTACACTGTATGTTCTAGGTGTTCTCCCTGTGAAGGCAACTGGCCAAATTCAGCCCTACTATAAGCAAGCAATAGTCTCCTTGAAATCCATGGGAGATGCACCCATTAATACTTAGTGTATATCTACGCCGCAATGTAAACCTGGGGTCAGACTCAGGTTTGAGCCCAACCCCACCCCACTCCCACACCCGCCCGTCCCCTGCTCCTTCAGGACCTGGGCCCTAGGGCCTGGCAGGGGATGGGGACGAAGCAGCTGCAGGGCAGCTGGGTCCATACTTGGAGGAGCAGTTTGATGATCTCCCAGAGGAGCAGGCCACCATAGAACCAGCGGCGGAAACAGAAGAGGTAGAAGCAGCCCTGGAGACTGGTTAATTTCTGGCTCCATGTTTGTTGTTGTTAATATACGAATGGGAGGATTTCAGACCCAATGCAATTATTATTACAAGCCGCAGGTAGCAGTATGGAATCCACGCAAGTGGCTTGGCATCTCCCCATCACCAGGTGGAATACAAAACGGACACTCGGAAGTGCTTACAACAGTTCAACAGGCCACTATAAATGACACTTTTACCAGATACTAGCACATTGTAACAAAGACAGCTGGGGTGCCAAAAGTAAAAGCTTTGTATTGCCTTCCCTTTTAGTGTGCTGCACTGTACAAAATCACACACTCCACAATTTAACACGATGCCTGTAAACTGTACAGTGGAGAGCGGAGGCAAGAGCATAGGTGAAATACACCAGAGGTTATATGCAGTCCAGAAATGTGCCAGGGAATTGGGTGTGGTAGGTGCTCCACAGTTCTTTGTACCAAAATATGCTGAGGCAAAGGAAGATGGTGGCCCTGTAATTCTGGCAATGCATTCCCTGTTATGACCGGTAGTCCCTGTGGTATATATCTAGTCTGTGTATGCAGTATTAATAGTCTATATTGTTGGGTGTGCTTCCATACAGGCCAGAGATAGATGTAGTTCAAGCGGGCTGTACTATAAGCTGTAGCTGCACTGGGGTAACTGCATGAATGCAGAGGGCTTTCAGCGGGTACCGGGAGGCAGTAATCCACATGGAAGCTAGCGCAGCATCCTGATGATTCCCCCATGAATTCTGATCCAATCCCAGGTGCTGATAGCTGCAATCTTTTCCCACCATAGGAACTCCAGAGTGGTAGTCACATTTTGGGGAAGGGTGTACTTTCCAAGTCCTCCTCTGTAGGTCACCCAACCAATCCACTCATCAATGTGTTGCTTCGTCACCATACGCTTGAAAACCTCTTTAGCATACAGATGTAAGTTGCCCCAGTAGCTTGGAATAAAATATCCCTTTGCCATTCAGGACTCTCCAGAACTGTTATGTCCTCCAGAATGTTGAGTGCCTGAAAGGACTATGAAACCATAGGCAGTAAATCAGGGCAAGTGGCTCCACCCTCCAAAACTGAATTGGTCTGCAAATTTTAAAGACCTATAATTTGTAAATTTCACCTTACCATTATGTCTGACGGCTTTACACTTCAGTTGTGTCCAAGGAGCACCTGGGCACGTACCTGTTGCTCTGAGAAGGAAATGAAGCAATGTTTTACAAAGTATCATTTTTTGGCTTTGAGCTTCCAAGGCACTTCAGCCTGGAACCTTTTCAGAAATCCTGAGACAACATTGTACTCATTTCTGCTTTCAGGGCCTTGCACCTCTGCAGATCAGACACAATCCAACAAGAGCCTGGGGTGTTGCACTGTCCAGGTGTGGTCAAAGAGGACGTGTGTCCGTGACGACCTGATGGTGGACATGCGGGACAGCTACAGTACCAAAGGGAGAAGAATTCATGGCAAGTTGAAAGGCAGAGACAGGCTGCAGCGTGCAAGGAGAGACTTGCTGTGCAATTTCTTCAGCAGGACCATCGCTTGAGGGAGGAAGATACAGTTCAGTGGGAAGACCTGTTTGAGAGGCAGCTTGCGCTAATGGCCACAAGAATGAAGGTTTCTGCTCCACCCACACACTGCCTGTTCCAGCACCATGTCCTGAGACCCCTCTAGACTAAAACATCCTGCAGACCAGGAACCTATTGGACAATTGTATGGGCTGCCCAACCATGCAACAGGACTGAACGTGTGTTAGGGCAGGTCTACACTGGGGGGGGGGGGATCGATCTAAGATACGCAACTTCAGCTACGTGAATAGCGTAGCTGAAGTCGAAGAACCTTAGATCGAATTACTTACCATCCTCACGGCGCGGGATCGACGTCCGCAGCTCCCCATGTCGACTCCGCTACCGCCGTTCGCATTGGTGGAGTTCAGGAGTCGACAGGAGCGCATTTGGGGATTGATATATCGCATCTAGATGAGACACGATATATCGATCCCCGAGAAATCGATTGCTACCCGCCGATCCGGCCGGTAGTGAAGACGTACCCTTAGACTGATTAAATGTACTCTGGGCAGTCCTCCATCCCCATGCAGCAGTGCCAAGTGCATGCAAAAGCACTAGAAGGGGGAAAAAGAACAGAGGGGCAGGGGATACCCAGAAATAGGGGATATTTTTGCACTGGTTTCACTGTTTCATGTTTGTGTTATGCACTTTATTTTGTTTGGTTCTTTTCATGGCAGCTGGCCTGCCTGTGAGTTCTTTAATACTGTCATCTTGTAGTAGAGCCATGTTAACCAATAAAGGCTTTGAATTCAGTAAGAAAGTGTATTACTTTTACTGCATCATACAAGAAGTGCATTTCAAAGAATAAAGTTAAAGATACAATAAGAAATAACGGGCAAGTTGTAACCCAACAAGATGTCATGATGTATCTTTTCAGATCCATAATTAAAATCCACAGTTCATGTCATCCATAAGGTAAAAAAGTCCACCATTGCTCCCACTCATACTACAGGCAGTCATCTCATCTATAATTAAACATACATAACAATCACTGCCCGCCACTCAGTGCATACAGTGATAGTACTTCGGTTACCGTTGACATTGCAACGCAGATGCGTTCGTAAGCAAACTATTCTCCTTCTTCCCTGGATCTGTGCAAGTCCATAAAGTGGGTGAACAAAGTGTCCCCAATTTCTGTTGCGCATGTGCCCCCTGTACCTCTTGCAACAGGGCACTTTCTGGCTGAGTACATCGGTTCAGCAATTCATTAGTGTTGTGGGTTCACTCAGGGAGAAATGGCTCATCTGTGGCTTCAGAAAGATTGCGAAGAGCACAGCAAGCCACAATAACGAGGACAGGATTGACAACACTGGAATCCAAATGTTTCTGTAACTAGCACCCATGGGATTTCTGTCTGCCAAACGCACATTCAACCACCATTCTACGTTGTAATTAAACCTCCTTTTGCCAAGGCCTCTGAGATCAGGATATGGTTTCCTAACCCAAGGCAAAAGGGGGTGAATAGAGTCACCTAGAGTTATTATGGGGACAATTATTCCATTTATGACTATGTCATTCAGTAGGAATAGTGTCCCAGCCTGTCCATGAAGATAAGCTCCCAGTCAGCGGGAAACCCTAGCATCATGCACTTTTCCAGTGTGGCCCACATTGATGTCCATAAATCAGCCTCTGTGGCTGACAAGGCCCTGAGTAACAATGAAGTTTATAAACTTATGTGTTCCTTGAAGAGGGAAGATAAGTCCCATCAATGGCCCCAGTGAAGTTAGAACACCCTATTCTCTCAAAGCGAGCAATTACTTCAGGGATATTATTTATAACCACCACCTCTGGGTCAATCATACACCTGATTGCCTTTGCCCCCATAGTCAACTTGCCAACACCAAACTGATTAGCAACAGACTTGTAGCAGTCAGGAGTGGCCAGCTTCCAGATCATGATAGCGACCTGTTTCTGGACTGGAATGGCCTCTCTCTCGTGCGTGTCTGTGCTGGAGGTTTGGGACAAGCTGCTCGCAAAGCTCCAGAAACATTGCTCTCTTTGCATGAAAAAGTGCTGGACCCACTGCTGGTCTTCCTAGATCTGCATGACGATGTGAGCCCACTAGTCTGTGCTTGTGGCCCTACTCCAGAGAAAAAATAGAACTTTTTGTGATATCATATTTCATCTGGTGGTGTCTCCGTGCTTTTGTTCCTTTCAATGGGAAAAACACTTTGCAGGGGGGAAAAGTCATTTTCACTAATAAAAATGCTTCAGCACTGATGAATTCCTCAGCCATGAATCTTTGCATACAAAGTTCTGCCTACAATGATATGCTCTAATGCTATGTCCAGTCTATTGAGACAACTTGCAACTCATGATGGTGTCTTCTAAAATTGGTGCATGCACAGGCATGTGGACACTTGTGTGTGCATATCAGATAAATGCACATATAACCAACCCCAGGACCTGATTTGCACATGCCAGACTGAGGTTTTGCAGGACACGTTTTAAAGTCATCGTCTATCGCAGCTCTAAGGAAGAGAAATTTATGGAAAAGGACAACTGAGTGTCTGATGATCAGCTGCTATTTAAAGTTAGGGTCAGAATTCTAAAAAGCAGGCCCCCTCCATGGTGTCCTGCATCCTACACTGCATGGGTTAGTCAGTGAAAATCCCAAACTGGAAATAAACACAAGCATAGCTCTCCTTCCACTACCTTCTTCTACATATTCATTTTGACTAGTGCTCCTAATACTAAGATCTGATTTTCTTGTAAGAACTGGAAAGTGGAGGACAGCAACCTCTTATTGGCTGAGAATCTGAGGAGCAAAATATAGCAGGGGTACGATTCCACGAAACATGCCTGGATAGTTCTCCATCTGCTCTAAGGAACCAGTATAATTTTTTTAAATATATATTATCCTTTAATATGGGAACACACAATTATAAAATATACACGTACTTCTGAGTTCCCATACTGTGTTTGCCTTCTTCCAGTGTTGCTATTCCTTGTTGCCCAGACTGAATATAGATTACCAAAATCTCATTATAGTTTGTCTGCTTCATTCAGTACCATCAGTTTTTCATATCTTTGGCTTTGGGTAAAATATTGCCTAATTCCAGGTTCAGAAAATAACTCTTCATTGTATTACACAAAATAACCAACAAGTGATTATTTTAGTAATATAAGAAATTCTACATTATGACAATACATATATATTCATAATGAAGAATCTCATATTTTATATATGTGTCATCTCTCATATTTTGTTTTGTTTTGTATTTTAAACTAGACCATATTTCATGGAGGCTCAGTTAAAATTATGTACATTTGGTTTATTGTTTCTCATCAGGCATCCAAGCACTGTGTTTCACGTACTGTTCCTCAATGAAATCTTACAGATCATCAGAGGTGTAAATGAGGATATCTTACATTAGTCTGGAAGGATCTCCTTGCTACCCAGCCATAACTCTTTGGTTGGTGTATACTGTAGGGATATAGTTTAGAGTACTGTAGCATCAGTACAGGACAGAACTTCCTTTCTCCCACCCTTTATCCAGGGGTGCTGGAACAATTTTTATTGTGGGAGTGCTGATGATGGAAACCATGTATTTGGTGTTTGTTTTTACTACTTCAAGCCAGGAGGTGTGGCATCACCCCCAGCATCCCTAGTTCCAGCACCACTGCCTTTATCTGTCTTGTCTATTTAGATTGTAAGCTCTTCAGAGCAAGGACTGTCTCTTACTATGTGTTTATACAGCACCTAATATACAATGAGGCCATGATGCTGATGCTAATTAGTGGAACAGAGATGTAAGAGGAGGAGGATTGAACATATAGCGGAAGAGCTACCCTTAGCTAGTAATGAGCTGGCTGAAATACATTGTGTAACACCGACAGACCCCGGTCGTGAGCAGGCAGGATTGAACCTGGGACCGCTGGAGCTTAAAGTATGAGCCTTTGCTGCATGAGCTAAAAGCCACATGGCTCTTAGCTAAGGCTGTAGAGCAGACTCATGAATCTCTGAGTGGTCTCAGTGCCACTTGAGGGGACAGAACACCACACCCAGAAGGTGTGTGACTTACATACTGCCCCTAGCTGAGGAAGTGGGTCCTGAGCTTCAGAGACTTCCCAGTTGAGCTCCCACTTGTAACACCAAGAGACCCCAGTCATTGGTAGGCAGGTTTGAACCTGGGACCTCTAAAGCTAAATGTATGAGCCTTTACTGCATGAGCTAAAGGCCACATGGCTCTTAGCTAAGGCTGTAGAGCAGACTCATTGATCTTGGTGCCACTAGAGGGGACAGAACACCACACCCAGGAAGTGTGTTGGTTACAGTAGCACCTCCCCCTTTTCATTGTGTTATCTGTTTTGATTGTAAACTCTTCAGGACAGGGTCTGAATAGTCCTTCTGTGTCTTGTACAGGACTATTGACACTAAGGGCTCCTAATGAATAATAAATACTAACAGTGCTAGAAATCCTTTAATCATTCTGCTGGCTCTTCTCTGAACCCTCTCCAATTTATCAAATCCTTCTTGAATTGTGGGCACCAGAACTGATTTTGCTGCCCTGGTAAACCCCTGGAGAAGATTTTGGTGGTGAGCAGGATTTGCCCTTAAAGCAAGAGGGAGCAGCTCCCCCATCTTTGCTAAAAAGCCACTTTTGAAAATGGGACTTAGGAATCTGTCACTCAGGTGCTTTTGAAGATGTTTGAAAATGGATTTTAGACACCAGCGTTGGAAAATTAGGCCCAGTGTGGTCAAAAGAATATGAGCTGTGTTCGCTGTTTCCAAAATAAAACATTTAAAAAAAAAAAAAAGCTGTGCAACCAACAACTGTGTTGTTCGGCCAAAATGTCTGATTGCCACCACCAAAAAACAGCTAATTTGTACCTAAGTCACAGAAATGAAAACATGATAAAGAACAGGGTTATGATGGAATTTAGTGTAGCAGAAAAGCATGATATATACTGGAAGCTGTTTGTTTCACAGCCTTGTAAGGGTGCCAGTGTATAAATCTCACTAGAAACACTTGTCTGATTTTAAGCATAGCATGCATGCTTTGTCCTTTTTTTTTTTTTCTCCACAGCAAGAAATAGGAATCATCAATAACTATCACTGGTCTTTATGATGTCCAATAAATTACAGGTGAGTCCTTTCTTCACGATCTGACTGCCATTTATGTGAAGTAGACTGGATTCATTGAGCCAATTTGGAGGCCTCTAAAGCTGCACCTGTCCACCTCGCTGAAGATCGGTATTTTCATACTGCTCAGACACCGCTCCCATACCAGTGTTGGGGATGCAGCATAACATTCTGAAAGCCAGCCTCAGGCACAGCATAAAAGGAAGTACTGGGCTTTTTTCTTGCCTCAGAACCCATTTCATGAGTCATGTGCACTGAGACTTCCTGGCCACTCACTGGGAGCTATTTCAGCTACACTCAGATTGTGAGACAGAGCAGCATCACAGCTGTGGTTTGGAGGGAAAAAATAAAATGAGATTATTTTAAAGGGTTTTTTTTTTATGATGGCCCTTTGGGGAGGAAGGATGGGAGAGCGAGAGAAAGGGGTTGGCTCCATTCTGTGGGACTTGGCAGCACTGCATGCTTTGCCTGCTCCCAGGAATACAGTTACAAGTTAGACTTGCCTTCTAGGGAGGATCTGTCCTCCTAACTTAGTTGTCTTCTGGATGTTTCCAGTGGAGTGTGTGTGTACCTCCTGGTGACTATGTGTGTTACAGGTCCCACTCTGTGCCCAGTCCTCAAAGAATATGAGTGTTACAGCTCCATAGCTGGGGTTGTAACTGGCTTTAGATCAGGCTGCAGCAGCTCATATGTTTATCTGCAGAGGTCCCCCATTATCTCCCCAGTGTATTGGCCAAGATGCAGCCATCACATATGTGGGGACTTCTACATGCTCACCAGTGGGCTACGTTAGTATGAGTGAACCTGTTGGAAGACAACAGAGAAAACCTTCTCCAGGTGAGACGGAAGTCAGGTGAACCAAGTGGGTCTTTACCTATTTCTATCTAGGTTCTTATATGGCCCCCATCACCACAGTGTATGGGTTCTGCCCATATATTAATGTATCTTCCCACACCTCTAGGGTGGGGAAATATTGTCGCCATTTTTTTCCTGAAGGGGAACTGAGGCACAGAAGCTAGGCGACTTGTTCCAAGTCATGCAGAGTTGTGGCAGTGCCAGGAATGTAACCCAGATCTCCTGAGTCCTACCCCAGTGCCTTCATCATAGGACTATTCTTGCTCCTTTCATTGGACCAAAGCATCAAATGATGTATAAACACAACACATTTAAACACAGTTTATAACACCATTTATAAAGCATCCTATATTGAACGATAATCACATAAAGACACTCCCAGCCTATCCCTCATCAAATAAATACCTTTCCCCACAACTGAATACAAAAGAGCCAGCCATCTATTTCTGGGGCACCAGGCAAATTTGTGTTCTTCGCTTATTAATTGGCTTCTTAATGTTACTCAAATATACCAGGTATTTCAGCTGGAGTCTCTTTTCAATACTATCTTGTGCTATACTTGTTTGTGCTCTCTTGATTCCATTAGACCCATGGTGAGGAAAAGTTACAAGCGCTGTTAACAAGTTTGCTTTTTTATAGAGCTTGCTTTGGCGCTCGTCTCAGCTACACTGAATTGCACTGTCCACAGCCCCTGCATTTGCATACTGTCTCCCCCTCAATAAGATCTACAGTACTGAAGTGTTTCAGGAGGGAGAAAGAGAGAGGCTTAAAATGCCTTGTTTAAAGAGGATTCTTCCTCCTCACTCCATCTGATTCATCACTTAGATGTACTGTGTTTAATAACAGGGGAAAAAAATGAAAAGAGCATGTTTCATGGGGAAAAAAACAAAACACTGGTGACATAGTTTAGAACCAGTGATTTTTAGCTGCCAAGTTCAGACATCTTTGCAAGAACAGTTAGCAACTATAATTCACCACTGCACAACAAAATTCCTAATTAGAATAAGTAATTTATGGCTAAGGTACCTGACAGCATGTTGGACTAGAAAAGAGGCCAAACTCAAAACCATCAGGCCATGCAGATTGTTAGCCTATATAACAGTGTGTGTGCCAACTACTGCTACCCTTGTCCTCCTGCCCTCTCCCTTCTTGTCTAATACACTCTTGTTCCATTTTGCCTCCTATCAGATTGTCAACTATTTGGGGCAGGGATCATGTTTTACAAGGGGTTAATACATCTGGGGAATTAGCTCAAGTGGTAGAGCGCTTGCTTAGCATGCGAGAAGTAGCAGGATCACTGCCTGCATTCTCCAAGTTGCTGCTCTTTGCTGGGGAGGGATAGCTCAGTGGTTTGAGCATTGGTCTGCTAAATCCAGAGTTGTGAGTTTAATCCTTGAGGGGGCCATTTAGGGAACTGGGGTAAAAATCTGTCTGGGGATTAATCCCCCTTTGAGGAGGGGATTGAACTAGATGACAGCCAGAGGTCACTTCCAACCTTGATATTCTAGCACATAGCAAAACAGGGCCTGGGCTCTGCTTAAAGCTATGGGGGGCACTATCAGAATATGAATAATGAAATTAATGGCATTGACCCTGTTTTACAAAGTGGGACACTGAGGCATAAAGATGTGATAAGTGCCTTGCCCAAGACCATCCAGCTGGTTAGTAGCAGAGTCAGGACTAGAACCCAGATCTCCCAAGGGGCAAGTTAGGGCTTTAACTGCCCTGCCACCCCTAAGTTAGTAAGATGAGGTGCAGCATGTTGTGTTGTGCAGCCAGGCAGCGAGTTTGCCAGAACACTGTATCCAACATATGCTATTAGTATTGAGGAGCCACATTAGTGGCTGCCATTCATAGCTGCCTTTGCTATGAACGTAGTGCAAGTGCAGCTTTTACACATCCTCAAGCAGCCACTATTCCCAGCTGGCAATAGGAATAATTGAGTATCCTAAAAAAGGCAGCTATACTTGTTGCATTCACTGAACTGCATTATATATATATATTACACATACACACACACACAAGCTACACTGTCTCCATTTGCCACCCTACTCTCCAGTAATTAGGTCAGTGTGGGTGAAGAGGTTTGCCTGTATTGCATATTACTCCATATTCTGCAGAAGCCTCTATGCACAGGCACTGAATACACACTCTGACTCTCTACATTCTTTCATTAGCCAGAAGGATCAAGCCCTACCTGCACGCAACACTACACAGAAGCTCAAGATAAGACATTTAAAAAAATACTGACACTAAATGAAAATACAGAGGAAAGATACAGTAGGCAGAATGTCAGCAGCACCCAAGCTAGAATTTGATCTGGACATTCAGCTAACACTTCTGGCTCCTTCAAAAAATGCCATAGGATCTTTAATGGCCATGAGCGGTCATGACTTCAGTTTTTCAGATCATCTGATAGGCAGCACCTCCAACAAGTCAATGCCAACCTTCCCCCGTACCACACTGGGACATTGACTATATCAGCTGAGAGGCGAGGGCCGCCTACTGAGTCACAACACCCCTTTCTGCAGCACCTAGGTAATCCTCGGCAGTCTCCCATCAAGTAGTGATGAAGCTGAAGAGATGAAAAAGGACACAGCCGCTGGTGGTATGGCTGGTTATTGTAAGTGTTTACTTCTATGTAATCTTCTGGACCAGGGGAATTAACTATGTTCTCCATTACATATGAGCCAATGTTATCAGGAGGTAGGAACCAGAACTAAGCTATGGGATGTGAAAGTCACATAACATCTTACGGCAGCTGGTTAGAATGATAACCAGTGTGACCTTATGGCTTTTCTTTTCAACAGACTAAGCAGGTATCAGTCTCTTGTTTTCTCTTAATTGGATGACTAAGGGAGCAAAATACTTCAAAATTCTCCATCTTATCCGCAGATATCCTCCTACTCAGATTTCACTTAAGCTAAGCATGGACAGATCTTCTGGTAAGCAGAAGAGCCTTGAACGGGTTAAGCCATATCTGCCTGAGTCCCAACAGACATAAAAATCACCTGTGCCTGCTCTGAAATAAATCAGTGTCCCTTTCTGCTGCTGCCGTTGTCTGGAAATAATGCAAATGCAATGGGCCTGCAGTGACATTGTGCCGCACTCGAAGGATACACATAATGAATTGTCCTCTAATACTGTTAAAGAGACATTTTCTTCTTACTCAGTAGCTTTTGAGGTTGAACTGTGCTACTTACTAGTCGAGGACTGTGGTACGGTGTCATGTCATTCTGCTCTATTATTCATTTAGCTGCTTCTTGCTTATATGCATATTCAGTTCTGGAACTGCAAGATATATTTTCCCCCTTCCACTCATTTTCACTGTGTTCACTGGGAAAAAAAAAAGTTCTTTCCACTTCTTGGGTTGATGATTTAATCATTTCTTTTCAGTAGCTACTGAAACAGATCACAGGCTCAGATGACTCGGTTCCATTGCATTTATCATCGGAGAAAAATGCATGGCTGTGTTAGAAGAGGACAGAGAGAATTTGTCAGCCCAGCAGGAAGCTATTGCTATTCCAAAATTGTTTGCTAAAAGGAATCTGGGGTAAAAATGGAGTAAATGGACATCTATGTCAATCCAATCCATCAACGTGAGTTTGGTTGATTGGGGAGCAGCATTCAGCAGTCAGAACTGAGAGCTGGCAAATCCAACAAGAAATGAAATTAAAAGGAATTGAACAACATTTTTAAAAGAAAGAGGTGAAGATTTCTGGTTGCGCTGTCTTTATCAAAGAGAAACGAGTGGAAATATCAGCAAGTCATTTCCTGGCTGCCCAGGAATATAGAGTCTAGCAAGAATGGCGAGTGTAGGGGCAGTTATAATTAGGTGTATGAAGCTCATTATCCAAGCCCTTCTAACGGATACAAAGCAAGTCTCACAGCTCAGCCTTTATCTCTTTGCCTTTGCTTTTTCTATTGTGAATATGGATCAATGAAATAGCTGCAATGGAGTTTGTTGAACTAAACTGATAGCAAAAGAATTTTGGATTAAGGCTCCAATTCACGGTGCATTTTTAGCACTTGCTTCAGACCATTACTGGCATTTTTAAGCATGTGCTTAAGTGCTTAGTGGAGTATGAAAAGCTTGCCATCAGTCCAGTATCTGATGCCAATCTTGGTGTCACAGTCAGAAAAGGCAGGCAGAAAGCATGGCAGAAAACATCATAATGAAGAGGGCTGGGGCCATCACGCAGCCCTGCTTGACTCCACTGGTGACTGGGAATGGTTCAGATGACTCACCCTCATCCATGACGTGAGTGAGCATGCCATCGTGGAATCCCCAAACCACTGAGATTCATTTCTCCGGGCAACCGAATTTTGCCATGATCTTCCAAAGGCCCTCCCAACTGACCATATCAAATGCTTTTGTCGGGTCAATGAAAGTCATATACAGGTTGGAGTTCTTTCCTGGCATATTTCCTGACGTTGACAAGCTGCAAACAGCATGTCTATGGTCCCACATCCTTTTCTGAAGCCACACTGACTCTTAGGCAGAAGTCCTTGTTCAACGTGTTGCACAAGGTGATTCAGCAGAATTCTGGCGAGAATTCTGCCAGCTATTGACAACAAGGAGATGCCCCAAGAGTTGTTGCAGGATTATCTGTTACTTTTCCACTTATGCAAGCGGACAATGGATACATCCTTGTACAGTTCCTCGAGTCCACATTGACTGGAAAAATTCAGTTTCAGAGCCATGTGCAAGCCTCCAGCCTTACAGACTTCTGCCAGTACAGCATCTGCTCCTGGTGCTTTACCATTTGACAGCAGGTCAATCACTTTTGCAGTTTCAGTCAGCGTTAGGGGATTAGCAAGAGATATGTTGATATCAATCTGGGACAGTGGATCAATTGCCTCCTCGCTAATAGAAGAGGAGACTACAGGCAACCTGAAGGTACAAATCTTCTGTTTGCTGATGACTGTTCCCTGAATGCCAAATCTGAGTGACATGCAGCAGAGTATGGACTATTTCTCTTCAGCTTGTGACAATGTTGGTCTCACAATCAACATCAAGAAGGAAGAAGCGATGTACCAGCCTGCACCAGGAAAGTCTTATCTAGAGCCTACTATCACAGTGAATGGCCAAACCCTGCAGGCAGTGGACAAGTTCACCTACCTCAGCAGTACACTGTCATGTGCAGTTCACATCGACGATGAAACCAGCTCCTGAATTGCCAAAGCAAATGTGGCCTTTGGCAGACTATGTGCAAATGTGTGGGAGTGCAGAGGCATTAGTCAACAAACAAAACCGAAGGTCTACAAAGCCATAGTGTTGCCAACTCTGATGTATGCATGCGAAACCTGGAAAGTGTACAGATGTCATGTTCTGAAGCTGAATCACTTTCACCTGGGCCATCTGAGGAAACTGATGAAGATAAGATGGCAAGACAAGGTTCCAGATACTGAGGTTCTCATACGGGCAGGTATCCATTCTCTGTTGATGAGAAGGGCAAGTCATGTCACCAGAATGTCAGATGAGCGACTGCCAAAGAAGATCTTTTATGGTGAGCTAAAGGAGGGAAAGTGCTCTCAGTGAGGCCAGAAAAAAACATTTAAAAGACTCCCTCAAACGATCCTTGAGGAGTTTTGGGAAGATCTCGCTCATGGTCATTCTACCTGGTGAAGTCTCAGCCATACTGGAGCTACAGTCGATGAGCAGAGGAGAACTACTGAGGCAGAGCAGGAGCACCACCAGTGTAAATCTCACAACAGCAGCATGTCCACTGTTAATCATGTAACCCATAGTGTCATCTCTCTTGTTCAGTGTGCCACAGACAGTTCAAAGCTCAAATTCGCCTGATCAGTCATTCACATGTTCACAGAAACCAAACCAATCAGTGATGTCCTGGTCACCTTCAAACTCAAAGGGCGAACAACAACAATTGAGTAAGGAGGGACTGCAGAATCAGGGCTAGCTCACGGAAGAAATTTAGCAAGCACCAGCATTTTGTATTATAGATTTATAGATTTTAAGGCCAGAAGGGATCACCTAGTCTGACCTCCTGCATGATGTTGTATGCCATAGGACTGGTTTAAATTAATTCCTGCTTCAAGTCCAATAGCTGTGGGTGCGCATTTCAGGTATAATTATGCCTACTGAGGCGGGGGGAGATGGAATACTGGGAAACAAGGCTCTGCAGTGTCAGAGTTATGGAACACATGCTTGCTGGAAACTAACCCCCCAAAACATCGCATTGCCTGCGCTTCAGACTTTTGATCTTCTGCTTTCTGTCTGCGTGACAAGACCCAGGGGAGAGGGTGAAGGGAAAGCCCTCTAACACCCACCAGTTTCCAGGCACATACTTGGCACAGCTAAGCCATGCGTCCACTGCTGCTACCCATGCTACTGTGGCTGCTATTTACACTTGCGTTAGCTTAGTGAGAGCTAGAGTAGACATTGCCAAAGATACTTAGCTATTGAAGGGTTGTTTTTTGTGGTACTACACAAAGAATTCCAAAGTTTATCTCTGATGGCCATTTGAATGAATACAGCTCCACAGACTTTGATATCAGTCAAATCTACTTAACGAGCAAACAGTTTAATGGAAGGAAAATAGTGTGTAAATTTGCTTAAAACATGTTTGGGTTTTCTTTACTTTCTCTCAAACTTTCCAAAATTATTCTCCTTTGAAAGCTGTCCACCATTCTCTTATAGTTTTTTTGTATGCTCTCATGAGACAAAAAGTATGAAAGATAATATTGCATCACCTTAACTCTGCCCGTGTGCTTCTTCTTGCCCATATTGCACAGAAAGCAGCCCTCCCTAAACATTTTGTACCTTACAAGGTCTACAGGGACTTATCCCACTGCTCAGTCTGGGACACATCAGTGCACTTTTCACAATGCATCTGTTAGCACACACAGTACAACTTTCCTTAGCTGCTCTTTAGAAGTTAAATGAAAAAGTCACGCATGATGTATTGTGCTTCTGTAGTATGCAGTTCAAACGGCTCATCAGTCACATCAAACCCGAAATAGACTGTTTACCTATAGACCTTAACCTCCATCTCCAAACACATACACACTTCATGCAGATGCAGGTGTTGGCCTGCTTGATTCAATTGCAGAATTGGGGCCATAATATGTAAAAGGAATTTCTACCATAAGGACTGTTTCCACATCAGCTTCAGCTTTCATCTTCCAGCCATTTTAGTCATAAGGCTCTTCCAGAAAGTGTTGTACAAACTTCTGTATAGTCTAAAAAGCATATATTTGTACTCCTGTTCTCCTCTCACTCAGATACGACCGAATCATTTTTGCCCATATTTTGCACAATTATTCATATTTGGGCAAAGATCAGGGGTTACATTCCCGAAAGCACCTAAACGACTTGGGCACCTAAGTCACTTAACAACATATTTTAGAAGGTATTTAGGCACCTAGATAGATTTTCAAGAGCACCTCGTTCCCTAAAACTCATTGATTTCAAACGGGTGTGAGGCACCTAGATACTTTTGAAAATCCTGCCAGGCACCTCAATGCCTTTAAAAATCTGGCCCTTGGGCACTTTGCAAAATGTTGCCCCAAATTTGAGAAAGTTCAGCCCAAAGGGAGAAAGTTTCAGAAAGTTATAAACAACTGAAAAGAGTGGGGTTAGGATGGAAGCCAAGTACTAGCCTAATTGCAAGAGCTGCTGCCACACTCAATAAGATGCATCGAAACAGATCAGCTTCTATAAAGTTAAAACTATAATCATCATCACAATTCCGAACTTGTTTTCATAAAATGCAGCTGGGACCCACAATTTATACAATTCTCTTATTTGAATTTATACTGCTCCCTATTGGAGACATTCCTGTCAGCTGCCTCTGTCAGATCTTACGGCCCCAATTCTCCACCTAGCTATATGCAGCTAGATCCTTGCAGTTCCATGGAACCCCACTGAAGTCAATGGGGCTCCATGTGAGAGCAGGTGTTTCTCTCTGTAGTAGAGAGAGTCTGGAGCCCTGGACCCAGTAGTAGATTCGAGGCTCCGTTTCCATATCTGTTTAAATGCCGCTCAGCTAAATAGGTCTCACTTTATATTTCTGTTCCATTTATGGGTCATTAAAGGGCTAATACGATGCTTTAATAAATGGTCAATGACTTGTTATAGATTGTCCAGCAGGTCACTAAATTACTTATTACCGTGACTTGTATTCATCTATCTAGCCTCTTCTAGCCATGTACCTATAATACATGCTGCTCAGGTCTGTCACAGGCTTATAGCATGTATTGATCATTTATTGACCCTGTATGTATTGAACCCTTAATCTAAATGCGACTGCTAAATAGTTACACCGAGGAACTATTTGAGCTCATTGGGTATATACTAATGGGGTTGTTTTATTTTATTACTGTGTTTTTAAGCACATACGTTTAGTGTTTATTTACCAGTTGCACTTCTGGCTTCACATCCTCTGGCAACATCAGGCTGACCTGGCTTGTGGGGCTAATGTGGACCCCTGAGGCACAGCCTAGGGAGACCAGCTATCGTCCCAGCCAGCTGTCAATCCAGCTGGGTTCTCTCATGCATGCACACCCAGCTAGGAGTAGGGGAAGAAGTTTTGCTCTCCAGCTCAAGATCACTTACCTGAGTGACATAAGCTAGACAGGCAAACGTACCAGTGTAACTGCATGTTTCCTAGGAGCTTTTGTTGGATGCAGCTATGTCAGTAAAAAATAGCATCTTATCACACCTCGCAGCAAGCTAGCTGTGCCAGCAATAGCCTTCTAGTGTAGACATGGCTTCGGTAACTCACCTTATGCTGCTGCAAAAAGTACCTTCCCATGGTGCTGTGAGGCTTAATGAATCGGCCCTGCTCCTGCAAAGACTTATGCCCATGCTTACCTTGATGCACTGTGAGTAGTCCCACTGACTTCAGCTTAAGCACACATGTAAGTCTTTGCAGGAACAGAGTATTAATGTTAGTCATGTGCTTTGCAATTCTTGGGCAAAAGTGTCCAGGGAATAGCAACCTAGTTCATTTGTGTACCTTTTGCTCTCTGATACAACATACAGAGGCCAATACAAATTTTCAGACACCAGCAAAAGAATGGAAAATTAAGCAGCTATTTCACCGATGAGGACAACGACAAAATAATTAAACAAAATTAAAGACAAGAAATACCCAAGTTTGAATTTCACCAAACAGCTATTTTCTGATGCAAATAGTAGAGCACATTTTGAATTAAATATTTAAGAGGGGGCGGACTTCAGTAGAAATAAACAGAAGGAGACAAATTGAATCAGTAAGTAACTCATCAGTAAAAACAAGGTAACAGCTAACTATATTTACCATATTCACTGTCCAACAGCCGTAGCTTCCTTAGTCAACAATTCAGCCTGAACCCAATACCTGCATGTGAGCCCTTGGTTAAGGTCAAACACATATATTACACTGCCCTTCAGGCAGTATTGAATCAGTAAAGTATCTTTTCAGCTACAGTTATATTAGCTATAGCTATTGACTTCCCTATTTTATTGCACTATAAAGCATGCTGTAGTGAAAATAAAGGTTTACTTTGCAACGGAGAATTCACAGGCATCCATTACTGCTGACTCTTCAGATCCTTGGACATGTGTCTCACTGCCTGTGTTGATTGAGATATTCTGAAATCCAATTAACTGCCCTTCAACCAGTCCCTGGCTTGTATAATTAGTGTAGTGTGTGTTTATGTATCTATACATGGTAGAAGTGGTTCTTTGAGTCCTTAGTGTACAATCAAACCATAAATGAAAGGTTATGTGTATCTGTTGTATAAAAAGCGGGGGGCGGAGGATGGGGGGAGAAGCCTTCCATGTATTGTTTCAGTAACGTATTGTTTCCTTGGCTGAAAAGATAACCGTCTCCTTTTGCTCTGGGAGCAGAAGATGCCAAATACTGAGGTAGCTTTGAGACCAGTCAGTTTTGCAACGGGAAGATCAAACGTATTAGCTTTGTTAATTAGCCTTCGATCTGAGGCATGACAATATAAAGGCTCTGTGCCTCTCAGGCAAATGCTCAACAGCAAAATAATATTCATATTTTAAAATTCCACTTGACTGTTAAAGAGATCTGCAGGCAGGCAGACTCGCAGCAGCTAGGATTTTTCAAAAGTGACTCATGATTTTGGGTGCCCGCCCTGAGGCACATGAAAGGAGGCTGATTTTTCACCTCTTTAATGTGACAATGTCTACACTGCAGTCACAGGGCGTGACTGCAGCTCATGCAGACATACCCAAGCCAGCTTCACTTTGACAGCTCCTGTACTGCAGCCCAGAAGCAGCAACACCACGGCAGTGCAGACTCCAGCATGGGCTAGCCACACAAGCAAGTTCCCTAGGTCTCAGGCAGCTTTCTACAGCCCCAGCTGAAGCCTGTGCTGCCACGGCTTCACTGTTCTGGCACCTGGGCTACCTAGATTAAAGCTAGCTCAGGTATGTCTACCCAAGCACAGGTATGTCTACCCACACCCCGGGATTGCAGTATAGACATACCCTGTGGCTCGAGTTGGGCATCCCAAAAATGGAGGCACCCCAAATCATGAGTCTCTTCTGAAATCTGGCCAGCGGTTCCATTCAAAATAATTCTCGTATTGTAAAAAACAACACAGTTCACAAAGGGCTACGCCAGCAAGAAAAGACAGAGGTTCCATCTGCCACGATGGGGACCCAGTTACAAAGTGCTGTCACAGTTAAAACCCAATTCTACCTTGTAACGCAGACACTGCCGAACAGTGTTTTCGCTGAATGCATGAACTATTCTGCTTCCCTGGATGCTGCAGGACTGTAGCAGAATTCCAGAGAGCTATTAAAACACGGATTTGGTTGCACCCCTATTGCTAGACCATTACTGTGCCTGATTGTTCTTATTCCCTGGGAAAACCTGAAGGAGGCAGCTAGAGAAGGGAAATCTCTAAGAGGGTCTGTTCAAAGAGATCTGTCCTGATTATTCCTTTGGGGGAAATGGAGAACTGGGTTTGAGCCCTCCCTCCAGGTAACATGCTGGGGGGTCCCTCAGGACCCATGCCTCTCTCAGAGGATCAGAGGGAGGTTAGGAACATTTCCGTAGAAATAGGAACATTCCTCAGTGCTGGATCTGTGCCCTGGTAAGCTCCACTGCTCCCTGGTTTCTAGCACAGCTGGAGATTGTCCCTGGGACACCTCTCAAGGAAACTGACAGCCAAGGAGATCACCCAGGAATAAGGGAATCCAAGCCAGATCCCCTACATGGTACCCTGGATGGGGAGGTGGAAACAGAAGGCAATATGGTGACTCTGTATCACCCCAGGATTCCCCTCCGGATGGGGCCCATCCAGGGTCCAGCTAAGCTAGCGTTAGGGTTGGCAGAGCAGTGCAAAGCTACCACAGTGTCGTGGAGTATCAGGCTCTTCTTCTTTTTCACAAGCCTCTGATTTTTACTAATGTTTTCTCTTCCTACAGTGACAGGAGGATCAATGAGAAAGAGAGGAGTGTGTAGCACATGGGAAACTAGGTCACAATCTTGTTTTACACTCAGGTTTCTCTTTTCAGAACGATGTTTTGTAGGGAATTTAGCAGTCGTGACCAGCGCTGGCCTGGGAGCTCTGCAGAGTGACGTCTCCAGCTTACAGAACAGGTGCAGAATGGGTTCCAGCCATGCAAGCCACTCCACCCCACCCTGCCAACATGCCTCAGCCTGACTTGGAGAGGGAAAATCACGTCTAGGGATAAAAAGAACAGTTCATACTCCATGCCCATTTAATTCTCAGTGTCTTGGAAGACCACCAACAGAAGCATCAAACAAACGCCAGCCAGGGTTTTGATTTGGGATGTGGATGCCAGCTCATTAGCAGGGATCCTAGAAATCTGTTTGCCATGGAAAAACATGGAATTTTCATTTTTACAGAGAATCTTTAGTTTTTACATGCTGCGAAAAAATAAAAACATATCCAATCTAATTGGGACCAGGGCCAGATCGGATAATCAAAAATTTGGATAATCCAGAGGGTGGGTGGGGCTCGGGCTGTCAGCTCCGGACAGCTGGGCTGTGGCTGTCAGATTAAAAACTGTAAATATATAAAAAAAAATTGTGTTCAACTGATACCTATATATACTGTGGCTAGAGAAACTAAAGTTCAGCATTTCATTTTAATCACAAAAAACCATGGATTTTTATGTTTTTATAGCAGAGAATTTTGTTTATTTTAATCACAGAAAACAAGGATCTCTGCTCATTAGGAGCCACCTGAGGCCATCACCTATTTCACCTGGGCCACCAAGCTGGCAGTAGAGAATAATCCAATCCAGGGGTGGCAGTACATTCTAGTGCAAAGGGCACTGGACCCAGCTCTGCTTTGGGCAAGCCACTTTACCTCTATATGCCTGTTTCCTCTCATATCCTTTAGGCAAGGAAAGGTACTGTCACTTCAGATGTGTTTGTACATTGGTTAGCATGATGGGGCCCTGATCTCAGCTGGTGCCGCCATGTGTTATTCTAATAGCTAATGTTATCATTAGATCATTTAACTGTAATGTTAAGTTATAATAATAAGTAACAATATTCAGCTAATATTGACATGGGACCTAATCCCACAAACATTCACACACATATATAACCCCACTGAAGTGAATGGTTTCAGCTGCACATGCAGCACCAGTCATGTGGGCTGGATGTGAATCCATAACCTAGATGTGAAATTCTCTGTAGCAGCACGTCAATGCCTAAGCCATTCCATCGGACAAAGCTCTGCGGCACTAATGAAAGCAGTCTCCTGGAACCACACCAACGATACTTGTGCAAGTACTTACCTCCTGCATAGTACTCGAGTAAGTGGGCAATGGTTGTGTGAGAGGAACTGACACAATGAAACACACTGAAACAGGACTGCCACTCATGTTTCAACTGGGCTTTAAGAACCTCACCGTGCAGGAAATTATAGCTATTGCCATCCTTCCCCAGCTAAGTTTGTCACAGTATACATTTTAATTTACAGTTTAATTGTTCGAAAAAAAACCAAACCCACACTGGAACAAATGTAGAACTAGTATGCACAAGTGGGCCTGCACACACACACACACACACACACACAAACACACACTTCTTGGGTGGATGTCTAATGCCCTTGTACAGCTAACAGAACAGCTGGCTTTCTGCGGACACAGCTACCGCTCTCCTTACCCACTCACCTTTGATGTGTCAACAGGGCCTTATCAAGAGGAGATGCAAATGCTCTGAAAAATCAGACCATTTAATAGAGTTGCCTAAACGTGGATCTTGGTGTCTAATTTTAAGTATCCAAGTTTAAAACCACGTGTAATCACATGATTAGTAGTTATAGAAGAATCATAGAATCGTAGAAGATTAGGGTTGGAAGAAACCTCAGGAGGTCATCTAGTCAGCAGTGCCTAGAAGAAGATCAGGGCCCCATTGTGCTAAACACTATTATCAAGACACAGTCCCTGCCTCAAAGAATTGATACTCCAAGGCTGCTTCTACACTGCACACTTCTTTTGGTGGCTTGTAGAGTAAGTACTCGGGTACCCCCCGACCCTGGGTTTAAGTAGCAGTGTAGATGGTGAGGTATGGCTTAAGTGAGTAGAGTACCAATGCCCGAAGGGTGTGCTATTTTTAGCAGTGTAGATACTGGAGCAGCAGCTGGAGCCTTTCCCCCGTGCAGGAAACAATTCCAGCAGCAGGTAAAGGACTCTGGCAGTCTGAAAAGGTCTCAGTAGCTCCCTGCTGCAGGGAAAGAGTCTGGCAGTGGGGAAAGGCTGAGCATGTATAGTTACACACTACAGTATGGATGCAGCCACCTATACGTCACTGAAAGTGGTGGGTATTGTAGATGTTGCTTTAACAAACACAACAGACAATGGGTGGCCACACAGGCAATCTGGAGCAGACGTGGGGCTTGAACCCAGACCTTCTGTAAGTCAGTCCAGCACCTTAACCACACAGCTAGCCTTTTCCACCCAAATATTACTTTAATAATCTCATATCAAGTTTGAATTGTCTAGTCTCCCTGAAGTCTCAAAAGCATAGATACCATGGCTAGAAGGGACCACTGTGATCATCTAGTCTGACCTCCTGTATAACACAGACCATAGAACTTCCCCAAAGAATTCCTAGAACAGATCTTTCAGAAATACATCCAGGCAAGGCTGGGGCCCAGACCTTCACCCTCAGGGCAGATAAACTGAGTTCCATGCAGTTTGAGGATTTATCAGGCAAGATCTTAAAAATTGAAGCTCTATCTTCTTTTTAGGGCTGTTATAGAGCCTACGGTGTGTCATGTAGAAGTAGGAATTTGTTCCAGTGGACAAAAGATCCCCTTTGCTCCACCCTGCTGTCCGCTGCCCCACACTGCAGAGCTGCTGCAGTTTAGCAGAGTGCTCATTATATCATTGATAAAGTGCTTTGGAGATGAAAGATGCTAGATAAAGGTATAATATTATGCTCTGCCAGACTGAGAGACTTTCAGATGGGATGGCTACTTTATTGCTTCATCCCCCGGGACACTGATTTAGCCTCATAATAGGCCAGATCTTCAGCTGAGTAAATTGGAATAACTCCTTAGACTTTAATAGAGGATCTGGCCCAGAAAGGCAATGATTTTTGCTTAAATGGAACAGTATTGACATAACATTTGCTTAATGGGGATGAATTTAGCTGCTCTCCAAAAGTTATGTGGTATTTTACCAGGTGATAAATAGATGTGAAATTCTAAGTTCCAGTCTCTTAATACTCACATTGCCTAATAACAATTAAGGGCTATATATGGTGATTCCTGGATATATTGGTATTCCTAATCCCCAAGGTTGCCTTGCTCATGAGCAATGAGAACCAAGTGGGGCTCTGGAAGCCTCAGTGAAGGAGGGCTGATGGGATTTTTAAAAATGCCTACAAGACTTAAGAGCACAAGTCCATTGAAAGTCGATGGGATTTGTGCTCAACACACGTAGGTGTTTTTGAAAATCCCATCTAGCATCATTTAAGAGGAATCAAATCAAATAATTCTGGACAACAGAGCTTAAGTCACCACTTATAATTTGTATGAATTTCCTTTTTTTTAAAAAAAGAGTAAATTCCATGCAAAATATATATATACGATTTCTAAAGCTGAGCATTGCATTAAGAATCACTCAGCCATCATCAGGAAATGTAGGGTTAAGGGTGCCGGCTTACCCTTAACTCTGCCCCTTGTGCATATGTATCAAATATGATCTCTCTTTCTATCATTATAATTTGCCTATCAATTAAAGATTTCATCATCAGCTGAGCAAATATGGTTTGCCTGGATATACCTTGAACCTTCGTCAGCAGTTAAAGAGTTAAATGACATTGGCTACTTTTTTTTCTTTCTTCTTCTTTTTTTTTTTTATATATGTGATCACTTAGAGCTGTAATATAATTGCCTGATTTGCTCTATTTCATTAAGGATCTTCTTCCCTCTACTTCAAAAGGTTAATGCCACTCATATTTCCTTTTTTTTTTTAATTGTCTGGCTGCACATAATGCCATGGGACAAGACGAAATAAGCAGGTGCTTCAACAAACTATAATTCATCACAGCACAGCAACGACCAGCTGTATTTCAGTTTATTTTTAAATCCAAGACGTAATGAAAATCACTAAAAATAATACACCTCACAAAGCTGAGACAAATAGACCTAAAATGTGTAATAATTAGCACTCTGGCCTGAATGCTCCAGGCTCTAAACTGTTTTATGATTAAGATTTGTCTTTAATAGTCAGTTCAGTCCATTGGTATCCACTTAACATCGTTATTATTAACATGTGTTCCTTGTACCATCTATGTTAACCACAAGCTAAAAGCACCATATGCCTGCTTAGCAAAAAGCTATGCCTTCCCGCTCCCTCACCGCCTATTCAGAGTGCTCAGAGGTAACATAAATGAATAGATTGTCTCCAAAACAGCAAGGCAGGCAAAAAGCAGCCTCCTTGGCACTGCAGACAATACCTAGCCATGGTTATGTATCAAATAAAGCATGAAGCTATATCAAAACTGCCTAAGAAACAACCAGCTTAGCCAGCTGGCCTCCTCCTCATCAAGCAAGTGCAGCTATTGATAGATACCACCTGGAGTGTACAGTGACATTCAGGGATTCTTGCCAAAATGCCCTGTGCTGTGCAGGTTGGCCGTGGATTTCAGGGCACTATAAATACACTAAAACATGCTGAATGATCTTTGAGTGGCTGCCAGGAAGCCTGCTACTGCAGTGGTGCTTCTTCGTGCTCCGCGTGTGATTTTAGCTTTAACTATTAATTCCCACAATTGCCTGCCAGATTATTTTAGTGCTCATGACTTCGCTGTTTGCCCCATCTGGAAATGGCTCTTTTGTTTTGGGGGGGAAGGGGAGATAATGTATCGTTAATTTATGCACCACAAAATAAAGCAGATATTTTTCCTAGGATACTTGAGCAAATTTTCAACCCCACTGGAACACAATGGGGTTGAAATGCACTCAGAGGTCTGGATGGGTAAAAAGGGTGGGTATTTTCAATAACGTTAGCTCAGTCAAGTTAGCTTAACAAGCTCAAGAACCCTTTCCTAGACCAAAACATAGCCAGTTAACATGGCTTCGACATGCTAGCCTGCATCTTATTATTGTCATAGAATATTTGTAGTGTGGTACCACCTCAGAGTCCCAGTCATGGCCCAGGACCCCATTGTGCTAGGCGCTGTACAAACACAACAAAAAGACAGTCCCTGCCCCAAAGAGCTTACAGTCTATGTAATCCTGACAGGGCTTTTTCAGTTGTATCAAGCTCATTTGAAAAGGGGTAGGAGGGGAAGAAAACCACCACTTCTTTTTGCCTCTCAAAACAGACCCAGAAATTGAGACCCTCTATTATGGTGACCAGATGTCTCGATATTATAGGGACAGACCCAATTTTGGGGTCTTTTTCATACATAGGTTCCTATTACCCCCCCACCCCCGTCCCGATTTTTCACATTTGCTGTCTGGTTACCCTACCCTCTATAAAGTTTCATGTTCTGGGAACTTGTTTCCCTTGTAATTATGTGAAGTAGAGCACAAGTCCAAGATGAAATGCTCACCTATACCAATGCCTCTGCTGCCATAAATATCTCCATACTTGATCACCTCTCTTTATTCAGACCAAACGCCCATTGGCATCAGTGGTGGTTTTACCAGAGGGAGGAGTGCTGAAGAGGGCCGGTAACAGGGTGTGCCCTTTGCTCCTGTCTTCCTCTGCACACACAGACGCCTTGGGGAGACTCTGCTTATAAACACCACGTGTGGTTTCCATACAACGTTCTCCTGTCACCTTGACAGCATTGGACAGCACCTTATTTACAACAGCATGTCATCTTCAGCCCCCTAGACTAAGGCCTGGTCTACACTGGGGGCGGGGGGGAAATCGATCTAAGATACGCAACTTCAGCTACGAGAATAGCATAGCTGAAGTCGACGTATCTTAGATCGACTTAGAATCACTTACTTCGCGTCCTCGCAGCGCGGGATCGACGGCCACCGCTCCAACGTCGACTTTGCTTCCGCCTCTCGCCCAGCTGGAGTTCAGCAGTCGATGGGAGAGCGATCGGGGATCGATTTATCGTGTCTACACTACACATGATAAATCGATCCCCGATAGATCGATCGCTACCTGCCGATCTGGCGGGTAGTGTAGACTACCCCCAGGAGCTCTCTCCCCAGCACTTCATCACAGTGTCTTTATTGGTAGTCTGGATTTTGGGAGGAATTTCTCATCATTCCACAGCCTCAGAAAGACTCTTGATTACACCAACTTATATTTGGCCTAATCCTGTAGTCCTTACTCAGGAAAAATGCCCACTGAAGTTAATAAGAGCCAAAGGCCTGCAGCATCAGGCCCATTTAGAAGAGAAGTAGCAGCAGACCAGGACAGGAAAGGTTGCTGTTCCACTCCTGACAATCACACCCCAACAAATTTCAGCTCTGCCCAATGAGTTATGTTCTTCATCATTTAGTATCACTTCTAGTCTAGCTACTCTAGTCTATCTAGGTATTTATAAGACCTTCGTCACTGCAGTATGTGAGCGCCTATCAATCTTTAACGTATCTATCCTCACAACACCCCTATTAGGTACGGCTGTGTTAGTATCCCCATTTTACAGATGGGGAACTGAAGCACAGACAGGCTAATTGACTGGCTCAAGTTACACAGGAAATCTGTGGTAGAGCAGGAAATTGAACCCATGTCTAAATCACAGGCCAGCACCCTAACCACTGGACCACAGTCTTTCCCATGCATTTATGTCTCTTGATGCCTGATTTGCATATAGATATTTAAGTATATTAATGAGATTTGTATAGCTGTATTATGGCATGTATGTATTATGGCAGAACATCTCTGTTATTCAAACTGAAATTACATACCAAATTAAACTGGGTTAAATAAAAGTTCCTCCTCCACTCTATATGAATTAGGTTCCGTGTAGAAACTAAGAGAATGTTGCCCACCAGCAGCATGATGAGAAATTCTGGAATTCCTGATATACCAATAGATGGGAATGAACTTTCTGCGGGGTGGAGGGGAATGGTCTTTTACTAGATTCTCTTGTTAATACCACTCGAGATTAAAAATTAAATCTGTATGCCAATGAATATATTACCAAATGCTCCAGCATCTAGCGCTAGTGTCTCTGCTGGACCTTTGGGATCTATACAGGAGCTTGAATAAATTATGACTTGAGTATTAAAATTAAAAGCAAGAAGTGACAAGCTAAGAGAGTTTATATTTTTCCAATTGTAGGTAGAGCCACTCCAGCATACAGTAAAACATTTTTTGTTTTGTTTTTTTGAGGGGGGGAGGAGGTTGGCATTTTGATCAGATTTTCAGTCATTAGAATATTGTACTTTTGGTTCTGTTTACAGCAAAACTTAGTTTGACTAAAAGAGGATTTTAAAAATCTTGTATTTCAAGCTACTGATTTCCTATCTTCAGAACTGCATGAAAAGTAAAATGTATTAAATGAAGAGGAGGAGAGTATTAGATAGCTGAGTATTCTTAATTGATTGTTGACTTTTGTTCTTTTATGTTACTCTAGTTATAGAAAGGGTTTTTTTGTTTTTGTTTTTTGATGATTTTATCTTACATGCCAAAATGCCAGAGAAATCACCTTTTTTTGATGGAATGTTTCTAAAAAACCCACAATCTGCTGCCTTTCTGTTACTTGCCTTTGGTTACTTGTGATCTTTAGAACAAAGTAATTATTTTCTTAAGAAAATAATCCTCTGTGCTCTTGAATTTCAAATCCTCCTTTTGTCCTGTGGATAAAAAGTACGTGTATGTAATTTTGTTAAATGAGAAATCAAGTGTTAGTGATATCCACAGCAATAGCACCATCTTCCCCTCCCATGTCCCTGAAACAAATCCTATCCAGTGGTTAGGATGCTAGCCTAGGACTAGGTAAAACTGTGTTCAATTTCCTGCTCTGCCACAGATTTCCTGTATAGCCTTGGGTAAGTCACTTAGCCTCTCTGTCCCTCCATTCTGATTAACAGTCTTTCCCTATCTCACAGTGGTGTTGTGAAGATAAATATATTTAAAACTGAAGCACTCAGATATTACAGTAATGAGAACCAGACAGGTATCTTATAGAGACAGCAGACACCAGTACCATCTGTTCTAGGTGCTCAGTTGGCTTTCCCCTTCAGGAACAGAATCCCGATCTGCCTCCAACACCCGACAGTCCCAGCAACCTCTCTAACAATGAGCAAGGCCAGGTCTACACAAGACATTTATGCTGGTATAGCCATGTTCTTTAGTTTGTGATTTTTTGGCAACATTTTTATACCAGACACAGTTGTACCAATAAAAGAATCTTTTTGCTGGTATAATTTATTTCACTCAGGAACTGGTATATGTTAATCCGTCAAAACCATTTTTTTCTTTTTTGCCCCAGTATAAGCCACGTCTACAACAGCAGGATTTGCTATACCAGTAAACCTTTGCTGGTATAGACCTGGCCTAAGAGTAACATAACAACAAAATAATTACCAATCCTCAAAACATTATCAGAAAACACGTTAGGTACATCATGTACATTGACCACTCCTGGGCACTGGGGATTTTCATTTATACGCATAAGCAGTTCCATCCACTGATATAGAACCCTCTGCAAGGGTCTTCATCTCTAGTGCCCCCTACTGACCACTTCTTTGGCCCTGCAGTGACTTGTCTCTGTCTATATCAGGGGTTTTCAAACTGGGGGTCGGGACCCCTCAGGGGGTCATGAGGTTATTACCTGGGGGATTGCGACCTGTCAACCTCCACCCCAAACCCCACTTCGCATCCAACATTTATAATGGTGTTAAATATATAAAAAAGTGTTTTTAATTTATAAGGGGGGTTGCACTCAGAGGCTTGCTGTGTGAAAGGGGTCACCAGTACAAAAGTTTGAGAATCACTGGTCTATATCTTCTGTGGCTCAGCCCTCTGGCCAGGCCACCTCTTAAGTTCAGTCCCCTTCCAGGATAATGAAAATCCAAATAAATATCCAAACAAATTATACTTCTGTCCCTCTTGAGATACAGGGAAGTTCCCTGTTCTCTGTCTTCACTCCAGGGCCCTGCAGAATTCTTCTATGCTTCTTAAGCTGAGCACTACCTCCCAGGGTTTTTACCCCTACTGCCTCCCTTCCCAGGGACTCCAGTTGCTTCTCCCAGACACCTCCCTGCTTCTTACAGACCAAACATCAGGGCCCCCTTATAGGAGCCTTGGTAGGCCCTCTTCAGCCTGCCTTCATCAGGCCTTTTCCTTAAAGGAAGCTGCCTAGCTCCTCTCTGACCCTCTCACAGCTGAGCTCACTAGTTGCACTTAAGTCACCAAATGAGGATCAACTGGGGAGTGCTAGGCCACAGACAAGGCTGAGCGTGATTCCTAAAGGGCCAGCCAGCCAGTCTGTGACAATACACAAACACACACATTATATATATACATATATACACACATTCCCAAATAAGCTGAATTCAGTGACCTTAAGGACATGCTGTAAAAGTCATCTATTTGGCATGGCACCTGGCTGAGGGCATGGGCTTTTAGGTATAGTGAGATGGGTATATTCTTCTGCGATAGCTATTATCCTTTGACTGGTATGTTCTGGCCTGACTGGGTGATCTTGGACTAGTCATGGCCCTCCTTGTGCCTCAGTTTCCCCATCTATAAAATGGAGATAAGTCACTGATCTCCTTTGTAAAGCACTTTGAGATCTACTGATGACAAGCGTTGTTTAAGAGCTAGGTATTATTGTCTTTAGATCCTGGAAACACTGGCATCAGAAAAAAACCCACTCCACCTTCACTTTAAAAATGTGATTTTACTATTGTCAATTCATTCTTATTGAGACATATAGTGCAATGTGAGTAACTGAGGGTGAGGAGGTGGGACCTGAGAGGAATATAGGAATTGCCATAGCAGATGCTTCAGAGACAGGTGCAAGAAACCCCATAGCAGAAGACAGGGAAATGGAATATACACCCTTTACAGCTAAAAAGGCATTCAGTGCTTTTACTTCCACTGTTAGGAGCATCACTGAGCCCCAATAACATTAGGAAAGGTGCGGCAAGAGGAAAAGGAATCTGTTACACCAACAGACCTTCCCAAGGGTTCCCACAGGGCAAAGCTCATAGATGGTGTTTGATCACACGGCGTGTTAGCTTGGTCATTCGTTTATTAATAGTTGCACATCCCTGAAATCATGAGCTGCTTGTTATCTATATTCAGCAGCAGTAAATAGTCCTATTCTGCAGTCAGTCAACTCTCTTGCTGCATTTAAATGGCATTTGTGGTGCAGCAGAACAGGATGACTGTCAATATGCTGCTCAACATTGTCCCAGGTCCCTCACCCCACTCCTCAAATTGTAGCTCAGAGGAGAATAGCATAACTAACTTCTATTAAATTGTTATTTAAAGCAGGGGCCAACATGGGGCAAAATCCCCCAGTATCTGAGTGTTTCTGCTCCATTGGATCTTATGCATTCCTTAAAAAAAACAAATCCAACAACGCTTCCTTCAATTGGCGATGCATCCTGATGTGTCTGAGTGTGTCTGCTTATGCACAAACACCCTTTGGTTTTGCTTCTTCCTGTTATTTTGTATGACCAGCCTTCTTCTATGTCTCCCCTTGATAATAGATCCAATTTGAGACTGGCATGTTATTATTATTTACATTGTAGTAGCACAAGACTCCATTGGGCCAGCACGGCAAGAGAGAATCCCTCCCCTGAAGGGTTTAGAGTCTAAATAAACAAAGGCAGAAGAGAAACAAGTACAGGTAGGTCAAGTGACGTACCCAAAGTCAGAGATCTAGGCATTGAACTGTGGTTTCCTGGATCCTAGCCTATAATCCGATCCCTTGGAGCACACTGTCTGAAGGAACACATACCTCTATTCTGGGATGAAAGGGTGTCATCAGCCATGCCCTGCCACGCAGGATTCCCAAACTGTCATATAAGAATCATTTCACAAGCACTAAAGGATACCAACAAAGCACATTTTATGGAACTGCTGGTTTGTTTTAATTCACCAAAGCAAATGGTTTAAATAGATTTTAATTACTCATCAGATAAGTAGCACTTTACATTCTGTTGCTCTCTACCTTTCAACTAATCCTCAAATATCCTTTCCCAGAGAGACACCACCCAAAATGGAATAAATGATTATGCCTTTTTTTTTGCCCATGTACTCAATGTCAGACTAAACACCCACCCACACAGAAAATCATTGAGGACCATTTTGTGCTGATCTGAATCCAGCTGGTCAGATTAACCTTGGTGTTGATTAATCTAGCCATTTTTCTCTGCGGTCAGTCAGAGCATGTCTCCACTTACCCTTCCCGCAACCACAGAAGCAAAAAGGCATAGATTGTGCTACAATCCATAGCTTCGGAAGCCTGCAGCCTGCCCCAGCAAAAGCTGTGGAGCGTGGAACTACAAGACCCTAAGGATAGATCGCTGATAAAAAGTCAAATTGTACCTAACAGAACAAAACAAAAGAGATGTCATTCCCTGAAAGAGCACAGTGGCTTCCCACACCTACTCCCATTGTGCCTCACTGAACATTGCAAAGAATGAGATTAAGAAATAAGCAGAGCAATTGCTCATAGATAAAAGCATCAATGCCAAGAAACTAGGGAGGTTCAGACATGTAGAGATGCCAAGATTTTTCCTTTCACTGACTTAGCCCATTCAGGACCAACTCACAATAGGGTGACCAGATAGCAAGTGTGAAAAATTGGGACACTTTTTGGGGGGGTGGGAGGGAGGGTATAGTTGCCTATATAGAACAAAGCCCCTAAGATCAGGATGGTCCCGATAATATTGGGACGTCTGGTCACCCTAGCTCACAAGCAGGGGATATCTTGGTCTCGTTGCCTTCGCCACTTCACGGTGTCGTAACAGAGAGCGGCAGGGCCTGGTTCCAATTAGACGCACTCAGCACTGCATGATATCAGAGAATATGAACTAACCATGGTGTGGGTTAGCAGTGAATTCAGATTCACATTGGAGAATACGCTCTAACAGGGCAGCTTCCCACCCACCTATTTAATTTGTCCTTTTTACTCAAATTCTAAATGTCAGAAGAATATTTTTATGCGAGCCCTTTTCCCTCCTAGCATGGGTTCAGGAGCAGTCTGCTGGCAGTAATGTAAGTTAAGCAGCAGTCTCTCCAGTGAAGCAGAATCTATGAGATAAGCCAGCCCTTTACCTTGTGGCGACATGCCTTCTTCAAAGAGCCTTTTAGTGTCAGTTTTCTTGAAGCTGGGTTTTGATAATTCCCGTAACCAAAAATTTAAACTGTGAATACATTAGAAAAAAAAAGACATGATAGAGTTACTTTCAGAGGGGGACTGGTTGGCTCTGTTCATGGGCGACAGAGTCTGTCATTCCTAGGTTGACACAATGAATCTGTTCTGAGTCTGCAGTGGAACAAGTCTGCTACCATCTGATGGCTCTTTGGTGGTGGCCTACATGAAATGAGTTTGGTGGATTTCAGTCCACTGTTCTGCAGAGTGCTTCATTCCTCAGAACTATCAGTACCGCACCCTTTATGAGATTCATATTCCCATCAAAGCTCAGGCCAGCTATTAGATTATTCTTTATTTGTATTACCCTAGCACCTCGAGGCTCCCAGCTGAGACTGGGGACCCGTCGTGCTCCATAGGATACAAATACATTCTGAGACAGGCCTTACCCCAAAGAGATTGAAATATAATGGATGAAACAGAGAAAGGCTGTAAGAAGTACTCTTATCCCCATTTTCGAGATAGGGAGGTGCAGCACAGGAAGATAGATTTGCCCAGGAAGTTTGTGGCAGAGCTAGGAATTTAACCAGCTTTCCTGAATCCCAATCCAATGACCACTTACCCTCTGGGCCCTGTCACTAGAGTGTGGAACAGTGTGGGGTTGTATTAACTTGGGCGGAATATACGGGCAGAAGGTGTTAACAGAACCCAATCACCGTCCAACATTAATCAGCGGTAAACAAGGTTCGGGGTTTGGCATACAGAGATCTCAGCCTGCTTGGTACCATGGCAAACCCGCAATTAAACTTCCTTTTAACCTTTTATTAAAGACAAACAAAAGAAGGGGAAACAGGAAACGCATTTGAAATGTAAACTATTGAATAAGGCTCTCATTTTAACAACATTCCTCGTTCTCATCCCCTTTAGCTAGAAAAAGTGCTCTGAAGGAAAAAACACCTTGTTTTGACAGTCTCTTACGGTATGTAAACATGGCAAAAAAAAAATCAAACCCCAATCCTCAGCAGTGAGTCTCAGAGCCCAGTTCTACAGACCCAAGCTAGCAGAGTTTGCGCTACGGCGCTAAAATGAGCCACGCAGACATTCCGGCTCAGGCTGTTGCTCAGACTCTGAGCAACCTCCCTCCTTGGGATTCAGAGCCTGAGCTCCAGCCCAAGCTGGAATGTCTACACACTGTAGCACAAGCCTCTTGAGCTGAAGTCTGTAGACCCAAGCTCTGAGACTCACGGCTGAGGCATTTTTGGGTCATGTAGACATCTCCTCAGATGGTATCAGAGATGGTAATCACTGTCCTTTTGCGGAAAAGAGACGCTAGTTAAGAAGGACTGGAGCTCTTGTATTTGTTTTTGCTGTTAAAGTCCAATTCCATTTTGGATTCAGATGGAGCCAGTAGAGGTCATCTGCGTCTCTTTCTCTCTCTGGCCCACTCTGGTCAGGACATCTCTCAAGATTAGGATGACGAAGGCCAAGGGTCCCAGGGGTGGTAGCAATGATCATGAATCTCGCTCCAGTAACCAATTTTTTCCCCACAGACACTTTCTTTAAGGACTCCAAAAGGGAGCCCATCATCTCATTGTTGTGTCCACCAATTAGGTCTAGTTTATTACACCAATTTTGTTTCATTAATTTCCGGTCCCATGTTTTCTTGTTTACCAAGCATGATCTTAAAAGTCTTTGAGTTATATCAGTAGGCCTTTAGGTTTGGACTAATTCAGTCTGTCTCCCTTTCATACTTTTCCCATTAACTATTGTTATAGGTTATTGTGACATCTTATGAACTTACACTCACTTTTTACAGCTGAAATCACAATGAGGGTAAATTTGTAGGCCCAATTATTACAACATCCTTTAAGTGTTTATTCCCAGAATTACCTCATTCAGTTCCCATACAGCTCAAACCAAGCGTACTTCCCTCTGGCCAGAGTTAAAATACTCAGTCAGGTAACTGTATTCCTTATAAGAAAACAATTATACAGTCTTCTATGGTAATAGCTGGAATGGCTCTGGAAATTCTGTTGTCAGCTACTATAAATTTGGGCCATTCTTGCAGCTATTAAAGGCAAAGCTACCCAACCAAAATGTCAGTATGCGCAAATGTATATTGCCAAATGCAATTTATAAGGAGAGGGAAGGTATTAAGATCTAGCAATGACACCAGGATAAAATAATGCATATAAAATAGGTGGAAACAAGCTATTAATTGTCACAGAGGGCTTGCTAAGCTACAGGAAAAACATCCTGGGCAGTGTGATTCCCTAACACCAGAGGAAAAGCATAAAACAATTAACTAGCAGTGATGCTTTGGGGGCACTCTCCTTGCTGTAAATGGGGGAAGAGAGAAAGTCTCAACAATGGAATATATTAGGTAATCCATCCACAGTCGCTCTGCTTCTTTCAGTGTCTATCAGGTTTTAGCAGCATAGCTGCTTCTAGCCACATATCCAGAGTACAGATTTGTCTTTGATTTTTTTTCCTTTAGCACTGAAAACCTCCCATTTTGACTACGTAACCCATACCTGCTTAGTGTAGCATTCTGTCCCCCTCTAGTGGCACTGAGCCCAGCTAGCGCTTGATGAGTTTGCTACAGCCTTGGCTAAGAGCCATGTAGCTTTTTCGCTCTTGCAGTAGAGGCTCAGGCATTTAGCTCCAGAGATCCAGGTTCGATCCTGCCCACCAACGACCGGGGTCTGTCGACATTACACAGGCAGCAGAATTCTAGCCAGAGAAGACAAGAACATGCTTTGCATTTGGTCCCTTTCATAAATGTATCTTTGTCCTCTCAGTCTAGCAGTATTCGTACCTCCAGCCAGCTACTTGCTATTCAAAGATGGTCCAGGCACAAAGTTCTGATCCAGGTCTGAACTTGAACTTTTCTGGTCATGTTCAGACCCTGGGCTTGGAGTCATTTATATGTTTCAGATGTCTTTATGACAATCCAATGCACATGCCTTTTCAACATATCACTGTTGACTTTAAAATATAAAATGCCCCTAGTAATAAATCTGCGGCCTATCACCTCTTTAAGGGATTCAGGCATTTCCACCATCCCAGTCTCTGACTGTTTGCACATAGCAGTGTGTCATGAAAGCTGCAAAGAAAAAAGCTTCTGTTCTAGAAGCATGGATGTGTAGCAGTTAAGCTATGCACTGGTGACTCATCTATATGACATAGTGCTTAGTATTGGCTGCCCCCATTGACCCTTACTAGAGCTGTGGGTGTCCAGCTTTTCTGAAAATCAGGCCCTTAGTCCCTGTTGCCATGGTATTTAAGCATCCTGGAACAATTTTCTTGATAGGAAACAATGGGCCCATATGCAAATTAATGCACATTAAAGGGGAAATTTTGAACTCCTCATACACCTTACAGGGCTCTAAAAGTTGCAGAAACTACCTGGAGCCTGCATCCCAAACAAGGGGGAAAATGTCATAGGGAAGTGTTGCAGACCAACCTGGATAAACAAGCATCTCAAACAGATTATTAAGAGAAAAAAGAAAGTCTACAAGGAATGGAAGAAGGGATGGATCAGCAAGGAAAGCGACTCCTAGAAGTCATAAAATATAGGGGAAAAGTGAGAACTTCCAAAACAGACAAGCAGAGCTGGACCTTGCAAAGGAAATTAAAACCAACAGTAAAAGCTTCTTTAGTCATACAAATAAAAAGAAAACAAGGAAAGAAATGGGCCTGCTAAACACTGAAGAAGGGGTGGAGATTAATCATAATCTAGGTATGGCCCAAAATCTAAGCAAATACTTTGCCTTAGTTTTTAATAAGGGTAATGAGGAGCTTGGGGGCAGTGGCAGTGTGGCTAATGTGAACAAGGGTATGGAAGTAAAACTTACCACATGCAGGGTGGAAGCCAAATTCAAACAGGTTAATGGGATCAAAGTGGGGACCCCAATAATCTTCAGACAAGAATATTAAAGGAACTGGCACATGAAATTGCAAGCCCAATAGCAAGGATTTTAATGACTCCATAAACTCGAGGGTCACATCCTACAACTGGAGAACTGCAAATACAGTACCTATATTTCAGAAAGAGGGGGGGAAAGTGATCCAGGAAACTGTAGTTTGATCTCCGTTATATGGAAGGTCTTAGAACAAACTTTGAAAGAGAGAATAACTAAAGATATGTACATGATAATTAGGATAAAATACAACAGGGTTTTACTAAACTTAGATTGTACCAGACCAATCTGATCTCTTTCTTTGAGAAGATAACAGTTTTTCTAGACAAAGGAAATGAAGTACATCTAATTTACCTGGATTTCAGGAAAACATTTGGTACAGTTCCATATGGGAACTTATTAGGTAAACCAGAGAACATGGGGATTAATATAAGAATTGAAAAGTGGGTATGGAACTAGTTAAAGGGGAGACTAAACAGGTCATGCTGAATAGTGAACTGTCAGGCTGTCGGGAGGTTACTAGTGGAGTTCCTCAGGGACTGGTCTTGGGACCAATCTTATTTAATATTTTTATTAGCAACCGTGGCACAAAAAGTGGGGGTATTCTAATACCATTTGCAAATGACACAAAGTTAGGAGGTATTGCCAATGCAGAGGAGGACCAGAATATTATACAAAAAGTTATGGATGACTTGAAAACTGGAGTAATAGCTCATGCTCCAAAACGTCTGTCTATAAGGTGCCACAGGACTCTTTGCTGCTTTTACAGAAATGTAATAGTGAAAAGTGCAAGGTCATGCACTTAGAGACTAACAACAAGAATTTTTGCTATAAACTAGGATGTATCAGATGAAAGCAACAGAGGAGGAGAAAGATCTGGGTATATTGGTCAATCACAGGATGACTATGAGCTGCCAGTTTGATGCAGCCCTGAAAAAGTCTAATACAGTCCTAGGATGCATCAGGTGAAGTACTTCCAGTAGAGACAGGGAAGTGTTATTACCATTGTACAAGACACTGGTGAGACTTCACCTGGAATACTATGTGCAATTCTGGTTTCTCACATTTGAGAAAGATGAATTCAAACTGGAACAAGTGCAGAGAAGGGCTACTAGGGTGGTTAGTGGAATGGAGAACTCTAGGGGGTTTTCCATCTTCCTCTTCAGAATGCATTACAGATAACTTGCTGGTTTGAACTAGAATAAATGGTGGATTCTCTGTAACTTGAAGTCTTTAAATCAATATTTGAAGATTTCAGTAATTGAGCCAGAAACTATGGGCCTATTACAAGAGTGGGCGGATGAGGTTCTGTGGCTTCTGACATGCAGGAGGTCAGACTAGATGATCATCATTGTCCCTTTTGGCCTTAAAGTCTATGATTTTATGAGACTGAATGATCTAGAGAAGGTAACTCAGGAGCTTCAGTTTTCCTAGTCTCGTAACCCAAGAACAAAGGGAAGCGCAAAGAAAATTAAAGGCTGAAAATCCAAAATTGATCGAAGGAAATACTTTCTCATGTCATAATTAGACTGTGGAACTCATTGGCACATGATATTGTTGAGGCCAGGAACTCAGCAATATCTAAAGAGGATGTGATAGGGTGTTTGCCTCACACTGACCCATAAGGGGTTAATAGAGCCCTAGGGAGGCTGTGCAGAAGGCAGCCAATTAGAGAGGGCCTGCAAGGAGCAGCCAATCAGCACCAGGCTGGCCCAAATAAGAAGGGCTTCAGAGCAGAGCAGCTTCAGTTGCTCCCTGGAGCTTGAGGAGGGAGAACTGGCTGCCTCGCATGGGGACAAAAGTTAGCACCTTGGACAGAGCAGTGCTGGGCAGGATCAGGGGAGCAAGAGCAAGCTCCTGGCTGACTGTTAAGGCTGGCATGCTGAGGCCCTGAGATAAGGGCAGAGATGGTGCTGGGGTTGAGGGAAGTGGCCCAGGGAAGTAGACTGATGGGTTGGCAAGGACACAGCACATGGCTACCATCTACAGGGTCACTGGACTGGGACCTGGAGTAGTGGGCAGGCCCAGGTCCCCTCCACCCCCACTCGCCACTGAGGAAGTGGCTGGACTGAGAGACTGTGATACTGTCCCCTGGAAGGGGGCAGCACAGAGTGCAGCAGAGTTGCAGGGCTGTGTCCTGAAGAGGAAGCTGCAGTCCTTGGAGCAACACGGGTCCAGGAGCAGAAGTGACGGTGGGCGAGACACCACCAGAAGAAGGCACACTGGCTAACAGAACTAATCTCCATGACAACCGGCAGGAGGTACCGCACTGGTGAGTTGCACCCTGTCACAGAAGGTTTAAATATTTATTGGATAACAAGAATCACAGGGTCATAGAATTGAAGGCCAGAAGGGATCATCAAATCATCTGGTCTGCTCTCCTATACATCACAGGTCACTAAACATCCACCCAGCCACCCCTATCTCAAGCCCAACAACCAGAATTAGACCAAAGTTAAGAGACTAAACTATGCATGCCACCGATAGAGAACAGGAGGGATTGAGATGCACCAATGCCTGAGGCCCCTGCAGTGGCTGGGAATTGATGAAGTGAGATATACCCAGATGATCCTAACAATGACCCATGATCCATGCTGCAGAGGAAGGAAAAAAATCCCCAAGGTCCCTGCTAATCTGACCTGAGGGGGAAATTCCTTCTAGACTCCACATACTGCAATCAGTTAAACCCTGAGCATATGAGTAAGAACCAGCCAGCCAAGCATCTGAGAGACTTCTCAGTGCCACCTCAGAACACTGGCCCGACAGTCCATCCAGTGATCCATCTCCAGCCACAACCATATTTGAGGCTTCCAGAGGAAAGAGACACACACAAAAAACACACAACAACAGAATACATGGGGGGTGGGAAATTCCTTCCTGACCCCTACAGGTCAGGAATATCTAGAGTTACAATAATTAATGATGAAAACATTTTGAAAGGGAGCTCAGACCTCCACGCTCCTGGTCTTAAGCCAATCTCTAACTGTATGAGATCAGGATGAGACTTCTTACAGAGGGCAGATTTCTCCACAACTGCCCACTGCAGAACCACAGGTGCTGACTCCGTGGGTGCGCCGGGGCTGAAGCACCCATGGGGAAAAATTGGTGGGTGCTCTGCTCCAAGCTCCCCACCCCGTGCCCCCACCCCAGCTCACCTCACCTCCGCTTCCTCCCCTGAGTGCGCCGCGTCACCGCTTCTCCTCCCAGCACTTGCTGCCGCAAAACAGCTGTTTTGTGGCATAAAAAGCTCTGGGAGGGATGGGGGAGGAGCGGGAACGCAGAGCGCTCAGGGGAGGGGGCAGGGAAGAGGCATGGCCGGTGCAGGGATTTGGAGAAGGGGTTGGAATAGGGGCTGGGAGGGGGGGAGTTGGGGCAGGGACTTTGGGGAAGGGATTGGAATGAGGGGGCAGGGGCAGGGGCAGGAGGGGGCGGGGCACAGGTGGAGTCAGGGTGGGGCAGGGAGGTTCGAGCACCCACCAGCGCCAGCAGAAGTCAGCGCCTATGTGCAGAAATTTGCACCTTTCTCTGAAGCATCTGGTGCCAGCCAGTCAGAACCAGGATACCAGTATTGACGGACTATGGCATGTACCTGATCCACAATAGGGCAATTGCTGTGTTCCTATGTGATTTTGTGTTATACTGAATCCAGAGCCATTGTGACCCACCTCTGTGCCACAGCATTAGCCCTGTGTCTAGCCCTAAAGTTCATTTAAAAGGTCTCTGATTGAGACTTAATAAGTTTTCTATTGCTACAATACACTTTGCAAGCTGGCTTCCTAGAGGTCTCTCCAGCTCCAAATGAGATGCCTGTCTCTTGTTACAAGCAGCAAGAGAAAAATGAGACCAGCTGACAAACAGATTTGATTACATCATGATCCATGTGTTCTAAAAGCATCTAGCCAGCTCGCTCCTGCCTGCATCTACAGATAGACCAAGTATTTCAGTCTGACTATGTAAGACCTTATTTTTGCTGCTATCTTGTTGCTAGAGCACAGGAGCAGAAATCAGGGTGGTTGATGTTCAATATAAGAGATGATAGGTAGCGTGAAGATAGATCTTTTTAATCCCTCTGCAAGATCTGTAAAACAGGGATGATATTTGCTTAGTTCACTGGAAGGTTAATTTATTAGAGCTTGATTCTGCCAACATCATTCATGCTGAGTGGTATCTTTACTCCACAAGTAGTGACACTGAAACCCTGGACCTACAGACTTACACCTATAGGAGTGGTAAAGACTAGAAATGATTTATTAACTTGAGGGCAGAAGCACACTGGTACAGTAGCATGAAGAATGTGGTGGTGCTGTGGCTAGTGGAAGTGTCTCCCAAACTGTTGGTTTGAATTCACCAACATTATGAAAAACACTGTATTTCTGATTATTTTTTAGATACACAGGAGTGAAGCTTGAAGTGCCTATACAGCCAGAGAGAAGATCTAGGGGATAAATAGATAACCATACTTAATTATTTTAGAATATATTCCTTAATGTCCTCTTTGCCAAACCCTAATCATCGTTGTGTTTGAAACTCAGAATTTCAATATGAAAGTTGCTAATGACTCTGCAAGCAATACAATAAAATTACTGTCAAAAAAAAATAAGCATTAGAGAATGATGAACAGAATCGAGCCTGCATGCACCAAACCAAACATTGATCAAAAGACTAGGAAACCCCTTAAATAAATACCCGCTAAAGGAGTTAATCATCTAAAAGAATAAACTTCTGATGTGCCTCTCAAGTATACCAGTGTAAATTAGGAGTAACTCCATTCAAGGTGTTGATGAGATCAGAATCAGACCCCCAGAATATAAGGAGAGTTGCCAGAAAAGCAAATACAATGACAAGCTGACCTCTAATGAATAAATCTGTTAAATATATATTTTAGTGTGTCAGTACTAAAATATTGTATAACTACGGTGACCAGACAGCAAGTGTGAAAAATCAGGATGGGGGTGGGGGTAATAGGAGTCTATATAAGAAAAAGACCCAAAAATTGGGACTGTCCCTAAAAAATCGAGACATATGGTCACCCTATGTATAACACTATGGATCTCTCCCCTCTCACTGAGAATGAAGACCACTTCAGGAAGTATAGACTGGTTAAAAGAATGATTTGTATGTGTAGTAAATAGGGTTTTTTCCCCAGATCATGTATGTTCATTTATTCTGTCTTCATAAAAGCTTCACTAAACAATATCCCCAAAGCTCAGTTATGTACGTGAGGGATTGTCCAGGATGACAAGAAGATAGAATTGATTTAGACAGATTTATTCCCAGTTTTAGTGAGAACTTCACAATTCTTTAAAAAAAAAAAAAAAACCCCAAGAGGGAGTATTACTTTTGCTTGGGCAGTTCCTGGCTTCGGCACTGTCCCTTGCTGTTAATCACTGCTCAGGTGAAGCAACGATCCCTGTAGTACAAAGGAGATCACAGGCAGAGTGCCTGAAATGGCTCTCACCGAAGCCAGTGGTAAGATTCTCAGGGTCAGGTTTCTGTGTCACACCTCTACAGGTACATCTGCACAGGCCGGGGCAGTGAGACTCCCAGCCTGGCTTGACAGACTTGCAGGGGCACTGGAACAATTTTTATAGTGCGGGTGCTGAGAACCATTGACCCAAACTGTAAACTCTGTATATAACAGAAACCACGTCAAGCCATGGGGTGAGGCAGCACCCCCAGCACCCCTATTCCCGGCACTTGTGCAGACTTGGGCTTGTGGGCTCATGCTAGCGCTCCAAAAATAGCTGTATTGCAGCTCAGGCTGGAGCTTGGGCTCTAAAACCCACCCTCCCAGGCTTTAGAGCCCGAGCCGTAACTTCGAAGTGCTGTCTACACAGCTATTTTTAAAGCGCTAGCGTGGGCCCCACAAACTGCAGTCTGTCACCCCTGGGCTGGGAGGCTCACTGCCATGCGCTGTTTAAACATACACTAAGAGGCACAGCCCAGAATTCGCAGTCCAGGAGGAGAAGGGGTGGCAGTAAGGGTGGCTATAAACAAAATTTGCACCCTCCCAACAAAGCCTGCTCCAGACCCTGAGGTAATTTAGACAGCCCTGAGAGACTTTCTAAGTGAGGGCAGCCTCCCCAGGCCACCCTACAGTACACAGCTTTGAGAACTGTGCTGCACCCTCGCCTCCAGCATGCCCCACCCACCCCAGCCCTGTCCTCTACTCCAGGCTTGCGAGAGGGCCCTCGAACAGCAGCTTTTCAGTGTCTTCCACATTTCCTGCACCGGAGGAATTATCCTCTGTCTGGTACTGAGGCATCTACAGCCTCTTTATACTACTCCAGCCCTTTTACCCAGCATACAGCAGCAGCAGGGATGAGAATCACATCTCCCCAGACTTCAGTGAGGACAAAGTGTTGGCATAGGGAAGGAGGATGGTCTAGTGGCTTGGGCACGAGCCTGGACCAGGAGACCTGATTCATTTCCTTGCTCTGCCACAGACTTCAAGTATGAACTTTGGCAAGTTACTTAGTCTCTCTGGCCCAGATACTCAAAAGTATTTAAGTACCTAGCCCCCCTTTGTTTTCAGTGGGAGTTAGGTGCCCTTGAGGATTTGGGCTTCTGGACCTCATCTGTAAAATGGGAATGACAACACTTCCCTATCTCATACACAGTGTGAACCCGCACTGTGTATGAGTACTGGACCTATACATTGTCTCCAAGGCTGAGAACAAAAGCTATACTGCAATGTTGGAGCATTATAAAGAAGGAGTAAATAAGGGCATGTCTACAATGGTTAAAGAAGGCCAGAGGGAGTAAGGATTCCTGATGTCCACCGCTCACTCTGCTACTTGATCCCTAACTGACCGTGGGCAATTCACTAAATGTTCCGGCGTGCCCACTCATTTTGGGTGCCCAACTTGAGACAGCTTCGTCTTGATTTTCACAGTTGCTGAGAACTCAGAATTACAGTTGAAGCCAATGGAGCATGGCCTGAATTTTTTCAAATTCAGATTGTTTTATAGTCTCATTCAGACCTAAAGATAATTTTAAAGAAAATCACCATTAAGTTTTGGAGTAAGTGGGAATTGAAACAACCAGCACAAAAACAGCCAGCGTGCTTTGTACACTTTGAATCTGATCCTGTTCCTCCTATTAACTATAATGATAAACAATCAGGCCCTAGCTGTGGGAGTCCCAGGAATATGAAGTGGAAAAATTTCCCTTTCTTAATCAAACAACTCATGCTGAACCCTATTATACATATAGCCCACATATTAGACACCTGAATTTAGATTTAAACACTAAATAAAAGTAGCCCAACTTTCAGAGGAGCTGATCATCTCCAGCTGAGGATGCTTAGTAATGAAAAATCAGACCCAGTTATTTAGGTACCTAAATCCAGGTTTGGGTGTCTAACTGTGTGTGTTGAAATTTGAAAATGCTTGTAAGGACTAAGAATGTGCTTAACACTTTCAATAACAGCGAGGAAACATGATCCAGGCTTGCAGTGTAACTGGACTGACAAAGCCAAGACAAATACAAACTGTCTTGAATGGCCCAGAGAAAGTTATCATAGAAGTGTACAGGTCTCTTTAGTTAGGTGTGTAACCGCACCTCCAGGTGAGTTAACAATGGCTGATTTGAGAGAAGCAGTGTGCTTTAAGGACATATCAAACCACACACACACACACACACACACACAGTATTTACACTAAGGGCTGCAAGAAATGGCCTGGTTTGATACATAAAGTGAAGATGGAGAAGCCAGTTAAGCTTGTGTTGTTGTAAGATTATTTCTCTTCTCATGTGCCTTTCTCAATGCTACTGTCGCTCACTCCTCAACTCACTTTTTAGTCACGGTTACTGTATAGCACAACCAACACCCAGGGCAAGAGACAGTTATGCAAAGTCTTTCCCTTGTAGCAGCGGTATTATTGTGCGAATGCGCAAGAGGGTACAATATAGATGGGGAAAGGTTCAAAAACAAAACAGAAAGTAGGAAAATAACAAAAGTCAAAAAGAAAATATTGAAAGTGTCCAAAGGGCTTAACTAGGCACCTTACATGTTTTAGACACTCAGGTACATTCGGGATCAGCAGCGTAGAGTCTGGGAAGTTGTCCAGACAAACCAGCATGAGAGGAGCAGCCTTTCAGTAGATGTGCAGTATCCACAACTGCCCTGCAGCGACACAAAGGACTGTTCTTGAAAGGGGTGGTCATTTGCTGCACACCTCAGCACGGCACATCTGAAATAGCTGACCTCGCACCCAAAACAGTGCAGAAGCTCGAAGCCAGGAAGTCTCTCATCAGGCTGAGTCATGATAAAGGAGTTTCCTACAGAGGGAGACGCTTGTTCCCATTCTGCTGGACACAACGCGGCAGCATCTGCTGTGGAGAACATCGGTAATATAGTCCAAAGTAGTCCTGGATTTTGTCAAAGAGGTTCGTTGCTGCAATAGAATGCCTGATGTTAGGAGGCAGGATATAAGAGAGGACTGGTAGCCACTCAGTGATTGTTGAGCTCCTAGTCTGTTATTATTCTCACCATTTGAGTCAATTGTTCATCAATTTGTTTTGTGTGGGAAGAATTTAACCACACAGAAGCACAGCATTCACCAACCGAGTAGCAGAGGTCTAGTGCAGAACTGAGCTTTGTTTGCACAACAGGTCCCCAAGTTAAGCATACAAGCTTATTTAAGAGGTGATTTCTACTCTCAATCTTCTGAGCTGCGCTGGAGAGACGTTCCTTGTATCTAAGTGTACAAGCTAGAGTTATTCCTACATATACTGGCTTTGGATCATGGCCCAGTTATTCTCCAATCGAGAACATATTGAGTTCTTGTGAAGCATTGGCATGACTGAGATGGAAGCATGAGAACATTATGTTTGACACTGTCACGGGGTAGGTACACCCCATCATGGGGTGTCGGGTCATGTGTGGTCAAAAGACAGGTTAGAGGCTGTACCACAGCTGGTTAGGTCCTATGCTAATGACCCGTCCTATTAAACATGGTAATGCAGCCTAGTGGCTGGAGTCAATAAAGTCGCCTTTCCACACAGGGCAGTGTGGCCCAATGGCTGGAGTCAATAATCGGCTCTTCTGCTCAGGCAGCATGGCCCAATGACCAGAGTCAATAAAGCAGTTCTTACAATCAGGGCACTGTGGCCTAATGGCCAGAGTCAATAAAGTCACACCCTTCTGTGGGACTGTGTGGCCTATTGACCTGTTGGGAAAGTGGGGCACCATTCGGACGCGTGTGGGGCCCAGGTTAGGGGACTCCTCCAAGCCCAAGCCCAAGACCCTGGCAGTAGCAGGGTTACTCACCACCGACTCAGCCGGGATCCTTCCAAAACATGCTGACTGGTTCCCCAGTGCACCCACCAGAGAAAAGTCTAAGTCCCCTGGGCTGCCTCCTACCCTGTCTTCGCCAGCAATGGTCCATGGTTCCCATGGGTCTCTGGGGTCCTCAGATGGTGTAGCTCCTGATGACACGGCCTCCTCACTGGGTTCATCAGGCAGCCTGGAATCTGTATGGGTCTCTGTGTGCCATGGCTCTGGGCCTTTAGCAGCTCCATGGAGAGAGCCTGCAGTCTGCATCCTCTTCCTTCAGCAGCCTGCCCAGACTGAGCTGGGCTGCTTCCTTTCATATCTTGACTCCAGGCTAAGCATGCCTGGCAGAGGTGAAGGTGTGTGGCTTCCTCAGCCTGCAATACACAATTAATCCTTGTGGGGCCAGAGTGGGGTAAGTACACAGATACACTGGGCCTAAATCTCCACTTCTTGCAATAGCCAGTTATGGCTGCCATATCTTGACCTGAAGAAGACCTATGTGTAGCTCGAAAGCTTGTCTCTTTCAGCAACAGAAGGTGGTCCAATAAAAATATTACCTCACCCACCTTGTCTCTCTAATATCTTGGTTCAGGCTGTCCTCGATATTTTTGAAGTCTCTGTCTCTTAAAGCTAGTCAGGTATATACTTGAATGGCCTTGAAATTATTGGAGACAGATCATTCATAAATATATTGAAAAAAAGTTGGAGCAAGAACAGAACTGTAGTAGCAAAATGAATCCTTCATAAACCTGCAGAGTACAGTAGTGATGGAGTATTTTTACCCTTTATTTTCTACTCCCTCTTTACTCTCCAGAACCTGTTATTAAAAAATAACAAGAAATTAGATATCTAGAACTAATACATAAATAACCTAAAACCTTTAGCACATTTTACAGATCAATCATTTTTATTGGATTTCACTAAATCATCTGCAAACTCTTAGGAATGTGCCATTCCACATATTTGTTTGTTTGTTTTTTGTTTTGTTTTGTTATTTCCAAAGGGGAGCTATGGAACAACTGAGAATCATGGAAACTATTTTCAAAGGGCTCTGTTTGGAGGAATTAGTGAGAAAAGAATTACAAATTCTGTACCAGCTCACACCATTGAAACTCAGACTGGGATTCTGTGTCTACGAGACTTTTTTCTTATGTGTTTAATGCATTTTGCTGCTTTCTGGTCAGCCAGATAGCATACTAAACAGACGTGAAACATTCTTAGCTGCAACATAGGATTACGCTTTTAATGGGGGATGTAATTTCATTACAAGCTCTGGTAATCATCTAGATTACAATCTTAATTGCCAGAGTAGGTAACATAGTTATAAAATATATTTCATCTTCTTTTTAAAAGAGAGCAAAATTAAAACAGGAAGGTGGCAATTTTTTTTTTCATCAGAGATTTCTAAGTACCAGCAAGGTTCCTTTGTCTTTTTCGTCTCTCATGCACATTGCTTATGATATTACATTTCAAATCTAAAATTTACTTCTATAAAACTGGATTCCTGCAAGAACCTCCCAGTGGGAGTTAAGAGAGCTGATTGTTTCACAGGAGGTGCTCACAACACCTCATAGGACTGGGCTCCCATTATGACGAGTCCTCGAGCACATATCTTGATTGTTTGAAAAGCATGAATTCCTGAGTAAGATCTTCATTAACCCCATCATCTCCCGCAGGTGATAATAACCCTTGATGCTTAGTGTCTTTCATCTCAAAGAGCTTTACAAACATAAGTAATTAAGCCTCACACTGCTCCAGTGAGGTAAGTAAGTAGTATTCATTAAACCTGTTTTATGGATGAGTAAATGGAGACACAAGAAGGTGACGTAGCTGGCCCAAGGCCGTACAGTGAATCAGAGGAAGAGGAATAGAACCCAGGAGTCCAGATTACCAATCCACTGCTCTAAACACTAGAAATATTGTCTCCCATGCAAAATCCCTTAACATGTTTTGTTTTTAAAGACCTCATCCCCATTCCTTCTTTCACTGCAGCTGAGCTTTATGCTGGCATCAAATCTGACGCCTTAGCACATAGTTACTGACACCAGGTGCTCAGCTCTGAAATTGGAACTACTGTGAAAACGGAGGTTTAGCAGGCTCTGAAGCAGCAGGGAGGAAATGGTCTCTCTCTCTACCTGAATACTTAGATTTTACATCAAGTCTTAAGATGTTCCACCCAAGCAGCTTGAATCCCAGAGGAAATGAAGCCATTGATTGTGTTTATCACTATAAATCTGATTTCCAAATTAGGCTGCAGTGAGGCATTTTGTATCTTAATGATATATCTGCCTGCTGCTGAGCTACTGCATCCTGGGAAAGGCAACCTGACCGGTGTTCAAAATCCCAGCCTCAAAACGGTAACAAACACGCCTATAACCTCCCATGCCTTTGGCATATCGTTATGTGGCAGTAGAGCAGAAAGTGAATGACAGAAGATCTGGAACGTGTTTAACCTTTACACTCACTTGGGATAAACAGACCCTTGGAAACCCTGGAACTGAACAGGCGCACTTCTCAGAGCTCTTGGTTTGCCATTTATTCCAAGGGGGGAGAGTTATTCTAATTTTTTTCCCACTAGCAGAATCTTCCCCAGCAAGTTCTCAAGTTCCTTTGGATTCCCCTACTAAAAATAGTGCAGCTCTCTTCTCCGATGAGAAGTGAAATCACAGCTGGCATGAAGCTTAAGGAGCCAGATTTGCCATAGACACTCTTTGTCCAGCCAGAGTTTGCAGCAAGGCAGGGTTCATGGAATCTTTTCTTTGTTGTAAGCGCTAAGAAGTGGAATGCAAGATTGATGGAGGGAATCTTTAACTCTCCATTATGAAGAGGAGAATCTTGAGAATGATCATATAGTGTGTACTTCTCTCACCCTTCACACTCATAAAACACAAGGGGTTTGATTCCAATCTCAGCTGCACCAATGTAAGCCAGAAGTCAAGTCACCCACTGTCATCCATGGAGGACAGAGGCTGTTACGGCCATCCCATTACAGAACTCAGCTCTTTAGCTCGAGCTATAGAAACTTGTTCTTGCAGATCAGCTCAGTTCCTGGTATTGACCAAGCTGGTGTCTGTTACATTAAAACACAGTTTATTTGGTGAGAGATCAGAATAAACCCTTATGAACATCAAGGAAAGGTAAAAACCTGATAGTTGTATACTGAACATCAGGGCATGAGCAAGACACCATCAGAAGCTTTTATTCTGTTCTTCCATTGCACAGGACTCCAGATAATGGTGGGTATTGTCTAGATGAACTCTGTGCTAGTCTGCTGGGAACATGCAGCTTAAGAATCATATTTTTAAAAGAAAACTATGAAATACCCCACAAGCTACCAGTAATTACATATCCCTTTATATTTAACATAAAAAATCCTTCCAAAGTCTGATTATGAAAAATAACAGACGGCTTCTAATTGGCTCAAATGGGACAAAAAGTATTAAAAGATTAGAAATGGAATACATCTCATGTTTATAAAAGCTAATGGTAAGAGCTACAGAACTGGAATCTACAATGATTTTTATTTTATTTTCTAAGTTGCTACATGTCTGCTCTCACTTTCTCTTCTCCTGCTGAGAGAGGCTGGTTATGTGTTGCTTCTTATTTATTTCTAAGCCCAAAATGTGTGTGTGTTTTACAACTGCGGACTCAAGAATAAGGCAATGGGCTGAGGCTCGGGAGATGTGAAGTCTATTCCCTGGCTCTGCCACAGACCTCCTGTGTGACCTTGGGAAAGTCACTTAGGCCCAAATTTTCAAGCATCCAATAGTTTGGGGAGCTTCCATTTTGAGTTGCCCACTTGAGAGAATTAGGACCTGCTTTTCATAAGTGTGAGCACCCCCAGCTCCCATTAATTTGGGTGGAGTTGGGGATGCTCAGTAATTCTCATAAACCAGGCAATCATCATCAAATATTTATAGTCTGCTAAGGACCATTGCACCAGCCAGAGTTAATGGTGTCACACCAGGCATCGTGTAGTGAAGTTCCCAGATCTGGCTCAGTTCTGTGAATCCATGAATCTCTGGGGCAGCCCCAAGGCATGCACCCCTTCACATGTTGATGTAGAGTTTGAGAGCTGGGTGTTTTTGTCCATCCTGGTGACATGATTGAAGAGTGTGCAACATCGTGTTTGAATAAAATCTGCAACTGAAGGAAGGTCAGATCTTTGCAAGATTGTGACGTTTCGCAAAGTAAAACCACTTAATGCTCGGGATTTGGTGCTGGCAGCATATATGGAATGCCTCTAGCTGCTCAAAGTCTTCCCATAAGAAGGTCCTGGTTTCTGATCCATCTAGCACTACCGGCAGTACACAGATTTGATAGATCCTGCACTTTGTCTCAGTGCAAAGGCTTTTTAGCATCCATAAGTGAAACATGGACTTCTTGCAGGAGGTGGCGCTCATCAAAGAATGTCTGGTTGCAGCAACAGTTTAAACTGCTTGCAGAATAGCTAGAGGAACTCAACAACACTCACCATGGTACTCAACCCCACTTGCACCAGGGGTTCTCATGGGCCATCCCCAAGGTTCTGGACCTGGGTCTTCTTCAATGAGATATTCAATCCCATAGTGTGGGTCACATCTTGAAGATGGTGGAGGTTGGGGATGAAATCCTCTGACTTCTCCACAGGCATGGCAGTGTCATCTATGTAGTCTTGGTCCGTAAACACTTCTTGACTACCTCAATTCTGACCTACAGAGCAGCAGATCCTAATATCCAGTCAACGGATCAAACAGAATAGTGCCAGGGCAAGAATGCATCCCTGCTTCATGAGGATGCGTAGAAATGCAGATATTCCACGTGGGATCAATACATGAAGCATCCTACAAGCATTTCATCAAGTCTAAACATGCTATTATCAACTTAACATCTATTTAAACAACATTAACGCACAGGTGAGCCAGATTGGTTTCCAGCTATGCATCTGTGAGTGTTGAGTCAGGCCTTGGGGCTTTGGAATGAGCTGGCATCTGGTCTGCCAGCCTCACACCAATCAAGCAGAACATGAGCAAAGACCTTTCCAGGGACTGATGGTAATAAGATTGGCCTGTAGTTGCCACACTTGGTGCTAGATCCTTTGCCCTTGAACAAGGACATTATGATGCTCTGTCATAACTATAAAGGGAAGGGTAACAGCCCTCCTTTGTATAATACTATAAAATCCCTCCTGGCCAGAGACACCAAAATCCTTTTAACTGTAAAGGGTTAAGAAGCTCAGGTAACGTGGCTGATACCTGACCCAAAGGACCAATAAGGGGACAAGATACTTTCAAATCTTGGAAGGGTTTTGTTTGTGTGCTCTTTGTGTGCTCTTTGTGAGCATGGATTGATGTCTGGTCCCTCTTAGTCCCAAGAGCGAACAACCTTGGAAGGGGTTGTTCGCTCTTGGGACTAAGAGGGACCAGACATCAATCCATGCTCTCCAAATCTTTCTGAACAAGTCTCTCATATTTAAAACTTGTAAGTAACAGCCAGTCAAGGCGTGTTAGTTTTATCTTTGTTTCCTCAACCTGTAAATGTTCCTTTTGCTAAAGGGTTTACCTCTGTTTGCTGTAACTTTGAACCTAAGGCTAGAGGGGGTTCCTCTGGGCTCTTTGAATCTGATTACCCTGTAAAGTTATTTTCCATCCTGATTTTACAGAGATGATTTTTACTTTTCTTTCTTTAATTAAAAGCCTCCTTTTTAAGAACCTGATTGATTTTTCCTTGTTTTAAGATCCAAGGGGGTTGGATCTGGACTCACCAGGAATTGGTGGGGGGAAAGGAGGGGGACTGGTTAATTTCTTCTTGTTTTAAGATCCAAGGGTCTGGATCGGTGTTCACCAGGGAATTGGTGGAGTCGTCTCTCAAGGCTACCCAGGGAAGGGTTATAGTACTTGGGAGGGAGAAATTCTGGGGGGGAAGGCACGTTTGAGCAGCTCAGGTGGAATACCATCAGGTCCAGCCAAACATCTATTCCGTCACTTTTGGATGGCCTTTCATACTTCCTCAAGCAATGGAGGATACTGGTCCTAGGTATTTAAATTAGGCACTCAAAAACTAAGGTGTCATGCTGTCTGGAATGGTTCATAACCATGACTGCCAATCTCAGGGCAGACTATCAAAAAGTAAGACCAACACCCCAAACTGGTGGTGTGTTCTTTAATTAGATTTCACCAACCCAGTAACAAATGTGAACTCCTGTTCCACTATAACAGTCTTACCATGTAGTCACAGACAGTCCCATTGTGCATTCCAATCTATCTTACCACTCTGTCCAGCTGATAAATGATCACTCACACCAAAGATCACAAACTACTCAGGTTGCTCCTAGTCCCAAGAGACCAGTCACTTACCCCAGGTAAATTCGTACCTTAGATCTCACTCCAAAGACAATGCTTGTAGCTGATCCTATAGTAAACTAACTAAGGATTTATTAACTAGGAAAAAAGAAATGAGAGAGTTATTTACAGTTTAAACTATACAACATATACACACAAATGAGTTACAGTCTATGGTTCCAAGAGGTGACAGAAAGCTAGTAATCTGTCAGCACAGAATGACTTTTAGGGTTAATCCAGGATGACTCTGCGGATCTCTCTTTTGTTTCCCAGCTCCAGCCCTGTGAGAGGTCCAAACAGCAAAGAGATGAAGAATTTTCATGTCCATTATCTTGATTTCCTCCTTTCAGAATTGAAACTGACAAGCTTCCTTGCACGTAGCCCCCTTACAGGTGTGAGGGGGCCATTAGCCAAGTCTTTATATTGTGATGCTCCAAAATGACTCACTTAGTTTTGATAGTCCTCCTTGATGGGCAGGGGAACCACTTCTCCTGTCTGAGTTCCCAAGTTCAGAGCAGGCATTTTTTAAATTATAAAGCAAAACTTACATATTACCTTATAGCATGGGATACAGATATTACAAGTAAGATTAACACACCGCAGCAACTTGCAAGTAGTTTAGAGTCTAAACACTAAACACATCTTGAGAAGTCTAACACCTCTCTTGAACAATACTAACATACAGATGAGCTGGTCTGTATTCCAGCTATAAATTTGTCAGTGCTCAGCTGACGCCTATAGCCTTGGCAAGAGCTGATACCTGGTCTACCAAACAAGGTCCTCAAAATTAGTGGGCATTTTTGAAATGTCCTCTCTCTCTGATTCAGTTCCTCCATCCTTCAGACATGGGTTCTGATACTAATTGTTGTTAGTCACTATTTGTGTTGCAGTAGCATCAAGAACAGCCCTCCCCCCGCCCATCATGCTAAATGCTGTGCAAACACATAGGACAACACGGTCTCTTTCCAGAAATGCTTATCAGCCAGTGAAGTGTGCTATATATTAGGGCTAAACATGATTATTATCCATAGAATTCATCATTATTCCCAGCACTTTAGACTGGAAGGGGGCATGCCAAACAAATAACAAGTATCTCCCATGTACAACGTATAGTCTGGGGCACTGGCATGTACAGTCTGATATAAAGCACACAGAATGCTGTGTGATTGCTAGCACTGGAAAGTTGAGCCGTTAGAGGTATGCTGAAAGAAGGAGGATGGTGAGGATTCAGTGAAGCCTCTACCAGGCATACTGGGCAGTGTGAAGTCACCTTTTTCAGTAAGAGCCGTTAGAGTTGAAGACATTTCTCTTCTCACCTGTTTTATCAAAGTTGCAGTTATTGGCTGGAGTATTTTTGCTGTCGGTCCCCAGGGTCGATTTCCCTCTGGAATATTTTCAGTAGACTGTCCTCGGCTGCAGAACACATTTCTATCTAAGTCCAGTATTTCTAAGACACTTCCTTCCTTGTATCCCACTTGCACTCTTCCACAACGTGGCTTTGGTGACTCTTCAGATGCAGCGCAAGAGGCATATGTTTTATCTGGACTCTTCTGAGTGTAGACTTGGTGGACTTGTCCCGTCTCACCCAATACACAGTATTATTGTTATTTAACATTTATATTGCACTAGTGCCTAAAGTTCACAGCCAGGTAAAGCCTTCATTGTGCTAGGCCCGGGGTCCTCAAACTGGGGGTCAGGACCCCTCAGCGGGTCACGAGGTTATTATATGGGAGTCATGACCTGTCAACCTCCACCTCAAACCCCGCTTTGCCTCCAGCATTTATAATGGTGTTAAATATATTAAAAAGTGTTTTTAATTTATAGGGGGGGTCGCACTCAGAGGCTTGCTGTGTGAAAGGGTTCACCAGTACAAAAGTTTGAGAGCCACTGTGCTAGGTACTGTACAAACACAGTAAATGACCGTCCACCTGCCCCAAAGAGCTTACAATATAAACCAGGGGTTGGCAACCTCTGGCACGCGAGCCAATTTAGAATGGCACGTTGCTGCCTGCCGGAGTCCCAGCAGGCAGCAGTGTGCCATTAAAAATCCTGCCCTGCCCAGCCCAGCCCGGCCCGCTCTTCTCCGTCCTCCACTCCCCCGGCGGCGGCAAGGGACAGAAGCTTGGTCCTGCCGGCTCCCCTGCCGACTCCCGTAGTGTGCTGGGTTCCTGATTCTCCTCCGCCTCTCCGTGCCTCCCTCCCTGTTGGCCGATCAGCTGCTTGCCCTTGCGAGGGAGGGGGTCGGGAAGGAGTAGAGTCAGCGTGCTCGCTGCTCCCGGCGGAGGCAGAGAAGAAGCAGGGGCAGGGCCTTGGGAAAGAGGGGGGTGGAATAGTAGCATATCCCCTCCAGCCCCCAGCCCTCTGCCTTGACTCCCCCCACACATACATAGCCCTCTGCCCTGAGCCCTGACCCCCCTCACACACACCCAGCCCTCTGCCCTGAGCCCTGATCCCCCCCATACACCCAGCCCTCTGCTCTGACCCCCACACACACACACCCAGCCCTCTGTCCTGAGCCCCTGTGCCCGGCACCCCCCCAGGCCCCTGCCCTGAGCCCTGTACCCCCTCATACACACCCAGACCTCTGCTTGACTTGTTCACACACCCCCATGACTCCAGCCCTGACTCTGGCACCCCCACATATACCCAGCCCCCGCCCCTGCCCTGACACCTGCACCCACCTCACATGCCCCCAGCCCTCTGCCCTGACTCTTGCACCCCCCACATCCCCACCCCCACCCTGAGCACGAAACAGGCGCTCCTGCACACACACACCCCACATTCCCACCTGCACCCCTCACACCAAATGGGAGCTGCCTAGGTAAGTGCCCCACACTCACACCTCCTGCCCCAACCCTGAGCCCCCTCCCTTATTCTAGCTCCTGGCCAGACCCTTCACCCCAGCCCTGTGCTCAGTGCACTCCCACCCTCAGTTCAGTGCAGAGAGAAGAAGAGAATGGGCCAGAACCAGGGAGAAGGTAGGTACCCACTGTATGTGGGCAGGGCTGGGACCCCAGATGGGCAGCTGGCTGAGGGATCCCGGCTGGCAGGAGCTGGCGGATGGAACCCCTGAGCGGCGGTGGGCTGAGCGGCTCAGCCCACTGCCAGTGTGGGGTCCCGGCCACTGGCCCCACACAGCCTGCTGCCAGTCTGGGGTTCTGGCTGCCGGACCCTTCCAAGCTGCGGTCCCGGCCACAGGCCCCACTCAGCCCACTGCCAGCTTAGGTAAACAGAACCCCAGACCAGCAGCGTGCTGAGCGGGCCGGTGGTGTAAGATCAACATTTTAATTTAATTTTAAATGAAGCTTCTTAAACATTTTGAAAACCTTGTTTATTTTACAACACAACACTAGTTTAGTTATATAATATATAGACTTATAGAGAGAGACCTTCTAAAAAATATTAAAATGTATTACCGGCACACGAAACCTTAAATTAAAGTAAATAAATGAAGACTCGGCACACCACTTCTGAAAGGTTGCCGACCCCTGATATAAGCACAATATAATTTGTGTCATTCCCATTTCTCCTCACTAATAACTATTTAGCCTCTACCATTTTCCATGGGAATGTGTCTGTGTGATTCCTGATTGTCAAGGACAATCATGTGGCTAAATCCTCTGAGAAGTTGAAGTTGTACACAGCCCATCTTTTCCTATAACAAGGGAAGCAGTGGATTTGCCATCTCTTGAAGTCTTCAAATCATCTTCTGGAAGATATGCTTTAGTCATGATGAAGTTCTATGGAGGAAGTCAGACTAGATGATCTAATGATCCCTTCTGGTCTTAAAACCCATTAATCTATTTTATCTTTTGAACAGGAGACTATTTAGGGCCAAACTGTGCCCTTAAGCAATGGCCCCATTGCCAGAAGGTAAGGAGTGTCCCACTCCAGCAGAAACTCCAGGACGAAGTCTCCCAGAAGTCTGCAGCAGAGTACGCGTTATCTCTAACACCTTTGAAAGAGAGCCTTGAACATGCACTGCACTTACAATGCCAACCGATTGGACAGCAAAGATCCAAACCTCACCCTGCCCCACTCCATCCAGTCTGCAGGTTCTATCACAGCTGCTGGTACTAGACTCATGGAGGAAGCACCAGCAGGAAGAGTATTGTGCCCAAACACTATACCAAGTCACAAGGAGAGGAAAGGCCCCTGGGTGACCCCATACGAGTATGGGCACAACCTAGACCTTATAGTCATTGCTGTTAGAGTGGCATTTTGCATTAATTCCTAAACCAAGCAATTAACTGGAGCTAGACTCCATGAAATGACTCACTAATGCTCACAAGCCTTTGGAAAAGACTTGAGCAGGAGCAGATGCTTATTATGGGGCTCGTGCCACTGAGGGTTATTTAAAAGAGCCAAAAATACGAAAAGTAAGTCACCGTGTCAGTTAGCTCTTCTGAGCTCTTACGAGGGGCGGATGGGAGCTTGAATACGTTTGCTTGTGCTGAACATGACAATCCTGACTGAGCCTCCAGTCTGGCGGGAAACGCTAACTGTATTCAGGAATAAGTCTGCTTCCTTTCTCATTTTAATGCATTCCTACTGAATTCAGATGTGCAGCAAACAGGAGTTAATCGGAAGTGTTGCTAGGATTAATTTGTCAGTCTTAGAAGTGCTAAATCTCAGTCAGCACTAAAGATCAGCTCCTGCCAAGGTTTTTTTTGGTTTTTTTCTCATACAGTAAATTCCCACCAGATACAGCAGTCAAAAATAGATCTATTGCTTTCTAAGAATACAGTACAGTGTGTGCCTGCCAGGCAACTTGCCTAGAAATTCTTTTCCAGTGAAATACTGGAAAAGACCATTTCATTTTCTCGGCACCCAATTCCTAGAGCAATGGTGGCACTGGTGCACTGTTTAAGTAAGTCCAAAGGAAGGAATCAGATGTTCAGAAAACCCCTGCCCCTAATGAGAAACTTGTTCCTGGTAATTTGCCCCAATTGCAAATTCTAAAGGCAAATTGAGAAACCGTCTGATTACTTAGGCCATGTCTACTCTAGACACCTTATATCAGCACAGCTGTACCGATACAGCTGCGCTGCTGTAAGATCTTCTCCCCTCAACATAATTACACCGCCCCCAAGGAGTGATGGCATGGTGCTTGTGCAGTGGCCCTGTGTCAAACCTCTTGTTCCCCAGTGTGGCTGGGAAAGGGCACTTTAACTATCCATGGTAACTACAACTGATCCTTTGGGCACTGGGCAGCCAGGCATGCATCAGAGCCGCATTCAGACTCCTCTAACTTATGGTAGGGAGCAGACTGACCATTTTTGCTTCCTTCCATCCTGAGCTGCAGCCAGTGCAGCTCAAATTCTGGACCATGAACTTTGTCCTCCAAGTAAAGTTTGCATAGTGAGTGACAGCTGATGGGAGGGAAGGAGCAATTGCATTTCCCCATGGACATTTGAGCAGAATAAACACATACTGGCCAACAAGTGACAATAATTCATACAAAACGCCCAGGCTGGAAACTACCCAGTTTACAATTTTGCAATTATATTGCTAAAGCCCTCTTCAGATGGTGCATTAGCTTGGCTTTCTGTAGTGGTCTGGCCAACTAGTACTAATGCAACACTTACGAATTCTGCAATGTAGTTTCAAGTTCAATACTCAATACCAGCCAGTAACGCCCTATAATCTGATAACCGTACTACAAGCCATGAAAAATACAGCTCTTAATTCAGAGATCACAGAGCAAAGCCATGTCCCTCAATGACTAGTGTTAATATGGCAGAGCAAGCAGAGGGACTAGATATGCTCTGCTGTGCCACCAGGACCAGTGTAACCACTAGGCAAACTAGGCGGCCGCCTAGGGCACCAAGATTTGGGGGTGCCAAAAAGTGGTGCCCCAACATTTTTTTTTACATTATTGCTCCCGCGGGGGGACGCCTTGGCTGGCAGCGGCAGGGGAAACGGTGCAGCCAGCAGCGCCTCCCCCTGCTCCCGGGGGGCTGCCAGCCAGGATGACACAGCCAGACACACACTGACACCTTCCTGCCTCCCGGAGAGCCTGACACTGTCTGGCACTGCAGCTCCTGCTTTGAGCCAGCCTCTCCCGCCCTGCTCCCCAGCCCTCTCCACCCCCGGTACCTCCTCCTCCCCCGCCCCACATAGTACCCAGCCAGGGACTCGCCATTCTCTGTCTCTGCCCAGGCTCGGAGCAGCCCCTGCTCCAGCCATGCCCCGTGCAGGGGATGCAGCCCCCTGGTACTGCTCCCGCCGCCGCAGGGGTGTCAGCCCCTCTGCCCCGCGCCTTGCCGCCAGGTGGGACTTTTGAGCAATGAGACGGCCGAGTCGCCAGCTGGCTTTGTCCCTCTTGGGGATCCTGTGGATTGCTGCTCTCTTCTTCTTCTTGGGGGCGAGGAGGAGACTGGAGGTGGCACGACCCGAAGGGCAGACGCCAAAGGTAACGAGCACCCGCTTCTCTTCGGGGACTGGTGGCTGGGATCTAGCCCGGATCGGCACGAGGGGGCTTTGCAAGAGCAGTGTGGTGTGCCCAGCTGTCCCGCAGGCTAGAGCCCCTGCAAGTGACCGCGGGGAAATGCCCCGAGCACACGTGCAGCTTTGAGAACAGTCACATGTGGGAGAACTGCTTGGTTCGGTGCCCTCCCTCCCCCTGTGCTCACGCTGTACACCAGGCTTGGGGAACTGGGTGCCAACTTCTTTGCAACAGTTTCCCAGTGAAGTCAACCAAACCAGGGTATGACGCACTGAGAGCATCATCACCAGTGGCTTACATTTGTCCTTTAAACCCGTGCAACCATCTCTTCCTGCACCACCCCACCCCCAAGGGTTTTTAATGTAGGGCTGGAGGAGCGAACAGGATTGCACAGCAGCCTAGCGATAGCCCAAAGGCAAGCAGTGTTTGCTGTGATGCCACTGGAGATTAGCTCGCTGGTTTCCTTGCAATCTGCAGGAGTTTTGCCTGAGTACGACCTGAAGTGCTCAGCATCTCTGAAAATCAGGCCCAGAATGACACCGACGCCTCTGCCCTGGGCCAGAGCTCTCTGAGTAAGGGGCTTCAGCAGCGATTGGCATGGGGCAGAGTAAAGCAACCAGGACAGTCATGATGGAGGCTGGAACTCTGTCCTCGCCTCACCCCTGTGGGGAAGACAGGCCTTCAGACACCCCCTCCCGCCTGCATTGCACTTTCCAGCCCAGGAGAAGGAACCATTTCACACCTTAGTGCTGGGGGGAGCTAAAGCCCAGAATGGGGAAGTAACTTGCCTGAAGTCATCCAGTGCGTTGATGCCAGGGTGGAGAATAGAAGCCAGATCCCGACTCCCAGCTCTGTGCTCTGATCCCCAAAACAGCCCTTTCCAGATCTGGGGAGGAGGGGGCAGGAGGGACTCTAGCCACGTGCAGGAGACCCAAGGCCATTTATTTTCATTAAATATGTAGACTAAATAATGAAATTAATAAATTTTCAAGCCGACCATGTATTCATTCTAATGAACAACCCCACGTTATGCAGTATTCATTTTTGAAAGTTTATAATAAGCGATGCTCTGGGGGAGGGGAGACGCAAGGTGGAAGTTTCACCTAGGGCGCAAAATATCCTTGCACCTATCCCTATCCCTGTGTGCCACCAGTGCTGCTCAGTGGGCAAAAGGCATATGGCATTGACATAACTCAAGGGCAACAGACAGGCTTGCACTAAAGCCTTTGATTTAATAGCGGGCTGGGTTTTTTAAGCAGCCAATTGTCAGCCATTGTGTGATGGGGCGTTCTTCTTATTAAACCAACACAGCAACCTTTCAGTCTCTAGACACACGTTGCCTGGTTAATTACATCTGGATGACAGGTCCATCCTGGGCTCTGATCCTACATTACTTTGCACATCCAAAATTCCTACTGAAGTTCGTGGGAGTCTAGAATATGTCAGAGGAGCAGGATAAGGGTCCTGGTGATTTAATTCACGAGGAGGCTGCCATTTGGAGAGAGCAGCGTCACTAGAAGAAGGTGAGCCTCACGGTTAAGGCACTGGATTGGGGACCAGCTCAGCTGGGTTCAGTTCCCTGCTCTTTCACAGACTTCCTGCGGGTCCCTGGGCTAGTCACTTAATCTCTGTGCCGCAGCATCCCTGCTGTAAAATAGAGCTATATTTTGTCTATTTAGATGATATGCACTTTGGAGCAGAGGCTATTTCTTTCCATGTGTCTATGCAGTTTCTAGTACAATCAGGTATAAGGGCAGCCAGGGGCGGCTCTAGGAATTTGGCCGCCCCAAGCAGGGTGGCATGCCGCAGGGGGCGCGCTGCCGGTCCCGCGGCTCCAGGGGACCTCTTGCAGACGTGCCTGCAGAGGGTGCGCTGGGAGGGCGGCAGGCGGCTCCGGCGGACCTTCCGCAGTCATGCCTGCGGGAGGTCCACCCGAGCCGCGGGACCAGCGAACCCTCCGCAGTCACGCAATCTTGCCTCCGGGAGGTCCGCTGGTCCCGCGGCTCCAGTGGACCTCCCGCAGGCATGACTGCGGAAGGTCCGCCGGAGCCGCCTGCCGCCCTGCCGGCAAACGCCGCCCCATTTGGGCTGAGGGGGACTGTCAGTGGGTCGTCTGCTTCCCTTCCCGGCATCACGGTGGGATTTATTTTGTTATTCCCAAATAAGGGTGGAGTCTAGCCTGGAATCTCTCTAATAACTGCAACTCTACCACCTTCTTGTTCCATTGCCTGACAGTACTAGGAGCTGAAACAGTTCTCCCAATATTTAACCCACATTTTCTTTTGTGCAGCTTCAATCAATTTCTGCTCCTTCTGTCCTATCTGACTAATGAGAATAACCAGTCCCTGTTCTCCTTATCGGATCACTTCACGTATGTCCAGACAGCGATTATGTCTGCCCCGGTCTTTCTGCACACTGAACATGCCCGTCTTTCTCAACGGCCTCTCATCAGTCTGATTTTCCAAGCCTTTTACCATTTTCGTTGCTCTCCCCTGAGCTCTCTCCAATTTGTAAACGTCTTTCCTTCAAGAGCAGTGTCCAAAGCTGAATTCAGCGTTCCAACCACTTTAACCAGTGCCAACTAGAGCAGAAGAATGACCCTGCTTGTTTTACATATGACACACTCCCCTATTTATATAGTCTAGAAGAACATATTGGAAAGAGTCAAAGCACTAAATATGTAGAGATTGGCTGGATGACAACTAAGAGGGATATAAATGTGTCTCAGCCTTTGAAAGGTGTAAACACCAAGAAGTGAAGGGAATTGTTTATGTTGGTTCAAGAGGGTGAGGCTAAGAATAATAGGATGAAATGAAAACATAGGCTGGATAGCAGGAAAAATATTGTAATAGTTTAGACTGTGGAAAAATCTCCTCGGGGAAGCGGTGGAGGCTCCATACCTTAAGTCATTTAAAACTAGACTACACATAGCCAGGCAAACTGTATAGAAAGCCGATTGAACATACCATAGAGATAGAAACTAGATGGACTGATAGATCTGGGCTTTCTTAGGTTTCTGTTATTCTCTGACCTCGTGAGTAGAGCTGGGCTATTTTTTGGCTTGGTGGCTGTGCCAGAAAAACTGAAAAGAAAATTTGGTTCAGGTCTAACCGAATCTGAAATTTTGGGGTGAACCGAACAAGTCTGTCTTGGATCTATTTCAGAGCAGGGGCATGAAGCTCACTCTCCCATGTTGCAGCTGAGTGCCCTAACCACTGGGCTGAAGGCTAAAGTACCACCCCCATTTCCTCCTCCTCTGGCCGTTTTGTGAACGCCCAAAACTATTCATGGCAAATTCATGAATGGTTTCAAGTCCGCCAAAGCTGCATTTTTCATCAAATAAATTATTCGTCCACAAAGTTTCACCCGGTTGTGCTCATGAGCGACATACCCGTCCCATTCTCATGCCAATAAACACCACTATCTCACCCCACCGCCACCCCGCCATTAGGCACTCTGTGTCTATCACCTCTGTTACAGAAAAGCTGCTTGAGGAATGAGCCAGAGACTTTCTGAACATGTTATAGGAAGATTTGTTTTTTGCATCCAGACCCTGACCCCTGCTGTGTGGGACCGGGCAGCAGCCCCAGACCCTGACCCCTGCTGTGTGGGGCCGGGCAGCAGCCCTGGACCCTGACCCCTGCTGTGTGGGGCCGGGCAGCAGCCCCAGACCCTGACCCCTGCTGCGTGGGGCCGGGCAGCAGCCCTGGACCCTGACCCCTGCTGCGTGGGGCCGGGCAGCAGCCCTGGACCCTGACCCCTGCTGCGTGGGGTTGGCGGCAGCCCCAATCCTGGACCCTGGGGCCGGGCAGCAGCCCCAATCCTGGACCCTGCCACACCTAGCAACCGGGCAGCCTGGACCCTGCTGCACTGAGCAGCTGGGACCCTGGACCCTGCCATGTGAGCCAGGCAATCTTCAGCACACAGCTGGGCTGCAGCTGTATGCTAATTGGGCCCCATGCAGCCCGAAGGTCGCAGGTTGAGAACCATTGATCTACACTAAAGCAATGGTTCTCCACCTTTCCAGACTACTATACCCCTTTCAGGAGTCTAATTTGTCTTGTGTACCCCAAGTTTCACCTCATTAAAAACTCAGGCTTTGCCTTCAGCCCCATATGATGGGGTTCAGGGTTCAGCTTTCTGCCCTGAGCCCCAGCAAGTCTAACACTAGGCCTGGTGACCCCATTAAAACAAACTTGCCCATAGTTTGAGAACCACTGAGAGAGTCTATAGCAGGGATCGGCAACCTTTGGCACACGGCCCGTCAGGGTAAGCACCCTGGCGGGCCAGGCCGGTTTGTTTACCTGCCACTTCAGCAGGTTCGGCCGATTGCGTCTCCCACTAGCCCCGGTTCGCCGCTCCAGGCCAATGGGGGGCTGCGGGAAGCAGCGGCCAGCACGTCCCTTGGCCCGCACCACTTCCTGCAACCCCCATTGGCCTGGAGCGGCGAACATCGGCCAGTGGGAGCCGCAATTGGCCGAACCTAAGGATGCAGCAGTTAAACTAAACGGCCCGCCAGGGTCCTTACCCTGGCTGGCTGCGTGCCAAAGGTTGCAACCTGGTCTATAGAATAGTATAAATAAGTCATTGTCCATATGAAATTTTAGTTTGTACTGAGCAGCAAAGAGTCCTGTGGCATCTTATAGACTAACAGACGTATAGGAGCATGAGCTTTCATGGGTGAATACCCACTTCGTCGGATGCATGCACATGCATCCGACGAAGTGGGTATTCAGCCACGAAAGCTCATGCTCCTATACGTCTGTTAGTCTATAAGGTGCCACAGGCCTCTTTGCTGCTTTTACAGATCCAGACTAACACGGCTACCCCTCTGAGAGTTTGTACTGACTTCACTAGTGATTTTTATGTAGCCTGTTGCAAAACTACATGTCAAGATGTCAAGATGAGTTGATATATCCCCTGGAAGACCTCTGCGCACCCCCATGGGTACATGTACCCCTAGTTGAGAACCACTGCACTACGGGATTCACCGGAGCAGCTACATTGATGGCTGGTCACCAACTATTCTAATCAGGGCAAATCCCCAGTCTAAACAAACTCTTACTTCCCATTGGCCAAATTGTTCTTCCACTCACATGTGTTTTATTCTGGAGTAAATCCTTTGGCTTTGTTGGAGTTATTTATGATTTACATCAGTGGAAATGAGAGCAGAATCAGATCCTCTAACTGTAAAAGAGAGTTTTGCTTGACTAAGGACTTTTGGTCACACTAGTCTAACTGCAAAGGAATCAGAGGGGGAGGAAAATTGTAAAAACTCTAGAAAAGCTATTTCTACATGTTGTGATGACTATAATGGCCAATATCTTCGTACCTTCCAGAACTAGAAGTGAGTGCTGTGTGTACCCCTGGGGAGTTGAGAATCTCCCCTTTCCACTGGTATCAAGTTGCTATTTCTAGCTCTGCAGGGTCATGAAACATCAGACCTTGAACTTCTGACTGGTCCAGGACAGAATATTGCCTGTCCTGGGCCTAGGGCCAGTCAGATTTGGGCAGGGGAAAGGGGGCGGGCACATCCAAATTTGAGGGAAAGAAGAGACTCCAGTCTCCATCACTCCAATAGGCTGATCTTGAAAAATGACAGTTCTTTGGAGCTGATCAAGGAGTCAGATTGTAGAATTGGTCCCAGAAGAAATTACTCACGTCTTATATGCACTAAAAAAAATCAGTTATGCATTTATTCTTCTTATTATTTATTATTGCTTTATATTAACATAGCATTTAGGATCCCAAACATGGGCCATTGTGCTTGGCACTGTACAGGCACAGAAGAAAAAGACACTGTCTACAGTCTAAGAGACAGTATTGGTCAGCACGGCAGGCCGTGGTCTCAGTACACCAATGACCCAACCATTGTCAACGTTTTGTAGGCATCACAGCAAAGGAAAGTTCTAAGGAGGAATCAGAATAAAAACATGACCTTGAGGAGCTATGTAAACTAGCGTGAGGATCAACACAGTTTAGCACTCAGTGTAGACTGGACGGTCATGTTAAATATTGTATTAGCTGATCATGAGCAAACTGTCCTGGAACCCACAGGATTACTCAGAACTCCCACTCCCAAGCAGCTACTATGGAGGAGGAACAGAAGCAGACAGGGAGAGTCTATAATAATCTAGTTCCCGCTCTTGTGCAATAGGTTAGGAGTCAGCACTTCAGCAAAACTCCTGTGACTAGTGGAAAATGTTCTCCTTGTAAGAACTGTCCTGCATGTGATACGAAGACCCAGAGGAGGTGCCCTGAATGTCTTTACTGCATCCATCTACAATGCATGCCACTGGCAGAACTCTCTATGGAGATGTCTGGCTTTACTACCGTGATCTCTCGCACGGCTTGGCATCACATAGGCGGCAGAGCAAAGGGAAGGAAGCCAACAAAAAGAGTGATTCATTTTTGTAAGGGCCAAAGGAACTTTCTACAACTATTCTTGGAGCAATGTGCTAGAGAATGTTGACACAAAACTGCCAGAGAAAGAATAAAGGGAAGAACTGGAAATGTTTTTGTATGTTACATAGCAGAAATGATTCCAAAGAATCACAAAATGCTCTACCCACAAGATCCCTTGGCTGGATACTCTGCAACCTTCCTTTAGAGAAGACACTGCGTGTTATGTTATGTGCCATCCTACAAACTGTTCCAGCCTCAGAGTTAAGAGAAAGGAGGCAGAACTTATAAGGGCTTTTGGCTGATTTTTTTTTAAATGGAAATATATGTAGGAGTTTGTGTTTTGTAACTGATTAGTAAGTGCTTCTGCCAATGTCTCTACATTTGAAGGTTCTTTTCATCTCACCAAAACTGCTCAATTAACAGCATTCTATAGCAAAAACAAGCTACATTATCTTCAGATCTACTATGACTAGTATGTCCCGATCCAGTCTGACTTAAGTCCCAAACCTTCAGGTAATGAGCTCCTCATCTCCCATTGATGCTGGTCAGAATCAGGACCTTGCATCTCCTATTTCATTGTCACCTGAGAAACGTAAAGCTTTTTATAACCGTTAATTACTGAAGTCTCCCAATAACCTGGTAAGGTAGGTAATGTTTGTTATCCTCATTTTTCCAATAGGAAAGCTGAGGCACAGAGAGGTTACGAGCTAAAGTCACAACAAGACAGCCATAGAGCTAATAACAGATCCCAAAAGGCTCTGCTCTGAGTCTTCTGTTCTAACCAAAAGCCTTGGAAAGTCTCCTGCTGGAAGGATAATATCAGAGTACGGAGCAAGTCATGGGAGAATTTTATATCATCTTTGCACAAGGGTAAATGACTACACAGGGTGGGAGTGTGACGCACACCAGAAAAATGTGTGTCTCTGTCTCTCTCTAGTGACTGGTCCTCATAACAAATAAGAGTCTTCTACATCTGTATGCTAAAGTAGTTAATTCTTTAGCTTAGGCAGCAAGCACTTGTGTTTTTAGCACTAAAGGCCCTGAGGTTCAAATCCCTCTGATGACCCAGGCAGAGTCAGTTACAAAAGGTAGTGAAGAATCATGCACAGAAAGGGGAAAAAAATCCATAGGACATTCCAGACTGCAAGCATTCACTATGGAAGGTAGGTGCTAAATTATCACACATTAGGCTGTGGTGCTTTCTAATGAATCATTCATCCTGGTGTTTAATGCCAGCCTATCTGAGGTTCCAATGTCTACCTGATCTTTGGATTGAGAGGTGGTTTCCATTCACTTAAACAATTAAGAAACCCTTTTCTTTGACTGATGTGGAAATCATGTACTGGGGTGACTCCTCACACTGTTCCCTCATTAATGAAGGAATTTCACCGGTCTGTGAAACCATGTGAAACAACAGCAGGTGACACTCTTTTAATCAGCTCAGACAGGTTTTAAATTCAACCTAAAATGTTTCACCTGAAATTCAGCAACTGAAGACTTTATTCACTTATAGCCTCTAGAGATTACTAATAGCTGATCAAATAAGAATAGTTAAGGACAAAATACAAAGCAATGGGAGTCCTTGTGGTCACAGGAAAAGGAAATGCAAATTGTTTTAATTTATGGTCCTAACCCCCACACAGAATTTTGCTGTGGGTGGGTCATACTATACAATTCACGACAGAGCTGGGCCCAAGGCCCAGAGTTCTGGATCTGAACTTCCCCAAAGTTCAGATCTGGGGCATTGGTCTGGTAAACTTCAAATCTGGTTGTGAAGTTCCACAGAGTTTCAGATTTAGGCTTTGATTCAGGCCCATTCCTAGTGTGTGAGTAAATGAGGACTGATGAGCTGGACTGGACTGAAGAGTCTCATGCTATCTGGTGTTTTACTTCAAGCCCTACCTCCTGGAGTCATGTTATTCAGCTTTCATTTAATTAAAAAGTAAGGTTCTAGCCCTCATGGTTGTGGAAAAGAGCCTGAAAGTGTGACCCTAAATGCCTCAGACAGCAAATAAAAAAAGCCCCAAATGTACTGTTTTTTAAATCTCATGGTTTTGGGAGGGCCCGACTCATGAATTTTTTAATGTTTGGGGATGGCAGTACTGGATACATACAGAACTGTCAACTCATTGTGATCTTTCTTCTCTCTGCAATGCAACAGCAACAAAACGGCAGCTTCTCTTGTTCCGATGCAGCACTGCTAGGAACTTTGTGCAGCCATTTCTAGGCATGCAAAGAGGGTATAAAATGATGCCATATCAAAACAGTAGTGGTGTAAATAACTGTTCAAGGTGCAGGGCAATGGAGAGGCAGCCCATCTGTCTCTTACTCTCTCATGATGAATAAGACTCTGATCCAAATTCCACTGAAGTTAAATGAAGAAACCTCTATTGACTGCAATGGTCTTTGGAGCAGGGTCTAAGCATATGTCTAAACTGCAGCTGCTACAGCAGCAAAGCTACAGCGCTGTACAGCCATAGAAGGGTTTTTTCCCCCTCACTGTAGTAAATCCACCTCTCTGAGAGGCAGTAACTAGGTCAACCTGTCTATTGAGCTAGCTGTGTCTAACCCGGTGCTTAGGTTGGCCTAATTACACCACTCAGGGTACAAAATTTTTCACAGCCCTAAGCGATGTAGCAAAGACAATCTAATGTTTAAACCTCCCTGATTGAACTAACCTCGTTATCTCCAGCCTGATTCTTGCTTGCATATATATACCTGCCTCTGGAAATTTCCATTACATGCATCCGACGAAGTGAGTATTCACCCATGAAAGCTCATGCTCCAATACGTCTGTTAGTCTATAAGGTGCTACAGGACTCTTTGCTGCTTTTAATGTTTAAGTGAAGACCAGGCCTAACTCTCTATACACTGTCAGAAGCATTTGAGGTGGCAGTCACAAAGGTATTTAGGTACCTAGATTTCTGTGTAAATCCAACCCTTCACTATTAGGAGTCCAGCTGCTACTGGCTGGAGTTTTGTTTCCTAACCAAATGGCAAAGCATTATTTGAGATCCCTCTCTCACTGCTCCAGTCTAAGCTCTGAGGCAGAATGTGGCCATTGTCTGTTTAAATTGCAGTGCTGCCCTGAAAAGCAACTACACAACTGGCATTGGGGGTTCTGTTTATTGTCTCAGTGCTTGCCGGATCTGACGACTCCTTCTACACCGCATCAGATACAAGCTTCCTGTCCTTACCTATAGGCCTGTCACAACTTAGCCCTTCCCTATTTATCCCATAATACAAGAACTAGGGATCACCAAATGAAATTAATAGGCAGCAGGTTTAAAACAAATAAAAGGCACAGGGCACAGTCAACTTGTGGAACTCCTTACCTGAGGAAGTTGTGAAGGCTAGGACTATAACAGCGTTTAAAAGAGAACTGGATAAATTCATGGTGGTGAAGTCTATTAATGGCTATTAGCCAGGATGGGTAAGGAATGGTGTCCCTAGCCTCTGTTTGTCAGAGGATGGAGATGGATGGCAGGAGAGAGATCACTTGATCATTGTCTGTTAGGTCCACTCCCTCTGGGGCACCTGGCATTGGCCACTGTCGGTAGACAGATACTGGGCTAGATGGACCTTTGGTCTGACCCGGTACGGCCGTTCTTATGTTATCCATTTTCATGTCTTAGTGCATCATCCTCCCCACTAACCCCTCCCCCATTTCCTCTAGCCTGCCTACTATGCCATGCTCAATTGCCTGTTTGTTCACTTCTTCAACAAACTCCTCTGTGCTTTCTACCCACAATGCCCCCATAGACATGGAACACCTGCCCCCAACAAGTCTGTAGAGCCACTACCCCAACCTCCTTCCAAGCCCTCCTTAAAACCCACCTCTCAGGTAATGTCTATAGGAATTTGCCACCTCATAGCTAGATCCGCCTACATGCAATGGGGCCCCAATCCTGACGAGACCCTTTGAGCACTTCAGCTATATAGCAAATTATAGCTGAAGCTTAGACAGACTGGCCAAGTGTAACGCATGGGGTGTGGCACTCGTACATTCTGCTGGGATCTCGCACATTCAGCAGGGCTCAGGGCCTGAGCAGGACTTTTCATGCAGCTGGTTCCTGCGGTGCTAGAATAGAAAATGTGCTGACTGCCTCTCCTGTGCTCTCAGTGCTCCTTCCATCTCCTGCTGCCCAGGCAGGGTGAAGGGGCAGGAAGGAAGGATGCAGCCTGACTCAAATGCAGGACTGATTAATGGGGTGGGACATACACTGGGTTAATGGAAATGGGGGTAGAATAGGGATGGCTGCTCCAGGTTGCTCTTGTCTCCTCCAACAGTTGTGCAGAATGTGGCCATGGCAGCTTAGGTTCCTTAGGATCCAAATATGCCATGCTGGGCACATCAATACACCAAGCCCCAAAATCTAGTCTGTGGGCCAAGCCTGTGACACCATTGCCTTCAGGGTGCCTCCTCCCTCTTGAATTGTGTCATTCCTTGACGTACTTCCCCAGAGAGAGGCACTTTCAGAATTACTGCAGCTGAGGGGCAGAGCACACAGATAAATACTGTTGGCTTGTCATAAGAACATAAGAACATAAGAAAGGCCGTACCGGGTCAGACCAGAGGTCCATCTAGCCCAGTATCTGTCTACCGACAGTGGCCAATGCCAGGTGCCCCTGAGGGAGTGAACCTAACAGGCAATGATCAAGTGATCTCTCTCCTGCCATCCATCTCCATCCTCTGACGAACAGAGGCTAGGGACACCATTCTTACCCATCCTGGCTAATAGCCATTTATGGACTTAGCCACCATGAATTTATCCAGTCCCCTTTTAAACATTGTTATAGTCCTAGCCTTCACAACCTCCTCAGGTAAGGAGTTCCACAAGTTGACTGTGCGCTGCGTGAAGAAGAACTTCCTTTTATTTGTTTTAAACCTGCTGCCTATTAATTTCATTTGGTGACCCCTAGTTCTTGTATTATGGGAATAAGTAAATAACTTTTCCTTATCCACTTTCTCAACATCACTCATGATTTTATATACCTCTATCATGTCCCCCCTTAGTCTTCTCTTTTCCAAACTGAAGAGTCCTAGCCTCTTTAATCTTTCCTCATATGGGACCCTCTCTAAACCCCTAATCATTTTAGATGCTCTTTTCTGAACCTTTTCTAGTGCTAGAATATCTTTTTTGAGGTGAGGAGACCACATCTGTACACAGTATTCGAGATGTGGGCGTACCATGGATTTATATAAGGGCAATAATATATTCTCAGTCTTATTCTCTATCCCCTTTTTAATGATTCCTAACATCCTGTTTGCTTTTTTGACCGCCTCTGCACACTGCGTGGACATCTTCAGAGAACTATCCACGATAACTCCAAGATCTTTCTCCTGACTCGTTGTAGCTAAATTAGCCCCCATCATGTTGTATGTATAGTTGGGGTTATTTTTTCCAATGTGCATTACTTTACATTTATCCACATTAAATTTCATTTGCCATTTTGTTGCCCAATCACTTAGTTTTGTGAGATCTTTTTGAAGTTCTTCACAATCTGCTTTTGTCTTAACTATCTTGAGCAGTTTAGTATCATCTGCAAACTTTGCCACCTCACTGTTTACCCCTTTCTCCAGATCATTTATGAATAAATTGAATAGGATTGGTCCTAGGACTGACCCTTGGGGAACACCACTAGTTACCCCTCTCCATTCTGAGAATTTACCATTAATTCCTACCCTTTGTTCCCTGTCCTTTAACCAGTTCTCAATCCATGAAAGGACCTTTCCTTTTATCCCATGACAGCTTAATTTACGTAAGAGCCTTTGGTGAGGGACCTTGTCAAAGGCTTTCTGGAAATCTAAGTACACTATGTCCACCGGATCCCCCTTGTCCACATGTTTGTTGACCCCGTCAAAGAACTCTAATAGATTAGTAAGACACGATTTCCCTTTACAGAAACCATGTTGACTATTGCTCAAGAGTTTATGTTTTTCTATGTGTCTGACAATTTTATTCTTTACTATTGTTTCAACTAATTTGCCCGGTACCGACGTTAGACTTACCGGTCTGTAAGACCGTTAGACTTGTCCCGGTGAGCAGAGTTGCGTAGACAATTACCTCCCAAGGGCCAGTCTTTCTAATATATCGAGTCTGCAAATCAGTCTCTTAGAGTCATGGAGTTTAAGGCCAGAAGAGATCATCAGGTCATCTAGCCCGACCTCCTGTATATCACAGGCCACCAACACCACAGCACCTGCACACGAAACTCAAAAACCAAAATTAGACCAAATGACGACTCGTGCCTGCCCATATTGGAGGGGTGACATCTAAAGGGGAGAACGTGTGACCACCTCATGTGTGTCCTTTGCCCAGAGACACCCCCCTCCCCGCCCTGCGCTGCCATGCTCTCTCTGCCCCACGTTACCTGTGGCGGGCCTCTGTTTTTCTCTCCCTGCACCTCCCGCTTGGCAAGTTTGACTGCTCTCTCTGGAAGCTGGGTGGGGAGCAGAATGGAGCCACTTCTGCCTGAGAGAGCCTGGTTGGGAGGTAGCAGCGGCTCGCTCTCTGCCCGGGCTCAGCTACTGGGGAATGGGGGCCAGGGTGAGGGAAATGGGGAAGGAGTTGCTCAGTTGGATGAAATTGAGTACAGGGCAATGACACTGAGTACTGGCACCATTTTCCACAGCAGTGGTGATGTTAGCTGATATCTCAGGGCTTGGCTACACTTACAAGTTGCAGCGCTGGTGGAGGCTTTCCAGCGCTGCAATTACACCCCGTCCACACTTGCAGGGCACAACCAGCGCTGCAACTCCCTGGTTGCAGCGCTGGCTGAAAACCCATCCCGGCAGGGGTATAAGGAGTGCAGCGCTGGTGATCCAGCGCTGCTCAGCAGGTGTGGACACTCACCAGCGCTTTAATTGTCCTCCAGGGAATAAGGAGGTATCCCAGAATTCCTGTTCAGCCACTCTGCACATCAGTTTGCACTCTACTGCTCTTGCCTCAGGTGACCCGCCCTTTAAATGCCCCGGGAATTTTAAAAATCTCCTTCCTGTTTGCTGCAGCCAGGTGTGGAGTGCAATCAGTTAATCTTTCCAGGTGACCATGCCTCCACGTGGCAAACGAGCCCCAGCATGGAGCAATGGCGAGCTGATGGACCTCATCAGTGTTTGGGGGGAGGAATCTGTGCAGGCACAGCTGCGCTCCGGCCGTAGGAATTACGATATCTTTGAGCAGATATCAAGGGCCATGCTGGATAGGGGCCATGATTGGGACGCACTACAATTCAGGGTGAAAGTTAAAGAGCTGCGGAGTGCCTATTACAAAGCCCGCGAGGGGAATCGCCGATCCGGAGCTGCCCCCACGACCTGCCGTTTTTACAGGGAGATGGACGAGATACTTGGGGGTGACCCCACTGCCAATCCCAGGACAACGATGGACACTTCTGAGCAGGCTGGGGGACAGGAGGAGGAGGCGGAGGCGGAGGTGGAGGCGGCGGGGGGGGGAGGAAACCGCGAGTGAAGCTACTGGGATGGGGGAAGACACCCCAGAGTGGGCATGCAGCCAGGAGCTCTTCTCAAGCCAGGAGGAAAGTACCCAATCGCAGCAGCCAGCAGTTGCAGAAGGACAAGCAGAGGAGCGGGTTAACGGTAAGCGGCTTTTATTTTCTGGGTGGAAATGTTTCTGGAGAGGAAGGGGGGTTATGGCTGCATGCATGCCAGACTAGAATAGCCCGTTGATGTGGTCTATCACGTCGCGGTAATCTGCTTCAGTTATCTCAGCAAAAGTTTCAGCCAGAGCGTGGGCAATATGCCTGCGCAGGTTTATAGGCAGAGCCACTGTGTTCCTTGTCCCAGTCACGCTGACGCGTCCACGCCACTGTGCTGCGAGTGGGGGGGGGACCATTTCTGAACACAGGCAAGCCGCGTAGGGTCCTGGGCGGAATCCACATTGCTGTAAAAGAGCCTCCCGCTGTTCCCTAGTGACTCGCAGCAGGGAGACATCTTGCAGGATTAACTCCTGTGAAAAATGTTGGGAGACACTTTAGTGAAGAGATAGGGAGATAGTGAAGATCACCCCTGCAGCTGCATCTTCACTCAACCCCTCTATCACTCCAGATTACCCGAAGCAACCAGCTCCCCTCTATCAATCAAGCCCCACTTCTCCCTCTATAAGCACCCCTCACTCACCATTTCGTGGCTTCTGTCGTGTTATGCGTGTGGTAAAAGAATGCTAAAGTGAGAACTCCCTCAGTGTAACAATTCATGTCTGGAGATAGTGGATACAATGCTGCCCCTGTTAAATGTTGTCATTTCTGGGTTTCTACAGTGACCTTGACTACTGGACTGAGCAGATGTTCCACTGCACAGAGGCTTCAAAATTTGAGAAAAAATCCCCGAAAGAGCAAAGAGGACATGCTGAAAACTGTTCTTCATCACTCTGCTGCAGAGAGAAAGGAATTGAAGGAGTGGAGAGAGAAGGAAAGCATGATCCGCCAGAGACATTGGCGTAGAAACGCTGTGGCAAAGAGGAAAAGCACAAACCAGCTGCTAGACATCCTGTCGCGCCAAGCGGACTCTCTCCAGGCTATCGTAGCCATGCAGGCAGAGCAGTCCCGTGCTGCCCCACAGCCCCCCCCGTCCCAAAGCTTTTTGCCTTGTGCCCCAATGTCAGCTCAAACCGCCTTTCCCCAGCATTCAGGTTCTTACCACCACCAGCTGCCTCCAACACCTGTACGTTCACCAACCAGCCCTGATACCTACCACCACCCTTACCCTCTGCACTCAACCCCCATCACCATGCAGTATATGCACCCTGAAGTGCAGGATTCGTTAAACAGCACTCCAGACAGGACATATGCAAACTTGTGACTGTACAGTTCACCAACCCACACCCCTGCCCTCTTGTTTTCATGAAATGTTGTGTGTCTGTCTGTCTGTCTGTCAAGGAATTTTTTTTCTTTTCAATAAAACAATTCTTGGCTTTGAAAACAGTTTTTATTATAGCAGATAGTTAAAGATACCTTAGCCCAGTAAAGAAAGAGGCACTGCAAATCATATTATTATTAGGGATAATAGAATAACAGTGTAAACAGTGCAATTCACTCCCATGCAAGGCAGCAAACATTACTGTTGGCTTTCAGCCTCAAATTCTTCCCTCAAGGCATCCCTAATCCTTGTAGCCCTGTGCTGGGCCTCTCTATTAGCCCTGCTCTCTGGCTGTGCATATTCAGCCTCCAGGACTTGAACCTCGGTGGTCCATGCCTGACTGAATGTTTCACCCTTCCCTTCACAAATATTATGGAGGGTACAGCAAGCGCATATAACCGCGGGGATGCTGCTTTCCCCCAAGTCTAGCTTCCCATACAGACATCTCCAGCGGGCTTTTAAACGCCCAAAAGCACACTCCACGGTCATTCTGCACCGGCTCAGCCTGTAGTTGAACCGGTCCTTGCTCCTGTCAAGCTTCCCTGTATAGGGTTTCATGAGCCAAGGCAGTAACGGGTACGCGGGGTCTCCAAGGATCACAGTGGGCATTTCGACATCCCCTACTGTGATCTTCCTGTCTGGGAAAAAAGTCCCTGCCTGCATCTTCCTGAACAGGCCACTGTTCCGAAAGATGTGTGCATCATGCACCTTTCCAGGCCAGCCTGTGTAAATGTCAATGAAATGCCCGCGGTGATCCACAAGCGCCTGGAGAACCATAGAGAAATACCCCTTACGATTAACGTACTCTGATGCCAGGTGGGGGGGGGGCCAGAATAGGAATATGCGTCCCATCTATCGCCCCTCCACAGTTAGGGAAACCCATTTGTGCAAAGCCATCCACAATGTCCTGCATGCTCCCCAGAGTCACGGTCTTTCTTAGCAGGATGCGATTAATTGCCTTGCAAACTTGCATCAAAACGATTCCCACGGTCGACTTTCCCACACCAAACTGGTTCCCGACCGACCGGTAGCTGTCTGGAGTTGCCAGCTTCCAGATTGCAATAGCCACCCGCTTTTCCACCGTCAGGGCAGCTCTCAATCTTGTGTCCTTGCGCCGCAGAGTGGGGGCGAGCTCAGCACACAGTCCCATGAAAGTGGCTTTTCTCATACGAAAGTTCTGCAGCCACTGCTCATCATCCCAGACTTCCATGACGATGTGATCCCACCACTCAGTGCTTGTTTCCCGAGCCCAAAAGCGGCGTTCAACGGTGCTGAGCATTTCTGTGAATGCCACAAGCACTTTGGTGTCACACGCGGCAGGAGAATCGATATCGATATCATCGTCAGACTCCTCACTGTCACTTTGGAGCTGAAGGAATAGCTCGACTGCCAAACGTTTTGTGCTAGCGACACTCATCAGCACAGTCCTCAGCAGCTCGGGCTCCATTTCCCACAGAAATCGCGATTCACACACAGAGCAGAAATACACTCACAATGGCGCCAAACGTTGCCAGAAAGACAGAATGCTGGGATGTGAAGCGATGCACCACGGGGCGTTGGAACAGGAAGCGGAATGACCCACACACTTCCTTCCCCTTCCCACAATACTCAGCGCCAAAACGGCGCCAAAACGGGACGAGGTGCTCTGTGGGATAGCTGCCCACAATGCACCTCTCAATACAGCGCTGGAAAGTGCTGCAAGTGTGGCCACACTGCAGCGCTGGTAGCTGTCAGTGTGGCCACACTCCAGCGCTGGCCCTACACAGCTGCATGACCAGCGCTGTAACTCCCAGCGCTGCAACTTGTAAGTGTAGCCAAGCCCTCACTCCTGAGGGTAACAGAGGCAGAGTGAGCACAGCTGCTTCTGGCATCCGGAAGCAACCTGGGCCCCTATGCTGCTAGCCCAGGGGTGGGCAAACTACAGCCCACAGGCCACATCTGGCCTGCCAGCCAATTTTATCCAGCCCTCAAGCTCCTGCTGGGGAGCAGGATCTGGGGCTTGCCATACTCCAGCCGGGGAGTGGGGTCGAGAGGTGCTCTGCGCAGCTCCCAGAAGCAGCGACATGTCCCCTCTCTGGCTCCTACACATAGGGGCAACCAGGGGGCTCCACACACTTCCCCCAAACCCAGCACCGCACCCGCAGCTCCCCATTGCCTGGGAACTGCGGCCAATGGGAGCTGCAGGGGCAGCACCTGCGGATGGGGCAGCACGTAGAGCCGCCTGGCTGCGCCTCCGCATAGGAGCTGGAGGAAGGACATGCTGCTGCTTCCAGGAGCTCCTTGAAGTAAGCGCTGCCCAGAGCCTGCACCCCTGACCCTCTCCTCTGCCCCAACCCCTTGCCCCAGTCCAGAGCCCCCTCCTGCACCCTGAACTCCTCATTTCTGGCCCCACACTGGAGCCCTCACCCCCTCCTGCACCCCAACCCCAATTTCATGAGCATTCATGCCCCACTATATAATTTCTATACCCATATATGGCCGTCAGGCCAAAAAGTTTGCCCACCCCTGTGCTAGCCTCTGTACTGCAATATTGCCTGCCAACATTATCTCCAGCTGGCATGGGGAAAGTGTTCTACCGCAGAGGAAGAAATAAGGCTGCCATCCCTTGAAACCATCAGCAGAATGCAGACAGGGCCGTCCTTACCCATACACAAAGTACACAGCAGCGTAGGGCACCAGGAAACTTGAGGCACCAAATTTCCTGGTGCTCTGTGCAGCTGCGTACTGATCCAGCCCCTGCCCTGCCTCTTCCTCAGGCCCCGCACTCCAGCCCTTCCCCAAAGCCCCCACCCTGCTCCACCCCACCTCTTCCCACCCTTTCTCTGCCCCAGCCCCACCCCTGCTCCGCCCCAGCCCCACCTCTTCCTGCCCCTGAGGACTGCAGCAGGGCCGGGCCTGCACTCACCAGCGGCGGGAAGTGCAGGGACCCGGCCCCTGCTGCCCCCAAGCCAGCCTCTCCTCCCCCATGGAGGCCTGGGGCCAGCCCCCGCCCATCCCCACAGGGGCCTGGGCCCCACACACACCCCCACCCCCACAGAGGGCCCCAGAATAGCTAGGGACGGCCCTGATTGCAGAGTACCTCCATGGAGGTTTCATCAAGATCTCTCAGGCGGATTCAAGGGACATCCCTGTGTACATAAACAAACTGCTCCCCGGGCCCTTCGCCCCATCCCCGCCTAATTCTACAGGGGAATAAAAAGCTGATAACAACTCTGCCTCTCTTTGTTGTGCTGCTGCCTCTTCTAATAGGAGTAAATGAATGAAAAATCAATAGCTGTGTCCTGATAAGTTGAGGGTGCCACTAGTGTAATAGGAAATAAATGTACACACTTACCAGAGGTTCCTTCCCCTGCACTGGGCTCACCCATGCTCAACTACCGGGACTGACTGGACTGCAGAAGAGTCTCAAACAGGTCCTGGCTCACGGCATAGTTGGGCCCTCCCAGTCACATGTCCCCCATCCTCCTCCTCATCCTCATTCCATTGGCCTGTGACTCGGGCTCCTTAGTACCCAGGATGGTCTGTGGGATCTCTGCCAAATACAGCACGCGGCTCTTTGTAAAAGCAGCAGGTCTATGGCTCAAACGGCACTGGAGCAACTGTTAGCCTCCCTGGCCTTCTGCTACACCTGTTGCAGTTCCTTCCTTTTCACAGAGCACTGCTGCTGGTCCCTGTTTTACCCCTCCTCCTGCATCCCCTGTCATAGGGAGGCAACTTTCCCTGGTGCTGGTGGGTGCTTGTGCCTCCCAGCCCCACCCCCATTCCAACCCCTTCCCCAAAGTCCCAGCCCCAACTCCGCCCCCTCCCTACCCCTATTGGACCACTTCACCAAATCCCCACCCTGGCCCTGCCTCTTTCCCTGAGCACGCTGCATTCCCCCTCCTCCCTCCCAGCCACGCGAAACAGCTGTTTCCCAGCACAAGTGCTGGGAGCTGGGGGAAAAGCGGGCACTCAGGGGTCGAGGCAGAGGCGAGGTGGGCGGGGAGCTACCGGTGGGTGCAGAGCAATTTTTCCCCGTGGGCGTTCCAGCCCTGAAGCACCCACGGAGTCGGCGCCTATGTCGCCCATGCCATTTGCTCATAGATGTCCATGTTTCTACAGCAGTTGTGCTGGCACAGCCTCTTTTCCCCACAGCCCCAAGAGATCCAATATCTCCTGCCTACTCCGGGCCAGAGTGATCTAGAGCACGGTAGTTGGCATGATCAACTGGGCAGTCACACACAACAGCGGAGAACTAGTAGTTGTGCTCACCAAGATGGACAATCAGAAAAAAGCATTAAAAAGATTCCTGGGATTTTAAAGATGGGGAGGGACTTCCAGTCTGTGTGACCTCTGGGCAATGGAGTTAACAATTATGACCAGAGTGGTCAGCTTTGGGCACTGTGGGACAGCTGCTGGAGGACTGTTAGGGTCAACATAGGTAACAGTGTCTACACCCACCCTGCATTGACCTCAGTACATCAACCATGACTCAACGCCACTCGGGGAGGTACTGTTACTAGGCTGGCGTAATAGAGAGCTTACATCGGTGAGAGACAAATTTAAGTGTAGACAAATGTGCACATAGGTCAACACAAGGCAGCTTACATCAACAGGCGTAAGTGACTGGATGTTGCAAGCCTGGCTGATTCCCAAAGCCAGCTGACCAATCCCCCCTTGAGACTGTGGAGCTCCAGCAGTTAAAGTCCCCAGGTTCCCCCTTTGAACAGTCAATGAACAGGTGGGAGTTTACTCTGACCTGCTTTGGCAAAAGGTCCCAGTAGGGGGATTGACTCCCAGCTATACAGCTGATATTTTTGGATAATCAAATAATTTGAAAAAAATATTTGTTTTGGGTTGACCTGAACCAAAAAAATAGTTCAGTAATTTTGCAAACTGAAAAAAAAAATTGTTTCAGGTTGAACAAAATGTTTAGGTCAACCTGAAACTAAACATTTAATTTAGTTTGACTTTTTTCTTTTATAAAATAAAACTGAACACAAATTCTAAACAAAAAGTCATTTTGAATAAAAAAATAAAACATTTCAAAAGTGTCAAAAGGAATCATTTAATTAATTTATTTATTTGTTTATTTAAACCAAAGCAATTTGGCAAATTCAGCACAAATTCACGGAATGTTTTGGTCAACCCAACTCTGCATTTTTCATTGAAAAATTCATCTCTGAAAAACTTCTCCCAGCTCTGGTCCCTGCCCTCTTTCCCTATTTATTCATGCTGCAGTTGGCAGGGGGCTACCTTGCTGTAGCGATGCGTGACTCACCCCTGCGGCAGCTCCTGCTGGTCATCAGGAATTAGCTCTTCTCCAGCCATTGGAGCGCCCTCTGCAGGCTGGTGTCCCACTTTCACTTGGCCCCCATGTCCCTCCTGGACCTGGTGCCTCATTGTCTGGGTGCTGCCCCACAGCCATATACCCCTCAGTCTCAGGGTCTCCCCTCCCTGGGGAACCCCCACCCACTAGTCCCACCTCACCTCAGTATAAGGCTACTGCCAGTCACTAACTAGCCTCCACACCCTGGGGCAGACTGAAGTGTCAGCCACTCATCATAGGCAAGGTTGGGTCTGGACCTGCCGCCTCTCTCTGCAACCCAGTGCATCTGTGGGGCCTTGAACAAGGCCCTGCAGCCTGGGGAGTTGCCAGCCTGGAGCTTCCCAGCCCCTCTAGCCTTTCCCCTGCCCTGCCTCACTCTAGGCACCTGGAGCTTCCCAGCAGCCAGGCCCCTCTCTCTCTGAAGGCAAAGAGAGACTGTCTGTGCTTCTGGCCCATGGGTCTTTTTACACAGGCCAGCTGTGTCCTGATTGGGGCATGGCCACAGCTGTGGCTGTTTCCCCAATCCGCAGAGGCTTGCTGCTTTCCTAGCAGCAGCGCTCTCGCTGTCTCAGCCCTCTCCCAGGGCTGATTTCAAGCCCTTCAGGGGAGGAGCAGGTGACCACCCCGCTGCACTTGCTTTGAAACCTTGACCTTTATTAATATCTTTATAAGCTTCTCTCCACAGCTAACATTAAGCATGCAGGTTTGCACTGAACGTGTATCCTCCTTGGTTCTGTTCTTTCACATTGGAACAAATCTGTGCACACTTAGGTTTACTATTATTATGTATTTTAGAGTGCCCATGAGTACAGTAGGAGATTCACAGACAAGTGCCTGCTCCAAGAGCATACAATCGGATGCGGGGGACGCTGTACAAAAGCAAAGTAAGGGAGCTGATATCTGGAACGTCTTGTTAGCGATGTCCAGTAGAAAAATGACTGGGAAGCCTGCCCCATTTTCATTTGAAGGCACAAGGTAGCCACATACATGCTTAGATAGAATTCCATCTCTGGGTAAAACATTAGCTAGGTTTGACAGAAGCACGAATGTGGAATCCCTATGAAAATTAGATGGCAGATTTTGAGAGAGGACAGTTCTGTGCTGATCATATGCAGAAAGCTGACATGATTTTCAAACACGGTTTTTCCTGTAAAAGAGGAGAATAAACCCAGCAGAAGCTCTCTCCACTGAAAGCCTGCTATTTACCTTAGTATTTCCCTTCAAAAATCCAGGATAATTAATCTATGCCAGACACTGAATGCATTAGGTTACGGATATCTTGGTTCACTGGAGCCTTTTATTCCAGTCCACACAGGGTCAACTCAGCCACTTATACGTCCAAAGTAGCCACATTAAGATGTTCCATGCAGTTTATTCTGAGTGTGGTTCTTTTGGATGTGACGTTAGAAATGAAGGTTCTTAATGGATGTTAAAGATAACATTTTTCTTAAGTGCAAAGGCTTACCCTGTGTCCTTGGACATATTTAACCTCTCCCTATTGTTCTACCAAAAGATACGGAGGATTTTTCTGAGGCAGGTTGTATGGAATGAAGACAGTTTGGACCTGTCATACTTTCTCATTCCCCAGCATTCTGCACTATAAAGTAGCATTGAAAGTACGCAGCTCTGATAACTCTTGAGTTTGGTTTTGGTGTTGTATTTTCTCAAACCAAGATCTATTGACACAGTGCCAGATTGCTCCAGATTTCCTGGTGCCCTACATAGCTACATGCTCCTCCAGCGGCCAGACCGATCCCCCAGCTGGCTGAGTGGGCCAGGAAAGCTGCCCCTCTCCCACCCCACACCCACTCTACCCCTTTCCCATAGCCCCCTCCCCTGCTACACCCCCACCCCACCTCTTCCCCAAAGTCCCCATCCCAGCCCCACCCCCACTCACCCATTCACCTGAGCTACGTCCCGGAGGACTGCAGCAGGGGTTGGGCGTGCCCTGCACTCATCGGGCCCCAGCCTGTTCTGCTCCGCTGGCTCCCAGCTGCGCCGCCGGTGAGTCCTGGGGGATGGTTCGCCCCGGTCCCCCAAGTCCCAAGGCTGGGAGCCAGAGAAGCAGAGCCGAGCAGGCTGGGGCCAGGTCACTCCACTTCCCAATGCCCCATGAGTGCAGGGTCGGGCCTACCCTGCAATCACCAGGCGGCAGAAAGTGGAGCGACCTGGCCCCAACCCACTCCGCTCCACCGGTGAGTGCTGCAGGGGCGGTTTCCCCTCTCCCCCCCCAACCCTGCTCCTGCCCTCCACAGACCTTGGGCACAGCCCCTCCCGCCCCCCCACGGCGGGGGGGCTGCGTAGGGCACCACAATGTCTAGGGATGGCCCTGTTGCCAGGAGGCACTGGAGATGGATCGGTCACGTGCTTCGGATAGAAAGTGATTCCATCACTAGCGTAGCAATAAGATGGACACCTGAAGGCAAGCGAAAACGAGGCCGCCCGACAACAACATGGCCAAGAGCTGTGGAAGCCGACCTGAAAAACCTGGGGCACAGCTGGGGAATCATTGAAAGACTTGCCAGAAACAGACAGGAGTGGAGGAGCTTCACCACTGCCCTAAACGCCAGAGTCGTAATAGGAACACAATGATGATGATGATAATGATTGTCCTACTGCATTCAGTGGGGCTGATTTTAGTGAGGTACTTGATCCTTTGGAATAAAAGGTGTGATGGAAATGTAAAACTTTGAAAGCTTCCAGTTTAACTATTTTACTTTCCCACTCTGGGACTGCTAACTCCATTTCTCTTGTGTTTCCGTTTCTGCGGTGAACACTGAACTGGGGAATTCATTTAGGTCATCACATGACAAGAAGAGTTATTTGAAATCTGAACCCCGACCCAAATTTCCCCAAAAGCCCCTACCTGAATAATGGTCTATACCAAACCTCGAGATCTGAACAAACCTGAACCTAGAGGAGATCAAAATCTGGACCCAAATTTTGTGGCATGAGCTTATAGCTGCTCTTCAATAACAAGAACTATCTCCACTAACTTTCCACTCTCATCCCTCCGTAGTTTATATTCAGTTATCTCTGAGTGTTACTGAACACTACTTTAAAAAAAATACCTTCCGAAACCCAATTGAATCCATATTTGCAGCTCTCTGCCTTTTGCAAATACGGCCTGAGTTTGTTGATGACATCTCGTTCCCTGGAAATACTAACCAAATACCTGCCACACCCAAATAAATCATTGAAAGCTCAGTCCGAAGTTACCACACTGGCCCTTGGCTAATGTTTCAGCATTAAATGAGACTTGTGTTTCCGAACAGACAACACTCTTGTTGAAAAAGAAGCTACTGCTTAGTACCAAGCGACTGAAACAGCCTGCATGAGACAGTTCTGTTACTGTTTTGGGAACTGATATAATCTCAGAATGCAGCTCCAAATCATTTTGATCACTCTATACATATGCGTGCGCACTACAGCTTCCTGTCAAAATCTCATATTCAGCTGTCCTCAGACCAGAATAAATGCCCACAAAGAACCCTGATGTTCTGCCTTTGATTCCTCTGTGCAAGAACTTCATTTTCAACAGGGTTTGGATTCTGTCTCAAACTGTTTGGCACATAATGATCTTTAATCACTACCAGCCACAGCTGCTCTTAGAATGCTTCATTGTATTGCCTGCAACTCTGCAGTTAAAACACGTATGTTATCATAGTTATTTTCTCATTTTCTTCCATTGCAAGAGACAAGGATGGGGACGGGCAGCTCCTTGCTTTGATGTGTGTGTTTTTTTAAAACTGCATGAGAACTATATTTAGTTTCAGTTCACTTGCAGTGTCAGGCTTCCCTGCCGTGGCCCTCTGCCTTTACCTTGGCAGTGTTACAAGAGCCAATTATGGCTTAAAAATCTGGCTGTGGAGAAGCAAAACTGCTGGCCTTTTATTCGTTACTAAACAAGGACCTTCTGTTGTCCACAACACGTGCCTAAAGGGAAACCATTTAGGGGGCCCTTGCAGAGGCACTTTTGCGCTCTCCTGCCTGCATTATCCCCTGAAGATCTCAAGGATCTTAGGCCTTGAGTCTGTTGCCACTGAAGCCAATGAGGCTTTTGACATCAGAGCAGAACCGAGCCCGTTCATCAGTCCCTTATGCAGCTGCAGCACATCAAACACAAATCCTGACCTGTTAAATGACACAAGTGGGGAACAACTCATTCAAAATATAATATGCTGGAAACTCTTCCCTGCACCCTATTTGCTAAAGCACAATGCCCTGTCTTGCAGAGGAACACTGACTCATAGATTTCAAAGCCAGGGACCCTTCTGATCATCTCCTTGGACTTCCTGTATGACAGAGGCCATAGAACTTCCCCAAAGTAATATCAAGAGGTGGCGTAATGTATCCATATTTCTACGTGGATATGAGGGGCTCTTTTCTTGGTTCTTCAGTACCAGTTTATAGTAGATTTTGTGTTATATTGGTTAGCAGCAGGCTTCTGGCTAATGCATATCAGCTGTCATCTGCAAAGCAAAACATTTTCTTTTCTGACCCTGGATCTGAAGAATATGTTTATTTTAAAGCGGACTGTCTTGTGAATATGTTTAATTGAATTATGCACCCTGTAAAGAAATATTGTCCTATTATTAAAATATACTAAAGCAATATCCAAGAAAAACTCCTGGAGGAAATAATGCAGTGAAAAGCAGACTGTCTGTGCTCTACATCGTTTTTTTTAGGCAATGCTTTATGTTTCCCAGAACATAAAGGAGATATTGTCAGTGCACCAAATTTTTAAGAGGCTGCATTTCCAGATCAGAAGAAGGGGATTTGTGGCACTGTTTCCTCCAATAAAGTATTTTAATTTAATTTTTTTAAAGCTGTGCCTGTATTGCTACCCAACAGCTATAGCTTGAAATAAAAGGTTTGCTGTTCGCTTGACACACAGTTTATGTAAATGAAACTCACAAGTGAAACTCCTCCGCTGTGAAGCTATAAAGAATGGAACCAAGGAGCTTTGTTCTGTAAGAGTCAAAAGTACGTCAAAGCTGCCTAATGCCAGCCTCATCACATTGGCAGTTCACTCAGTCACCTCCAGAAAGCAGAGAAAGAAGAGGAGGAACTCTATCTTATAGGCTTACACTGCTGCCCATCACCATACTGTCTGGGCACCTTCAATACATCGGAGGGAGCGAGGCCCACATCCTCAATTGTATTTGGGAGTTAGACACCTAAATACCTTTGAAGAGCTGGCCCCGGGTCATCTTCTCTCCCCAGGCCTGGTCTACACGCACAAATTGCATTGATTTAACTAAACTGGTTTCTAAAAATTCTTTGGTGAATCAGTGCACTCCCCTGGTGCGGACACATTTAAATTGGCTGAAGAGCATCTTATACGATATAGCTTAAATTTGGTAACCAACTCAATGAAGCTAAATGATATTAGCCACTAAGGGAGTTGCACTGCTTTAACTATATTTAGAAACTAATTCAGTTAAGTTGGACCAATTTGTGTGTGAAGCTAAGCCTCCATTGGGTCTGTGCTCTCTCACTTACTTCAATGTGAAGTACCAGTACTCCTTCCAAAATATCCTTTATTACTTCACTCAGTCACATCAGATGCCTGTATCTTTAAGAGAGACAGTGGGTAAGAGGTGGGGTGTATATACTATTTTTCGTACATACCCTTCGTTCCCTCAAACTCTCCCCACTTGTACCATGATAGACACAAGACGTGAATAAACCAAGACATTTTATTTAGGGACAGGGGGATATTTTGAAGCATATTTTTTTTAATCAAACTCTGAACACATTGGCTTTGGTTTAGTCGTGATATTTGCTGAGTAACCACCTCTTCTTATTACTGGGACTCCTAACTTCCCTCTCATCCCTCCGCTGTTTTGATTGTTCCTCTGTTTTATTGTACGTGAGATTAGCTCCCAGTTCTGCAATTGGATCCACTCCTGTGGACTCCTGCCCACTGAATTCAGCTGAGTTCTGCATTGGTGCAGGGGCTGACACAGCCCGCTGCTGATAATATTGTAGTTAACAACACCAGCTGTAATTTTTCCCCTATCTCTCCGGCTTCAGTTTGCCAAAGGATTAAAAGGGCTCCTCTAAAGGAATCGCGGTACATTTCACAATACCAAGGTTTGTCAAAGATATAAACTTCCTTTGTTGTGCAAAGTTATGACAGGAAATAACATTGGGACAGATTGATAAGCTTTTTGCATCCACCTGTTGTACATCAACTGTTTGGGAAAGGTGTGTTCTGAGCACAATAAATCAGCTTTTCTTCACCAATGCTTTGTAGCAGAAATATATGGTTCTCTTATAAGTGTATACAAACCTATATCGCATTTATAATAAAAGGGTCAAAAAACCACAGATAGGACTTATGCAATATTGCTTCATGTGAGATGCACTATTTTTAAAACTACATCTGTCTCCACTGAAAAAGCTCCACAAAGAAACATGGGACACAAACTTTATTATTTTTTACATTGTAGTTGAATTATCTCCACATTCTTCAGTGCAATAATAGATATGCAGCAGAAGCAGATCACGTCAGCTAGTCAGAATGAATGTTTGCAAACCGTCCTTTGGTATCTACATAGCATTAGCTCCTGCTGTATCTCACTTGGGATTACATTTAATCAAAATTCATGTTACTTTTTGCAAGCTGGCATCAGAGGTATGTGTGTATATTTCAGCTAATTAATTAACAGAAGAATGGATGTGTTAACATTCACCTCTTGAGACTGAGGTTAATAACCCACTGAGAGTCGTCCTTGCAAATGGCTCAGATTTCATGGTTATAGTGAGCTCTAAATTACTGCAGGGGGTATTTTCTTTTTTGGTGGGGAAGAGGTTACTCTACATTTCTTACTTAGATTTTTAGGGTTCCCGCTACTCCCTGGCCATTTTACCCCTACTCCTAATCCTTTGCTAAAACTATTAGACTACACTGGATGTTATACAGGCGGTCAGGTTAGATGATCACATTGGTCCCTTCTGGTCCTGGAATCTACAAATCATTGTGTGAAGAAACGACGAGTCTCTTTTCCACCAACCCTGAGGGCTAACAAACCACTAACAATCATAATTTAACATTTCTACAATGCTTTTTAACTACAGGGGGTCTCACGTCAGTTTACAAGCATTGATTAAATCTAATATCACCTCTGTCTAGTACATAAGTATTAGTAGGTCCATTTTAAGGTTAAGTCACGTAAATAAGCTTGCAGAACTGAGACTAGAACCCATAAGCCCTGATTCCTTGTCTCTTGTTACATCCCAGGGTAGCTGGGAAAAGTAAATGCTACCTTTGTTTACCATCAACCACTCACAGGCACTGCATAGCTCTAACCCAGAATCTGGGCCTATGGATATACACTGGTGTAAAACTAGTGTGAGATCAGAATCGGACCTCATACCACTTTCTCTCTACTACCCCCAGTATACATTAGCAGGATAAAGCCAGGTCTTTTCACAGGTAGCAAGGAGCTTGCATATATCTATTAACAGATCTTAAATGTAGAAATGTAAAAGCATTATCATAAGTGACTGCTAGCATCCATATACGCAGCCTGCAGAACCAGGGAGCTGGTTCTCTTTGTGTCTGATTTCTTTGGGGCTCTGCGCCAGAAATTGTCTTTACAGGTTTTCTATAAGAGACACAGCCCCTCTGCAAACACAGAGAGAGAGACTGGATGGCTCCTAGAGGGGGCTTCAGGACCTTATTAGGAAATTTGGCTCAGCAACCATCTTCAAGGGAGAGAAAAGCTGGAGATTAAAGGAAGGAGAAATTTTTGCTGCCAGTTTGTGGGGTTTGGGATTTTCCCCAAATAATAAATTAGAGATGGGTCTGAACCAGAAATCTGGATCTGACCCCCTCCATGCCATATGGGGGTTGTGATATGATCCTGGATCCCATTTGATATCCTCTGTCCCTATAATGGGACTGCCAGAGTCAAACATGCTCCACACCATATGGGGGCTTAGGAGACAAATTAGGATCTGAATCAGCAGCGCCTGTCCCTATAATTGGGCTGAACCAAAACCTTGAATACAAACACCCCCATGCTGTTTGAGGATTTGGGATATGAACTTGGATCAGCTCAGCAGTCCTTATATAACGGGCTGAATCAAAACCAGAGATACAAACAATTCCATGCTGCAAAATGGGCTTGGGATAGAAAACTGGATCCACAATGGCAGTCCATTATCCCTATTAATGGGGCCGACCCTATACCACAGATTGGAACACCCCCATATTTTTGGATGGTAGGGATCAAATTTCAGAAACTGTTCCCTATGTTAAAATGGGCCAAGCCAGAGTCCCAGCTAGGGTTGCCAACCCTCCAGGATTGTCCGGGAGTCTCCAGGAATTAAAGATTAATCTTAAATTAAAGCTTAGGTCGAGTGATGAAACCTCCAGGAATACAGCCAACCAAAAATTGGCAACCCTAGTCCCAGCCCCAAACAGTCCCCAGTTTGAGGGAGCTGCAAATCAACTTTGCAGCTTGGGCGAATCTAATAAATAAGGTACTGGGAGGAGAGTGAGTTGGGAACGGAGAACCTCTTATAAGACCAGGAGTTCCAACATGCAGGCTGAAGTGTTCATTTCAATTAGGGATAAGGTACATTACTCCTCAGATCTTTTACAAGCCCTGTAGCTCTCAGTTCATCTGTAGAATGCATCTCTGTAGGATTGGAGTTAAAAGTCTGAGTGAAGGAGCAGGGGAAATTACACCACGTATTTGTCAGCGAGGCTCCTGGGGTCAGAGTTTATGAGCCAGGGCACCAACTAGTAGCAACAGGCTACTGCTTCCAGAACTTGCCCTGAGCAAGTCAAGCCAATCTTCTCTTCTGCACTTCGTTGCAGCTAGGCGCGTGGGGCTCTGGCGCTGATCATTGCAGAATTTGCATCTCTCTATATAATAAGAGCAGATAGGGTTACATTTTCACCAAGATCTGCCTCACAGTGCTCAGCCCCCTGTTTGCCCACACTTATGTGTTAGTCAGGGGTGGCTCTAGGCAGAGCGCCCCCAGTGGTTTGCCGCCCCAAGCCCGCGCTTGGCGTGCTGGTGCCTGGAGCCGCCCCTGGTGTTAGTACCTGCAAAGTGAGGAGGCAAGTGGAGGCCTGGCTGAAAATCTGGCCCAAAAGGTGCATTTGCATGTGCAGCAGGCTATTGCAACACACACACGTTTTCAACAGGAGTCCTGTAAAGTACAGAAAACTCACTGAACCCCCAAATGAGGTAGCACAGAGGAATGGGCAAGCCTAGGGATATGCTTTCTTCTTCGACAGAGGGGTGCAAATTGCGTTTCCAAACATGCAAGGGATTTGCATGGTTAGGGAATGGAGAATCCTGAAACACCTAGCTAGATTTCCAAAGGACCTGATCCTGCATGACTCTGAGTGCTCTTACTGATATCAATGAGAAGCAAGGTCCTTCAGCACCTTGCAGGAGCAAGTCTTAAGTGTGCAAACGGGGATTTAGGCACCCACAATTGCTCACCCACACATATCAATCGTGATGCACAATTGCACTATATTATTCAGTTGTACATCTCAAAAAACATGCCGGTTGTGTTGCACACATGACTTTGCATGTGTAAGTTCTGAATTGCAAGCCGGGCTTAGAATGCACACTGAAAAACTAGCCCATCATACCTAATTACAGGCAATGCCCTGCCAAATGCAGTTATGCACTAGGTGACAGCTAGAACTGCATGAGAAGGCTATTATTATAGTTACAGATACATTGGGGGAAAGGTCCTGACATGACAAGATGACAGACAGAGAGAGAGATACAGAGATATATATTTGTATATGCACACTGTAAATAGTTATTATTATTGAAAGCACTGCTCCGTTGAATTCCTGCGTGAGAGCCCGAGGCTTTGCAAACAATTCAAATCCTTTTACATAAACCTGCTGCAATTTCAGTTTGGCATGGGAAATGAGTTCATCTTTTCGCTGAATCCCTCGTCTACATGTTAACTAGCTTGGGGAGAATACTGTAAATACACTCCCAGTCAATTAAACTAGGGTGGGGGAATCTGTCCCTGGCCAATCTGGTGATCATTTCAGTAGTGTACATCCCCCTCCCTCCCCCCGGTTTCTCTTTGATTAAGCTCACAAACAAGCAGCTGTACCAGAATGATTTGCCTAGATTCCATGCAGTGAACGGCACTAAACATAAACGTACAGTTGATGGCACTCTTGACAACACAGCAGCGTCCCCTATGGTGCTGGGGCATATAATGGAAGTGTCTGTTCTGTATGAATTCCTGGCCATTTGGATGCTGAAGGAAAGATACTCAGCGGGACGGAAACCTTCTTCCTATTTTGTAGTGGACTGTAAAAAAGCGAGCACCATTCTAATGGAGATCCTGACTTTTTGAGTAAGAGGGAAACCAGAGGTCATGACCACTTGTGTCTTTAAAGATCCCCAGGACTTTTAGGGAAAGGAGGCATGTGCCTTGGTGTCAGTGTCTTGGCTAAATTCTAAGCACATCAATCACATCTGCCTACCTACAATTCTTCTTGTGCCATCAGCTGGATAAAGGATTTTTTACATTGTCTTACAGCGCTGAAGCACTTTTTTTTTAAAGGCTGCTTCTTTCCACCCCAAAAATGGCTATATTTTAGTGACTCATCCCTGCATGTTTGTGCGTGTATATATAGATACAGATGATATGTGCCACTATCTTGTATTCAAATCCATGTGGATAGACTCCCTGTGAATGGAATTCCAGGCCTGCCTGCTTGGAACTGATTTTAGAATAGGGGCTCATCTCTAGCATCCAATCCATGTAGATACAGTACACACAGTTTGTGAAGCACTTTGGGATCTTTGGATAAAAGTCAATACATTCATATCAGTTATTGGTCCCAATTCTGATCTTCTTTACACCTGGGTAAATCAGGAGTCACGTCACTGCAGTCAATGGAGTTAAAATCAAGGTAAATAAGATCAGGATAAAGCCCGATATTTTTGTTTAGCTGAAACTGATTAACTAATGTACACTAAACATTCCTGTAACCTCTAATATATTCAGTATGCATCTGATCGCATACTTGCAAATACATGCTGACCGTTGTATTATTAATCATTATTATTATGGCAGCACCTAGCCATGGATCAGGGCCCCTCTGTGGTAGGCACTGTACAAACACAGGGAAAGGAGACAGCCCTTGCCCTGAAGAGCTTATACAATCTAAGTATGAGATGAGAGACAACAGGGGGATGCAATAGATGGGGGAAACATGGGGAAAAAAGAGAGAATATTTGTCAGCATATGCAGGAGTCACAACACACCAGCTGCCTTCATAAATCCTAATTTCTGTAAAATGATTCTCTATCCACTTCTATGCAAGATTTGCACATCCACACCCAAAACAGGAATAATATTTGCACGGGTGTCAGTATCACCTACCAGGTCCTGAAACAAAATCAGGCTCGATGGGCCCAGCTATTCCACTGTCTTCAGTGACAGCTACGCAACAGGACATTGGGAGCCTGCGCATTTTTATAAAACGCAGCAAGATTCTGTTACGAATGTTTTGGAAAAAAAAAATATTGGTTCTCTTTTGTTCAGTCGGCAGGGATTAGGGGTGTAGATCTCTGTCTATCATTTTCACAAGGCGATAAGGGCAAGGAAGGTGCAGTATAGATAAAGCATCTCTCTTTTTCCCGCCCTCTCACTTCCTCCTGCACAAGCTTTAAAGCCACAAAAACTAGGTTACATGAGCTCCTCTTATCTACTTGACACAAGGTGAGAGAATGTATCATTTGTTTATTGCTTCCTGCAGCTGTACCACCTTAGGCTCTGATTTATCTCATCAAATATCATAATCGGCTATAAGGAGGGTCAGACTTGGACAGCCTTTGGCTGAGAGATCTCCAGGAAAGAGCGACATAATGCGGGCAGGGGTGTTGGGGATTCCACCAGTGGTGCTTTTCACTCATTAAGGGCATTCTGCTGCAGGCAGTGCCATCTTTCAGAGGTGTAAGACCTTGACTAGAGCTGGACTGATCGTTTGTAACAAATAATTTGATAAATTTATCCCTTTCCTTGTTGGCCAAGTTGTCTGTGCACCGACTGCAACTCTCAGGAATATGTTCATTGTTCAGAATTATTCAACAGATGTCTTGTGCAAAGCTCTGTCAGACTGTGTATCGCTCACAAACTGTCCTTTGGGAGCTTTGCTTCACAGGCTTGATATTCCTAATGAGCTATTTGAGCTGCTTTGATTGGGCATCTCGATGTGTCCCTAGACTGGAAGAGCAAAACTCTGAGAATATCAGATTTCTGGGACAAATATTTGTATGAATATTAATTGAAATTTGCTTTCTCCATCTATTCTGCCATATTGGCTTAAAATGCAATGTTCCAGGGAACATTCCTGTCAGAAATATGTGGAAACCATATGTGGAAAGTGAACACTAAAGCAACATGAAGCAAATTGTTTTAAAAGATAGCAGATCCATTTGGGCACTATTGGCTCAAATTCCAACTTTGACAATTACACTCAGCCGAGAACACTTAAAAGTCTCCCTATACATTCAAATGGAGAACTTAGTCTTCAGCTTCCCTCCTACAAACTGTACTGTAACACTGATGGAGTGGAGGCAGCCTAGTCTGTCGGATATGGCAGCGCACTGGGAGTCAGGAGACCTGCATTCTAATCTCGTTCTGCCCCAACCTGCTTTGCCTCCTTGGGCAAGTCACTTCACCTCTGTCTCTCTATTTTCCCTCCCACTCTGGTCTTGTCTGTTTAGATGGTGAAGTCTTAGGGGCAGGGATTTGTCTCTTACTATGTGTTTCTATGGCACCAAGCAAAAGGAGGCTCCTAAATGCTACATTCCCCTCCAGAGGTGACTGCTTTACAGCAGGGGATAAAGGGATTCCTTATACAGAACCCCAAATTCTGCCCAGAGCCTGAGTGCCCCCTTCAAAGTCCATGATGTTGCCACAGATAATGTCATTGCAGAGTATTATCAATGAGAAATGTGATTATACTTCTTATTGACTATTTTAAAAAAAACTTGAAAGTGATTTTTAAAAGGTTCAGCCAGTCATTTTCACAGAAAAAGAGCTATTGTCTCTTAAACATCACTTTGTTTATAAATGATTTGCTTGATTTTTTCCCCCTGGATTTCTTTGTTTGAAGGTGTTTCATGAGCATGTATCATATAAACCGCTGACGATATTTACTAGGCGAGTCTGGTAACAATCAAGCGCTCTGTTTCTCATTTTTAACTCTTCTAAACTTCTATAGAGATTATTAGAACCTATTTAATGGCTCATTGAATTCAGAAACCATTCAATTTTCCTCTTAGCCACTTCCATCTGAATATTTATAGTAACAGCTCATACAATAAATAACAGGAGATGAAAACACATCCATTGACTAGACTACACTGTCTCCTTCTTAATAACTTCTTTGTAAACCTGTGGAGCAACTCCATTGAAGCCTATGGAGCTACAGCAGTGTAAAATTGCTGACTGGCTGGAGCAGAATCTGGCCATAGCTAAGGGGGTCTGTATATATTTGGATTATCTTCTCTTTACCATGATGAAATAGAAAATTTACAGCCACTCATTTCCTTTCTGTAGGTCTGGGTTAGGAGGCTTGGAGACTATCAGATTTCTACTCACGTCACTGCTCTGACATGGAACGATTATTTTTTTAAATAGACAAAAGGCCAAGTTCAATCAAGTTCATTTCCATTGGCAGAGGTAGGGCCCCTGAAGTGGAAAGTGCACCGGTTGCAGAGATGGAAAGTGGTTGCAACTTCCCTTGCAACCGGGGGTTGGCAGGGGGCCAGTGCAGCCACCACTGTGTGAGACTCTGGCTGGGAAGGAGGCATGGTCAGGACATCTGGGGGATGCACCGGCTCCTCACCTAAGCTACTATGAAGCCTATGCCATAAGCTAATGCAGAAATACTAAAGGAGGACAAATGAGGTGACTATATTAGAAAGGAAACTTGGTCCTATAGTTACAACCCTGGTCTACAAATCAAGAGATCTAGGTTCAATTCCCTATTCTACTACAAATTTCAGTGTGATTTGGTCTCTTTGTGCCTCTGTTATTACTCTGTAACTAGGGAATAATTCCTTACCCCTCAGGAGTGTTTGGGGATACACAGATTGAAATGTGTGAGGTCTTCAATACTGTGGTAACTTGCAACTATCTGACAGAATCTGAGGTGAATCTTGACAGTCGGATCATCTAGAGCAGGAAGATATAAACCATCAACTCCTGACACCAACCTGAGGGAATCTGGCCCAATGCTGATTGGGTGGAGAAGGGGGATACTTCAAAGGGAAAAACATTTTCTAAAATAGGCTTAATTTTTTAATTATGCTCAGGAGTTATTTTGCATGTGTTAGCCAGCCCTATCATAAGCATAACGAAGTTGCTTTCAGGCTCTTCCTTGAGCTCAACCATAGAGACTCACGTAGCCAATGTGGGGAGTAATTCCACTCAGACTCTCTTGTGAAAGCTTGTGTGTGACTTGGCATGTGCAGTCCTAACTGTATCTAAGTATGACTGGCACGATAACACAGGGGTAATAAATTACTAGTCCAAGAATACCGCTAAAATGAACACAAGGCCGGGCCGGGGGGAACTGAGTTTCTAGGGTGAAATCAGGACCTGTGCTATTAGCCTCTCCAGGTACGTACTGTAATGTTGAGCTAACAGAACTGCTGACCTCCCTCCCTTTTTCTCTCTGTACAACACATTAAAAAAAAGTCTACACTGAAAGAAGGTTAACACCGCAAAGTCAAGAACTCAAAAGATAGGAAATGCCAAAATTAAGGCTGCTCCTGAGTTCAGGGCAGCATCATGTCAGGCACCGTACACACGGGTAGTAAGGGACACTCTTGGGCCCCAAATGCTTACATTCTAGATAGATAAGCCAGACAAGGAAGTATCATCAACCCCATTTTTATAGAGGGGGGGAACTGAGACACCGAGAAATAAAGTTACAACCCCCAAGGTCTCATAAGGATTCTGTGGCAGAGTCAGGAACTGAAGCCAGATCCTCCTGTCGCTCACAACAGTGTAAATCCCACAGAAGCCAATGGAGTTTCACGGGGATGTGAGTGATGAAACTATGAGTCTCCAGAAGCCCAAGTCTAGTGCCATAACTACCGGACCACTTTCAAACAACTCAACGTTAATTAAAAGCCACACCCTCACTTTTCCTCCCTCTTTTAAACTATAGCTAAGCCTTTTGCATTTTTTGCCAAGGCAAAACTGTGATTTTCCTGTTTTTGTCTAGGAGAAACAACCATATGGAAGCATAACTAGAGTATAAATGGAGGCTGGAGGGCAGGGTGAGGGGGAAAGCACAGGCAGCATACTGAATAAATGGGAGGGAGTATTGCTTTTCAGCTGCCCCATCTTCAGGTAGTAAATTAGATATAAAACCATTTAGCTGACAGATAATAAGGTTTATGCAGGTAGTCAGTCAATCTTGTAAAGAATATTGCTGACTTCACTGTCTGCAGTAAGCCAGTCTTTACTTGTTAAACCCTCGACCCTCTGTTATGTCTATTTCTGTAGACTATGGGGAGGGACTGGGATTTTCAGGTATCCCTTCTCTCTAATGCATTTTGAAAATAGAGGAAAGTAAAAGGCAGCCAGTGGTTTCCAGACTAGGCCAGCTTCAGAGAAAGCAGAGTCAGAAAACATCTCTGTTCTTCACATCATCGTTATTATTTGTGCCTAGAGGTCCCAGACAGAATGAGGACCCCTTGTGCTACATGCTGCACATACAGATGATAAAAGACAGTCTTCCCCTCAAAAATCTTATAATCTAAATAGACAAGACAGATCAAAGGTGAGAGGGGAAGTGACTTACGCAAGGTCACAGGCAGAGCTGGGAAGAGAATGCAGGTCTCCTGACTAACAGGTTGGTGCCCTGTCCACTACACCACACTACCTCTCTGAACAACCTCATTTAAGGTCTCCTTGTGCAGCAGTTGTTACATATTACGCACGTCAGGCTGTCCATCATCGTCCGTGTGTCTCTCTCTAGTTCTGACAGTGTCATGAAGCAATGAGGCCTAATCCTGTACTCCTCAATGGGCCTGACTCTGCCACCCTTACTCAGACTGAGTAGTACCTTACTTTGAGTGGTCTCATTACAATCTAGCAGAGAAAGGTATAACACGATCCAATGGCTGGAAGTTGAAGCTAGACAAATTCATACTGGAAATAATGTGTAAATTCTTAATGATGAGAATAATTATCCTGTGGAACAATTTACCATGGGCTGTGGTGGATTCTCCATCATGGACAATTTTTTAATCAAGATTGGATGTTTTTTTCAAAAAGATCTGCTCTAGGAATTATTTTGGGGAAGTTCTATGGCCTTTGCTATACAGGAGTTCAGATAAGATGATCACAGTGGTCCCTTCTGGCCTTGGAACCTATGAATCCATGTAAGTAAAAAAAGGTGACAGAATTGGGCCCAACGGTAGTTGCACATATGTATTTGCACGCAAAATTGGTACCATGAGGTCTTATGGGACGAAGATTGCTACGCCACATCCAGGTCTACATTATAGCCTAGCATCCAGCAGCTTATGAGACACAGCTTATCTAGCACCTCTCCATTTCTAAAGGAAACACCATCCACAGGGACGAAAAGAGATGGAAATTTACCATCCACTCATGTTGCTCTTCCTCAGCTAATCCATGGAGCCAGGAATTAAACGCTCACACAGCATCGGCCAGGTTCTAAACACGGCCCTGACTTTGAAACACGACAGTTCTAGAGTTCCTCGGACATACTTTACCCACCCCAGCAATGTTTACTTACTGAATATAGTGGACAGGGGGATTAATTTAAGGCTTTTGCACGGATCGTTTCTAGTCCCTCTCCAAGTTGTTTTTTCCATGACAGGTCTGTAATTCTACAAGGTCCTTCTTTCTTTACAATTCTCTTTTAAATGCCTCAAATCAACCACATCTGTGGGAAAAGCCATAAAAAGTGTGGGCCCGATATAAAAAAAAGACAAGGAGAGAAACCCTGGCTCCGTTGAAGTCAATGGCAAAGCTCCCCTTGAATTCAGCAGGACCATGATTTCACAGAAATGGTGGGGTCTCTTCACAGCACCCTCTCAAGGAAGCAAGGATGGCTGCATAGGAAGGGGGCAGTTAAATTATTTGTACGCCAACTAGCTTTTGCTGTGGCTCTCTTAGCGTTCACTAAGAGTAGCGCTCCACCATGAGCATAAGTGAACTGGCGCCTCAGAGCCGTAGACTGTACTAACCTTGTCACTGAGGATAGCACCATTTTTCATTGCATTGTGTAGTTTTTGGTTAGTGATGGCTCTGAATTGCAGTGTTCAGATTAGGATCCAGATTTCAAATCTAACCCCTAAATTTCAGGGGTTTGATTCAAGCCATAAATTAATTGTACTGTGGTGTTCACTTTTGTGTATATCTTAACTGCACTATGAAAATGGCTGGTAGAGGAGGGGCTGGGGTCTTTAATGCTTGAGATGTGTGCTGAGCTGAGAAATTTGGGTCTGGAAACACATTTTCCCCAAAGTTCAAAGGAGGTTCACGTCCAGTGTAACATTTCATGACCATCTCTAACACACACAGCTTCTGTAGTATTCGTCTGATAAGATCTACTCAAATACATTAGCTGCCAGTGTATTTTTATTGGTCCCATATAAGTTAAAACACAAGACATGAACCGAATGAAAGGTTAACTCTGTCCTGTGGGCAAAGGCAGCCTGCGGATAACATTCTTACCTAATCTCAGTGCTATTCCTAGGGGTCAGGCCCTTCAGCTCATTGAGAAAATGTGATTTCTCCTCTGGCAGGTTTAAAAGAAATGCTCTTAAAGAGATATTGCAAAATTTTACCCAGTCTAAAATATCAATTCATCCACCCCATATTTTGGGTGATTTTTAGATTCCCCTTTTGTCTATGGATACAGGTGCAGTTCTTGCAAGAGCTTACTTCTCTGAATAGCCTTTACTCACACCCATACTCCCATTTCAAGCTACTGGTATGAATGAAGACAACACACAGGAATCAGGTTTGTCAGCATCAGGCCCATGATTTGTGTACTGGAACCAGGAAGGCTTGCAATGACTCTCCTCCCCCCTCCTCCCCCCCCATATGCTCCTGAGACTCTACAATTCTAGGAGAAGCAGTGAATATTTAAAATGTTCTATTTGTTCAGTATTAGTCTTTGAGGCACTTCAAATCATAATGAAAGACAGAATGGGAGCACATACAATGGTTATGAATATGATCCTCTTCCCTTTGCCAACAGAAGTGGATGTTGTGACAGATGTCCCAAGGGACAATTCTCCTCTCCCACAGCAGTATCTGAGAGAAGGGGACTGTGGGAAAACTTCCATCACCACTTGTCTTAGATCATTCCACAGGAAGCAGGGCTTGGCTCAGGCACCATGAACTTGCTGGGTTTTCTGCAGGATGTGGGAAGGGGGAGATGTACGTGCCTTCACCCCTGTCCAAGGTCCTACTGAGGCCTGGTCTTCCCTTAAACTTTAGGTTAACATAGCTATGGTGCTCAGGAGTGTCCAAAATCCAGCTATGCCGACCTAACCACTGGCATAGATGCAGCTGGGTTGATGGAAGAATGCTTCAGTTGACTTAGCTACCATCGCTTGGGGAGGTAGTATTCCTACAGTGACAGAAAAAACCCTTCCGTCACTGTAGGCTACAGCTACGTTATAGGGTTATGGCAGCATAGCTATAGCGCCATAGTCCCAGCTATAATCCCCATAGTGTAGACATGGCCTTATTCTCCCCATCCCCAGCTCTCTGATCAACAGATAGCAGAGACCGGCACAGAGGGCTTCCTCCATGCTGATAATTTTGGGGAAAACAATTATATTCTATGTGACTGGCACAAATCATTGCACCCAAATGTTTCAAAGTTGGATGCCTAAAGTTCAGCACCCAAATACACAACCTGATTTTCAAGGGTGCTCACTATGTCTTTGCAGTATGTTACTCGGTCACTAGATGACTCGGGGTGCTGATCCGAGATTCAGATAAGATGTAGTCCTGATAAACAAAGGAGACCAAGATGGAACATAAGGTGTGTGAAAGTAGCAGCCACTTTCTTTAGTAAGTGCGTCCTCTTTAAGAAGACTGATTTCAAACATCATGGCACTCACTGAAATCAATTGAAACTGGAGGTGTGCAACATCTTTGAAAAGCATACTACTTATTTAAATGCCTAAGTATGTATTTAGCAATCTAGGCACTCAATTTAAAACTAAGTTTCTATATTCTTTCTTTCATGGGGAAATCCAGTCCTGTTACAAGATACATACTGTAGCATCATTTCCCCCATAACATGTAAACAAATGTAATCCCAGTTTAAAGTCATGTTGTTCCTCCTGTAAATATCACAGCAAGGGTCCCATAATTCTCTTCAAGACCATGAAAGGCTGTTTCTTATATGTATCCCAAATGAAGGGCAGCTGTTACAATTCCCAGTTTCAACCCAACCCAACCCAAGTGCCTGGGATGGGCCACCCTGAGAATGCCACACCCAGGGCAAAACTGCAAGAAATAGGGCAGACGATCCCCCAAAAACTGGTGGTTTACTCTATAATTAGATTCAGCAAACCAGTAACAACAAACCTTTGTATCACCACACTGGCTAACAAAAAGTTGCCTTGAGGCATTTCAGCCCTCGGCTCCCATCCAGGCAACCCAAGCTAATATAGTGAGAGGTTACTGAAAACCTAATTCCCCATATGTGTGGTTCTTTCTATTCCCAAAGGATCAGACACTTACTCTAGGTCAGGGGTTCCCAAACTTGGTTCGCGGCTTGGCCAGGAACGGCAAACCGCGGTCACTGGGAGCTGCGAGCAGCTGTACCTGCAGATGTTCAGGTAAACAAAGCATCTCGCGGCCTACCAGGAGCTTACCCTGAATGAGCCGCAAACCAAATTTGGGTACCACTGCTGTAGGTCAATATGTACTTCAGGTAGGTAATAGGAGATATACACCAATCTCCTAGAACTGGAAGGGACCTTGAAAGGTCATTGAGTCCAGCCCCCTGCCTACACTAACAGGACCAATTTTTGCCCCAGAACCCTAAGTGGCCTCCTCAAGGATTGAACTCACAACCCTGGGTTTAGCAGGCCAATGCTCAAACCACTGAGCTATCCCTCCCCCTAAGGTCTTACCTAAATATCATGCTGCCAGCCAATCCTTAGTAAACTAAAGATTTATTAAGAAAAGAAGAGTTATAAATGGTTAATAGATCATATACAGTAGAGCCTCAGAGTTATGAACATGAGAGTTATGAACTGACCAGTCAATCACACACCTCACCTGGAAGTGGAAGTACACAATGAGTCAGCAGCAGAGACCAAAAAAAATCAAATACAGTACGGTGCTGTGTTAAATGTAAACTACTAAAAAAAATAAAGGAAAAGCAGCATTTTTCTTCTGCATAGTAAAGTTTCAAAGGTGTATTAAGTCAAAATGCATTTCAGTCCTTGGCTCCCATCCAGGCAACCCAAGCTAATATAGTGAGAGGTTACTGAAAACCTAATTCCATAGGCAGCAGGTTTAAAACAAATAAAAGGAAGTTCTTCTTCACGCAGCACACAGTCAACTTGTGGAACTCCTTGCCTGAGGAGGTTGTGAAGGCTAGGACTATAACAGCATTTAAAAGAGAACTGGATAAATTCATGGTGGTTACGTCCATAAATGGCTATTAGCCAGGATGGGTAAGGAATGCTGTCCCTAGCCTCTGTTTGTCAGAGGATGGAAATGGATGGCAGGAGAGAGATCGCTTGATCGTTGTCTGTTAGGTTCACTCCCTCTGGGGCACCTGGCATTGGCCACTGTCGGTAGACAGATACTGCGCTAGATACACCTTTGGTCTGACCCGGTACGGCCGTTCTTATGTTATGTTCTTATGTCAATGTTCAGTTGTAAACTTTTGAAAGAACAGAGTTATGAACGTTTCAGAGTTACAAACAACCTCCATTCCTGAGATGTTCGTAACTGAGGTTCTACTGTACATACAAATGATTGCAAAGTCCTTATATCACATTTGTAGCAGTGATGGAATAGACTGCTACCTTGCAAGGGTCTCTCTGCTAACTTCCAAAAGATTGGAAGGTCCTCAGTCCATAGTTCATAAAGCTCCTTTTAGTTGCAAATCCACATTCGAGAATGAGAGCAGGAACAAAGCAAAATGGAGGCGTGGGAGGCCTTTATATCTTCTGCCATGTACCTGGAAATTTACTGTCTCAAACAAAGCCCCCAGCCCAGGTGCATGGAAAATTACTGGCCCAAGATTAAAAGAAATGCTCTTAAAGAGATATTGCAAAATTTTACCCAGTCTAAAATATCAATTCATCCACCCCATATTTTGGGTGATTTTTAGATTCCCCTTTTGTCTATGGATACAGGTGCAGTTCTTGCAAGAGCTTACTTCTCTGAATAGCCCTTACTCACACCCATACTCCCATTTCAAGCTACTGGTATGAATGAAGACAACACACAGGAATCAGGTTTGTCAGCATCAGGCCCATGATTTGTGTACTGGAACCAGGAAGGCTTGCAATGACTCTCCTCCCCCCTCCCCCCCCCATATGCTCCTGAGACTCTACAATTCTAGGAGAAGCAGTGAATATTTAAAATGTTCTATTTGTTCAGTATTAGTCTTTGAGGCACTTCAAATCATAATGAAAGACAGAATGGGAGCACATACAATGGTTATGAATATGATCCTCTTCCCTTTGCCAACAGAAGTGGATGTTGTGACAGATGTCCCAAGGGACAATTCTCCTCTCCCACAGCAGTATCTGAGAGAAGGGGACTGTGGGAAAACTTCCATCACCACTTGTCTTAGATCATTCCACAGGAAGCAGGGCTTGGCTCAGGCACCATGAACTTGCTGGGTTTTCTGCAGGATGTGGGAAGGGGGAGATGTACGTGCCTTCACCCCTGTCCAAGGTCCTACTGAGGCCTGGTCTTCCCTTAAACTTTAGGTTAACATAGCTATGGTGCTCAGGAGTGTCCAAAATCCAGCTATGCCGACCTAACCACTGGCATAGATGCAGCTGGGTTGATGGAAGAATGCTTCAGTTGACTTAGCTACCATCGCTTGGGGAGGTAGTATTCCTACAGTGACAGAAAAAACCCTTCCGTCACTGTAGGCTACAGCTACGTTATAGGGTTATGGCAGCATAGCTATAGCGCCATAGTCCCAGCTATAATCCCCATAGTGTAGACATGGCCTTATTCTCCCCATCCCCAGCTCTCTGATCAACAGATAGCAGAGACCGGCACAGAGGGCTTCCTCCATGCTGATAATTTTGGGGAAAACAATTATATTCTATGTGACTGGCACAAATCATTGCACCCAAATGTTTCAAAGTTGGATGCCTAAAGTTCAGCACCCAAATACACAACCTGATTTTCAAGGGTGCTCACTATGTCTTTGCAGTATGTTACTCGGTCACTAGATGACTCGGGGTGCTGATCCGAGATTCAGATAAGATGTAGTCCTGATAAACAAAGGAGACCAAGATGGAACATAAGGTGTGTGAAAGTAGCAGCCACTTTCTTTAGTAAGTGCGTCCTCTTTAAGAAGACTGATTTCAAACATCATGGCACTCACTGAAATCAATTGAAACTGGAGGTGTGCAACATCTTTGAAAAGCATACTACTTATTTAAATGCCTAAGTATGTATTTAGCAATCTAGGCACTCAATTTAAAACTAAGTTTCTATATTCTTTCTTTCATGGGGAAATCCAGTCCTGTTACAAGATACATACTGTAGCATCATTTCCCCCATAACATGTAAACAAATGTAATCCCAGTTTAAAGTCATGTTGTTCCTCCTGTAAATATCACAGCAAGGGTCCCATAATTCTCTTCAAGACCATGAAAGGCTGTTTCTTATATGTATCCCAAATGAAGGGCAGCTGTTACATTCCCCAGTTTCAACCCAACCCAACCCAAGTGCCTGGGATGGGCCACCCTGAGAATGCCACACCCAGGGCAAAACTGCAAGAAATAGGGCAGACGATCCCCCAAAAACTGGTGGTTTACTCTATAATTAGATTCAGCAAACCAGTAACAACAAACCTTTGTATCACCACACTGGCTAACAAAAAGTTGCCTTGAGGCATTTCAGCCCTCGGCTCCCATCCAGGCAACCCAAGCTAATATAGTGAGAGGTTACTGAAAACCTAATTCCCCATATGTGTGGTTCTTTCTATTCCCAAAGGATCAGACACTTACTCTAGGTCAGGGGTTCCCAAACTTGGTTCGCGGCTTGGCCAGGAACGGCAAACCGCGGTCACTGGGAGCTGCGAGCAGCTGTACCTGCAGATGTTCAGGTAAACAAAGCATCTCGCGGCCTACCAGGAGCTTACCCTGAATGAGCCGCAAACCAAATTTGGGTACCACTGCTGTAGGTCAATATGTACTTCAGGTAGGTAATAGGAGATATACCAATCTCCTAGAACTGGAAGGGACCTTGAAAGGTCATTGAGTCCAGCCCCCTGCCTACACTAACAGGACCAATTTTTGCCCCAGAACCCTAAGTGGCCTCCTCAAGGATTGAACTCACAACCCTGGGTTTAGCAGGCCAATGCTCAAACCACTGAGCTATCCCTCCCCCTAAGGTCTTACCTAAATATCATGCTGCCAGCCAATCCTTAGTAAACTAAAGATTTATTAAGAAAAGAAGAGTTATAAATGGTTAATAGATCATATACAGTAGAGCCTCAGAGTTATGAACATGAGAGTTATGAACTGACCAGTCAATCACACACCTCACCTGGAAGTGGAAGTACACAATGAGTCAGCAGCAGAGACCAAAAAAAATCAAATACAGTACGGTGCTGTGTTAAATGTAAACTACTAAAAAAAATAAAGGAAAAGCAGCATTTTTCTTCTGCATAGTAAAGTTTCAAAGGTGTATTAAGTCAAAATGCATTTCAGTCCTTGGCTCCCATCCAGGCAACCCAAGCTAATATAGTGAGAGGTTACTGAAAACCTAATTCCATAGGCAGCAGGTTTAAAACAAATAAAAGGAAGTTCTTCTTCACGCAGCACACAGTCAACTTGTGGAACTCCTTGCCTGAGGAGGTTGTGAAGGCTAGGACTATAACAGCATTTAAAAGAGAACTGGATAAATTCATGGTGGTTACGTCCATAAATGGCTATTAGCCAGGATGGGTAAGGAATGCTGTCCCTAGCCTCTGTTTGTCAGAGGATGGAAATGGATGGCAGGAGAGAGATCGCTTGATCGTTGTCTGTTAGGTTCACTCCCTCTGGGGCACCTGGCATTGGCCACTGTCGGTAGACAGATACTGCGCTAGATACACCTTTGGTCTGACCCGGTACGGCCGTTCTTATGTTATGTTCTTATGTCAATGTTCAGTTGTAAACTTTTGAAAGAACAGAGTTATGAACGTTTCAGAGTTACAAACAACCTCCATTCCTGAGATGTTCGTAACTGAGGTTCTACTGTACATACAAATGATTGCAAAGTCCTTATATCACATTTGTAGCAGTGATGGAATAGACTGCTACCTTGCAAGGGTCTCTCTGCTAACTTCCAAAAGATTGGAAGGTCCTCAGTCCATAGTTCATAAAGCTCCTTTTAGTTGCAAATCCACATTCGAGAATGAGAGCAGGAACAAAGCAAAATGGAGGCGTGGGAGGCCTTTATATCTTCTGCCATGTACCTGGAAATTTACTGTCTCAAACAAAGCCCCCAGCCCAGGTGCATGGAAAATTACTGGCCCAAGATGAAGTCCAGGGTCACATGTCCTTATATGTCCCTACATGTTTTTGCTGAATCATAGGTGGTGGCCATTGGTTCCTCGCTGTCTGAGGCATCCTCAGGAAGAGCTATCTGGACAGGATGAGTTTCTTCAGTGGTCCAGGTATCCTTCATGGGCCATCAACACATAGCTGTCTAGCCCTAACGCAAATCTAAGGTGTGTCACCCAGGAACACATATTTTAGATACAAGTATATAGCAATATTCATAACTTTAAATACAAAGATGATACATGGATTTAATCAAGACAATCATACTTTGCAAATCATAACTTTTCCATTGACACCTTACATGACATACTTTGTTCAAGATTTGTTGCAATTGTAGAACAGTGGTAATAGCAATGATATAAATGGTCATCTTTAATCATAGAGCATCACAGTACTAATATCTGCTACTTCCCAACAATAGACCCTTTCTGTCCCAAGACCTGGATAGCGCTGCCTGTATTTTGGGGTTAATGAAATAAAAGAGAGAAAGATATTTCCTTGGAAACCACTATTGCTGAAATTTGGCAAACTCCAGAAGATTATGCTGCTGAACACAGGATCACAGTAGTTTTAGGAACTAAAAACAGTCACGTGACAAAAGCATCAGGAGCAAAAGGTAAATGTCGGCATTTGTAATAAACAGTTAATAAACATTGCAGATTTTGAGATGCTGCACCTGTGTTTTCTACTATTTCATAATTTATTACATAAAATCCATTGACCTTTCAGAGCTTTCTTTAGTGTGTGTGAGAAGCAAGAGTGTTAATTATACTTTAGCTTTTTTATTGCACAACATTAGCATACAAATAGGCCATCAATAACCAATTACATTTACACTCTTCATCTTGGGAAGCAGATAACTACAATACTAAGTGTGGTTACACGTGTGCACACAAAACCTTTTCAGTGGTTGAAACATTTCACAGTTGAGTACCGTGGGGAAGATATAAGACAAATGGATAAATATGGGCATAGGAAGATTGCAAAGCATTCAGGCAGGGAATTCAAAGAGGTCACTATTGTAAATCAGTGGAATCTAGTTCTATCTAAATATCCCTAGTCTTCCTTACACTGCCTTGGCAATGACTGTAGAGATTAAAAATTCATTCAAATCTCATGTCAGTAACATTTCTGAATCTTATTCAAGTTGTGTCAAACAGTCCTGACATATATCTTAGCAATTCTTGACTTATTGCCAATGAAATAAAATAATGAATCTGCTTGCTTTTTTAAAATGTATTTATTTATTTGTTTGTTTGTTTATTATTGGTGAAGAAGGGGTGCCGGTGAGGAGGGGTATTTGTTATATTTATCATTGTACAATGAGATTTGCTCTGAAGATGGATAAAATAATTGAACTAATATTACTGTAAATACAATGCATTGCAGTGGTGCCGTTCATCCGAGGCCTGGTTTAATTAGTTATGCTAAAGATGTGATTATAAACCTAGTTTAACCAGGTTTCAGAGTAGCAGCCATGTTAGTCTGTATCTGGGGAAAAAAAAAAACAACTGGAGTACTTTAATCAGTGTAATTTTGTGTGTGGACACTCAAACTGATTTAAACCTGGCATATTTTTTTACAGGTGCAAGCCAAACCGCTATAAGAGCATCCACATGGGGGTTTGCACCAGTTTGCCTAAATCAGTGTTAAAGCCAAGGTAAACCTATGCAACTTGGATGAGAGACAAGCCCTGAAGTACTTTACATACATTCATACCTAAGGACTTGTCTATACTTCAAATGTTACAGCAGCACAGCTGCAGCACTTCAGTGTAGATAGTGCCTATGCTGGCAGGAGGTGTTCTGCCATCGCTGTAGGTAATCCACGTTCAAGAGGCAGTAGCTAGGTTTATGGAAAAAAATTTCCATCAACATAGCCCTGTATACACTGGGGTTAGGTCGGCTTAACTACATGTCTCAGGGTGAGGATTTTTTCCATGCCCCTGAGCAATGTAGTTAAGATGACTTTATTTTCTAGTGTAGACCAGGCCTAAGAGTACATCTTGACTAGGAAACAAGGTGTGGCTCTAACTCGAGTTAGCAAGGTACAATCCTAGTGAAGACAAAGCAGTTTTGTAAATCAGTGGTTCCAGGGGCGGCTCTAGGATTTCCGCCACCCCAAGCAGGGCGGCACGCCGCGGGGGGGCACTCTGGCGGTCGCCAGTCCCGCGGCTCCGGTGGACCAACCACAGACGTGCCAGCGGAGGGTCCGCTGGTCCCGCGGCTCCGGGGGACCTCCCGCAGGCGTGCCTGCGGATGCCCCACCGAAGCCGCGGGACCAACAGACCCTCCACAGGCACGTCTGCGGGAGGTCCACCGGAGCCGCCTGCCGCCCTGCCGCAGCACACCACCCCAAGCGTGCGCTTGGCGCGCTGGGGTCTGGAGCCGGCCCTGAGTGGTTCTCAAAGCCAGTCTGCTGCTTGTTCTGGGAAAGCCCCTGGTGGGCCGGGCCGGTTTGTTTACCTGCCGCGTCCGCAGGTTCAGCCGATCGTGGCTCCCACTGGCCTCAGGTCTCTGCTCCAGGCCAATGGGGGCTGCAGGAAGCGGCGCGGGCCGAGGGATGTGCTGGCCGCCCTTCCCTCATCCCCCATTGGCCTGGAGCGGTGAACCGCGGCCAGTGGGAACTGCGATCGGCCGAACCTGCCGACACGGCAGGTAAACAAACCAGCCCAGCCCACCAGGGGCTTTCCCTGAACAGGCAGCGGTCCGGCTTTGAGAACCACTGGTGTAAATGACACAAAATTAGCCCTAGGCTGCACAGGTCTTTACTTTGACCTGCTAACTCACGTAAAAACTGCAAACTGCCTTGTCTTCAAGGGGATTTTACTTAGTTTTAGGGCTGAAAATTGATGTTGGTATAGCAAAATCCACAGCCCTGACCAACGTAGATAAACTGACCTAGCCCCCAGAGAAGGTAGCACTAGGTCAATGGAATTCTTCTGTCAACCTAACCACTGCCTCTCAGGGAGGTGGGTTAACTACAGAGACAGGAGAACCCCTCCTGTCCCTGTAGTGAGTCAGCACTTCAGCTATGCTGCTGTAGCATTTTGAGTGTAGACAGAGCCTTTGTTTACTCGAGTTATAACATATCCCTTTTCACAGTGATGACAAGATCTGAGCTGCTAAGATCCAGGGAGGTTCATGTGGAACTGGAATACAATTTGACAAGCTCAGAGGGAGAGCTGAGTAAATTTTAATCCAAATCCACCCATCATCTTCAGTTTTTATAACAATCTTCTCAAATTTATCCCCGCACCCCCCCCAGCTCACCACTGAGGTATGTTTTGCTTGGTTGGGTTTTTTTTAATCATTTAGCTTTAAAGAGACACAAAACACTGCATCCTATAAATGGCATTGCTGTGTGGCATCTGTCTGTGAGCTTTTGTAAGAATTATGAAATACTGCAAGATACATTTATTATTTGTATTACAGTAGCACCTAGGAGACCCAGTCATGAAAGAACTTTGTCAAACCCAGCATCAACACTCATAGGCGCCAACTCTGTGGGTGCTCCAGGGCAAAATGGTTGGTGCTTAGCAGCCACCAGCAGCCCCCTATCAATGCCTCTCCACCCCCTAGTGTTTCCTGCCTGCCGGCAGGCCCCACCAATCAGCACCTCCCCCTCTCAGCCTCCCTCCCAGCGCCTACCGCCTGCCGCAGATCAGCTGTTTCATGGCGTCTGGAGGCGCTGGGGGAGGAGGAAGGGCACAGCACACACGCAGTGGGGAACTAGGCAGGGAAAAGGTGAGGCAGAGGCGAGAAGAAGCGGGGTGAGGGTGGAGCGGAGGTGGGAAGAGGTGGGGCTGGGGTGAGACATTGGGGGAAGGGATGGAGTGGGGTCAGGGCCTGGGCGGAGCCAGGAGGAGCACCCCTGGGCAGGTTAAAAACTCAGTGCCTATGTCAACACTGCAAAAGTGCATCTAAAAACAGTACGAAGAGCTCTTCAGACGGTCCAGCATTTGGAATGAGTTTGGATACTTATGAACCTTATCTAATCCAACGGAGGGGCTCCATTGGACCCTGTGTCCTCCACCATTCCTTCCACTAACAGCCGTTGGCACCCATTGGCTGTTTCCTTGAGGGTGTTGTGTATTTGGTTGTCATGGTTTTTGTTGCTATGGCAACTGAGTTAGATTATTATGGGTTAGCTCAGCCAGCTTCAGCCAGCTGAATAAGTTCTCTGAGTCTGTAAATAAAATGGTGGTTTTGTTAGCTGTCTGCTGTCTGGCCTCAAGTGATTTCTTCCTAAACCGGCTGCCCCCAAGGATATAACAGAGGGGCTGGAAGAAAAAGGGGAATGTCTAATGCCCACTATTCCCTCTGTTGTCTTCATGGGACAAAGTGTAGGCACACTTCCCCTTCTGTTTTCTTCACTCTTATGGAAAATTCCTATAAAGTGTAATAGGAATGAAAACAATGGGGTTCTAAAACCCCTTCAAAATCATAAGATCTTTCTGCAGGATGGTTTAAAAAACTGCTAAAACAGTTACTCTATTCAATTCTACAGGGCTTTTCTAAAAGGGCAGGGGAAGAGGGCATTTTGTGCTCATGTTTTTTGTTGGTTAGGCTGTTTGGAAATGTTGACATGAAATACTTTGACATTTTCAGTTGAAATGAGATCACATGGGGTGGAAGGGACTTCAGGTGGTCTAGTCTATCCTCCCACACTGAGGCAGGATTAAATAGACCTAGGCCATCCCTGACATGTTTGGAAATGTCGACATTTTGAAATTTTCTTGGCAGTGTTGGTCTCAGGATATGAGAGAGACAAGGTGGGTGAGGTAACATCTTGTGGGCTTGTGGCACTGGCATTTTACAGCCCTGCAACTTTCTCACTCGGGGGTGTGAAAAAACATCCCCCTGAGCGCAGCAAGTTTCAGCGCTGTAAAGCACCAGTGTAGACAGTGCATCAGCAATGGGAGACACGCTTCCAGCGCTGGTATCTATGCCCCTCGTGGAGGTGGGTTTTTTAGAGTGCTGGGAGAGTTCTCTGCCGTGACTATACAAGACACGTTAACATTGCCCGTGTAGACAAGCCCCTGAGACACAGAGCTCTTCTTTGGGTCTGGGAAAGGTACTCAGAGTGTCACCGCTAAATACGAGGTGGAAGAGATTGTTAAGCAAAAGGAGTTAATGCATGCTGCAAGAGCACATTCAAGATGAAGTGGGCAATTAACACCTCTGCTGACATAGGAGGGTTATAGAATCATAGGGTTGGAAGGGACCCCAGGAGGTCATCTAGTCCAACCCACTGCTCAAAGCAGGGCCAATCCCCAGATTTTTACCCCAGTTCCCCGCTTAAGAATTGAACTCACAATTGTGAGTTTAGCAGGCCAAATGCTCAAACCACTGAGCTATCCCTCCCCCTTATTAGGGGGTTATGGAGTGTTGTAAGTCAGGGGTAGGCAACCTATGGCATGCATGCCAAAGGTGGCACACGAGCTGATTTTCAGTGGCACTCATACTGCCCGGGTCCTGGCCACCGGTCCAGGGGGCTCTGCATTTTAATTTCATTTTAAATTAAGCTTCTTAAATCTTTTAAAAACCTTATTTACTTTACATACGACAATAGTTTAATTATATATAATAGATTTATAGAAAGAGACCTTCTTAAAACGTTAAAATGTATGACTGGCACGCAAACCCTTAAATTAAAGTGAATAAATGAAGACTCGGCACACCACTACTGAAAGGTTGCCAACCCCTGTTGTAAGGAGACAAAACCAGTGTCTACTGAGTGCATGATTTTTAGTGTCTAGCAAAGTCTCATCTTTTGACGGTGTTGTGCAGGTTTCCTTTGAGGACAAGGTCTCAGAGGTCAGATATGGAACGATCATTTTGCGGGAAAAGGTTCACCCATAGGCCATAGGGAGTTTTTGTCTTTTATCATTTTGAAATTGCAGTTTGAAATGAAATATTTTGTTTCAATTTTCCCCATTGAAAAGATGGAAAGTTTAGTTTAAAAAAAAACCGCAATATTTTCCTGAAAAACCTCATCTATTTAGACTAAGTTCCATATTGCATTGTGAAAATTTTTTGGTCCAAAAACTTTGAACAGCTCTAATTTCCCAGCATCCTATTCATATTAACCAGACTGTTTACAATGCTGAGACTCAACAGAGCAGTACAAGCATATACAAGGGCAAAGCTTTAGAGGCTAATTATATTCCAAGTCAGTAGACTGGCCCAAACACTACCATTCCAATTGTTCTCTATTTTTAGGAATGCTGAATGTTCGCATTTAATCATAAATTCAGACTGTAAAACTGCAGCTGTTGTTAAACTGGAGATAAGATAAGTGGTCAATTAACTAGTTGTATATTTGTAAACAAATAAACTAATCATAATCCCTCTGAATTTCAAGGAACAGCAACTTCATATCAGCATAAAGAGAACAGTAATTGTTCTACTGGTTTCAAATTACAGCAATATACAGCTTCAAAGCTTGCTCTATACAAAACAGAAACAGAGAGTTTCTGAAGAATGAGTATTTTTAGCTGCTCTGTAAAGCGCATCTCCATGATTTAAATTGGAAACAAAGTCTGAATTCCCATTTTTACGCTTTTGTTGCATTCCTAACATTTGATGGTCTCAAATACGACAAATACGTCTCTGGTGTAACTCCATTGACGTCTCCAATGTAATGCTGGTATTTCAAGGCTTTTGATAAAAGAATTAAGAAAGGAAAGATATAGATGTCAGATGAACTTTGAGACTAGGGTTTTAATGCCATCCTGGCCTTATTGACAGACATATTTTCAGACCTCTGCAATAGGCATTTTATAACCCTGTTCAGGGAATTCTGAAGTGAGCTTCATCACGGGAGTTGAAAGACATCTGAACATTCTGCACACACTCCCTTATTCCACATCCATATTTAAAACTCAGTGATACTGACAGGATATTTTAGTTTGAGGGTTATTTCAACACCAGTTTTGTCTATGTATTGCTAACCATACAGGGGAAAGCCATCTTTGGACTGACTGTTGTTTGTGACAACTGCTAATCTGACAACCCTTGGAAAATGCAGTTGCTTATTTATCCACTTACAACAGGGGTAGCTGCAGTACAAGCTTCTGCTGATACCCCTACCAGTGCAATCTGGAGAGACCTTCAGAGTGAGAATCCTTCAATATCCAGGCCCAGTTGGGCCTTGGTGTGCCTGCTGAGTTGGCCAACAAGGATGCCAAATGTAGTTATGTGATGGTTAACACCAGTCTATTAGCAACTGTTCTGAGATGGCCAACACATATTACATAGGTCACTGAAAATGCCACAGGTAGTGTCAATTTTTGGTCGCTGTTGCCCTGGGCTGCATTCAGTTGAAGTGAATGGTTAACACCAGTTACTATCCTCTGAGCTGTCCAGTCCCCACAGGTAAAGTATTTTTAGAACCTCCAGAAGTCTCCAGTAGCAATTTGTGTTGGTTTCCGAGTAGCATTGAATTAAAGGCTAGGGCAAAATTCTCAGCTAGTGTGCATCGGGTAGCTCCATCGAAGTCAATGCAATTTACACCAGCTAATGATCTGGCCCTATTTCCCCCACACACACACACAAAAACACACACTATGGGCTTGATCCTGCCAACCCTTACTCAAGTGTATCCAGAACTATCTAGCTGTGCTGCTTAATTCAATGGGACTTTTTGTGTGTGTAGAGCAGAGGAGGACAAACTACAGCCCATGGGCCACATCTGGCCCACAGGCCCCTCCTGCCTGGCCCCTGAGCTCCTGGCCCAGGAGGCTAGCCCTCGGCCCTTCCACTGCTGTTCCCCCTCCCCCGCAGCCTCAGCTCACTGCGCCACCACTGCAATGCTCTGGGTGGTGGGGCTGTTAGCTCCTGGGGCAGCGCAGCTGCAGACCCCAGCCTGACCCGGTGCTCTGAACTGTGCGGTGCGTGGCTTGTTACAGACGGGCGGCGCCGCTGCCTGTCCTGGTGCAGCTGCACCACCAGCCACCGGTGCTCCAGGCAGCACGCTAAGGGGGCAGGGAGCGGGGGGGTTGGATAGAGGGCAGGGGAGTTCGCGGAGGTGGTCAGGGGGTGTGGCTAGGGGTCAGGGCAGTTGGGGAGGAACAGGGGGGTTGAATGGGGGCAAGGGTCCCGGGGGGGCAGTCAGGAAGGAGAGGGGAGGTTGGATGGGGAGGTGGGGAGCAGTCAGGGGTGGGGCTTCCAGGGGTGGTCGGGGACAGGGAGCAGCAGGGGTGGATGGGGCAGGTGACCCGGGGGAGCCATTAGGAATGTGAGGAGGGGTTGGATGGGGCAGCAGGGGGCAGTCAGGGGTGGAGGTTCCAGGGGCGGTCAGGGGACAGGGAGAAGGGGTGCTTGGATGGGGCAGGAGTCCCGTGGGGGGCAGTCAGGAAGGGGAGGGGTTGGATTGGGCAGAGGGAGGCAGTCAGGGGCAGGGGGTCTGGCGGCAGTCAGGGAGAAGGGGTGGTTGGAAAGGGCAGGGGTCCTGGGCGGGGCAGTCAGGAAGGAGTGAGGGGGTTGGATGGAGCAGCGGGGGGCAGTCAGGGGACAGAGAGCAGGGGGAGTGGATGGGGCAGGAGTCCCGGGGGGGCTGTCGGGGGTGAGAAGGGGTGGCAGATGGGGGCAGGGGCTGGTCCATGCGTGGCTGTTTGGGGAGGCACAGCCTTTTTTGGGAAAAAAGAAAAACAAACATTTTCCAGTTTTTGGCTTTTAAAAAAACTCAGTTTGGGGTTTTTTTATGAAAAGTTGGATTTTTCCCCTGAAAAATTCAGCATAATTTTGTTGTTGTTGCTTTCAGCAAACATTTTTGCAGGAAAAAAAATTCCCACTACCTTTACTTTTTACTCAGCTATGTGGGCATATTAGAAAGCATAAAATATATCTATGCACTGAGTGATTTTCTTATTCAGTACAATATCTGATACTCACATACCTAGCTCTGGTCAAGACTACAATATTGGCCAAATGCTAATAAAAATCTTGAGTCAAGTTTTGAAAACAGAAGGATATTCAGAATTCTTGAGGCCTGGTGTTCTATTCATCCATTCATCATTTCACACAAGATTTTTTTGAACTATTGAAGAGAGAGATTGAGGGCTAATTTTGACTTTAACTGGCTGGCTGTTGCATGTAAAAAAAATAAACGAAAGGCTGCCTATGTTCTGATAGGTGTGGGGTAGCAGTTTTTTTCATTATTATATTCATAATAAGAACCTTTACACACACTGTTAAATAATGGAGTAAGAAACTTGCTAAGAAGCAAATGGAAAATAGTTATATTATGGGATACCATACTGTGAAAAAAAATGATATATTAATAGAAACATTTTGCTGCTGAGAAATCAGCCACCTGTGTCTATTTTATAAACATATGTGGCCAAATTTATTCCTGGAGTTATTCTGATAAAGTTAATGGAATTACCCCAGAGATAATGTTGGTCTACTTGTTTTATCTAAACCAAAGAAAGCAGCCCAGTCTGACCTTTACCTCTTTTCAGCCGACTAGCAAAATTAGCTATCGGTAATAAATCGGGCGGGAGGGGAGCCTAAAATATTAAATACCCAAGAATGGGATGAATTTCCTAAATATTTTAAATAGCATCTTACAAAGAAGGCGGAATTAAGTAAAGACCACTAATTATACGTTCCTGTTATCAAGATAAAAAATTCACAATGATGGTAATGAGGATTTTCTAGCTTTTTTGATCCCATACTGTCTGTATCTTCAGCACTTATGTGGCCCAGTATCTGAACACTGCCCAGCGTTTAATGTCTGTTCCTACACAGGGCTAGGGGAAAGGCTATTCTTCTGATTTTGTAGATGGGGAATTGAGAGACTTGCTCAAGGTCACACAGGAAGTCTGTGGTAGAGCAAAGAATTTAAACTGGTTCTCCTGAGTCCTCAGCTAGTAGGACCATCCTTCCATTGCCAATTAATTTAATACTCTCCAATTAATTTCTATTTTAGGTTCATTTCCCAAATTATACACCAGCAGTGGCTCAGCAGTTTACATGAGGGCAGAAGTAAACCCCTGGAACACAAATGACAGCTAATTGGTCAGAATAAGTCTCAAAGCATGTGGCCAATTGTCATTTCCTTCTGCAAATCTCAAGAAAAATTAGGACCATCTTTTCTGACCCCACATCTGAAATAACCAAGTTATGGATATGTATCTCTCACCTGAAGTACTGCAACCTTCCCCTCTCTAGTATTCATTTTCCAACTCACTCCCTTCCCCATCCAAAATTCAGAGCCTCAAATCGTCTTTGTCACCTGCCATTTGGACCACGTCACACCCCTTTTCCAGCTTCTCCCCTGAGCTTTTTCTTCTTTCAAATTCAAGCTTTTTTTCCTTACTTTCAAAGTTCTGCGCAACCCCATCTTCATCTCTGCTCTTGCTTCTTTCCAATCCCCTTCTTCAAGGATTCAGCCAGGGCTCAAACAGGGGCAGTCTGATCTAATGGTCAAAGCCCAGAGTCACACCAAGGGTCACAGCCAGAGGCAGAAGACATGCCAAGGGTCAAACTGGAGTCAGAGTCGTGCCAACAGTCAAGCCAAAGTCACGGTTAGATACCAAGGGTTAAACCAGAGTCAGAACCAGAAGTCACTCCAGGGGTCAAAGCTGGCATCAATAACTGGGGTCAGTACAAAGAAACAGGAACAAGGAAAGGTAACTGGAACTAGGAGTGGGAAACAGGCCAGGAGGCAGGAACTCGGCCTTAAGGGTCTCAGCAGCGGCAGGCCTACCAACTAATTGCTCAGGCAAGGGGTGTGGCAGGAACAGGAACCTATGCTAGGAGGTGACCAATCAGCAGTTGGCAGCTGATCCTTCTGAGTCAGTGTGTGTATCTAGGGTTGCCAGGTGTCCGATTTTCAACCAGAATGCCTGGTCAAAAAGGGACCCTGGCGGCTCCGGTCAGCACCGGCGACCGGGCCGTTAAAAGTCCGGTCGGTGGTGCTGCAGGGCTAAGTCAGGCTTGTCCCTACCTGTCTTGGCACCACACTGCACCCCGGAAGTGGGCAGCAGTTCCGGCTCCTAGGTGGGGGGCCACAGGGCTTCACGTGCTACCTGCACCCCGAGCACCGGCTCCGCACTCCCATTGGCTGGGAACCACGGCTAATGGGAGCTGGGGGGGTGGTGCTTGCGGGCGAAAGCAGCATGCGGAGCTTCCTGGCCTCCCAGCCCTAGTAGCCGGACCTGCTGTCCGCTTCTGGGGTGCAGCACTGTGCCAGGACAGGTAGGGGCTAGCCTGCTTTAGCCCCACTGTGCCACTGACCAAGGTAAGGCCATGCCCCAACCCTGAGCCCCAACCCCCTGCCTCAGCCCTGAGCCCCCCCTGAACCCAGAGCCCCCTCCTGTACCCCAAACCCCTCATCGCCGGCCACAACCCCAGCCAGAGCCCTCACCCCCCCATGCACCCCATCCCTCTCCCGCACTCTGAATCCCTCAGCCCCACCCCCCAGCCTAGAGCCCTCTCCTGCACCCCAAACCCCTCATCCCCAGTCCCACCCCAGAGCCTGCACCCGCAGCCAGAGCCTCCTGCACCCCAACTCCCTGTCCCAGCCCGGAGCCCCCTCCTGCACCCTGAACCCTTCATTTCTGGCCCCACCTCAGAGCCCGCACCCCCAGTTAGAGCCCTCCCTCCCTCCCTCATCCCCACCCCCTGCCCCAGCCCAGTGAAAGTGAGTGAGGGAGAGCGAGCCACCAAGGGAGGGGGAATGTAGTGAGTGGGGGCCTCAGAGAAGGGGCATGGCTAGGGTGTTTGGTTTTGTGCAATTAGAAAGTTGGCAACCCTAGGTGTAGCTTCTGTTGGGAAGGCATAAGCTGCAGTTTTTACTATCTGGCCCTGCAGCATGGTATCACAAAGAGTAAAGGATCCCATTCAGCAACTCCCATGGCCAAGGTTCAAGACCCTTAGTGCCTGACAAATTCATAGATGCCAAAGCCGGAAGGCACCATTGTGGTCATCCAGTCTGACATGCCACAGAACTCCCCCAAAATAATTCTTACAGCATATCTTTTTAGAAAAACGCCCAGTCTGGATTTAAAAACTGCTAATGATGGAGAATCCTCCACAACCATTGGTAAATCATTCCTGTGGTTAATTTCCCTCACTGTTAAAAATGTACACCTCATTTCCAGTCTGAATTTGTCTAGCTTCAACATCCAGCCTTTGGATCAGGTTATTCCTTTCTCTACTAGACTGAAGAACCCATTATTAAGTATTTGTACTGCATGGAGGTACAGTACTTACAGGCTAAACAAGTCAACCCTTAACCTTCTCTTTAGGAAGCTAAATAGATTGAGTTCTTAGAGTTTATGACTATCAGGCAGGTTTTCTAATATTTTAATCATTCTCATGGCTCTTCTCCGAGCCCTCTCCAATTAATCAACATCCTTCTTGAATTGTAGACACCAGACCAGGACACAGCTTTCCAGCTGTGATCACACCAGTGCCAAATACAGAAGTAAAATAACCTCTTTACTATTCTTTTGTTTATGCGTCCCAGGATCGCATTAGCCCTTTTGGCCCCAGCAGCACACTGGGAGGTCATGTTCAGCTGGTTATCCACCATCATCCCCAAATCTTTTTCACAGTCACTGCTTCCCAGGATAGAGTCCCCCCATCCTGTAAGTATGGCCTACATTCTTTGTTCCCAGATGTATACTTTTATATTTAGCTATATTAAAACACACATTGTTTGTTTGCACCTAGCTTAACAAGTGATCCAGATTGCTCTGAATCAGTGACCTGTCCTCTTCACTATTTACCACTCCCCCAATTTGGGTATCATCTGCAAAACAAGTGATGATTTTATGTTTTCTTCCAGGTCAATGATAAAAATGTACTGAGTCGAATGCCTTACAGAAGTCTACGTGTATTACATCAGAACTATTATCTTTATCAACCGAACTTGCAATCTCAGAAAAAAAAAATCTAGTCTGACAGGATCTCTTTTCCATAAACCCATGTTGATTAGCATTAATTACATTACCATACTTTTAATTCTTTATTAATCAAGTTCCATATCAGCCACTCCATTATCTTGCCTGGGATCGATATCAGGCTGACAAGACCTATAATTGCCCGGGTCATCGTGTTTACCCTTTTTAAGTATTGTCACAACATTAGCTTTCTTCCAGTCTTCTGGAACTTTCCCAGTGCTCCAAGACTTATTGAAAATCAATGTTAACAGTCCAGTGAGCTCCTCAGCCAGTTCTTTTAAAACTCTTGGATGCAAGTTGTTTGAACCAGCTGATTTTAAAATGTCTAATTTGAGTAGCTCTGGAGTCCCTAGATCAGGAGGATTTGTGGCCCAACCCCCGCACCTGTCCCCTGGCTTGAACCCACTGTGGGCTTCTGTACCAAACTATACAGAGCAAATTTCCTTCTCACAGCACATAGGAGGTGTGCACACACCTCTGTATAGTCACTCCACCAGCAGACCGCCAGCACGCCCCCTCTGCTGCGCCTGCATGTTGTGGACTGCCTTGTGTTTCACCCGTGGTTTGAGCATTGGCCTACTAAACCCAGGGTTGTGAGTTCAGTCCTTGAGGGGGCCATTTAGAGATCTGGGGCAAAAATCTGTCTGGGGATTGGTCCTGCTTTGAGCAGAGGGTTGGACTAGATGACTGCCTGACGTCCCTTCCAACCCTGATGTTCTATGATTCTATGAACAATGACTGTCACCACCTCTGCACTGACCACTCACAAACAGAAACAAAGTAGAAACTGTCAGCTACAATTATCATTGTTCAGCTCTACCAGCCTCTTAGCAATGATGGCTGCTGCACCTCACAGTGCTCCTCTCAGAAATGAACAGTAAAATCCATGTAAAGAGACTTGTTAGGGGGAAAAAAACGGCAAGGAACTCTCTGCCCCGTAAAGCTTGGCATGATGTATCGCGCGGAGAAGCAGCAAGCCTTATTCCGTGCTTGGAAAGAATCACACATATAAGAACATAAGAGCAGCCATATTGGGTCATACCAAAGGTCCATCTAGCCCAGTATCCTGTCTTCTGATGGTGTTCAATACCAGGTACCCCAAAGGGAATGAACAGAACAGGTCATCATCAAGTGATCCATCCCCTGTCACCCATTCCCAGCTTCTGGCAAACAGAGGCTAGGGACACTATCCCACACAGACTCCTTATTCTCTCTGCTGGCCACTTGCATGGTGTCACCTGTGGACGATGTCTCAAAATTTGCCCACTTCGTGCAAATTGCTTAAAATTAACTCCATGCTCATTTCATTTCTCTTTATTGCCGCCATTGAAATCAATGGAACTTCTGGCAATGACTTCTATAGAAATAGGACCAAGTCCCTGCTTTTATTTTTCAGATCTTATCGACCATGGTGTTACTTGTCTTGCAGCTGTAAACCAACCCAAAATGTGTAATCCTTAACCCTTGGAAATGAGGGGGCTGGATTCACCTTCAAGCCTTTACACGATGGGAGGGTCATTGTTGTGTCATTCTCGTCTACCCCTAAATCCCTACCAACCCAAAAAATATAACCCGAACTAAACATCCTACCCCAAACAGAGTTTGACTCCAAAATGGGAGATGAGCCAGAGCCACCCTGAAGTTCTCTAGAAACTTCCCTATTGCTACTACATGGAAAGTGCTCAGATCTAAAGTCAAAGAAAGAACTTTCCATTTCTTATTACTTGTCTTCAACAATTTTTTCCTGCTAGGTTAATTGATTGAGCGTTATCCAGCCAACCAAATAGAAACTGGGTGGGTTGCCATTTAAATGCCACACTTAGGGCTGGACTTGTGTGAAGTGTCTGACATGCCGCCTGTCAATACAGCATCAGAAAACAAATCCGCTCAACTTACTTCATGATTCACTTTATGTACACATAGAGCCGGAAGAGTCTTTGCCCTGTGTTCACAGCCTGACTGTGAGCTTGGCAAACTGACATCAGCATTCAGCAAATGTTCTGTGAGTGATTCCTACAGATCTAAACAGGCAAGTGTCAGGTTCTCATTTGTGTATTTCTCACTATTCACTACTCAACTATCATCCCTCTTTCTAATATATAGATGGTCCACTTTATGGCGCCAAGTATGGGTGGTGTTGGCAACTGGCCAAAATGCTGATGGTTGCATCTAATTTGCATGTGATTGACATATAAATGTATATGCAAAGTTAGTGCCCAGCCGGTGCAGGTTATAAAGCGAATGTGCTATCCAATTGCCCATCATGGATCTAGTTTAAGAGGGTAGAATTTTCTATGTTCTCTGTTTTTGTATTCACTCAGAGACGTACCAAAAACTACATTTCAGTGACTTCTGTGGATTAGGAGAGGACCAGGTGGGGATGCAGGGTGGTTTCATATCCTGGGGGGAGGCTCGTCAGTAATGAGATGCTGCAAATTTTGGCAGCCAAAAGGGAGGCTGAGTTGGTGACTTGTCACTTGAGCACACAGGAGTGATGGTGGAGTTTTTCTTATAACCTCTGTCTCTTTCTCCCTGATATGTGTAGCTTCTTCTTTCCCCTCCACAGGAGGCTTAGTGGCAGACAAGGCTACCAGCAGAGGATCTGGCCCACATTCCATTTAAGACACAAACAGTTCTTTCTATTAATAATCATCCAATACAACACATTTGAATATAACCATCAACTAAAAATCTGCATCAGACATTCTACAAGGGCTTGATCCCTAACTGGTGTAAACTGGCTTAGCTCCACTGATATCAAGAGAGCTACACTGACTGACACCAGCTGAGGATCTGGCCATGACCATCAACTGCAACACAACACCCCTTCAGAATTCCAGCCATTTGGGAAACATTCCTTTCTAACCACTCCACAAGTCAGAGCTGAAGGCTGCACATTTTGTGCAGCAGTGGCAGAAACAGGCATGTGGGTGTTGTGGGTAAGAAGTTAAAATCGTGGTTGTGAGCTGCAAAGGTTGAGTAAGGACTTTTTTGATTTTGCTGGCTTTTTAGGGTTGTCTTGGTGGCATACGCATTTGAGAATGCTTAACTCTTTTTAAGGAAGTTTTTGTTTGGAGGGATATATAACCCAACAAATTCTATTTACTATGTTTTTAAATTGTGAAGGAGCATCTTACTTAGAAAGCAGCTTGCTACATTTTGATGTTTGTATTAATTATCCTGCAAGGATCCTAGAAAAAAAGCTGCAGATTCTTTGAATTTGAAATAATCAGTAAGCGTGAGACACATGAACGTTTAATTTCATTTAAAGCAACATATATTGTTTTTCGTTTGAATCTAAACTTTGCTTTTGCTTTTCCTGTCCATTTTTACACAAGTGGTGCCTTTTTTTAAATCAAACACCCTGCTATGGCCAAAGACGCTCTAAAGAACCTCACTCTTGTCTGTAACCCCTACGCCACTTAAGGGGGTAATAAATTAACATGCCGACAAACTATATCTAGGTTTTGCTATTTCAATAGTCAACAGAATATATAAAATATTGGTGAGCCAAAGAGGATAGAATGGTCCAGTGCTTGTGACACTACCTAGGACTTGGGAAACCTGGATTCCAGTCACTGCCCTACCACATACTGCCCGTGTGACCTTGGGCAAGGGGCGGGGAGCTCCAGAGCCCAGGATTGACCCTAAGCCTAAATGTCCAAACAACACTTTTATAGCCCTCCAGCCGGAGTCTGCGTCAGCTGACTTGAGCCACCCTTGTGTGGTTTACTGCAATCTGGGCAAACCCAATTCCCTCAGCTCCCATCTGCACAATGGGAATAATAGCCCTTCCCTACCTCATAGGGGTGTCATGAAGGTAAATACATTAAGGCTTGTGAGGTGTTCAGGTACTATGGCAAAGTGGGGCATATAAGTGCCCTAAATAGATAGAATCTGCTTCAAACAAAATATTGGATTATTTCAAAAAGCCTAACTGGATTGAACCAAAATAGTTAAAAGAACAATACATATTATACAAACAGGTTTTCTGATTTAATTAAATTGGTTTCAAAGTCCCTTCCTGTACATAACACTTGTTACCAAGCAATTACCCTTTAAATTCTCTTTAATCCATGCCGATCATTTCCCAAAGTTGATCATTACTATGGTCCTTAATTGTCTTGGCTCACTTGTATGTTGTTACAGTTCAAACCCAACAGATTAAGAGAAGGCTGCCAGCCGCATAACCCTTTGAAAAAAAGGCGGGAATCAGAGCTAAGAACCACAGAGTGGACTTTGTTTCAAGGCCTTCCTAGCTGTTACAGCTCACACCTATGTTTACCACCGAAAAATAAAATTTCAAAGGATGAGATTCTGATCTCACTTTCACCAGTTTTACATTGGTGCAGCTCCTCTGAATAATATGGAGCTACTAGTTTTACACTAGAGTAAGTTAAGACAGAGTCAGGCCCTACAGTGAAAAAGAAACCACAGAATCATAATAGTATCAAGGATAAGAATGTTATCTTGAGATAGGGGAAATATGCAAGACAACTATTGAGTACATGTGAATTGCAATTATTCACAAAGCAGATGGGCTTGGTCACGCTCTTACTGCTTGTATGGCGTGGGGTTTTCGGGTAATTTGAAGAGGAGAAGGCTGCTGTCATTCAAAGCATGCACACTCAGCATTTTTTTCATCCTTTTACAATGTGGCACTTATCTCAAGGAACCTGCCAGGTGCAATGGGAAACTGCATGGCATGAGTGATAAGCGAGCCTGCCTTTTCAAACGGCTGCACTAGCATGGTTTCTCTATTAAATGAAGCTGCTTTCAAAAACAGCTTAGCATGTCCACGGTGTCCCTGCGGTAACAAAGTTTGGGTGTCAACGCAGCTGGTAGTGAGCCATGCCCATGGGGAACGTCCCATCTAATTACAAGCAGGAATGTGCACTGTTTGTGATACTCCCATCTAATCCACACTCACCCACTGCCCTGTTCCTCAGCCCACACCCCACATGCACAAATCCAGTCCCCACCATGTTCCCTACCTTCCAGCTGCATTCAGCTTTTTTTTATATATGCATGTGTCAACAGAGTAGAGTTGTGTCCACACAGCAGGGTTTTTCTTCCACAACACAACCATGCTGCCTACCCATGTTGGGATCAGAGCATTCTGGGGCAGCTATTCCAGGGGTCTGGAGAGCTGGAGAAATATGCACACAGAGCATCACATGCAGAACGTGGGGCAATGCACTGGGGGATGTCCTTCCACACTGAGAACTGGGACCAAAGAAAGGAAGGACGACCAAGTGCACCTACCTGGTTAGGGAAATCTGTCTCTGCTGCAAATTAACAGCGTTACAGCTAGGGCTGGCCAGAAAATAAGAATTCATTTTTGTGGAAAATTGGAAGATTTGAACATTTGTTTTTATTTGTCATCAGAATGAAAACTAGACATTTCAAAGATTTCCATGAAAGAGCACCATGCAGAATAGACAGTAGCTGAATGATTCAGGGACTTAAGTCTTCCATATCCCAGTGGAGTTGCCTGACCATTGGGCTATGGAATCCTCTCTCTTACTTTCCCCACCCCTTCACAATTTGCATAAATAAATATTTATTGGGCCAAATAGAGAGAGAGCAAGAAAAACTGATTCTACTGGCCAGTAGTTAGGGCACTCACCTGTGCTATTGACTGGGCTATTCTGGGGCCTCTTTTCTCTCCTCTCCGGTTTTAACCAGAAAATGTTTTGTCAAAAAATTCCCAACCAATTCTAGTTATGATCTGATTTCAGGAAGACAACCACAGGCCAATATAGGCAACAAGGTCAACATATTGTTAGATGCTATGGTTAGCCATGTCCTGCATAGGTACAAACCATATTTGTAGACAGCCAGGCCAGTAACAGATTACAAACTCAATAACTGTGTATGCAGCCTACGAAGTTACAAACATCAGTGTAACAGTACGACAGAGCTTGGCTTGTTTAGCCTAACCAAAAGAAGGCTGATTGCTCTTTATAAATATATCAGAGGGATAAATACCAGGGAGGGAGAGGAATTATTTAAGCTCAGTACCAATGTGGAGACAAGAACAAATGGATATAAACTGGCTATCAGGAAGTTTAGACTTGAAATTAGACGAAGGTTTCTAACCATCAGAGGAGTGAAGTTCTGGAACAGCGTTCCAAGGGGAGTAGTGGGGGCAAAAGATATGTTTATGGAGGGGATGGTATGATGGGATAGCCTAATTTTTTGATTAGCCTAATTAATTGATCTTTGACTATTAGTGGTACATATTCCCAACGGCCTGTGATGGGATGTTAGATGGGGTGGGATCTGAGTTACTACAGAGAATTCTTTCCTGGGCATCTGGCTGGTGAGTCTTGCCCACATGCTCAGGGTTTAACTGATCGCCGTATTTGGGGTTGGGAAGGACTTTTCCTCCAGGGCAGATTGGCAGAGGCCCTGGAGGGTTTTCGCCTTCCTCTGCAGCATGGGGCACAGGTCACTTGCTGGAAGATTCTCTGCACCTTGAAGTATTTAAATTATGATTTGAGGACTTCAATAGCTCAGACATAGGTTAGGAGGTTATTACAGGAGTGGGTGGGTGAGATTCTGTGGCCTGCGTTGTGCAGGAGGTCAGACTAGAAGATCATAACAGTCCCTTCTGACCTTAAAAATCTATGAGTCTATGAGACAGTTCAGGCCCACATAGCGTGGACAGGGCCGAAAGCATCCCCAACCCCCAGAGCAGAGCTCAAACAAGACCCTGTAGCATACTTGCTATGGAGATGCAAACCATGCTGCCCACTTTTAGGTCTGATTCTGTAGCTTCATATAACATTCCCAGTGAAGTTACTAGAAATTCTGGACGCTGCAAGGCAACAAAATCTGGGCCCTAAAAGTCTGCTCCTTCTTCCTGTAAAATCAATGGGAATTTTTGCCACTGACTTCAATGGAAACAGAACTGGGTGCTATAATTTGCCTTGTTTTTATTAAAACCTTAGAGCATGGTGCAGGGAATCAGTGCAATAGTAAATAAAATAATCCCATGGAGAAGGTTTGTGAACCTTTGGGATAGCAATAGAGCCCAGATAATCATTGGAAACAGAGCTATAAAGCAAATCCCCTTACTAGAGATAGCATTCATTTAGTAGTGGTAGTGGTAGCTGGAATGACAGGACGTGAATGTGTTTAAAATAACCAAATGATTTATTGGAATCAGAGTTTGGTGATATGCCCACTGTATGATTATAAGGCTGGAGTTACAGACAGTAGCAGCAAAAAGGATCTAATGAACAGATTATAGATATCAGACTAGGAAACAAGACCCGTAAAGTCTACCATCTGCCAGCTGAAAATGTTTAGATGGTGGATTGGGGGATAATTATTTCCGTGTATGCCTATTGGAGACAGTGTGACGCAGTGGCTAGGACACTGGTCTGGAAGTCAGGAATCCTGGGTTCTGTTTTGGTCCTGCCACTGCCATGACCTTGGGCAAGTCACTTCACCTCTTAGCCCCCATTCCGCCTCCCAGGCTTTGTCTATCTTGTCTAGTTAGAGAGTAAGTTTTTTGGGACAGAGACTGTCTCTTTGTGCAGTGCCAGGTATAGTGCGGACCTGATCTCAGCAGGGGCCTCCATGCACAACTGTGATACTCATACTAGATATACAAAAATGAACTTTTAAATTATTAAATTATTCAGAACCATCAAACTGCATGTACCTAGCTTAAGTAACCATTATCACTGTTACTCAAATCCTCCCTCTCTCATTCCCTCCTGTTATTGGTCATAGTCAGACGTGTAGTGCCTCGTCTAAAATTAGATTGTAAGATCTTCGGGGCTCGGATCATGTCTTCCATAGGTCCCAGCACAATGGAACCGAGACTCCTGATCAGGGCCTTTTGGTGCCACTGCAAAAGCAAACTCATGGATCCAGTGTAGACAAGGGAGAAACCTACCATTAAAAAAATCCATGCTGGAATGAATTCCCTTAGTGCTCTTTTTATAGATGCGCTTTGAAGTGGTGCCAAGTTTGCTACAACTAAATTGCCTTTTTAAGCCATGGTGTGTAGTGTCAGTCACCTGGAAGGTCATGAAGCTCTGTTATTGTCAGCTATTGATCCAGTGACATCCATTAGGTTTATAAGGCAATAATGGATTAATTTCTCCCATCTGCTTCTTCTATTTCTAGGGAGTATCAGGTGGGAAACCAGCCTCAGTTTCCTCCTCTCCAATATGCACACACATCCACTCAGATAAGAGATACATACATTAAGAAAACAGCAAAATATATTGCTATATATTAGAGTTGTGACATGGTCATTGTGACCTTTATCAAGAATATGACTACAAAGATGACATGCATGAGCACCTACAAACTAAACAATAACCTTCCTCCCCATTTATCTATTCAGATTTGGTCAGTGAAAAAGTGCAATTGGATCAGGACGCAATCCACTACAATCAACAATGGTTAGTATATATCCCTGTAGTGGGTGAAATCCAGAATACCAATGCAAATGCCCTATCACTGAAGCCCTATCTCGAAGGCTTAAGAGGAATTTTAGTAGCACACAAGCCTTGCATTTCACCCTGAGCACATATCTTGTGTGGAAATCTCATATCCACAAATTAGAAACATCTGCATTAGAGTTAATTGTTTCCGAAACACCATTTCCAGTATCTAGTTTCTCCCCTCTGCCACAGGAGAGGCAAAACCTTGTTATGCTATCCTATAGAGCTCATGTGTGCTCTGACTAGGCACACGTGCTAGTCTTCTCAGAAAGATGAATAGAGAAAACATAACAAATGTTAAAAAGCTGCAATAGTTAATTACAGAAATGACTCCTTTACAGGGCCGGCTCCAGGCACCAGCGAAGGAAGCAGGTGCTTGGGGCGGCCAATGGAAAGGGGCAGCACGTCCAGGTCTTTGGCAGCAATTTGGCGGCAGATCCCTCAGTCCCTCTCAGAGCGAAGGACCCTCCACCGAATTGCCACCGAACAATGAAGTGGCACAGTAGAGCTGCCACCGAAGTGTCGCCAATCGCGGCTTTATCTTTTTTTTGTTTTTTTTGCTTCGCCGCTTGGGGCAGCAAAAAAGCTGGAGCTGGCCCTGCCCTTTTAGGGCTGCAACTGCTTCTCTCTGTCAAATGTAAAGGGCCTGCTCCCAGAAAGGCATGCTGGGGAAAAGGTTCCCAGAAGATAGCAACTTTGCAGTAGAAAGAGTTAGTAGGTAGGTACAATAGGAGGTGGGCCTGCCTCTGTATGCATCTATGGCGACTATGGGTGCTCTTTTCCATTAGTAATAAACCCAAATTCCTAGATATGACTTCTCTAAAGTTCAGACCTAGATTGGAGCCTTGTAGCTCAGACTCATCTCGTAGGCCCCAATCCTCCAGTAACATCTATCTTGGTGGACCCAGGTACCCATGCATAAATCCAGCTGTTGGGTGGAGTCTTGCTGGCCTTCCATCACTTAAAAAAATAACCTATCCTACCTAAAAATGCCAGAAGTCAACTCAAAAGTACAAGGAGTTGTTGTTTTTTTAAATGTAGGTCAGATTGTGCCTGGCTCCAGCAGGAGGTAGAAGAATGTAAGGATCCTTCCTATTGCCATTTCAGCTCTTTAGCTAATTTAACAATCATGCTCCAGCATACTTGTGTTCCAAAATGCTGTGTCAGATCTAATTGTCATTTGCATTTAATGCTACTGGTACTTTTATCAGCAGGAATTACATTTTGTTTTCTCCCTTCTAATCTCAGAACTACAACCTCCACCTGACACTATCAGCAAACCAATTTGATAAGCACATAATCAGCAGTGCCTTTAGATTAGATTAGATTAGATTTAACATTATTAATTACACTGCTTTTCAGTAATTCAACTGACAAATAGCCTAACTAAACCAACACTGAACACCAAGTGCAAGGTATAACCTGCAGCAGAACAAAACAGAACAAATACATGATACTCATTTTATGAAGCTCTATCTAGGTACAAAACAGGACCATCCTTACCCATACGCAAAGTACGCAGCTGCGTGCTGCTCCAGCCCCTGCTCCACCTCTTCCCCATGGCCCCAGCTCTGCCCCAGCCCTGCCCCCACTCCACCCCTTCCCCAAAACCCCTACCCCTGCTCCGCCCCGCCCCCACTCCACCCCTTACCCTGAGCAGGGCCGGCTCCAGGCACCAGCGGAGGAAGCACGTGCCTGGGGTGGCACATGCTAAGGGGCGGCATTCCGTCCATTCTTGGGGTGGCAAAGTCTGGGCGGCTTTTTGTTTGTTTGTTTGGGTCAGTAAAAATGGTAGAGATGGCCCTGCCCCTGAGGACTGCTGCAGGGCTCAGGCTCCCTGCACTCACCGAGTGGCGGTAAGTGGAGTGACCCGGCCCCAGCCCACTCCGCGCCTCCGGCTCCCGGTGAGTGCTGGGGGGCAGTTCCCTCCTGCCCCCAAGCCAGGGTGACCAGATGTCCCGATTCTATAGGGACAGTCCCGATTTTTGGGTCTTTTTCTTATCTAGGCTCCTATTACCTCCCACCCCAATCCCAATTTTTCACATTTGCTGTCTGGTCACCCTACCCCAAGCCCCAAGAGCCAGGAGAGCAGAGCGGGCTGGGGCCAGGTCACTCCACTTCCTGCTGCCCCGTGAGTGTGGGGTCGGGCCTGCCCTGCACTCACCAGGCAGCAGGAAGTGGAGTGACCTGGCCCCAACCCGCTCTGCTCCACCGGTGAGTGCTGGAGGGCAGTTTCCCTCCTGCCCCCCAAGCCTGCTCCTGCCCCCCCCCACAGAGGCCTGGGGCCAGTCCCCTCCCTCACCACAGAGGCCTGAGGCCACACACACCCCGCGGGGAGGGCTGCGTAGGGCACCAAAATGGCTAGGGACGGCCCTGTTACAAAAGGCCAGATCCAAAGCCAACTGGAGTCAACAGCAGTCTTTCCACTGACTTCAACAGTTTTTGTATCATATCCTAAACCAGTGATATTCAGACTGAGGTTCGCAAGCCTTAAGTGGTTCTTTAATATGTTTCCCATGGCTCTTTGTAGCACACGATATTAAAACAGTATGTGACTTAATTATTAACCAACCTAAGTTATTAACCAATCAGAATTCTTTTACTATGTTATTAACCAATTGTAGTTGATAAAATAATACTTGGTCAGTTGTTTTGCTGTGAGAAATTGAGCAGTACAGAGTAAATGATGGAAGTCCTGTTACTAAGGAATTTGCAGATTTACCTGAAGATAAGGAATGGAAATGTGAGAAAAGTGATGGAGAATCGTCCAGGTTTCCTGGCGGCATAAAGGAAGTGATGATAAAGAAGAATGTGGCTCACATGAAAAGAGAGTAATGACAAAGAAAAATCTGGTTGACATGAAAAGGAGAGAAACAATACAGAAGAGTCAGCCTCGCACGATGACAGAAATAGAAGTGAGAAAAATTGCACTCCACAAATCAATACATCAGATCTTGCATTATGGCCGGCGATCCTAAACTTTGCCGATATTGATCATACAATTTTGAATGGGCTGGGGAAAATCAAGGATATTATGTATCCAGTAAAAGAGAAGAAGTAACACTTCTCAGAGTCACACTGCAGAAGAGTGCTCAAGAATGGTGAGAAACTGAATCGGCATTGGCTAGTCTACTCGAAATCAACTGACAAAGCATTCTGTTATTGTTGCAAAATATTTGACAAGAATGCCAGATCGTTGCTTGTGCTTTCTGGGTACAATTACGGGCATAACTTAGCTGAAGCTCTGAATCAACATGAAAAGTCACCTTGCCATTTTACCGCCTACTCCAAATGGATGGAGGTCGAGTCCAGGGTCAAGCTGAATAAATACAGACACAGAAAACCAGCACATTATTAATGTAGACACCCAGCATTGGAGAAAAGTGCTTGAGCATCTGATCTCAATTACCCTCTTCTTTGCAAAGAATAATTTGGCTTTCCGGCACTTGTTGAATAGGTTTCTCACTGAACATAACAGTAATTTCCTTGGTTTGCTAGAGCTCCTTGGGAAATACAATGATGTCATGTGTGAGCACCTACGTTGAGTAGTTCATAAAGAAGTTATGGACCATTACTCCAGCAAAACAATTCAAAATGAATTGATAGGAAAGATGTCATTTATCGTAAGATTTGTTGACGAGAATGGTGTATCCAAGTAAAGGAACACTTTATCTCTTTCTCTGTAGGTCTGGGGATGACTCTTCTGGAAAAGGCCTAACAGAACTGATTATGAACATTTGGAATGAGAATAAAATAAAGCTTCAGGACTGCCACAGCCAAGGCTATGACAACTGTGCTGAGTTGGGAACCACTGCACTTTTTGTTCCAAGTTCACAATTATTCTTTCAGTTGAGTTAATGTTGAAAGCTTAGCTCAATGATAAGAATGCATTTCTTTTGTATCTCCGGAGTAAAACACTAACATTTTGTCCCATTCTAAAGGAATTAGTCTGTTAAGAAATCCATTTTCTATTAAAACAAGCATTAATAAAGTGTGTCTAGATACACCCTACTAATTACCAGCATTTCCTGTGATTCCAGGCATTATTCACACACACACAAAAACCTCATTAAGGGGTGGAGAGATAGCTGCAAGGCTCATGTACAGATTTGGACTACACACATGAACATAGAGGCGCTCCCCTTTTCATTAAGCTGGGAGCCAGATTGGAGACATCACAAGGAATTTTGCAAGACTTCCTTCCTGCACAGATGAAAAAGACTGCTAATTATTCTGCTGTGAAGGTGAGACCAGGGAAGACAGGAAAATCCAGGATAACAAGGTTATCCACACCCACAACTTTTACTAGAGGACAAACTCACAGGCAACTTTTGTCCTACCTGACAGTTGCTCCTACAAAACTATTTATTGCAGCTGGATCTGAGACCACTATGAGAAATTGTGGGGAGAAGGTATAGTCATCCAAGATCCACTCCATCTCCCACTGCAGTCACTCATCCTAACCCTCAAATGGTGATTTCAATGGAGCTGATTTATACCAGGTGAGGATCTGTCCCAACTGACTTCATATTCTACGGCTTGCAAAGTATCACACATGTTTGTGGCACTATATAAATGAGAAATAAAACAACAACAAAATGATGATGAAATGAGTAAGTCCAATGAATTACATAGTTAGAAATGTCCTCGCACACACAGGGCTCTTGCTCACATGCACACCCGAAGGCTTAGATACTCCCCAGGGGACAGAGGTACTTTTAGTCTGGCAGCTCTGGAGTGGTGTAGTTTCAAAGACATACCTGTCATGTCCCTCAGCACAGAGGTGGTTAACCAGGACATCAATAACCTACTCAGCTCAGGACTCAGAAGATTCACCTCGGCTGCTTTCGCCTTTGCAACTGGATTCCAGAGGCATGAAGCTGGTTTCTGGCTGAGTCCTATAGGAACATCCTGATGGCCTGGTGGCAAAGGAGGCTGACTCCCGGCTGCCTGGGTGGGATGAGTGGCGCAAGCACCTGAATGTGAATTTCTTTTCTGGCTTTGGCTCAACTCTTCTATTTGTTTGCTTTGGCCTCTCTACAACAATCAGAATTAATCTTTCCTTGCCATTGTTGCTAGAACAGTTTAAAGGGTGAAAGGAGAAAGCGGGCCAGAGAAGTGGGCCGTACTGAAGTAATAATCAGTTTGTTCTGGCAGCAGCAGACTGCAGACTTGATTCTCCTCTGAGTCTGGTTCTACATTATGTAAGCAGGGGAATGGTCCCACTATTGTGGGGACCTTTCCTGGCTTCTCCACTACCCCGGTGGGATTGGCTGGCAAAAGGACCCGAGTCCTCGCTCTAGGGTTGCCAACTGTCTAATCACACAAACCGAAACACCCTTGCCCCACCCCCTGTCCCACCCCTTCCCCAAGGCCATGACCCTGCCCTGCCCCTTCTCCAAGGCCCTGCCCCCCCACTCACTCCAGTCCCCCTCCCTCTGTCGCTCACTCTCCCCCACCCTCACTCACTTTTACCTGGCTGGGGCGGGGGTTGCAGTGTGGGAGGAGGCTCCGGGCTGAGCCTGGGGCAGGGGGTTGGGGTGCAGGAAGGCGTGCAGGCTCTTGGAGGGAATTTGGGTGTGGGAGGGGGCTCTGACCTAGGGCAGGTGGTTGGGGTACACCTCTGGGAAGGAGTTTGGGTGCAGGGGAGGGGTGCAGGAGGAGGCTCCGGGCTGAGCCTGGGGCAGGGGGTTGGAGTGCAGGAGGGGGTGAGGGGTTTGGGTGCGGGAGGAGGCACAGGGCTAGGGCAGGTGGTTGGGGTGCAGGCTCCGGTCAGGTGGCACTTAGCTCGGGTGCCTCCCGGAAGTGGCGGCATGTCCGGCAGTGGCTTCTAGGCTCAGGGGTGGCCAGATGGCTCTGCGTGCTGCCCCTGCCTTTATGCACCTCCCCCACAGCTCCCACTGGCTGCAGTTCCCTGTTCTTGGCCACTAGGAGCTGTGGAGTCGGCTCTCGAGGCGGGGGCAGTACACGGAGACCCCCTGGCAGCACTTCTGCCTAGGAGCCGCTGCTGCACGTGGCGACCACTTCCAGGAGCGGCGCAGAGCCAGGGCAGGAAGGGAGCTCTCCTTAGCCCCGCTGCGCCACCAACATGACTTTTAATGGCCTAAAATCTCCTGGATTGGCTTCAATAGCCTCCAGGAGATTGGGCCTGATTCCAGGAGACTCCCAGCCAAACTGGGAGGCTTGGCAACCCTACCTCGCTCCCACTTCCTTTACCCAGAGGCCTGACTGACCTTGAGGGCTCCCCTTCCACTCTCCTGTGTGGCCGAGTCCTTGTAACTCCAGGATTCCTGGGGGACTCGACCCCAAACCTTGTCGTGGTCAGTTAGGACAGGGGCTAGGGTGCCCCAATCCGGAGTGCTTTCTCTGCACTGGATGCTTCCCTGACCCACTGATCATTTCATACAGTTCAAAGCAAATACAATTTATTAAACAGCAACCAATTTTAAAAAATAAGGAAAAAATGGAAAAGGTTCAAGGAAAACACATCACCCCGCCCTATGGCATGGGGACATCACAGCCAGCGTCTCTGAACGTCAAGGAAGTTCAGTCTGTTTCTCACGAGTCCCAGGCTTCCTTCTCAGGTCTTGGCTGGGCTGCAAGGATGCTGCAGGTCAGACACTTGCTCTGGCAGTGGCCACACGCCTTCAGACTCAAGGTGGCAGGACCCTTCTTCCCAGCATCAGTCCCTGCATTGGGGTTACGATTCCCCTCCAAGCTGTTTTTCTGGGCTGTTTTTCTGGCCCCTCTGGCTCTGGTTGCTGCAATTCTCCTCCCAGCACAGATCTGCTGTCTGTGCTGCTTCTGTGACTCTGCTCCCAGCACTGACCTGCTCCCTGGGCTGCTTCTCTGTGTTCTCTCTGCCTGGCCAGGCTCTGCTCCCCAGCTCAGCATAGGCCCCTGCTATCTCCTTAGCTCAGCCCCACTCTGATCCATGCAATTCCAGCTCACACAGAGGATGGGAACCCCCCCCCAGCTTTCATTAGCCGCCCACCCTGTCAATTAGGCTGACCTGGAGCATTGACCTCTCCCCATTGCTCCTGGGGACTATCAGTGTCAGGGTCCTGATTTCCCATAGATCCTTCCCCTTTCTTTTGGTACAGGGAGCTCGGCAACGAAATAAACCTCACTGAGTTTTAGTAAGGGGCCAATAGTCCCTTGCAATTTGAATAGGTTTGCCTGGATAGCTAGTTAAACCTGGCTTATATAGGCACAAGCCAAACCATATAAATCAGGTTTAAATCAATATAAGAGTATCCACACACAAAGTTGCACTGGTTTAATTAAATCAATTTAAAAATCATATCTTTAGTTAATTCAGGACAATTGTGTGTGTAGAGCTGGGCCAAATATAATGCACATTATTGCAGAATATTGTTCAGCCACTAGATGTCTCTCTGTGTTATACAGTGTTCCAGCCAGGATGTGGTCTCTGGTAAACAAGAAAGTCAGAGCTGGAACTCGAGCTGTGTGGAAGCTTATTTATTTGTGTCCATAGTTAGTGGTTGGTTTCTTTAAATTAATGTTTTTTGTTTAAGACTATGATTCTATATAACATGACACCAAGAGTGACCAATGGTTCATCTATTTTATTTTTTAGAGGCAATGGGCACTGGTACATGCTTTATATGAAGGCAGGGAATAAAACATAATGCGCCTGAACATTTGCAAAATTGAGGGAGACCAAATGTATTCCCGATCTCATTTGTTGATCAGTAGGGCCCTACCAAATTCCTGGCCATGAAAAAGGCTTCACGGACCATGAAATCCGGTCTTCTCCCATGAAATCTGATCCTTTGTGTGCTTTTACCCTATACAATACAGATTTCACAGGGGAGACCAGTGTTTGTCAATTTGGGGGTCCTGACCCAAAAGGGGTTGCAAGGTTATTCTGGGGGAGTCAGGGTATTGCCACCCTTATGTCTGTGCTGCTTTCAGAGCTAGGCAGCCGGAGAGCAGCAGCTGATGGCTGGGCGCCCAGCTCTAAAGGCAGCCCCCCCGCCAGCAGCAGCGCAAAAGCAATGGGGGGCAATTCCATACCAGGCCATCTTTCCTTCTGCGCTGCTGCTGGCAGCGGCTCTGCCTTCAGAGCTGGGATCCCGGCCAGCAGCCACCGCTCTCTGGCCACCCAGCTCTGAAGGCTGCACTACCACCAGCAGCAGCACAGAAGTAAGGGTAGCAGTATTGCAACCCCCCTACAATAACCTTGCGATCCCCTCACCCGCAACTCCTTTTTGGGTCAGGGCCTCTACAATTACAACACCGTGAAATTTCAGATTTAAATGTCTGAAATCATGAAATTTATTATTTTTAAAATCCTATGATTGTGAAATTGACCAAAATGGACCGTGAATTTTGTAGGCCCTATTGATCAGTTTATGCTCTGAATCATGAAGACGGAAGCTAGATAATCTGGTGATCCTTATGGCCACAAACTCTATTACTATGTAATTGTCACTACTCTTCCAAGCAGAAATACAGACCTATCTTCTGTATTTCTATAGCCTCCCCCTTTTTTTTTTTTCAAAAGTGGCCACTGACTTTGGCTGCCTCCATTTTTAGATGCCCAGGTTGAGGCACCTGGTATGAAGTAGCTGCAGTGTTGGGGTGAATCCCTGCCTATGTCTGTAAGTTATCCACACTCACCAAATGCCAGATCAACGCAAGTCACACTGCTAGCCTGACCACTTACACCTGCCTTCTCAACCAATCAGGAGGGGGTGACTACCAGGGTGCTGGCTCCCTAATCTCTGCCTGGCCCCTGCCCTGGATGCATCTTAGAGCAGCCTGGAGGGTGCTATAATATGCACCAGCTGGCCAGAGTCCCCAACAAAATGTCCAGCAACTGACTATAGTTGGCATGGTATGTGCTCTGGATATACCTCCTCCCCACCCCGGCATGCGCCTTGCATCAGTGGCTGTAAGGAGGGTGGTGTGAGATACAGCCACACTGGATCTAGTGCCTCTGGGGTCTCCCGCACAGTGGTAGAATCTGAGCTTGGCTGATATAGCCCATCCCTACTCCCTTTGCCTGCACAGTACAAAGGGAACAGAGCAGGACAGAGAACCTGCCCTCCAGTTTCGCTCATACCATAGTTTAGGGTGTGTCATTGCTGAATCTGGCCGTGAGCCTCCTCCTCTCACTCCTGGGCCTTAAATCAGATGCTTTCTTCCACCCCATGAGCAGATAAACCCATCCTCCAAATTCACCTACCCATAAAACGGTGGCACAAAGGATAAAAGCAAAGAGATGAGTTAGAATTTCCTCATCCCCGAATCCCTGCAGAAATCTTTTTTTTTCAGCGTCTGTGAAATATACTTTGCCATTCCAAAACTGACCACGCATCTGACCAGCAGACATTTGTGATTGTAGGCTCAGGCTAATGTCCACACAAACATGACTTTTGCTGTGTCAAGGTCATAGATTTTAAGGCCAGGAAGGACTGTTGTGATCATCTAGTCTGATTCCTGTATAATGCAGGCCGTGGAATTTTACCTGGTGAACCCTGTCATCATGCCCAGAAGTTCTGGTTCCCTATATTAGCTTGTGGCATGTGTGTGTGATCCTCCATCATTTCAGTGGGATCTTTGACTGCAATAGTGAAGACTTCCTCATATTTCTGTCCAAAGTAAAGGGTGAGGAGTGATGGAGGGAAGTGGTTTCATTGTTATTCTCTCCCATCCCCTGCCCCCTCCCCCTCAAAAAAAAGTTAGCATGGAGTTCTCTCAATTTGCATCTCAAACGCTGGCATTTTACGAGAGCTGCTGTAAAGTGGAACATGCCGGGTGACGACTCCGTACGGGAGATGTCGCAGCTCCCAGTGGACTTGTATAAAAAAAACCACAAAGCCATAATACACGTAAAACTCTAATGGGCCTTCAGAATTACCTCATCTTTTATTTAGAGGTTATTCCGCCCTTGTCTTTCTTTATTGCCCTTTATATGACTGAAGAGAGGAAGCAGGACAAAATGAGGCAATTTAGGTTACTAAGTGGGACTGGGGTTTATGGCCAAAGTTAGGCACTGGAGGAAGAATATTGTTTCCCTCACTTTAGTCATCTTTATTTTAATGGATCCTCTGCCCCCTTCTCTGTCTGGCGATAAGGTTGTTTACTAAAAGAGGAAAATACAAGCGGGAAAGTTATAGCGGGTAGCTGAATGTGTGATAAAAATAACACCCGACCTTTCGCTAGCGGCATCATTAGTACCATTAGAGGGGAAACGCCGGCACGGATTCTGTTAGAAAATCTGGCGTGCCCCTGGTATCAGTGGCTGTGAGAATGGTGGTGTAGGATCCAGCCACTCTGGCTTTCACTGCTTTCAGGGGGGTCTGTACCTCTGAGGGAAAAAAATCACTCAGGGTTATTATTATGTATTATTATTAATTATTATTATTATTAATTATGTGTATTATCATAGCACCTAAGAGCTCCAGTCCTGGACCAGAACCCCAAGACAGTGGCTGACCAAAGAGCTTACAGGATATTCAAATCTCAGCAGCAGAGGTGTTGTGTGTTTTAACTAAATTTGAAATATTTAGGGCCTGATTCCAAGCCCACAAAGACAATGGAAAGACTCTACTGGAGAGGCAGTGTGGTCCAATGGGTCGAGCACTAGGCTGGACTCAGGAAACCTAGGTTAACTCCCACCTCTGCCACTGACCTGCTGAGTGATCTTGAGCAAATCATTTCACCTCTCTATGGGTATGTCTACTCCGCAAATGAAGGTGTCATTGCAGCGCAGAGAGGCATAGTTTGCTAACTTTAATCTAACTGGCACAGGAAGGAGCGGGGAGCAAGGGCGTGATGGCACAGGCTTCAGCACTGCCTAGCCACCCCGGTATAAACCTGCCGAGGCATCAGGGTATGTACTCAGGTTGTGGCCTGTGCCAAGGTCCATGGTGTTGCACCTACAGTGCTATTCTTACCTCCAAAGCTAGATCAAAGCTAGTGAAAATATTCCTCCCACACTACAATCCCACCTTCATTTGCGGTGTAACCTCCATTTTCCCGCCCAAAGCCTAGCCCTTGTCTATTCTGAGGCAGTTTGGAACAGAAACTGTCTGTCACTATGTGTTTGTGCAGCACCTGGGACCCTGATTTTGACCGAGGCCTCTCAGTGCTATTGTAATACAAATAACAAAGATTCCAGTTGGCTCCACCAGTTTTCGATCAGGCCACACGTCCAGTTGACTAATCTGATGTTTAAAAGCACCTGCTGAAAAAGAGAAGCCACTGACTTTAAATTATTATTATTGGTATATCTGAGGCTCAAAAATTATCTCCCTTTTTAAACAGAAATTGTACAGGACACTAGGATGGTTTCATTGACGGAACAAACTGGTAAAACATTATTTTAATTCCCCTCCAGAAAGTTCTCCATATTCCTGCATCAACCCCCATGCTTCTGGGCATAAGCCAACCTCTAATTTGTGGGGGTCAGGAAGAAACTTTCCCTGGCACAGACTATGCCACAACTGTCTATTGCAGCATTATTTGCCCTTTCCTCTGAAGCTGTTAATATTGACTATTGTCAAAGGCAGGATACTGGGCTAGATGGAGCATTGAATGGTAATCCCCACTCAATTTAGCAATTCCTATGTTCCTGTTTTATCTGTTCTATTCAGGTTGCTCATCCTCATGGTATCTCATCTGTCAATGTTATCACTGACTTTTCCCTCACATTGGGCCAAATTGTGAAACCCATACTCAAAATGATGAGGCAAGTAATCCACATTGGCTCCTGTCTCTTTAATGGCTGAACCAAGACTCCAGATCTAAACAGAGACAGGATACTGGACTAGATGGACCATTGATCTGATATGGCAATTCCTGTTTCTATATTTCAACCTTGAAACTAGTAGCTGTTAATATATATATATTTGGATCAAATCTATTTTTATTCATGTTGGTTAGCTAATAATCCCAGACAGCACCCTTCATATACAAAGGCCTGAATGCACAAAAGGAATTAGACTTTGTGATACTGAAACCAGGTCTACACTAGCAGGAGGAGTCGACCTAAGATACGCAACTTCAGCTATGCAAATAGTGTAGCTGAAGTCAGCGTATCTTAGGTCGATTTACCTGACCGTGAGGATGGCGGCGAGTCGACTTCTGCCGCTCCCCCATCGACTCCACTTCCACCTCTCGTGAGCTGGAGTTCCGGGGTCAACGGGGAGCACAATCAGAGATCGATTTTATCACGTCTACACTAGACACGATAAATTGACCCCCGATAGATCGATCACTACCTGCCGATCCAGTGGGTAGCGAAGACCTGCCCTGAGTGTCCCAACACCTAACTTTTAGGCACATAGAAAATCACTGAGATCCACAAAGCCTGAGTTAAGTGCCTAAGCTCCCATACAAGGAATGGGGAGTAGCTAGGCACCTTTGACTGGGATTCACAAAAGTCAGCTCGCTAGGCAGAGAGCCATCTAAGCTCACCAATTGGAGATGCCAGCCAGAGAGGTGTGTGTTAAGGCCCGCCCCCCTTTTGGAGACAGGCATCTAAATCCCAGCTGCATGGAGGTATCTAGCTCTGCATGGGATTCTCAGCTGCAAACCCTCTCCTGGCATTAGGCACCGATACCGTTAGCGGGAAACTGAGGAGTGGGAGGAGATGAGACAGAGCTCCCTCATGAGACTAACCTTTTAGCCCATTGGTTAGTGTACCCAACTGAAATAATAGAGACCCCAATTCAAGTCCCCCACTACCCAATGGGGAGAAGGGATTTGAGCAGGAAACTACCCCTTTTCAGGTGAGTGTTCTAACCACTGGGCTATGGGACATTCTGATGTGAGGCTCTCACAGTCTCTCCTGTTGAAGCTGTTACACTCTGGAAACATTGGCGCAGAGAGGCCGGATATTGGGTCTCCCACATCCCAGGTGAGTATCATAGCCAATGGGCTAAAAGTTCCTCATTCCCTCCCCCCGGGACTCGATCTGGTAGGCACCCACCGAGCACTCCTACTGGATGGAGCCCCGCACGCAATGTAGGTGGCCAAACACCTATCTTCCTCCAGTCTTTGAATCACTCTGGGGTTTAGGTGGGAGCAAGGCACCCGAGCGACTAGAGGGAGGCAGCAATGTGCTTGCTCAGAAGCAGAAATATAGGTGCCTCCCAGGTAACGTTTACTACAAAAATGTAGGCGTCGAGTGAGCTTAGGCACCTACAGGGTTTCAGCGGGAGGTTTGTGCATCACAGCAGTCCCACAGGGCCTTAGACACCTAAAACAGGGACTTGGGGAACATTCAGGCCCAAATCACTTAATCTGCCATTCTTTTTGTTTTTTTTAAATGTGGGTTTTGTTTGTCTGGTTTGGTTTTGTTACCCCGTGTTGCTTTTATCTATTTATGCCAATCAAAATGATTGTATCATAGAAAGTGTGAGGATATGCCATTATCAGAGGCAAGCAGGCACATCAGAGAGGAAATACAATAACTGCTCAGATTCATTCACACATCTTCCTGCTCCACGTTTGACCCTGGGTATAAATATAGATAACACGATGGGACATAAAAGGAACTGCTGTCCTGCTGACCCAGTTTTCATAGATAGCTGTATACATAATTACTTGGCCACCTGCTGCTGATAAACCAATCCGACATTCAGGTTAAAAATTATCCAAATGGTTTGCTTGTGACACAGTAGAGTACCAAATATGTTGCTAGGGCTTACCCAGAGACCATTGGGGTAGGGTTGTCCACACAGTCCCTTATTACAAGGGATGTCCCTGATTTCTTCATCTCTGTACAACAAGATCAGGAGTTGCTGAGTGCGCGGCAAGAAATAGCACTGATGAATGTAAGTGAGTTCCGCTTATTATTAATTAGCAACCCTAATTAAGGAGCACCAAGGAGATTAAGAGAAAAAGAATGCAGGCTGCGGGCCTGACTCTGAATTCACAGCCCGTTTACACCAGCGCAGCACCACTGATTCAACTGGAGTTGTTCTGGATTTACACCAGTGTCGGTGAGATTAATATCAGGCGCTGAGCTTTCTTATGGGACAAGAAGCACATGGATACATTGTATGGAAAGAGATAGCTAAAAATCTGGCTACGGGCGTAGAGAAATGGATTGCCAGTCCAGGCAAGCCCTGAGGCACTTATGGGTTGGTTCTGTGTTTTCCTCCATCTGTCAGCAGCAGAAGTGGAACAGACAATTCTCTATGCACCCCTGCCCTCTGGCAATGTGATTGGATGGTGAAATAGCCAGTGAGGGCTTTAAAACATGTTGACCTTCTTAGGGTTCAACCGGAGAACTGTCCCTTGGGGCTAGTCTACACAGACTTGCACCAGTTTGATTAAACCAGTTTAGTCAGACCAGTGCAAATCCCTTTATGGAGTCTACAGGCTTATCTACACCAGGAAACTGACCAGAATAGCTATTCTGCAATAGCTCCACATGTGGACACTATGTTCCAGAATAAAAATCAGTTTATTCTGGAATAATTACTCCACTTTGGAAGCACGCTAATTTTTCTGGAATAAAAGTGATTTTTATTCCAGAATAGAATGTCCATACGAGGAGCTATCCCAGAATAATGTATTCTGGATTAGCTATTCCAGTCAACTTCCTTGTGTGAACAAGCCCTAAGAATGACTTATTTCAGTTTCAGTTAAATCAGTTCCCAATCAGTTTAAACTAACTGGAATAAGAGTGTACACCCAGGGATTTGCAATGGTTTAACTATATCAGCTTAAATTCACACCTTAGGTATATTGGTGCAACTTTCTCATATAGACAAGGCCTCATTCCTCATTCCGGGAACGGTGAACTGCGGCCGCTGGGAGCTGCAAGCAGCCGTACCTGCAGACGCTTAGGTAAACAAAGCCTCTTGCGGCCCTCCAGGGGCTTACTCTGAACAAGCCGTGAACAGAGTTTGGGAACCACTGGTCTAAGGGTATGTATACACCACAATTAGACACCTGAGGCTGACTCAGGATCAAGCTAAGGGGCTGTTTAATTGAGGTGTACAAGTATGGGCCCAAGCCTGAACATCTACACTGCAGTTAAACAGCCCCTTAGCTCGAGTCCCACAAGCCTGAGTCAGCTGGCATGGATCAGCCATTGGTTTTTAATTGCAATGTAGACGTACCCTAAGTGTTGCATTCTCCTGCCCACACCTTATTCCAAGAGCTCTTTAGAGGAGCGAATTCAAAACATGTAGCAGACCTGTGTAATTTTCAAACACCCTTCTTTTCCCCCACACCCAGATCTTGGCACATATGGCCCCATGAGGAATTTGCAATGACTTCTGCAGCTTGTCACCGCCATAATGCTCATTACATTGTCCCTCCCATCCCCACTTGGCTGACACTAGCCCATTAGGCCATTTCTCCCACAAGCACCTCCGGGCCGCTCCCTGAGGGGATTGCTCTCCAAAGCCCAATCCGTGCTAGCCACTTTCCATTTCAGTCCTTCCTAAAGACTCACGTCTTTCAGAATGCCCACAAGAAAGCGACATCTATGTGAGGAAAAGCAGTACCCATTTTTCAGTAACGGTGCAGCTCTACCAGTGGTCTAAGGCCTGGTCTACATTTGAAAGTTGTGCCAGTATAATAGTGGGTATGTCCAGGGCCAGTGCTACCATTAAGGCAAACTTGGCGGTAGCCTAGGGCGCCAAGATTTGGGGGCGCCAAAAAGCGGTGCCCCCAATTTTTTTTTTACAGCATTCCTGGGCTGGGCTGCCAGCGGCGCGCTGACACGTGCAGCTCAGACTCCCTCTCCCAGCACAGCGGCTGCTCCATGCAATTATTGTCATTGCTGGCAGGGGCGCTGGCAGCTGGGCAGAGCTCCACTTAGTGCTCACGTGGCACAAGCCTGGAGACGGGAGCAACAGCAGGGTTTTGGCTCAGCCTCCACCAGAGGTGAAAGTAAGGCGGTAAGGTCCGGTATGGCATGGTGCCGGACCGCACCGGCTTCCGCAGCCAGGATTAAAAGGGATCTGGGCTCCCCGCCGCTGCAGGGAGCCCAGAGCCCTTTAAATCGCACCCACAGCTCCGGCGGCCGGGCTGGGGCCAGAATTTAAAGGGCTTGGAGCTCCCCACAGCTGCAAGAGCTCCGGGCCCTTTAAATCCCAGCCCCAGCCTCCAAGCCCTTTAAATCCCAGCTGGAGCTGCGGTGGGGATTTAAAGGGCCCGGAGCTCCGTGGCGGCCGCTGCCCCTGGCCTTTTAATTTGCTCCGGGGGCTCCCAGCCACCTCTGCAGCTAGGACCCCCAGGTTGATTTAAATGTATACACATATAATGTCTAGGGCGCAAAATATCCTTGCACGGGCCCTGGGTACGTCTACAGTAAAATCGAAGGCATGATTGCAGCTCACGTAGGCATCTCTGTGCTAGCTTTAATCTAACTAGTGCTGCTAAAAATTGCAGTGAAGACACAGAAGCACAGACCCCAGTGCAGGCTAGCAGTGAAAGTCCCGGGCGAGTTTGTATTGCCCATGCCAGGGTCCGCACCACCACATCTTCACTACTATTTTTCACCACACTAGTTAGATTAAAGCTCAAATGGATATGCCTTCACAGAGTGAAATCAGTCTCCAAGTGCAGCTCCAAGTACTATGTTTGGTAGAAAAATCGTACTCCTACCTGTAGAGTTTTGCTGGTCTAAGCCTGAGAGTGGATGTAGTTATATAGGTATAAATGTGCACCTGAGTGCTAGTGTAAACAGGGTGAAAGAGTAATAGACCAGGCCCCAGTGATTAACACTTAAAACATAAGTCAATATAGCTACAGTGCTCAGGAATGTGAAAAATTCACACTCCTGAGCTCACCATAGTTAAAGTGACCTAACCTCTCAGTGTAACTGTGGCTAGGTCTCTGGAAGACTTCTGTCAATTTAGCTACCACCATGGTGGGGGGGAGAGGGAATTACCTACACTGATTGGGAAAAAAAACCTTGCATCACTGTAGGATGTGTCACTGTAGTTGTTACAGTGGCATCCCTGCAGTGTTGTAGCTGTGCCACTGTAGTGCCTATAGTGTAGACATGGTGTGGGTCATGAAAACCCCTGAGCCCTGTCTACACTAGTGCTTGAAAGAGTACATTTGCAAAATGGGTACTGCTTTTCCTAGTATTGACGAGGCTGGAGCAAGTCAATAACTATAATAATGTATGGAAATAAAAAATCTTGGTGATTCCCCACTTTTAGACTTCTCAGAGTGTTCTATCTATTCTGTGTCTAGAGACTGTCTCTATCATTTGTCTAACACATTGGGTTTAACTAGTAATGATGAATCATAACAGGTATAAAAATAATATGATGGTCTTACATTTTCCGTCTGGAACCGCTGTGTGTAAATACACTCTACTAAATGTGCCTAGACCAAATATCATTGGTGATCATTTTCTGCTTGCTTTGGGGGGGAAGATGACAAGGAAAGTTGTTAAAAGCATAATCCTGAAAGCAAAGAACTGTATTTTGGCTGCTTAAACTGCAGAGTGCTAATAACATATTATACGGAAGTAGATATTAGCACATTATGTATGTGGGCTTGCATATATATGTACTTATGCATTTAGAGTCTGATCTTCTGAAGGGCTGAGCACCCACAATTTTTGTCCCAACTTAACTATTTCACTGAGGGGTCTGATTTCCTATCAAAATAGTTAAATTGGTACAACCCTTAGGGTATGTCTACACTGGCAAGTTTCTGCACCACAAGTTACACCATTTTTATTAAAACAGTGGAGCTCTTGCAACGGCAAAGACAGCAGTGCACTGTGGTAGCTATCCCACTGTGCAACTGGCCGCAGGGTGCTTCAGGAGGGGTTTGCAATGCCTCATGGGCAGGCACAGTGTCACATGATGCAGGTTTCCCAATCCCATTGGTCCATGGGCATCCTACTACATTGCCAGCGGCTTTTCAACTGAAGGGGAGGGGCGAAGAGTGTGTGACGGGGCTTGTCTACACTGTGACGTCATCGACAAAACTTTTGTCTTTCACGGGTACTTAAAGTCCCCCCCCCGAAAGACAAAAGTTTTGCTGACACAAGCGGCAGTGTGAACGCGATTTTGTCAGCGGGAGCGCTCTCGTGCCAACAAAGCTAATGCCGCTCACGGGGCTGGAAGTATTTTGTTGGCAAAGGTGAGCATTTACACACGCTGACTTTTAGCGACAAGCTGCGTAGTTGAGCCTTGTTGCTAAAAGCTGCATAGTGTAGACAAGGCCAGGGAGTGGGGCCGGGGGGAGGAGAGACAGAGTGTTTTAGGGGACAGAGAGTGTGTCAGCATGCTGTCTTGTAAGTTCAGACAGCGGCAGGAAGCAACCAGTCCCGAGGCAGGGAGAGGGAGAAACCCCCGACATCAGCCCCCGCCTCCCTCCCTGGGCTTTCTGCATGAGCATTCCACATTAATGGTTTGCTTTGTGTCCCGGAGCAGATCAGCACAGCATCCAATGGCTGTCAGAAACGGGATTTTGAAAGGGGAGGGGCCCATGTCTCCAGGGCAGCCGAGTTCAAAACAATGAGCAGAGCAGTCACCTGAGGCATTATGGGACAGTTCTGGAGGCCAATTACAGCGCAGAAAGCAGTCAAGTGTCTACACTGGCAACAGAGCACTGGAGCCTCTGCACAAATAGCCTTACGACTCTCATTGGGGTGTTTTTTTTGCAGCACTGCAACTGAGGAGCTTCTGTGCACAAAGTGGCTTGGCAGTGTGTACACATCTGCAGTGTGAGCGCAAAAAAGCTGCTTTACTGCACAGAAACTTGCCAGTGTAGACAAGCCCTTAATGTTCACCCAGCTACAGCGGTATAGATGTGTTTTCCTATATGGAAATAAGCTGTACTGATATATGCACCTTTATACTGATATAACTGCATCCACACTGAAGAGGGTTGTGCTGTTTATCTATATCAGTATAGTTAAAGCGGTACAACTTGTGTGCAGGCAAGCCCTAACTCAGGGGTCAGCAACCTTTCAGAAGCAGTGTGCCGAGTCTTCATTTATTCATTCTAATTTAAGGTTCCAGTAATACATTTTAACCTTTTTAGGTCTCTTTCTATAAGTCTACAATATATAACTACACTATTGTTGTATGTAAAGTAAATAAGGTTTTTAAAATGTTTAAGAAGCTTCATTTAAAATTAGATTAAAATGCAGAGCCCCCCGGACCAGTGGCCAGGACCCGGGCAGTGAGAGTGCCACTGAAAATCAGCTTGCGTGCCGCCTTCGGCACGTGTGCCATAGGTTGCCTACCCCTGCCCTAACTGAAGCCAGCAGGAGGTGGGGGCACTCAACACTTCTGAAACGCAGAGGCAATGTGGTCCCGTTTAGGTATCTTGAATTCTATTCCTGGTTCTGCCACTGACCTGCTGTATGATCTTGAGCCATTTAGCCCCTGTCTCCCCTCCTTCCTTTTACCTGTCTTGTCTATTTCAATTGTAAGCGCTTTGGGATATGGACTGTCCCTTCCTATATGTCTGTGTAGCACAGAGCACAATGGGGCTGCTACATGCTAATCCCAGAATTGTGGGGCTGAAAGGAACCTCGAGAGGTCATCAAGTCCAGCCCCCTGCTCTGAGGCAGGACCAAATAAACCTAAACCATCCCTCGCCATCCCTGGTGTTTGGTAACCAGCTCTTAAAAACCTCCAATGATGGGGATTCCAAAACCTCCCTTGGAAGTGCCACTATCCTTATAGTTTACAAAGTTTTTCCTACTAAAATCTCCCTTGCTGCTGATTAAGCCCATTACTTCCTGTCCTACCTCCAGTGGACGTGAAGAACAACTGAGCACCATAGTCTTCATACCAGCCCTTAATATATTTGAAGTCTGTTATCAGGGCCCCCCTCGGTCTTTTGTCTAATGTAAGACAAATAGTAATAACAGGAATTTTAGCTCATTAATTACTTCTTCCTTCCACCCTAGGCCAGGGTGTAAATATTGTTCTCATCACCTAGATACAAAAAAATACCCTGCCCTCTCTGAATTAGGTGATAAGTAGAAAGAAGAGAGACACTCTTGATAGCTGGTCACAGGGGAGAAGCCCTGTTAACATTATCCTGGGAACACCTTATTTACCAATTGTTTCTTAAACTGTGGAGTGTTTATAAAGATCCTTCTTAACAGAGCTTTCAACCACTGATGAGGTTAACTAAAGAAGTTAATCCCTTTATATCCAACAGCACAGACCCAGATTTCACAATCAGGCCCTTCTCCTCCTTGTGAGCCCTTACTCTGCTCACCACTGTTGGGCAAAGGAGTTTTGCAGTTTGTCCTTTGATGGGAAGCAGGGCAAGAGTGGAGAAAGCAAAGGGCCCATCTACACTGCAAAAATGACAGGGGAACCGTGTGCAGTCTTACTGTGTAAACAGGGCTGAGCAGTATTACCAAACTGCCAGTATTGTTGGTGTTATGGCAGTGGCTCTCAAATTTTTGTACTGGTGACCCCTTTCACATAGCAAGTCTCTGAGTGTGACCCCCCCTTTACAAGTTAAAAACACTTTTTTATATATTTAACACCACTATAAATACTGGAGGCAAAGCGGGGTTTGGGGTGGAGGTTGACAGCTCGTGACCCCCATGTAATAACCTCGCGACCCTCTGAGGGGTACCCCCAGTTTGAGAACCTCTGTATTATGGCAATACCTAGAGGCCCTATCCAAGATCACCCTGTTGTCATATGCAATGTACACACAACAAGAGAGAGTCCCAACAAAAGACTGGAAGGGAAAAGGAGGCACAGGGAGGTGGACTGGTGACTTATGCAAGGTCACCCAAGCTCAGAGCCAGGATTAGCACTCATAAGAATGGTCCTACTCAGTATGGCCAATGGATCATCTAGCCCAATATCCTGTCTTCCAACAGTGGCCTCTGTTCTTCAGAAGGAATGAACAGAACAGGCAATCAAGTGATCCATCCTGTCGTCCATTCCCAGCTTCTGGCAATCAGAGGCTAGGAACACCCAGGGCATGGGGTTGTGGCCCTGACCATCTTGGCTGTAATACATTTATGGCCCTATCCTCCAGGAACTTATCTAATTTATTTTTGAATCCCCTTATACTTTTGGCCTTTAACATCACCTGGCAAGGAGTTCCACAGGTTGACCATGCACGGTATGAAGAAGTACTTCCTTTTGTTTGTTTTAAAACCTGCTGCCTATTAATTTCATTGGGTGACCCCTGGTTCTTGTGTTATGTGACGGAGTAAATGACACTTCCTTATTCACTTTCTTCACACCAGTCATGATTTTATAGACCCTCTTAGGCTAGGTCTGCACTAGAGAGCTTACAGTGGCACAGCTGTACCAATGCAGCTGTGCTGCTGTAAGATCTCTCGTGTAGCCGTTTTACGTCAACAGGAGAGAGCTCTCCCCTCAACATAATTTATCCAACCCAACAAGCAGCGGCAGCTATGTCAGCAGGAGAAGCTCTCCTGCCAACATGCACTATGCACACTAGTATTTATGCCAGTGTAGAATCATAGAATCATAGAATCTCAGGGTTGGAAGGGACCTCAGGAGGTCATCTAGTCCAACCCCCTGCTCAAAGCAGGACCAATTCCCAACTAAATCATCCCAGCCAGGGCTTTGTCAAGCCTGACCTTAAAAACCTCTAAGGAGATTCCACCACCTCCCTAGGTAACCCATTCCAGCGCTGAGTATTCACACCCCTGAGTGACATAAATTTTGCCGATAAAAGTGGTGGTGTAGACAAAGCCTGAGTTGTCTCTTTTCCAAGCTGAAATGTCCCAGTTTTATTCATCTCTCCTCATATCGAAGCTGTTCAATACCTTTAATCATTTTTGTTGTCCTTCTCTGTACCTCTTCCAATTCTAATATATCTTTTTTAAGACAGGGCAACCAGACCTGCATGCAGTAATCATGGTGTGGGAGTACAATGGATTTATATAGTGGCATTATGATATTTTCAAACTTATTATCTATCCCTTTCCTAATGGTTTCTAACATTCTGTTCGTTTCTTTGACTGCCGCTGCACAGTGAGTGGATGTTAGACATTCACCTAGGGCTTGGCTACACTTGCAAGTTGCAGCGCTGGTAGAGGCTTTCCAGCGCTGCAATTAGTAACCGTCCACACCTGCAAGGCACATCCAGCACTGCAACTCCCTGGCTGCAGCCAGGGCTGGTATTAGGGGGTGGCAAGCAGGACAATTGCCTGGGGCCCCATGAACTACATTGCTCAGGTTTCAGCTTCAGCCCCGGGTGGCAGGGCTCAGGGACCTGGGCTTCCGTTTTTTGCCCTGGGCCCCAGCGAGTCTAATATTGGCCCTGCTTGGAGGCCCCCTTGGAACCTGATTGAGACCCCCTAGGGGCCCTGGACCCCTAGTTGAGAACTACCAGTGTAGACAATGCCATGCTGGATCAGACCATTCAGCGGTAATCCAGTACCCCATCTTTGGCAGACACCTATCTCGGATGTTTCAGAAAAAGGTGAAACGCCCTCTCCATTAAAATGCACCTCTTTAATTATGAAATTCTATGCCTTGGGGGGGGGTAACTGTCTTGCCCTGCCTTAGGTCATGAAGTAAGAAGATTCAAATCCATTATAAATTTTATTCTAGCTAGTGTATCTTCAGATATTATTATTCATTCAAAATATCTCATTACTTCCTGAATCTTACTAAGCCATTTGTTTTTTAGAATAAACTTCAGCGGAGAGTTCCACAAGTTAATTATAAATAGGTTTTTAAAAGGCATTTCCTGCAATGTGTTTTAAATCCATTCCCCTTAATTTTATTTGATGTAGGATATGTCTAGTAGAACAAAGAAGAGATGCAACTTTATTGCTGCTATCTGCCAGATGAACATGTTCATCTCTCACAGTGGAGCAAGGGAAAAGTCCCTTATCTGATATGGAGAGACAAGCACACCCTCCTTCTTATCAATAAACTGAGTTATCAGTCAAGTGAAGTAGTTTTATTGTGGCCTTTCTGGCTGCATTTATTTATTTATTTATTTTCAATCCATGCTGGTAGCAAATGTTCACGGATGTATTTTCATCTCCCATGCTATTTTTAATATGCAGCAGTCACTACTGATTAAAAACTGTTCATCTCCTCAAGATATTTAGTTGAAGTGTTATTAAAAAGTTTTGAGTTTGTTCTGATTGCTTGCAAACTAAACTACACTGTAGCAGCAAAAATGATGCTAAAAACAGTTTTGTAAATAGATTAGAGGAGCATATAGGCTATTACACCTGAAAGCTGATGACATGCATTGATTTGCAGCCTCATATAGCAATCGCTAAACATTTAAGCATGTATTTTCAAGGTTGCTTATTAACTTTGGGTGGGAGGAAATGCTTTGGGGGGAGGGATAGCTCAGTGGTTTGAGCATTGGCCTGCTAAACCCAGGGTTGTAAGTTTAATCCTTGAGGAGGCCACTTAGGGATCTGCAGCAAAGCCAGTACTTGGTCCTACTAGTGAAGGCAGGGGGCTGGACTCAACTCAATGACCTTTCAGGGTCCCTTCCAGCTCCATGAGATAGGTATATCTCCATATATAAATAAAGTCATATTTGTCAGCTATGTACACCTTGGGAAGTCTAGGCTAAGGCCCAGGGCAGAAAGCTGAAGGACTGAAGTCAAAGCCTGAGCAACTTAGCTTTGCAGTGCCCCTTTGTGACATGGGGCCTCAGGCAATTGCCCTGCTTCCTACCCCTTAACACCAGCCCTGGCTTTTATATGCTGAAAAACAGTTGTTGTGGTACAAGTGGGCTGTGGAGTTTTTATAGCATGTTGGTGGGGGTGGGGGGAGGCTCAGGGGAAAAAATGGTTGAGAACCCCTGGAGTAAAGCACAGTGGAAGGAGCAATTTAAATTAAGCATATGTACATATACACAAATGGATTCTGAATTAACTGTAACTGTTTAGGAATCATCATGGCAGCACCTAGATTTATTTATTTACACAGCAGTGGCACCTAGGAGCCCCACTCATGGACCGGCCCCCCATTGTGCTAGGCACTGTACCAACACAGAATCAAAAGACAGTCCCTGCCCCAATGAGCTTACAATCGGACATCAGCATAATGCATAGTAGCCGAATGCATGAACAAGCAGTTAGGTGAGAAGAGAATGAGAGAGAAAATACCAGTATTATAATTTCACTGTAAGCAGTCTGATGTGATGTGTACACCTCCTCTTACACACCGTGTCAACAATACTGTATGTAATGGTATTTGAACAAGGCTGTTGGCAATCACATGAACTGAACCAGGATTGAATGTGGGTTAGCTGTAAGTGCTGGAAGGAGAAACCATGTTCAGTATCATTTTGACCAAGTATGTTTGGAGGGTTTAATCACAGGTATGCAGAACATGATGACTGTCTTTGGCTGCTCTTACAGCTAAACTATGTTCAGCTAACACCATGTTCAAACATGATTCAATTTTGTAATCTTAACTAGGGCAAAGAAGACATGAGAGCAGAAATAGAGTCCAGAGACAGACAAGAAAAGTCACTAAAACAGATTCCTTGGTTACTACCTAGGATACCACATCTCCAAGCTTACCTTCCTTCCTACTTCTCACTAATTCTCCATTCATAGAGGTACCTTCTTTTCCCAGCATGCTTTTCTGGGACTGGCCTTTCAAATTTGGTAGAGGAAAGCAGCAGCAGCCCTTAAGCATCCACTATATGCTGTATAGTGCATCTTGCTCTTGTCCAGCTAGTGAGTATTGTTCATTCCTGTTATGCTTTTAACTAGTTCTATCTGTTATGCCTGTGGAGATGTCACATTCTCACCTAGGGAGATGAACACTAAGACACACAGACAGACGCACTAATTTGCCTAGGGACAAGAACACAAGTAATAATAATGGTAGAACTGAGTTTAGAACCCAAGAGTCCTGTTTCTAGACCCCTGATTCTACCAGCTGACATGCTCCTGCCCTCAGATAACATATGATATTTTCAGGCACTTCTTAAGCAGCAGCCTCCTATTTAGCGCCATCAGAACAACGACAGCCAGTGCTCTTGGGTATACACAGGGCCGGTGCTACCATTAAGGCAAACTAGGCAGTTGCCTAGAGCGCCAAGATTTGGGGGCACCAAAAAGTGGTGCCCCCAAATTTTGTTACAGCGTTCCTCCCAGAGCGCACGGTCGCTGCTCCACTTCTCCCGCCTCCCAGGCTTGTGGCACCAATCAGCTCTTTAGCGCTGCAAGCCTAGGAGGAGAATTAAAGCAGGGGTGGCGTGCTCGGAGAGGAGGCGGAGCAGAGGTGAGCTGGGGTGGGGAGGTGCCACATGGCTCCCTGGGGGGGGGAGCTGTCATGAGGGGGCGCCTCAGGGCAGGGGGGTGGGGAGCTGCTGCAGGGCTGGGCGGGGGGGTGCAAGGTGGAAGTTTTGCCTAGGGCGCGAAACTTCCTTGCACCGGCCCTGGGTATACACCAAACCTGGAAAGTTGGTGCGGGACTTGTTCTTCCACCAAAAGGAACTAGACTTATAGCAAAGAACTTTCATACTGCAATACTACAGTCTACTTATCTAACCACTTCCAACTGGGGAACTCCAATCACTCCGCGCGCCCTAATGAATTATGGCTCAGAACATCCCATGGCAGGCAAGGCCCAGATTTTCAGGAGTGTTTTGCTGGTCCTTCAAGCAGTTAACCATATGCCTTGATTGTCTATAGGACTGGGGCCTAATGTCAGATGCTTCCTGTGTGGGGTGCCCAACTTGAGACACTTTAGGGTGTGATTTCAAGAAATATCAACCACTTACACTGGATGGGAGCTATGGGTGAGCAGCACCTCTGTAAGTCAGGGCCAAGATGTCAGGTTCCATACCCAAAAACTGAAGCATCCAAAGTCAGTGGCTCTTTTTGAAAACTGGGCTGCCTACCTGCCAGTATCCTGACAAATGAAGTAAGACAGGATGATGTAAAATTGTGCATTTGTCTAGGAATGCCTCCAAAGAGGGGGCTTCTGTATAAAATGGCAGCGATTGCACTTGCTTGTTTATCGTAGTTAAGCTGTTCTTGCACCTTTTTAGCTTAGTGAAGAAAACTTATTTAACAAAGCACATGGATGGAACTAGCATACAAATCCCTGTTCTGTTTCTGAGGCCTTTTCTTGCCTGATGACTTGCCCCAATTGTAGCCATCAGCATAAATGGAACATAGAGACATATGATTGGAAGGGACCTCCGTGGTCATGGAGGTCAGTCCCTGCTATCCCAGACAACCCTGTCATATACCCCATTCATAAATGTATCAAACTCCACTTTAAAACTAGCTAGGTTTTGCACTAGAGTCACCCCTAATATGAACAGTCAAAGCCACCGTTTGCTCAAGTGCAACCTTCTTCTGCTTGAAACCAGGTTAAATTCCACCAATGCAAATGGCAGCCTTTCTTGTCTACTCTTGGAGTTTGCAGTGGTGCAGCTGGACTGTTTACTCAACCCCAACTACTTATCCTCGAGTAGAGACAGTCTTAATGCATCCGCACACCCACTCCCCCTCCAAAGATTGAGGACAAATTAAGGTCTGGCCTGCTCCCTTGTGTATGGAATTCTTTCTTACAGAGTGCACTGAAATGCCTGAAAGTGAGACTTGCAGCTCTTTCCATGCAGAAAATCACTACAGGGAAGGCTAGTATCAGAGGGGTAGCCGCGTTAGTCTGGATCTGTAAAAGCAGCAAAGAGTCCTGTGGCATCTTATAGACTAACAGACGTATTGGAGCATGAGCTTTCGTGGGTGAATACCCACGTCGTCGGATGCAAGGGAAGGCGAGTGTATTTTTGCTAATAGACCGCAACAATGTTATGCAAGTTATGATCAACATCTAGAGCTGAGGCCCCTTAAATTTACAGCCCTATTAGAATAGCTTAACTGTCTTAAATACATTAAAGAAGAGCTAATCAACTAGTGTTGTGCTGTTTTGGCAATCCAATAGTGTGTAATAAGATTCAGGGAATGCATGACAAGCATTTCAAAGTTGATAGCTCTGTTACCTCTTCTTCTAAAGAAAGTTTTGAATAAAATAACAGTTTATCTTTTACAAGAGCTTTGAACATCTCTTTTTATTATGCATTCAAATCAGTGCAGTTTTCCTTTAATCCAGCCCTGCAGGAAGCACTCTCCAGCCAAACAATACCAAAAGCCCTGGTGTTAACTCATCCCCTTCCCATTCATTAACCTCAGCCAGGTGTTAATTTCAGTGGTAATATCATTAAGGGTGTGATCCAAAACCCGCTGAAAGCCATGAAACTCTTTTGATTTACTTCAATGTGTTCTGAATTAGATAACAGATAATAGATTTAAAAAATAATTAAATGGCTATTATGAGGTAGCCAGTATTGAGATTTTTACTCTAAAGAAATCTAATATGATTTAACAGAAATGTTTCCATACACAAATACAAAAAATTCAGAGAATGCCTGTGTTTTTATCGTAAACAGTTGTTTGCAATGTTTATAGCCCTAATAATTTTGTGTTGCAAGAGAACCAGGGAATGAAACGGACTGAAAACAAGCAAAATTAACTGATTGATCATTTTCTAGAGAAATGCAACATGTAAAGAACATACCCTTGAAAAGTAAATTAGATTTTTAAAACCCTCTTACTTTCAGCAATCAAAGATGTAACACGGGGAGAAGTCAGCATTTTTAATTACTTCTTACCTGACAGTGGTTTTTAATATTACTTTCAGGTGTAGCAAAATACAGAGGTGGATTACATACCAAAACCACCTTCAAAATAAACCTTTTTAAATGGTTTTAAAATCTTGTCACTGAGCTCTTGATCTGACACCTCCCATCACCAGCAGCTTTAAAAAAAACAAAACAAAAAACTGAATTGGGATCAAACTTGGATGTTATATTTATTTTTAAATATCCACACCTGAATACAATCTTAGAGCCTGATCCTGCAAAGAGAACTGCAGGGGATGGATGCCTTACACTTGAGGTGAAAGACCAGCTCCACTGGAGTCAATAACAAAACACACATCAATGGGGCCAAGATCTCACCCTTTGACTTCAGTGGGTTCCAGGTGGGTGTGCGTTCTTTTTGCAGGACTGGGGAATCGTATCTAAAATTAATATGCTATTTAGCACTTTCCCCTCCACTCCCTTTGTTTTCCTCTTGTTTCATTTTGTTCCTCTCTCTCATCTTCTATTAGGAGTAAATGGATTGAATGTCTGTTTAGAAAGGATTATAGGGTGGAGGATCAAGAGAAGCCTGGCCAGGGTAAAGAACCTGCAGTGTTTGTTGTAAGCACTTTTTCGACAAAGCCCTCAGCATTAAGGACAATAAAACAAATAAATTATACCAGATGCTACATTACCTGACCCCACAACATAATTGTGGGAAGGGATATTGCCAAGGTTATAAGAGATACAGCCATTGCTTCTAAAAGCAGGTAATGTTTTATATTATCTTAAAATGAATAATTATTCCTGTTTCTAGCACTAGCATAGTTCAGATTAACTGACACTTCTGCAGCACATATTCATGATTAACATTATCACTTTCCCCTGTGACTCAGTCTATACTGGCATATGGAAGCCCCGTAATTCACCACCATGTTCACTGGTGCAGCAGCAAGACTGGTGGTAGCAATGGTCTACTAGAAGCTGTAGTTAAGGGACGAGAAAATGGTGGGGGGGGTGTTGTTGTTTCCTTTGTGCATTTAGTAGACAGTGCCTAATAGAGTGAAACTGACTCTTTCTCCTGTGTAATCAGTTAGTGCCTGATCTTGCATCTTGGTGTGCTACTGAACCTGAGTATATAGATGCATGGGCCCACATTAATTGATCGGAGTGCAGAATTAGGCCTTAAGACATTGTCCCCATTTTGCTTGTGAGTCTTGTACGGGGAGAGAAAAATATTTAGGGTGCACTTTTTACATTTCCCTCTGAATAGAAGATTAGTGACCTGCACAATTACATGGAGTTGAGGTGAAAATGAATTTGTCTGCAGCTGAGGCAGGTTTGTGTTGGCTCCAGTTACATACAGTACATTAGCAGCAAAACAATTAAGCAGGATTCCTTGAAAATATATTTTTATGCAGTGTTTAAGTAAGGTACATAAAACATGGCAAAATAGTTTACAGTTTTACCCACACATGCAGAGATGGTATGTAACTTTTTCCACAATCTTCAACTTTTCCTTGTTTTTTCCCCACAAGTTTCAACTATCCCTGCTCATCTGTGTAAATTCCATGCAGATCATTGGCTCAGTCCTCTTCCCATCTCTTATTTGGCATTAAGCTCTCCATGGAAAAGGCATCACCTCTGTAACAATATACATGTGTGTTTATTCTTCCAATCTGATGGCTGGTCTGTCAAGTCTTTCTACTGGAGATTTATATTTCTCTCTCTTATCTTGCCCCAGGTCATTCACAACCTGGAAGGATGTAGGATATAGTAGCCAAGTATCCTGCTATATCTAAGCTGAAGTTGTCATGTAATGGCTGCACTGGTTCCCCTTTGTGCTGGCTACCAGAGTCACATCTATTATCTGTAGGAGACATGAAGTCACCCATAGAACACTTTGGAAAACATTTTATTTAGAGACCATATTGCTTCGATATCATATTTCTTTCTCCTCCCTTGTTTTTTTGACTCCTGGGGAAAATAGGGTGTTTGCTAGGTAGAGGTCCATTGGCTCATCTTCCTTACTGCTCACTTCAAGTCATAATCACCTGTGATACTGCCATTAATTGCTCTGCATTTGATGTCACATCAAACAGACAGAATTATGACTCAACTCTTTCTAAAAATTTCCCAAAGTTGCCAACACTGGTTCCACTCCACTGGGAGCTCTAGCATAGATGGGGCATTTTGTATTTCTGTTGTTTGGAAGGAGGTTTTCGTTTTGAGTTTTAAGACACTATATACGTCAGGCTTATTCTGAGAAGAGGTAGATGACATGGCCCTTAAAATGTCTGGCACCAAAAATGACCCATCTACATGAGGGTTCACCCAGTGTTGCCATGCTGATGTAGATAGAGATTAGTGTGTGTGTGTAAAAGCTGGTCTACGAACAGAATTTACCTTGTTTTAACCAAAGGCATATGTGTTTTTAATCTGATTGGTTTGCACAAATTCAATCCAATGTAGACACACTTATCAATTTAAAACTGATTATAACAACTTAGCTTGTGCCTGTAAAGCCTTGGCTGAACACAAAAGTTGTACCACTTTAACTATACCATTATAACTACATCCACACTAGGGGTTGTACTGGTTTGCCTATATTAGTAAAAAATTACATCCCTACTGATAGTAGCTCAAGCCTAACTTGGTTCAAACCAACCAACACTACCCCCTGTGGACAGTTAAATTGATTTAAAACACTCAAACTGATTTATCTTAAGGGCTAGTCCACCCTTAAAAATCTTACTGAAAAGCTCCTCTTCCAATACAGCAAAAACTAGACCAGAACAAGGCACCTTTATACTGATATAACTGCATTTCCACTAGCAGAATGGTACTGGTTAACTCTCCTGGTAGAGTTAAAGCAGTACAACTTTTTAGTGTAGACAAGGTAAATTGAGTACAAAATGATTTAAACTAAGATGATTTAAGACACTCTTAAAACTGTTTAGAGATGCTCTTAAATCAGTTTATCATCTGCTTGCTGCAGGAACTGACTCTAGTTCCTCACACCATATTCTGAAGCCCTTTGCCAACTCTAGAGAGTCAAGGACAATGGAGATTGCACCATTTCCTTTGGCAGGCTAGTCCCTAATCTGTTAGATCCTGAGGCTTTCCTGACATTCTGCCTGTTTTCTTTATCACTTTTCATCCTAGTTACATACACCTCTTCTATCACCATAAATAATTATTTCCTCTTCTTGGAGTGAAATCCTGGTCCCATTGAAGTCCACATGGCAAAATGTCCATTGACTTCAATGGGGCTATGATTTCACCCTTGGTATTTATCTAATAGTGATAACTAGTTATGATTACAAAGATTTGCTACTTTTAAGGGTGGTTTAGCCAAGCTGCACCTATCTAACTGTTTTAATCTTTCTTCGTACATCAGTCCCATCTATTAATAGGCTATAGAAACAGAAGTGTCTCTAACAGAATGTTGTCCAAAGTTTCTCTTGGGACATAGGTGGTTCTCTGAGGAAAGGTATAGGATCATGTGTACACACAGGTATTTGTATATTGGACATGCATTAACTGAATGGATAGTAGGAGCTAGTTTTAAGGAGAAAAAAATTAGTGGTGGTTGATGATACCTGAATGTGTGAAAACAAAACTACCGTGGAAAAAAAGTATCAAACACTAGGTAAAGATCAAAAGGTATCTGACTCAGAGTACCCCCCATCCTGTTTTGAGAAGCCTCCACTGGTCTGTCCCTCCCCACTATTGTGCTCTGGAGTTACAAAGAGACAGAGCAGTAATAAGAAGCCTCCGCTCTTATCATCAAATCTGCACCAAAATGCGTGATTCACACATTCTCCACAGCCTGCCTCTCCCTTCTTATAATTATCTCTCCTGGTAATCCTTTGAGCCAGTAGAGGGCGCAATTACTCCGCTACCAGTGCGGAGGGTGCAGGCGTGAAAATTCTTTTTGTGGCCAAAGCCAGTAGTGGTGCAGTAGAGGCCTCTAATTTTTATTTTCCTGCAAGCTGTAAGGGGGGAAAGTGCTGTCATACCTAATTGCTTCCCCGAGGTTTGTTTGTGAGTGCATGGGAGGTAAAGGAAAGTTTGTTAAGACGCAGGGGAAGCAGCTTAATCTGAGCAGCAGGGGAAGGACCCGACTCTTTTGACCCTTTGAAGCCAGCCGCATTTTAAAATGGTGCAAATCACTCTCGGGAATTTGGTTTGTCTCTCCCTGGTTGGCTGTAAAAGGATCTCATGCCAGCAAGGTGAATACGTAAGAGACAAAACAGGAGAGAGAGAGCGTAACTAGGGGACAACTAGGTGAACCTGTGAAACAGGGAGGGGTAGTGTGAAATCAATGGCATGTTGGGAATCCCAGGTGTCTGGAATAACTGGGCAGTATCAGTAGCAAAGAATCAAGGAGCCGAGAGCAGGCGGGGATTTTTGCGTGGTAGAGAAAAGAAAGAGTTAACGGTTTTCCCTCCCTCTTTTTACCTGGGAGATGAACCTGGCGGAGCCGCCCGTCTGCTGGGATAAGGGCAGGCTGAGCCTGGCTTCCTTTGCCTCTTTGCAATCTCCACGGAGAAAGCTTTGCACCTGAGTCTATCATTTGGGCGGAGCTAGCCCACTATTTTTTTTCCGGGGGGGAGATACTTTTAAATTAAAAAGGACATCGCGGCTTTGGCGGGGACACCAGCTTGCAGCAGCTATTTGGGGAGTGAAACCAATTGTCTCTTGCCCCTCTGCTTGGGTTTGCTCCGTCTAATAACCTCCCTCGGCATGAAGCGCTTGTCAGCCTCCTTCTGCTTTTTAACCCTGTGCACGCGCTAGGAAATGCATGCGGGGGATAACAACCCGGGGAGATGTGCTAGAGAGACCCGGGCAATAAACGCCCCTTCTGCTCTGAGCACATTTTAATATTTTCCCCCGTTTACGTTTTCCTCTCTGCTGCCTTCGCTTTTGCACCAGCCTCTTTTCTAGCTGCCCCGCACCGTTCCTTTCAGCGCACACCTGAGGCGCGACTCCTTGCAAACATCTCCAGCCTTTGTTTCGCAAAGCGGCGCAATGGCAATAGGTGGTTTATGCCCCCGAGATGAAAGCTGGGGGGGGGGGGGTGTTAGGCGACGCCGGCTTGCAAAACAAGAAAAATAACCATCGCTCCAGCCCCACGATCGCGGCGGTCAAGGTGGTCACGGAGTGACCTGCGTTGCACGAGGATGGGTTGTATTTTCTGTTGCATGGGTGGAAAGGCGGCCAGGGCCATGTCCGAGGGGCAGGAGCAATTGCAGCGATCGCGTTAATTCATCTCTGGTGAGCTACTATGTTTACTTCCGTTTCTCTCGCTTCTAGTACAACGCAGCCTGTCCCCCTAGTCCCTCTCCTCCCCCCTAGTAATAGCAGCCGCTTTTACACACTGCGGCGGCAAACAACATAGTCCTCCTCATGCACCAATCCCACCCCTCGCGCACTCCGCCCGGAGCCCTGCTTTGGCGGGAAAGGAGGCGGAGCCCTGTTATAAAAGCAGCGGTGCGGGGCGCCTGCCAGCTCTTTGCAGTGGCGAGAGGGAGGGCGACGGGCTCGCACGGTAGCAGGCGCTGCGCCGCCTCCTAGTCAAGCCCCCTCCCCTCTCACGCCGGCCGGCCGGCGCTTCACAGCCGAGCGAGCGAGCAGGCGAACTTCCGACCGCCTTGGACTTACAATTCCGTCTGCGAGGGGCAGGCGCGGAGAGTCGCCGGGAAAGGCGCTTCCCCTCCTCCTGCCTGCTGCTTTTGTGGGATAATTATTGCGGGAACTGGGGGTTTTTGTCTTTTTCTCCTTCACTTTTTTTTTTTGCACCGTCTTTAATCCGCCCCCCGCTGCATAGCCCAGCCGGTGCATCGGAGGAACCGGTGAGTTTGCAAAGACGCGTTCGCCTCTTTCGTGGGTAGGGCTCTCCCCGCAGGGAGAGGGGCTGCCCCGGGTTTGCACCCTGGGGGGTGCTAGGCTGGGTGGCCCCTTGGTAAAGCGCTGAGCTCCGGGGGTGGCTTTAGCTGGGAAGTGTGTCCAGACGCAGTGACACAAGGTGTGTGGCGGCAGCAGCAGCCCAGAGCTGCAGCACGGGCAGCCTATGTGTAAGGCGCGCTCTGCCTTCCTCATTCATTGCACCGGGCTCTTTAAATCGGGCTTTTCCCCTGGCGCTTCAGTGTCCCCTGCAGCCCCGGGCGGGGGGGAGGCGGGCGCTGGGGTCTGGAACCGGCCAGTGTCCCGGTTGGGTGCAGGGCACACGGGCAGCGGAGTCTGGTTTCCCCCTGCTCTTTTGCAGCCCAGGGGGGGCGAGGCTCGGGCCAGCTGGGTAGGTGGGGAGCTGCCACTCCTGGAAGCCGCTGGAGGGATTCGCTCCGCTTTCCCCCAGTTGCTGGCCCCGGCTCTTGCCCTGCCGGGGAAGTGGGGCTGGGCAGAGGGGGCCCTGGCCCAGTTACACCGCTCTCCAGCTGGGCTGGACAGGCGCGGGGGGGGACCAAGAGCCGGCTCCCGAGGAAGGGACGGAGCCGAGCCGGCGAAGACCTGGGGCCGGGGCGGGGGGAGGCGAAGGGGCGGAGAGGAGCGGAGCGAGAGTGAAGCGGGGGCGGACGGCGGCGCAGGGGAGAGAATCCCGGGGAGCCCCTACCGCTGGGGGGGGCACAGCGGTCGCCGCCCTCCCCTCTCTTAAGGTGGTTCCGGCTTTAAAGAGGCGCCGCAGCGCCCGCTGTCCAGCGCGGCGCACTGCGGGTGCGGGCGGGCGGGTCGCTTGCTCCCCGTTTTGCACCGGAGCGAACTGCGGGCTCGTAGTGTGACCCGCGTGTCCTCTATTGATGGGGGGGGGTCGGTGGCTGCAGCCCACTCCCGCGCCGCATGGGGGGGTAGGTGACCCCCCTTCTCCACCGGGGGCGTCTCCCCTGTGTGTGCCCCGTTTAGTGCGGGGTTCCGGGGGGGCTGCGCCCCGTTGTTACCCCGCGGCGCCCTGACCCGTGTCCCCCTCCCTCAGGCACCAGCCGCCGCGATGCCGCTGACCTCGACCCTCCCCAGCAAGAACTACGATTACGACTACGACTCGGTGCAGCCCTACTTCTACTTCGAGGAGGAGGAGGAGAACTTCTACCTGGCGGCGCAGCAGCGGGGCAGCGAGCTCCAGCCGCCCGCCCCCTCCGAAGACATCTGGAAGAAGTTCGAGCTGCTGCCCACGCCGCCCCTCTCGCCCAGCCGCCGCTCCAGCCTGGCCGCCGCCTACTTCCCCTCCACCGCCGACCAGCTGGAGATGGTGACCGAGCTGCTGGGCGGAGACATGGTGAACCAGAGCTTCATCTGCGACCCGGACGACGAATCCTTCGTGAAGTCCATCATCATCCAGGACTGCATGTGGAGCGGCTTCTCCGCCGCCGCCAAGCTGGAGAAGGTGGTGTCCGAGAAACTGGCCTCCTACCAGGCGGCCCGCAGGGAGGGGGGCTCCGGCTCCCGGCACTGCCCGCCGCCGCCGCCCTCGCAGCCGCCCAGCCTGGCCCCCTCCCCCGCCTCCGCCAGTACCTACCTGCACGACCTGGGCGCCGCCGCCTCCGACTGCATAGACCCCTCGGTGGTCTTCCCCTACCCGCTCAGCGAGCGATCCTCCAAGCCCGGCTCCCCCAGCTCCAGCCCGGCTTCCCTGCTGGGCGAGGACACCCCGCCCACCACCAGCAGCGACTCGGGTGAGTATCAACCCCCCCCCTCTTCTCTCAGCAGGCTGCCCCAGCGCCTAGCCACACAGGGGGGGCTTCCCTGGGGAGATCGGCAGGGGCAACAGCCCGGCTGCTCCTCGCCTCTTGGGGAGTCACACGTGCAGGTAATTGGCCCTGCCAGGGACTTCCCCGGAGGCCCTTTATGGCTCCAGCTTCCCGTTCCGATAACTTATCAAACAGCGTTTGCCGGCCCCGCGGTAGGCGCTGAGCAATAGCTGCTCCCTCTGTGCGTTTTGGGGCGCGCGCTTGTCCCCTGAATGTACCCTTCGCCTGCCACTCGAAAAGCGAACCGCTCCACGTGTACTGGGTAACAGTGCTGCTGGGTTGCCTTGTCATTTGCTCAGGGTGAATACTTGGAAGGTTTAAAACACGAAAGGCCTGGACAGGACACACAGTTTTGTTTTCCTGCAGAAACTGGTGTGCGTAACTCCTCCCACCCTAAGGACTTCAGTCCCCCTATTGCATGGGCTTTTTAAAATGCCACGTTAGCAAGGCACGCTGAGAGGCTCTGCGCGAATTCAATTTCTTGGGAAACCAGCCCATTGGGGAGGAGGGGGGAGAGGGAGGAAGGTGTTAACTTTCATAACAGGCTCTGAGTCATTCCCCAAAGCTAGAATCTTATCCAATTGAATCTGCCCTCCAGTGACATTCATGGGATGGGATGGGAGGTGCTAGTGAAAGTAGTTGAAGAGAAGTAAATGGGTCTGGGAAAGTGCTTTTTTGTTTAAAGGCATGCTTGTATATCTTTCAAACACAGTTTGAGAGACAAACCCATGTATAGTCAGGGATTGAGCTTGTCTGCCCACGAACTTTATAGTGGCTTTTGGGTTTTTTTCCCCCTGGATTACCCATGAATAATGGGGAGAGCTTCTGAAGGTGCCCTTAGAAACATGTTAAGTAATCTTTGCTTTGGGGTGTTGCCAAAGACTCACTAAATATTTACGGATGGCTTCCATGATTTGGGGGGATTAATTTTTTGCCAGGGTGGCATGGGGTGGGGTAATGCTGTAACATCTGCTGTCAGCATTCAACTTCCCTGCTGTCTGTTCAGAATTACGTAACTTGCTATCTGGGAGGCAGGGTTTGGCAGTCTGGGATGCAGAGTTAAGAATTACAAAAGAGGAGTCTGTTCTTTTTAACAGTACTTCTGTTGAATGTTGGATTTCTCAAAGAAAACATTTTTCAGGGAAATGCAGGTTTTAGAAGCAGATTACAAAATGTTTTTTTTTAAATGGCACCTTGTTCTCCATTATATAGCAAGGAACACTTACAAACTGTTTTTTAAATGTCCCCACAAGTTGACTTACAACAGGGGTATTTTTTCTTCCAGAAGAAGAACCAGAGGAAGATGAAGAAGAAATTGATGTTGTGACAACAAGTGAATCCGAATCAATCACACAACCAACAGAAGAGCACAGTAAGCCACATCACAGCCCACTAGTTCTTAAGCGGTGTCATGTCCCCATCCATCAGCACAATTATGCTGCTCCTCCCTCCACCAAACTTGAGTATCCTTCAGCAAAAAGGATAAAGTTGGACAATGGTAGAGTTCTCAAACAAATCAGTAATAACCGAAAGTGCTCAAGTCCCCGCACATCAGACACAGAAGAAAACGACAAGAGGCGAACACACAACGTCTTGGAGCGCCAAAGGAGAAATGAGCTGAAGTTGAGTTTCTTTGCTTTGCGTGACCAAATACCTGAGGTAGCCAACAATGAAAAGGCACCCAAAGTTGTTATCCTTAAAAAAGCCACAGAATATGTTCTTTCTATTCAAACGGATGAACACAGACTGATTGCAGAGAAAGAACAGTTGAGGAAGCGGCGAGAACAGTTGAAACACAAACTTGAGCAGCTAAGGAACTCTTGTGCATAGATTAGAATAATCTAATCCAGACTGAAATAAAATATTAATATTTCTAATCTTACTCATGAACTATGCCAGTTCGTAAAGTATGGAACCATTGCAGTTGCATGCTGTGCAAAATAACTCAAGACTACACAACCTTGGCTGGATCTTGCAACGGTTTAGCCATAACCTCAAAGCTGCCTCATAATTAATAATTTGGGCATAAGGACAAAATGGGACTTCTCTTCATGCTTGGGGATGAACTTTTCAATGTTGTTCTTTGAAAATTTTGTATTTAAGTCATTTTTCTTAAGACAATTCCAAAATGTTGTCCTCAAATGGCTGTATATATTTACATACCTTATTGCTATGTACATACTTTTAATAAAATCTTTATAGAAAAATGTGCAACATTAATACTCAGCAGTTGTGGCAACTAGGTTTATACTTTGTCTTGAACTTCTGTGCCAGAACATTTCACCATTTTGTGGGTTTTATTTAAATACGTTTTCTTTAAAAAAATGATTTTTATTTTGTTTTTAGATAAATAAATATTTGCCTAAAATATAATTAGTTAAACTATACTCAAGGGTATATTAAGATTGTAAAAATAATTCAAATTTTGTCTTAAATAAAATACATGTGGGGAAGTTGCCAGATTAACAGTCCTATAGATCCCAGTTGTCTACATACATTGACAAAGCAGGTAAAAGCAAGGTTTTTAACCTTGCCTCATCAAATGACTAAACCACTGCTTTTAGTGTTTGTGTAGCGGGGCAGTCCAGTTATTGCCCTTTTCCATTCCATCAAAAATAGGAGTTATGAGAGTGGCTTCCAATGTGATCACCTTTCTATTTAGAACTAAGGCCTTGGCTACACTTGAGTTATAGCACTGGTGGTGGCTTTATAGCGCTGTAACTCACTCCCCATTCACACTGGCAAGGCACATACAGCTCTATCTCCATGGCTACAGCACTGCTTGTACTCCACCTCCCCGAGAGGAATAAAGAGTATAGCACTGCTGTGGCAGTGCTGGGGCACCAGTGTAAACAGGGAATAATCTTAGTACCTTTAACTGACCTCCGGAAGCTTCCAAAAATCCTTTTAAGTGAAGATTACTCTATCTGTCTTGTTGTGATGCCTCTCTTTGTTTTGTTGTGAACTCCAGGCTCTGGGAGCTGCTTATCAAAAAAACAAGCACAGCTCCTGTTTGCTGTGAATGAGCAGAGGCAGGAGGCGCTCCTGTTGGAACACCCACAACTAGTGTTTGCTTGAAGAGAGGGGGAGGAGGGGGCTTGAGGAGAGAAGCAGGGCGGTGGGTGGGTGGGAGGGAGGGACGTGGGGTCCATTTCAGCAATGACTGCTTATCTGGTCTGTGAGGAAAAAAACAGCAGCTGTTTGCTTTCTGAGAGAGAGGGGTGGGGGAGAGGGTCAGAACTTGCAAGGCAGCTGCTGACAGTGTCAGCTCCAAAAATCCTCTCTCTCTCTCTCTTCTCCCCCACGCTCCCTGTCACACCCCACCCCACCCCTTTTGAAAAGCACGTTGCAGCCACTTGAACGCTGGGATAGCTGCCCATAAAGCACCGCCCTAATGCTGCTGCAAATGTGGCTACGACAGTGCGCTGGTAGCTGTCAGTGTGGCCAGGCTGCAGCGCTTTCCCTACTCAGCTGTACGAAGACAGGTTTAACTCCCAGTGCTGTACAGCTGCAAGTGTAGCCTTACCCTAAATTAAGACTGTCTACACTTAAAATGGTAGCAGCACGTCAGCTTTGATACTCACTGTAGCCAGGGGAGGGGTTCTCACATTACTGTGGTGAATCCACTTCCCCAACAGGCTTTAGTTAGGTCAACCAAAGATGTTGACCCAATGCTGCCTACAGAGGGACTTAGGTCATTTTTAACTAAACCTGTAGTGGGGGTGGATTTCTCATACTACTGAGTGACATAGCTGGGTCCATAATTTTCCTAGTGTAGACTGGACATGAACAGAGTCATTTTTGCACCAGCCAGTCCACCCGCTGCGAGGGCTTTCTGTTCCTTCCAAACCATTAAATGATTGTTGTTAACTCCAGAGCTAAATCGTAGGGCCAGGATTTACTATGCATTTTCATTTTCAACTAAGGGCTGGAATTCATTATATATTCATCTTGCAATACAATCCTACACCAATCCTGGAGCATACTAGTGTAAACTCTACTACTGCTTCCTGTATTCATCACAAATATTTGGTGGAACCAAATCAAAATTAAGGAATACAACATGGTAAAAAACAAATGAAACTACTTTTATGTCTACTTTGAATGTTGGGGGTTTTGAAATTAACATTTCTCATTCTGTTACACACAGCAGATAATGGTTTAGCTCTAATGCATGTAAGAACGAAGTGGAAAAAATTCAAAAAAACTTCCATGAACAAAAAATTTTACTGACACATAACCAAACTACAGCAATAGTTATGCCTTCATTTACCTACTCTACAAATTATAGCAAAGAAAGAAAACACTAATTTCTTAACTGCAGATTAAATCTCTGACTGAATCTGACCCAACAGTTTAACTGTCTTGTCACATGACCTCTACAATCAGGAATTAACTCAAATTACTGTTTTTGCCTCAAGCCTTGGAGAAAGTCCCCATGTGTGTAACAATATAGACAACTACCTGCATTAGTCAGACAACTTCTTTCCTCAGACTTTTTAGGTTCATGCCCCCCCTTACTCCTGTCTGCCTCTCTCCTCCCCCTTGTGCCCCCCCCCTCTGCCCCCAGAGCTGGGAGCAGGGCTGTGGCTACCTGGGATGGTAAAGGGGCTGCAGCTGGGGGCAGAGCTGGGGCTGGGAGAAGGACCATGGCTGGGGAGCAGGACTGGGTGGTGCTCCCTCCACAGCTGACCCAGGCCCCGTTGTGCCCCCCTGAACATTTCTCTGTGTCCCTTTGGGGGGGCGTGCCCCACCCTTTGGGGACCTCTGCTTTCGAAGTATGTTTTAAAGTGGCAATCCATTCCCCCTTCTGCTGCCTGGGTGCTGAAGCAGCCTGCATCAAACCAAGAAACAAATTAGGCATTGATTGAGGAGGGGGGAATTATTTTTTTAAATGAAAGCCTGTCTCTGGTCATCCTGCATTTACAAAAAGAGCATTTCAGAAGCACTGGTCTGAAATTTGCAGCGATTGTATGCTGTGCAGTTGTAGCTCATGTTGGTTCCACGATACTAGAGAGTGAAGGTAGGTGAGCTGTAACTCTGTGTGGCTCAAAAGCTTGGCTCTTTCTCACCGACAAGAATTTTGGTCCAATAAAAGATATTACCAGGAGCAGCGCCAAGGTTTTTGGCGCCCTAAGTGCAGGGCCGGCTCTACCCATTTCGCCGCCGGTCCCGTGGCTCCGGTGGACCTCCCGCAGGCGTCCCTGCGGAGGATCTGCTTGTCCCACGGCTCCGGTGGTCCTGCCACAGGCGTGCCTGCAGATGCTCCACCGGAGCCCCGGGACCAGCGGACCCTCCGCAGGCACGCCTGCGGGAGGTCCACCGGAGCCGCCTGCCACCCTCCCGGCAAAATGCTGCCCCCCCCCAAATCCTGGTGCCCTAGGCGACTGCCTAGGTCACCTAAATGGAAGCACCGGCCCTGGATATTACCTCACCCATCTCGTCTTTCTTATTTACAATGCTAACAGTTGTAAAAAGACTTAAATGCACCTGTAACAAACAAGCTGTTTGATTGCTGGATATTAGCGCAAATAACCTCTGCTAGACAAGATATCTCACGTATCTCCCATCATTTTCTGACATTCTAACATTTCCCACCAACCATCCTGTAAGGTTGGGTTGTGGTTGGACAAATCATATTTCATTTCTACATTGCCATAAATATTAATATTTGAAAAGTTGACAAGGTCCTTGCTCTGAAGCACTCACAATAAAAGTTGTTGTAGCACACTGCCTACGGGTGTGCTGTCTGGGATTTCCAGTGGAGCCTGTGGGAGTTAGGTGCCCATATCCTGTTGAATTTCTACAGGTGTTGGGTGCTTAGGATCCTTCGAAAAATATTGGTCTTTGTTAAACTTGTCTGGATCCCTCCTCATAAGTTTCTAAAATGGCCTGCAGTCACTTTTTTGAGGATGTGACATGAGCAGGTTAGATCTTGGTGAACAGAAGACCATGAAATGAAACTCGAGCTGTTCTGTCATGTCAGAACCATAAGTAGGGTGCTTTCCACTATCTGTGACCCTTAGAGCAGTTTCTACATTCATAAAGCACTCACTGGGGGAGGTAGCTTAATTAACTTTAAAAGACTATGTACTTAATAGCCATTTTCTCTCCTTTTCTGCCCTGCATTATTTCTGGGTTCCAGTAATAATTTGCACAGAATCTGTTGTCCAACAATTTTGAAATGCTTTTCTAATCAGTTCTGTTAGCCTGCACGCTTTACAGATGGATACATATTCGTCCAGCAGAGAAGTGGCAGAGCTGTGGGTTTGGCTCCAGGTCACCTGCACTAACAATGTTCCTTTTAATAAGATCAGGACGCAGAGACTAGGTAGTAGAGTACCTCTTACATATAGCTTTCCTAAAACCATGGGACATATTTGGGAGATAGCAGTCCTTGCTTTAGCTACAGACATGAAGGTTCCCAATCTTTTAATAAATTGGATTTTTTTTCTTTACCCATTTTCTGTACTAATCTTCACTTGGGCCACGCACCGACCCACTGCCAGAACAGTAAAAGAGATCTTTATCATACTCCAAATCGACCTTTTTATCTGCTTTAGGAGATCCCAAGGATTTCTGGGTGTTTCCTTGTTTTAAAATGATTGTATCTAAATGCCATAGCAAAAAGTGGATTAAAAATAATACCTGAGGTCAAGAAAAAAACTTCAAGCTGTCATAAAACTGTTGCTGCAGCAAAGAAGAGGTTGCTTCCACTTCTATAGTTCGTGTGACAGGTTGGGAATAAACAAGATATCCCAAAGGAGTTTCTGGGATGGATTCAGTTAGTTATGCATTAGAATCATAGGGTTAGAAGGAACTGCCAGGGTCATCTATTTTGACCCCCTGCCAAGATGCAGGATATGCACTGTCTATAGAGCAGGAAGTGTTAGTTTCTGCTGCTGTTTTTGGAGCAATAAAGGTTGATTCGCTTGTAAAAGAAAGCACTGGGTCTTGAAATGTAATAAGCTTTCACACTGCTTGCCAAACAGCTGTACCACAACAATGTTTAAAATACCAGCAGCATTTTTATTGCTATCTCTCTGCTCTTCCAGTTCTACCTGAGCATTCAAACAATATCTGTTGCAATCACTGCTCAGTTCATCTAGCATCCCAGAATTTCTCTCTTCATTTCTTTCTCTAGCATGAAAAGCAATAGATAAAACCATCAGCTGACATAAAGGGTTCTAACTTTTAGGACTGAATTCTGCTCCCATGGAAATGAATGGGAGTTTGGCCATTGACTTCAATGAGAGCAGGAGCTGGCCTGAAAAGAAGATAAAATAATAATAATAATAATAATTAATAAAAACCCCTCCCACGGCCCTAGGGTGACCAGATGTCCTGATTTTATAGGGACAGTCCCGATTTTGGGGTCTTTTTCTTATATAGGCTCCTATTACCTCCCACCCCCTGTCCCGATTTTTCAAGTTTGCTGTCTGGTCACCCTACACAGCCCTGATGCTGCAAACTTCTTTCCATCAGCATACCTTGCACCTGCACAGAGTCACAATGAAGTCAACTAGCCCTTTGTTCTTCTGCTCTTGCTGCTGAACAGGTCACAGTGCAATTGTTTGAGGCATATTTGCTGATTTGTCATTCTACAAGAGTAAGACTGGGGGTCACACACAATAATGAGATTATAGATTTAGGAAAGCAGAACTAGAATAGGTAATTTCATCTCTAATCAAAAACATAATAAAATCTAGGGTGAGGATAAATACAGAAACCCTTATAAGAAAACATAGAAGAATTCCATTCTAATCTACAAAGGTCTGTGTGTGAATCATAAAGTTCTTCCTCTTTCTCAAAAGCATATGCGGAAAAATGTTTTTCAATAACATTCTAATTTTACAGAGCGGGAAATTTAATCACGATATGTTGCACATACAACTAATTGTGCTGTCAATTTCATTTCACAATCCTTTCATAAGATATTCATTACAGCCTTTCAAAACAGTCTTGAAAATGTACCATCTAGGCACAATACAATAATATTATCTCACTCTCTAACACAATGATTAATGATAATGAAAAAGCCTAATAGGGTTTTACTTGTGCTCAAAGAAAAATATTACTCTCCTCAGATGAGAGGAATTTTGCAAGGCTGAATTCGTATTATAAAACAGTGTGATTTATCAACATAATATGATTTTATGTCTTTGAATCCATTATGAATCTCAATGTCTATAGTCAATAAATGATGAATAAATAACAATTAGCAACTGATGTTATTTTTTATTCATTTGTAGTGAACAAAATTAAAGTTGATTACAGTAGAAAAAGAATATTTTGGCAAGAAACATTACTTTTGCTCTTTCAAAGCTGGGTTTTAACTGTAGTGTAGCATCGCGGGGTCTTGTTTAACAGTTGAAGGGGTGACTGTACTTCAGACCTTGCAGATTCCAGCTCTGGATTCTTTATAAGAACATAAGAATGGTCATACTGGGTCAGACCAAAGGTCCATCTTGCTCAGTACTGTGTCTTCCAACAGTGGCCAATGCCAAGTGCCCCAGAGGGAATGAACAGAACAGATAATCGTCAACTGATCCATCTCCTGTCACCTAGTCTCAGCTTCTGGCAAACAGAGGCTAGGGACACCATCCCTGCGCATCCTGGCTAATAGCCATTTATGGACCTATCCTCCATTAACTTCTCTATTTCTTTTTTGAACCTAGTTATAGTCTTGGCCTTCACAACATCCTCTGGCAAGGAGTTCTATAAGTTGACCGTGCGGTGTGAAAAAAGACTTTGTTTTGTTTGTTTTAAATCTGCTGCCTATTAATTTCATTTGGTAACCCCTAGTTCTTGTGTTATGAGAAGGAGTAAATAACACTTCCTTATTTGTTTTTTCTCCACACAAGTCATGATTTTATAGACCTCTGTCATATCCCCCCTTAGTCGTCTCTTTTCCAAGCTGAAAAGTCCCAGTCTCATTAATCTCTTCTCATATGGCAGCTGTTCCATACCCCGAAACCAGGGGTTCTCAAACTGGGGGTTGGGACCCCTCAGGGGGTCACAAGGTTATTACATGGAGGGTCGCGAGATGTCAGCCTCCACCCCAAACCCGGCCTGCCTCCAGCATTTATAAGGGTGTTAAATATATTTAAAAGTGTGTTTAATTTATTAGGGGGGGTCGCACTCAGAGGCTTTCTGTGTGAAAGGGGTGGGCAGTAAAAAAGTTTGAGACCCACTGCCCTAAACATTTTTGTTGCCCTTTTCTGAACCTTTTCCAATTCCAATATATCTTTCTTGAGATGGGGCGATCACATCTGCACGCAGTATTCAAGATGTGGGCGTACCATGGATTAATATAGAGGCAATATATTTTCTGTATTATTATCTATCCCTTTCTTAATGATTCCCAACATTCTGTTTGCTTTTTGGACTGCTGCTGCACATTGAGTGGATGTTTTCAGAGAACTATCCACAATGACTCCGAGATATCTTTCTTGAGTGGTAACTAATTTAGACCCCGTCATTTTATATGTATAGTTGGGATTGTGTTTTCCAATGTGCATTGCTTTGCAGATGTCAACACTGAATTCAACTGCCATTTTGTTGCCCAGTCACCCAGTTTTGTGAGATCCTTTTGTAGCTCTTTGCAGTCTGCCTGGGACTTAATTATCTTGAGTAGTTTTGTATCATCTGCAGATTTTGCCAGCTCACTGTTTACCCCTTTTTCCAGATCATTTATGAATATGCTGAATAGCACTGGTCCCAGTACAGCCTCCTGGGGATCACCACTATTTACCTCTCTCCATTCTGAAAACTTCAGTGGGAGCCTTGAGTATGCAAGGAATGCACGACAGGGCACAGTCTTTGCTAAGTACCTTGCTAGATAAATGCAAAGTATTATTGTATTATTAATTGATTTACTTATTTTAGCCTCTGGATACTATTTTACTCCTGATTTAATAATGAAGCCTCGCTGGAGTGAAAACAAAAGCAAATCAGTGGCAGAAAATGATAAAAAATGTGAAATAATGAAATAAAAGTCATACAAAATTAGGAATGGAAAATATCTCTCATATATTCCAGCCCCTTCAGCCCTTCTGTAGTGGGTTGTCCTGTCTGATTTTAAATATATCAAGACAGTCTTCCCAAATGCATGCTTGCTAGACGTCATTGCTTTGGAGAAGTCAGGTTGTATATATATATATATATATATATAGGGTTTTTCTACTGTGTATTTGTGGGATAAATATCAGTGAAAAATATAGAGACTAGAACCATCAAGGAAAAAAGGTAGACAGGAAAATAATGGGAAATAGTGTGACTGAGGAAGTAGCATAGATCCTGCTCCTGCAATTGGAGCCACACGAACAGACCCTTGCACGTCTGTAGCCCCACTGCTACAAAACAAGGAACTACATTATAACAGGGACTTGCACAGACACAAGGGAGCTCCCTCAGAGATATGATTGCAAGATTGGGGCCTTACCCTGAGGCTATGTCTACATTACAAGTGCTTCATCAGTACATCTACAGCACTGCAGCTATGCTGCTCTAGTGTAAACACTTACTGCAGTAACAGAAGGGGCTTTCTATCTTGGTAGTAAATCCACCTCTCTGAGAGGAGGTGGCTAGGTCAACATAAGAATCTTTCTGTCAACCCAGCTGCATCTACACTGGGGGCTAGATCGACCTAACCACATCACACAGAGCATGAAATGTTTCAGTTTTAGGTGTAGACCAGGCCAGAGTAACACATCATACAACTCTCTCTCTTTAACCTCTATTCAGTGAAAGAGCCTGTAGTAGCTGTGTGGCTTTGGTTACTCAAACCCCAGAGCCTTCACAATGGCTGTATAAAGTATGAAACCTAGAAGATTTTTTTCTGTCTGCTATTTCGGTCCTCTTTCATCATGGGTAAATAAACATGAAGGAAACCTATGGGGCTAATTAGTTCCAAGCAGGGAATTGTGCTGTATTAATTTCATTGCTTGAAACTCTTTATTATCCAGTGAGATTGCTCCATTTTTTCAGCTTATATTTTAAAACCTCTTCAGTCATAGCACCTAATCCTTTTTTTATTTTTGATCCTACAGGGAAATCATAATTCCATATAATTGGAACAGTGAAGTTTTGGCTAGAATTTATACTTGGTTTTGTGAGAGAAAGCTCTTGCCCAGCATTGCTGGGGAGGAGCCTGTGGTCATGGTACATGTAGGTACCAATGACATAGGGAAAGGTAAGAGAGAGGTGCTGGAGGCCAAATTTAGGCTGCTATGTGAGAGATTAAAGTCCAGGACCTCCATGGCAGCATTTTCTGAAATGCTTCTAGTTCCAAGTGTATGGCCAGTTAGAAAGGAAGAACAGCAGAGTCTCAATGCATGGATGAGATGATGGTGGTCGGAGGAGGGATTTAGGTTGATTAGAAAGTGGGGAAACTTTTGGGAAAGGAGGAGCCTATACAGGAAGGGCAGGCTCCGCCTAAACCAAAATGGAACCAGATTGCTGGCATGAAAAATTAAAAAGGTCGTAGAAGAGTTTTTAAACTAAGAGCTGGAGGAAAGCCGACAGGTGCAGAGGAGCACACAGTTTGGACAGAGACATCCCTTAGGAGAGGATTTGTTAAAGAGGATACTCTATATCCTAATAAAGCGGAGAGGACGAAAGTTGGTAAAGTAAAAGTAGGAACTGCAAACAAAAAACAAAAAAAAAAAACAACAGTCACATGAAGGCAGACAACTAAACATTGACAAATTTTGTAAGTGCTTGTATAAAAAAGCTAGAAGTCTAAATACTAAGATGGGTGAACTTGACTGCCTGGTATTATATAGGGATTTTGAAATAATAGGCAACACAGAAACTTGGTGGGATGATCATAATCAATGGGACACAGTAATACCAGGATACAAAATCTATAGGAATGACAAATATAGGAAAAATCTTAAATGAATCCAACTGTACCATAGAATCTCTATGGATAGAAATTCCATGCTTGAATAATAAGGCTATAGCAGTAGGAATATACTACCAACCACTTGACCAGGATGGTGATGGTGATTGTGAAATGCTCAGGGATATTAAAGAGGCTACAAAAACAGAAAACTCAATAACAATGGAACTATTCCCTTATTGACTGGGTACATGTCACCGCAGGATGGGATGCAGAGATCAAATTGCTAGACATCATTAATGGCTGCTTCCTGGAGCAGCTAGTCCTGGAACCCACAAGGGGGGAAGCAGTTCTTGATTTAATCCCAAGTGAAGCACAGAATCTGGTCCAAGAGGTAACTATAGCTGAAACACTCAGTAGTAGTTACCATAATATAATTAAATTTAATACCCTTGGGGGTGGGGAGGGGAGGGAGGGAATACCAAAAAAAAACCACCACAGTAGCATTTAACTTCAAAAAGGGAACTGCACAAAAATGAGGAAGTTGGTTAAACAGAAATTAAAAGGAACTCTCACAAGAGTGAAATGCCTACAAGCTGCAAGGAGACATTTTATAAACACCATAAGACTAAATGTGCACCCCAAATAATAATTTAAAAAAACAGTAAGAGGACAAAAAAAATGCCGCCATGGCTAAACAATGAGTAAAATCATGACAGGTGTGGAGAAAGGTGAATTAAAAACAAAATGCAAACAGTGGGAAGATTTTGCATTGAAACTCAGATGGACAAAATGTCAACAGTATCATACTTCATGACCTAGCTTTCTCTCCCAGATTCGTCTAGAAGAAGAGATAATTTTACAGTGTGTATATATAACTCAAAGCAGTGGCTGTGCAATGAAAAGTCTGCTCCTTAGCCATTGAAGTCAGTGGAAGTTTTGCCATTAAATTTGGCGGGCATAGGTTCTAGTCTGTACTGAGGATTGGGAACAAACAACACACAGATGCCAGTTTGCAGCTTGGGTTCCATAAGACAGAAGGTGATCTTGGACCAGAATGATTTGATAGCTACATATAAATAACTTGGAGATAGTGGGTGTGGGATCCCAAAAGCTGGCAACAGACCACTGTTCAAATACAGCACCTGTTCAAATACAGCACCTAATGAGTAAGTTGGATACATCTTTATTTTGCTACTAAAATTAACTTTGCATCAGACTGACTTCCCTGCATGGCAGAGGCTGGGAACACTGAAAAGGCTGCATGCTTGGCTCCTGTATGGGAGGGTGAAAAAGACTTTAACATCACTTAGTAGTGACTCCATAAAGCAGCAGTGATGGACTCTGTCCAAAGTCTCACCCAATCCATGTTCTCAGCTGGATGACAGATAACTCTGACCCTTTTATTATATTTATTATTTACAATACAGTTAATGCCATTTTTACGTTGTCTCTTTTCAGTCAGCCACCATACTTTAATGACAAAATACTTACATTTACTTTGCATGAGTATAATACCAAAGCCTGTAGCCTGACTAACTTATTTTCTGATCTTTCCAGATCTCTTGAGCTAAGCAGGTTTAGGCCTGGTCTGTGAGTAAACCTCAAAGGGTAATCAAGTGGTGTTGTTTCAGTAAGTGGTGCTTTTCTTTCAGAATCACTCCTGAATCCATGCAGCAGCATGGTTCTAGGAGGCACTGAACAGCTGGAGGTGTTGTCTTTCTGATAAGATGTATAACCTAAGCTCTGGATATGCATGGTAATTAAAAATCCCATGGTGAGTTAAATTGGTGAGTTAACTTCAGCGTTCTATCTTAATTCCAGTTTAGGGTGATTCCAGTCTGCTACCTCCAATTTTCCCTTTAATGTAAATTGGACACATTATTCTTCGCTTCCATCCCCCAAGCTGTCATGGAATATTATTGGCTGCCATGGTCCACCATGCAAATGGCTACTCTAGTGGTTGGTGAATGATCTCTATATACATACACAATGAGATTTTCCAAAGTGCTCAGTGTTGGCCCAGCTCTGTTTCAATTGAAGGCATGGTGAACTGCCATTGACTTTAATGGGCACAGAATTAGGTCAATGCTCAGGGCTTTTGAAAATCCCAACCATGTGTCCTAAAACATTATATGATGATACATATTTATAATTAGTTGGCTGGACAGAAATGACATGCTAGAGAAAGAAATGATGATGGAATACTAAAGACCCATATTGTTACATTTTAATTACCAAAGTGTGTCATGCAGGCAAATATATTCTCACTATTAAGGACTATTTCTGAGTCCCACCTAGTTGTTTTTTACCATAATTTAGCACAATTTGCTGCTTCATGCTTTTGCAACAGATATTGTTCTACCTGAGCATTCAAACAATATCTGTTGCAAAAGCATGAAGCTGCAAATTGTGCTAAATTATGGTAAAAAACAACTAGGTGGGACTCAGAAATAGTCCTTAATAGTGAGAATATATTTGCCTGCATGACACACTTTGGTAATTAAAATGTAACAATATGGGTCTTTAGTATTCCATCATCATTTCTTTCTCTAGCATGTCAAAGCATTTCTATTGCTCGCTGTCAGTTGGTCTTTGTCTTCTGTGATTTGCTTCTTACTCCCTATTTATTTTGCTCTTGGTAAAGTGTCTTACAGTTTGTGACTTTTCTTATTTTGCTTCACATAGAGAATGAAATCTTTGCCACACTGAAGTGAGGTGCAAAGCACCCATTGACTTCAATAGGCCCAGGGCATATAACCTAAAGTTTATAATCTTTATTTAAATCTTTATCTTCACCTCACCTTAATTCATTTATTTTATAGCGTTAGCTAGACTGCTCAGTTCATCTAGCATCCCAGAATTTCTCTCTTCATCTTTTCTCAATGGGGGCTTTTTGTTTCTTTTGCAAACATTCTAACTGCCTATCTCCACTACAGATCCTTCTTTTAATCTCTGCATTGAAGCAGGAATTACTGGGTGAATTTGTATGGCTTGTGATTTGATGGCAGTCAGACTAAAGGAGCATAATAGTCTCTTCTGGCCTTAACAGCTATGAAATTTTCTAACTGGTTTTAAAACCAGCTCAGCTAAACCAGTTTGAAAACTGGCTTGAGCTGTAGTGTGGACACAATTTAAACAGGTTTAAGGTAGCCTGATGCATTTTTACTGAACTGGTTTCAAGACCACCTGGGGATGGACATAGTTCTAAACTAGGGCCTTGTCTGCACTGGGGATTTTCCCTGGTTACAGCCATCAGTGACCAGGCAATTATACAATAGCAGTGGTACAAAACCCTAACATGTGTGGGCAAAGGCACTTTCATCCACAATTTGCACCAGTGCAATTTACCTTGGTTTCAGGTAGAGGTGGGCTGCACTGGTGCATATTTTTTTCCTGTCTACACAAAGAGTTTGCAGTGGGACAGCTGCATTCATAGCTGGCCACCAGTGGTGCTATCCACAGCGTAGACAACAGCTGAGGCCTTGTCTACACAAAAAATTGGAACACTTTAACCAAACTGGTGTATAACTAAAGCCGTATAACCCCTCTAGCATAGGCAAAGCTAGATTGGTATGAAAAATGCTTAACCAGGTATAGTTTATTCTCATATAGGAAAGGGAATAAGTGATACTGGTAAACATACACTTATACTGGTAAAACTGTTTCCACACAAAATCCCACCCCTAATCACTATACACGGACAAAAACTATTTAGACCATACCTAAAATTGAGGGTTTAGCTGCAGTTGGAGGTAGGTTGGGTTTTTTGTTTATTTGTTTGATTTTATGTTTAAATACAGAATGGCTCCATTCTCAAAGGCCCTGAGCACGTGCAGCTCCCATTACCATCAATGGGATTTACAGCTGATCAGCAATTCTCCTTAGCAGGCCAAAAAGACCCTCCCCTTTGGCTTTGACAGCTAAGGCAATAAGGGTTTCAGGCTGAAAATATCTATATCCATGGGGAATGGATAGCTCAGGGGATTAGCAAAAAATCTACTGCCTGCCACTGTTCCAGGTATGTTTAAACTCTCTGGACTGCTCATCCTTTCTGGGTAGAATTTACAAAAGCTCCCAGATTTCAGTGGGAGCAGAGCTAGGCTAATGCTGAATGCTTTTGAAACGCCCAACTTATTGACTCCTGTGGTGTTGGATTGTGTGGCTCCACATCCTTAAAACATATCCTTTCTGATCTGATTTGTCTCATCTCCATTCCTTTGAATGCATTGCAACCATTGGGCATGAACTATTATAAACAGAGCAGCAGCATGACTTTAACATTGTGGTTTGAGAACAGAAATCAAACATTCCTTCTAGATTCTGAAGACAGAAAGTGGATGCTGGGGAGAAGGCAATTAACAACGCATAACATCTGTGAGGTGTCCGTTATCTGGAATTATGTTATATTTATGCTATGTTCTTTTTACAAAGCATCTTTTTTCCCTACATATTACTGTTGAGATGATGCTATGCACCGTGACATCAAAAAAAGCTTTCTTCCTTGCAGATGAAAGATCTTTTCCCAGCACAGACTACAGTTTGCTTTAGATGTGTGGTTCAAAATGAGATGTTGATATTAACAAAGACTGATGATCAACATCAATACACCGGCTGCCTGGCTTCTTTGCTGGATGCTCCACAGAAATCCTAGCAAACCTTAAACAATTGTATTGTGTGCTGATTTTAGGATTAAAAGCTGTCTATGGAAGAGTGCACTGAAAAAATGTACTGAGAGTTTCCACTGAAGAAGCTAATTCGTAGTCTAGTCAAGTATCTGTATAACCACGTCTGTCATGGAAATTTGTAATCAACATACTGTTTAAATCACAGATCAATGCACACTGATTTCTGGCAAATCTAATTAGATCTGATAGGAAGAATGTGCTTGTATTTTTAGAATCTGCAGTTCTCATCTCATTACTTGTTATTTCTGTTTTGATCTGTTTAATGGTGATTAAGGGTCATGAATCATGATACAGTTTGCGACATCAACTAGAATTAGCTGGGTAATTTGCTCAGTCCTGTCTATAGTCCAATGCTGAGAGTAGGAAACTGGGGTGGGAGGGAGGGGGCAAGACTCCTGGGACTCTGATTCTCAGTTACACTAGCGTTATGTCAGTGGGCTCTATTGCTGCTTCTGCTGCTGACTTGCCACTTGACCTGGGGTAGATCCTTTATGTCTTTGTGCCTCGTTTTGCATCTCCACATGCTGGATGTGATAAGACTTGCCATCCTCATGGAGCATTGTAATAAATAATTAGTGACTGTTCTAAATAATGACTGTCAAGTGTTTCAGATCCTTGAAAGTAAGTTGATTTGCATGTACAAAACACTGCATTAATGATTGACATTTATTATATTGTGGGGAAGCAATACCGAGCTTTATATTTTTAGGTAAGTGCGGTGGTGGTTTTTTATTGCTATTATTTATTAAGTTGTATTACTGTAGCACTTACTAGCCCCATTCATGACTCAGGATCCCGTCGCGCAAGAGACTGTACCAACACAGAATAAAATGACAATCCCCGCCCCAAAGTGCTTACAATCCAAGACAAGAGACAACAGATGGAGGCAGAGAGATGGGGGAGTAAAAGAAACAGTGCGACAGTTTTCCAGGCATCGCACCAAAGGACAGTTGGAAGGAGGGCTTGGAAGGAGGATAACAAGCTAGTTTTGTGGATGTTTAAGGGGAGTTTCTCCCCAGTGTGAGGGGCAGCATGGGAGAAAGTATGAAGGTGCTTGTTTGGAGGTGGGCGATGGAGACTGACATCATAGACCAACTGGAGGCAAGAAGGTGATCAGTTGTGAATGACATTGAAAGTGAAGACAAGTAGCTTATGTTTGATGTGCTAGAGAAGAGGGAGCGAGTGGAAGGGGGTGTAAAGAGCAGGGTGACTTGGTTACAGCAAGGAAAATGATCTTTGCAGCAGCATTCTGAATTGATCCTTTATTACTTAAACATGCAACTGGTACAATTATTTTTGCAATGTATTTGTCAGTGGCAGGCCCCTTCTTTCTAAACAGAGTGGTTTAAATATGCACCCACTCAACATGATAGGCCAAGTCACGGTCCACCTTGCATGGCCACCCAAAGAAGTGAGGTGGTATAAGGCTCTTGCCTGTGGGCAACCCATCTCATGGGTAGTTGAGCCAGGAGGAGAGCAACTTCCTCAGAGCTGCTGTGTCCCCACTTGAGGTGTGGGAGAGGGAAGGGGCAAGGAGTGGGCAGCACATTGGCTCCGCCCCCAATGTGTTGGCCAGCATAGTTGCACCTGTGTCCTGGGGACCTTTGGTGCAGGATGCGTAGACTTGGCGCAGGGTATTACCCCACCTACCACCCCCGGAACAAAGCAGAAAGCAGGAGACAAAATTGTGAGAGTTACTATCTACCTCCCACTCTGATACTGGGCCAGCACCACAAGAACCTGCCTTTGCTCGAGGCTTGTGACAAAGCCATGAATTAGCTCAATATCCGCAAACTGTGATGGCAGTTCTAAAGCATATGATATGGTCCCTTGGGATGCATCAGGCAAGGAATTTCCAGTAGAGATAAGGAGGTGTTAGTACCGTTATACAAGGCACTGGTGAGACCTCATCTGGAATAGTATGTGCAGTTCTGGTCTCCCATGTTTAAGAAGGATGAATTCAAACTGGAACAGGTAGAGAGAAGGGCTACTAGGATGATCCGAGGAATGGAAAACCTGTCTTATGAAAGGAGACTCAAAGAGCTTGGCTTGTTTAGCCTAACCAAAAGAAGGCTGAGGGGAGATATGATTGCTGTCTATAAATATATCAGAGGAATAAATATCAGGGAGGGAGAGGAATTATTTAAGCTCAGTACCAATGTGGACACAAGAACAAATGGATATAAACTGGACACTAGGAAGTTTAGACTTGACATTAGACGAAGGTTTCTAACCATCAGAGGAGTGAAGTTCTGGAACAGCCTTCCAAGGGGAGTAGTGGGGGCAAAAGACATATCTGGGTTCAAGACTAAGCTTGATAAGCTTATGGAAGGGATGGTATAATGAGATTGGTCTTTGACTATCAGCAGTAAATATGCCCAATGGCAGTTCCAGGTGGCATCCCAGGGGGAATCCATCACAATCCGATCAAGTGCTGGTGCCACAGCACTGATTTTCATGGAATTCCACTGACCCTTGTATGTCAAGACCAAAAATTCTTCTCTCTCAGCCAAGGTTCTCTATATTTCCTGACATTTTTTACCCCTGTGGACAACTCTGCTCTCCTTCTCCTCCTGAAGGCTCAAGCTCTCACTAAGGACCCAATTCTCCAGTTCTCATTTGCTTCAGTGGAAGCTGAATTGGGATCTAAATCCTGTTGCTGCTGCTTCTCTTGTATCAGCAAAATCCATCCTTTCCTCTCCATCATTGCTACAAAGTCCCTTGTTCTGACTTTGGTTACTCCTCTGTGACAGTGCTCGGAGTCTTGAGCTGACCCAGCTCTCTGGTCACTAACATACTAACTATTCCCCTTCTGGAGTGGACTTAATTGGGAAATGGGTGCTCAATGGCTTAATTAGGCAGTAGGCTGATGAGCTAATGAGAACAATCAGCCCCTCAGCTGGGAGCAGTTAAGGGACTGCTGGGAGAAAGCTGGCAGGGGTTAGGGGATACAGGCTCTCAGGGTGAGGAGATCTTCCCCTTCCTGGAACGTGGGCTAAGGGGGAAGTTTATGTCAATTTGTATGTTGCTGCACAAGGCTGAAGCAGGGGAGGAGACTAACACACTGGTGCTTATAAAGCTGGAAAGCATCCAACCTCCTTGAGGAAGTTCAAGAGAGCCCTGTTACACCCTTCCCTTGAACTGCACCCTGCAACTCTGTCTCTTCATCTCAGTGGTTCTCCTGCCCTGTCTGGCTAATATAATGCTGCTAAAGTTGTCTCCTCACTTAGATAATTTCTTCACTGGCTCCCCATCCTTTGCTATGCCATAGTCAAGCTCTTTATCCTCTTCTTCGAGGCTCTGCATCACGTTGAAGGGGATAGGGCACACCTCCCAGAGCAATTGGGCGAGGCTCTCTGCAGACTCAGGCGGGCACCACTGCAGTGGGCCATGTTTTCAATCTTAACTTCACAAATATGAGGGCTCTATTTTTTCACATGAAGCTGAGATTTTGAAGAATAGCCAATCACAGCTGCTGCAGGAGGCAGAGGCACTCTTTCCCCCTCTCCCCTGAGGAACAGAGGGAGTTTCTGAGGGAGCGCAAGAGGACAGTATTTTCTTAAGAGGAGAAGGGAGCAGCAAGAGCCCAGCAGCTCAGGGCCTCTCTGCTCCTCCTTCTCCGAGATCTGTGAAAAATGAATTGGCTCCTCATTAATGCTGGAACTCAGGCTTGGGAAGGAGGAGACTCAAGCTCCCTTACAGCTGCCCTCTCCCTAGGCTGGGTTGGGGCGCATATGGAGAACCTCTGGAGCTGCCCTCATCCTAAGCCTGGGGGGAATGTGATGACCCCCTGCAGCTGACCTGCTTCTAGGCCTGGGTGAAGAGTCTACACAACTGCAGGCGCAGATGTGAGCTGGGGGAGGTAAGGGGTGTAGCACTGTTGTGCAGCAGGGTGGGCAGAGTTGATGTGGGGCAGGGGGTTGGAGCATGACACATTGGGGATGGGGGTTAAAAGGTCATAAGATAACTCAGAAACATTCCTTTTTTTTTTTTTTTAAACTTGTCATTTCTGGGCCACTCTCATGACTTTTGTGGTTGGCCTGATCTAACGCTGACTCTTACATCTACTTACACGTGCTTAGCGATGTTTAATTAACACCATCCTACCCTGTTGATTTCAGTGGAATTACAAGATTTCATCGAAGTCACTCTGGGAATGAATAAGTGATTTTGGAGATGATTTTCTTCGATGATGTCAAATGAGAGCTACTTTCCACAGTGCCTTGCCCCCAAAACACAGGCAAGCCGCAGGGTCTCTCCACTTAATTGTGTTCTTGATGCCAGCTCAGTGGTTTGAGCATTAGCCTGCTAGATCTGGGGTTGTGAGTTCAATCCTTGAGGTGGGCCATTTGAGGCTTGGTCCTGATTTGAGCAGGGGGGGTAGACTAGGTTGACCTCCAGCAGTCTCTTCCAACCCTAATATCCAATGATCTTAGGCAAATCACATATTTAGATGTGTGTGCCTTCCCACGTCTCCAGCACTGGGTTTAAGGCTGTGTTAGTGTTCACTTTTACAAGTCGGTAGCGCTGTGAAAAATTACATTATTTTGGGCTAATGTTTGATGCAGGCTTTTTTTTTTGGCACAGGGTATTTTTTGCTTCCTCTAAAATGTGGTAAGAAATTAGTAGAGAGAGGGAGGCTATTGAGAGGGAAGGTACTAAAATCCTTTTTTCACTGCATGTTGAGACGTTAGGAACCGAGAGTCTGGTTTTTACTCCAGCTGCCAGGAGTTACAAAGCCAGCCTAACCCACACATGGGGACTCCTCAGGTAGCACAGAGCTGGTGTAATGGCTTTATTCCCTCCCTCTCCAAGCCCATGGATTAGAGAAATTTTTGGGGAAAGGCCTGTGGTTTATTTTCTTTGGCTGCCCAAATGGCCCTTTGGAGTAAAGTTCTGATCAAAGCCCATTGAATTCAATGGGAGCCTTTCTACGGACTTCAGTAGGGTTTGAATAAGGCCCTAAGGCCATTTACCAGTGAACTGTAATGGATTTAAAATCTTCAAGTCTCCAGCCAGCACCAGAATCTGGGTTCATAGCTACCTCTCCCTCACTCCACCATCCCCAATCCTCTGACAAGTGCAGCTTGGCCAGATCTGAGAATCTCATCCTAGACCTTTAGATCTTCTTGAGCAGGAAAATAAAGGCGCTGACACATCCAGCTGTGAAAGCAGTGCCAAACCCTAGTGAAGCTGCAGTAGCCCAGATCTGACACTTTGGAAAAAAAATAGATGTAAAGAGAGAGTTAGTTTTAGTTTAGTTTGACAGGTTTACAAATCCTAGCCAAGTAAATATCAGAGACAATACAAGAACCATTAAAATCAGCTTTTTGTTTAGAGAAATATTATACAGTAAGATAATGATCAGATCTCTCTATTTAATACGGTGTTACCATATTACAGAGTGAGCATCTTTACATTGCCCAGGACATGCCATTTCTAGCAATTTTATTAAATTGAGTGAAATCTCTGATTACACATATGCAACAAACCAGGCCTCTGTATCAACGGACACTCTGATCTTTCCAGATGCAGCCAAATTTCATACCATAGCATTGAATTTTTGCAGTAGAACTGATCTAGCACATGCAGATAATCACACGATAGGTGGTTTGGGCACATCAGTTCTTGACTGAGATGTTAAAGCAGTCTAGGGGACTTGGACACACACCTTCCATTAATTTTAAACAAATTTTAATGGAAGACTGATGTCTAAATCTCTAAGACTGCTTTGAAGAGCTCAGTGCACTGGATACTAATTCAGAAGGATGGCTACATTTGCTGTCTATCTAGAAGGTAACACTTTGCTGAGCTAAATGAAAAAAAAATGGATGAGATCTTGCAAGATCCAGGTCCATATCTGGATTCTTCAATTGTTCATGTGCAAAGATGTATCCGAGACCAGATTTTCATAGTGGGCTCGGGGCAGCTACATTTGGTCTCCATTTATGCTGTAGAAATTAGAGGTGTTTGGTCACAATTTTTCTGGATCCAGCGAGACCCACATAGCAAGTATTTGTTTTTTTCATTGCTCTTTCCAGAGGTGGTTTGGGGGGTAGGTATCAAGTCTTGGATTCTTCTGGTCAAGTAGGAGTGACAATATGGCTTGTCTATATTGAAAGTACAAATTGAGGTTTGAGACCAAAAAATAGTGGAATCCAGCAAGCTCCAGGTGTATGACATATGTCTTCACAATGCTTTTGAGCCAAAATGCATTGGGATCAAGATTTTCATAGTGGAGCTGGAACAGCTCCACTTCTCCTCTAGTTAGATGGTAGAATTTTGCGGTTGGCATAATAAAACTACTTGGGATCCAAGTTCTGGATAGATGTTTTTGCTGCGTTGCAGCATCAGTTAGCAGCATGGTCTGGATTTTTGGTGTGCTAATGGCCTACTATGTTACTTTCTCTACTTAGACAGTAGGATTTGGGGTAGGGTGACCAGACAGCAAGTGCAAAAAATCAGGACAGGTAGTGGGGGTTATAGGTGCCTACATAAGACAAAGCCCTGAATATGTTATTGGGAATGTCCCTATAAAATCGGGCATCTCACCACCCTAATTGTGGGCTGGGGTTAGAAACTGCTGATTGGCCATCTTTGTAATGTAATTGCAAGTCTTGCTATATTTATTATTTTTCATTCAGCGCCAGCTTTTAGATTCCTGAGACTCTTAACTTTCACTTTAAAAAAAGGAAGAAAGGCTTGTAAATGTGACCTAAATCGACTCTTAAGAATCAAAAACCATAAGGCAAATAAAAAGCATACACTTGTTTTTAATTCAATGATTTTTAAGCCAATTTTGTGATTTTCGGGGGGGGGGAACTCATGATTTTTGAATGTGTGGGGTTTTCCATGCTGAAATTGACAGGATTCTGCAGGATGTAGGTACTTATTTCAGAGGCAGTGGAACCGAGAGGGCTGGGGGTGCTAGTGCCCTTGCAATGGAAATATTGTGGGCGAATCCCTATGGGCAGGGGTGGGGAGGTAAGTGCAGAACCCAGAGGGATGGAATGGGCCTGGGAACAAGTAGAAACCTCCAGGACTCTCCTTCCTTGCTCCCCCCACTGAGTTTTAGTATGTCTCCTCACTCCCCTTTTTCTCTCCTTCACTGCCCCCCCTTCACAAGGAACTTATACCCTTATCTGTTTTGTCCCCCCCCCCAGTGCTATGTATGTCAGGATGCCCCAAAATCCAGATTATACCATTAAAGTAAGAGTGGCTACACTTCTTTTCTATTTCCACATTTGCGGGAATAAACTAAACTTTTATAACCACTTTATACTGGTACAAGTACATCCACATATGGGGAAGGGGGATTAACAACTGGTTTCTAAACCAATATATCAGAGGGGTAGCTGTGTTAGTCTGGATCTGCAAAAGCAGCAAAGAGTCTTGTAGCACCTTATAGACTAACAGACGTTTTGGAGCATGAGCTTTCGTGGGTGAATACCCACTTCGTCAGATGCACCCACGAAAGCTCATGCTCCAAAACGTCTGTTAGTCTATAAGGTGCCACAAGACTCTTTGCTGCTTAAACCAATATAGTTGGTACAAAAACTGAATCTAAGAGCTGATCTACAATTTGGGGCCCAGAATTATTAAGATCCAGATACTGGATTTGGGTTTTTGCAACATTTGTGCACAAGGGTACATCAGGGACCAGGATTTTTTGCTGCAGTAAGAAGAAGACCTAAACTTGTTCTCTGTTCATGCCAGGGGATTTGGGACGTGAAGGTCCAAAACTGGAGGGATGTATCAGACGCCAAATGCAGGGTCTGTTACTATGGTGCTCATGCCCAGCGGTGTCAGGGTGCAGAGTTTTGCTGGTGTAGTAAGAGGGTCCCTGGCTAGCGTCCAACCCAGGCCAGGACTGCAGCAGCTGAATGGGCATAGTGTGTGCAGCTATGAAGAGTTTCAGGGGGGAGTGGAGTGCACTTGTTCAGGAAGGCCATGCACAGTTTCTCAGAACAGCTGGGCGATGGGATGTAGAGCTGCTTTATGGGGAAAGGGTGGGAGTCCTCCAGGGGTGACTGCTGTTCTGCCATTTAATGTGCACAGGAAAGACCTCTGGCTGCTAGTTCTGTGGCTGACCGGTTCATTCTAAAATGACACTATCTCTGCTAAGTTTCTTGCCAACACAGTAAGGGGCCTATCAGCTTGTGTACAGCAAAAACACAGATTTCCTTTCAATCCAGGGCCGGTGCAAGGATGTTTTGCATCCTAGGCGAAACTTCCACCTTGTGCCCTCCCCCTCCCCGCACCTCCGCCCTGAGGCGCCCCCCTTGCAGCAGCTCCCCCTCTTCGCCCTGAGGCACCCCCCCGTGGCAGCTCCCCCCTTCGCCCTGAGGCACCCCCCTGCGGCAGCTCCCCCATTCCGCCCTGAGGCGCCCCCCCTTGTGGCAGCTCCCCACCTCCCACCCTCCGCCCTGAGACACCCCCCCGCCCCAGCTCAACCCCCTGCTCTGCGCACGAGCACCCCGAGGCTGCTTCACTTCTCCCGCCTCCCACGCGCCGCAAGCCTGGGAGGCGGGAGAAGTGAAGCAGCCATGGCGTGCTCGGGGAGGAGGCGGGGCAGGGGTGAGCTGGGGCGGGGAGTTCCCCTGCGTGCCACCCCCGCTCCCTTACTTGCTGCAGGCGGCCCTCCCCGCACTCCCCTGCCCCAGCTCCCTCCGCCTAAATGCTGGTGGCGACCGGGAGGCCGAAGATCTGGCTGCCGCAGTCACTGCCGAAGAAAATGGCGCCCCCCCCCAAATGCCAGTGCCCGGTCGCCTAAATGGTTGCACTGGCCCTGTTTAAATCTCATACTTTCGCATATTTTTAGTGTGTCAATAAAACTCCCATTTTGAAGAAGAAAAAGAACAGCTAGATCTACTGACTATTCAGGCAGGGCCGGCTTTAGGCCAATTCAACCAATTCCCCTGAATCGGGCCCCGCGCCTAAGAGGGCCCCGCATCCAAGCCCTGCCAGTGCGCTGTACCGGGGTGGCCCAGCTTCCCCAGGAGGCAATTTAAAGGGCCTGGGGCTCCCAGCAGGGACTGGAGCCTCAGGCCCTTTAAATTGCCACCAGAGCCCCACTGCTGGAGCCCTGGGGGCTATTTAAAAAGTCTGGGACTCCCCTTGCTTCTACTGCCCCGGCCCTTTAAATAGCCCCTGGAACCCCGCCGCTTCCCCAGGACTCCCGTGGCTATTTAAAGGGCCGGGGTGGTAGAAGCAGGGGAGCCCCAGGCCCTTTAAATAACCCCCAGAGTCCTGGGGTAGCGGGGGGCTCCAGTTGCCTCTGCTGCCCCGGTCCTTTAAATAGCCCCTGGAGCCCTGCCACTTCCCCAGGGCTCCCATGGCTATTTAAAGGGCTGGGGCGGTGGAAGCAGGGGAGCCACGGGCCCTTTAAATAGCCCCTGAGCCCCGGGCTGCTGCTGCTACCCTGGTGAGGGAGGGGAGAGGAGGAGGCACTTACCGTACAGGGTGGGCTGCACCCCCTGTACCCACACCCCCTGCCTGCACCCAGCCCCGCACTCCCTGCCCTGCCTGCAGCCAGCCCCTGCCCGCACCAGCCCCGCACCTCCTGCCCTGTCTCCAGACAACCCCGGCCGCACGCCCCTGCCTGAAGCCAGCCAGTCCCGCACTCCTCTGTCTCCAGCCCTGCCAATCCTTGCCGCACCCCCCTGCGGCCCTGCCTGAAGCCAGCTAGCCCACCCCACATCCCCCTGTCTCCAGCCAGCCCCGCACCCCTTGCCCTGCTTGCAGCCAGACCCTACCTCCAGTCAGCCCCTGCCCTGCCTCCAGCCAGCCCCATGTCCACTGGTGCCCTGCAGTTCCCAGGGCAGTAACCCTGCACACCTGCTTCAATGAGAGGGGCAGGGAACAGCTGGGACCCACAAACGTGCACACCCTAGGGTGACCAGACAGCAAGTGTGAAAAATTGGAACAGGGGTGGGGGGTAGTAGGATCCTATATAAGAAAAAGACCCCCAAATCGGGACTGTCCCTATAAAATCTGGACTTCTGGTCACCCTAGCACACCCCCAGGGAGTGGTGGGGACCCACACATGTGAAACAGAGCTCAGTTCTAGTTCAGGCCCATCTTTTTAAAAAAGAAGTTTAGGTAGGGTTAATGTACATCCGTATTTTCCCAGACATGTCCAGCTTTTTGGTTCTTAAATCGCCATCCGGGAGGAATTTTTAAAAATACGGACGTATGGTAACCCTATTGGTACAAAAAAATACATACTGTGGCACATCCCTTAAAACAGAACTTTTTACAGGGAACTGGTTGCTAAGAAATGAAAGGCTTTTTTAAACTTTTTTTTTTTTAAGTCATCCCTGCCGGGGCCCCGCCGAAAATGTTCGAATTGGGCCCCGCACTTCCTAAAGCCGGCCCTGTATTCAGGCATTAGACTTTGGGAATCTGGGGCCAAAATTCGGCTGGATCCAAGGTGATCTAAGTGCTGGATGTGGGTTTTCCTGGCACTCCTGCTCTGGGATGCTCCTGGATGCAGTGAGAGCAGCTAGGTCTGTTCTCTGCTTTCACGGCACAGCTTTGGGGTCCCGAATTGGCAGGCTCCGCCAGCTCCAGCGATGGCCTTTCCCTCCTGTTCCTTTGCACGTCCCCGGTGCTGGAGGCGGAGGCAGTAATCAGTCCGCTCCGCCTAAGGCTGCAGCCTGCGGAGCAGGATCAGCTGCGGGGGGCAGTGACGTCACAGAGCCTCTTGCCAGCGCAACGTTCTATTGAGGCGAGCGCGGAGCGCGTGCTCCTGCGAGCACATGGGCAGCAGGCTGAGCTTCTTGCTGCAAAGCGGCCGCGTTCGGAAGCCCCTTTTTGCACCGCTCTGGAATGGATTTTATGGGGGGAAACAGCCTGAAATTGCCAGTAAGTTTGCACTACTTAAGATTTCGTTGGGACTCCTTCTTGCAATCCAGGGAGAGATGCGCAGTGAGTTGCTAAGGTTGAAATAAATGGGGGGAGGGGAGGATGTTTGTTTTGTTTTGAATATATACCTAAACTAATCGCACTTCTAAGTTGCCAGGGTGTTCGCAGGTTTCGTGGGGTCATCGCATTCTTTGTGCCAAGAGATAATTTCTAGGTTTTAAAGCGCTTGGTGAAAGATGGACTAAAAATAGAAATTTGGAAACAGAAAGTGCAGATGCAGCAAGAAACGATCAGGATTGTTTTAAAACATACAAAATTACCATAATATGATCGGTAATGTTTGGGGTGTAGATTGCATTGAAATGACTAGGCTTGATTTGCCCATCCCCCATCTCCCTACCCCCCCCCCCCGCGCCTTGTTCAGATTACAGTATTTTCCAAATACATGATAGCTAGAGAGAGAAATCAATGCACGCAAACTCCCTCTTTTTCTTTTGTAGCTGTGCAACTTTTACATTTTGTTTTACATTTGAGTCAGGGGAGTGGTGTGTCTGAGTTTAAAGTGTGCATGTTTTAGTAGATTGTTGATTTGCTTTCTCCATCAGTTACATTTATGCAGGCTGTCGTTCGGTCAAAGTGCAGATTTGTATTAGGAGCGATTTTAGTATTGCTTCTATACGTTTTATATTAAGTATTCAGATTCTAGCCTGTAGATCTGGAATGTTGGTGCTCATACCATCTTTAATATGAGCAACTGAATTTTGCTGGATGGTGCTTTTTCAAGGCCCTGTAACTAAATGGACAGGGAAAATACTTTATAGCCTGTTAAAGGACATTTTTCCAAAGGTGCTCATTTCTCCAGAGCCATGGCAATGCATGTTTTTATAAGGCCGCATATTAAATGTGTGTGCATGCATATTTAGAGATCTTTGTAGATATGACATATAAAGTGTTTAAACTATCGTGTAATTGGTAAATTAAATAACATCTTAGAAGAGCAGCATGGTGAAGAATCAAAGAATGAGATTTGAGAGTCTTAGTAAAGCCTTTTTTAAAAAAAAAAAATTATTTTAATCATGCTCGTATCGACAAGTTCAGACATGTTCACTTGTTCACATCCCCATTTTAAAATTTTTTTTTAAAGCCATAGCTCATTTGAATTTTATGTCTTTTGGGGGTATATATTACAGTAAATTAGCCACTACTATATGTATGTTTAATGTAATATGCAAAATGTGCATATCCTATGGTTTCTAGTATGTGAGGATATTGTTTTCCTCCTATAATGTCCCGTCTAGCTGACATCACCATGCACTGCATTTCTGCTTGGTGATGAAAGTTACAAATATTTTGTAATATTTTATATATTTTTAGAAAAGCCTCGCTTAAAAATATTTGTGACCTGTAGAAATTGATGCAGTCAATGTTTATTATTCAGGGTACTGTGATAAAGCATCATGTGCAGTGGTGTTTTCCCCCGTGCATGGTTTATATTATTTTATTAAACATTTAAATGAGGCCGAGCATGTTAAGGCCACATTGTGCTAAGCACTGTACACACATCTAGTAGATGATTGCTTCTGCCCCAAAGAGCTTCAGAGGATTTTGTTTTGCATTTGTCCTTATACCACAATAGTACTCCAGCACATATGGCGCACAAGTCATTGAAACAAAAGCAATGTGCATAATTTAAAACAAAATGTTCTGTTTGTATTTATTTCTCAGCCCTTTTCTGTATTTCTCCCATGGGCGCGTCCCCCCCCCCCCCCCAGTGTTTGCAAGTGTAAAACCAGTGTAGAGACCAGGCCATATACTGGTATAATATCAGTTATGGATGCAGTTTTTTATTTTATTACTAATATAGTTGTAAAAGTACAACCCGGAGCCTATATGTGTGCTTATGGTGGTATGGCGTGATTCCTTTGCCGGAATAAAATGTGCTGAGACATGTCTGTAGTAGAGTAGCTGTATTTCTTTGACTAGGACAGGATAGTTAAAGTGGTACAACGTTTTGGTGTGTTAGACCAGGCTTAAATTGTTTGCCATAACTCTGTCAAATCCACATGCTGATGTCTTTATGATGCCTGGGGAAACTCAGTAGCAGAGAAATTCAGTTCTCCTCCTGTTGAAGTCAATGGCCAACCTCCTTTGATTTCAGTGACATAGGCTCCTGAATCCGCTCCTACTTAACTGAAGCAGTTTCTGCTTTAAAATAAGACTACTTTTGTAAGAACTTGTCTTACTTGCATATGTGTTAACCGCTTTATAAAATGGCTGTGGATGGTGTCTCCTACGATGCAGTTGAATCATGGGGTTCTGTTATAATTCATTCTCTTTCTTTTTGTAACCTAGGCATAGCCCTCAGTCAAATTTAGGCCCTGCGATTGCAGATTTAAACACATTTAAATCTTTCCAGGATTAGGGTCATATCTCTTTGGAAGGGCACTCCCTTCAGACCCATCCTAGAGGAGCTGTGTACACAGGTCTGGGTGGTGTATTGCAGTAATTTTATTGGTGGAATTCCTAGAAGGAAGGCCACAAACAACGTGAACCAAGGTTAGCAATGTTCTCTGCGTTTCTAAAGCACCGTCCAGACAAATATGTCAGATGGTTTACACCACTGTTCGTTTACAATGACCTTTTTCTTAAAACTTCTCAAGTTGTTCTAGCACCAGTGTAGCTTCACTGGAAAGAGCAAGAGTGGGAGTTGTCGTGTAGCTAAATTGCGGTATCCACCAGGGTTTTTACCACTGGATGCGTAGATCTTCTCTGAATAGAATTGGACAACACAGTAGTAAACATGCTGGCTTGCTTTCATGGGATGCCGTGTCTGGAACCTGGAGCAATTCTGGGAGTTTGACTTCTGCTCCCACAATCCCTCTGGGTGGGTGGGAGTCATCCTAGAGGATTATTCAATCACCCACAATACACCACAGTTTGGAGTGGTGCCAGGAATTCTGGGATTCGTTACCATAGGTCGCTGTTGCTGATGTGATTGAATGCAGCACTAGTGTGGATGAGATGCTGAACAGCAAGTCCACTAAACACAAATAGGAATACCACATGAAGATGAACTGAATCGTGTTTGCATGAGTTGATTCAAGTAACACAAGTTATATATAATTGAATTAAGTGTAGGATAGATATACCTCTTATTCCAGTAGTGTTCCCACTGTTAGCACTGTGGGACTGTGTGGGTAGTCGTACATCAATGAGAAATATTGAGAAAGCACAGTGAAGATCTTGATGTTTTTTGCACTGGGTAAGGGATAATAGCATGTTACAAGATTATTCTTTGTGAAATAAGCAGAGCACAATATAAAATAGAAGCAAGGAAAATGCATTTCCTGATTGGGAAGCTATTGAACACTTAGAGCAACGGGCTACAGATTTGATTTTGGAGCGGAAGTGTTTGTTCCAGTCCCTGGAAGAAAAATGGAGCAGGTCCTCAAGGAATCAATTCTGATGCACTTAGAGGAGAGGAAAGTGATCAGGAACAGTCAGCATGGATTTACCAAGGGCAAGTCATGCCTGGTTGACCTAATTGCCTTCTATTATGGGATAACTGGTTCTGTGGATGAGGAGAAAGCAGTGGACGTGTTATTCCTTGACTTTAGCAAAGATTTTGATACAGTCTCTCACAGTATTCCTACCAGCAAGTTAAATAAGTGTGGATTGGATGAATGGCCTATAAGGTGGATAGAAAGCTGGCTAGATTGTAGGGCTCAATGGATAGTAATCAATGGCTCCATGTCTAGTTGGCAGCCGGTGTCAAGCGGAGTGCCCCAAGGGTCGGTCCTTCGGCCGGTTTTGTTCAGTATCTTCATTAATGATCTGAGGATGGCATGGACTGCACCCTCAGCAAGTTTGGAGATTACCACTCCTCCCAGTTTAGTGTTGATGCGCTGGAGGGTAGAGACAGGATACAGAGGGACCTAGACAAATTAGAGGATTGGGCCAAAAGAAATCTGATGAGGTTCAACAAAGACAAGTGCAGAGTCCTGCACTTAGGATGGAAGAATCCCATGGACTGCTACAGAGTAAGGACCGAATGGCTAGGCAGCAGTTCTGCAGAAAAGGACCTGGGGGTTACAGTGGATGAGAAACTGGATATGAGTCAACAGTCTGCCCTTGTTACCAAGAAGGCTAATGGCATTTTGGGCTGTATAAGTAGGGACATTGCCAGCAGATGGAGGGATGTGATCATTCCCTTCTATTAGGCATTGGTGAGGCCTCATCTGGAGTACTGTGTCCAGTTTTGGGCCCAACACTACAAGAAGGATGTGGAAAAATTGGAGAGAGTCCAGCGGAGGGCAACAAAAATGATTAGGGGGCTGGAGCACATGACTTATGAGGAGAGGCTGGGGGAACTGGGATTGTTTAGTCTGCAGAAAAGAAGAATAAGGAGGGATTTGATAGCTGCTTTCAACTACCTGAAAGGAGGTTCCATAGAGGATGGATCTCGACTGTTCTCAGTGGTAGCAGATGACAGAACAAGGAATAATGGTCTCAAGTTGCAGTGGGGGAGGTTTAGGGATATTAGGAAAATCTTTTTCACTAGGAGGCTGGTGAAGCACTAGAATGGGTTGCCTAGGGAGGTGGTGGACTCTTCTTCCTTAGAGGTTTTTAAGGTCAGGCTTGATGAAGCCCTGGCTAGGATGATTTAGTTGGGAATTGGTCCTGCTTTGAGCAGGGGGTTGGACTAGGTGACCTCCTGAGGTCTCTTCAAACCCTGATATTCTGTGATTCTATGATTTTATTGTGTCTCCTCCCTTGCCGCCTCCATACCTTACAAAGAAATAACTGTTGTCGTTTAGCGACAGAGTCCTGTGGCACCTTATAGACTAACAAACGTATTGGAGCATAAGCTTTCGTGGGTGAATACCCACTTCGTCAGACGTCAAACTAACTGTTGTAGTTAGTTTGTGTACTTATGTATAGAACTGTATTAGTGCAGTGCCTACGGATATGGTTTTAGATGTGCAGCTATACTTGATTAATTTCTGCATGCAGCTCAAGTGCCTGCAATGTACTTGTTGTTTACCCAGTTCAGTGGAGAAAATGATTTTTTTGGCTTTATCACTACTGTAAGGTCAATGCAGCCTTCTTGGGGAAATCTTAAATTCTTTCGCTTTGCAAATGCTGGTAGTCAATTATGAGAGAACTTGCTGGGATCTGATTTTTTTCCTCCATTGTTGACAAGGTAACAGATGGAAAGAAAGCAGTTGAGTTGTTACATGCCGTATTGCATCTCTGAGGTGGAGGATTTTCTGATGGTGCAAAGATTTGCAGAGTGGTAAATAACAGTGAAGCGAGGGCAGTCATACAGAGTAATCTGAAGCATTTGGCAAGCTGGGCCCATTTGAGAAAAAATGCATTTTAATACAGCCAAATGCAAGGTCTTACATCTAGGAACAGAGATTGCAGACAGTACCTACAGAATTAGGAGACTGTATCCTGGAAAGCAGTGACTCTGGAAAGGATTCAGGAGTCAGAGGGACAAGCAGTTCAACATGTGCTCCTGGTGCAATGTGGCAAAAAGGGGTGGGGTTAGTGCTGCCTGTGGCCTCATGCTCCAGCTGCTGGGACCCTGCGAGTCCCTGCTTGCATGGATGCCTCCCCATGTTGGCAGCCTGTAGGCATAAGATAATTTGGCGTGGGGAGCAGCTCCATACTTAACTGCTGCCTCCTGGATTGCAAATCTGTGAGGATGTGGCAATACCTCCCAGCTCCACCCGGCACCACTACAAGGGGTAGCACACTGCCTGTGTGGATGGAATGTGCAACAGTGCTGAGCACAGCTCAGCAGTGCTGCCAGTGTGGACTGGCCCCAGTTGTGCCCGCTGCAGAGAGCTACGTGTGTACAGCCTCCACATAGGGGAAGTGGTCTGGATGCACCTAGCTTTGCCGCGTGTTACTCAGAGAACCCAGCAGTTCAGGCTCAGAGATGAAGGCTGCAAGGTGTTGAATATGCATGAAACGGTGCTGAGCTCCTGTTGAAGTCAGTGGGAGCGGATTGAGTTCAGGGCTAATCTTATGTCCTTTAAATGAGCCTGCATATATTTAAGCATTTGTAAATTGGCTATAGCACAGCTGGTGTGTAATATTGCTTCCCCACTAACGGTTCAATCAGTATGAACGAGGCTCTTACCGACCAGTTCTTGGTTGCTCTCCAGAAAACCTACAACATCTTTAATGCAGTCCTTAAAAAAACACAACAAAACAACCTAGGTCTTTGGAGCTTTTCCTGTGCACAAAGCCTGCTTTGTCTGTTGTTATGGAAGTTCTGTAGTGAGAGGGAAGGAGGTGGGCAGGGTCTGGCTGGAATGGGTCAGTGCTGGAGTGAGTCAGCTGCTTCACACATCTTATTTATTTACATTATCATAGTGCCTGGCCATCCCGTTCCATTCCAGGACCGGGGCTTCATTGTGCTAGACACGGTACAAACAGAGAACAGAAGATGGTCCCAGCCCCAAAGATCTTAGTCTGACAGCGGAGAGAGTCTGACACGGGCATACGACGGATAGGGGTGAGATCCTCATAATCAAAAGAGTAGGGGTGAGATCCTCAGCCCTGCTCTGGCTCCTTTACGACGGGTAATGGGCAGAGCAGCTAAAAGGCGCCCGAAAGCCCCATATCTGGTTGGGAGAGGATTTTCCTAGCACAGGCATTGTGGACAATTGCCTTCCAAGGACTCCTGTCACAAACCTCTGCCTGGAGGCAGGGGGGTGGGAAGGGTGTGGCCACATCAGCACCGTGCGGATTCCAGGCAGTGCTGTGGCCATAGGCAGGCTGTCATGATTTAGGCCCCCAGGACTATCTAACTTATGCTGGGTGACGCCAGGATTGAGAGGGTGCAAAGGTGTCTCAAAGCTACCATAGCCGCCTTTTCCCTATGGGCTGCAGGTTTGAGACCCAGAACTTGTAAATTTCAATTGCTTCCCAGTTCTGGCACATAAAATTATACCCACTGTCCAAGTGCCACAGTCAAACTTTTTAACCTGGTTTGTTCATCCCCATAGCTCCCTTCCACCTAATCCTGCCCTACAGGAATACAGTCAGTTTTATGCTTGGTCAGCCGTCGTTGATAAGGGGTAATGAACCACCCCCCCGCATGGTTACTCTAGGTCAGAGGTGGCCTGTGGGACCGTCATGCCCGGCCCTTGAGCTCTCGGCCGGGAGGCTGTCCCCTGGCCTCTCCCCTGCTATTCTCCCTCCCCCGCAGTCATGCCGCCGCGTGGGCAGCGCTCTGGGTGGCGGGGTTGCGCACTCCTGCCGAGCAGAGCAGCAGCGTGTCTAGCTCCATTCGGGCGGTGCGGCTGCCAGACATGCTGTTCTGCCCGGCATGGTAAGGGGGCCGGGGGGCTGGATAAGGGGTGAGAGGGTCCGGGGGGCAGTCAAGGGACAGGGAGCATGGGGTGGAGGTTCTGGGGTGTGGGGGTGGGGATTGGATAAGTGTGGGAGTCCCGGGGGGGCCTGTCGAGGGTATGGATGGGGATGGGGTATGGGGAACGGGGGGGTTGGATAGGCGTGGGGTCCCGGGGGGGCCTGTCGGGGGTATGGATGGGGTATGGGGATGGGGGGGTTGGATAGGCGTGGGGTCCCGGGGGGGCCTGTCAAGGGGCAGGGAGCATGGGGCGGAGCTTCTGGGATGTGGGGGTGGGGATTGGATAAGGTGGGGGAGTCCCGGGGGACCCGTCAGGGGTCTGGGGTATGGGGACGGGGAATGGGGGGGTTGGATAGGCGTGGGGTCCCGGGGGGCCTGTCAAGGGGCGGGGGTGTGGATAGGGGTCAGAGCAGACGGGGGACTTGGAGCAGGGGGGTTGGATAGGGGACGGGGTCCCGGGGGTGGTTAGGGGACAAGGAGCAGGGGAGTGTTGGATGGGTCGGGAGTTCTGAGGGGGGCAGTCGGGAGCGGGAAGTGGGAGGGGTCGGATGGGGGCAGGGGCCAGGCTGTTTGGGGAGGCACAGCCTTCCCTACCTGGCCCTCCATACAGTTTTGCAACCCCAGTGTGGCCATCCAGCCAAAAAGTTTGCCCACCCGTGCTCTAGGTAAAGCCCTAGTATAGAGGCAGTTATACTGATATCGCTTATGCTGGTTGGGGGAACCAGTATAAGCTGTACTGTAGTAAGCACTTTGATACCAGTGTAACTGCTTCCACGCTAGAAGGCTCTGGTGGGATAACTGTACCTGTATAGGTTTCAGATTAGCTGTACTGGCAAACCCTTTCTAGCGTCGAGAGAGCCTCAGTCTGTGAGGGGGGGGGGGAACCCCTTCCCTTCCCAGCCTCTCTGTGGGTGTGCGCCTGGGAAACGTGAGTGTCTCTGGGCTGAAGTAACCCTGCCGCTTCTGCCTGGAATGAGGGCAGCATCCTGCTGTCCTTCAGTGTCTTCCCACCCGGTTACCGTGATTCGCTACTTGGATTTCCCACAAAGGGTGTTTCGGGAGATGAAGGTCTGAAGAGAGGTTTTTCCACTCTTCGAACGACTCTGGTTTATGATGCCGATGCACTCTTCAGGCCTGGGAGCCATAAGTGCTTGGGATCAAGGCCTTCTTGGATCCTAATTCTGTAGTCGAAGTCTGGGCCAGCCATAGTGTTGCTAACTAAGTTTTATCAGGGTTCCTATTTGGTGTCTTTCTGGAAGACTCTAGATGCTGGGATCAGGAGATAACTGAAAGCTGAGATTCTGAAGCTTTTAAAAACAAAGTTTCTAGGCCTCATTTTTGTGAAGAAAAGCTTGAAAAGAGCGAGTGCTCGTTAGAGGCTCAGAAACCAGAAAGCAAAAATGAAAACAAAACACAAAACCACACCAATCAAAACCCACCAAACCCTACATTGATTTTTTAACATGTCAGGATTTAAAAAAAAATCTTATGATTTTTTTGGGGCCTGACTCATTCTTTTAATGCTTAGAAGGGGCAATGCTGCAGCTGACTTTCTGGAAGCAATAACAACAAAACACTATAGTGCACACACAGTTCTCCCCCAAGGAGAGAGAATGGACCAGGTGTGACATGTCACTTAATGCAGAAGGCCCTCAGATACTACAGTGATGAGAGGAATATAAGAACTTGTATAGAATAGAGCAGACTGTCTCTCCAGGCATTTAGACGCTTCTGAGTGACTGCTATGAATGTCTCACAATCTGTACCTGCTGCTGTTGAACTTCCAGGTTCCTTAGGGTTTGCTTCAAACTTTAAACTCCAGAGGGATCCACACTTACATTTCGGTGGTTCATAGATTCATTGTTTAGAATACATTAACTCTTGTATTAATCAACAGTCCCTAATCTTAATTGTATTGTAATCTTAATATTTACTACATAAATAACCATACTGTAGCAAAATCCTGGGTAATTCATAGACAAATCTTTGAGTTAGAGTTGCTGTTGTAAATAGCCAATATTTTACTTGATTAAAAACATTCGTCATGTAAAAAAAAAAACAACAAACAAAACCAAACTCTCTGTAAATGTCACAGGAAAGAGCTAAGTTTCCAACACCAGCTTCCACTTGTGGGGAATAAGAGTTTCTAGCCCTCACAGTTATGGTGAAAAGCTTGAAAACATGAACCCTAATGGCTCAAAAACCAGGAAGCACATAAAGAGAACCTAAAATACATTATTATTATTTATTATCCATTGAAGTCTTGTGGTTTTTAAACCACTCTCATAATTTTTGGGAGGGCTCGGCCCATGAATTTTCAATGCTTTGGGTAGATCTACTGGCAGTATTAAGTAAATAACAAAAAGGCTTCTAAAATGAGAGATGTGTTGAGGGGAAGAACATTTATCACTTCATATGAATAAACATCCTGGCCTTGTCTTCGCTAGGACAAACGTTGCATTTTTAACACATTAACTAATCTGTTTAAAACCCTAGTGTAGGCAAGCTGCCTTGTTTACACTAGGAGTGAAATCTTGGCTCCACTGAAGTACAAAACTCCCATTGACATCAGTGGGGCAGGATTTTAACATGTTAGTTAACCTGCTAATACATGGCCTGTAACACAGGTTGGCTTTAATACACTCCGTGGGTATTGTCGTTAACTCTGTTCATACAACGCTGATGGTACTTTGCACTTGTATTGTATTTTCCAAACCTGGCTGTCAAAGTACTCTACTAATTCTAATTAATTAAGCTTCTCTGTACTTCTGTGTGATAGACTGACATTATTATCCCTAATTTACAGTCAAGGAAGCTGAAGAATTGATCAATTAAAGACAATTTTTTCAGATGTTCTGTGTCTTGGGTACCCAGCTTGAGACAACAAATATCTGCCTTTCAGAAGCAGGTGTGAGGGGGCAGTATGGTTAAGTGGGTAGGGCACTAAGATGGGAATTGGGAGACTTCGGGCTTATTCCTGGCTCTGCTACTGACCTAGTGTGTGACCTTGGGCAAGTCACTTCACCTGTTTGTGCCTCTTTTTTGCATGTTGGTTGTTTTGTCTATTAAGACTGTAAACACTTCATGGAAGGAACCATCTCCTACTGTATATTTGTGCAGTACCTAGCATAATGGAGCCTCCAGGCACCACTAGAATACAGACAATTACAGTAAAAAGTGTTGAGTGCCTGTAACTCCGGATGAAGTCAGAGTGCTGAGTTAGCACCGCTGAACATAGAGTTGTAGGTGCCTCAAGTTGAACACCCAGTAACTGACATGTCAGGAATTAGCGGATGCTTTTGGAAGTTTTGATCCAAAAGTGACCAGCCAATATCAAACCAGTCTGTAAAAAACCCAGAAATAAAATGTTGTTGTCCGCAGTTCCTGTCTGTTCAAGTGGAACTTCCTCTAGATTTATGCTAAAGATTTGGATTTGATTTGTGTCCTCCATAGCACGAGGTACTAACTCTCCCCATAAAGGTAGTAATATTTTTTTGGAGGAGGTGGGGTTGAGAGGTAGGTTTGCTTGAATTTTTTACCTTTTTCTTTACAGAGACAAATTTATTCAGTAAAACTCATTGATTTGTTAAAGGTAACTTATTTACGCTGAACCTAGGTTATGAACCGCTCTAGAAAAAATGGCTATCATACATTAGCATGTCAGAGCATAGTACTGTAGATTTAGGCTGGGATTTTCAATAAGTTGGGTGCCTAACTCCCTTGGTCTTCTTTGGCAGTCCCAACCTGAATAGCTTAAGGGTTTGTGTTTGGGGACTTTATTTTGCCCTCAAGTTACCTGGGATAAATATTTCCTCCGATGAATCTGGAAGCAGGATAATAATACATAGGTAGCACTTCATATCCAATTACGCCTCAACACTACCTTGTGAGGTAAGCAGGTATTATCTCCGTTTTTACAGAAGGGGGAGGGGAGTAAAGTGCAGCCCTACCATGTAACCTGTCAAAGGTCTCGCAGGCTATGTCTGTGCTGAGCTCTGTCTTTAAAATTCTCCCTGCTACAGCTCCCCTGATGGGAGCCACTTTAGGAGCCCTAGTGTAGACAAGGTGCTGGCATTTTTACTTGGCCCTGTTCAGACAGCAACTCTAGGCAACATGCAGGGCGACATGCCCCCGCTACGCTTGTGCTCCCGCTATTGCGACAGTGGGGGAATGTTAAGAAAAAGTAGAGACGGTTAATACGAGATTGCATTAGAGACAAGATTAGAATCCAGAACTTCTGTCTCCCAGGGCTATGCTCCATCCATTATTCCATACTTTCCATGGCACAAGGTCTAGACTAGGTCTATTTTAGGCATCTCTAAGGTGTGACAAAGCATGAAAGCCCATGCAGAGCTCCTCTTACCACTAATGTCTTCAAATAGAATTTTAGAGGATTCTGGTGCCCATAAATAATTGACATGCTTCAGGGATGAACTCATGCAGCTGCTCGGTTATTGAAGAACTTGAGAGGCTGAGCAGGCCAACACAGAGACAGTTCCTGACCACTCTCTGCTGCAGCAGGACTGTTCCCTAGTTTACTGATAACCAGCTATTTGCTGGACATGGCAAAAATGCCAGAATTTTAGTTGAAGGAGGAGGGGAAGTCACGACCCACACACTATCTTTGTGAATTGCTTGTCCTGGGGAATTAAGAGGAGTTAAGTCCTTATTTTAAAATAAAAATGGTTTTAAACCTTTGAACAACAATAGTCTCAAATAATCTAAACCCTGACCTCCATTGCGGTGGACTTACAGGCCAAGATTTTCAAAACTGATGAGTGCTCTTGGGGTTCCTAGTTTGAGACCCCTGAAAGGGGGACTGATTTTCAGAAAGTGCTGAGCCCCTGAGCTCGGAAACCCGGGTCCCTTTAGGGTATCTCCAGTTGAGCACCCAAAGTTGGTAGCCACTTCTGAAAATCTCAGCCTGAGGGGTTGGGTCTTGTGCCATTGAAGTCAATGGGAGCTGTACAATTGAAGTTCGCGGCGTACAGCTCTTGTCTCGACTAAGAGGTGTAATTTAAAAAATATGTTAGCTAAGGCAGGTTGGATCCTAACACATTAGCTGGTTTAGGTGAGCCCTAATGGGGAGCTCATCTCAACCAGCTAATATGTTAAAAGCTCAACTTGCCTTATCTATTCTACGGCTATAAACATGTTATATCTTCTCCTCCTGGGGACAAGCCAGCGGATCCAAATGTGTAACAATTCATGTCGTATTCTTCAGTATCTAGCTCGGGGGTGGCCAACCTGTGGCTCCAGAGCCACATGCGGCTCCTTGTATAGGCACCGACTCCGGGGCTGGAGCTACAGGCGCCAACTTTCCAATGTGCCGGGGGTGCTCACTGCTCTACCCCTGGCTCTGCCACAGGCCCTGCTGCCACTCCACCCCATCCCGTCCCCTCCCCTGAACCTGCCATGCCCTCTCTCCTCTTCCCCCACACCCCCCAAGAGCCTCTTGCATGCCATGAAACAGCTGATCAGGAGGTGTAGGGACGGGGTGTGTGCTGAGTGGTGGGGCTGCCGGAGGGTGGGAGGCACGTGGTGGTGGTGGTGGGGGGAGAGCTGATTGGGGGCTACTGATTTATTACTGCGGCTCTTTGGCAATGTACATTGGTAAATCTTGGCTCCTTTTCAGGCTCAGGTTAGCCGCCCCTGATCTAGCTGGTCTGGGTGTTAAGGAGAAAGATATGCTATAAAAAAATAAAACTGAAGTCAAGACTGTGGTGAAGATAATAGCCTGGCAAGTTAAGGGTTGTTTGGGGGAGCCTGCATGTGTGTGGTGCTTCTGATGTGGGTTACTGCTTATTTTTCATTATTTCAGACACTAATCTTTATGCCATCCCATCAAAGCAGGAAAGCTGAGAATAGTCAATTTGTGGGTCTTGTGTCTGTGTTGGGCAGATCACTCCCATCCCTTTGAAGCCAGGTTTTAAAAGGTGACCCACAGGGTGGATTTGATTTAAATCACTAGTCAGGAAGACTCGATTTAGTCATGAATTTCTACATAAAAGTGCATTCTTGTTGGTTGTTTTAACCTTTCTTCACAACTCAGAGATAGATGCAGGTTTCATTTTTAGAAGGTACACGCTATACATTTTTAAAGTGACTTGTTTTGAAAACTCTTCAGATTAGTTTTACAGCTATATCAGAAAATGAATGATTGTTTGGTTATTTCATTTACCAAAGGTAATTGAGGCAGATATTTATGAAGTCATTGGGAGGTGAACTATCTCCAATTCAACAGGCTAATCATTAATATTTGGAGGATTTTCTTGCCATGCTGTATTAGGAGGAGAACATCACCAGACAGACATTTACATTGTTTTAGTTAACTAAAACAACAACGTTATATATTCTGGATTTTTTTCTTCAACGGCAAACATATAATATTTTAACAAAAGAAGCATATGAATTTTTAATTTACTTATAAACATTCAAGTTTTTTAAATTCAGGCTTGTTTTTGTTAAAATTGTTTTTAACTAAAATAGTTAAATGAAATATTAAAAGAACAAACAAATTACATTGACTGTGTCAGTAGGTCAACATGAGAAACTTAAAATATTGTCTTCTGCAGCTAAATCAGTCGTCTTCATCTTAATTTTCCTGATTGTTCATAATCTGGAAAAGAAAAACAAGCTTTCCTGCTTTTTCAAGTCCCAAATGATGTTTCAATTTGGAATGAATTAGTCCAAAGGAAGAAAATATTCTTTCTACTCCGGCAGAAGAAGCTACTGCTGTTAAAAGTGAGATTATCACTTCAGCAGTCTCTGAATCCAAGTGCTTATGTGATTTCCACCAATTCACTGGTGTGACTTTTTTTTTTAAAACATCATCAGCAAACATATATTTCTTGAATGGTTCACCCTTAGCTCTGAAGTTTATTATAGTTGGCATTATGGAGGGATGATTGCTGGATGTCCATGTCATAGCCAACTCCTCTTCTTCAGCAGTTAAGGTTTGACCCTGGTACTGAGTATGGAGAATATTTGCAAGAAAATGAGCTGGAGATAGTGCTTGTCCCATTTTTTTTTTTAAATGCTTATAATTTAACTTTGTCATTGCATATTTTTCTTTTTAAGATCTCACTCAGTTGCTTCCAAATTTCAGCAGCATCAGCAATAAAATAGCTATTTCCCTGCAGTTTGTTCAAGGCTACAGAAATAGGCTTCAGGGTACTCAGCATGTGTTCAACATTTCTCTTAAGCCCAATGTTGAGAACTTGGGCTGTGCCATCTATTTTTTCACAGTTTTGTTCACAAACTGTCATCAGATTAGGCCAGTTCTTGATACAGTGCTCAAAACAGTCCACTACTGAGTTCCATCACACGTCTTGTGCCAGAGTTAGCTTGGTTCCTCCCATTTTTTTTCAGAGTAGCTGTTGCAAAGTGGTTATTATGGATGTGTTTTGCAATTTCAACATTAGCCTTTAGTTGTGAAACACTGAAGTCTTTGGCTAGGACAGGGGTCGGCAACCTTTCAGAAGTGGTGTGCCGAGTCTTCATTTGTTCACTTTGATTTAAGGTTTTGAGTGCCAGTAATACATTTTAACGTTTTTAGAAGGTCTCTTTCTGTAAGTCTATAATATATAACTAAACTGTTGTTGTAGGTAAAGTAAATAAGGTTTTAAAAATGTTTAAGAGGCTTCATTTAAAATTAAATTAAAATGCAGAGCCCCCCCGGATCAGTAGCCAGGACCCAGGCAGTGTGAGTGCCACTGAAAATCAGGGTTGCGTGCCAAAGGCAGCACGCGTGCCATAGGTTGCCTACCCCTGTACTATGGTAACAATAATAATTCTTAGTATTATCATCAATAACAATCTCCCTGGATCACAAAGACAGCATAGCCCTCTGGCTAAGTCCTCACAGAGCCACACACCATCTCCACCCTTTCAGGGCAGTAGTTCCTCTTCTGCATTTGTGTAGGGCCAGGAGAGGAGGATTTGCTCCTGCCTTGCTGGAAATCCCAGCCTGGACTCCAGAATGAGTGCCAGGTCCCTTCTGCATTCCGCCGCACTATCCTGTCCATGCTAGGGATGGAAAATGTGAACCGGTTAACCAATAAGTATTAGTCTTGCCATTGATATGTTGTAGTTAACGTTTAAAATCGATTGGTAAAATAATTTCGTGACATTGTAATACCTAATGTGCACATTTAAAAATGCCTCAGCAATAGGGAGGGAGGGAGGGAGTGCTGGAGCTTGCAGCGCTCTCGCAGCTCGGGGCACCGTTTTTCCCCCCCCTGCTCTGCTTTTCTTGCAGCTGGCTGCAGGGGTGGGTCCGTCAGGGAACTAGCCAAACTAGCTGCACTGGGTAGTGCCTAATAACTGGGAGAGCGAGGGGTGGGGGGTGGGGGGGGGATCAGTACAAGATGTGCAGCTCCACCAGCCATACACAGGCAAATGATCCCCCAGCCCACTGTACTCCACCTCCAAGGAGAGACAGCAGGGTGTCATTTCCCCCCCCCCCCCAAGCCAGGGGTAGAGTGTGAACTTGTTAACGATTAAATGGTTAACTGATGTCATTTGGACAGGTACTTCTTAAAACGATCTTTACACCCCTAGTCCATGCTGTGTCTTGCTGGCAGTATTTCTCCATCCTGTCCCTTTGGCTGACCCAGGCCTTTACTGGCTCTGTTCCACCAGCCTGGATGGCTGTTTTCCAGGCCTGCTACTGTGGCGAGACCAACCCTTGGTCATATCTCCATTCCACTTCTCTCACCAAGCCATAGGCCCCTTCCTTTGCTAAGCGCATTCAGTCACATGCCCCCAACAAATCCCTCCTGAGTACAACATTGACTGGGGTTCCCCACTGTTAAAAGCCAACCCCTCAGAGGCCTAGGCTCACAGCACTCACTTAAAGGCCCTGCACAACCCCTTTTGGTATTTTTTAGTAGTATTTGTACTACAGTAACACCACAGAGCCAACTGAAATTGTGGCTGCATTGTGCTAGGAGCTGTATCTACACATGATAAGAGATGGTCCCTGACCAGAAGAGTTTAGTCTCTCCAGAGAGTAGAAATATCATCTCTGTTTTGCAGAGGGGGAAAAACTGAGGCACGGAGAGACTAAGCAACTGCTCAGCATTACATAGGAACCCTTTGGCAAAACTGGGAACTGAACTCAGGGTCTCTTGTGTCCCAGGCTAGCACTTTAACCACAAAGCCATCCTTCCTAACTTTTTTTAATCTAAAAAGCCAGTCTTTGCACTATGACAAAGGGAGGAAACAAATGAGTGTTATTTCCCCCCTGGTCTCTTCTATTCCTTCTTCCTTACTATGTATCTTCTTTTTCCATGCATCCAAATAAAGTCAGGAAGGTCCTTGTGCCCAGTAATCCTACACTGATTCAGCACCTGTTCATGCAAGCCAGCCCCAGATCACTTTAGAAACTGATACACAAAGCGCAGGGATTACCTAACTGACATGCAGCTTTCTCTGGGGTGGAACGTGGTGGTAGTTTAATAGGGAACAGCGTTGCTGCACAAGTCTGTAGTAGAGGAAATTAAGTAATGTTGGAACCTAATTAAACTATAGCAGGGAGAATTTATGCAGGCAGAATGTAATTTTTGCATTGATTTAACTATGCAAGTTTTTTTGGGGGTGGGGGGGAATGAAATTGAGTCAGTGCAACCCTCCCAATGCGAACACTCTCTGCTCCATAGTCCCATTCACCTGCTGCAAATTAGAGCTCACCCTGGTTGAGTGGGTTTTGCAAGCTCTGATTATCAGAGTTGAAATGTGGTCCAGGAGGCCAGGGTTAATAGCCTAGTGTTTGTATGCCAAGCCATGAGCTCTTTGGGGTTAGTAAATGGGTAGGCCCTCATTTCAGACACCTACTCCTCTACTCCCAGGTGGCTTTTCCTGTAACCTGTGCTCCAGGGATATGTTCCTGCAGCACAGAGTCCTGGCCTTCAGCTTTTCTGCAGCTGGCTTTGATGGCAGTGCAGCTTGGTGAAAGCCTGTGTCTTCCGGCTCAGTTTTGAGGCTGATTCTCATTTCCAAAGGGGTTTGGCTGTGGCATTGGTGCCCATGTGAGACTGAGCAGAACTCAATCATTCCAGCATGGCGTGGATTTCGACTGTGGTTAGCAAGTGATTTCAGAGGGGAATTTTTCACGCTTGTTTATTTGGTAAGTAAACCAGTTCCTTTGTGTTTTAATAACAGTCAGAACCATGTGAACAATTGCAATACCTGTAAGAATGAGCCCTGGGTACTGCAAATAGATAACGTTAGTTCTGGCACTGCTCTCCCCGTCTGTTCCTGGCTGTGTCAGGCTCGGGAGAGTGAGTGAGCCTCTTGGACGGCTTCGTCTGAGCAACCTTTTCCCAAGAACCCCCAGTGCAGCAGTTTCCATTCCAGGCCCCTGTTCACAGACTAGGCAGCTGTTTCCAGAATGTTTGCCGTGTGCAAGTCCCTGCGCTGCTGCCTCAGCCCAAGGATTTCAGAGGTCATTTAAGTTGAGCTCTGAACAAATGCAGATGCATCCGCACAGTGTGAATTTTCATTTTGGATAGTAATTTCTTCTTGGCTGGTGTATTCTGGTCACTATTTAAAGAGATACCATCAAAGTATAAAACACTTCCCTGTGCTACTAGGAATATGTGAAATTCCTTGCAGGGAAGTTAAATATTAGGGTTGCTGGAAACAAATTTGTATAGGAGGGTGCTGAAGTGTAAACCCTGTGTATAATGGAAACCACTTCAAGCCAGGGGGTACGGCAGCACCCCTAGTTCCAGCACCTCTGAATGTAAGCATCCAATATGCTTTTCACCCACTGTTCTGTTTCTGAGCGTTACAAGCATTCCTCACACTGGCCACTTTCTGGGCAGTGTTCTGTGAAGGGGATTTTTTGCTGTTCAGTCTTTGGTTTTTGTATTGCCTCTGTCATTAGCTGTTAGTGCCAATTGCTTTGGGAGTTTTCTGTTTTAAAGACGTATGGGGCTGATTCTGTTCCATGCAAAGTCAGTGGGAGTTTAGTCACTGGCTTGATTTGGAGTAATAATGGGCATACTTTTCTAACAGGAACTGGGCTGAGAACATCACATGATAATGCTGTAGGAATTTCTGCAGACATTAGAAACTGGAACATGGAGTTGTATTGTGCCATTTTTTTTTAAATGATCTTTACGCTGAAATTTGTAGGGGGGTTTGATGATTGATTTATGACCCAATGTGGCGCATCGTGGTTTCCAAGCATGACTTTAAAATGATGATTCCTGTGCTGGCCTGGCAAACTCTGTTAGGAGGAACTGTGTTTAAAAACTGGCTCTGCTAATGCAGATTGATCACTGGCCTGCGGAGGTGATTGTTCCAGCTAGGAAAGGTTGTGCTGCTACTGTTCCTGCTCTGTAGGTTTAGGAACATAGACTCATAGACTTTAAGGCCAGAAGGGACCATCGTGATCATCTAGTCTGATCTCCTGCACAATGCAGGCCTGAACCCTCACTCACCCACTCCTATAGTAGACCCATAACCTTTGGCTGAGTTACTGAAGTCCTCAAATCATGATTTAAAGACTTCATGTTACAGAGAATTCACATTAGTTTATACTTGCAAGTGACCTGTGTCCTATTCCTCAGAGGAAAGTGAAACTCCCCAGAGTCTTTACTAATTTGACCCAGGGAGGGGGAGGGATTTCTTTCCTGACCCCAAATATGGTGATCAGTTAGTCCCTGTGCATGTGGGTGAAACCCACCAAGCCAGACATCTGGGAAATAATTCTGTAGTAACTTGGAGCCCTCCCCAACTAGGGTCCCATCCCCAGCCATTGGAGATGTTTGCCGTTAGCAATTGCAGATCAGCCACATGCCATTGCAGGCAGTTTCCTCATAAACTTAGCAAGCTCAGTCTTGAAACAAGTTAGGTGTTTTGTCCCCTCTGCTCCCCTGGGAAGGCTATTCCAGAACTTCACTCCTCTGTTGGTTAGAACCCTCCACCTAATTTCAAGCCTAAACTTGTCCATGGCTAGTTTGTTTCCATTTGTTCTTGTGTCTACATTGCCACTTAGCTTAAATAAATCCTCTCCGTCCCTGGTATTTATTCATCTGATGTATTTATAGAGAGTAATCGTATCTCCCCATAGCCTTCTTTTGGTTAGGCTAAACAAGCCAAGCTCTTTGAGTCTCTTCTCTTTTTATTCCTCGGATCATCCTAGAAGCCTGTTTCTGCTCCTATTCTGGATTGAATTCGTTTTAGTTAAACATGGGAGACCAGAATTGCACACAGTATTCCAGATGGGATCTCACCAGTGCCTTGTACAATGGTGTTAACGCTTTCCTATCTCTACTGGAAATACCTCGCCTGATGCCTGCTAGGACTGCATTAGCCTTTTTCATGGCCATGTCACATTGGCGTCTTATAGTCATCCTGTGATCAACCAATACACCCAGGTCTATCTCCTCCTTTGTCATTACAAACTGATCAGTCACCGTAAGAATTGTCAGACTGGATCACACCCTTGGTCCATCTTGTCCAGTATCCTGTCTTTGACAGTGTCCAGAACCGGATGCTTCAGGGGAAGATGCAGGAAACCCTGAAGTCAATAGTTGAAGAATAACCTGTTCATAGAGTCATTTTCTTGTGGACCACCTCAGTTAGAGGTGGGCTTTTGGCCTGAAGCCCATCTGCCAGCTGTGGAGATTGAGATCTGCTGCCTACTGTTTCTAAACACTCAATTAACTTAAAGCTTTTTTTTTAATTGTATTTATTTTTGCAATATCTAAATGTGTGACCTGAACTAAGAGAGTGTCCCCTTTAAACAGCAAAATAGTTAAGTTAAATTTGTTTTTACGTTACAGTTGAGTGATAAATATAACTCTAAGCGGGTGAGTTGAAAGAAGGGCACAGTATGCCTTATGTTGCCTTGTTCAACTTTTTTTTCTTTTTGTGGTGATTTTGTTCTAGCATAAAATGGAAAATCTAGCAAGAGATGTTTTTTCCCCCCCTCTGTTAAAAGTAATTACACGCTAGAATGCCATTCACTGGCTTATGCCACAACCAGTAAAGGATTTGGTTTTCTTCATCTCTTGCCTAGCACACTGTGCTTGGAAGGGAGATTCCTTTGCAGCTGAGCCAAGTATAATAATAATTCAGGTCGAGAAGCACAGAGCACCCTGTGATTAGCAGAATAATTATTGCATAGTGCATCAGTTGAGAGAGATGTTTTGAGATAGCAACAGAAATGTACATTGCTGCTGCCTTTTAGAGAGGCAGTCAGCTAATGTCCCTCTGAGGTGTCTGTTTAAAACTTGGCGCAGGAACCAGTGGTTGGTTTAAAATCACATTTTGCCCCTAGCAGTCACTTCTGCGCTTTCTAGTATTGGCCACTGACCTAAGAGCAGCCAGAGGACCTGCATGCAAGAGCTCAGCGTCCACTTTGCTCAAAATTTGCTCCCTTTGAACTAGGTCGGTGTGCAGGCTGTCGCCTAATTAGGAGAATAAACATGGCGAGGGTGCTGATAGCTCAGGGATTGGTAATAGGAGAACAGAACCTCCACAGCCTTTTGCTTTGAGGGGCTGCCAACTCAGCTCCAGCCCAGGTTGAGAGTGACAAGCTCTCAGACACCAGTGACTTCTATGTGAAATGAGTGCGCAGAATGATAGCTTAAGGCTGCACTATGATCATTTCATCCACCCCGCTGTATACCACAGGCCATGGAACTTCAACCAGGGATTTCTGCCGTGTTTCATTAGCAACAAGCGAGGCAGCAGGCAGAATAGTAGGAAAGAGATTTTTATTCAGCTGGGAGGCCCGTGTTTACATGCTGAGTTTGTGCAGTAGCAGCCTGGCCCTTGGCCTGTTCCTGAGCCCCTGGTGTTGAACCAAACTAAGTTTCTTCTTGGCGCTGAAGCCCTCTCCATGAGCCAGGTACAACTTGAGGCAGTGGCAGTGCAAGCTGCCCTACCCCTGCACCTCAGCCGTAACCTCCTGGGACCAGCACTGCAGATGAGAGGACACTTCGGTGTCCATGGCTCCTAGGTTCCTGCCCTCTGCAGACAATGCTAAGAAAAGGGTGCTCATGGTGTCACCCTGAATGGGACTGAACCAGCTGTACATTTGAGAGCCGTCCCACTTGAGTCTGTAAGGCAGCCCCAGTGTGGATGCAAGGACAAATCTTTCAGTGACTGAAGATGGCTAGTGAAGATGGTCCTGATCATTTGTGCACCACTTGATTGTTTTGCACTGATTAGAGCAGAAACGATTTGAGTACCCTAGCGTAGATGAGGCCTCGCATGGGGATGTTATTGGATACTGGCAGAAGCTTAGCCCGAGTCTTGGGTTTCATAGCACCTAGTTATTTGTATACTCTTTATTTAGAAAACATTAAACATATTCTTTAAAGAGGTGGTGGTGTCCAGTGGATGGGGTACTAAAGTGGGACTCAGGAGACCTGGGCTCTATTCCTGCTTGTGCCACTGACCCCTTGAGTGACCTTGGGCGTGGCACTTCACTTGTTTTCTTTCCCATTGTTTGTCTTTCCTACCAGAGAAAATTGTACCAATATAACTAAATTGATTTTTGAAATGTATAAGGAATTGACTTAAACTAAATCAACATAAAGCACTCTTAATCCAAAATAAGAGTGTTTTACAAAGGGATTGTACCCATTTTAACTAAGATGCAATTTTCTCATGGAGACAATGTTTGAGACACTTAATCCTTTCAGGAAGGGGATGTCTCGCTATGTGTTTTGGACAGAGTCTAGCATAATGGGGCTGTAATTCCTCAAAAGGGACCTCAGGCGCTATGATGATAGAAAAATAATAATAAAGATCCCCTTAATTTGGTTTGTTTCACTGAAATCCTTTGCTATTTCTTTTTATTGTGCTCCAAGCAAGCAATAGAATTTTTGTTTTATAAATGAGTTATCCCTGATTGTCTGCATGCCACTAATGAGTTGTCAGATTTATACCACCCCTTATGAAGTACAGGAAAGAAAAATGAACATGTATCTAATAAGAGGATATTCTGGTCCTCTAGATAATCAACCCCCCATTGTGAAGTCATTTTGAGTCACAGTTTTAAATCTTTTTGTTCCAGTGGAAAAGTTTTTATAGGCATGCCAAACAAACATGAAATCCTGTTTTTTTTTTTTTTAACATGGAGTTGCTTAAAATAGCACAAGATTCTGGAATTGAATTGTAAGAGAGTCTCCAAAGGGAAGGAGAAATGTTGAAACAATACAATTTACGGGATTTGGTGGTACAAACCTTTTGTCTCAACCCACCCCAAGCCCTGATAGAAATTTGGCTCATGCAGAGGGCTGGATTTCCTTGCAGTTGAAACATTGCAGGCTTTAGTTTTCTCGCTGGGCTTGGAGTTGAATCTTCCAGGCCAGTGGTCAGTTGTGTGGTGTTTTATTATTATTATTTTTTTTAAAGAGCGTCCAGTCAATTAGTTTTAAAAAAAACAGAGACCATACAAGTTTTTTGCTGCCCATTTCTTTTCTTGTTTGTCGAGAAAGTGCTACTTGAAAATATGATCACCTTTTGGAAATTTAATGTCTCATTTAGGATTGTGACCTTTCTCCCTCTCCCTTCCCCCACACTCCGTAGACAATTCTAGCTTGCTTCACGTTGGCTCTGCAGCTCTTCAGAGAAATCCCACACAATTTGTCATTTGTACTTACTCCTTCTGTTACAGTAGGATCTGACTGGGGATTAGGGCTCCGTTGTGGTAGGAGAGAATACAAAGATAGTCCCCATCTGCGGGAGCTTGTGATCTGTACATAGGATAAGACAACAGGTGGATAAAACAAATCAGTGTGTGGGAGAACAGTAAACAGGGAAGCAGTCCAGATTTATTCAGTGAGCAGAAGTGACAGCACACCTGCTACCCTAGCCTTTATTGAGTGATTTTTATAGGCTTCATTGCAGAGGTGAGTCTTAAGCATCTTTAAGGCCATTTACCAATCTCACTGTCTGACAAATCCAGTGCACAGAATGCTGAATAGATCATTTTTTTTAATGCTGCTCCCAGCACTAAAACTGCAGCTCTGATCCTATCTGTATCCTCCTTACCTTGTCCACATTTTAAGTCCCTCTTAAAACCCCATTTCTGCTGTGCTGCCTGTAATGAATAAAGCTGACTTGTAAATAAATTGCCTGTTGTGTAATTCCCCATCGCCTGACCCTGGTCCTTAGATTGGGACCTCCTTGGAGCAAACGTCCTCCTGCTTAAGTATTTGGAAAGCACTTACCTCAAATAAATAATAAAGATTGGCCTGCCCTAGAGCATTCTGACATGTAGTTTTCAGTACCATCAGTCCATACTTAATTTATTCTCATACCTCCTGTCATTCCTTTCCACGTCCAGTACATGAATAGTGAGCTAAGTGTAAGCTTCATGTTTCAGTACTGCATTTAATTCTCTTGTGCTCTCTTTGCTCGCTTTCCACTTAATTGCTTATAGGAGAATGAGCAATAAAAGGATTGGATGCATCGGTTTGCTTTTTGCTGAATATCCTCTAAGGGCTGGTATACTTGTAAGCTACACCAATATAATTATGCCAGTTAGGGGGGTGAGGATTTTTTTAAGCCAATATGGTTATACTGATACAATCCCATATAGGTACACAGTTATACGGGTAAAAAGATGACTTATACTGGCATAGTTGTTCCCCTTCCTGTAAGTGAAAAGCTATTCTTGCCTAAAGCACCTTTTTATAGCAGTATAACTGTAGTAATAAAGGCATTTCACTACTTGAATCATAGTGGTAGAGCTAGAGATATGACTTTCTAGTGTAGACCAGGCCTAACTTTTAAGCTCTGTGCATGGATTTTTCTCTTAAATCTAGGCTAAGGGAAAAGTCTCTGTTTGGCTTTGTTCCCCTCCCTCCCTCCATTACCTTAAAAAATAAATCCTACTCCTAAAGTCAAACTCCATCCACACCAGCCTGAATCCATATATTGTAGAAATCTCCCTTCCCCTTGACAGCATGTGGGGGTGACGTGCCTCCATTGCAAAACGTGAATGCTGACTTCGGTGGCAGCTAATGAAGCATGCAATGTCCTTTCTAGGTCTCCGTCTGTCCAGTCCTCATCACTGTAGTGTATCAGTACCTCCCATAGATTAAAAAGTTGGCAGTGTTTTCTTTCTCCTTTCCTTAAAATGATCCTTGAGTAGGAGAAGCAATGGCGATGCTAGTTTATGGGCGAGAGGATGTATTATTGATGGTGCCTTTCAGTGATTAATTTTTTTTCTGTATTATTTAGGGAAATGACAACATTCATAATTAATGGAGAGATGCCTGTCTAGACTCAAGTAATCCTTAATTCATGCTCATAAATAGCCCTGAAATGGTGAAAGGAGAGAGAAGCTATCCTTCTCCCCTCCTGATCCTTATGGAGTTAGCGTTTGATCCCTCTGTATTCATCTTCCACTACTTCTCATATTAATATAGTTTACTCTGGGATGGCAGGAGAGAAAACAGTTTTTCTGAATTAATCTGCAGCGTTATTAGCATGTGTACAAGGGAGATGCTTAAATCTGGGCGAGTGGGGGGGATACATTTAGAAAATCTTTCTTCCGAGACTTGGAGCCCTCTTCAGCCAACACTATTAGGTGTTGTGGTTAGCTGTATCAGTCATGGGGTCAGTGGGACTGCTGCTATTAGCAAGCACTACCCTGGCAGTAGGTATATCTGCCCTGCACTGGAGGTGCAGTTCTCAATGTTGGTAGATGTACATGTCATGCGCTAGCTCCGTTTGAGCTAAGGGCCTGCTAAAAATAGAAGTCTGGCCACGGTGGTGGCTTGGGCTAGCTGCCAAGTACAGTCCTGCCTGGGCCACCGGATGTGTATTTGGGGTAGCTAGCTAGCTTGACTTGCCATGTGTGCTGCTACAGCCATGCTGCTCTTTCTAGTGCGCTGGCTTGAGCAGAGTTAGCGTGTGTGTCTACCTGAGCTGGAAATCACACCTTACAGCTGCAATGTTGACATAGTGTGTTGATAGGCTTGGGATCTTGGGTTCCGTCATTTTACTTCAAGGTGTTTGGTAGTGGATGTGTATGGCTAATAGCTGAGGCGATGGGGATTTGCAGTCCTGTCCTTCAACAGGAAAAAAGGCTTTTCCAGTCCCCAAAATAATGTCACTTCAGGAAGCTAACTTTAGAATCTAGAATGGAAATGATTTGTCCAGCCTTTGCTTTGATTTAGGAAGAGCGAGAACAGTTGGCATGTTAGGGGGTTTGTGATGTTATGGAACTGGGTCAAAATCTCACTTCCCATTTGGGCAATAAAGAAGTTAATTTTGTTAATTATCTCAAAAATAGCAACAGACCATGTGGTCGGAGATGGTATAATTTTCTCCCCTTCTCATGTTGTTTCATCCCTCAAACAGGATTTCTGTATAGATTTGGGCAATACTTGTGGCAAAAAGGAGCAGAAAATCAAAGTGGATAACTTTTGTTTTGCTTGGTATCATGAGTTGTCATATCACAGTTCAGTCCCTTTTCTGGATGTTATATAGTGATGGGCTTGAACCACAGCTAGCTTGGATTTCTTCCTCATGTGACTCGGATTTTTTTGCTACAGGCTCTCAAAACCTGTTGGAAGGAGGTAAACATGCTCGAGGGTTGTCACTGCCAAAAGGACAAAGGTGTTTTCTTAGGCTAATAGATTGGAGGGAATTATCTCCCATTGAGTTCTGCTTCACATGCTGTTTGTGCCACCCTGAACAAAGATGTGTTCCTAGGTTGCGGCAGAGGTCTCAGGATGTAGTAGCTGTGAATGAATTCTCTTCTGTTTCACCAACCTGCCCTAACCCATTGTACCTGAGTTGAGCCAAATGTTTGTCTGTGGGAGTTAGACTGGGGTCTTCCCTGTAGGTTGGGGGAGTGTGAACTTGGAATCAGAATGCTCAAAGGGTGAAAACTGCACTTGGATGATTAATTTTCTGTAGGTGCCTGATATCTGCACAGTGGGAACATTCTCAAGCCACAGAAAACAATGTAGGTAAAATTCTTCTCCTCCTGACCCTTTCGAATCACAGATGCCAACTTTCTTCTCCACCCCTGCTCAGCCTGGGTCCCTGCTCCCACTCTGCCCTGTTCCCCCAATGCCACACCCCGCTCCACCCCCTCGTGAGGCCACGCCCCACCTGTTCCCACCCCATCCCTGAGTGCCCCACCCTTGCTAGGCCTCTTCCTGCCACCACTCCATCCCCTCCCTCCACTGCTGCCTCCTTCCCGCTGCTGAACAACTGATTGGCAGGTGGCTGCTGGGCACCCACTATTTTTTTTGTTTGTTTGTTTGTTTTTTCCCTGTGGGTGCTCCAGCCCCTGTGCTTCCAGCCTTTCCCAGCTTCCTTAAGGTGGAAAATCATCTGACATTTCTGAATTAAAATCCCTCTGGTAGAAGCTGAGCGAGAGGCTTACTCCTTGTAGCCAGCCGGGCCACCTTTTTTTACACTGTTCTCTTTACAGTAGACTGACTGTTCATGCACCTCGTACCTGAAGTCTCTTGATTCCCCTTGGAGCTCACAACTATCCCTTCCTTCCTTCCCCAGTCCTCATTCTTTAATCCTCCCCCTTTTCTGAAAGCCCCATAGCGACCCTCCTGTTAAAGAGGTGGCTGGATAGAGGTGCTTCCTCAGGTCTGTTCAAGTTGCCTCTTGCATTTGCATGACCTTACCCAGGGGCTTTTGCAAAACGCTGAAGGCAGCTGGAAAAGCATAACCTTGACTCTCCTGCTAACATCGTAAATCGCTTCCCTTCCACTGCTGAACTGCAGGGCTTGAAGGCATTTGTAACATTTCCTGTAAACTTGCACTTACTCCCAGCTTTCCTCCTCCTTCTGCCTGCTCCTTACAAACCATGAAATAGTTTGCACCCCTCACCCACATGCTATTCATAATCTGCCTTCTAATGTGATCTCATTCACTGGAGGGCTTTGCCTTTGTTCTGTGCTTGAGTTTATGAAGGAGCTGTGAAAGGTCAGTCACATGGATCCCACGAGTTTTCTAATAGTTTGTGGACGACTGACGTCTGATGGGCACATGACCATGAACCAGTTCAGATCTGCATGCAGTGTACCCCGGCTACCTGATGGAGAGGGGAAAGAGCTTAATTCTTAATAGTTGACTTAAAGGAGGAAGAATTCGTGTAATGGCAGAATGTGCTTCTGTTTCTATTTCTGGAGAGAGCGTGAAAAGATTAGGATGTATTCTGAATCAGTACCGTGGCTGCTTCAGCTTCTAAGCCTGTCCTACAGTAAATCACCGGGGGGGAAAAAGTCTGAGTCATAATCCTTGATAGTATAGAACGTTTGTTTGCTCCTTTATGCTCCCTGCTGAGTCATGCTGACTGAAGAGAAAGCTCTTTGTGCTGTTTCATCAATGAAAAATGTAACTTTCTCTCTCCCTTTCTCCCTTGCCATCCTATAACTTGAGTGAGGCATCATCAGAGCGTAGAGTTACCCACCTACAGAGTGCATTTGACTGAACCTGATCCTCCCACTGCAAATCCTTTTGGTCAGAAGGGATCTTTCTCTCTTTAAACAGGTGCAGAGGAGCCAAAATACTTACTTGCAATGAGACCCCTACTGGTCCCTTGCCAAGAGCCGGAGAGCCACAAGTCCTTGGTATGGGCGTTCCATAGCTTTAAAGCTAACTATACATGGCCATAATGCTTGCTTGCAATTTACATGCATCCTCCTCGGCAGATTAATGTAAATTGTTGGAGATGGAGTTTACGTGCTGCAGAAAACCCTTGCCTGTACCTGTTCGGCTTTGTCCTCACCGTGCAGCTATGGGGATACATGATAATAGTACAAAGTTTGTGTTTTCATAGCACTTTTTTCGGTGAGCTCTCAAAGTGCTTTACAAAGGAAGGTGAGCATTATTAGGCCTATGCTGCAGATGGTGAAACCAAGGGCCAGATCATCAACTGGTGTAAATCAGCATTGCTCCATTGACTTCAGTCAAGCCAACCCGGTGTACACCATCTGAGAGGTTCTCAGTTTGGACACTCAAAGGAGGCGGCACCCACAGCCAGTGCCTGTTTAAACAAAGCAAAACTGCCCATAGTAATTTGTCCACAGTTACACCAGGATGGCAGGTGGAATCCAGGTCTCCTGATTCCCAGCCATTGTGCTGAAGCTGCTGGACCCCAAGCATCCCCAGAAGCTGCAGTTTTAAGACTCAGCTGCTTGCCTTTTGTCACTCAGAGGTATCACTTTGGGTAAGGTTGGAGCTACTAGAGGGTTAAACCTGCTGTAGCTTGTGGCAGAGCTGATTTGTTTGGAAATGCCACCTTCTCTCTTTGGAGTCAAATTTTGACTATTCTGGTTTGTGTTTTTTAAGCTGTTTTGGATTAATTTCTTGAGTAATGTAACCCAGTGACATTACTCATCTTATGGTACCAATCTGAGCTGCTGTTGGAGGGACTGTATGTAAAATCTTTTTCTTCCAGGTCATTTCTGTTGCTTAAAGGAGATTATAAAACACTAAAAATGTATACGTTTAGCTCACACACACATCTCGACATGTGCTTGAGAAGAAATCCGATGTAGGTCACTTAAATGTCACGGAAAGAGTTATGTCAAAATATTCAGATGTTCTTAATGCCTTGTCATGTCCTTAATTCGTTTTTACTATTGTAGATATTTGTGGTTGAATAAGAAAGTTCTCCCCAGATTGAGAGCACATATGGTCTAAATGCAGAGCTGGGAACCAGGAACTCCTGAGGGTTTTTTTATTCCTAGCTTTTCAGCTAATGACACTGGCCAACTTTTCTGTGTCTTCCCCGCCTGTGAGATAGTTACAGTCCCCCCGCCCCCACGAATGTAGGTAAGGATTGGTTAATATTTGTAAATCACTGTGTATTATTACAGCCAGGCGATTTAAAGATGGGAGTGGAAGCCAGTTTAAACTAGTGCAAATCCCCGTGTGAATATTCTTATTTTGATTTGAGTGGTTTATTTCAGTGTTAGCATAAACCAGTGGACTTAATTTGGTTTAGTTTAAGTCACTCTTAAATCATCATAAAGGCTCATCTACACTGGGAAGTCAATGTATATTTGGGTAAGGTGTGAATTTAAAACCCAGTAGCTGTTCCTGAGCAACTCCATGTATGGGTGCTCCTACTCTGGAACAAGAATGTCTTCATCCTGTTTAGGGTCACCCTTAGTGGCTTATGCTACCCTGGAACAAAGCACTCTATCTCTTGAATAAGTGTGTCCACACATGGAGTTGCCCAGAGACAGCTGATCAGGAAGAAATCTGTGTAAAGTGACCATATTTCCAGAAGGGAAAACGGGACCTCGCGTGAGGCTAGCCTGAGGGCCCTCGCCCCCTGCCTGAGCCTTGCTTGCCCCCTATCTGAGCCCTGTCTCACCCCCTGCCCTGCACATTCCTCTGCACCCCACTTCTTTAAAAGTGGGCATTTGTCCTGTTTGCTCTTGCCAACTGATCAAGAGCAAGCGGGACAAATGCCCACTTTTGCCAAAAAAGTCAGGACGGCTGGGACAGGACCTGAAAAAGGAACTGTCCTGGCCAAAATGGGACATAGTGTGCACACAGTCTCATGCACTGATTTTACTAAATCAACTTAAAAGCAGATTCACATTAAACTGGTGCAAATCCTGTGTCTAGACAAGATCTTACAGTAGCTTAACAAAGTCGGTGATGCGATTTTGGCAGCTCTATTGGAGACCTGCAATCTCAGGGCTAGTCTACACTGAAAAGTTACATCAGCATAGCATAGCTACATCTCTCAGGGGTGTGAAAAATCCACACTCTGTAGGCATGTCTACACGTACAGCGCTGCAGCCGCACAGCTATACCAATGCAGCTGCGGCACTACAGCGGGTCTGGCGAATACGCTCTATGCTGATGAGAGAGAGCTCTCCCGTTGGTATCATAAAACCACCGCCACAAACAACAGAAGCTACGTCGGCAGGAGAAGCTCTCCTGCTGACATAGCACTATGCAAACCGGCACTTACGTTGGTGTAACTTACGTCACTCAGGGGTGGTTTATTTACACCCTGGAGTGACATAAATTATGCCAACATAAACTGTAGTGTAAATATAGCCTAGTTAATCTGACCTAACCCCTGGCGTAGACAAGAATTCTTCTGTCAGTCTAGTCAATACCTCTCATACTGGTAGCTAGATTAACCTTGATTACCTACGGTGAAGTGCTGCAGCATTGCAGCCATAGCATTTTAAGCGTAGACATAGCCTCACTACGAGTGCATGCAAAATTTTGCTTAGAGTGAAAATAAACTTCTGCCAGCATTGCATAAGGTCCCAGCACTTTCTGTACTCGCCATTATTTGTATAATACTTAGCACTTGCATAGTGCTCTTCATTTCAAAGAGTTGTTCAAACATTAACTAAAAGGTCAAAAAAGGTAACCGTATTCACCAGACTGGTTAGCCAAAGTTCGGAGTCTTGCAGGTCGTTTCCCTTAGGAGGAGAAATTGATGCAACCCTCTTTATTTACAAAGAACATACAAAGTTCTGTTCCTCTGAAGACAGGAGGAATCGAACATCAAGAGAGAGTTTCTTTGCTTGCCAGTTGCAAGCCTCTTTCATCAGCACTTGGCCTGGAATCTCGCTTTCTAGGCTTTTCTGATGGCCATGCTCTCTGTGCTTGTTCACTCAGCTTCTGGCTTGCTGCTCCGTTTTTATGGTGGTTCTCCCGCTTCTCTGTCTCATCCGGTAAGTCTGCACCGCAGCTGGAGGTATAGTGGCTGGCTCAGGTAGATGTATACACGCTAGCTTTGCTTGAGATAGTGTGCTAAAAAATAGCACAGTGACCGTGAGGGCAGGAGCGGTTGCTTGGACTATCCGCCCGAGTGCGATCCTGTCCGAGATCCTTGGTATGTACGTGCTCAGTGAGCCCAGCCTGTTGGTTGTGCTGCTTTGGCTGTGTTTAGCTTGCCAGCTCAATCAAAGCTAGCACATGTACCTCTGCCGGAGCTGGAAACGGCACCTTCAGCTGTAGTGTAGACATACCCCTTCCCCCCCACATCTCTACTAAAACAATACGTAGGCAAGCCCGTCCCCCGCCTAGTTCAGATTTCTGAGTGGCCTTGTGTGCCCTTTTGTAACCATGACACGTGCCTGTGGGTACGTCTACACTACGGGACTATTCCGAATTTGCATAAACCGGTTTTGTAAAACAGATTTTATAAAATCGAGTGCGCGCGGCCACACTAAACACATTAATTCGGTGGTGTGCGTCCGCGGTCCGAGGCTAGTGTCGGATTCTGGAGCGTTGCACTGTGGGTAGCTATTCCCTAGCTATCCCATAGTTCCCGCAGCCTCCCCCGCCCCTTGGAACTTCCGGGTTGAGATCCCAGTGCCTGATGGGGCAAAAATCATTGTCGCGGGTGGTTCTGGGTAAATGTCGTTAGTCACTCCTTCCTCTGGGAAAGCAACGGCAGACAAGCATTTCGCGCCTTTTTCCCCTGGATTGCCCTGGCAGATGCCATAGCATGGCAATCATGGAGCTTGTTTTGCCTTTTGTTGTGACTCTCACCGTATGTGTACTAGATGCCGCTCACAAGAGGCGATTCAGCAGCGCTACACAGAAGCATGCTTTTGCTTTTGCATGACAGCAGAGATGGTTACCAGTCATACCGCACCATCCAAACCCTTCCATAAATTGGAACTGGTGAGGATGATTATGGCTACCAGTCCTTTTTGTACCATTTGCTGCTGTCATAAGTGCCCCTGGCTGCTCTTAGCCAGGGCCGCAAAAGCCAAAATTGGGAATGACTCCCTGAGTCAATCCCTCCTTTTTGGTATCTAAAAAATAGAATCAGTCCTGTCTAGAATTTGGGCAAGTGTACTAGAGAACCACTGTATCAGAGAACCAGAGAGCACAGCTGCTCTGTGTCAGATCCAGCAGAAATTATGAGCTGTATGCTATTCACAGGGGTGCTCCTGCAACAACCCCACCTGTTGGTTGATTCCATTCTTCCCCCAGCCTTCCTGGGCTACCGTAGCATTGTCCCCCCACTTGTGTGATGAAGTAATAAAGAATGCAGGAATAAGACACAGTGACTTGTTAGTGAGAAATGAGTGGAAGGCAACCTCCAGCTGCTATGATAGTCCAGACAGGACAGTAAGGAGTGTGGAGGAGAGGAGCCCAGCATCCCTCTGCTAGTCTAGGGGCAATTGAATCTTTTCTTTACACATGAAGGGTGGGGGCTGATGGAGCTCAGCCCCCTGTTGCTATGATGACGATGGTTACCAACCATACTGCACCATCCACCAGAAAAAATTAGGGCCAGGAGCCCTTGATCGACCTGACGGATGCTAGTCAGCATGGTTACTGCCCCATGTGCCAATAGGCTGATGACGAGGACGGTTACCAGTCCTTTTGTACCATCAGCCACCCATGGCAGTGGGGGAGTGAGGATGTTGGTGTTGACGGCTGCAGCATCGTGTCTATCTGCAGCATTCAGTAAAGATAGGGTGACATGTAAAAGAGTCAGAGGATTGTTTTCCCTTTCGCTTCTGGGGGTGGGTGGGGTGAGTAGATTGCCAAGCTATGCCCTGACCCACCGCGGACACTGTGTTTGACCCTAGAAGCATTTGGAGCTCAGCCAAGAATGCAAATACTTTTCGGAGGCTGCAGGAACTGTGGGATAGCTTGAGTCCTCCAGTCCATGAGCGTCCATTTGATTCTTTGGCTTTCCGTTACGCTTGTCACGCTGCAGTGCGCTGAGTCCCTGCTATGGCGTCTGTCTGGAGATTTTAAAAAAAGGATTCTGAATTTCATCTTCTGTAACGGAGCGCTGATAGAACGGATTTGCCTGCCCTTACAGCGATCACATCCGCATGGTCCGTGCTGGAGCTCTTTTTTTTATTTTGATTTCGGACTGCATCGTCACCCGTGCTGATCGGAGCTCCACGCTGGGCAAACAGGAAATATTCAAAAGTTCGCGGGGCTTTTCCTGTCTACCTGAGCACTGCATCCGAGTTCAGATTGCGGTCCAGAGCGGTCACTGCTGCACTGTGGGATAGCTCCCGGAGGCCAATACCGTCGATCAGCGTCCACACTAACCCTAATCCGATATGTTAATACCGATACTAGCGTTACTCCTCTCGTTAGGGAGGAGTACAGAAACCGGTTTAAAGAGCCATTAAAATCGATATATGGTGCCTCCTAGTGTGGACGGTTGTGGCGTTAAATCGGTTTTACGCTCCTAAAATCGGTTTAAACGCCTAGTGTAGACCAGGCTTGTGTCTGGAGTGGAGGCTGCTACTGTTACTTAGAGCCAGGAGTGGCAGAAGCTCCCTGAAAATGTGTGGGGGCCACTGGTGCCTGAACCATGGCTCCTTCCCACAAGGCCCTGCCCCCCGTAGCCACCTTTCCCCTCAGACCCTGTCCCCCGCTTGCTCCCCCCCCCCGCATTGCTCACCCTTACGGCCGGTAAAAAGTGAGAGGGTAGGTACCAAAAAACTAATTGACCGTTTATGAAGACACACATTCAAAGCTATTTTAGGTCACATTAGTTTGTCTTATTTAACTGCATTGTTTGGCAGGCCAAGGGTCTGATATGTACATTTACTATGATGATCTATAACTTGCTGATATTGGCGATGTATTTTATAGTTGCGTTCTCTCTAACCGCCGGGATCTTATTGCCAGTGACATGGTTTTGCTGTGTGTAGGAGTGGAATTTACTCTTCTGATTTACTGCAGGCCCGCAGATTCTTTGTTTACGTTTGCTAAAGTCTTTCCATCCGTTTTAATGGGAATAACAGAAGTTCAGGAGAGAATTTAATGGAAACGCTGATACTCTTTAGACAGCAGCATTGTTCACCTGGATTGCAGGTGGCTGCTGCGGATTTGTCCTAACTCCAGCCATCTATGTCAGTGGTCCCTAGCCTTTTTGTGGCCAGTAGCACATTCATGTTTTCAGAAGTGTGGCGGGCGCCAACAGTTTTTCAAGGCTTATTTTGTATTTGTACTTTAAATACAAAAAATCATATTTAATATTACATAATACATGAATCCATAAGATAAAAAAGGTAATTTTACATGTAAAAGGTATTAATTAAAGTTTTTGGCAATTACTCTTTCACCTTACCATGTGAATTTGCTCTTTTTTATCTACCTGTAAGAAAAATTAAGGAGTTTTGACAAAATAAATATCATCAACAGTTTTCATCTTATTTATTTAAAAAAAGTAAAACATAGTTGAACTACTGGTCCCAATGTATTTATTATTCTTACTTTAACATAAAATGAAGCTTGCAGACCTGGAGTTCTCTTTCCCTGGAAGGCGCGGGGCTGCGGCTTCTCTGGCTTAAGCCGTGGCCCCACGCCTGCCGGGGACCAAGAACACCGGCTCCCACAGCCTGCAGCCCTGGAGTTCTCTGTCCCCGGCGCCTGCAGCCCTGGAGAAGCCAGAGAGAAGCCACAGCCCCGTGTCTGCCAGGGACAGAGAACACTGGCGCCTGCAGCCCCGGCGAAGCCGGAGGAAAGCCGCAGCGAACACGGGCGCCCGCAGCCTGCTGCCCTGGAGTTCTCTGTCCCCGGCATGCGCGGGACTGTGGCTTCTCTCCGGCTTAAGCCGCAGCCCCGCGCCTGCCGGGGACCGAGAACACCGGCGCCCGCAGCCTGCAGCCCCAGAGAAGCCGGAGAGAAGTTGCAGCCCTGCGCCTGCCGGGGACAGAGAACAGCGGCACCCACAGCTGGGCACTAGGCGGGTGCACATAAATGCTCTGACGGGCGCCATGGTGCCCGGAGGCACCGCGTTGGGACCACTGATCTATGTCATGGAACCAGTGGAAACCCGTAGTGTAGGCAGACACAGATGCTGGGCTTGTCTATGCTACTGAGGTTTTGACACAGCCTTGTCACTAAAAGCGAGTGGGAACGCTCTTTTGCGGTATTTTGTTGGCACTTTTGTTGACAAAATACTTCCAGCCCCGCAAGTGGCATAAGCTTTGTCAGCAGGAGAGCGCTCCTGCCGACAAAGCTGCGTTCACACTGCTGCTTGCGTCGGCAAAACTTTGTCTTTTGTGGGGGCTTTTTTAAGTACCTGCGAAAGACAAGATTTGGCAACAACTGCACACTGTAGACATATTGCATGGTGTTACTCCTGCTTGAAAGACGGCTGAACTCCATTGATGTAAATAGTAGCTTTGCCTGTTCACACTGTTGGGCTGTAATGGGGGTAGATCGCCAGGGTGAGACAAGGCTTTAGAAAAGCAAAATACATTCAGAATAGTCACAGAGAAGTATTTCTTTCCTCTCTCCGAATTTGAAGAATACAGTGTGGCAAGGCCAGTGAGGTGAGGGTACTAAGTAAAATTGCTTCTATGGCTATTTTAAATAATAAATACAGTAACAGAGGTTCAGTTCAGTTCTGCAGGATGTGAAAAGATGAGTGTTCATTACTCCCCATAAGAAGCTCATTCCAAATAGCATCTTTGGAGTTCGGTTTGTTTTCCTTAACCAAAAGAAGGATAAGAGGAGATATGATTGCACTCTTTAAATATATCAGAGGGATAAATACCAGGGAAGGAGAGGAATTATTTCAGCTCAGTGCTAATGTGGACACGAGGACAAACGGATATAAATTGTCAGTCAGGAAATTTAGGCTTGAAATTAGACGAAGGTTTCTAACCATCAGAGGAGTGCAATTCTGGAACAGCCTACCGAGGGAAACAGTGGGGGCGAAGGACCTCCATGACTTTAAGATTAAGCTAGATAAGTTTATGGAGGGGATGGTATGATAGGATAACGGGTTTAGTCAATTGGTCAATAACATGCCACAATGGTAATTAGTACAAAGGGTCAATGATAGGATATTGTTAGCCTTTTTCTAGAGGGTCTGGCTGGAGAGTCTTGCCCGCATGCTCGGGGTTCAGCTGATCGCCATATTTGGGGTCGGGAAGGAATTTTCCTCCAGGGTAGATTGGCAGTGGCCCTGGAGGTTTTTCGCCTTCCTCCGAAGCATGGGGCAGAGGTCGCTTGCTGGTGGATTATCTGCTACTAGAAGTCTTTAAATAATGATTTGGAGCATTCAACAGCAGAGTCAAGGGAGAGAATTATTTTTAGGAGTGGGTGGATCGGCTTATGTGGCCTGCATCTTGCAGGAGGTCAGACTAGATGATCATAATGGTCCCTTCTGATCTTGAATTCTATGATTCTATGATTTTTTATTCTTTGCCACGTCTAGCAATGACAAAGACCATTGTCAAGACGTAGTACCTTGCCAAGGGTCACGTGTCTGTGACTTTAAAAACTCTCTGTAGGCTATTGGAGCCAGAAGCGTGTTTCTGTTAACAAGGATGCAGAATCCTTTTGGCTTGGCACAGAAGTCTGAAAGTTCCCACTGAGAAAAGCACTTGTTGGCAAAATCCCAGGGTGCTGTGGGAAATAGTTTTGAGGAGTGGCGTTCTTCCCTTTTGAATTTGTTGTAGACCTTTGTGCCCCAGCACAGTGCTAAGGCACACTCTGCTGTTGGTGGTGCTGATTGCTGGGTGAGTTATAAAGCCAGGATCCTTGCAGCTAGTGAGCTGTATTGTCTGGTTTGAGCTCTTTCTTAGGTTTTCCTGCCACTTCCTTGCCACAGTATCATCTCATGCTGCTCAGAGCAGCAAATCTGAGTGTTGCAATAGTAAGAACGTAATTGCTGTTAGTAACTTGCCTATATGTTGGACCTGCAAAGATTGAAGGAACAACTGTGACATTTTGAGAAAATGGCCCTGTCTAAATGGAGCCTTAACAGGTCCTTTAGTGTTCTTAGCAACTGTTGGACTTTTGACCTCCGTGTCCTAGCCAAATTTCAGTCTGTTATTACAGTTGCCCCTCCTGAAATAACAAGGTTATTTTGTGGTGGTGGTAGCACAGAGAGGCTGCTGCGCTCCAGCCATAGGTGGCCAAATGACCTGTAGTATATCCTGGCCTTCACCATTGTAGTATCTGAGAGCCTCACAATCATTGATGGAGTCCATCCTCTTGACATTTCTTTGGGGTAGGCAAGTGTTATCCTCGTATTACACATGGGGCACCGAGGCCCAGGGTGAATTAAGTGACTTGCCCAGGATCACAGAACCAGGTGTAGAAGCAATGTCCTCTCCACTAGACTAGTTCAAGTCCAGTGTCCTCTCACTAGACTGCAGATCATAATGTGGGGCAGGAAAGACAGAGCGCTTTTTATTTTTAATTAACAAAATATTTTCCCCCCAACGAACTGGTCACCTTGGGGAAAACGGACCAAACTTCTTTTTCTTTTCTTAAGACTCATCTGCAAAGATTATGCATGGGCCTTTGGCCCTCTCCTTTCTTGTTACAGGCAGTAAAACTTTTCAGTATTCTGTATGCTCCCAGGTGTAGTAATTTTTCTTGTCTGAAGAGGTAGAGATGATGGTTTTTATGAGGATCTGTGGCAGTCTTTGAGCCTCAGCATCTTTATAAAAACTCAAATAGGCAGTGGGAAAAATCAGTTTCCTACTGGGGATAGGACTACTTCGTAATTCTCTTCACTGCAGCTGCTCTTGTTAGATTAATCATGCAAATATATTAATCAGGAGTCAAATGGGGAGTGGGGGGGGAGAGAAGGAAGGTGGTGGTACTCTTCCGGGTTCTCCCCACAGAATAAGCTCCATCCGCACAAATCATCAAAATGAAATGCTACTCAGTAGATGGTGCAGGTGTTCAAAGCATAAACATGCAGCTCTCTGAGCTCTGCTTAGCTCCTCCTTGGTGTAGCTGGAGTATGCCCATGGGTTCTGCTTGGCTCCTTCTCCACTGGGGGGATTGTTCAGATGCCACCTATTTGTGATACCAAACCGAAATCTCGCTGTAAATTGTGCAGTTTTCTTACGTGAGCCATGAAATAATTAAGTGTTGACACTGTCACTCTCAGTGATGATGATTTCAATTAGGGTAGAAGAATGTAAGAATATGGCGATAGTGGGTCAGACCGATGGTCCATCTAGTATCCTGTTTCTAACAGAACCGGGCAATTTTGAGTGATCCATCTCCTGTCTTCTAGTCCCAGCGTTTGGCATTTGGAGGTTTAGGGACACCTGGTGCATGGGATATGTCGGCACTGCAGCTGTGCTGCTGTCGCTTCTTACGTTGACAGAAGGGGGTTTTCCATCAGTGTAGTTAATCCACTCCTCCAATCGATGGAAGAATCCTAAATTGTTGGTGTAGACCAGCCTGAAATGAAGGATGCAGTTCACACGTCCCAGAGCTATTGTAGGCTCTCTGTGGACTACCACAGACCTCTCAGCATCAGTTAAACTCATTTCACATTTTTGAGGTGTTCTTCACAACCATATCAAATAGAAACTGACTTTTGTTTTAATTTCAGCAGAGGTTCTAGAGAATAAGATAGCAGCATCAGAAAGGTGCTGATAAAATGTACCGCTGGATACTGGCTGATTCTGAGACTTATTGTTCATTGTACAAATGTATTGTCTGTATTGGAGCATGTTGAAACAGGGAAAGATAGTTAACTCCTTACATTCCTGTGTTCACCTTCCAGCTGGCTATGGGCTGCTCCACAGGTCACTGGGTGGCTCTGTTCCTGCTGGACTTTGAGCATGTATCAGTACAAGACAGTCCTGTAACTCACAGGAGCTAATCCAAGAAGTAACAATACCCGAGCCAGTAAGTAATAATGACCATGGTATAATTAGGTTCCACATCATAAGGGGAAATAGGGTATCGCAAAGTGGCATTTATACTGGCACTGAACATGCAGTTGGACCATGGAAATTGGCAAGATCCAAAAAGGGTTGTTCTCTCATACATATTCATTCTCTCTGCCTCTCTGATACATATCAAGACTATACAGAGTTGTTATAGTTAATAACAGTGTTTGGAAGGGATATTAATCCCCATGCTTCAGGGCTTAAGTCGATGTTTTGATATTAGAGACCGGGATGAGGCCTTATATGGATTGCACAGATTATCCCATGTCTGCCTACTGCCAGATCTTACGCATTCTTCTAAAGCATCAGAGACAGGATATTGGGCTAGGATGGGCCTCAGATCTGATACAGTATGGCAATTCCTGTGTTATGATGTTTACAAACAGTCCCACTGTTCTTTCTTTGGAGACTCATCACATGTTCTCTGGAGGGTTTGAATTCTACAGAGTTAGTCCTGGTTACTTCAGATATGCCAGGCTCTGATTATTAGATACTACTATCTAATGTGCCTCAAGACATTCTATGAATAGGACTTCATTAATACAGCTGAACAAATGACAGTAGCATACAGGAAACTTATTCCAGGCTTCTGAAGTCTGTGTTGTCATGGGATGCTTCAGGATCTGGATTTGGAGGACTATTTCACCCTCGAGGAGGAACGGTTTCTGTGGAGGCATAATTAGGAATATAGTGGCAGGAAATCATGATCTTAAGATAATTAAGGATCACAAGATTTCTAATTCTGTAATGTCCCACCAGCAGCACAGTGTGACATCTGTGCAGTCATGTTCTATTGCATTACCTCTGTAAATCATAATGGAGTCCTCTGTGTTCCACTGAGTGCATATTACAGAAGCATTTACTGAGTGGCAGGAATGCTAGCTCCTTCGCTTTATTGAATGATGGGTGAAAAGGAATAAGGAGAATAAACTATACCAGGATAAGGCATCTTTCTACTGTTGTAACAGCATCCACATTGGGGGTTGTACCAGTATTGCTATTTTGGGGGAGGGAATTACACCCCTAACGGATAGCTATTCTGGGGGGGGAAATGGTGTGTAGGCCACGCCAGAGTTACTCTTGCAAAATATGGATGTAGGTTAACAGAGAAATTAAATATGCATTTGCAGGGGAAAAGGAATTTGCATGCCCAGATGACAGGTGTTGTAAGTACTCATGTGACGGTACCAGGAAATTACAGGCACCCATACTTGAATAGTCAGCACTATGACAACACCATGTGAACCTGTAGCCCTGGGGCCAAATTTTGTTTGTAGGCATGCACGCTTAACTCCCATCCATTTCAGCTAGAATAATATCAAGCATGATAGGATTGGGCTGTATATGCCCAAGGTCAGAAACCCCTTTGTATGTGGAAAGGGCAGGCTGGCTTTGGTATGACTGGATACTGACACAGCAAGTGTGTTATATATGTCTAGGTATTGGGAAAGACAACATCTGCTATAGATTGAATACCTCTTTTTTCTTGGAAAGGGACCCATTGGAAAATTGTCTGTTGGCAAGTCTACAATAAATGTGACTTTTTCCAGGAGGCTGAAGATGTCCCTGAAGTTTTGTGGATTTTTTTTTTTTTTTTTTGGATTGGGGATAGGGTAGTGGGGAAACCTGGACCTATGGATATTTAATGTGTAAACGTTGACACAGTCCCTTTAACTGATGTTTAGTAGGTTCAAGGTGTAATGCATCTTAAAAATACATTTTAAAAAACAATTTTCTTCTTGATCTTGAAATATCTCAGCCCCTCCTCAAACCCAAGGCATAGAGTGTTAGCCATCCCCAAGTACAGATGTGCAGGTCATACTTTCCATTGTCTTCTTCCAGATGCACTATTTTTGAAAGCCAGAAGGGAGGGATAGCTCAGTGGTTTGAGCATTGGCCTGCTAAACCCAGGGTTGTGAGTTCAATCCTTGAGGGGGCCACTTAGGGATCTGGGGCAAAATCAGTACTTGGTCCTGCTAGTGAAGGCAGAGGGCTGGACTCAATGACCTTTCAGGGTCCCTTTCATTTCTATGAGAGAGATAGGTGTTGACATATGCAAGGATCCAGCTCTCTTCTAAGCTGTATGCTCTAAGGAGCTGGAGTCAGGATTCCTGGATTCTGAGCCTGCCGCTGCTTTTGAGGTGTGATCTCTTCTCTTCTGTACATCAATGTGCCCATCTGGTGGGAAAAAAAAACCCCCAAAACCCTGATGCCTACCTGACTTTCAAGGGGATTGTGAGGCTTAATTGGTTACAGAGCACTTGGCCTTCAGAGAAAGGTGCCTGCATAAGAAAAGGTAGTATTTGGATGATGTGATATGTATGTTGGACATCTCTGTGCCTTGCTGTTGGTGGGTCTTCCAGTGTAAAAGTTGGCATTATAGTAATGATGCCGGCGTAAGTTTATAAGAGCAGGGGGGCAGCAGCCCAGCAATGGCAGCAGCACCGCTAGCGGGGAGCAGCCGTAACCCCCCCGTCCCTCCTGCCCAGGCTGTGGCCTGGTGCCCCCTTCCCGCCCGCGGGGCTCCTGCAAGCTGCAGCAGATGCATGCGGACGCTGGCCCCCCATGCGCCCTCCGGCTGCCCCCTCGCTGCACTCGAGCTCTGTGGCTCCCGGGAGCGTGAGCCACCACCGCCGCTGCCCCTCCCAGAGCAGGCTCAGGGCCTTGCGCCCCGGTGGCTCACGTGCCCGGAAGCCGCAAAGCCCAAGCATGGCGATGGGGGAGCCGGGGGGGGCGCACGGGGGCCGCTGACCACATGCACCTGCAGGAGCCGCCCCCCGGGGGGGGGTGCATGCTAGGCTGCAGCCTGGGCAGGGGGCGTGGCTGCTCCCTGCTAGTGGTGCCACCGCTTTTGCAGGGCTGTTGCCCCCTGTGCCACACTGTGGCACAGGGCTCGCCGACCCTGCAAGCCGACGCTCTGGCTCTCCAGTGCCTCCGGAAGGCAGCTCCTCCCTGCCGAGCCAGGGCACCGCTTTTTTAGGGTTACCATATTTCAACGATCAAAAACGAGGATGGGGGGAGAGCCCCACCTGAGCCCCGCCCCATCCACTCCCTCACACTTCCCACCCCCCTCAGAACTCCCAACCTCCCCTGCTCCTTGTCCCCTGACTGCCCCCTCCTGAGACCCCCCCCACACCCTAACTGCCCCCCCCAGGGAACAGGTAGGGGGTAGGGTCCTGACTGCCCCAACCCTTATCCACTCCCACGCCCCAGCCAACCACTCCCCACCCCTTGACAGCCCCCCCCCCCCGAACTCCTGACCCATCCAACCCTCCTCCTGCTCCCTGACTGCCCCCCCCGGGACTCCCCTTACCACCACGCCGCTCCAGCCGCCGGCTCCATGCACACAGCCCCTCCCCTGCAGAGTGCTGCGACGCGATGCTGAGGCAGGGGGAGGGACTCTGCCTGCTGGAGGCCAATGGGAGCAGCTAAATCAGGCCCAGGCACCCAATCAGCTGCGCTGCACTCTGTGTGAGTGGGAGGGAGGAAAAATCCCGGATGGTTGCACCGGCCCTGGGTAAACCCGACAGCCCCACCCCGCCGCTTGTCTGTGGGCCACCCGGTGAGCCCATGTGGGCCGCATGTTGTGCAGGCCTGTGATAGATGGTCCCTTACACCAAGAATCACAGCAATATTCAGGTTACTCCCAGTCCCAAAGGACCAGTCACTTACCCCAGGTCAGTTGAACCTTAGATCTCACACCAAAGACAGCTCTTGTAGCCAATCCTATAATAATCTATATACATGTTTATTAAAAGGGAAATTAGTTATTTACAAGGTTAAAGCAGATAAATGTACAAACACAAATGTTACAATCTTAAGTTTAAAAAGGTAATAGAAGCTTCTTTAATAAGAAAGCTCTAAATGTCCTTTGCGGCTAGCCCAGGCTAAGTGGCTGGGGATCCCTTGCTTATGCTTCGGAAACCTTTTCCCCAAAGTCCATGCAGCACAGGTATACAATTTCTTCTTGTTAGGAGTATTTATTCCCTTCCCCCCACCATCTGCAAACTCAGCTGATGGGAGGAATCCACTTGCATGACTCATCTTAATGAGAGGTGGCGGGGGGGGGGGGAAGAGCGGAACAACAAATTTATTTTGTTCTCTTTAGTGTTCCACAATAGACCGTCTGGTGTCAGTGGACCTCCCCTGTTGTTCAGGACATAGCGCCTTCTGTTGGAGGCCAACACTTCACGCTAGTTAATGTCTCTCTCCTGCCTGGTGATTTACACAGTCACAGAGGCTTGCAATACAAATGTTTAAATATTACCTTACAGTCGGGGATACAGATGCTATAGGTGAGATGAATGCATGGCAACTCACAAGCATTCAATAAAGACTAAACACATTCTTATATAATCCTGTTTTAACAACAGTAACACACAGGTTAGCCAGACTGGATCCAGCTCTGTATTTCTGTGCTCAGTTGAGACATGGGACCTTGGCATGAACTGGCACCTGGTCTGCCAGCATCACAAACATGTACAGTTTGTACTGAGCGCTTTGACTGGCCAGCTTGAGGTTAGCAAATAAGCAGTTAAAATCACCCTGCTTCTTGTTAGGTCCCCTCAAGGCTTGCTGCCTGCCTCCAGCCCTGTGATGCCCCACAATGCATCGTTCTGTGCTGGCACAGCTAAAAATGAGCAAATCAGCTGAGCTTAAAAGGGAAAGATTTGCATATCTAATCGTGAAGAAGGGCCTGTGCTACCCATGGTGGCACAGAATGATGCACTCTGAGTGCTGTGGCTGGACAGGATGGGCCTTGGAGGAGACTAAAAGGAGAAATAAGTTGGTAATGGTGGTTTGTTTTGTGCTAAGGGCTTGATCCGGTGCTCACTCAAGTCCATGAGAGTGTCTCCATTGAATGGGCATTAGATCAGGCTCTAAAATCCTTCTTAAGCCTGGTTGGGAGCACTTGACACACACTGCAGGAGTTTATGTAACTTTCCTATTTCCACTGCAATTCATCTGTCAAATCTTTCAAAACTGTTGCTTACTTTCAAGCTTTGCCTGTTGGAACTCCTGCCTTTTCTTTAACACACTCACTGCTAGGGCTGCTGGGAAGAGAATTGTGTCTCAAAGCGCCAGCCCGTGGGGCTGTCCATATGCCAGTCAGTGAGGCTCTGAAATGTCCCTAACTGCCACAGTCCATGTGCTTAAAAAAAAAAGAAAAAAAAACAGGAGTACTTGTGGCACCTTAAAGACTAAGGGCTTGGCTACACTTACGGTTTGCAGCGCTGGTAGTTTGCAGCGCTGGTCATCCAGCTGTGTAGGAGCAGCGCTGGTGTGTGGCCACACTCACAGCTACCAGCGCTGGTGTGTGGCCACATTTGCAGCATTTCCAGCGCTGTTGGGAGTGATGCATTATGGGCAGCTATCCCAGCATTCAAGTGGCCGCAACGTGCTTTTCAAAAGAGGGGGTGGAGTGGGGTCTAGTGTGACAGGGAGCGGGGGGAGAGAGAGAGTGGATTTTTGGAGCCAACACTGTGTGTTAGCTTCCTGACTTGAAAAATCAGAACATTTTTCCGACCCCTTAGTCTTAACTCTTAATTGCAAACAGCCTGCAGGCAACAGGACTCCCCACTGTTTCCCTGCCTGCCTCTATTTGATTGTTTACAGCCAGGTACAGATGATCACAGCAAACAGGAGCTTTGTTTGTTTTTTAGATAGCAGCAGCGGCAACGGAGGAGCTCCACAGAGCTCGTTCACAACAGGGAGGAGGATCTCATTTGATTGTTCACAGATTGATCACAGCAAACAGGAGCTGATAAACAGCTCCGGTAGAAACGGAGCTCCGGAGGTTCACAACAAAACAAAGAGAGGCTGCATAACAAAACAAAGGGAGTAATTTAGTTAAAAGCATTCTGGGATATCTCCTTATTCCCTGGAGGCCAATAAAAGCGCTGGTGTGTGTCCACACTTGATGAGCAGCGCTAGATCACCAGCGCTGCAATCGCTACACCCCAACCCGGCCAGGTGTACAGCCAGCGCTGCAGCCAGGGAGTTGCAGCGCTGGATGTGCCTTGCAGGTGTGGACGGTTACTAATTGCAGCGCTGGAAAGCCTCTACCAGCGCTGCAACTTGCAAGTGTAGCCAAGCCCTAACAAATTTATTTTAGCATGAGCTTTCGTGAGCTAAAGCTCACTTCTTCGGATGCATGTGCTGTTTCTCAAGATGGCTGGCTGAGGGTTCGTGCACCAGTTTGCCACGTTCATTTCATAGCATTGTAATAACGTAGCTCTCTGAGGCAGCCGTCCCTTTGGCACCTGGGCCTTTTACGTAAATTTTGATGAGTCCAGTTCCCAATTCTCCCATTACTCTCTCCCACAGGTTAAAGCCTCTTATTTAATGGGAATCACATCTGTTTGTTTGGCCCTTGAGCACCCATTAATGTTGATTTGCAATAAGTCTTGGAGCACTGAGGAAGTTTCAGGAGACTGGAAGAAAGCCAATGTGCCAATTATTAAAAAGGGTAGAGGGTAATCCAGGTAATCAAAGGCCTATCAGCTTGACATCGATCCCAGGCAAGATAATGAAGCAGCTGATACAAGACCTGATTAATGAAGAATTAAAGGAGGGTAATAGAATTTACTGCAAATCAACCATGAGGTTATGGAAAATTGATCCTGTCAAACTAACTTGATATCTTTTTTTGTGATGAGATTACAAGTTTTGAAGATAAAGGTAATAGTGGTGACATAAAATACTTAGACTTCTGTAGGTTTGACTTAGTACTGCATGCCATTTTGATTTAAAAAAAACAAAAAACTAGAATGATATAAAATTAACATGGTGGACTCCGGGAAGCTCAGGCTTCAGCTTCAGCCCCCGGGTGGTGGGGCTTGGGGCCCTGGGCTTCAGCCCCATGCAGGGGGTTTTGGCTTTCTGCCTTGGGCCCCAGCAAGTCTAATGCCAGCCCTGCTTGGAGGACCTCCTGAAACCTGCTCACGGCACCCCCAGGGGGCCCTGGACCCCTGGTTGAGAACCACTGTTGTAGTGGACAGTCAACTGAACATGAACTCCCTGTGTCATGCAATGGCCAAAATAGCTAATGTGACCCTGGGATGCAAAACGGGAATCTTTAGTTGGCATAGAGAGGTTATTTTACCTCTGTTTGACACTGCTGCTGGAATACTGAATCCGATTCTGGTGCCCTCAATTCAAAAAGGAGGTTGATAAATTGGAGAGGTTCAGGGAAGACCCAGGAAAACGATTTAAAGTACAAGAAAACATGCTTTACAATAATTGAGCTCTTCCAGTCTGTCTACTTAGTTTAACAAAGAGAAGGCTAAGGGGTGTCTTGATTATAATCTAAAAGTAGCTACACGGGGAACAGATATTTAAGAATGGTTTCTTCGGTCTAGCAGAGAAAGGTATAACATGATCCACTGGCTGGAAGTTGAAGGTAGACAAGACTGGAAATAAGGTATAAATTTTTGATAGTGAGGGTAGTGCCTGCTAACCACATTCAGTGATGGCTGTGAGAGCTGCACTTGGCCACTAAGAATGCCATTGCTTGGCTTGGCAAATATGCAAGCACTAAGTAAAATAAATAAATTAGCCGCTGGAACTATATACCAAAAGGGAGTGGTGGATTCTCCATCAATGACAATTTTGAAATCCAGATTGGATGCTTTTCTAAAAAATCTGCACTAGGGGTTATTTTGGGGAAGGGCTGTGGCCTGTGTTATACAGGTGGTCAGACTAGATAATTACAGTGGTGCTTCTTGACCTTGTCATCTGTGAACCAAATGAGGGGCTATTTTGAAATTTATTTCTGGAGAGGAGGCATGCTGAAGTGATGAGGTTTTTGCATTGCATCATATGGCCTTGCCTGTGCTATATCTTTTTCTTTGAATTTCCCACCATTCCTATCACTGATGCAGCTCCACTAGCGGCAACTACAGTGGTGTGTAGACAAGCTGCCAGTGCTTGCCTCTGTGTTAACTGCTGTAGCAATGAGCTGACTCTGTGGTTGAAACACTGGGGCTGCACACACTAGTACAGAAATTCTGTTGGGGGCTACAGCAGTGATGGGGGTTGAGGTGGGAAAGCATGTAACGTATGCACAGCCTGCAAGTGGCAAAATGGTCTAAGCTTGATCTCTAGCAGGACTGAATCGCATCATCGAGAACACACTGACTGAGTGAGCAACCCCCACTCTTTGGCTCAGGCAAGTTCAAACCTTAGCCTCTCCATCAAATGCAGTTGCCATAGTAGAAGGTGGAGTCTCAGTGCTGTGATTCTTTGATTCCTGCTGCTCCTCCCCTGTCATCATGGGCCGGGGGGAAATGGGATATCCTGCATTGCCTTCAATATTCTCATCATAGTTGCAGGGTGACTATAAGAAGTAATGACTGTAACATTATCAAATCTCATGCTTCCGGGCTTCAGCTGGTCACCTCTAGAGATCAGGAAGGGATTTTTGTCTCGCAATGCACAATTGGCTAGATGAGTTCTGTTGTGGGTTTGTGAGTTTTTTTTGTTTTGTTTTTGATGTTTCACTTTCCTCTGAAGCATCAGATTTCACTACAGCTGGAGATGGGACACAAGAAAGCACAGACCAGTGCTCTGAGGTGGTTCAGAGCATCCTCTTTCTTGGATGCTTAGCTGGTGGGTCATGCTCTTGTGCCAAGGGTCAAACTGATCATCAGATTTGGAGTCACAAAGGAATTTCTCTCCCAGGTCAGATAGGCTGGGACCTTCGGGTTTTTTCGCCTTCCTCTAGTATGAGTCTCCTGATAGGATCATCTGGGCATATCTCACATAATTCCCTGCCATTGTAGGGGCCTCGGCATTGGTGGTGCCCTTGGCACCCAGCTTAGTCAGCTGACAACTGAATTGCTTTTTAGCTAATTAAAGGTCTTTAGGCTTAATATAGGGGTGTCTGGGTGAAGGTTAATGTCTGGCGATATACGGGAGATCAGACTAGATGATCTAATTATTTCTTCTGGCGTGAAACAATGAAAGGCCATGGAAGCAGGAGAAACTTGTCCAGAGGAGAAGCACTTCCTCCTGGCAACCTGTTCTGATCATGCTTGGCCCAGGCAAGGTGCGTGCAGTGTGGTGCCCCACATTGCCTTGGTCTTCATTTAGCTTGTTCTGCACTGTGCTGGCACGTTCTGGGCTCCAGAAGCAAGCCTGGGCTGCTGTGACGGAGCTTGTTTTTCCAGTTGTTTTTTTTTATTGGTAGATGTAGGTGAAAGGTTGGTGCTGTGTCCCAGGTTAGTGAGCGCAGTCTGGCACAGCAGCTCCTGCCTCCCTATTCCCCACATGTGCTGCATGCTCTGTTCTTTTAATAGGGCTGCTTCATCATTCAGGCAGCTGCCCTCAGTCTCTCTAGGGCCAGTGAGGAGGACTGGCCGTTCTAGCCCTCTGAATGGCATGAATTCAGAAATCTGTTTTATACCCACCATGGCTCTCTGGAATAATGATACACAGCCCTTTATTGTCACATGTTGTCCTTCCTATGACGTTTAATACCCTCTCTCTAAGGTACTATAGTAACCGAGTGCCTCACGATCTTTAATGTATTTATCCTCACAATCTTCCTGTGAGGTCGAGCACTGCTCTTATCCCCATTTTTACAGAGAAGGAACTGGGTCACACAGGGGCTAAGGGACTTGCCCAAGGTGATACAGGAAGCGTGTAAGTGGAGCAGGGAAAGGCTAACACTGGACATTCTGTCCTGGGAATCCTGTATGGACCTAATCCTGAAGTCCCCTATTTTGTCCTGGTGGAATTAAGGGGCCATTGAGTCAGAACTGAGGTTGTAGTGATTCAATATGCATCATGAGCCCAGCTATATCATTTTATATATGTTGTAGATATGTATGTGGTTAAATTAACACATACTGGTGTGAGCCTTAGCCACACATGCAGTTTTTCTACCCAATTTCACTGCCGTAATGTTTCTCTTTCTTCGCTAAAGCGTTCGGATACCACAGCAGGTTAATTAACTTTGCTTTATATCAGTAGAGCCCAGAAACCAACACACACACAGAGTCCTGGTACTACTGCACGTTTCTGTGGTTAGTAGTTTAGGCTTCTACTCCATGCTTTCAATAATAGTTTCCTGTGCTGGGTTCCTTTACTTACTCTCCGTGCATGTTAAACCACAATTGAATTTGGCCTGCTCCAGGATTGCGAGACTAGGGCTTGGAGCCTCTCAGGTGGCAATGTAGTTTAGAGCAGGAACTGGTTAGTAACACGCTTAATCTGCTACAGAGGAATGTTGGAATTACCTCACTGGATCAGAAGTCTGTCTAGTCCAGTATCCTGTCTCTGACAGTGGCCAATAGGCAGATATAGCTATGGGATAATCTGCCCCTTGTATTTGGTGTCCTCCTGGCCTCTGATTGCTGGAGATTGGCTTAGACCCTGGAGCATGAGGATTAATACCCCTTCCAAAATCTGTTGTCATTCATTATAACAACTCTGGATAGTTTTGATATGAATATAAATGTCCAATCCCTTTTGGAATCTCGCTAAGCTCTTGGCCTGGATGACTCCATGTGGCAGTGAGTCTAATTACGGGGTATGTAATTTTGTCAGTTTTGAATTTGGCACCGGTGTGAGAATTGGAGAGCTGTCTGGGAGTTCTGCTCTATTAGTAGCCAATCAGGGGCGTGCATTCAAACCATCAGGGACATGAGATTGGTAAGTGGCATAAGTGATTCTTGAGTGAGTGACATTTAGTAGGAAGTCATCCTTGATATTTTAACCTCATTTCCCATGTATCTCTGGGGCTGAATTGCAACCCCCTGGATGGAATATCTCTTGGGGCCACCAAGGCCTTGTCCTGGAAAACTTTAGGCAATATTTTATCTAGAATATTCTGCTGACACTTGCAATTGTTCCTCTCTGTTCTTTGTTACAAAGGAATGGTATTTGCATGAAAACAAGATATTCCATTCACCACGTCCATATCCCAAGAGAAGATCATGACCTGCAGAATGAAATCTGGCTCCATTGAAGTCAGTGGCAAAGCCCCATTGACTACAATGGTTAGGATTTCACTCCTAGTGAAGATGAGCAGCAGGAATAAGAGTAATGCTTAAGAAAGACTCCCCTTCTCATGCAGATCTGGAAAAGAAGGGGAGAGAAATACAGAACCTACAGGACGTGAAGCTGAATTGTTTCTGCTTTTCACAGTGCTCCATGAGCTGTTAGATAGTGTCTGAAGGTAACTCCTGTGCTTTAGAGCCATTGCCAGCGAGCTAATTATTTAAGTATCTCCACAGGGTAGCGATAAGTGGCATCCCCTTTTGATGTTAATGTATTTGCTTAGCAGGTAAGAAACACCTGTGACTTACGCGGATATGTTTTGGTTGACACAGCCTGTTGCTCCCACTCGCCCCTTGTCCTTGTCTAGCCTTTACTTACCTGAGATAGGAGCATGGGAATTTCTGAGGGGGATGTTCTCTGTGCACCCAAGTTAAAGTGCAGCCGAAGGGCTGTAGAACTCCTCCTGCTGCCCCGAGTCCTAGGGTCTCAGGCATTCACTGAAAGCTATTGTTTGTGCTCATGTGCATCTAGATCTCCAATTTAAAGCCATGCTTTATTATGGTCAACTGAATGGAAAACAGAAAGGTGAAGAATGAAGTGTCTGGATGGAATTAGCATTTTAAGATTTATATCAAAGGTCTCACGCTTGGGGCATGGCTAGACTAGTGGGGGAAAAGGGAGCATTTCTGTACCCTCCAGTATGTTACCTAACATTTTAAAACCCTCGTGTACATGGGGCAAGTTGTAATTATTCACGGCTCAAGGTGAACCCAAGATTACAGCCTCCTAGGGTTGTTAACGTGTGTTTTTAAAAAATGTACCAGAACCAAATCAAACCTAACTCTAGATGAGGCTGGTGACTCAAAATAGGGTGACCAGGTTTTGGTCTCTCTGGCATGAAGTTAATAAATCTCAAACAACCACTGTGCCCTGCCCCAAACGAAGGGCTAAGCCACACGCACATCTCTGGTCAGCGAAGAGGTGCCCAAGGACAAGCAAATGGACTCAAACTGTGAAATACCCACCCAGTCGCCCCAAAGTAGACCCTGGAGGGTGTGGTTTAGGCACTGGGCTGGGAGATCTGGATTTCAGTCCTGTCTCTGTCACTGACTCCCTGTGTGAGCATGGACAAGTCAGGTAGCCCTGGTCTGCACTTAAATTTTATGTTGACACCACTATGAGGAATGCTTCCATCAGCCTAGCTATAGCCACGTGAAGTGGTGGATTCAAGGGCTGTGGAAGCTTCCGAACAGTGGGGGTGCCTGAACTATGGCCCTGCCCCTTCCCCTCCCTTCCCTCTGAGGCCCCTCTCCATTGCTTGTCCTTACAGCTGATAAAAAGTGTCGAGGGGGTGGGTATGGCCCCTCCTTTTCCAGCACCTCTGGCTAGATTGCTGATATTGATGGGAGGACCCCTTCCATCACTCTAGGCTGCATCTATACCGCAGGGTTAGTGCAGCAAAGCTACGGTACCACGGTTATGACGCTGTAGGTCCCCGTAGTGTGGACAAGCCCTTATTCTCTCCATGCTTCAGTTCCGTGCTGGTAGAAGTGGGGACAGCATTACTCATGTTGTCTGGGTTGTAAGCTCTTTGGGGCAGGGACTCTCTTACTATATGCATGTGCAACATGGGGCTCAGTGTGCGCTAAGCTCAGCTGTGGCCTCTTATTGCTAATGTAACAATATGTTCTTACCAGTTTTTATTTATTCCGTATTTGGGAACACCCAGACATGGAAATGGTGTAAGGAACAGACTGCAGACACTTAACAGATTTCCCAGCAAGGACTCTGTGAAGTTCTGCATACAGTGAGATGGAAATAAGAATGAATACGGCTTTCTAGGACGCTAACATTTTTTTTTAAACAAGTCCCCACATCAGACAGCAGCCCATTTGAGCTTATTTGAATGAGCGGACTGTGCGGGGAACCGATGGAAATCTTCATCTCTAGGCCTGTCAGGAACAGGACGGATAAAGGGGGAGCCCTGCTGTTGGGAAATCACTCAGAGCAAGCAGCAGAGTGGAGCTCGCTCCATTGTTTACTGGTAGTGTAAAATTGATGGGAGCTGGTTCTAAGGATGAAAATCAATCGGCGGATTCCTGTGGTCTGCCCTGCTAATATTAGAATGTATGTTTATCCAGCAGGCGTGGTGAGGGATGTTGAGGAGGCTGAGAGAGGAGATGGCTGCAGGGTTTATTTCCCCCCCCCCCGCCCTTCAGACGTGACTCTAATAATCTTGACAAAGGACAGATGTGAGGTGGGAGAGGATGGAGCTGGGTGGAGAAGGGACTTGCTTGGACTGATTTGTGTGGAACGCTAACTGGGAGAGGGCAATCTGCTTGGTACATGTGGCTGTCAGAAAGGGAGCGATTTTGCCGGGTTGTGAGCCAAAGGGAAAAGCTGCTTCGCAATGGCAAAGTGGACAAAATCCCCTTGCAAAGATGCATTGAACGGGGAGGGTGGGGATGTGGCTACAGGAGTGGGGTGATGTTCCACTGTATCAGCCACAGGGGAGGAAGATTCATGGGGATCTCTGCTTCCCCATGCTAAGGAGAGCGGGGGACAGTTCTCCCTCTGATCTTAGCAGAGAGGTGGGAGCCATGCTCTTAATTTAACCCCTTGTGAGGGAGAAACAATCCCCCACAGCAGAAGAGCAGGCTATGAGGCTGCAGTGAGGCCTCTCTGCACTAGTGCCTGTGGGCTGGAAGAACAGCCTCATCCTTTCCCTGCTTACGTGCATTCGCAGCTGCTGGAACAGTGTGATCACCGACCCCTTAATCCTTGCTCGGCCCATTCCCGGCCCCCAATATTATGGCAAACCTTTAGAGCAGCCACAGAGCTGCCCTCTGTCCCAGGCAGGGGAAGCAGAGATCTCCTGGCAGGGCTGGATTTCCAGGTAGGCACAGTAGGCATGTGCCTAGAGATGCCAGCGTTCTAGGGGTGCCTTAAAGTTAAAAGTGGGTTAAAATTTAATTTTTATGGAAAACACAAAGATCAGCTCTGTGTGTGTGTGTTCTGAAGATGCTGTGCCTAGGGGCACGTACAGTGTAAATCTGGCCCTGCCTCCTGGGTGGCTACCTCAACTCGTAAAGCCTTCCACCCCAGCACAGCCCTATCAGGGGGGCTTAAAATGTCTTGTGCATGCTCTTGCGCTTAAGTGAATTGCATTCTGAGCACACTTCTGTAACTGCTGTATAACTCGGTTGCATCAGAACTGTACCTCCATTGCCTTCTGCTGGATTAGAGTGAGACATTTAAATCCTCCAGGTGAATGAGGTCCCAGCCAGAGGTGACTTTCTTGCTGCCACATACTTATTGCGCTCTGGTTTGCAGTACAGGTCTGTCTCATCTTACGCGGGGGTTCCGTTCCGTGGTTAGCGCGTAAAGCGAAAACCGCGTATAGTCAAAATGACATTGAGTTGAATGGCGGGCGGAATCGCCCGCACTACAGAAACAGTATTTAAATTGTTCTCTTTTTTTTGTTTTTTGTTTTTGCCAACCACGTCAAGCTGAAATCGCGCATGTTAAATGCGACAAACCTGTATTACTGCCAACCATAAGCATTCAAAAATCCCAGTTCGGGCCCAAAAAATCACTAGTCTTTTAATATTATACATTTTGGGTTCTTTATGTTTGCCTTCTGGTTTTTCATAGAATCTAGGTCTAGAAGGGACCATTGTGATTGTCTAGTCTGATCTCTTGTATAACACAGACCATAGAACTTCCCCAAAATAATTCGTAGAGCAGATCTTAAAAAAACAAACAAACCCCAATCTTGATTTCAAAATGGTTGTGGTGGATTCTCCATCACTCACCCTTGGTAAATTGTTCCAGTGGATAATTACTCTGTCTGTAGCGAGGTGGGACTCACTCCTGTGGTGCCTCCTGCTGGTTGTTTCTGGGAATTAGCTCCTCCAGTCTCTGGAGCACCCTCTGCAGGCTGGTGTCCCGCTGCCGCTTGACCCCTGTGTCCCTCCCGGACCCGGTGCCCCGTTCTCTGGGGTGCTGCCCCCTGGCTGTACACCCCATAATCTTGGGGTCTCCTCTCCCCGGGGAACCCCTATCCCCACCTCGCCTCAGTATAAGGCTACTGCCAGTCATCGTCTAGCTCCCGCGCCCTGGGGCGACTGCAGGATCAGCCTACTCATCAGTGGCAAGGTTGGGTTTGGACCTGCTGCCTTTGCCTACCCCTGGGCTGCCCTCTGCAACCCCCAGTACCTGTTAGCCTTATGCTAGGCCGCAGCCTGGGGCTTTCCAGGCTGGAGCTCCCTGGCTCCTCTGCCTTTCCCCAGCCCTGCGCCACTCGGGTACCCTGTCTCTAGCTCCCTGCAGCCAGGCCCTTCTCCCTCTACAGCTAGAGAGAGACTGCTGAGTTCCTGGCTCCCAGCCTTTTTTATAGGGCCAGTTTGTAACTCTGGTGTTCGTAACTGGCATGCTGGGATGAGAAGCGCTTTCTAGGTACACGGTCTCTGGTCCAGCAGTGCACTTCCACGCATGCTTCATTGTAAACGTGTCTGACTAATGCCATTGATATCAATGAGGCCACACACTCAAAAGTTAGGCATGTGCTTAATTGTGGCATGCGCTCCTTGCTGAGTTGGGGATACAGGGTGGGTTGTATAAGAGACAGGAAATATTTTTTGTGGATGCCTGAATAAGGTGCAGGAGTCTGTGCTTAAGTGACCAGAAATCAAAACCCTAAAACAACCCCAAGCAAAACCCCCTCAAAACCCACATAACTGCTGTCCCCCGACACGGTAGGGAGGATTTTAGTAATTTTTTTTAATCAGTTCAGACTTCCACTTGCATGGATGATAGAGTTCATGCTTTAATAGTTGGCGGCTTTGAAGCTTAATTCTTGGTGGTTGGCTCACTCAAGACCTGGATTTAAATTCAGTGATAATTACTTGCTTTGTGTCCTGTCACACTTGGCTTGAAGTGCAAGTAGTAAGTAACCTTACTACGTACTTCACCCCCTATCCCCAGTGGAATACAAGAGACGTCCCACATGGTTCTAACTGGCACATGACTCGTCAAAGCCAGCTGAGATGAAGATTTCAGAATGCCTCTTGGAATTTCAGTGTTTTGGCAGTTTGTGCTATCATTGTTCTTTTTTTATTCCTATGTATTAAGAGCATGTTATCAGCGCATAATAATAATAATAATTAATAATAGGATATCTTTCCAATAACATTATTTTTTGGGGAGGGGAGGGTTGGTTTAACATATGGCGGGATGTTTTGTCAGGGCTGCATGCAGTGCCATGTGATAAAGATATATGTGCCTATATATACACGGAGATAAAGCTTGCTTCCATATATTTCATAGCTTTATTAAGTACAAATTCTGGCAAACCCAAATGGATGCTAACCCGCTGCTACACACAGGCCTGAAGCTTGCTTTCTCTCTCCATTACCTGCTGAAGTAAGTCAATAAATGATGAATATTAGGAAAGGTTTTGTAACTGAAATTGTTGGCCTAGTTTAAACACAGAAGTTGCCCTGGATTAACCCAAGAATTGTCTACATTTGAAAGTTTTACCAGTTGTACTGGTAAAATCCCTCATGTGGATCCTTTTTTTTCCCCCTGCTATAAGAATAGCTCCCCCCCCACCCCACCACTTTAGCTTACGCCCCTTTCTAAGGCTATGTCTGCACTGCCCACGTTATAGCGTGGCCATGGCAGCACTGCCGCAGACATGGATAGTGTAGACACGCTTTATCGCTGGGTTGTCCCCAATAAAACTTTGAAGTGTAGACTGGGGCTAAGTGACAGTAACAAGGGTAAATTGTTAAGTAACAAGAAAGTGAAACTGAGCTGTGCTTCCTGTTTCAGCCGTGGTGGTTGTAATGGGTCACAAGCACTGCCCCCTTTAAATGGCCACAAGCAGCACAAGGCTCAGTTAGTTCTGGTCTACACTGGGGGGGGGGGGGGATCGATCTAAGTGACGCAACTTCAGCTACGTTGTACTTAGATCGACTTACCGAGGTGTCTTCACAGTGGTGAGTCAATGGCTGCTGGTCCCCTGTCGACTCTGCCTGTACCTCTCTCGGCGCTGGAGTACAGGAGTCGACGGGAGAGCGCTTGGGGCGGGGGTGTCAATTTATCGCATCTAGACTAGACACGATAAATCGATCCCTGCTGGATCGATCGCTGCCTGCCATTCTGGCGGGTAGTGTAGACATACCCTGAGTGTCCACGGAGGCTGTCTCTGCATTCATGCCTAAGTCTTTTATTGGCGCATCCTGGGAAATGTGCAGCTACCCTATCCTGCCTCAGCTAGCGATGTGTCTGAGGGGCAGTGCGAACTGCTGGACTGAGAGGTGGGAGGGAGTTGAGCTGACCAAATGGATTACACAAACCTGGTGAGGGGGTCCTGTCCACACAGCCAAGAGCACACGCAGTGTGCCGAACTGGTTTCAGAGAGACAGCCAGGAGCTGACTTCAGCTTCTGGCAGAGGCTAAACATTTAGTGGACCAGGGCTGGTGAGTTTTAACCATCATATGTGCAGGCAAAAAAACCCCAACCTGTTGAGAGCCATCCATGCGACTAGCTGGTTACAAACTGGGTGGAAAGTTGTAGTGTAGACAGGGCCTTCAAGGTCCGATTGTCATGTTTCTACAGCACCTGGCACACTGGGGTACTGCTCCATGATTAGGGCTCTGAGGTGCTAAAGTAATAAAAATCACTGTGTAAAATAAATCTGAAGAGCTGAAAGAAATGCAGGCTGGTGTAGGTCTCTCATAAGCTGTAATGGAGGATAAAAATGAGCAGATTAACTGCTGCCCTCCTTGTCTCCGCGTATCCTGCAGCTAGCACTGCACTTGTTGGCTTGCTTTCAGTGGTGTCACGGTAAGCTTTTGCTGACTCTTACTGGTGCTAAAATAAACAACATGATTGATTTGCTTCTGAGAGACACAGACACCAGTCAGACTTGCATTAAGGCTTTTCATTTACACCACCCTATTGCATTGTAGAAACTGGTACAGACTCTTGGCCCATTCATTGCTCTTGTCTCAGGGCCAGATAGTGCTGCCCTTGCAAGGGGCATAGAAGGCACCAGAAGCAGCTGGAACCTGTGTGGTTTTGCTTTGTGTGGGGGAGTGTGAATGGGCAGAATGGTTTGTCCTGTTGGGATCCTGGAAGTGGGCGGGCGGAAGCCTTAGGGGAGGATCCACAAAGTCTGGGATCTCAGTTAATGACGGGGGACAACTAAAGATATAACAGGGACAGGAGTGAGGTCACAGGGCTAAATGAAGGGAACCTGACAGGGACACCGAGCAGAGAACCCCGGACAGCACCCACTGCTCCTCGAAGGTGTCAAGGGAGCCAGCGGACGCCACCCAGAGAAACTCTGCCCGGATGCGTGAATGGACGGAGGATCGGAAATAGGCCCCGCAGTTGCAGGAAACCCTGTCAGCCAACCTTGTTCCGGGCATCCGTATCCTCCTCCATATGCTGCAGAGCACAACCCCCTGGGGGCCCATTGTGTCTTGGCATGGAGGGTAATTTGGGGGAGTGGCTGTGCCACTGACTTCATGGCTGTGAAACTCCCATGCAGTGTTCCCTGTTCGGGGTGCAGTGGTCATGGAGTGACTCCAGTGCTGCTTTGTGACCTGTAGGACAGCCTGGCAGCTGATTTCCTTGGGTTGTGCACTGGTTTAGTGCTTAAAGATATTGCCAGGAGGTGGAAGCTTCTCTTGAGAATGTCTGTTAGAACCCATTCCTCCCGGATCATTCACAGAGGTTTCCAAACAGCTGGCTGGCACTGGCTCTTTGGATGAAGTCCTGGGCCCAGTGAAGTCAGTGGCAAAACTCTCAGGGTCAGGATTGCATCCTTTGTTTCCAATGAAGAGAAACAGAAGGGAGGGGGGCAAAGAAGTGACTAGCAAAAGTGTAAAATGCGTCTCAAGCTAAAGAGAGCTACAAACCTAAGGTTACTTTCCTATGCTGGCTAAGGCTGCAGTTTTCCCCGGGATGCTGTGCCACTGTGCGTGGGTGAGGAGGTGTCCATAAGGCAGGGGTAGTCAATTATTTTTTGTCAAGGTATAGTCAAGATCCTGATTCTGGAGGAAATAATTAAAAAGAAAAGTAATGATAAATAAAAAGATTTCAGGGTCTGTTCAAAAGCATCTGGTTTTGAATACCTCTGCCATAAGGCAATCACTGTCTTCAGGTGCTTTTTGCATAAAGAATGTGTCAAGGAACTTCCCCACCATAGAGACTGGATGAGCCCATCGTTCTGATGTATAGATCTGAAATTGCTTTTAGTAGCTGAAGTGAACAGGCAGAGGTTACTTTTCCCGAGTGCATTACTGATTTAAGTGGGAGATGCTTTAAAACATTTGTTTTCCTCCACTTAAACGAGCACTGCTTATCTTTTCAGGCTTGATCCTGGTCTTTTTCCCTGAATCAGCTTTTCAGCCACGATGCACAGCCTTGCAGAAGCAGAGTGGAAGGCATGAATTGCTAGCCACTGCTTTATGTAGGTTCAGGGCCAGCTCCAGGCACCAGCCCAGCAAGCAGGTGCTTGGGGCGGTGAAGGGGAAGGGGCGGCACATCGGGGTCTTCGGCAGCAATTTGGTGGCGGGTCCCTCACTCCCTCTTGGAGCAAAGGACCTGCCGCTGAAGACTGAAGCGGCAGCGGTAGAGCTGATCGCAGTCGGGTGTTGTGGTGTTTTTTTTTTTGTTTTTTGTTTTTTGTTTTTTTTGCTGCTTGGGGCGGCAAAAACCGTGGAGCCAGCCCTGTGTAGGCTCCTAAGTGCATCTCTGTGCATCAGGAATGCAAGTCCTTAATCCCGTCCCAGTGTCTAGGCTCAGCAGCCCTATTTGCACTAGAGTATTTTGGGATTGCATTGCATTCTCTAGCGTGCCTGTGAAATAGGCCCTGCTTAGGTGCAGCCGAAAGGGGAGACTGTCAGGTTGCAATTCCCTTCTTACCAGCCATCCATCCCCAGCACAAGTTCAAGCTGCAGGGGGCAATGGTGTTCGGTCTCGCAGGAGCTTTGCATGAGTGATCTGGGATACTTGACGGTTTTTAAGCTTAACCTTTGCCTGCATACACCAATTATTTATCAAGCGCCCATCATTGCTCTTGACATTTTGCTAACCAGTCAGATGTTTTGCTAACCCAGACCTGTGTAGGCATACTGGATCTTGCCTCAGCACAGGGGGCTGGACTAGATGACTTCTTGAGGTAGGATCCTGTCCTACATTTCTGTGATTCTACGGCTCCCTGCCCCAAAGAGTGTACAGGCTAGTTCAGATACACACACTGCCTAGTAGGTCTGTCGGAATTGGAAGTGGTGCAAGAAACTAGCAGTGGTCTCTCTTGAAAGGTTTGTATTGGTGCCTTTGGTCTTCCCCAATCAGGAAGCCAGCTCAGTATCTCTTCAGGATGGTGCGCTCTAATTAATTACCTAGCATGGGGGGGTGTGTGTGTGTGTGTGCGCGCAAAAATTCTCTTTTGTGAGTCATACAACATTTTGATCAAATAAAATCATCCCCCTCCCTCTGTTGTACACACACTTCCAAGGCATAGCAGCACTCCTGTCCTGGCTAGCATCCAAAGACCGATAATGTTTACTATAGAATACTTTCCTTTAGCTCCATCAATGCTACAGTTTTATCCCGTATTAGGAAACGGTTTCTGCTAACACAGCTATGCCAGCCGGTGCCGATGGGGCATAGCCTTGTTAAAATTTCCTTGAAAACCTGTCCGAGACTAGGTTAATGCTTAGAATTTTATACTGTTTAGCACTTACATAGCACTGCTTTTTGGTTTTTTTTTTATTTGAATCTCTTCAAGGTTAAGAGAGTACTAGTTGTAAATCATATTTTTAAATAAATTTCCCTTACTTGGGTTACTAATTTCATCTTTCCAGATTAAAACAAAAATAATTTTAGAAATCTGTCTTGCTCTGCTAATGCCGATGGTCGTCTCTTACGTTGCAGCTTGGGCAATAAAAATAGACTAGTCAGTTTTGCTCTTTGGTTCTCCTCTACTAACACAATATTGGCCTAATAATAGGCGCATATTCTCTGCGTGGTGTGTGAGGTGGGCAATGGGGGAAGGGCTCTTACGGGAGTAAAAAAAATCAAATAAATGTTTTTCTGTTGTGCTCATGTTCTGTCAAACTGCTTCAGTTTTTACAAAATGTAAATCTGAGGCCTAAATCTTCCTGGCTGAGCCTTTCAGACTTGCTGATCTCTGCCCTTTCTTGGCCTCAATTCAGAGAACAGCAGCTGAGCGTGATAACTGTGCAGAATACTACACTGTGGGTTTGTCATAGGGTGACCAGATGTCCTGATTTTAGAGGGACAGTCCCAATATTTGGGAATTTTTCTTATATACACAATACCGTATCTGAGGCCTGGTCTACATTAGGAAATGAGGTCGGTAGAACTGTGTTGCTCAGGGATGCGAAAAATTTGCACCCCGGAGTGACACAGTTAAACCGACCTAACCCCTGCTGTAGATGGTGCTAGGCAACAGGAGAATTCTCCTATAGCTACGGCCCCTTGGGGAGGTGGAGTACCTACGGTGACAGGAGAACCCCTCCCATGGTTGTATAATTGGGAGGGGTTGTATAATTGTAGGTCGTGTTTTAATGGAAGTGCTACAGCTGTGCTGCTGCAGCATTTTAAGTGTAGAGAAGCCAATAGTTTCATTATTTTTGGGGGGGCCAGTGGAAATAAAACCTTTCTTTGCATTGTCTGTAATAAAATGGACTGCAGAATACGGCTACAGTGGGTAGTGAAGTTCTGTAGATGCCTTTAATAATCCTGACGCACGTGGTTGAGCTGTAGTGTGCATGCTGAAATAGAAAAACAAGCCTTTGCTTTAAAAACAACCCTGTACTTTAAAACTAATCGCTGCACTTGGGACTCTAACAGTAAATATTTAACAGGTGAAACTCCCTTTCTCTTCTGTCCTCTCATTGAATTCCTTAACTAATTAGTAATGACTATTTTAACTTTGGTCCATGCAGTCGTTAATCACCTGGACTCCCCTAGCCACTCAGAATTATGTGGCACTCTTAACTTTCCATTATCTTGTTTGTTGTGTGACTCACTTGTATGTTGCCGTTGAAGGTTAGTTGTTGCCGTTCAAAGGCTGATACCTTCTTGCCTACAGAGCTGTTGTGTTTACCATCCACCGCATTGGCTGCATTTAGGGAGGGAGGGATAGCTCAGTGGTTTGAGCATTGGCCGGCTAAACCCAGGGTTGTGAGTTCAATCCTTGAGGGGGCCATTTAGGGATTTGGGGATTGGTCCTGCTTTGAGCAGGGGGTTAGACTAAATGATCTCCTGACGTCCCTTCCAACCCTGATATTCTATGATTCCCTCATGTAATTTTACACTTCACTGGTCCTTGCCATATGCAATTATTTGATGGCCTTAATCAGCAAGAGGGAAAATGGTCTTGTGGTTAAGGCACTGGATAGCACTTGAGAAATTTCCTGGCTTTGCTGTAGACTTCCTGTGTGATCTTGGGCACGTCATTTAGGGCATTTGTACACTGCAGCTGGGAGTGAGGCTCCCCGCCCCGGTAGACAGATTCTGCTAGCTCGCCTTGAGCTCGCATGCATTGTGGCTCTGGTGGAAACTCAGATTGGGTGGGCTTGAAAGCCTGAGCTGTCCCCTGATTCCTATTTCTAACAGGCTACCTCGAGCCAGAGTAGCACAGGTCTGTCTACCTGAGCTGGGCGGCTCTCTCTCTCTCTCAGCTGTAGACACACCCACGCTCAGTGCAGCAAGGTGATGAGCATGACCCTGCTCCAGTTTCAAATTAAGAATGTGAATAATTCCAATGGCTTCAGTCTGAGTGTTCATTGACTTAAACATGCTCTTAAGTGCTTTGCTGGAGCAGGGTCAGAGTGCTCAGGATTGGGTAGGATGGAGTCCTTCCTCTCTCTCTACCTCAGATAATGCTTCCTACGTCTCACCCTTAGTCCCAAAGTTTACAACCAAACTAGATAAAACAGACAATCACAGTATGTGCATGTACAGCACCTAGCACAATGAAGCTCTGATCTCATTTGGGGTCCCTGGGTGCTATTGTAATATAGATAATTGTAGAGGAAGAAGAAAAGTAATACAGGCTGGTCCAAGTGTGTGTGGCGGTGTTTGTTTTTCTTTTTGCTAGGAGTTAAGGGATGAAAATGAGCAAAAGAAAATTAAGCTGGACAGTAAGAACTGTTAAGTTAGTTTCTCAAAAGAAATGGGGAAAGCGATTTATTGAGAAATCTAAAATTGGACTTGAAGAACCACAGGAAAACTACTGCAAGTTACAGTACTGTACTGGGTGGAGACATGGAATGGATGCAAAATGTAAGTCTTTTCATGTCTAATTTCTATGGTGACATAGAGATTAGTATTTTTCCTGTGTCCGCACGTTTTGCAGATACTTAGATGGATAGCGAAAACTCTCAGCTAAAGGCTTTTAGACCATAATTACCTTTTTTGGTAGAAGTTTAATTCTACAGGCCTTTTCAGGCCTTGTATAGCTGTCAAGGTCAATGAAGTTTGCTGTGTGTGTATGAAAAGGAATTTCATAGGATTCAAGACCGTTCTGAAGCTCCTTGAAGTAAATGAAAGATTCTCATTGATTTCCCTGGGCTTTGGATCAGGATCTCTGAGGTCTTGTCTTCATTGGGAGGAAAAAAGTGTGTTTTTTAGCTTGAGTTAGCTAATGCAAGGTAAAATCCTAGAGACACCAAGGCAGTTTATAGTGTTCACTTGAGTTAGCTGGTCCAGTTAGACTATGGTGGAGCCGTTTAACTCGACCTGAAACTCATGTGCAGACTACAAATTGCCTTGTCTGCACTATACAGTGTTGTTGTAGCCATGTTTGTCCCAGGACATTAGACAGATATTAGAGATATTACCTCACCCACCTTGTCTTTACTAACCTTTTATCTTCTGTAAATTAGCTCAAATTAAGAATACATCTTTTTTTCTTTCATTGAGGACATAGCATAAACATGTGGTTCAATACAATCAAGGGAGCTTCTCTGTTCGGGACAGTGCTTACGCCTCATCAAAGTCAATGGGATTTAAGCACGTGCTTAATTTTAAGCATGCACTTTTCTGACTCCAAGCCTTTAAAGAGAAGGCCTGGCAAGGATTATGTCATGGGTTTGTTTTTTGTACTTTCAGTTGACACTATTAACAAAACAAATGATTATCCCACTTTTTATTTGACCCTGTGCTATTGAGGCTGTTTGTTTGAGCTTTCATTGCTCACTCGCTTGAACATGTAAAAGGGAGCCACCTTCCCATGCTGTTTAAGGGAGAAAAAAAATCCTAGTGCTGTCAGATGACCTTTGCTGCCTTTAATAAAGGGGGATTAAAAAAGCACCCCAGTACAAGGAGTTGTTTGGGTTTTCTTTCACAACTCGCTCTGCAGTAGCTCTCCATTTTCAGCATCTGGATATGCACCTGTGTAGCCATTTTAAAATCTTTTATCCACCTTAAGGCTATGTCTACACTAGAGACCTTACTGCAGCATAGCTGTACCACTGCAGCTGTGCCACTGTAAGATCTCCCATGTAGCTGCTGTCTGCTGAGGGGGGAGAGCTCTCCCGCCGGCATAATTAAACCACTTCCAACAAGTGGCGGTCTAAACCAGCGCTTCTGTCGGTGCAACTTCTATCGGTCAAGGGTGTGGGGTTTTTTTTTCCCCCACTAAGTTTTACTGACAAAAATGCTAGTGTAGACATAGCTTTTTTGTCAAATTGCTGAGGTTTGACAGGAATAGAAGCCCAGATTCTGAGACCTGTGCCCGCACTGAATAGTATCTTACTCAATGAATAGTCCCATGGACATCAATGGAACCACTTGTGCAGTAGGGTGTGACGCCATAGGAGCAAAGGTATGGGATTCTGGCCTGAAATACGCTTCTCTTAGCCAAGGATTGAGAGGAGAAAGAGGGGCATAACCAAGATACAGTTGATGTGGGTAAGCTATGTTTGAGTGAATTTATTTTCGTAACTGTTCCACTTCTCTGCAGTTCCTTTGCCAAAACTTTCCCTCCGTGTACTGGTGTGTAAACTGTGTTTAGACATTTTCTCCTGAAGTGTGAAGGCATGTAAGCCCAATTAACTATCTACTTCCAAGCATCGATGTCCTCCCCCTTCCTTGTCACTCCGATGCCTTTCCCAGGGCAGGCAAACTTTTTCTTTTTCTTTTTAAAAGGAAGGAGGCAAAAAAAACAACAACCCCTGAGCTCTTTAAAGGATCTGACAGGTAGATGGAAAGTTGTTTCAGACCATGGCCCTTTAATTACTTTATCATTCATATCACCTGCATCGGGTAAAGCATCTTGAACTGTTAGCTCTTCAGAGCAAGTTGTGGTGATCTTGTTAAACTTTGTGAATCTAGTAATTCTTTCTTGGTATACAAGTGTTTAGATTATACAGTATTTATAAAAGACTCTTAGTAGCATGCAAAGGTCAACTGAAAGATACAAACTGCTGTGGCTATAAGTTTTTATTTGGAATGTGTAGTAAATCCAGTGTGGAAGGAATGATTGCTTTTCCCTCTGTCTCTCTATCCCATGTAACAGTCTGTTTCTTTCTTTCTCGCAAGGTCCCAAGCCCGATCTCTTGACCATTTTGGAATAAGCAATGGAGCAGTCCAGCAACTTTTTCCCTCCAAAACATTCAAGGATTTCCAGGACCACAGGATTTACAGAACCACCGAAATCTCTGGAGAATGTCAACAGTGGATGAAGCTGATGGTGAAAAATAAGTGTAGCAATTCTGCCGGCCCCTGGCATCCCTGGTTTTTCTTTTGTTACTGAAAGTGAATTGGGAAGGAAACGCCTCTGTTCTCTGAGGATATTTCGTCAGTTGTTTGCCATCTTTACTGGAATTGCTTCAGTTATTAGTTTCACAAAGAGGAGAAACAATGCCTGTTACACTCAGTGGAGATGTATTTATTTTTCACAGCAGTTCAAGAGCAGCATGTGTGTGTTGAGCAGGTATGTGTGTGGTTTCCTAATTCATACGCCAGTTATGTTTCCTGATGTTTGAGGAGTAAATAATTTGCCTTTTCTCCCACCCCTTAAAGGTGTAAGACCCTTTCTAGTTGCCTGGCACCATGTTTGAAGATTGGGTTACCTTTTTAAAGGGGGTAGCAAATATCCTGAAACGGATATGTATGAGACTGTCTGTTTGTTTGTTTTTTTGCTTCGGATAACACATGTTGACAATAATAATCTGGCATTCATGAAAGGTGTCTTTGGAACCCTTCAGGATACAAGTTATTTGCACGGAATTTCCATTATCCATCACTGAAGTGCAGACACCTCCGAGGTGGAACACGGCTGCACTAAGAGCAAGTTACTGCCAAAAGTCTTCTGTAGTCTCCTTTTTCTCATAGTTGTCAGCCCATTCCTAAATTGCCAAAGGCCACCGCACTTGGCTTAATGGGAACAGTCCTGCAAGCTCATCTAACAGCTGATGCTTATGGCAGAGCCTTTGGGAATCCGTGGAATTTTAGCATCCCCAAAGTTGTTGTTTAAACCCCCCCCCCCCCCCATAAATTCTGCAGAAAACATTTCCCACTGTTCTCCTTGCAAGAATATCCTCTTCACTATAACAGTTGTGAGGCTGGTTACTGTGCATATAGACAAACCAAAGCAGGAGCTCCGAGGAGTGCAACCTTCCCCCATTCTTCTCCATGGAATGATAACCCTAAAGCGTGCTGCCATTTTTGTTAGGAAGTTGCAGCAAATCCAGTGTTTTGCCCTGCTTCCCACCCAGGCTGTAATTGCTGAGTTCCAGAAACCCTCTGTAGTCACAGCCGTAAGTCGGGAAATGGGTGAATCTCAAAAGGTTTAAAGGAAAGTAATGGAGATGTTCAATCTAGTGTGTGTATATACATTGTATACAATGTGTATGTAAAATGGATGCATTTGTGTATATGCACAAAATATTTTATAGCAGGTGTGTGATGTACTGTGAAGTGTGTTTGTGCATGCGTGTACTCTTAGCTAGAGTTCAGAAGTTTAATTAAACACTGAGAAGTTTGGATGCTTATCCTGATCCTTGAGTCTGAGAAACGGCTGATGCAACTCCCATCCGCCACCAATTAATTCCTCCTTGTGAATCCAAGTCATCCTATTATTCAATATATTTAAAACATGGAATAGACGTGCACATTGTCTGAATCTGTGTCGAACTTGTTCATTTAATTTCAAAGGGGATGATTTGAGTATTTAATCCAATCTGTCTCCTCTTAATTTAAACACATTTTAAGAGAAGAATAACATAGTCTAGAACCTTGCTTATCTATAAAAAGGGGCTAATTTTAAATTTTTAAGTAAGTTATTCCCATTAAAATACAGAAGTAGATGAATCAATAGTTCTAGTGATAAAAATTTCCATTTTTATAGATAACTGCATTGAACTTTGATACTTTTATTTTAAATGAAAGTTTTTTGTCAGGCTGGATTATGCTGTTGGTCCCTGCAAGTGATGTTTTTCTATGAATATCAGTGTTTTGTTAATTGCCATTGGAATTTATTTTTAAATGTATCTCTTCAGCATATTTTAATGAATAGGAATATTTTGGTAAGGATCTGGAAAAAAAACACCACACCAACACATTAGCATTTGATTAATCTGGCCTCTGGACTATTCATTTAATAACAGGAGGCATTAATAGAATAACACTGAAAATCTGTAGTTAGAAGTTTATTCTGCATTCCCACAGGCATTTTGTGAAGCATTAAAGAAGTCTAAGGTTTCATCTTCTTGCTTGGCAAGCGCAATTACATCAGATTAAAAGCAGGGAGTTCGGGGAACTGTGTGTGTTTGTGTATGAACCTATCAATCAACTAATCCCTGAATTTAAATGTGTTCTGTAGCTCAAATCATAAAAAGGTGAACAAGGATCTGGAATAGAAGATCGTATTAATTAAAAGAAAATAAAACCAAGTGCTTGGTACCAACTGAGTGCTTTGTGTGTAATAAATGCAATGCAGCAATAAATAGCAGTTGGGTTTTTCACTGCTTATATAAAAAATGGCCACTTTGTAGGTCATTTTTGTAGATTTAATGAAGGTCAGGAGCCCATCTCAAGGAGAGAGATTGTGCATAAGGTTGATGTTATAGTCACAGGTTCCTCTGAAAAGGAACATCTGTCACATAGCAGAGAAGACGAGGTTAGCTGCGCAACAAAGACTGATTGAGATCCAAAAGGAGATAATGCCAAGGACGGGCAGAGTGCGTAGGATGCATAGGCAGTCATCAGAAGATTTGATGTCACCAGGAAAAGGTCAGTGCTGGAGCAGAAACTGTACACAGTGCTTGCTTACCCCTAGCACTCCTCTAAGGGGCAGTGAAGTGGCAGCTGAAAGGATGATTGACTCATTAGACCGCTATACACCTGTCCACTTAGCATTTGGCTCAAGCCTGATGAAGTGGGTTACCGTGTATTCCCACATGGTGGTATGCTGTCTAGGTCAGATAACTAACATAGTTGCGATGCCACCTTTGTGTATTTTAAGGCAGCATTGCTGATTTAAAAGAAGACTGGGACTCAGGAAATCTAGGGTCTGTCGCTGAATCTGCCACTGACTCATTGTATGACACTGGTCAGGTCACTTAATCTTCCTTGACCGTACTTGTCTCCATTTGCAGAATGAAGGTGGTTTTATTATTAATGTATGTAAGCCCCTCCCCCCCCCGCCTCCCTTCAGCCTTTTTATTCTTCTGCAGCACCAGATCTGGGTGAAACCAAGTAGAAACTTCCCAGATTCTCCTAGTTTCACCATGGAGAACTCTGACTCTCACTTAGGTTTGACTTGAAACTGTAATTTGGCTCAGAAAGTTTGTAAACTTGTTCAGTGGAAATGGGGGCATGTTCTCAGCCCCAGTCCACTTTGTGCCACTTAGGCTGTGATGCAAAAGGAGCAGAGACTGTCTGCCTTCTCCACCTTTCGGAAGGGATTCTTCATCGTGAGGGAGCCTAGAGCTGGCATAGCCAGAGCCTGCAGTACCCTCCTGAATTCGCTGATTGTGGGGGGGGGTCAGGAACAGGGAGGAGAAGTGGCCAGAATGTGCTGGGCTCCTGTTATGCTCCTTAAGCTGGCGAACTGAATCGCTTGGGAATCATGTTAGAGCATCTGTCACTTACGTCAGAGCCAGAGGCTGAGCTAAAGGATGGCTCCTCAGTGACCCCTCCTTTTCATAATTTTCTCTGGTTCCTGGTGCCAAATGCTGAATGAGTACCCAAATCCAAGTGGGTTCTGTTGCGAATATTTTGCTCTGGCCTGGGTGCCAGCACCTCATGAGCTTCTGCCCCGTTTCAACGGCTGAGGCTTTGGCTACACTTACACTTCAAAGCGCTGCCGCGGCAGCGCTTTGAAGCGCTAAGTGAAGTCAAAGCGCCAGCGCTGGGAGAGAGCTCTCCCAGCGCTGTCCGTACTCCACCTCCCTGTGGGGAATAACGGACAGCGCTGGGAGCCGCGCTCCCAGCGCTGGGGCTTTGACCACACTGGCGCTTTGCAGCGCCGCAATTTGCAGCGCTGGAGAGGGTGTGTTTTCACACCCTGCTGCAGCGCTGCAAATTTGTAAGTGTAGCCAAGCCCTGAGAGTGCAAATTTGTCAGAAGTATTGGTGCTTGGTTCTTCTCTCTCATGAAAAGAGAACACAACCCTCCCCCAGGTAACAGTGTTTCATTAACAGAATTCATAAAAGCCTGAGAAGTTGCTATGAATGAAGGTGCACACCGGTGGTGTGAGCTTTTTTCCCCACCTAAATGGTTTAAACACTTTATTACTGATATCTGAAATCTTTCCTTTTTAGCCGTGAGGTATTTGATAAAGAGATTCCAAAACAATTCTGTACTCCTCATTGTACAGCATCAGAGGTAAGAAAGTCCTGTGTTAACAATATATAGCAGTGGAATTGGACAAGTGATTTTCACAGCTTTCTCTCTGATTAGCAAGGAGGAGCTGTTCTGATGCAGGAATAAGATTGCCTACAGTGCAACCAAGGAAGGACCTAATTAGAACCCTGGTTACTCGCCTCTGGAAAGCTTAAGTTACAAGTGGAAATATACTTCATTGGGTTAATCCTCCCCCCCTACAGTATAACATCATAAAACACACCTGCGTAATTGAATGTGTTGGGAAATGTATTGAGCGTCTTCTCTTGTTTAGAGAATCAAACTAGGTTTAATTATTGGTTGCATACATATGTGTCTGTCTATCTTTGATGTACTATGGTGGTGTCGGTGATGGCTCCACTGTTAAAGTTGTGTTGAGTTTTGCATTTACTGGGCCTGATTCTCAGTTACTCTGTTTCTGCAGTTGGGGCCACTTTTGTACTGCCATCATTCCAATGCTGAGCAGGGATTGCCTGTCCACTGTTAGGTTAGAGCACACACAGTCTTCAGGAAGAGGAGATGAATGAGACTTTTTTATTAAACTAACAAAATCACCCAAAGCACAGGACCTGGTGGACTTGAACTACCCAGACATCTGTGCCCCACTGTGTTATTTCCCAACAGATTATCCAACAAGTTCTTGGAATGTATTGGAGACACTTTTTTGTTTCAGAAGATGGAGAATTGATTTTGACAAATAGGGAAGAACTGGTTGAGAATTTGAAAGTGGAACGCAGCTTAGGTGAAAGTGATCATGAAATGGTAGGGGAGGAAAACACCTCGCACGTAGAAGATAATGGATTTCAAGAAGGCAGACTTTAGCAGACTCAGGGAGTTGGTAGGTAATGTTCCATGGGAAGCAAGTCCAAGGGGAAAACCGTTCAAGAGAGTTGGCAGTTTTTCAAACATATGTTAAGGGCAAAAGAGCAAAGAAAAAAAAATGGAGATATACCTATCTCCTAGAACTGGAAGGGACCCCCGAAGGATCATTGAGTCCAGCCCCCTGCCTTCACTGGCAGGACCAACTACTGATTTTGCCCCAGATCCCTAAGTGGCCCCCTCAAGGACTGAACTCACAACCCTGGATTTAGCAGGCCAATGCTCAAACCACTGAGCTATCCCTCTCCCCTTGGGAAGTATAACAAGAGACCACTCTGGCTTAAGCAGGAGATCTTCAATTATGTGAAACTTAAAGAAGAGTCCTACAAAAAAGTGGAAACCTAGATCCAATTACAAAGGATGAATATAAACAAATAACACAAGTATGTGGGGACAAGGCACAAAATGAGATTAAACTAGCTAGAGACGTAAAGGGTAACAAGAAAACATTTTACAAATACATTAGATGCAAGAGGAAGATCAAGGACAGGGTAGGCCCGTTACTCAATGAAGGGGGGGAAACCATAACAGAAAATGTGGAAATGGCAGAAGTACTAAATTACTCCCCCCTCCCCCCAAAAAGGTTGTTAGCGATTGGACATCTAACAGTAAATACCCATGAAAATGAGGCAGGATCAGAGGCTAATATAGGGAAAGAACAAGTTAAAAATTACTTACACAAGTTAGATGTCATCAAGTTACCAGGGCCTGCTGAAATACATCCTAGATTACTCAAGGAGCTGACTCAGGAAATATCTGAGCCATTAGCGATTATCTTAGAAAACTCATGGAAGATGGATGAGATTCCCGAGGACTGGAAAAGGGCAGATATAGTTCCAATCTATAAAAAGGGAAATAAGGACAATCCGGAGAATTACAGAGTAGTCAGTAGAACTTCAATACCTGGAAAGATAATAGAGCAAATAGTTAAGCAATCAATTTGCAAACACCTAGAAGATAATGTGACAAATGACTGTCAGCATGGATTTGTCCAGAACAAATTGTGTCAAACAAACCAGATAGCTTTCTTTGACAGGGTAACAAGCCTTGTGGGTTGGGGGAAGTGGTAGATGTGGTATATCTTGACATTAGTAAGGCTTTTGATATTGTCTTGCATGACCTTCTTATAAACAAACTAGGGAAATACAACCTAGATGGGGCTACTTTAAGGTGGATGCATAACTGTTTGGAAAACCATTCCCAGAAAGTAATCATCAGTCGTTAACAGTCAATCTGGAAGGGCATATTGAGTGGGGTCCAACAGGGATCAATATTGGGTCTGGTTCTGTTCAACATCTTCAGTGATTTAGATAATGGCATAGAGCAGGGATGGCCAAACTTATTGATCCTCTGAGATGCTTACGACAATCTTCAGAAGTTCAAGAGCTGGGGTGTGCCTGCTCCCCGTGTCTTCAGCCCCGCTCCCACTGAGACCCCAAGCCCCAGCAGGCACCTCCCATGGGGTGAAGCCGCAAGATCCCCCTCCCTGCTGGGCAGAAGCTCCTAGGTTTCCCCTCCCAGCTGCAGTGCAGAAGCCCCGAGCTCCCCCAACAGTCCGGTAGGCGAAGAGTGGTGGGGTATCGGAGGGCTGCACTTTAACGGTAAAAAAGCTGCATGTGGCTCACAAGCCATGCTTTGGCCACCCTTGGCATAGAGAGAACACTTATAAAGTTTGCAGATGATACCAAGCTGGGAGGGGTTACAAGTGCTTTGGAGGATAGGATTAAAATTCAAAATGATCTGGACAAACTGAAGAAATGGTCTGAAGAAAATAGGATGAAGTTCAATAAGGACAAATGCGAAGTACTCCACTTAGGAAAGAACAGACAACTGCAGACATACAAAATGGGAAATGACTGCCTAGGAAGGAATACCGCAGAAAGGGGTCTGAGGGTCATAGTGGATTACAAACTAAGTATGAGTCAACAGTGTAACATTGCTGCAAAAAAGGTGAACATCATTTTGGGATGTATTAGCAAGACGTGAGCGGAAGAATTGTGTCTCTACTCCACTCTGATTAGACCTCAACTGGAGTATTGTGCCCAGTTCTGGGCGCCACATTTCAGGAAAGATGTGGACAAATTGGAGAAAGTCCAGAGAAGAGCAAAAAAATGATTAAAGGTCTAGAAAACATGGCTTATGAGGGAAGATTGAACACATTGGGTTTGTTTAGTCTGGAGAAGAGAAGACTGAGAGGGGACATAAAAAGTTTTCAAGTACATAAAAGGTTGTTACAAGGAGGAGGGGAAAAACAGGTTTTTGTTAACCTGTGAGGATAGGACAAGAAGCAGTGGGCTTTAAATCACAGCAAGGGAGGTTAGGTTGGACATTAGGAACAAATTGCTCAGGGAGGTTGTGGAATCCCCATCATTGGCAATTTTTAAGAGCAGATTAGAAAATGTCAGGGATGGTCTAGAGAATATAGTCCTGCCATGAGTGCAGGAGACTGGACTAGATGACCTCTCGTATGATTCTATGCCCCCCTCCCTCTAGGCTCTGGGAAGTAGAGAATGGCTATAGCACAATGTTCTCTGGCCACACCTCTGATCTGATCCCAGTGTCAGGGGTTGGGAACAGGGGGTGACCTAGACCTCTTTTACCAGCTGTACACTGGCCTGGGATGCCCTGAGCGCAGAGTCAGTGCTGTCTCTTTAAGGATCTTTCATGCTCTGAGAGCAGCATAAAGGGACCTTAGTGCATCTGAGAATCAAGCATGTGTGTGAGAGAGAGAGAGTTAGTCAACATTAGAGCCTAACAAAAAAAATATATAATTTTTAAAAAATATTTAATGAAAACTTGTTTTGTCGTATAACTCCTCCCCCTCCAAATTTCAGAAAACTTTGATCAGCTGTAATAAGTATGTGCTTTTAATAGCGATTGAGTCATATTCTAGTGCAGTGATACTTAGACTTCAGTGATTCAGGAGCCAAATTAGTGATCAGCATTGCCCAAAAGAGCTGTGGTAGTGTGAATTCATTGTTTCGTTGACTACAGTGCTATATATTCAGTCATACTATGTGTTAATAGCACGTGCTGCAAAGAGCCACAGGAAACACATTAAAGAGCCACTTGAAGGTCATGAGCCTCAATCTGAGTATGGCTGTCCTAGCATATAAGTAATGACTGTCTCCATGGTCAGCCCTGGGGATTGAACCGGGGACCTCCAAGTATGAAAAGATGAGTAAGCTTGAGCAAAAAGACTAAGCCTTGTCTATATTTAAAATAGTATATAGCTATAATAGCAAACTTTCATAGTGTAGACACAATGTATACTGGAAAAAAGTCCTTTTGCTGGTATAGCTTGTCTGTTCTTTGAACAAAATGTGCTACACCAAACTTTGTCAGTGCAACTGTGTCTACACTAGGGTTTTTGCCAACATAACTGTCAGTAAAAAACAAAACAAAAAACAAAGCACCAAAAAACACTCCCCCCTGCCCCTCCCCCCCAACCCTTTATCAACTTTACTGGCAAAGCTTGTTTAGTTGTAGACCAAGCCTAAACCCAGGTATACACTAAAAAGTTAGGTTGAATGAGCTGTGCTGCTCAGTGGCATGACAAATCCACATCTGAGTGACAGAGAGCTAAGCTGACCTAACCCCGGGATAAACAGCACTAGATCAGTGGAAGAATTCTTCTGTCGAGCTAGCTATTGCCTCTAAGGGTATGTCTACACTACCCGCCGGATCGGCGGGCTGTGATCGATCCAGCGGGGATTGATTTATCCTGTCTTGTCTAGATTGGATAAATTGACTCCTGTACTCCAGCGTCATGAGAGGCGCAGGCAGAGCCGGGGAGGGAGCGGCAGCCATCGACTCATCACGGTGAAGATACCATGGTAAATCGATCTAAGTACGTCAAATGTAGCTGAATTTATGTAACTTAGATCGATCTCTTCCCCTCCTTCCCCGGTGTAGACCGGGGCTAAGGGAAGTAGATTAACTGCAGAGTCAGGAGAATCCCTCCCGTCATTGCAATGTCTGCTCTGAAGCACTGCAGCAGTGCTGCAGCCATGGTGCTGCAGGGTTTCTAGTGAACACATCAGCCTCTGTCTCTTAGCTGAGAGATGTAGCAGAGCCATATCCTCTGTAGATTGGGCACAGAGGGGGAAGCATTACAAACACCGAGCAGTGGGTTATATGTGTGTGCTTTTCCTGTTTTAAATCTCTTTCTTCCTACAGATCACGCTGTATCAGTGCTCCATACTCCTATTGATCTGTTACAAGTTATTAATGAAAACAGGTTCACTTAGGGTGTGAGTGTTGTCCCCCTCCGGCCCCTTGGCTTCAAAAGCACATCATTGATTTTTGGGATTAGGGCAACAATATAAAAAGCCATGCGTGTGCTTTGTCAATATTACACACCATTACATTAAAGTGAAAAACAGCATTGGCACATTGCAGAAATGCTCCTGTGATGACTAACCACTTTAGCTTAAAGTAGAGAAGAATCCTTTCGTACCCAGCACAGACAAACACCCACACTGCAGGTTTGCTGAAGTTTTCAAATCTATGTTCAGCTGGCAGCAAATAAAGGGAATAAACCATAAAATAAAATTGACAATGATATTTTTTATGGAGTCTTTTATGTATGGTTTTGTAAATTGGATCTATTGAAGCGTGGCAGACGAAGAGAATTTAATCTAGAGATACTGTCTCTTGCTAGACTGGGTTTCCCACTGAAAACTTCCCAAAAATACTCAGAAATCAGGTCTGAAAGTTGTCAAAAGCCAGATGGATCTTGGGCAACTCCATTTGTGGGTTTCCAACTCAGTGGGGCCTAATTTTCAGACAGCGCCAAGAACCTGCCCTCGATAAACAAGGCTCCTGTAAGGAGTCTCAGGTTGGGCACCTAAAATCAGTGCTTGCTTCTGAAAAAGTTAGGCCTAAATCTTTGATTTGCGTATTGAATATTGTATGTTTTAAACCCCTCCTCGCACTTGTTCCTCCCCTCTCACCGCAGTTCCAGACACATTTAGTCATCGGCTAAGAAGTTATTTTATTTTATTGAAGTCAGAGTGAGTTTCACTGTCCTTTTCTGGATTAATAGTTGTTAGTTTTCTCCTGTGTCCTAGTCTTTAGAGATGGCAGTGACAAATGAGGAATTAGTTTGTGTACACTTACTTCAGTTTGGGGGAGAGAGGTTCCTATCTTCTCTCAAATTTGATAGACAGCAGCAAGTCAGTCCTTGCAATCTGAAGTGAATTGGGTGCTGCTTTCTCTCGTTATCACTTCCTTTTCATGCATGATGGATACTTTCTCAATGCCTACTATTTTCAGTATATCCAGTCCATTGCCCTGGATACAAAACAGCTAATGCAAGTGCAAAATCAGGTTTTCAATAGCAGAGCGGGTGTGAGACTGTTGCCTCATGAACAGTATAACATGGGGCAGTGGTTCTCAATCTTTCCAGACTACTGTACCCCTTCCAGGAGTCTGATTTGTCTTGCCTATTCCCAAGTTTCACCTCACTTAAAAACTACTTGCTTACAAATTCAGACATAAAAATACAAAAGTGTCACAGCACACTGTTACTGAAAAAATGGCTTACTTTCTCATTTTTACCATATAATTATAAAATAAATCAATTGGTATATAAATATTGTATTTATATAGAACAGGATAAATATTTCATTGTATGAAATTTTAGTTTGGACTGACTTCGCTAGTGCTTTTTTTGTAGCCTGTTGTAAAACCAGGCAAATCTCTATATGAGTTGATGTACCCCATGGAAGACCTCTGCATACCCCCAGGGGTACATGTACCCATGGTTAAGAACCACTGACCTGGGGTAACCTGGAAAACTTTGTTGGCTTGGTTCAGATAGGAAACCTTCACTATCTTAATAGCTCTGGTGCAGTTCTTTGTATTAAAACAACAAGAGCTCATACTTTTTCTAATCTGCCCCCTGCAGTCCAGAATCTCACTTCTGAAATGGCAGATGCCTTTGGTCTTTGCAGCACCCCCTTTCTCCCCCCCTCCCCTCCTGTGCACAGCAGTAAAAGGTGCTGCTCAGAGATTCCCCACCACTGCCTTTGCCGCTGTCTCTTGCGGAGGGGTGATGGTTCTCAAGCTTCACGCTCTCTTTGCAGTACTGCCAAGGAAGTCCCAGAACGCTCAAGACTAGCTGGCCCTGTTGGATCTTTCCACAAACTGCTGAGACCATGAGAGACATTTCAGCCAGGATGGGAGGGATGTGGTGCATCTCAGACGGAGACATTGAATTTTTCTATCCCTAGAAATAGTTATTTTTTCCCCCTAACTCTTTCCTTCATCACGTTTCCCCCTCCACCACACACTTGCTAGCATTACAGTTCCCAAATGATACCAGTCATCACTACGCTTTGCCTGCTCTTTTGCAGCAGAAGAGTACGTTGCCCTGTACTGGTGGATACGCAGGATTGTATTTCTGATCTAGCAAGAGTGACTTACTTAAAAAAAAGAAAAGAAAAAAAGAAAAAAAAAAGCCTTTAATAATAGCATGTGCAGGATGTTTCACTACTTATTGCTTCAAGATGTTCCTTTCTTGACTGGTGCACCTTTGTAGCTACTTTCAAAGTATGTATTTTTTTAAAATGTATATTTGCTTTTGTTATGAACAGCTGCACCTGCTGCTGTTTAGCTGTGTCTGCTGTAATGGGCACTCCTGTCTTTTGGATTGTCTTTAAAATACCCCCCTCCCAATTTAGAATTAATAAAATACTCCAAACAAGATATATTATTGCAGAACCTAGCAACCTAAAATCATCTACTGAATTATTGAACTGCTGTATTAATTTAAATGACTCCACGGAGTTTGAATTGTTTTGATATTCTTGTGCTCATCTGCTGAGCAGACTAAGGTGGGTTAATATATAGGAATTTGTAGTGAGGTTGGCTTATGGCATTAAAATGTAAAAACTCTGAAACTGGCTGACATCCCAAGACCACAAGAGGCCTTCAGATGGGTCTTTTTACAGAAGTGTGAGAATTTGAAATATACTAAAACCTCCTCTGTGCGAACTGGACACTATATGAAGAGTTTGCGATCAGTCCTCCATACAGCTTAGTAGCTGATTTCAGGTGGCAAATAAAAACAGTCACAGAGGAACACCTGTCCCATGGTAACAATTGGTAATACTATTTTGGTGTAATTTACAAGTGGATATTCTTTCCTAATGCTTTAGGACAGGGGTAGGCAACCTATGGCACGCGTACCGAAGGCAGCACGCGAACTGATTTTCAGTGGCACTCACACTGCCTGGGTCCTGGCCACCTGTCCAGGGGGATCTGTATTTTAATTTAATTTTAAATGAAGCTTCTTAAACATTTAAAAAACCTTATTTACTTTACATACAACAATAGTTTAGTTATATATTATCGACTTGTAGAAAGAGACCTTCTAAAAACGTTAAAATGTATTACTGGCACGCGAAACCTTAAATTAGAGTGAATAAATGAAGACTCGGCACACCACTTCTGAAAGGTTGCCGACCCCTGCTTTAGGAAGTGGCCTCCACGCTGTGTTGACTTCTGAGTTTCAACCTTACAATCTAAATAGACAAGATAGAGAAAGGGAGTAGTGTTATCCTCATCTTACAAATTGGGAACTGAGGCACAGAGAGATCACAGCCCCAACTTTGCAAGTGTATCCAAGAGGACAGACCCTGGAGCCGCACTGACTTCAGACTTCAGTGGGGCTCTCTGCAGGATAGGGGTCTAATAATTTGCCTGTGGTTACACACTGAGGGCTTCCGTCAGACTTGAACCCAGATCTGTTGAGTCCTAGTCCAGACTGTTAATCATAAGAACATCCTTCAATGTATTTGTAGGTATGCCACCATTTTATGCTCTGTCAGTACAGAAATAATTTTTCAGTACCAGTAAGGGTATTGGCTTCCTAATGTCCTCTGTCCATTTCATCTGGCTCCCCCAGCAGAGGTTCCATTTCCTCTTCCTCTTCTCTTTGCCAGCCCAGCAAAGGATTGGGAGGTTTCCCAAATCCTGGAGTTCTGCATTCTTACTCTTTCTGATCCAGCTCCTAGTTACCTTTTTCAGATGCTGGAGAGTGTATTCTGCTTGTCGGTATCAAACCTTTTTGGCTCACTCCCGCACTGTGGAAAAAAGACAAGGTGCTTGGGAAAGAAATCCCACAGATAAGCAATTTTTTTTTCTCTACTCTGCTGTAACTTTATGTAGAAGTTGGATTATTCTGCCCTTGAATGACTAAGAAGGAAATTCCTTTCTGGTTAGAATGGTACTGTAAATTCATTAGTTTTTTTATTAAATCCTTGTAGGTTTGTCACTCTCAGCTTTTTTTTTTTTGGAATTTGTAGTTTGAATAGTACTAGCAGAAAAAAATAAGTGACTATCTGGGCCCGGGAGAGCCCTCCGGCCCAGGCCCTGCCCCTTCTCTGCCCCCTCCTGTCCCCCATTCCACCTCTTCCCCCAAGCCCTTGCTCTGCCTCTTTCCAGCTTCCACCCCCTCCCTTGAGTGATGCCAGGAGCCGGCGGAGCGGAGTGGGGCAGGCTGGGACCGGTGCCAGGCCCCCTGCTAACCCTCCAGGCCGCCCTGGACCCCACGTCCTGAAGCGCGGGGCCCAGGGCAGTTGCCCTAGTCTGTCCTAAGGACGGGACGGCTCTGGTGACTCCCACTTATAGAATTTTCCCCTTAAGAAAAGCTGTTGAATCTTGAATTGCCTAAATGGCTGTGGCTTTCAAATCTGCCATGTGTTACTTTATAGAGCTAGTTCTGTACCTAGTTCATTTGTGAATATCCATTCTAGTACTTACCATCTTCAGAGTGTTTCATGCTTTAAACTAGTTGATCATCATAACAGCCCTGCAGCGTAGGTCAATGGTGTTATCTTTTTGGTACACGTAGGGCAGAAGTTTTGTTCACGGCCTCAGAGGGGTGGTTGGAATCAAAGCCAGGCTTAGATTAATTAGTTGCTGATTACCAGCCCTGTGCTCAGCCCACTAGACCACACAACCTCTTGTTTTATCCCTGGGGCCTGACTTTCCCACTGGAGAAGTTGAGCTGGTTTGAGGAGTGCTCCTCGCAAATCTGCCATGGAAGCCGTTGCACTATTGCAGTTGCCTGCTGCATGTGCCTAGGAAGTGAAGGAGCCTTAAAAGTGGAAGATACAGCAAAGGACATCCAGGTGCTACCCAGCATTGTTTGATTTCTCAGGTCAGATTAAACTCTCAGCGTTGTGCCCGTCATATGGTGGGACATAGTGATGCATGTATCTTTCCATTTGGGTTTCCTTGGAGAGGGAAGCACATTGCCTGTTTTCAACAGAGATGAGGCATATAAAGAATGCTAGTTTTCTCCAGGCCAAAACAGCAGGTCTGGCCAATCCAGATTAAAAGCCAGTTTATGGAGAGTTTGTCTCTTATGACCAAGCACCAAGTGTGTATAAAACTCAAGTTCGCATGCTACCATCATCAGGTTTCTCAGTATCTGAAATGAAAGCCCTAACATGGATGAATAAACCAATCATTCAAATAAAACCATGTCATTACAGTGTGTGCATGTGACTACACACCTTTCTTCTCTTAGATATTTTTATCTGTACATGTGCGTGCATACATACATACATACCCAAGATTCAAGGTAGCTTTCTTCAGTCAAGGCACTACATATGAATGCAAGCAATACAAATATAAAAGATTAAAGAGAGCACTAAAACATGTAGGAGGCTGGAAATAATGACAACAGCTTTCATCAGTAAAACCAAATTACCCACTGCACGCAGAGCCTCTCATCTCCTACAGAATAAGCAAAACTATTTATTCCAGAGATGCTTTTACCGTAATCTGACTTTCACAGAAACGAGAAGCCAGCACTGCTTTCAAATGTTTTATTTTTCTAGCTCTCAGAGATAGATCAGTTGTCAGAAATATGCCTTGCTGTACAGAAGGAAAAAAAACCCAAAACATAATTGAGCACAATGACCATCTGCCGGAGAATGCTGAGTAATAGGATATAATGAAAATTCTGCCCTGGCCTACCAATCTGACTGTTGCTTTTCATGTTGGCCACTGTCTGGAACGCAGCGCTCCCAAAAGACTGCTTTAACCAGAAGTACAACTGCACAATCCTATGACCAATAAGCCCTCAAAACCACAGCTGATCTTTAACATTATCGACACAGTTAACTCTCTAGGGCTCTGTCTCTCACTAACACGCTCCAGGAAAGAAATTTAAGTTTTACTAGAACACAGAAGATGAACTCTTCCCAGTTTATGTAATAAATGTGGATTTATTTTTTTTCCTTTTTTTTAAATGAGTTGGAAGATATGAAGCAATGTCACTATTTAGTACTGTTATAGCATCATATCAAAACACTTAATGAACATTAATCAGACCTCTCAACACTCTTGCAACATACTTTCCTGACATCATTCCCATTTAATAAATGGTACACTCTGTCTCAGTGTAAGTGACTTCCCAGCACAGTAGTCATTGAATGTCTGAGGATGGAAACAGTCTGCTTCTGGTCCTCTGCTCTAACCGCTAGACCTCTTTGCGATACAATTAATAGTTTTCACACAGTGAAAGAACTAGTGAAAGAATGATGTATAATAATTATTCAAAATGTAATACTCTCACATTTAAATGATTTTCATCTTCAGAGTGGTTTACAAGCATTAACCTTCAAATCTCCATACCATCCATGACGTAAAATTACTATAATGATGACACACATGTATATAGCGATTGCCTTCCAGAAGGATTCTAAAGCCTGTAATTTCCCCAACATAACAGTAACAAACACTCTGGTTTTGCAGTGCAAGATTATTGGAATATTCTTGCAGTTCTTTGCACCGCTTGCCCGCCTTCATGGTTTTACTGGTGAGTTGAAGATTCTACTCCACTTTTAAGCTGTGCTATTTCTACTGAATTCAGGAGATATGCTTATTTGAAATTAGATGAGAAGCAGTCTGATGATGAGGTGGTTTGCGGCTGTGGTATAATAATCTACACTGGGAGCCCAGAGGGTACACACTGTTGACCCTGCCTTGTAACTCGTGTGCGCGGATAGAATTTAACGGAACAACAGCAGGTTTTCTATTAACTGTTCGGGTCTTGCATAGTTTTTCATCCTGAACATGCTTGGCAGCAGCTTTCCAGCATACTGTACAACCAGCGGGGGTGGGGATACTTTTGCCAAAGACGACACAGCAGATGTAGACCTTGCATGGTCATTAAAGTCATAACAGGCAGTTCTCTTAGTTTATATGATCTTATGTAAAAATCCACCGCATGGGAAACTGAATGGAACTCAACTTACCTGGTTGAAATGGATGAAGCGTTGAGACAACCCTGCTGGAGTCTAGATATTTCAAACCTGTGACTTGATTTATTAAACCATCCTCTTCTGGTGATACCAAACTGTTGAAGTGCTCAAAACAGCAAGCAATTTCTGTTCATCCACCAGGAAGCTATAAGTGCTAGCAAATCTATACATGCAAATGAAATGTCTCTCTTGGGCTCCTGGCAAGCTGGCCACTTGGCCTCAAGTTTGGATAGCGCAATTCACTGGGGAGGGTTTTTTGGGCCCTGTTGTACTCATCACAGGCATGAGAGAAAACACTGAGGTAAATGGAGAAAGATGTTAAAGGCAGAGAGGAAAGAAGGTTCCAGAGGTTCAGGCCCTAGCCTTGGCTTTGGGAGACCTGGATTCAAGTCCATGGACTGCCTGTGCGACCTTTGGCAAGTCACTCAGGACTAGGTGTTTGAAGGTATTTAGGTGTTTCCCAGGATAGAGGCACTTTTGAAAATGGGATTTAGCCATCTGAGTTATTTAGGTTGAGTGGCGCAACATGTAGCTTTAAAAATCTGTCCCTTAGCTGCTCTGTGCTTCAGTTCCTCTCCTGTAAAATGGGGGTTAATTGCACAGGAGTGTTGTGAGAATAAATGCCATAAAGATTGTGAGGCACCTGGGTGCTAGGGTGAGGGGGGGGGCCGTATAAATACCATAGAGTGTTACTGAGGGCCCCAGTCTTGCAATGTGATGCACGCAGAAGCATAGGTGTTGGAACTAGGGGTGAGGAGGGTGCTGCCGCACCTCCTGGCTAGAAGTAGTAATAACAACCCAAATACATGGTTCTGCCTTCAGCAGTCCCACTGTAAAGATTGTTCCAGCACCACTGCACTGGGGCAATGGGGCATCTCCACACATCACACTGCAGGTTCAAACCCTTGATCTATAGATGGAATGAAACGACTTCATGTCGTACAGACTGAGGCAGCACAGTAACCTGAAATGAAGCTGTCCAAGGTTTGTTAGCAAGTTACCCTCAAAGCGCATCCCCCACATCCCACAATTACAGGAACTGTTTACAAGTTGCTTTCTTCAAACCAGACTCTGAGGCTTTAGCTGCCTTTGGTAAATAGGCACTTTTGTCTTGCTGTACTTGAGTGGGGTTTGGAAGACTAAACATAGCAGGGTTCCTTAGCAGAAGGAACATTTAACAATTACGAAGGACAACACAAAACAACAACAACATAAAGTGTATGCATGTAAGGCCTGGTAATTGTCAGGGTCTCCGATCCTTCATGTTCATACAAAGTTCTGTAATCAGCTGTCATTTCAGGATCTCTGGATATTGGGCTTCACAAGTGCAGATTGAAAATTTAAAACAAACAGCGATTGTTCTATAAATATTTAGCTCCCATTGTTTAGGAAGTGTTCAGAGCAGGAGACAAAATAAATTAAAGTTTACGACTGTCTGAGCAAGCTATTGTAGGATGGCATTGTCTCTTTGGACCAGCTGGTGGGGGTGGGCTGTACACAGGTTTTCTGCAGTGATGTATGCTTTATTTGTTTTAAAAGGGGTGGTGGCAGTATGTAAACATCCTTTGCAGAGAATTAAGATTACACTGTTCCAAGGTTCATGGCTTATTGTATTGTGTGTCCAAAACCACACTGATCGATGGAGTAGTGATCCTCTACGTTGCTAACCATGGCCGCTAACCATGTGCACCGTATGCCAGCCCTAGAAGCTACTTAAAGACACTACACACCGCAGGCAGTAGTTTTATTTTGAAGGGCGACTAAAATTTCTTCATTGGCATGGTAACAGTCAGGTGAGAATGTTTTGTGCCTGAGCGGCTAAATTTATGCATGCATTTTGAAAGGTTAACCTAGATCACTTCGGAGCTGTGTTTCTGTGGTTTTCCAGTGGTATCAATGTAGGGTAACCATATTTCCCAAAGAGAAAATGGGCCCTGCATGGGGCTGGCCGTGCCCTGTTCTCCCCCCCCCCCCCACTGTGCATGGGGCTGGCCCGAGTCGCTGGCCCAAGCCCTGTCGCTCCCACACGCAGGGCTCTCATCCGAGCCCAGCCTGCTCCCCACGTGGGGCTGGCATTGCTCCTCGCCCAAGCCCTGCTCCAGTGGTAGAGTGCAGGTTAAGAGGAACGACGGGCCAGTGGTCAGGGGGCTTGCCTGGGGTTTCAGAGAACGTGGTTTCTCTGCCCTGCTGTGCATCCGGTTTCCCGTGTGACCTTGGGGAAGTCACGTCGCCTCTCTTTGCCCCTGTAGCATGGGGATAAGGGCACTTCCGTACCTCACAGGGCTCTTGGGAGGATAAATGTGTGGAGGATTGTGAAGCGCTCAGGTACTGTGGCAGTAAGGGTCATAGAAGTACCTAAGATCGATCCAAATGCTTTATCTGAGCAGTGTGAACTCTTCTGCACACTGGTCCTGGGCCACTGATTAAAGAGAACGAGGAGTACCTGTGGCACCTTAGAGACTAACAAATTTATTTGAGCATAAGCTTTCATGGGCTAAAACCCATTGCATCGGATTCATGCAGTGGAAAATACTGTATTTTCCGATGAAGTGGGTTTTAGCCCATGAAAGCTTATGCTCAAATGAATGTGTTAGTCTCTGCGGTGCCACAAGTACTCCTCTATCTTTTAGCTGATACAAACCAACACAGCTACCACTCTGAAACCTGATTAAAGAGAGACTGTTTGACCCTTGCTGTATAGCAGTGGTTCCCAAACTGGGGTTTGTAAAATGTTACAGGGGAGTCTCAGGAAAAAATTCCCTAACGGCAGACGGAGCTGTTCCTAGGAACCTCGGGCAGCAGAGGGCCAGCAGCCCGGAGCCCCTGGACTTCCATGAGCTAAGCAGATCAAAGCAAGCATATCTATCAAACTGAGGAGATTTAAACTTCAAGACTCCTTATAAAAAATGGAAAGGGAGGTGGATATTTTTTTTGCTGTTTTTAAAATTAAATAGGCAGCTAGTATTGGTTTTAAAATTATTATGAAGAACAAGTTTAAGCTTTGTTGTAACATGCATTGTTTGCCTGGACTGCTCAAGACCCGAATGCTTGTGTAGGAGGAACTCTCTGAGTTGGCTTCTTAAATACCTTTATGCTGTTTCACAACAGGCTTATTCAAAGTGATAGAAGCTACGAAAGTGAGATCTTGGAAGAGTGTTGCTGTTTTAATAATGTAATAAAAATACTGTAATGATAAATAATTAATAAATAGTGTGTAATAAGCATGTCATAAAAAACAACCGTTTTATATTTCCAAGATCACTGCTTTTATAATTTATACTCCAGTAAAGGAGAAAATCCCTGGAAAGGAGGGGTTTCGCAAGACTTGACATTTTTAGTGAAAGGGGTTCACAGGTTGTTAAAGTTTGGGAACCACTGCTGTATAGTAAGGCCCTGTTCACCTTTCTTCCTGCCTCCTTTTGAAAACAATACAGTAAATACCATTTCTTGCCCACCGTCTGTCAGGCTGCCTCACTCAGGAGAGTCTCTATTTCCCACGCCGTCTCTCCCCCCCCCCCGCCCCTTGCGGCTTTGCACCCTGGGTGGCTGCCCCGCTCCCCCCGCCCTGGGAGCAGCTCTGTCCTTGGTTGAATGCTTTGGCCATCAGCCTCTAGCCTGAAACGTGTGATTTGATTACTCTTTATCTTAACCTGCATAACTTAAAAAAAAATTGTTTTGATCCTGGTTAGTTGCTAGAGAAGAGACTGTGTAACCAAATATTTCGAATGCCTTGGAAAGCATTTTCTGACAGCTTGTATCTTTTTGCACAGGGCTGTCTCAACCTGTAGAATTCTCCTCTGTGTTCTGGGTCTATCCAGCCGAACAGCAAACGCTGCTTGAGGTGCAGTGCGTTTCCTAGTGTTCCACTGATTTGAGGGAAAGATGGATGGATGGTGGCAGAAAAGCAAATATGGTGGAATAATCAGTAAGAAAAGGATAAATTCCTTGGTTGCCCACTGAATGAAATCACTCCTGGAGCTCAAAAGAGCGTTTTCTTGTTTGATTTTTGGGCACAGTGGCAGGTTTGAATTTTCTAGCTTTTACAGCGCTTTTCATCAATAGACCTCAAAGCACTTTACAAAGGAGGTCATATCATTATCCCTGTTTTGCAGATGGCAAAACTGAGGCACAGAGAGGACGCGCAAGGTCACCCAACAGACCTGCAGCAGAACTGGGAATAGAACACAGGACCCCTGAATCCCAATCCAGTGCGCTGTATATTTCACTTTTTATGTGGTACCTTTCAACCGAAGTATTTCATAAATGGGCTTTGCAAATCACTGTTAAAAATGCAGCTATCTGTGGTGTGCAGCATACACAACTTCGTCTTTAACAGAGGGCACTCTCCCTATTCACCATAAAGAACAGAAACTACAAGGAGAAATTTAGGAAGAGAGTAATTGTCCAAAATAGCATTTGGCCTGAATATTTAAATCAGTGCTATGACTATGTAGTGAACACAGCTGTTTGGGACTTCAGTTTTTCTCTCATTGTTGCTGGAGCAGCTGTCTGTACAATGTGGACCCTTGGCACTAGCTAGTGAAGTGTTTTAATACTGATTCAGTACCACTTGCTGAATCATCGTCCCCGCCACTTCCTGCAGTGTCCAGAGAAGTGGGAAAAGATGACCAATGCCAAAGTTTAAAATGTGTTCCTTTACAAAAACTAGAGCTAGAATTGGATTTAGATCTAAAGCCAACATGAGTTTTGCGATGTAGTCACAAACTAAATCTCTCCATTCATTTTGGTTTTTTTGTTTTGATTTGATATAAAATCTTGTTCTTGGTCCTTGAAGTGATCCACAGACAACCATGAAGAATAAAGTATTATAACTTGGGTCTGAGGCAGCTGTCCAGAGGATATATTCTGGGATACACTTGGCCTTTGAAAAGAAGGGCTTCAGTCTCCTGTGTTGTCAGTCCTTCTGGCTCCTGGAAGTTTTCCTTCCGAATGGTTATTTTAAACCTCAGAGGAGGTGTTTGTGTTGTTCAAAGCCATGATTAATACCGTTTTTACACTTCATTTTGTAATGCCACACAATAAGTGAGACCAGTGTGTTATAATGAGAATCATCAAACACTGTTATATAACAATAACATAACGTACGTGTGTGTGTGCATTTTATATAGAATCCTTTGCAGAGCTGTGAGATTTTTTCTCTCTAAAATAATCTTGAGTGCGAAGATTGCGGGAGACAGATGAGCAATTAGCTAATAGTCGTTTTACATCAGCTCAGTGAAAGCTAAGTTAAGGTGCTGAATTGCAATGTAATAAGTCACTGAAATGAGGCACAATGGGTTGTACGAACACTTGGTCTCATGTACTTTAAACTGAAGGTGCTGCTTGGGTCAATTATCCACCTTTGGTTTCCTGCCAACTACTAATCTAGTTAAAGTTTGTATGTGGGGAAGGGTAGAACTATAAGTGTGTGTGTGTGTGAGTACGCACACATGTGCACACACATTAATGAGAGATCTGTAGATTAGCAGTTAACGAAGATACGCCCAGAGTAAAACCCTGGTTCTGAACGCCCTCAAGCTTTTAGGGGAGTTTGGTTCTGTAGCTAAACTTGGTAGCTTTGGCTCCTCTCTGATACTTAGGTGCTGGCTGTATTTCAAAATCTGTCCTGTTTGGCATAAGATGTCATAAATGACTCTCCCTTAGCCCCCTCTGCTGTGGTTGAGAGCGCGTTGTCCAGCTAGTGCAGACACATCTAAAAGGGTCCTTGACACCCATTTGGTCATCCCCAGGAAATCGGAAGAAACAGACCCAGCAAATAGGAGATGAATACAGATTTATTTGTGCTAGAATTGGAAATATCCCCCTTTTGCCCCTCTCCCCTGCACATTGCCCACAATCAGGAAGGCCCCTGAGCTGTGCGTTTTGTGCAGTGGCTCGCATCCCACATTCCTGTGTTTGGAGGCTTGGAAGTATGTAGAGATGATCTGCCCTGCCCTTGCCCATTTATCCCAAGAATGCTTTTGGAGGCAGATTTGTCCTTTTCCTGGTTCACTTAGTGCTCCTGGATTGGTCTGCACTGCAGAGCTGCACCCAGATGAGTGAGACGTTCTCCGGCTGAGTATTCTCAGTGGAAAAGGGGAGCTGCTTGTAATGGCAAATGACCTTGTGGCTGTGGCTTCATTATCTGGAGCCTGTGAATTTCGCTTCCCTCCCTCTTTTGCCCCTGCCAGCCCTGCGTTTCTACGCACCTGCCTGCTGCTCATTGCAAAGGCTTGAGTTGCTTTGCCCTACGAATCCTAGCCTAGTAATTTCTCAAAATAAAAGGGGATTAACTTCACCTTTGAAGAGCTCTGCTGCAGATTTGCCAGCCTGCCGTAGAGCTGCTATATAAAGTGACAGCATGGTATCCTTGGGCTACTTTAGAAAACTCTTCCTTTCTGATGGCCACAGGGAAGGGAGGCAGAGAGAATTTGTGTGTGAGAGAGACACACACGTAGGAGGTAGGTATCCTACTTGCATTGTGCAGTGGTGCACAGTGAACCGTCTGGGGCTGCATGCAGAAGTGATGCTTCTCCATATCCTTTTCAGATGATTGTTATTGTCATGGATTTGCTTCCTGAGGGCCACTGATGATGATGCCTGGACAAACACATCAGGCTGGAAAGCTACTGGCAAGCCCACACATTGCCTTGCATAAAAAAGAAACAACAAAACCAACAGCAAAACAAACCCTACAGTAACATGTTAATTCTCATCCTCTTTGGGTCTCTAGCACACTCTTTTGATCTTTTTCTCTGCAAAGCCATCTCATCGGAACCTTCATCTATCTCATTGGAATGTTCAGTCCCTATGCCAGACCTGAGTGCCAGCAACATGGATGTTTTCTAATTAAAAATAGATCACGGACAATGCCACTTCCTAAACTCTGTGACTTAACACTTAATAACAAATGGTTACTCACTTCCTTTGGAACGCACGTTGGAAGTGTTCTGTTTTCTCCCCATGCTTCCTTTATTTTAAGTTCCTTCAAATTCCTTTGGTAGTTTTTGTGATTTGTGACTCCTTAAAATTACAACCATCTCATCAAATGGCAATCATGTTTTGGCTTTAGGGCTTATAAAACTTTGTTAAAATGTTAACACTTTGGGATGTGGATTTTCTATATTAGCTAATGTATAGTGCAGCATGGGATAACTCAGTGGTTTTAGCATTGGCCTGCTAAACCCACGGTTGTGAGTTCAATCCTTGAGGGGGCCATTTAGGGATCTGGGCCAAAAATCTGTCTGGGGATTGGTCCTGTTTTGAGCAGGGGGTTGGACTAGATGACCTCCTGAGGTCCCTTCCATCCCTGATATTCTATGATTCTAAAGTCACTGTCCAGCAAAGCAAAATATCAAAGGAATCTGTGCATTGGCTTGAGTGTTTTGTTGCATTAAAGGCTAGTTGTAGACGCTAATTGGCAAGAATATGTGGAAGGATGTAAAATTTGAGAGAGACAATGGCCATGGGTTTGATTTCTACATGCTGTGTACATGGCTTTGTAAAATATACTCTTAACAGCCGCAAAATGCGTTTGCTCACAAATGTATCTTGTCTTGAGCACAAACTAGATGAGGAATTTTTCAGCTCCATCACATCCTGTGATGTACCAATCCTTTTTTTTTTTTTTTCAATTCAAGTGAGGTCCTTTTCAAATCAAGCAGCAGTAGATGTGTAGGGTTTTTTCCAGCATGCAGCCTGGATCAGAATTAATGGTCTGATTGTTTGCAGATGTGCTCAGTACCGCCAACTTCTGTTTTGCTGGGGTTTGTGGGTATTCAGCACTTAAGAAAATTGGGCCCTTTAGCAGCAAACTAGTTGTTGCAAAAAGATCCATGGAGGTTTGCCAGGTTCCTCTGCTTTACTGGGTTTCTTCCATCTCCATGTGCTAACTTTCTCAGATAAGCATTAGCCAGCATTCTTTCTTCTTACAGGTTCCTAAGAATTATATTTCTGGATCTTTATCTTAGGGCTGGTCTACACTGGCAACTTTAATTAGCATAGCTATGTCTCTTGGGGTATGATAAATCCACAGCCCTGAGAGACACAGCTGTGCCAGCCTAACCCTGGGGTAGACAGCGCTAGGTCAGTGGAATTCTATTGACCTAGCTACCACCTCTTATGGAGGTGGATTAACTACAGCGATAGGGAGAACCCCTGCTGTCTCTGTAGTGTGTGTTGCTGCAGTGGTGCCACTGTAGCGATTTCAGTGTAGACATCTCTTAGGCTTTGGCTACACTTACACTTCAAAGCGCTAAGTGTAGTCAAAGCACCAGCGCGCTGTCCGTACTCCACCTCCCTGTGGGGAATAACGGACAGCGCTGGGAGCTGCGCTCCCAGCGTTGGGGCTTTGACTACACTGGTGCTTTGCAGCGCTGGAGAGGGTGTGTTTTCACACCCTGCTGCAGCGCTGCAAATTTGTAAGTGTAGCCAAGCCCTTAGTCACTGTAGATTCTGATGTTTCCTTCTAAAGAAGAAGGTTTTTGCTCCTTGGGCCATATGGGGAAAAATGCCAGGAAATTTCTGTGAAGGGGAGCAGATCTTTTTCTCTTACAACTTTGTTTTTCACATCCAATTCAAAAGAAGTAAAATAGCATATTTGTGTGTGTTTTCTCCTTCCTCCCCCCCCCCCTTTCTTGTTAGGTGACTGGATGCCAAATCAGTTTTTCATTCATTCACCTATTAATTTTCCACCCTTGACCTTAAGTTGGTAGGTTGCTGGCCTCCAGACTGAACTCCTCTCTTTGCAACTCACAAGTGCGAACTTCCTTTCATTATCTCACCCCTTTGTCTTCATCCTGGCTACTTCTAGCACGGCAGGTCAGGTCTGTCTCCATGGCCCATTCAATCATTGCCCTGTTTTGTGAAGATTACCAGCAAGTTTGGTGATGCTGCCAGTCCTCAGGGGGTGACTTTTTAGAGATGCGGACTCTTGTCCACTGGGAACTAGATGGAAACCACTAACAACCTTCAAATCCTGCAAACTTTTCATTACTACCAACCTGGGCTGGATTTGAAATGGTAATTTAGAAGTTGACCTGTCTAATGAGAGGGCATTATTGTGCAGATTCTCCCTTCTGTCATTCTCTCTGGTTTAGATCTTCTCAGAAGCATCCTTTGCCTTCTGGAAAGGGCCATAAGCCATGGAGTAAGCCTGTGAGCCATTCCCTTAGAGAGGTGCTGTAATGTACATGTAAAGCTTACATGGCAATGGAAAAGTGTTGGGGAGGTTACCTACGTAGTATGTGGGCTGTTGGGGTTTGTTGTCTGTATTGAGAGGCTGGAGTGAGGGTTGGTTTCTGTTATATATTAGGAGGGTTGTTGGGGTTTGGATATAGTTGGGTTTGGATAAAGTTAGGGTTCCAACCTTAACTGAGAATTTCATGGTTTCACATTTTTAACTCTGGTGCCTTCAGGCTGCAGCATGTTCTACGTAGGGCTACCCTGGAGATCTACTTGGGAAATTTTATCTAGTGCAGAATGTTTATATAGTGGCATTACCCAAAAACACTGACAGCTACTGAGTAGCCAGATTTTTGGCTGCCGCCCTGCTCTGTCAGACTGAAGCTGAATTTTCAAACCCTCTGGGTCCAGTCTAGTCATTCAGAGTGTCTAGATTTCCAACATACCAAATTGTACTGAATGTGCTGGGATTTGGGAGTAGATCAGCTGACCACAGATTGTGTATATCTTGCTGTGATACAGGCAGACCATTTCCTCATCTCTCTCTGAACATTTAACTGTTTGCTCCAAGATCTGCCTTCCAGCAGAGGTAGAACTGCTGGGTGGGGCTAACTCTTCATTGGGCTTGGTGGGAATCTTCACTAGCTGTGAAAGCCTTGATGATTCAAGCTGATACTTAGCAGCATTTAATCAAAAGCATAAGGTGTAGGTGCCTAGTTGGTTCTGCCCTTTGGCTGCTAGTAGCTGGATCCCTCACGGGGAGGGGAAAGCAGAGCTTTAACATAAGAAGAAAGGATCAAAGTTATGACGGCATATTCTGTTTTTTAAAATCATAGGAAGTAAATGATGAAGATTAGATAGAAAGACCTACTGGGTTCGCGTGATCATACTTTTCCAATACAAAATGTTCCCTACAGTATATTAGGATTTTATTGTTTAATACTATAGGTGTGCATGGTTCTTTACAGAGTGAATGCAGATGTGGTCTCTGCCCAGAGGATCTTGCAAACTGGGGGTTTACTTGATCTTAAAATCCCTTTATTTTAAAGAAGATTTGACATGTGGCAAAATAGCATTGAATCTAACTTGTGCCGATCTAGGTTGGATTTAAAGAATGAAGACAGAAATGACATTGCTTGTTTGTTTTAAGCAAATGAGAACAAATTGCCATTCGTTCCCTTGAAACCCCGCCCCTCAAGCTCAAAATGGAATTAAGTAAAATACAACCACAAAACCATGCTGCAGAGTGCTGAACAGCTGGCAAGGGAATTGGACTGACTGCAAGGAATTCTTGCTCTGTGTACATAAATCTCCGAGAGGTCTGAGTGCAGTAGGGGGAAGTGTGCAGAGCTTGTAGCCGAGAGTATCCTGGAGCCAGGAGGCAGGCAGCATTGTGCCATATGTGAGCTCCAGCCTGGGTAAACTTGATAAACAAGGGAGGAAATTTTTATGTAGCAGAAAAAACAGTGGGAGCACTCAAAGCTTACCAGGTTTTTCCGGTAAATATACCAAGCAATTCCCAGATTGCTCATTGTGCATTTTGGCTGAAAAGGCCGCAAATGAGCCAGCTGCTTGTGGATGTACTGGAGTGGCCTGAGGTCTTGGAATTTGAGTTCTAGAGAACTTTGCCTAGGGCGCATCACTAGATGTGATCAACAGAGCAGCTGGGTGAGTAGTAAGAGGAGGTGGAATCATGGGGGTTTCCTTTGGGCAGAGTGGAAACCGTGTGTTGCAAAGGAGACAGAGAGAGTAAATTGAGCGATTCCAGAGGCCATCCCACAAACACTCTTTTTCCTTAAGTGTATGGCAAGGGCATGGAGACCCACAACTTACACCTTATGGGTTGGGATTTTTCTGAATTTTAATGGGTCTTGTGCTTCAAAAGCTCCCTTAGGTGCTTTTGAAATTCCCACTCTCGGTTGATAAAAGGAATCTTAATGTCTTCCTCTTCTTTCGATGAACCTTGCAGTCTCCCTAGTACTAGCTAGTTTGTAAATAGGCAAGTAAAACATAATGTCTCTTACCGGTAAGTTCTGGCTATCATTAGCGCTCTGGCAATGTGAAAACATGAAACTGGCTACTTACCCTGGTGTCTGACTTCCATGAAAATGCATAATTCTTGATAACTTGACCATTGACTTCAGTAAAAGCTGTACGCATCCATGCAAGGACAGAGAGTACCTCTCTCCCCACATGTGCTATGTAATGTCTCCTCTAGTGCTTTGCTTTTAAAAGTGTAAAATAAGTCTGTAGGATTCACTTTGCCACTTCATAAGATCAGCTATATTGTGTTTCTCTTTAGTCCATTATTTTCCCAAACATCCAGTCAGCTTTGATTTATGATTGGCTCCTGCTACTCTTACATGTTTTACCTTTCACAACATGCCACTCACTGTAAAAATAAATTACAGCTGTGAAAATTAGCTCCACTATTAAAGCAGACATTTAAAAAAGAGATGATTCTCTCAGCACAGATAATATCCTTAGCTAACTAACTGAAAAGCTGTGTGTGTGTGTGTGTGTGAGAGAGAAATAAATTGGGAAGACAGTGGCTTGCCACCTAGGTGGAGGAGATTGTAAGTCTTGAAACATGGTTTATACAACTTGCGCTACTATCCTGGGTAGTATTTATCCCATCTGTTGCTCACTCAGATGCATGACATTTGTTGTTGTCTTCCATATCCTGCTTTCTCAAGGTGTTTCTCTGCACAGTAGTGTGCGCATCACATAGAACTGATAAGACTCATGATACATCATGGTCAAGTTTAAATAAGACTGCATCATTGACAGCTCAGACCAGCATGGAAAGAGGAAATTCAAGAGACTCAGGCAACCATAGAGTTCTGCCACTAATAGCACCTGCTTCTTTCAGCCCTACTAGGAGACTGCAGCAAATCCTAAAGGGACACTGATGCTATGTTTCCAGAGCCTTCTCCATAGAATTTCATGGTAAGGCCATGAGAGCTTGAAAGTTCTGTGGGAGGTTGGAGTTAGACTTTAAGGAATTCTAGGAATCCCTTTGGGTAAGAAGGTTTCCACCTTCTTGGCAAACTTTTGTGCTACCAAGTTATTCTATTATCATAGAAAAAACGAGGAGTCTGGTGGCACCTTAAAGACTAACAAATTTATTTGGGCATAAGCTTTCGTGTGTTTTAAAAAAAAAATCCACTTCAAATGCATGGAGTGAAAATTACAGATGCAGGAATTATTAAATTGACACATGAAGAGAAGGGAGTTACCTCACAAATGGAGAACCAGTGTTGACAGGGCCAATTGAATCAGGTTGGATGTGGTCCACTCCCAATAATTGATGAGGTGGTGTTTTGGTATTGACACCTCTCTTGGAATTGACACCTCATCAATTATTGGGAGTAGACCACATCCAGCCTGATTGAATTTGCCCTGTCAACACTGGATTCTCCACTTGTGAGGTAACTCCCTTCTCTTCATGTGTCAGTTTAATAATGCCTGCATCTGTAATTTTCACTCCATGCATCTGAAGAAGTTATTTTTTTATTTTTATTTTATTTTATTTTTTTTGTTTTAACGCATGAAAGCTTATGCCCAAATAAATTTGTTAGCCTTTAAGGTGCCACCGGACTCCTCATTGTTTTTGTGGATACAGACTAACACAGCTACCCCTCTGATACTTAGGTATTGTAGGTCATCCAAACGGCCGTAGCCACCACAGGGCTTTTCCCACATGCTGTACTTTCTTCTAGCTCTCACAGTTGTCTCGTTCATCGGCCTTCATCAGAGGAGGTTTTATCTTTTATGTGGTGGTGTCTCTGTTTGGGTTGTATTCTTCTGTGTCTTCTCATCCCCCAGACCTGTGTAGTCTTACACCATTTCCGCTTCTCTCTCTCTTTGGTGTTAATCCACAGCCCATGGAAAGACTCCTATCAGTGGCTCCATTTCGGTTTGGATCAGGCCCTTTGTGTTTAACCGAGTTTCTCCTCACCCTTACCTGATGCCCACCATACCTGTGATTTAGTTTTGTGCTGGGTTGCATTTAGAGAGGCGTGTGGAGGGCTAGCCTCATTGCATGGGTTTTCTCCTCTTTCCCCTTCCACTCCCCCGTTTATGTTCTTGAGGGGAAGATCCTTTAACGCTTTGCTACCAGCTGTCTCCCCAGATGAACAGCAAGTTTGGTAATCCTGGACATCAGTGCTGAGTAATAACTTCTGTGACCAAATTGATACCTGGGTTAAGTGCAACAGTTACCCACGACCATGAGTTCGTACTTATTTGCAGCAGTGGAGACTTCTGTTGTAGACTTGGCTCAGACTTACTCTCTCTGAGTACCAAATCCAGAGACAATGGAGAAACTCCTCTTGACTTCAGGGAATTTGGGATCAGGTCCTCTTTAAGCAACTAGTAAGAAGTATCTCTTTATACGTGTGAAAAAATATTTCTCAGCAGAACCAGCCAGTTTTGTACTATGGCTTATATACTGCCACAGTTATAAACTGGCTAGTGGAAAATATTGCTAGTTTAAGAAAGGATTTAATATTGGGGCAAGAGGGGATATTGTGGTAACAGATTAGAGAACCTTGTTAGTGTGCAAGAATCAGAAAGTGAAGCTGACCAATCACTCACTGTCCAAGCTGAGAAAAGTTCACCATGTAAACAAACAATATAAACTGGTGCCTGGCAGATCAAAACATTACTGTTCTTAGTTTTAGCAATCTGCAACATCATTGGTAATAATTATACTTCGGTAGTAAACCAGGTGAGGATTTAAAACAATTTTTTACTTTACTGTCCCTTTATAATTGAATTTCACAAAACTTGCAAATTGAACTGTTTGATTCTGGTTAGTACAAAAGTCTGTACCACAGCACCTGGGAGCTTGCACAATGGATACCTTCCCAAGAGAAGAAGGGGTCGTAACAGTAGAATATTTGTAAGATGTGTCTGATGCAAACTGATCGGTTGTGGGTAGAACATGATTAATATCTCCGTTAACATCACAGAGAGAGGCGCTCGTATCTCATTGCGCACAGGTGCAACTTTTTGCTTTAGTGGCCACATCTTAAACCCCCAGAACTGCTGAAAGATGGTGATGAGCTGGAAGAGCAGGGTGGGCATTGATATGCTCTCTGAGCATTCCACTTTGTTTTGTGATTGCCACAGCATGTGTATCATTTTAAGCTGCTGCACAGTTTACCTAGGGCAAGTATATGACATATTGCAAATGACAACTTGTCTAAAGTCACTTTTAAAATCCCATATTTCTGTAATTCACTTTCACTGGTGCAGACTCTGGTGTATTCATCCGCTGCTTACCATTGAAAATGTGAGTGCCAACTATATGGATGTTTTCAACGTCAGGTTTGGATCCCTTCCTGTTTGCTTCCCGCTACTCAGGTAGCTTCTGGCAATGTCAGCTCATCAGCTTCCTCTCAATCAGAAATTTTGAGCCTGGGGAGGGAAGAGGGTAGAGAATGGGATGTATGCAGCAGGATCATTGTTTTCTTTGGTTGAATGGCCACCTCATCTCACCTCTAGGAAGGGAATTTTTCCAGGAGTTACTGGACAAAGGGCTGGCCCAGTGTTCAAGATACAGCCCCCCCCCCCCCCCATAAAAGGAACTATAGTTTATTACTTAGTACGGTGGACTGGGAGCTATTCAGGACTCCTGACTTTTAATCATGGTGCTTTACTGACTCACCATGTGACTCTTACCCTCTTTGTAGTTCAGTTTACACATCTGTAAAATAGGTACAAAAATGCAGTGTACTTACCACACCCACTGTAAGTGCAGTGAAATAGGAATAGTTAGAGAACAATTTTTCTAAATGGTACCTTCACCTGGTCAGACACCCCTTTTTCCTGCATTCTGTCCAGTTATCCTAGGTGAGTTTCTTCATTCCTGGGTTTTAGGCTGTTGCTGTACAGAACCTCACAGTTGTCTCCCCCAGAGGCATCGCTCTTGTAGGAAAGGATTTTGTGTTTGCATATGTTCTGTTCTTTCCTTTAGCTGTTTGTTTCTGTTCTGTGACCTGGTTGCAGAAATTCATGCAGTGTTGTTTTATTGAGCTTATTGAGGGAGTATAATCTGCAAACAAGGAAGGTAGCTGGGATACAGTTAAATTAGCTTTCTCATATGAAAGGATTTGACTGGGAAAAGAGGCAAACTCTGGAATAGGTGGAAAATTTGCCAAGTGATTTGATCTCACCTGCCTCTCTGATTTCAGGGAGAAGGAACGCCCCCAACAGGATGTGCCACTGTAACCAAGCTACAGAAAACAATCCAGCAGAGGCAGGGGTGGGTGGGTATGTTGATTTACCGGCATCGCTGCCTAGCATCAGTTTGGAAGGTTCACAAGAACACCTGAGGCAAATACGGATGAGTCATAGGACGTCACCCAAAATCCAAGAGCTGACAGATGGTGATTGTGGCGACAGAGCTTATACATTTACAGCTATCGCCACTTCGTGTTTTCCACCTGCTTATTTGCCTTCTGAGAGAAATGGTGCGCTGCCGGTGCTCCCTGAGGAGAGAGCAGGGTAACAACACAGAGGCGCAAAAGCCGTTGCCATAAATGTCTAAGAAGCCTACTTCAGTGCTTGTACTCTGCCCTGATTTCTAAATAACCGTCAAAGCCGCCTAGCTGTCCTTGTATTAGAGAGACCCTCTGTTCAATATCTTCCTCTCAAGCTCCGTTCCACTTGACTCCCATCAGCTGTGCCAGTTGGAGCTGCAGATTAGCCCTTATTTTTGGCTGTCGAGACTGCATGTGATCCTTTCGTTGTGAATCGTTGCCCACTCGCCTCTCTTCTCCCCCCCTCCCCAGTTGCTTAATTGACTTTGGCTGGGGTCCCAGAACAGCCTCTGAACACACACAAACCTGGAAGGCTAAAATAACACTTTTAAATTGTTAAATAAATAGTGATCAGTCTCTTCAATGGGAAACACACGTGAATTCATTATAATTTTTTTCCCTTTGGGTGCAAGGTTCTGGTTTTTCTTTTATTCCTGTGTGTGTGTGTGTGTGTGCGCGCGCCTGAACCATTTGTTATAGTTAGTAATTTGTGTGTCATGTTCCCAAGTGGGATCAGGAGGGCTGTGCGAATTCTAGAGTTACTAAACACTTACAGTAAAAATGCAGTCATCCTGAATCTATTCCAGAGATTTTAGCCCTTTTCCCCTCCAGGATGCTACTGCTGCGTCACTCACATTCTTCTCCCTCACCACATTGTTGAAGAAGCAATCACTTCATGAATCCAGTAACTCTTTCAGTGCTAATAATAATACTCCGCTCTTATGCAGCCTTCCTCCTCTGGAGATATCAAAGAACTTTGCAAAGGAGGGTGAATATCTTTATAGCTCAGCAGGTTCATGTCGGAGCTGGGAATACAACCCGGCACCCCCAACTGCTGGTCGAGGGCTTTATGCAGTGTTGGAGCCATGGGACTGACAAGACGGGTGAAGTAAAATTTTTATTGGACCAACTTTGGTTGGTGATCGAGGTCTGAGGAAGAGCTCTGTAGCTCAGAAGTGTGTCTCTCTCACCAACAAAAGTTGGTCCAATAAAATATTACTTCACCCATCTCGTCAGTCCCATGCTTTATCTACTGAATGACACTGCCTCCTTAGATCATGTACTGGCCGTATTCACTGCAGGGCACTGGTTGTCTTGCAACTAGTGTCTTCTGTGCTGCTGGTGGACCACTACCATTGTCATTGCTAGGGCTGGGTCATACTTGGGGGTCCGAGGGGCTTGCAGTGCTGATGCTGTGGGGGGGGGAGGGGCTTCTTGGATTTCTGCTTTCTCTTTAGCATTGTTCATAGAATCATAGAATTCAAGATCAGAAGGGACCATTATGATCATCTAGTCTGACCTCCTGCAAGATGCAGGCCACATTAGCCGATCTACCCACTCTTTTAGCAAGCGACCCCTGCCCCATGCTTCGGAGGAAGGCGAAAAACCTCCAGGGACACTGCCAATCTGCCCTGGAGGAAAATTCCTTCCCGACCCCAAATATGGCGGTCAGCTGAACCCCGAGCATGCGGGCAAGACTCTCCAGCCATACCCTCTGAAAGAGGTTAAGAATATCATATTATTGACCCAATTTGACCCAATTAAGTACCAGTTTGGCACTCAATTGACCTATTGACTAAGCCCGTTATCCTATTATACCATCTCCTCCATAAACTTATCTAGCTTAATCTTAAAGTCATGGAGGTCCTTCGCCCCTACTGTTTCCCTCGGTAGGCTGTTCCAGTATTGCACTCCCCTGATGGTTAGAAACCTTCGTCTAATTTCAAGCCTAAATTTCCTGACTGACAATTTATATCCGTTTGTCCTCGTGTCTACATTAGCACTGAGCTGAAATAATTCCTCTCCTTCCCTGGTATTTATCCCTCTGATATATTTAAAGAGTGCAATCATATCTCCCCTTATCCTTCTTTTGGTTAAGGAAAACAAACCGAGCTCCTCAAGTCTCCTGTCATACGACAGGCCTTCCATTCCTCGGATCATTCTAGTGGCCCTTCTTTGTACCCGTTCCAGTTTTAACTCATCCTTCTTAAACATGGGAGACCAAAACTGCACACAATACTCCAAATGAGGTCTCACCAACGCCTTATATAACGGGACTAGCACTTCCTTATCCCTACTAGAAATACCCCGCCTAATGCAACCCAAGACCGCATTAGCTTTTTTAACGGCCACATCACATTGCCTACTCATAGTCATCCTACGATCAACCAGGACTCCCAGGTCCTTCTCCTCCTCCGTTACTTCCAACTGGTGCGTCCCTAGCTTATAACTAAAATTCTTGTTAGTCATCCCTAAATGCATAACCTTACACTTCTCACTATTGAATTTCATCCTGTTACTAATACTCCAGTTTACAAGGTCATCCAAATCTCCCTGGAGGATATCCCGATCCTTCTCCGAATTGGCAATACCTCCCAACTTGGTGTCGTCCGCAAACTTTATCAGCCCACTCCTACTCTTGGTTCCCAGGTCAGCAATAAATAGATTGAATAAAATAGGACCCAAAACCGAACCTTGAGGAACTCCACTGGTAACCCCCCTCCAACCCGACAGTTCCCCTTTCAGTACTACCCTCTGCAGTCTCCCCTTTAACCAACTCCTTATCCACCTCTGGATTTTCATTTCGATCCCCATCTTTTCCAATTTAACCAATAATTCCTCATGCGGTACCGTATCAAACGCCTTACTGAAATCCAGATATATTAGATCCACCGCATTTCCCTTGTCTAAAAAATCTGTTACTTTCTCAAAGAAGGAGATCAGATTGGTTTGGCACGATCTACCTTTCGTAAATCCATGCTGTAATCTATCCCAGTTGTCATCGGCCTCCTGCTCCTTAACCACTCTCTCTTTCAAAATTTTTTCCATTACTTTGCATACTACAGATGTTAAACTAACAGGCCTGTAGTTACCCGGGTCACTTTTTTTCCCCTTCTTGAATATAGGAACTACATTAGCTAATCTCCAGTCCAACGGTACTATCCCCGAATTTAGAGATTTATTAAAAATCATCGCTAACGGGCTAGCAATATCACTCGCCAATTCCCTTAATATTCTAGGATGAAGATTATCCGGGCCCCCCGATTTACTTCCGTTAAGCAGTTCAAGTTTGGCCTCCACCTCAGATACCGTAATGTCTACCCCCATATCTTCATTCCCATCGGTCCCTCTATCACTATTCCTTAGCCCTTCATTAGCCTCATTAAAGACCGTGGCAAAATATTCATTCAGATATTGTGCCATTCCAAGATTATCCCTAATCTCCACTCCGTTTAAAGTTTTAAGCGGTCCCACTTCTTCCTTCTTGGTTTTCTTCCTATTTATATGGCTAAAAAACCTTTTGCTATTGGTTTTAATCCCCTTCGCTAAGTCCATCTCCACCCGTCGCTTTGCCTTTCTCACTGCATCCCTACACCCTCTGACCTCAATAAGGTAGGTTTCTTTGCTGATCCCTCCCATTTTCCACTCCCGGTACGCTTTCTGTTTTTTCTTAATGACCCCTCTAAGACGCTTGGTCATCCAGCTCGGTCTAAAACTGCTACCTACGAGCCGTTTTCCCTTTCTCGGGATACATGCCTCTGACAACTCCTGCAATTTCAACCTGAAGTAACCCCAGGCGTCATCTACCTTTAGATTCCTAAATATGTTGGTCCAGTCCACTTCCCTAACTAGTCGTCTTAATTTAGTAAAGTTAGCCCTTTTGAAATCGTAAACCCTAGTCTCAGATGCAATATTAATTATCCTGACAAGCTGGTCGAGGGCTTTATGCAGTGTTGGAGCCATGGGACTGACAAGACGGGTGAAGTAAAATTTTTATTGGACCAACTTTGGTTGGTGATCGAGGTCTGAGGAAGAGCTCTGTAGCTCAGAAGTGTGTCTCTCTCACCAACAAAAGTTGGTCCAATAAAATATTACTTCACCCATCTCGTCAGTCCCATGCTTTATCTACTGAATGACACTGCCTCCTTAGATCATGTACTGGCCGTATTCACTGCAGGGCACTGGTTGTCTTGCAACTAGTGTCTTCTGTGCTGCTGGTGGACCACTACCATTGTCATTGCTAGGGCTGGGTCATACTTGGGGGTCCGAGGGGCTTGCAGTGCTGATGCTGTGGGGGGGGGAGGGGCTTCTTAGATTTCTGCTTTCTCTTTAGCATTGTTAAATGGGAGGATGTGCCTGTTTTCACAGCACCCCTTGCCCCTGTATTGCAGGCAGCCGTCCAGAAAGGATGCGTTCCTCCCTGGCATATTTTTGGACTGCAGACAAAAATAGAATATCAATTCTTGTACTGTAAGAGAACAGGGATTCCAGTGGTGAGCTTTTAATGGGCATTTGGAAAATGTTCTGGAAAACGGCTGCCTGCAAACCCGTGATTGAGTAGAAGTGGTGACTAATTTAGATGCCTGCCTGCCAGGATGTGGGGGAGCTTCAGTGCAAGACAGTTATTCTTACGTTTGAACCCTGAGTAAAACATGCTAGTAGTTGCCCGTATCTCAGCCTCTCGTAAGGAATGGAAGCATTTCCTTGGGTTGTTTTGATGCTTCCCTGTGTAAGTAGGTACAGAAGCATTGAGCATGGTCTTTAACCAGTTGTGCACCCACCTTATAGTAATTTCACTTAGATCAACGGTTCCCGACCTTTTTCTTTGAGGCCCCGCCCAAAACTCCAGGGCCCGGTGGGAAGGGCACTCGGGGTTTGGGCTCTGGCTGCTGGACCGGGGGGGATGGGGGGAGGGGCTTGGGCATACATGTAGTTTGACTTCTGAATACGAGTCGTGTGTGTGATGCAGCTGCAAAAAAGGGAAGGCTAATATGATTCTGGAGTGTATGAACAGGAGTGTTGTGTGTACAACACAGGAGGCAGTTGTCCTGCTCTACTTGGCAGTGGTGAGGTCCCAGCTGGTATACAATGTCCACATCTGGGCACCACAATTTGGAAAGAGTCTAGAGGAGAGCAACAAAAATGATAAAAGGTTTAGAAAACCTGATCTAGGAGGAAAGGTTGAAAAAACTGAGCATGTTTAGTCTTGAGAAAAAAAGACTGAGTGACCTGATAAGTCTTCCAAAATATTAAGGGCTGGTATAAAGAGGACAGTGATCAACTGGTCTTCATGTCCACTGAAGGTAGGTCAAGAAGTACTGGGCTTAATCTGCAGCCTGGGAGATTTAGGGTAGATATTAGGAAAAACTTTCTAACTATAAGGGTAGTAAAGCTCTGGAACAGGCTTCCAAGGGAGGTCATGGAAGCATCATTGGAAGCTTTTAAAACAAGTTGTCAGGGATGATCTGGATTTTACTTGGTTCTGCCACAGCACAGAGGGGTGGACTTGATGGCTTCTCGAGGTCCCTTCCAGCCATCATTTCTATGATTCTGGGGTTGTTTTGACAGAATTTGCTGATTCAGTTCAATTGAAATATTTTATAAGAACAAAAGACTGGCTCTACTGGGTCAGACCAAAGATCCATCTAGCCCAGTATCCTGTCCTGCGATAGTGGCCAATGCCAGGTCCCCCAGAGGGAATGAACAGAACAGGGGATCACCAAGTGATCCATCCCCTGTCACTCATTCCCAGCTTCAGGCAAACAGAGGCTAGAGACACCATTCCTGTCCATCCTGGCTAATAGCTATTGATGGACCTATCCTACATGAATGTATCTAGTTCTTTTTTGAACCCTGTTATGGTCTTGGCCTTCACAACATCCTCTGGCAAGGAGTTCCACAGGTTGACTGTGCATTGTGTGAAGAAATACTTCCTTTTATTTTAAACCTGCTGCCTATTAATTTAATTTGGTGACCCCCTAGTTCTTGTGTTATGACAAATATTAAACAACACTTCATCTACTTTCTCTACGCCAGTCATGATTTTATAGACCTCAATCATATCTTTCCTTAGTCTTCTCTTTTCCAAGCTGAAAAGTCCCAGTCTTATTAATCTCTCCTCATACGGAAGCTGTTCCATACCCCTAATCATTTTTGTTGCCCTTTTCTGAACCTTTTCCAATTCCAATATATCTTTTTTGAGATGGGGCGACCACATCTGCACACAGTATTCAATATGTGGGCGTACCATAGATTTATATAGAGGCAACATGATATTTTCTGTCCTATTTTCTATTCCCTTCTTAATTATTCCCAGCATTCTGTTTGCTTTTTGGACTGCCACTGCACATTGAGTGGATGTTTTCAGAGAACTATCCACAATGATGCCAAGATCTTTCTTGAGTGGTAACAGCTAATTTAGACCCCATCATTTTATACGTATAGTTGGGATTATGTTTTCCAATGTGCATTACTTGGCAGATGAAATTTAATGTTGATAAATGCAATTTTGTTGCCCAGTCACCCAGTTTTGAGAGATTCTTTTGTAGCTCTTTGCACTCTGCTTGGGTCTTAACTACCTTGAGTAGTTTTGTATCATCTGCAGATTTTGCCACCTCACTGTTTACCCCTTTTTCCAGATCGTTTATGAATATGTTGGATAGGACTGGTCCCAGTACAGACCCCTGGGGGACACCACTCTTTACCTCTCTCAATTCTGAAAACTGACCATTTATACCTACCCTTTGTTTCCTATCTTTTAACCAGTTACCCGTCTGTTTCCTGGAGACGGTTCAGTTTTACCAGAGTTCTTACAGAACTGGGACAGGTTTGTTTTGGAAACCTGCCGCCTTTCCTGCCTGCCCATTCATCCAGATGCTCAGCAGACCTCTTGGGGAGCTTGGGCTTCTAGAGTCCATAGCTGTGGGGTCGTCCTGCGAGTTCGACTGCCCTGGCACTATGGCTCTGTTCCCTTTTGTGGTGAATTTCTAAATGTATGGGCTTTGATCTGAACTGGAACTAAACTGCATTTTGAAATCTCAAAATCTTCCGCAAAAGGGCATTACTTTCCTCCTCCTAGCTCTACTTTCAACCCCAAAAGAAATGGAGGTATGGAATCATAACAACACAGGGAGGGAGTTGTGTGGTGAGGTAGGGTTCCATTGCTGGCCATGCTGTTGACATTGTTGTCATTGTGACTCGCTTTTGACTTGCAATGACTGACTCGCATATTGTCCATAAACTATACTCTATATATGAACTATAGCTGGTAAAATACTGCCCCTTGATTTTCTACTGGGGCTATTTCAGTTGTCTGTGGTGCGAGGAGCTACTGGAGGACACTTGGTGCTAATAGATGGAAACCTTGTTACCATACCATGAGAATTCGTGGTGTCAAATTTAGATTCCATTAGCCAGCTGAGGAAGGGAAGAGAGGCAGTGAACTGGGAGGATGGGGGCAGGTGAATTGCACACAGGTGGTAGGGAAAAGCTTGGGAAGTTTATTTAATCCAGCTCCCTGGGCTGAGGCAGGACAAAGTATATCTAGACCATCTCTGACAGATGTTCGTCTGAGCTGTTCTTAAAAACCTCTGACAAGAGCAATCAGTGCCATTGACTTCAGCGGGACCCTGTATAAGCTTAGAGTTACATGTGCTCAAGTGATCTGCTGTATTGGGCCCTGAGTACATGTACATAAGCTGTTCTGATACTAAGGCAACGGACACATAGTAAAACCTAGATACCTCAGAAAGGCACTCAATGAGCAGAACTGAAGTCCTTTCCTTAGGACAAGTGCAGCATGGACAGTGATGGTTCAAATACCCCTAAAGGCACGCTTCAAATTTAGCCTAGCAGGGCCAGCTGCTGAGATGGGAATTCCATCTTTGAGACCATTTGATCCTTGGCTTCTTTGGGTCAGTTGTGGTGATGTGAACAGCGGGAACTGCACGAAGGCTACTAACCTACACCCATTGTATAACTTCCTGTGACTGCTGATGTCTGTTGGACATGAACTGGTGATGTGGAAGTACAAGTTTTTAATCTCCCTTTGCCAGTCTTTTGAGCCATCTAATCTGCAGGGTTTACAGAGAATGCACAATCCTATGAACTAACTGCACCATAGTAATCCCTCACTGTTTAACAGACAGAACAGTAAATTCCACTTTCTCCATAATTAAGAAGGGAAATAAATGTTTCAATCACTTGAATACTCAGAAGACCATTGAATGGCAGGTCTTGTGAGTCTGGGGTAGATTCTCAAAGGCACTAAAGGGTCGTTAGGTGTCCAACTCAAGGATCCAAACTCCCTGTGGGTTTGTGTAAAGTCTCCCCCTCTGGGACGACTGACATCAGCTGTCTCATGGTTTACCAGGCAGAAAATGTATTTTATTTATTTAATCTTTTATCAATAAAAGGTCTCTGACGTCTGGTGACCAGATTGTCTGTTGTTGATATAATAGTAAATATGAGATAGAAGCTGGTCTTAATAGTTTTGTGGATTTACTTACCAGCAACATATTCAAAGATATCAAGTTCACTCCAAAACCGTGAAGAATTTACCATTGCACGTTCCTTAGTGAAATGACATGGCTGCTCAAATTCCATTCTTAGAAAGTACCCAATTTTCCACAGGAATATACTAGCTGGGCTATCAGGTGGTAGTGGACAATATCAGTGGAACCATCTAGTTATTGTGGTTGTCTTGATTTAATTTATCAGACACATGATACATCACTAACATAAGATTACTCTTGTATTCAGTAAATAATGCCCAACTGCCATAACGTTATTGTTCTCCTTAAAAAAGTGCTTCCCTGTTCATTCTGTAAGGAGATGCTCAAGAGAAGTCTGCAAGACCTGGACTTAAAGGCCTCTTATCGGACATTTTAGGATGCAGAGGGTGTTATATGTGTAAATGTGCAAAATCCACTGTTTTGGGGTTGTGATGGGTTTTGTTTTTTTGGCAAACCTAAACCAATGGGTTTAGTTATTTCATTAAGCTTGCTTGGAGTTTTGGGTTCACCCCTAACCTTGCGGCGCTTGCCTAATTCATTACAAAACCTTCAAGTTTTATGCACTACTTCCCACCCAACAGACTCAGTCATCTTTTCTTAGCACACCCAGATATTTATTTTCCAAGATGGAGGTTTGGTGAACTTACCCCCTTACTTACCCCTCATTGGGTCAGATTGTTGCTGGCATAACTCCATTGACTTTAGTTAAATCACAGCAACAGAGACTTGGCTCACTGTCTTTAGGAGCAGTTGGTGTTCACCTTCTTGGGTTTCAGGTTCTGGCTGGGCTGCTTTTCTCAGGGCCCAGCTGCTTCTTGCAGAGCAGATCCCATTAAGAGAACTGAGATGACCTGTTTATCCCTTGTTCAATAGCCACTATGCCAGGTCTTGCTGCTGCTTCTGCAGTAGCTGTTTATTGTTGGTGCTAAATGGTGTCCAGAGTCTATGTTGGTACTGGGGAAGCCAGTAGACCACTTAGAAAGAGACTCCACAGACCCACTTGTTTCAATTGATGCTGGGATGGCCTGGTTGCTATCTTCTCTCTTCCTTAGCAAAGGCATACTGGACTGGGCGTGCTGAAGGAGAATGGGGTTGAAGGCAGGGGAAACCTATGAATGCCAGTGACTGCTGGAGCCTGACTGACCATTGGGTTCAGCAGTGGCTTGAGTTATTCCAGGGAATGGTGAAAACTGCCTTCCTAAAATTGGGGGTTGGTTTCTGTTGCACATGGAAAAAAGAACTATCATTACTTGAAGCAAGTATAAGCAAATGCTTTCAAACAGTTGTCATCAGCTTGCATGAGTCTCTCACCTGTTTGCCTGTAGTATTATAGAACAATATTAGTTAGAGATGGAATAGTCCAATCCATATTCCCTTCCGGGCAATGTGGGATTATACCAGAGAGTGAATGTCCTAGCAGCTAGTTTTGAATGGCTCAAAATATAAAATAAAATGAAGAGGCTTGCACCATTTCTCTTCGGAGACATTAATAGAGCTCATTCTCAGCAACGTTGCTGTTTGTTAATTCAGGGCTGTGCCCTTCATCCAGAGGCCTATGGATTTTTATCGAGTTTCCCCTTGTCATTGCTTAGCCAAGTTATACAAATGTAATTCTTCTAAACTTTCCTTATATGTCAGTGCCTTCAGCCCTTTAATCAGAGTCTTTGGTACCCACTTTGGCTGAAAACAAGCTGGCGTGGGTGGGGAGTGTGTTGAGTTGTCTGGTGGGAAATGCTCCTGAGAGCAATACCAGTTTATATGCTAGTGCACTGCAGTTGGCTATATGGCCTCACTCCATGTTTCCTCAAAAGCGCTTTTGACTATCTTGGTGTGTGCGCCACTGAGGATTTCTGGCTCACGTTCATGTTCTCAGACTTGTACTAATTAAATACAAATGATGCCATTATTTGGGTGTTGGGCATCACCTTAAGACATTAAATGGCCTGATTAAATGGCCACGGGGGCAGGTGTTTGAGAATCAGGTCCAGAAAGGGTGCACTAAACCTTCCGTTCCTCTCCACTCATCTTCAGCATTGACTGCAATATGACAGCTTCATTTTAATCCCTTGATTTTAACAGAGGAAGATTGGTCCTCTGTCTGTTTTTTTGATGACTGTCTCAGTGCAGGGCAACATATCAAGTGTTAGGTGTTGCTACCAGTCTATTCAAACCATGCCAGATGTTAGGGATACCCTTTTCTGACTAGCCCATTTGGGCCTGCACTATAAAATTGCCATTGACAATTTCTCAAATTATTTTGAGTGAGGTGAGTGAGCTAAGCAGCGTGTACACTTAAGGACAAAATTTTCAAACTTAGGTTCCTAAAGTTAAGCGCTTGATTCCCTATCGAGGCACAAATGTCCTGATTTTTCCAAATCCCCATTGATTGCAGTGGGAGCTGCAGGATCTCTGAAACCCAGGACAAGCACCTGGATAGCAGTAGTAACAATCATAAATACCTGTGTAACCCTCAAGGAGCTTCCCTATGTCCCTGGGACCGTTTGTGTGGGTAGCTCAGGTTGAGAGACACTGTCCCTGGGAGGATGGGCAAACTCAGAGTCTGTTGGGCAACCCAAAGGGAGAGAGGAGGGACACTGTGTAGAAAGCCAGGGGCTCTATTGGCTTGGGGGGAGGATTGCAGGTGTGCCTGCTCATTGGAGGGGGCGGAGTCACATGATTGACATGAAGAAGAGCTAGCCTGACCAATAGGGAGTGAGATGCCCTCCCCTGGGAGCCCAGGAGAGGGGAGAAGCCCCATTTTGGAGCATCCTGGAGCCAGCCAGGGAAAGGGCAGGACCAGCTGGGGGAGGGGGGGGGCTGCTGCCTGCTGGGAATGCCTCAGAGCACTGGGGTGGGAGACTAAACTTAGGTGTTCAGTATATTTTTGTAACCTGCAACTTGAGCCCTACACCATTGTGGTGAGGGGAAATCCTGGGACTAGAAGCAGGGTTGTACCAGGCCAAGAGGCCCCCTGCCAGAGGCCTTATGGTCCTACCACACCCTGTCCCAGAAAGGAGCAATAGAGAAGTCCTCCAAATGGCCTAGAGAGGCTGCACGGGAAGTAGCCAATCATGGCCCAGTAGGGCCGTATAAAAGGAGCTGCAGGATGACCGCGCAGGAGTCAGTTGCTGCGTGGAGCTGGAGGAGCAAAGATGGTGTTCCTGGCTCGCTGAAGCAACGGCAGAAAGCAGTTGCTGGCAGGCAAGAAGGAGCTCCTGGCTGGCTGCTGGGACTCAGTACAAGAGTGAAGGCTGGTGAAGAGAATGAAATGCAAGCCAGAGACCTGAGCAACCAGGAGAGCTGGAGGTGATAATGGTCATTGCACTGGGTTGGTAGCTAAATGTTTCTACTCCAACTGAGCAAGGACTCTGTTACGGCTGGTCCATGTTCCATCTGCACTTTTTAAAAGAGAAAATTGGGGTTCAGACTAGATGAAACTTTCTGTGGAAAGTGTCGATTTTTTTGTGTGGAAGAGTCTGACTTCATCAAACCGAAAACTTTGTTTTTGGGGTTTTTGACTAAAATTTCGACTTTGAAATTACCCGGGGGGAGGGGTGGGGAATGGAGGAAGGGAGAACTCCTGTTTTCCAGCTGGCTCTACTAAATGTAGCTTCTTTCTAGACTTTGCTGCTCTGCAAAATAAGGAGCACGATGAACTGTCATTAAGCATTTTAATCTCAAAACCGAAGAAACGAGTGTTGATAAGGGTATGTCTGCATACGGAGACTATGCTGGCACAGCTGTGCAGGCATAGCTCTGTGGTGTAGACACAGCCTACTGTGGCAAAGGGTTTCTCTGTCGGTGTATGAGACCACCACCACCCTGGAACGATATTAGTTACGTTGACATAGTGACAGAAGGTATAGTGACGGATACAAAGAGTAGCCATCTCAAGAACAGCCAAGTATTCTCTCTCACTTGTAGATACAGGTACATTTATATATGAATTAAAGGAGTCCTTCACGCTTTTGGCACGTTGGCTTCCTTGTCAAGTGTCACAAAGTTTAGGCAATTCTGAGTGATGGCAGTATTACTAACCCCTAGAGTGCTAAAACCATGAGTCATCCCCCCAAAATCACGAGACTGACTTAAAAATCATTAGATTTTTTTTTAAATAAAGAGATCTTTTTGGTGAGAGAGACTCAAGGGTTCATGTCTACAAGCTTTTCTCCACAATCATGAGGGACAGAAACTTAATAAATGAATCTAAGTGAGATTCTTGCATAATCACTTTCTTCCAGGAGTTGAGGCTTTAAAAATAATCACCACATATCCTGATAAACACATGAGTTGGCAACACTGCACAGAGGTGTCATGTTTTCCTTGACAGCGGAATAGAAATTGAGGCTTGAGTTCCCCACCAGGAAATGCCCCTGTCCTTGCTGCGCTTTTACTGGGAAACTGGAGGTCAGTTTCTTTACAAGTTGCAGCAGGCCATCCTGAGAGGCAGCTGTGCTGCAGATGCTGGTTTGCACTCTCAGTATTGCAGCCGTCCTGTACCACAGACTTTACCTACCCAGATGCTATTTCCTGGTTTTAAAAAAAAGTGGATCTTTGATCTTCATTAACTGTCTCTGTTTTTACGGGGCTTTATCGGGAGGGGGAGGAGGGGAGGCAGTTCTGCTCTGTACATGCCTGTGCAACTCTGTTGACTTCGGTGGGGCTAGCACAGGTGTAGCGGAAGGCACAACTGGGTCTTATTGTTTTAGCATGCTGCATGCAGTCCTTGCATTTATCATATGTAATAGCTTGTTACCCACACTCTGCTTATAAAGGCCTGTTCAGCTACAGGAATGTTTGATGGGTTCCTGTGTAGCGAACGGTAAACATCTCAGGGGTATCTCATCAGCTGTGTGATTCATTTTGCTCCCCTGTTGCTGGATTATTAAGTGCATTTGTCACTGGGGAGGTCATAGCAATGAGAAGGACTCAGAGAGACTGTGAACTGTCTAGTCTGTGAACAGATGGCTCTGTTTTCTAGAATCTAGCAGGGGTGTTTCCTCCCTCTGTGCCTCCCTCCACTCCCACCCCTCCTCGCCATGACAGATAATGCCATCTGTGCAATTAAATTAATTTAGCTGGGGGATTTCCACTGACTGCCTCTTTGCTCTGAGCTGGCTAACTGCGATTGGAATGGCACTGCCTAGGGCCTGGAGAAATCACTTTCTATAATTACTTTACATGGCAGTGCTGTTCTGAAGAGTCATGGAAATAAGTTTTGATTTATCAACAGCTCTGTTTAAACCCTATTGGGACAACATGGGGTTTCTCTGCTAATTGTGAAATGGGGGAAGGAGGGAAACCCAAACCTGACATGGGTTGTACTGGCAAATGGGACGCATGATGAGCTTCAGCACCGCTAGCTCAGTGATGTAAATCCTCTGCGCATGCATGCCCATGCTGATTTTAGTGGATCCTTTTTGTTGGATAATTCATTGTCTGAATACTGATTACTAGTGTGTACCCTTTTAAACACATGCATTTCAAGCGTCTTGGAGCCATCTGAATGAGGGGGCATCCGTGCTGTGGAAAGTGTGGCTTAATGCTCTGCAGATATCAGCTTCCTTTTGTGAATCTACAGTCCTGCATCTCAGTGCCCTGGATTGGCTTCTCCTACCAGGGTCTCTGTACCTTCTTAAATGCCACGTCTGGGCAGGGAGTTCCCCCCCAGTTTGTGGTCCATCAAACTGCTCTGCTTCCTCATTCAGATCCCTTCTCACTTGGCCCACAGGGGAGTTGATAATAGGCCATACTAGTATTGTAAGCTCTCTTTGGGGCAGGGACCATCTTAGTGTGTGTTTTGTACAGTGCGTGCCCCAGGAAAGTCCTGATTCATGTTTGGGATCCCTAGACCCTAATTGCAGAACAAATTAATAATAGAGAAATCACAGTGATCCAAATAACAAGTCCCAGTCCCTGTCCCTCTCTCTGCTGATTAAAATGAGAAGTCCAGTACCTGGGCTAGAAAGGCACGTGCACTAACCCTATAGCCTTGCCCTTGCCCTGTAGGAACGTGAGATGAGGACACTGTGGCTCCTGAATACAGCAATGCATAAAATTAGTAATATTGTCATAGGAATTTAAATGTGAACATTTTAGGTTTCACTTTGGTTTTACAAAGAGATGAATTTTTGGATCTTAAAGCCCTGGCCGTTAAGGTCAGCATTGAGTTTCTAGGAGAAAAGACCTGGCTCCACCCTCCAAGTCTTTTTTGCTGCAGTGTCTGTACTAGAGTAGTGGCAGGTGAGAACTAGGCCTATGAAGAGCTAGTGCAAAGCTCCTGAAGGGGGATTTTTTGTTTGTAAAATTTGAGAATTACGGAACCAAAAGTCTGTGCACCTGCTGCTGTCTAATAGCAAAATGGCAGGGGCACCCGATAGAAAATCACTGAAAATCTTTCAGTTTCTGACACTCGCCTGAGAGCCACTGGGGATGTGACCCGTAGTTCTTTGTGCGTCAAGGGTTTGATGATGATGATGATGATCCGCCTTTTTGGTTGTCACTTGGTTTGGTGAACGTGCCCGTGGGCATGTGTGATCGCTGACACATGTTGTTGATCACCAAAGCAGTTTACTAGCCCAGATACAAGATCTACTTATCTATGTTAGGTATAATGATGATTATTAAAATGAATTGCTTTCCTCAAAACTTTAGGACCAGACTTCAAAGAGAAACTGCTGAGCTTCAGTTCATCTGCAAATTTGAGACCATCAGCTCAGGATTAAACACTTGCCAACTACAAAAGCAGTTTCTCCTCCCTTGGTGTTCACACCTCAACTGCTAGAAGAGGGCCTCATCCTCCCTGATTGAACTAACCTCGTTATCTCCAGCCTGATTCTTGCTTGCATATTTATACCTGCCTCTGGAAATTTCCACTACATGCATCCGACAAAGTGGGTATTCACCCATGAAAGCTCATGCTCCAATACGTCTGTTAGTCTATAAGGTGACACAGGACTCTTTGCTGCTTTTACAGATCCAGACTAACACGGCTACCCCTCTGATACTTAAAAATTGGAAGTGGCCTGTGGGTTGTGATGGGTGGGGCAGGAGGTTTATTTGTTTCCAGCAGCTGAGCAGTTGCCCTTTCAAATGGGAGTCACCCCGAAGGCAGAGAATAAGTATGCAAATCTACCTAATGAGGCACAAAACAAACTGCCTGAATACTCTTTTCTGCCGTTTAATAAATTTACCTCCCACCCAATAGTAATTTGCATCTTGTAAATTGATCATTCTGTAACTTCTGAGAAAAGATGGTTGAGTCTGATATAAAAAGCAACCTCTTTCAAGCCAGAAGATTTCATGTGGAGGCAAAAAGGGCTAAACCCAGAAGGCAAAACCAGTTGCAAATAGGCATGAGTTTTCAAGCGATGCATGCTTGGTGTTTCCTAAACAAATAAAAAGGGAGGAGGACCGGAATCTGGGCCCTATGTTGACAAAGGACTGGGACTGCTATGAAAATTGGGACACAGACCCTCGGGGTTGGGCAGCATTGTAAGTCTGAGTGGAACCTAACTACCTGACACCTGGTGATGTCATTGCTTAGGAATCTCTCTTTTTTTTTTTTAAAGCCAATTAAGTTAAATCCCTGCATACAATGTAGACAAGCCTTTACACTGGCTTAAAATTGTTGATCTCAGTGCAAATGAAACTGATGTATAAACAGTTTTAAACTAGTATTCATGTGCCCACATTAAGCTTGGTGGGCGTGTATGTGAGCCCTAGGTTTGGATAGACCTGCCAGACAGCTCTGTTTTGGCTGGAAGGAAGATTTCTATGAAGTGAGGACTATGGAAAGGGTAAATGAAGGAGGATGAAAACAAGTGTTCTCAGCCATCCTCAAAAGCAGTGGGAGAATGTAGCTGAAATGCAAATGGTGCTAGGTCAAGTGGAATGAGGGATTGAGACTAGCCGAGCTTGAATTCCTCACGTGCTCCCTTGATTCTGCTGCAGCCTAATTTTACAGCTATGCATACCAATCATTGCCTGTGTGCTAAATGAAGTTAATTTTTACCTGTGGTTTACGCATGCACACGTCCCTTGCAAAGCAGATAAGTCTAGCACTTGGACCACAAATGATGTACTCACCCGCCCTGCTGCTTTTTTTTATGACCACACTTCCATGATTGCCCTAAACCCTGTGTTGTTTCATTGATGTTTGTTAGGTTTAGGTGGCCATTGAAGTTGTTGGTTTGTGACAAAGAATGTTTCTGCAGCGATCCCTGTAGGAAAATGGTCTCCTTGTTGAGTGGGTTTGATTTTTATTTCAATTGTTTTACAGACAAGCAGTTTTATCCTTCTAATTTTATTTTATACACACACAAGCATGCAGTGTGTAATGATAAAAGTTCTTTGAAGTACCTACTATTTCATATATGCATCCCATTATTAAGCAGAGTTCTGGTTTTGTGTTTGTAAAATACAAACCTGCATGTCTGTGTACATATACACACGATGTGAATACACACATTAAACACATGTGTGAATGCACAAACACATTCATATAGAGATTCATGGCTCTGATGGCCTCAAGGGACCATTAGATTGTGTTCTGATCTCTCGCATATCATAGGCGATAGATGTCTGTCCAATGTATGTGGGGGTAGGGGTCGGGGTGGGGTGATTTCCTGCACTAAAAGGCTTCAACTTCAGAGCTAAGGTTGCTAGGTGTCCTATCCCATCAACACGAACCCCCAAAAGCAAGGAAATAAATGGCCAAGTCATTCAGCTCCCCCATCTACACTCCCACTCTTGGTTCCTCTCCTCAGTCTCAGTTACCTTCCATCTACCACCCACAGTCTCCATTTCTCCGCTCTTCTTGGGAACAGCCAACAACCAGCCATGTTTATCGGTTAAATGTTCACGTGGTCTGCTGACTAATGTAGGGTAGTGTGGCGTTTGTAAGTTACACGGAACGTAGCTCCGTATGGTTTTTTGAACTGGGGCATGTGAGGCTTGTGGGCAGATTGTGAGCTGTAGCTGTGAGATATTTTTCTGTTATGTGAATTGAGTGACCAGTGCTTTTAGCTTGAAGTCGTCTTTAGGTAGAAGGTAGAGAATTGGAATCTTTGGCTACACTGGCGCTTTACCGCACTGCAAGTTTCTCGCTCAGGGGTGTGAAAAAAACACCCCCCTGAGCGCCGCAAGATACAGCGCTGTAAAGCGCCAGTGTAAACAGTGCCGCAGCGCTGGGAGCGCGGCTCCCAGCGCTGTAAGCTAATCCCCACGGGGAGGTGGAGAACGTGCAGCGCTGGGAGAGCTCTCTCCCAGCGCTGGTGCTGCGGCCACACTCACACTTCAAAGCGCTGCCGCGGCAGCACTCCTGCGGCGGTGCTTTGAAGTTTCGAGTGTAGCCAAGCCCTTTGTGTGTTGGTGGGTTTTGTTTATGGTCAGAGTTACGGCTTATTATGGTCATCTGGTTTTTCAGGAGGAGGGTGAAGATGTGCGGGCTGTCGGTAAAGGAAGAGGAAAGTAGCTGAGATTGAAAAGGGAAAGTGATGTATGAGTATTCAATAACTGAGCCATTTATCTCCTTGCTTTTTAGGATTTGCGTAAGTGGGACATGCAGGCCACCCATCTTATCTCAAAGTTAACAAAGATTTTGAGTGTGGGAATTTCCCAGCTTTTTTAATCAAATGTCTATTAATATTGATGATTATTTACATGGATGGCTGTTGGCGGTGATTATGTGTTATCTCCTATATGTTCTCCTACAGAGCCCTCATATCTCCTGGACATCCACAGTGCTGTATTTCTACCCCATATCTCCCTGTAGGAGCCTACTCATGCCCAGGCCTGGATTGCCCCAATGCTTCTCACTACTCTTCAATATTATCCCCTCATCCTTGCCATGCCCTCGCTTCCCTACAGAATACGTTGAATGATGAATAAAAGCAGAATGCAGGGGATGGGTGATTGTAGGCTTCAAGGTGGTGGGTGGGGACAAAAGAGGTCTGGGTGGGAATCGGAGAGGAGCAAGGTTGGGACAGATCATGGGGCTGTAGGTGCAGGAGAGGGGGGTGCGGGGGAGCATGGTGGTTGTTGGGGGAGCATAGGGAAAATGTGTGGCCTCAGCCGGGAGGGTCTTGGGGGAATGAAACAGGGAGAGGACATTTGTTCTGACATATCACCTATGGGGGGAACAAGCAGGGGAGAGAGTGGATCTCCCAGTATGTCACATGGAGATATCATCCTCCAAACCCTCAGAAATACAGGCTGGTCTGTTACGCCTTGGATAGGGTAACATCACCGAACCTTCTTACACACTTCTCATAGGGTATGTTTACACTGCAACTGGGAGAGTGCCTCCCAGACATACCATAGGGGTCCAAGTCTGTCCTTTTGCTGAACTAAAATGAAGAAGGTGAGATTAGAGAGGGGTTGAATGGTAAAACTGGGTATATTCTGTTTGTTATAGGAGTGGGTTGGGGATAATATGACTTAATCAGAACCCTGTGTAATAACTGGCCATGGTGTCGCGGGCGGATCATTACCACCGAGGAAAGTGACACGCTCATTTTAAGCAGGAGATGTGAGGATTCCATGTGAAGAGTCTCGCACGTGGATATCTAATATCAAAGCCACTGAGGCACAATATCTCTTGGTGGGAGGGAGGGTAAAAATAGAGAGAGAGATAGATGGGAAAGTACATTAATCAGAAGCAGTGTCAAGTGGCCCAGCATTTTCTCTTCTTTTCAAGTGTGTCTGCGTCTCAGCCTCTAACTGTCAATTCTCTCCCCAAAAACCACAAGGACCTATCAGCTCTTTTGTTTTACTGGGTAGCCAGACATGGATGGGGTTCAGCTATGAAGGAAGGGAGGCAATCAGTGTCATTTGCTGCTCTTTCAGCATGTGGTTTATTGCTCCAAGCAGGCACAAAGGAATTGTTGAACTGAAGCTAAATAAATTAAGGATGAATTCCTGTCTTGTCTTTTCTGTTGACCTGCTGAGGTTGCTGCAGTTTTATATCGTTGTCATTAACAATACACCAATAATTAGTATTTAATAGAGTGTTGCCCTGCTGAAGGAAGGCATTTAATTTACCCTTTGGGTAATTATGATGATGATTAATAATTCACTGAGCACCTACAATGGGGCTGATGCTTTACAATTGGCCTTTGCCCCAAGGAGGTCATATCCAAAACCACCTGTTCAGTTACACGTAGCGCATCAGATGATGGCTCAAGTTTGAGATTTATTACATGTTATTCCCAAGTGCCTGAAAGTGTGTTAGACTAAAAACACAGTCCTTTTCCCCAAAGATCTTGCCCTTTGTGTATGTTCCTCCTACTGATTTCCTCAGCACTGAAAGAGCAGGCTAATGGCTGAGTATAACACTACAGGGATTATGGCAAAATAAGATTCTGCTCAGATTCCACGCCCTAGAAATTGCTCGCCTCCTCAGGTAGCCTGTAAAGATCCTCTTTCACACATAGAGATGAGAGAGAGAGCGAGGAAAATGTGTCAAGATTGTCTTGTTGATCTTTGATATTTCTGTTGTAATCGCTCTCAAAGATCCTGATCAAAGTCTGGGTTTGTGGAGCTGAGTGCCATAAAAATAGTTGAGAAGAAATAGGCCAAGGTTGTCAAGAGTGACTAGTGATTTTTTGCATACCTTGATCTTTGCGAGTGCAGCTTAAGACACCTAAAAGGGGACTGATTTTTAAGGAAACAGTGAGCAACACCCAATCTCTGGAATTCAAGACCCTTTAAGGTGTGTCAAGTTGGACACCCAAGAGGGAGGCATGCAAAATCACTAATCATTCCTGACAATCTTGTCCATAGTCCCTGCTCCAAAGATCTTAAAACTTCACTTCCACTCACTTGTTGCATCTTGTTTCTGTCAAGCAAACAGTAGGTGGGAAGGGATCCAAATTATATTGGAAACTCATGGAATACTTTTAATGGTGACATGAAAAGGATATTTAAAAAATTGAGTTTCTGCCCTTTGTTTCTTTATATATAAAAAAGATGGAAAGTGGCTTCCTCCCCCTCCAAAATAAGGTGGATTATTTTTGTTTTTGTTTTTTCCTACTTGGGTTAATTCAAACTCCAAATTTCGTTAGGTGGGAGTCCACTTGGATCAAAGCTGAGAGAGGTTTGCACACAATCCTGTGAGCTTTACAAGCATCTAGTGCTCAGAGAGGATATCTCAGAGATATCTCCGTGGTTAGGGCATCCGCCTAGGGCTTGAGAGCCATGGGCTTACATCCCAGCTCTGCTGCAAACTTCCTGTGTGACCGTAGGCGTGCAGAGTGAAATTTTCAGAAGCGTTTAAGTGACTTAGGAACCTTAGGGCTGGTTTGTTCCTTAAATGTGGCATAATTTTGTCAGTAGGGTGACTTTAATTGGAGTTAGGGCCTCTAAGTCACTTAAATGCTTTTGAAAATTTGACTCTGTCTCTGAGCCTCATTTCCCCACCCGTGCAATGAGGATTGTAGCATTTTCTTTACAACACTCCTGTGAGGTAAGATACAGATGTCAGACTGCGAGGCACTCAGATAGTACAGTTATGGGGACCGCATAGTGCAGTACATAGGACATAGCAGGTACATAGTACACAGCCAGATGCTGGGACTGGACGACAGGGGATGAATCACTCGATAATTGCCCTGTTCAGTCCCCCTGATGCATCTGACACTGGCCACTCTCAGAAGGCAGGATACAAGGCTTGATGGACCTAGTATGGCCATTCTTCTGTTTCTTAGGTATTGCTGATCCTTGCTTTGGCTGCACTATGGGAAATGCTAGTTTTCCAAGGGTTAATGCATTCACGATGAGCCACTGATACAGGCTTTGAAACCAGTTTTACTGCCATGCTCCACTGCAAACCTTTTTATTTAAGATGTTCCTTTCATGGAGCTTCAAATAGCACCCACGGAGGATTGAAATGGAAATCTCCAGGAGAGATTAGGCCAATTTCACTTGAGGTTTTTGTTGTGGTTTCTTTTTTGGGGAATCAAGGGGCTAAAATTACCAAGGTCAGCACCTGGCTTGGAGCTACCAGTTAAGCTCCTCTTGGGGATAGTGGTGTTGAGTTACATTGTGTGTGTAATTCATCCATTGTGACGGTTACTAAATAATCCAGTAAAAGGAGAGCAAAAGGGATGGGAAAGTTATGAAAACTTTGTGCTGTAATCCAAGCGGAGAAGATTGCTCTTGGAGCTCCGTTTACATTTCAGGGTTATCTGTTCTCTTCAGAAAACATTGGTTAGAACAGATAATTGTTATCCAAAATCTTGAATAATAATAATAATAATAAAATTATTTTTTTAGCACTAATAAAGAGTACACTAATCTTCACTATATTCAAACAGACCACCTTCCCTCCCTGCATACCCCCATCTTGTCATTGTAAATTATAAGCTTTTGGATGCAGTGATCCTGTCTGTAAAGTGCCTAGTATACTGTTGGCCATATAGAAATAATAAATATTGTCTAGTATTTTAGTACTGTTTTCCCAGAAGGCTCCTGAAGTGCTTTACAGCTTTTGTATATAGTGTGTGTGTGTTTTCTCTGGGGAACACCGCCATTCCATGCCAACAGTGTTTTCATGTAGGTAAAGAGGAATTGTCCCTGTAAGAATTTGACCAAGATCCTGGGACTGCAGCCTTACCTCTTGCTAAACGGATCGAGGCTCTTTAAGGATTTTGATACCAGGGCCATAGCTTACATTTTATCTGAAAAATAGTTCCTCCAGCGGAACAGTGCCCCGTAACAGCATGCTGGGACAGGGCTACAGTAGTGAGGCAAGGGGAGGAATACCCCCTACTGAACCCTAATATCTCTAGCCCTATCTCTAGCTTCCTTGAAGGTCTGCCGTGAAAGTACCGACAAGGCCTGACCTTAGCTTACGGATCTGACTAGATCACTGACCAAGTGGAATGTGTGGCTTCAGGCCAAGCACATCCACATTTTGAAATATGATAGTTACAACTGGAAATAACTTTCCATGATCTCATAATTAGATTTGGTAACCTTCTCTAATTTCCTTTTTATCCTCCCCTGCCCCCTCTCCCCCCCCAACCCTTCCCCTTATTTTTATCTATATAAAACACCACCAATTCTTGTTTATGCTGTCGCTTTGGACCTTGCTGTCATTTTGATTGTGAGGATGACTCTTGGCCAAAGTCTAAGAATGTAAGTCATACCCAACCAGGCTACTGCCAGATGCTTCAGAGGCAAGTAGAAGCTCCTTTGTAGGGCACCTGCTTGTGCAGCATGAGACCATGGTGAAGTGTTAGAGGGTTTACTTCCACCTTTTTCGGTCAGGAAGGATAAGAGGGAACTGCAGTGGTGGCTCAGGGAGAGAGATTCAGGTGGAGGTGGGGGGACTCCTGGCTGTGGAATTGGATGGGGCTGAGTGAAGGCTAGGAGAGAAGGATGGTACGGGTGGGGGAGAGTAAGTTGATGTGAGGTTTAGGAAAAGGCAGGATGGAAACAACTCAATGGAAACCCAAGAAGGAAACTTTGAATTGGAAATGGGGGTGGACCCTGTTGTGTTGTTTTCTTGCAGAAAAATTACAGATCTCATTATTCATTTGTATTATGGTAATGCCTAAGGACCCCAAACAAAGCCAGCCCCCTAAGGATCCCAAACAAAGCCAGCCCCCGTTGTGCTAGGCACTGTACAGTGAGAGTCCCTGCCCCAAGGAGCTTACAATTTAGATCAGTGGTGGGCAGCCTGCAGGCCGCACGCATCCCGTCAGGGTAATCCGCTGGTGGGCCGCGAGACAGTGTTTACATTGACCGTCCGCAGACACAGCCGCCCACAGCTCCCAGTGACCGCGGTTCGCCGTTCCCAGCCAATGGGAGCTGCGGGTGGCCATGCCTGCAGATGGTCAGTGTAAACCCTGTCCCATGGCCCGCCAGCGGAGCTGCAGGTTGACCACCACTGATCTAGATAGGACAGAGGTTTGGGGGGGGGAGGGGGACAGGGACATAACACACAAGTAGTGTGAACAGTGGGAGGGTTCAGAAATGTCATGTTGGTTCTATGAAATTTTTGTTGGTTTCTTGACTTGGTTGGGGTTGGGTCTAGTTGAGAGGGAATTGGGATAAATGGAAAGACAGAAGAAGGGAGTGGTCAGAGGGCTTGTGGGGGGGCAGGGAAGGGGAGAGCATGGAGTGAGGCTGAAGTGAAGATAGTGTGAGTCAGGGTGGGAGGGATTTGGTGCAAGTAGCCAAGAGAGAATGTCCAGGGTATATCGTGAAAAAAGCCGTTGGGCACAAATGACCCTATCAGTGTCCAATGGTCATGCTGGAGCTGCTTGTCGCTGCTCTTACAGGCTGGACTCTTGGCTCTGTGGTGATGGGGAGAGAGTTCTCCCATTGGCATAATGACTCCACCTCCCCGAGTGTTGGCAGCTTTGTTGGTTGGAGAGCTTCTCCCACCGACCTAGGGCTCTCCACACCAGCATGTAGGTCAGTGTAACTCACATCACCTGGGGGGGGAGTGGTAAAGGGCGGGGCGGAGGTGGCTTTTCCACATCCCTGACTTTATACCAAAGTAAGCATTGGTTCAGTGGTTCTCAACCTGAGGCCCAATCAGCTGCAGCCCATGTGACATCCTCAGAGCCATACAGCTAGTACCGGATGTGGCCCAAATAACACATTGTGGGCTGCATATGTGGCCCACAGTGGTAAATAGGTTGAGAACCACTGCCTTAGAGCACTCTTCCTCAAACCCACAGAGAAGATGTACAGACTCCTCTGAGGCAGAAGTCATTGTCATTGTATAAATCATTGAGAAGGTTTGTGTGTAACCGACATGCTGAAGGCCCAGGGTGTCACATCTACCATGCACCTAAGATCCGGTAGCTGGGCTGTGAGAGCAGACGACCAGCAGTCATTCCCAAAGCTGGCTTTCCCGCTCTACAGGGCACAGGAAGTGCCAAGCCAGTCCAAGTTGAGTGTAAATGTGCTGTTCTGTATAAGCATCTGCTCTGGAGTCGGCTGTCAGCCTGGTGATTACCCCTCCTCAGAGACAGCTTTGAAAATGGTGGCATAAAAACCTGAGATGTACCTTTGTTCTCAAGCCAAAATCAAATACTTAAAGATGGCTTTAATTCAGCCACCCTCCTGCGTCATAAGGAGGGTACTGGGACCTTCTCTAGGTATGGAGCATGTGCAGCCGCGTGCCCCCCTCTCCCCCACAGTTAGCTTTGGCTGGTTCTGATTGCTGTGGTGCAGTGGGTTGAATGGCTGGGAGTGGAAGTTTTGCACTTGCATCAATGGCTCTTCTGATTAAACTTAATTTTGTTAACCTTTCTCCTCCTCTGAAATTCCTCAGTAGTTCAGGAAAAGCAACAAAGCCCAACAGCCAGACATCTTTCTCCTGTTGCTAAGGCTGCTTTCCTTCTCGGGGTAACTGTGTTGAGTCTTGCTGTGAAAATTGCCCAGTTTATTTTTCATTCTGAAGGTTTTTTTCCCCCCATACCCAGTTCACGTGACTCTCTAATTAGGAATAACCATTTCCAAGACCAATACTGGAGATTGCCTTTTCTTTTTCTTTTCTAAGCAATATCACTCAAGAGCCTAGCAGCATGGCAGCTTAGTACCAGAGACTAAACTGGATTCCAGCCTTATCCAGCACTGGCTTGACATTCAGAAGAAAACAAAGGCCTGGCTTAAATCTGTGCTGAGCACATGCAGTGCCCAGTGATTTTAATGGGTGCTGTGGGTGCTCAGACCCTCTACGTGTATCGTATTATTGATTTTGTTGTACACACATTACATTCCTCCCATAGAAAGGCAGACCTTCTCTTTACTCTCGTACACCGGTTGGTGGATTAAAACGTTAAAACTAGCGCTGTCGATTAATCAGTTAACTCACGCCATTAACTAAAAAAAAAAAAATTAATCGTGATTAAAAAAGTGAATCGTGATTAATCACAATTTTAATCACATTGTTAAACAATAGAAGACCAATTGAAATTTATTAAATATTTTTGGATATTTTTCTACATTTTCAAATACACTGATTTCAATTACAACACAGATTACGAAGTGTACAGTGCTCACTTGTTTTTATTACAAATATTTGCACTGTACAAATGATAAACCAAAGAAATTGTGTTTTTCAATTCACCTCGTACGAGTACTGTAGTGAAATCTCCTTATCGTGAAAGCACAACTTACAAATGCAGATTTTGTTGTTTGTTACATAACTGCACTCAAAAACAAAAGAATGTAAGGGCTTGTCTACACTGGCAACTAACAGCGCTGCAACTTTCTCGCTCAGGGGTGTGAAAAAACACCCCCCCCCAAGCGCAGCAAGTTGCAGCGCTGTAAAGCGCCAGTGTAAACAGTGCCCCAGCACTGGGAGCTATGCCCCTCATTGAGCTCGGTCGCTGTGCTGTGACCACATAAGGTACGTTAAAGCACTGCCGCGGCAGCACTTCAGCATTGCCAGTGTAGACTAGCCCTAAAACTTTAGCGCCTACAAGTCCACTAAATTCTACTTCTTGTTCAGCCAATCACTAAGAGAAACAAGTTTGTTTACCGTTAAGATGCCCGCGTCTTAATTACAATGTCACCTGAAAGTGACGAACAGATATTTGCATGACACTTTTGTACCCAGCATTGCAAGGTATTTGTGTCAGATATGCTAAACATTCGTATGCCTCTTTGTGCTTCAGCCACCATTCCAGAGGACATGCTTCCATACTGCTGACGCTTGTTAAAAAATAATGCGTTAATTAAATTTGTGACTGAATTCCTTGGGGGAGAATTGTATGTCTCCTACTCTGTGTTTTACCTGCATTCTGCCATATATTTCATGTTATAGTAGTCTTGGATGATGACCCAGCATGTTGTTCGTTTTAAGAACACTTTCACTGCAGATTTGACAAAACACAAAAGAGGTACCAATGTGAGTTTTCTAAAGATAGCTACAGCACTCGACCCAAGAATTAAGAATCTGAAGTGCCTTCCAAAATCTGAGAGGGAAGGGGTGTGGAGCATGATTTCATAAGTCTTAAAAGAGCAACGCTCTGATGCGGAAACTACAGAACCCGAGCCTCCAAAAAAGAAAATCAACCTTCTACTGGTGGCGTCTGACTCATGATGATGAAAATGAACATGTGTTGGTCTGCACTGCTTTGCATCGTTATCGAGCAGACCCCATCATCAGCATGAACACATGTCCTCTGGAATGGTGGTGACATATGAATGTTTAGCATATCTGGCATGTAAATATCTTGCAATGCCAGCTACAACAGTGCCGTGCGAACGTCTGTTCTTGCTTTCAGCTGAAATTGTAAACAAGAAGCAAGCCGTATTCTCCTGCAAATGTAAACAAACTTGTTTGTCTGAGCGATTGTCTGAACAAGAAGTAGGACTGAGTGGACTTGCAGGATCTAAAATTTTACATTGTTTTATTTTTTGAATGCAGGTTTTATTTTTGTACATCTACATTTGTAAGTTCAACTTCCATGATAGAGATTGCAGTACAGTACTTTCCTTAAGTGAATTGAAAAATACTATTTGATTTTTTTTACAGTGCAAATATTTGTAATAAAAAATAAATATAAAGAAAACACTGTACACTTTGAATTCTGTGTTGTAATTGAAATCAATATATTTGAAAATGTGGAAAATATCAAAAAATATTTATATAAATAGTATTCTATTGTTTAGCAGCACAATTAATCGTGATTAATTTTTTTAGTCGCTTGACAGCCCTAGTTAAAACGTCTCTCACTTACACCATTATAATTTGGGCATACTCCACTGAAGTCAGAGGGGTTGCACCAGTGTAAAATTGGTGTGAGTGAGATGAGAATCAGGCTTGTGAGTTTAACAGTCACTTGGGCCAGGTCTACATTTGAAAGGGTTTCCAGTGTATCTATACAAGCAAACCCATGAAGTTTAGAGACAGCTTGTACTGGCAAAAAAGTGCTTTTTCTGGTGTAGTGTATACTGGTTTCCTGCACTAAATAAGCTACACTGTTAAAAACACTTTTATGTCAGTATAACCACATGTACATTAGGACTTCTGCAAAAACTCTCACCCCTCACCAACGTTGCTGTCCCAGCAAAAGTTTTTGGTTGTAGGTCTAGCCTTAGAAAATCCTACAAATAAAGAAGATCAGCTTCACTTTAAAATGCATCATTTATTGCTTTGTGTGCTCTCTTCTTAATTTTGTTTCTGTCTCCAGGTTCATGTATTTCAGGGTCTTTCTGCAAAAGATTTCAGCCAAAGAGAAACAAAAGAAAATGAAAGTTGCTGTGTTGGATTCCTTCCTGGGCTGTTTCACAGTTAGCCAGGTACACTGACCCTGGATCAGCTTTCCATCAGGTAAGAGATTTTGCTCCTGAAAAAATTCAGCAAAGGTGAAAATGTTCGTAACCCCTGATTTTCTTATGGCAGGATGTTTATCTTTGTCCACTGCTAATTTGAGGAATGCCCAAATAAAGAATTCTGAAAGGGACATTTTGCAACTTCCCTTTTATGTTGGTTAGGGTGTGATTTTATTTTTTTTTAGTTATGTTGGTACATCCCAGATGCCATATACTGCATAGTTTATTCCCCATCCCATACAAGAATAAGCTATACTGGTGTAATTGCACCTACACTAGCTGGGGTCAGGGGTCTGTGTTTGAAGGGGGGGAGAGGAGGTTATACTGGTATAGTTAAAGTGGTACAATTTTTTGATTGTAGACAAGTCCCTGGCTTGCCAAATCTCCTTTGAAGTTGGTTCATGCTTGTCACTCTTTCTAGTGGCCACCCTTTGCATTTTGCGGTTTTCTGGTTCTCCAGTATCCAGCATGGTTTCCGTTTGGTTGGCTTCTTTTTCTGCGTAATTGCGTCATGATGTGAGCAAGAAGCATCCACAGTTCTGGGGCCAGGGTTTCATTAGGTGCTGCTACGGTGTGACGAGGGATTTACACATTGTATTATCATGAGTCACGCTATAATGGATTAACAGTTTTTGGTGGCGTTTCTGTACACTTCTTGATTAGTTGGGTGGTGGCATGTAAAAACACCAGTATTTTAGAATCTGGAGGATCTTCATCACCAGACTATGATAATTTAAAACCAAAGTCAGTTTGCAAATTTCTCTGCACACAGTGGACACCGTTTCAGTGGAACTGCTTGAAGAGAAGAACTTTTTTTCCCCTTGGAATATATGCAAGGCAATATATTCCTCAAATTCAGGACAACTTTTATTAGTAACGTTGGCTGTTCCCATTGAATTAGCCCTCCAGAAACATGTAGCAAACTGAATGCAGGTTGGCAAAATGTCCCACTTCTCTGATAGTGTGAATTTCTGCATTGAAAATCATTGTGTAACTTTTCCCCAATCAGTGGGTAAAGTAGATCGAAATAGGAATGGCAGTTTTCGGCAGTTTGGTGGCTGTTGTCACAAGATTCTAGGTTAGTGATGATAGGATACAGGAAGGGGAAGGACATGGGGACCCTTCATGGTTTCTATAACACTGCTACCACTGAGCATTTGGACGAACAGGAGGAGAACGGTGTCCAAAAGAAACTTGTGTCCCTAAGCAGTGGTCTCAGTGCGGTCAACATATACGGGTGTGCAGCATATATAAACAATGCTGTTTAGACTTGATCAGGGTGGAGAACCTATGAGCAAAAATAGAATCTCTGGGGATTTTTACCCCCAGATGTTGAAATGCCTGATGCAATTTCCTACCCTTTAGAAGATTTAAAGACATTTCAAAAGAGGGATTTTATGCACTGTTTTAATGTTTTATGCCTTTATTTATCTGTCTGGAAGCAAACGGTGGGGGACAGCTGTTCCTTTAGAGGAGGTGGTTGTAGGATTCCCAGCAGGGGATCTTCTCCCATCAGATGCTGCTGTGCCACCTCCTGATTGCAAAGCTGGGAGCCCCAGAAGCTGCCCAGTCCATCTCCAGCTCTTTTTGCTAGCCACACTTCAGATCCCCCTGCCTGATGAGCTCTCCCTTTATCAGGGATGTCGGGGGAGCTGAGTTCACCCAGTTGCTCAGCAGAGGGAGGGGCACATGCTCTCTGTGCCCTTATCAGGCAGGGAAGGGGAGATGTGCTTCCCCATGGGCGGCTCATGAACCGCTGGCTCGGGAGGCTAGCCCCAGCCCCGCCCCTTCCATACCCCCCACCAGAGCCCAGACTAGAGGTCCCCCCACTGCGGCCACTGGCCCCTGTCCCAGGCTAGCGCCCCCCCCCCAAACCTCTGAGCACTAGGAGGGTAGATGGCATGGCCCCAGCCCGAGCTGGGGTACTGGAATCACACTGCAGAGCAGGAAGTGTGGGGGAGGATTGGGGTGGAGCATGGTCAGGACCATGCCTGGCTGTTTGGGGAGGCACAGCCTCCCCCAGTCTATGGTACCGGCCACCCATGTACTTCCCCTTCCTTGAACTCTGATCATAGCCCTTGGCAGATTTTGATTACTAAACAGAGACAGCTATTTTGTCATCTGTCTATCTGAAATAATCCTGCTCCTATTTACTGAGAGATTGAGGTGTGGGTGGGTGGGGGGGAACGCTTCCCCACAGTTGTTAGCCCAGCCCTGTGCAGTTTCCACAGATAAGCTCCTCTCAGCATGAGCAAACTCCAGAAGCAGGATTTTGATACCTTGGCATTAGTAGTTGAGCATTTCAGACATCTGGGATGAGCAGCAAAGTGGGTACGGTTTGGTTTTAACTTCTTTGTGAAGGCTGGAGCGGGTCCAGGACCACAACACCCTTATGCTTGGAGGAAATGTTGGTTCTGGAGCCCAACTGAGCTGTGCAGACCAGGACCCAAACCCTGGATCTGAAAATCCCTTTGAATCTGAACTGTGTGGAAGTTTGGATGCAATTCCTGCTCCGAACTCTGCAGCTTGGGTCTGTCTCCATGGTGTATGAACAGAGCATCGCATCCAAACTGCCATACTCTGGGAAAGTTCTAATCTGGCATCTGCCAGCCCTAGCTCAGGCTTCTCTCTCCAGAGTACAGAATGTAAACTGCCTGTCCAAAATGTCTGGGTGCATGGACCCTGCATGGATTGTCAGTGAAGGGGCAGACACGTCGCATGCCTGCCTTTTGATGACTGCTCCAAGCCACTATTAGCTTATGGCATGGTGCTGCCTTGGTAACATGTCGCAGCTGAAAAGCACACAATGGTGTTAACAGGGTAGCTGGGGCAGGATTTATCTGGTCAATTATCTACAAAGGGCTGAAATTACCAGGTTCATGTTACAATGTTATCTCAACACCTTCTGCATGATGGACCTGGGATTTCAACACTTTCTAAATGAGTAGTCTGCTTCATCCTTCCCAGAGCTCCCCTTTGGTCAGCATCATATTTGTCTGGTTTATTTTTTAAAAGGAATTTCCCCCTCAATTTCGGCATACTCATCATAACATAAACAAGCTGGTATTGTGTACTGTTGAGTGTGTTACTTCTCTCCCTCTGTGAAGCTTATCCAAAGAGGACGCTCGTCTACTACAACCACTAGCCAGGGGATTTAAGACTCTAAGTTCAAGCTGTGTAGAGGCTCATGTTCTTAGCATAGGTCCTGGGTTTCATCCCTGATGGTGACCAAGATCATGGTGATTACAGTTGTGCTTTCCGAAAAGTTCAGTAGATATGGTGCTGATGTTGAATGTATTTCCAGACTTAAGTTGGATTTATTCTCCTGTGGTGAGTGGAACTTTGCAAGACGTCTGCAAAGATATATGAAAGTTGTACCAAGGGTTTACATTTCCTTCTGTAGAAGCTTTTTATTAAAATATCCTATTTGCAAAAGATGGAAGATTACTAAGCCTATCTCGAAACCTCGAACGCAACTTCCATTTGTGGGATCCAGGGCTGTCTATTGGCTAGACTGGACTTGGGGCAGGAGATCTGGGTCGTCTTCACTCACCCTTGCTGTTTGACACTGGGCAAGCCGCTGCTTGCTGCAGAGTTAACTTGGGTGATTGACACCGGGGTCTGAGTCACCGGGACTAGCCTAGTTTGGGAATAAGCAGACACTCTGCAAAGCCCTGCCTGGGTTAGTGTCTCTTCACTGATTGCACTCCTGTGTAGGACTTGTGAGGGCACATCCAGTGGTGAGCTGGAGCAGGTTCCCACAGGTTCTCAAGAACCGGTTGCTAAAATTAGACCTCCGTGGAGAACCAGTTGTTAAAGGGCCAGGGGGTGGGCAAAGAACTCTGGTCCGTGGGCCGGACCATCCTGTTGCTCCCAGAATTCCCAGCTGGGGAGGCTGTGGCTCCCCTGGCCCTTCCCCCGCTTCCCCCCAGCTGTAGCGTGGCCAGCTGCCAGCACCAGCTGGGCAGCTCAGCTGAGCTCTGGAGTCGTCCTGCTGCCGCTTTTTGAATGGCCCAGCAAGGTGTGTGTGTGTGTGGGGGGGGGCTGCTGCAAGCTCCAGCGCTGGCCAGAGGGGAGGAGGCAAGTGGGGCAATTGGCCCGGCCCTGCAGGGGTCCCCGGCCCCACGAGGATCTCTCCCCCGCTCTCCACCCCCTCCCCCCCTTAAATCAGAACTTTTTATAGGGAACCGGTTGTTAAGATTTTGGCAGCTCATCACTGGGCACATCCCATGGTTCCCTGTGCTGAAGTAAGTTGAGCCACTCTGATTCTTTCCCAGTGAATGTGTCTGTCCTGCTGGGCACACGGGGGGAGTTATGGAAAAGCACTGCAGGACGGTCAGCACTCGGATGGTTTAGCCACATCCTCGCTGCGAAGTGGGGGAGTTACCAGCCCAAGTGAAATCCTATAGGGCAGGATGGCCAGCCAGCTCAGGTTGAAAGGACCACTAATTTCAGAGGGTTTTGTGTGTGAATGGTGGCTTGGTTGGGACAACGCCTGGGCTTAACTCTGCGGTGGAGACATATCCTGAAGATCGCTGCCTGAGTCTCCTGCTTTGCAAAGAGAGGGTAGGTGTAATAATGCTTCCCACCTTCGTTAAAAGTTCTTTGAGCACCTTCCTTAGGAGGTGCCGTTTAAGTCCATTTATGTTCGCATTCAGCCAGGGCACCGAGGTAGTGAGCTTTAAATGGAGCATTGGCTTCCCCCCTTCATGGTTAGGGCCATGACAGACGGGAGCTGTGTTCTACCAGCTCCTGCCCCCACGTGTGACTGCAGTGATTGCTGTGATGTTCCGGATGGAATTTCACCCGATTTTGTTTCGTTGCTCGCCCTCAGTAGGAGAGGCTGACAGCTATCTCTGCAGCCAGCCAGAGGGCAGGAATGCAGCCGTTTGGAAAAGCGAGGCTGGCTCGCTTTGTATTTTTGCCCCAACTTCCAACCTGAGTGACCCATGTAGAAGTCAGTGAGGCTCTGTGCTGATGTGTTGCTGCACCTCCCCACCACCCCCATTGACTTCCACAAGGATTTGGGGCTTAGTATCTTTCTCCCACTCTTACCTTGATTTGCCACCTGTATACTTGGATCGCTTGTATTTTGGTGTATGTTCTGTGCTCATCGCTGGCGTGTCTGATCATTCTCCCCCGTAATAAGTGCCAAACATTCACACTTCTCTTAATTCAAATCCCTCCTCAAAACAAACCGCTTGGACACAGGTTTTCAAAAATGTACTGCAGCAGGGCCCTGTGTGGGGGCCCCAGACCTCTGTGGGGGTAAGGGGGGGGCTAGTTCCAGGCCTTGGTAGTGAGGCGAGGAGGGCTGGCTTGTGGAACCGGGGGGAACCACCTCACAGCACTCACTGGGGCCGGGCTACTGCACTTCCCGCCACCGGTGAGTGCTGGCCCAGCCTTGCTGCATTCCTCAGGGGATTGGGGGTGGGGGTGAGGGGCAGGGCAGAGGCTTTTGGGAAGGGGTGGAGTGGGGGCGAAGCTGGGGCAGAGCAGGGGCGGGAGCAACACGCAGCTGCGCAGGGCACCAGGAAATCCCGACGCAGCTGCATACTTTGCGTATGGGTAAGGACGGCCTTGTACTGCAGGTAGGGAGAAAACAGTGGCTCCCTGCTATAGTATAGCCTGGTATCACAGCCATTATGGAGTGAGCCACTTTTCAGCCTGTCTTGAAGGTGAATTTGCAAATGAAGTTTGGTTGGGACCAGATAAACGTTTTTTTCATATACGTGACTTGTCCTGGCTACACTAGATGCAAAGTCTTTTTTTTTTCTTTTTTCTTCAAATTGTCTTGGTTTAAAACATGTTGGCTAATAGGTTTTTAAACATGACCTGTTTTCCTAGTCTGCACATGGTTAGGATTACAGTTCCAGCAAAATCTTGAGGTAGAGGTATGGTATTAGGCACCGGAACGGACACTAGAGATCTGGGGAGCGGCTCCTCAGCTGGTGTGAATTGTCTAACCTCCACTGAGGTCAGTGGAGTCGGGACAGTTTACACCAGCTGAGGATCCATGCATTGGGTTCTAGTCTCATCTGTTCAATGTGCTTTTTGAGACCCTAGGGCTTCACCTCTCTGTGATTCAGTTTCCTTTATCTATAAAGTTGAAACACTGGCAGCTCCCTACCTCATGGAGGGGTGTGCAAGGCTGAGTCCTTTACTGTTTGCCAAGTGCTTTGAGATCTATTGATGGAAGACGCAGTAAGAAGCGCAAAGTGTATTATTATTATTACCACAATACTAGGTACTCATGTATCCAGTAACTCCAAAGATCAGCCTTTAGCCAGTTGGAAGGTCTGAGGTTCTCTATCTATCTTAAATATTTATATGGGCCCCATCCCCAGAGTATCTGGGCTCCTCACAGTCATTAATGTAGTTATCCTCCCAATACCCATATGAGGTAGGGCAGTGCTATTAGCCGCATATTACAGTTGGGAAATTGAGGCACAGAGAGGCTGAGTGACTTGTCCAGGGTCACACAGGGAGTCAGTGGAGGAACAGGGACTCGAACCTTGGGCAATCAGGTCCTAGGCTAGTGCTTGTACCATTGCCTATGCAGGGCCGGCTTTAGGAAATGCGGGGCCTGATTCGAAAGAGCTGCCGCCGAAGATAGCGGCGGCAGTTCTGTGGCAGCTCCATTGGTTGCCACTGCTTCCGGCGGCACTTCGGCGGCGGGTGCGGGGCCCTCTTAGGTGCAGGGCCCAATTCCCGGGAATTGGGGGAATCGCCCTAAAGCCGGCTTTGTGCCTATGCATAGAACAGACCGAGCCCTTCGAAGGTATCCATGGAGCCTGATAAGTTGCAGGCCATGTTCATTCTCTAGCACCCCCGTGCCCTTTGTCGTGAGTGCAGCACAGGGCTGCCATGACTGTGTGGTAGAGCTGGCTGAAAACTGGAAACAAATTGCTATGAAAATCTTTTTTTTTTTTTAAATGGTAAATCAAACTCTAGAAATGTTTGGCAATTTCCCAACCAGTTCTGTTATGTACCCTTCCCCCAATCTAGCGGTGAGGTGCCAACCTCAGCGTAATCGCTACCAGGATGCAAGTGGGAAAGAAAGAAAAATGGGGAGGTTTAAAGACCAGTGTCACAAACTAAACAGAGTCATTCTTTGGAGAATGGGGTAAAAGAGGAGGAAATACATGATGGAAGGGAGGACAAGATGCAGGTGGAATGGGCCAGGTAAGCAGTTTGGCTCCAGGAGTGTGTGTATGTGTTAGATTGTCATTGCTTAATAATATTAGCACCCAAGTGGCCTCAGCCAGTCTTTGAAGTTAGCATCTTGTTGAATTGTAAAGAGCAAATGGGAGGTGGAGTCAGCATTTTTGCTGCTGAATGCATTTTTCTGCAAGGCTGGGCTAGCAATGAGGCAGTGCATGGGTTATGCTGGGAACAGTCTTTCTCTGGAACAAAAGGTATTAGAAATATCTATATGCAAACTGGGATTATGCAAAAAACAACAGAAAGCCACAGAATTGTAGCCTCTGTAATTCCTTTGCACTCACCATTTCCCTCTGTTCTGGATTGTAAACGAACTGTAATAGCTGCTGTTTTTCTCATTCCTCATTTGAAAGCAAGTTCACATAGAAAGTGGGAATTATTGTGGTGTTCTAGTATTTTCTCTTCCCTTTCCGTCTCAGGTTTTGTGTTTATTCCCTTGCGCAATGATAACTAACCAGTTTATTGTATGCAAAATTACACAAGCTTAAAAAGCAGGATTTTACTGTGTTGTGTACTTAAGAATTTCCATACCAGTTGAGAACACTGGTCAATGTAGTCCAACCTGCCTTGGTCTGCTCCTTCTCCTTCAGTACTTACCTGCTACTCTTTCTCAGGGCCGGTCTACTAGCAAAAGAGATCAACCCACATCCCCTGAGGGAGAGGCCTAATTAAACTAACCTGAGTTCCTGTGTGGACAGTGCTAGGTTGACTGAAGAATTCTTCTGTCAAGCTAGCTGCTGCCTCCCGGGGAAGTGCATTTACTACAATGATGGGAGAACTCCTCCCATCGCTGTAGTAAGTATCCACCCTGAAGGGCTACAGCAACATGGCTGCAGTTATACTGCTGTAGTATTTTAAGTGTAGACATGGTCTCAGTCCTACTCTGCAACAAGACTCCTCTAGAGAATTCCACATATTTTAATTCTTGTCCGTCTGCTCTAGCTCCATCTTCCAGAACTCGCTGTAGTTGGCCAGCCTTTCATTGCTATCCTCAACCATCTCCAGATATTAAGATTAATTTATTATTTTAAGAAGAAGCACTAACATGATCTGCGTAGAACAAGAAAACCACCTCTCATCTTCTCATACCCTGTCCCTGAATCCTTTATCTTTCCTTGGTCAGTATTGGCCACGTCAGAAGGTCCAGGGGACACGGACCTTTACTCTGTTCCTGCCTCCCAGCTTTCTTTGTGTTGGAGAAGCACCCAGAACTTTTTGGGTACTACTCCCTGTGACGGGGCAGCACCGCCCCACACCAGCCCCAGTAGCGTCAGGCCAGAAGCACTGATGGCGGAAGTCCCGCCCCGTCCCTACTGGGCATGCTCCAAGTGCTCTGGGAGTATAAAAGAAGGGAGCCCAGTTCAGTTTGGGCTGGCGGCTGCAGGGGAAGGACCTGACGGGGAAGCTCCTGCGGAGGACCTGCCGCCGACTGCAGAGGTGCCGGGGACTAAAGCCTCTCCAGGCCGGCTCGAAGCCCTACTACAGGAGGAACCCGGCGAGACGACTGATCCGGAAGCCCGCAGGGAACCTAGAGACTCGTGGGGAGACCTCCACGCTCAAGCTGGTAGGAAGTGACCCGGGGGGGGCGTGATGGACTGGTACCTTGCCCCCAGCAAGCCTCACCGTGTTTTGGTAGGACCCCCCTGCTGAGCCAGGAGTAAGGTCCTACGCCATGGTTAAGGCTGGAGGCCGGGACCCGGTGGGAGTGGGAGAGCCTCTGGCCACTAGGCTGTACTACCCTACAACCAGGGGTGACTCTGTGGCCTCTGGCCACTAGGCCGTACTGCCCTGCAACCAGGGGCGGGTCTATGGCCTCTGGCCTCTAGGCCGTACTGCCCTGTAACCAGAGGCACAAACCCTCACACTCCCATACAAATAATGACCTCTTTCTCTTTCTATAGCACCAAGCACACCTCTGTAGTACTGTACAGAATTAACACCTCCAGAGTTAGCTTCCATTTTTATGCTTGTGATACTCAACTGTATGCATCTTCCAGCATCTCCAGTGACTCATCCCTATGCCCACTTTCTCTGTCCATCCTTGCCAAATAAACTTGTCGTCTTTTCTTCAGCTAAATATCACACAGTCAGCAGCGCTTCCTTTTGGTCAAGAGGAATTTTCTGAAATGTTGCTTCATCTGCTATGCTGCTCTCCCTGACCTGGACCTCCTGTTTGCCTCCACTATCTGTAAACCTTTGCCTAAACCAGGGGTAGGCAACCTATGGCACACGTGCCAAAGGCGGCACGTGATTTTCAGTGTCACTCACAGTGCTCGGGTCCTGGCCACAGGTCCGGGGGGCTCTGCATTTTAATTTAATTTTAAATGAAGCTTCTTAAACATTTTTAAAACCTTATTTACTTTACATACAACAATAGTTTAGTTATATGCTATAGACTTATAGAAAGAGACCTTCTAAAAACGTTAAAATGTATTACTGGCACGCGAAACCTTAAATTAGAGTGAATAAATGAAGACTCGGCACAGCAATTCTGAAAAGTTGCTGACCCCTGGCCTAAACCTTGACTGTAACCCCTTCTTGTGGCAAAAATCTGAATAAAGCTTCTGTAGCATTGCTTGGCTGTGTCTCTGACTTGATTTATCTCTGCTCAGCTGCCTCTGTACCCTTGCTGTGGCTGTTAATTTCTCTGTACTGATGATTTTGGGCCTGATTCAGTACCCGCTGAAATCAATTGGAGTATTTCTGTTGACTTCAATGGGCTTTGAATCAACCCTGCACTTCACTTTTGTTTTATATAATCCAGCGCATAGTGTCTTCTCTTCTGTTATTACTTAACTCTCTAAAAGAGGTTGAGAGATTCTGCAGACCATCTTTCATTCACATTATGATCCTGCAGCCCTTCCCCTTACTCATGTGAGTACTCCCTCTGTCTTCAGTGGAAGCTGTGATGTCAGTAAGGGTTGCAGGACTCTACAGTAGAACTTAATTGCATTGTATGTGCCTTGCAAGAGTGAGCAGTATTTGATGCTTCAGCGGAAGGCACTCTTGCAGTGTAGCTAGCTGATTATGAAATTACTATAATTTAATACTTAGGTGTTATATAGTAGTTTTCATTAGTAGATCTCAAAGTGCTTTGCAAAGGAGGTCATAGTCATTATCCCCATTTTACAGATGGGGAAACCGAGGCACTGAGATGGAAGTGACTTGCCCAAGGTCACCCAGAAGGACATTGTCAGACCTGGGAATGAAAGCGACTAGAAGAGAGAAAAGAGTTTTTTTCTCTTTCCATTTTGTTTACTTGGTTCATTTTTATAATGTCTTCTGCATTCTTAGTTTTAGATGTTCCCTGGGATATTTAGTCAGTGAGCTTCCCTTGGTCTTTTGTGGGCCTATCTCTCAGAAAAATGTTTAAAATAAGAAAACGTGTTTGAAAAATGAGAAACGATAGGGGAGTTTGGGGGCATTTGTAGTACCAGAGACTAGTTTTAACTTGTCATTTGAAATAGATTAGAGTCCTTAGAGCAATTAAAGTGAATATTTACATTAGGATTGAATGTTAGCAGCCAGTCAAACAAAACCAAAATCATTCTTTTCAGCTGTGAACATTTGCATCTGATTTGGGATTAAAATGATGATCAGTTTTCTGAAAGCAAAACAAGCTTATTATGCAAATGTTGTGTTTTCCCCTATTGTTTTGATTACCACTTGAGGTGGGTAAAAGTGACAAGGAGTTGATTAGATTTAATCTCTCGTCTTGACTGTTACCACCAATTAATAAATAAGATGAGAAAGCAGTTTCGATTTTTGTGAGGGCCCCTTAAAAACTTCTGCTCCCAGAAAGGGCCGCTGTATCAATAATTACTTTGTTTGAACTCCAAAATACTGTAGTTCTGAGAAGGCAGTGGTTTTCCTCTGTGTCTAGTTGGGAGCCTTTTAAACTTACTGGAGCTAATCTAAACTCTTCGTGGCTATGCAGAATCTAGGGTATACTTTTTGTGCAACAAGAGGAAGACAGTCCTGTGATGTAATGTAAGCCCCCTCTTATTTTACTGTACAGAGGTTTGTTTGGTTACCTGATTATGTAACATCAACAGACCCTGGTTGCCGGCAGGTGGAATCAAACCTGGGACTTCTGGAGCTTAGAGCATGATCCTCTACCGCATGAGCTAAAAGCCAACTCTCTGTTAGTTCAGGCGTTAGAAAAACTCATTTCTCTCTCTCGTCGCCATAGATGTGCGAGTTACAATTACATATCGAAATATGCTTTCTTCTTTTAGTAAATGGGACAGTTCTACCTACCTGTCTATTTACTAAGCCATTCGGGCAGCATTCTCTGCATTCAGGCTGAGCATGGTTGCTTCTTGGATGGTAGGCACCTCAGGCAATATCATGCACTGTCTTTATGAATGGGTGTTAGTGTTTCACTGGGTTTCTCTTTTTTATAGGGCCTCTTGAGATAAGCATCTCCGCTAGTGTGAGGGGAGATTGTGCCATTGGAGTTGCAGTTTCCTTTTAAGGTCCTGATCCTTTAAGGGTCTCATGCCAAGTCTTGCACAAGTCTCGATAATGTCCTAGCCAAGTTTAGTTCAGTTACCTTCTTCCCTCTGAACAATTTCTGTTAGATAAGTTATTCCTTACGAACTTCTATAGCAAGTTGTTTTAAACAGCTATCATCCTATTCCACCCTAGAGATGGCTGCATTTCATTGGTGATAATCTGTAACACACCTTATACCTATCTCATAGAACTGGAAGGGACCCTGAAGGGTCATCGAGTCCAGCCCCCTGCCTTCACTAGCAGGACTAAGTACTGATTTTTTTGCCCCAGATCCCTAAGCGGCCCCCTCAAGGATTGAACTCACAACCCTGGGTTTAGCAGGCTGATGCTCAAACCACTGAGCTATCCCTCCCCCCTAAACCTTGCAGCTGGCTCTTCTAGCAGAAAGACACCGTGTAAATGTAAGCTGCAGTCATTTGTTAATTTTCATTAGTTCATATTTTCTAAAAGTTACAATGGTCAGAGAATCCTCTTCACTTCTATGTCTTTCCATGCTTATGCAGCCATTGTACATATGTGCTGGGAGAGTTGGTCAGTAATATCTTTTGGATTCTGGTTTCAGTGAGCAGTGTGTGCCCCGCTCTTCTAAATATCCAGGACACTCATTTTTAATGTCATGCAGCTTTTAACTGGAGTCTCAAAGGAGTTATTGTGATATTGGCTTTATCTGCAGGTGGTGTGGATGGTAGTTGTGAATCAACATGATTTTGAACTTGCCTCTGAAGGGTGATATTGTTACTTTAAAATAGAGAGGGTTGTTTGTGTTAAACCAAGCAGAATCCGGCTGTCCTGACAGGATGGTGCTTTCGTTCTTGTACTCTTCAGAGAAGGCTTGATCGAAGGGGCCGGAGGAAATTTACCTTAAGTTTGCATGATTTTCATGGGATAATCCTTGGCCCTTGCCCAAGAGGTGGTTTGGGAGTGGGGTGGGGTGTAGGGGGAGACTTGGGGAGAATGTTCAGGACTTCTCTCAGCGCGATTGTCAAGCTTCTTATCCACTTCTGACTAGGCAGAGTTCTTTCACTTACTGCAGCAAAACCACAGGGCAGCGGGACTCAGCCTGGAACAGATCAATATTGAATCCACAAATATGCGGGCTGGGCCAGGGGAAAAGGAAAGAGGCTCTAAAAAGACCTACACTTACATCGGAGGTTTAATTAGAAAACTAGGGCTCACGTCTGGTTTCTCTCCAATGCTCCATCAGTTCAGACCAAGTTCAAATGAAGGATGGAGGGGCCGAAGGAAGAATTGCTGTGTATGCATCTCCTTTGGTGCTGAAACATGCTGGTCTCGTGGGGCTATTGGCTTATCATTCAATGAGACAGCCAAAATGTCCGGAGCTGATACAGGTGGAACTTATGGGGCTGCTTTTATGGGAAGAGATAAGCAGGGCACAGCCTTGAGCCCTGCCTGCTGCACTATAGCTGTTTCAGCCTGTTAGAAGAACTCTGAGGGCTGTTGATGGGCTTCAGAGGGACCCCTGCTATGGGCGGGAGGTTGCCACCATGGCTTTCCTTTCACGGTTGAACAGAGTGGTGTTTGCATGGCACTAAGGCAATGTTCACACGAGTCTCAGTGTTATTACCATTAGTAGTAGCAATAGTGTAGGCTGCCCATCGGCATTTTCATGACTGAACTCGGCGAAGGATAAGATGACACTGTGGTTAAAACAGCAGTGGCCACCTGAAGCCCCATCGACATCTGCGCTCCAGGGGTAGCAACAGTGGGAAATCTTAATAAAAGGGCCTAGCTTAGCCACGCTCTCAATGTAACTTATCTAGTGCATCTGCTCTGCAAACAGAACCATGTTAAGTGTAAACAGCTTCTGACACACTTAGCAGAGGTGTTTACAGCTAACACAGCCCATCAAGGTCACTCGTATTCCCTCTCTACCACTGTTTTCTCTGTTTGCCTGTCCTCTCACACTATGCATACATGGCTGAAATACAGGCCCCACTGAAATCAGTGACCATGCTGCCAGGATTTCCAGATTAACAATGCCAGGATTTCACTCCATGTTTGTTTTGGAACCTTAGGAGAACCTGAGCACCTGTTCCATGCTACCTCAGCTACTGGTGCTTAAATGAAGGGATTCTGGATGTTTTTCCTTAGGTCATTGCACTTTGGGATGGCATCTTCCATGGAGCCCTGGTAGGTACCAGGGCTGGCTAAACTGGTTTCACAAATAGTTAGTTGGTCTCTTCTACATAGTAGAAAGAACGGTATTAGAACAGAGCTACTGCCTAACAATTGTTTTATAGCCCTGCTGGCAAGCAAAGCTAAAACACTGTGCACCCATGCAGCTAGGAACCGCATGTTCACCGTGATGGATGCAGATACAAGTTACACATGGAGACAAACATGTATGATCTGACCAGGTGGGTGGAAATGTGTTATTCATACATGCTTTAAGTTTCCAGCTGTGGTACCAAAAGATACCTGTTACAACTGTGTCGCTTAATGGGGTAACATTATGCCATTTAGTCTTGGTGTAGACAGATTTTCACCATGGATCTTACAACATGATAGCCATCTGTAGTGTAGACGGATTCCTAGGTGTAGCATGAACTGTGTTTATATAACTCGTGTTTCAGTGGCAACAGTTCAGTGAGGCATTATCCTGTTGACTGGTTGGTTTGTAGCCATCATAAACTTGAGCTGATACCTAGACATCCACGCAGAGATGTCAGAGAGATTTTTGCTTTGGACAGGACACAGGTCTGGAGTAGCGAGATAGATCTCTGAGTCATCAGCACAGAGATGGAAGTGGGATTTGTTTGTGGATGAGATTACCCAAAGAAGTGTAGACAAAGAAGAGAAAGGGACCCAGGACCGAGCCCAATGGAGCCATCACAGAAGGAGGGTAATGAGGAGGATCCTTAGATGAAAACACTGAAGGAGCATTTCTAGAGATAGGAGGAGAACCAGGTGAGGACAGAGTCATGGAAGCCAAGGGGTTGACCAGACTTCATAGATTCATAGACTTAAGGTCAGAAAGGACCATTATGGTCATCTAGTCTGACCTCCTGCACACAATGCAGGTAATAGAATCTCACCCACCCACTTCTGTAACAAACCCCTAACCTATGTCTGAGTTATTGAAGTCCTCAAATCATGGTTTAAAGACCTCAAGGTTCAGAGAATCCTCCAGCAAGTGACCCGTGCCTCATGCTGCAGACGAAGGTGAAAAACCTCCAGGGCCTCTGCCAATCTTCCCTGGAGCAAAATTCCTTCCCGACCCCAAATATGGCAATCAGTTAAACCCTGAGCGTGTGGGCAAGACTCACCAGCCAGCACCCAGGAAAGAATTCTCTGTAGTAACTCAGATCCCATCTAACGTTGCATCCCAGACCATTGGGCTTATTTACCTGCTAATAATCAAAGATCAATTAATTGCCAAAATTAGGCTATCCCATCATACCATCCCCTCCATAAACTTATCAAGCTTAGTCTTGTAGCCAGATATGTCTTTTGCCCCCACTACTCCCCTTGGAAGGCTGTTCCAGAACTTCACTCCTCTAATGGTTAGAAACCTTCGTCTAATTTCAAGTCTAAACTTCCTAATGTCCAGTTTATATCCATTTGTTCTTGTGTCCACATTGGTACTAAGCTTAAATAATTCCTCTCCCTCCCTGATATTTATCCCTCTGATATATTTATAAAGAGCAATCATATCTCCTCTCAGCCTTCTTTTAGTTAGGCTAAACAAGCCAAGCTCTTAGTCTCCTTCCATAAGACAGGTTTACCATTCCTCGGATCATCCTAGTAGCCCTTCTCTATACCTGTTCCAGTTTGAATTCATCCTTCTTAAACTGCACACAGAAGAGTGTGGTTCAGAGGTGGCTGACAGGTCAAGGAGGATGAGGATGGGAGTACAGGTTCTGAGCTTTAGGTAGAGAGAGGTCTTCAGAGATTTTGGGAAGCAGTTTTCTTGGAGCGCAAGGGGTGGAAGCTGGATTGGAGAAGTTCTAGGATGGCATTAGAGGAGAGACACTCCAGACAGTAGTTGTAAACGGCATGCCAGTGAGCTTAGAAATGCAGGATGGGGAGATAAGGCAATAGCTGAAGAGGAAAATGAGGTCAAGCAAGATGGGAGAGAATAAAGCAAGCTTGTATTGTGAGGGGAAGAAGCCAGAGGAGCGTGAGTTCACACCCAACATCAGCTCTTGTGACCATCTATGGCAGGAATACTGCAACCAAGCCGACTTGCCTCGTCCTGCCTTAATGTTGTGGTTTGAAAAAGAAATAGTTGTGGACGCTCTAAACTGGTTTAATTGAAATCAGTTTTAGAATGGGTTGTGTAGAGAAGACCTGTGTGTTGACTCCCTCTCCTAGTCTGTCTTGTACTGTGGAGAAGAAATATCTCGTGTAAAAATGTTAAATACTCATGGATAAATACATGGATTTTGGAAGAGAGATTAAAAACTCGTGCTTCAGAGGGTAAACCAAGTACTGTACTAGGGATTAGTAGATTTCGTCAACTTCCTCTGGAGTAGCTGGTGCTGGCCACTGTCAGACATAGGATACTGGGCTGGAGGGACTGCAGGTCTGTTCCAGTTTTCCAGTGTTTTGGAATGAGTCATGATCCCTGAACAAGGAACTTTGTTAGAATAACAAACCCAATATTATCGTTAAAGCTGCTCTGTTACTCTTTGCTTTACTGCAGGACTTCTGTCTAGAACCATCCCCAATACCTTGCTGTGGTGTTAGAGACAAGCCTTGTCTACACTACAGGCAATGCTGCTGTAGTGCTGTAGCATAGATGCTTCTCACAGCCACAGAAAGGGTTTTCTGTTACTGTGGTTAATCCATCTCTCCGAGCGGCAGTAGCTAGGTTAATGGAAGAAGTCTTCCAGTCTACATTCTTGCATCCACACCAGGGGTTAGTTCAGCTTAACTTTGGTACTCAGGGGTATGAATTTTTCACACCCGCTAGCGACATAACTAGGTCAATCTCAGGTTTAAGTGTGGACCCACACAGTACACCCCTCCTCATAGGACCTGTTTGGTGGGAGTAATCGGTGCTTGTTTAGCACAGGCAAGTAGAGTAATCTGAAGAAGCTGTTAAGTTGTTTCCTCTTTGAGTGAAGGTGGGGTGGGTGGGTGTAACAGAGGCACATCTGTTCTGAGCTGCACAAGTTTTGGCCGAGCCCAGATTCATAATCAGACCACCACCTCTGTTATCCAGATGCACTAATATGTGAGCTATGCTGATGGCTGAGATACCTGGGGTGCTTCTGTGGACAATCCCTACACATGCCCCCTGGAGGATTGAGATGAAGCAGTCTCACCAGAGAGTTCATGCCTGGGATTTGCTCTACCCAGTGCTTTGTCAGGGTGTGTCTACACTGCAGCTAGGAGCATGCCTCTCAGCCTGGGTGGAAACTCGCACGAGCTCCGCTCGAGTTAGCGTGCTAAAAATAGCAGTGTGGCCACCCAGGCACAGGCAGCAGCTTGGACTAGCCACCCAATCTTGGGCCTGGGGCTCGTGGGGGTTGGACTTGGGTGACTAGCTTGTGCCCCTTGCCAGCGCTGCAACATCCACGGGGCTATTTTTAGCACATTAGCTTGAGCAGAGCTAGCGTGTACGTGTGTTTACCTGGGCTGGGAGGCTTGCTCTGAGGCTCAGTCTGCAAACCTTCAGAGCACAGTGCAGTGCAGATAGTCTTTGGTCAAGCTCTTGTTTGGCACTGATTCTTGGCTGGAAAAAGTTTTTCTTATGGCGTATTTGGGTGATACAGAAAAGAAAGCTGCCGTAGAAAGTCCAGGTACATCTGTGCAGGGATAAAAACACCGTGGCAGGGCTGCAGCTGGCCCGAGTCAGCTGACTCAGGCTCACGGAGCTCAGGCCGTGGGTTTAAAAATTGCTGTGTAGATGTTTGGACTGGGGCTGGAGCCTGAACTCTGGGACCCTGCCCCCACTCAGGGTCCCAGAGCTGGAGCCCCAGCCCCAGCCTGAACATTTACAAAGTGATTTTTTCATCCCCTGACCCTGAGGCCTGAGTCAACTGACCCGGGCCAACCGTGGTTTTTTTCCGTGTGGAGACATACCCTATGTGTACAGAAATGGCTGTGCGTGTATATAAATATATATGTCTGGGTATGCATAATAGATATAAACAATATATGCATCTGTATAATTTTAAAAATTGTTTTTCAGTTAACTGCACACACATTCGAGCATGCCTAACTTATACACACAAGTCGTGTGTGTGTGTGTGTGTGTGTGTGTGTGTGAGAGAGAGCGCATGTGCGCACTCTGATCAGATACTGGATCATGTCCTGACCGTGTACGCTTGCATATACATCTTTGCACCCACGTGTTGGGGAGATGTGTGCCCAAACTGGGCAGGCACAAACATCTTTGCACAGTTGCACGTACCTACCTTTGGAAAATATCAACTGCTAGATAACAGACGTTCTGGGGTTCTGTAGTGTGATGTATGGTTACAAAACACACACTCGACTTAACCCAAACCTTCTCAGTTTTAGCATTTGCCAGGGTTTGTTCGCTGCATGGCAGCGAAGGAATGCAGGAATGTGAGCAGTATTCAGCATATTCATCTCGCCACGAGGCATCTCTTCTCTGCCCCTGCTCGAGCCTGCTTATCTTTAATGATAATTACGCATCTAGACTTGTTCAGTTGGATCGCAGCCTGCCCTTGCTGCGCAGATGTGTGTGACAGAGGGCTGGGAAGGAAAGCTGGAGCCTGCAATGCAGTGGAAAAGCTGAGGCTGTTGGGGCGGCGCGCCTCTTTCTCCGTCCTTGCCTTGGAAAGCAACCAACTAAAGCCCCACCTGCAGACACACCCAGGTTCCCAGGCTTTATCTGCCCCTGGGAGTACAGGATGTGCAGCTGTCTCCAAAAACCCTTTAGGTGCTATTCCCAGAACTACCCTTCTGGGGAGGGGGGGGAGGGAGGGAGAATATCATTGTACCACCTCCCACTCAACCCCTCTCTCCACAAATGCCCTCCTCTCAGAACTCAGTACCTCAGCTGAGTTGCATGTTTGTAGGAGTTCCACCTTCTTGGTAGAGACAAGATTTAGAGCTACTGAATTCTCATCTCTTGCCAGGAACCCTCACCACGGTAGCAATGTCAGTATGATCATGACCAGGGCTATCTGCCACACTGCGTCTGAGGCGGACTGTATATATCCTAGTATTGGTGTGCTCCTTTAGTGGCTGTGATTAACCATCCCGGTCATATGTAACAATATTGCTAGTCCTAAAACTTTAAGTTGATTTTCAATAGCCTTGTCTCTCTCAAAATAAAAAAGCCGGATTTTGTTGTTGTTGGCTTGTTAAGCATTTGAACGCTGCAATAAAATCAGCTTTTAGGTTGTTCCTACTGTACATTCCCAGGAGAGGAATGTAGTGTTTTATGCCATCAGGCTGCGTGGTTTCCATGACTTAAGTTTTGCATAAAGTGAAAGGGCCTGGGAAGTTGGGGAAGCTGGTATCACAAGGTCTGTAATATGATTGATGAGGATGTTGTGTATTAACTGTGTGTACACAGAGCTGTGTGCTAGAGATTGTGCCAATATAAATTAGCTAGTTAGCTACACCTCTTACTCTTAGCACTGTAAATATTTTGAGAAGAAGCTGGTACAGTTGAATATCCTAGCCAGGCAGCTAGTTATGATGCTTCATTTAAGCTGGTCTCATGGTTTCCATTTAAGGATTCTGTTTTTCAGGGTTTATGATCCTGATGTAAAAATATGCTTTATTGTTATGGTCGTGTTTAGTACGGTAATACCTAGGGACCAACAACATTGGGGCCCTGTTGTGCTAGGTACTGTACGAACACATAGTAGACGATCCTTGCCCCCAAGAGCTTATATTCTGCTAGACAAGACTGACACTGGGTAGGGAAAAGGGTGGAACATTCAGCTTTCTACGGACATTGATCCTGTGATGAACTGATGAAAGTAAAGGTTTTGTGTGATGTGCTTTAATTAGACACACTGAGAAGAACTCCCAGCTTTCACCATTGGCTGCACATAGACCAGGGGTCTCAAACACATGGCCCTGCGGCCTGCAGAGTTATTTCCGGTGGCCTGCCAAGCTCCCCTCACCCACTGCCCCTCCTCCCCCCCCAGCACGCCACATCCCCGCTCCTCTGCCTACCTCCAGGCGCTTCCTTAGCTTATTGCTTTCCGGGAGGGAGGGCGGGAGGAGCGAGGAGCTGTGCGCTCAGGAGGGAGGGCGGGAGGAGCAGGGATTTGGGGAAGGGGTTGGAATGGGGATGGGGAAGGTGGGAAGAGGTGGGGTGGGGCGGGGCCTATGGAAGGGGGGGTAGGGATGGGGGCGGGGGGGGAAGCTTTTGCATCTTTATATGAAAAGGTGTCAGTGATGCGGCCCTCGAGCCAATGTACTAGTCCTCAACTCCGGTTTTATTTTCGGTAATGACCATGGGGTACATTGGTGACACTCTTGTTCTGTTGGTTATCTTTTCCCTTTCTTCTAGAGATCAGGTTCGGGTTTCCTTTCCTTTTCCATGTGGGAGAAGAGTGGGTGGATTTGGATAGGGAATTACGTGGTGAAATGAGCAGGAAGCCTGTTTGCCCGATTCAGAGCCCGAGAGGGCTAAATGCACTGTGTAGTGTGATGTATTTTTTTTAATTGTTTTGGGAAACCCAGTGCATGACTGGTGTAAATTTTCCATCTGTTTGACTGTTTGGAAACTGTCTCCGACCAGTCAGATGCCGAAGATCCGGCCTGCAACTCCTGTAAATCAACACTGCTTCACCGAAGTCAAAGAAGCTAGGTCAGCTTACACCAGCCTTCCAATGCAGCTGTGTTGATTTACAGTGGCTAAGGATCTGGCCCTGGTGTGGTCTCAATTATCTGTGCCTCTGGCTGCTCAGCAATGACCACTACAGTGCAGCTCTTTCCATGTCAGCCTTTCCGTAGAGCAGTGGACTCTCAATCAGGGGTTCGGGGCCCCCTGGGGGGCCACGAGCAGGTTTTAGGGGGGGCGCCAAGCATGGCCGGCGTTAGACTCGCTAGGGCCCAGGGCAGAAAGCTGAAGTCCCGCCTCGCAGGACTGCAGCCTGCATAGGCTCAGGAAGTAGAGGTACGGGGGGTGCTGCAGCACCCCCAGGATTTGCACCGAGTGTCCTGGCTGCCCGGGGGCTCCCCTGCCGGCCCCACGGTCCCGCCGGCCCGGGGCCTCCACTGCTGGGCCTGGGGTCCTGGCCGCCAGCCCTTCATGCGAGGTCCCGGCTGCCGGCCCCACGCCCAGGACTCCACACCCACCCTTATCTGTGGCCCCAGCCTCTGCCACCTTATCCTTGTCCATGTCCTCCCCTCCTGGAGCCACGGCCCTGCTCCCAGCTCGAGCTCTAGATGGCGGTGAGGGGTGCGTACAGGGGTAAGAGGGGTGCAGCTCAGCACCTCCACTCCAAAAACTGTTCCAGTGCCACTGGCAGCCTGGGGCCCTGGGCCCCACCATCTGGGGCTGAAGCCAAAGCCTGAGCAACTCAGCTTCGCAGTTCTCCTTGTGACATGGGGCCTCGGGCAATTTCCCTGCTTCCTACTTCTTAACGCCGGTCCTGGCTGTTGTATGGAAAAATCCAGTTGTTGTGGTACAGGTGGGCTGTGGAGTTTTTATATCATGTTGGTGGGTGGCCTCAGGGGAAAAAAAAAAAGGTTGAAAACCCCTGCCGTAGAGGGCCTGACTTTGCAATCTTCAGGCAGCTGAGACGTGCATTGACTTAAACAGGAATTTTGTGCAGATGGGTATATCGAGCCCATAGTGTCTGCTGTTTCTGGGTGTATACCCTCCCATTAGTTCCATTAAGGGTGTTTGCTCAGTTTATGCAGATCATTTGTGTAGGGCCCTAGCAAATTCACGACCATGAAAAACACGTCGCGGACTGTGAAATCTGGTCTTTTGTGTGCTTGTACCCTGTACTATACAGATTTCACAGAGGAGACCAGCGTTTCTCAAATTGGGGGGCCTGACTCAAAAGGGAGTTGCAGGGAGGTCACAGGATTTTAGGGGGGGGGGGTCGCAGCATTGCCACTCTTACTTCTGCGCTCCCTTCAGAGCTGGCTGGCCGGAGAGCGGCGGCTGCTCACTGCGGGCCCAGCTCTGCAGGCAGCAGTGCAGAAGTAAGGGGTGGCAATACCATACCAGGCCATGCTTCCTTCTGCGCTGCTGCTGGCGGCGGCTCTGCCTTCAGAGCTGGGATCCCGGCCAGCAGCCGCCACGCTCCAGCTGCCCAGCTCTGAAAGCAGCGCCAATGCCAGCAGCAGCGCAGAAGTAAGGGTAGCAGTGTTGCAACCCCCCGAACAATCACCTTGTGACCCTGCCTCTCCCAACGCCTTTTTGAGTCAGGACCCCAATAATTACAGCACTGTGACATTTCAGATTTAAATAGCTGAAATAATTAAATTTACTATTTTTAAAACCCTGTGACTGTGAAATTGACCAAAATGGACCGTGAATTTGGTAGGGCCCTACATATGTGGGTCCCCTTTTGACCCAAGGTGTTTAAGACTTGATGGTAGTGAGTGGGGTCTTTTAGTTAGCCAACTAATGGAAATAAGATTCCACTTTTATGGAAGAGCCGTGGGATTTACCTGTCCAGTTCAGATGATCCGTTCATCTAGTCTGGCATCTTGCAACTGGCAGTGCCAACCCCTGACACTTCCGTGGAAGACAGCCCTCCTCCCCCAGTAATTCACCCAGCCAGTTTGTAATACTGTGCACAGTGCAGGGAAGGGAATTGTTCCTGTCTTGAGCCCTGTCTTGCCCATGGACACACAAATGTCTTTTTGCTGAGACACAGTTCAGGATCTATCAAAACTGGGTACTGCCTGTATTGCTGTATGGGTCAGAACCCATATCTGGACCCTCTTACGGGCTGACTTGGAGTGGCTAGATGCATTCCATATGCGCTATCAGTGTCCATTCCTGAGCATTAAATCATTTGTCTTTGTGCAAAATGTTAGTCTCACAGAGATCTGGCCTTCCTTCAGTGGCTCATTATATTCAGAAGCAGCGGTGCATGCTCTCCAGCCACATCCCCAGGATGAACAAAGACACCCCAACATGCCATGCTGTCAGACTCTGCATCAATGTGCAAGGCAGTGCACGCCCTCACCCTACCTGGCACTGCCCACAGGACTGCCTCAGCGATTTGTGGGATTGAGCCAAATCTGGGAACTTCACTAGGCGATGCCTGATGTGATGCCTGTGACGAAGTGGGAATATTTTTCTGAGTCCTGTTTGTGCCTCAGTTTCCCCAATATGTTATATTGTTACCTGATGGGCAGAAAAGGACTATTTGCTCTTGGGCCAGGTTAAGACACAGGTGTGAATGGCATCTAGCTGTCTGGGCCTTAAGCCCCATGAGAAGACAATGGCAAATCCATTTGCCTGAATATTCTCACCTAGCAACCAATGACCCAGAGGAATATGGACATCCCCACCTCTCCTTAGGGAAGATGAACAGTATTTCCCCAGCTTGAGAACAAAGGGCTGCAAATGTGTGAGGAGGGGGATAAGAATTGGCTTCCGGGAGGAGTTAGGGCTCTCACCTGGACTCTGATCAAGGAGGTCAGACAGACAGAGCTTGAACCAAAGGTAGGCTCTGTGTTAACCAGAACGGGCTACACTTTAACCTACTTTTCTCTAGACTACCCTAAGGACTTCCTATGCTGTGTTCCAGTTAAAGAATTAATCCTACTGTTTTGACAGCGCTATGTGAGTGTCACTGCAAATGCTTGGCAAAGTGCATTCATTCCTGAAGAGTGTACAAGTCTGTGTCAGGAGTATCTCTCAGTCGGACTCGCTGAACAGAGCTCACGCTGTGAAGCAGGGGGGCTGCAGGCCCAGAGGACCAGTCTAAAGAGGCAATGAAGCCATCTGGCTTACCCTGGAGGAAAAGTGAGACCCCTAAGGGGTTTGGCATGCTGAAGGGGTTCCTACTAGAGACCGTTCCAAAGCTGGGACCATAGCACCAATCCTGTGGATCCGTGACAGTGCCATCAACTGTGCGCACTCTGGCTGGGCAGCAGTCCTGAGTAGACTGTGTGTTTGATGAAGACCTGCTGACACAATCAGCATATGCGCTGAGACGTGAGATTTGATTTGCTTAAGCTCAGGGCTTCATTAGTGCTAGCATTGTTCCATGAGGGGGAACAAGCAGCAGGAGTTCTGCCTTGGATCACGGCCATGGTAACATTAAAAATACTTGGCACATGATGTGGTGGTTTTGAAAGTGCTGTACAAAGGTGTGTAAATGTTATCCCTATTTTACAGATAGCGAAACTGGGGCACAGAGCACCCAAGAAGGCACAGAGTAAAACTCAGATATTCTGATTCCTACTCTATCCAATTAGGCAGTGTTCCCCAAAGTTAGAAAGTTGAGTCCACCATATTAAACCCGATTGTGCCCCCTTCAGCCCTACCACGTTAGCATGTAGGGAAACTGGACCAGTGGTGCACAGAGGTCTTCCATGGGATACATCAATTCATCTAGAGATTTGCCTAGTTTTACAACAGGCTACAGAAAAAGCACTAGCAAAGTCGGTACAAACTAAAATTGAATACAATGACTTGTTTATACTGCTCGCTGTACTATACACTGAAATATCAGCACAATATTTAAATGCCAGTTGATTTGATAATTATGGTAAAAAATAAAATTAAACACTTTTTCAGTAACAGTGTGCTGTGAGACCACTATATTTGCATGTCTGGTTGTGTAAGCAAGTAGTTTTTAAGTGAGGTGAAGCTTGGGGGTAGGCAAGACAAGTCAGACTCCTGGAAGGGGAACAGTAATCTGGAAAGGTTGAGCCACTGAACTAGAACAGCCGCAATTCCATGCCCTAGCTGGTCCTTCATGCTTGAGTGGGGAACACCCTACCGTTTTGGAAACACGACCCCCTACTGCCTTCATATGGATGTCCATAGCTTGTAAGACCTATTAGTTGCACCATGGGAGGCCGTGTCTTCTAGTAGATAGAGCACTGGACTGTACCCATGAGATCCTGGGGTCTGTGCTTGGCTCTGCCACTGATTTGCTGGATGACCAGGGCAAGTCACTTAATCTTCTTGTGCCTCATTTTTTCCCATAGTAAAATGATAATGATACTGACCTACTCTGTAAAGTGCTTTGTGTCTACAGATGAAAACTGCAGTTTAGGGGTGAGATGGTGTTATTAAGGTATTCTTTGAATCAGAGAGATTTTTTGATTCCCTTCTCCTCTCTGTTTAGTCTTACATTATAATCTCTGTGCCTACTTGTCAGGACCCTGATTCTGACTGGGGTCTCTGCACATTAGCATAAATAGAAGTAATAAGAATAATATAGTATTGTGTTGGATTGTGTCTTCAGGGCCAGGGATTGTCTTGCTTTGTACATATAACACCCAGCCCCAAACAGATCATTTAATAGTAATTTTGGTTGTGCATGAGTCTCTTGTTTACTTTTGCAATAATTAATGCACCCAAGTAACCCTTCAGAACAACCATCCCTTTATGCAACGCCTCAGTTGAAGGAGGAGCTTGCCAAGAAAGAAACAATTTGAGGCCCTTTGCCAGGAGAAACGTTGTTGCTCTCTGGATTGTGATTTAACAATTCGGGTGAATGAAGTACAAAACCCATTGAATTGGCGGCAGGACGTGTGGGGCGAAAGAATCAGAAGCTTTATTTTTTTCACTCCAGATATTTTAGTGCTGACAAGATGGCACATGATCACCTGATCTGATCCTTTAATAGGAGTACTCTTGTGTCAGGCCTTGTAACTGCCACTTCAGAGTGCTGTACCAAAGCCAAATATGTACCATTTGTTACTGGGCTGTTCTATTACAGAGAGTAGCCCGGTTATACTCAGCCAGAGGCACGCATCTGAACTTTCAGACAGCTGCTGTGATGACTCTGCAGTTTGGCAGCAGTTTGCGTAGCTCTTTTTTATTTAGCTTGTGATCTTTCTTGTGCTGGATGAGCTCAGATCTCTCTCTCTCTTTCTCCCTGTGCATTGGGGAAGAGGAGAAATGCTGGACAGAAGGCTGGTTCTCCATGCTGATGGCTTTTTCAGGGGGTTGGCGTTACCTGTTGCAGGTGGGGAGAGGGGAGGGAAGTTACATTCGCTATAATACACAGTCACATTCACTCTCACAGACTGCATGGCGGGAAGCTGTTTCAGCTGCAGAGGGGGGGAGCCACTGGAAGGACAAATGCAAATATTTAATTCACTTCTATGTTTCTTCTAAGTTTCACGGATCCTTAATTTGTTCTCCCTTAGTATGGGTGCTCAGCCCAGACGCGTGAGTTTAGCTCCAGGTGATGGGGAGAACTTTAAATTAGAAGGGCGTATGCCCAAGAGTGGGTGAGTTCTGATGCTTTCGAGCTTACACAGAGCTCTGTGGAGCTCAAAAGCGTCGCTCTCGCTCCTCAACAGAAGTTGGTCCAATAAAAGATATGACCTCACCCACCTTGTTTCTCTAACATCCTCAGACTGACACAGCTACAGCAGCTCTTCTAATTATCAGTGTAGCAGACATGCAATAAAAACCTATGGCAGAGTTTTCTTCCGTTGGGCTTGTCCTCCTTGCCATGAACCCTGACTGGCTGACAGCCCTGGTTTATGCTGAGTGCTAAATCATGATTAACCCCATTATAGTTAACACATGTTCTAAACTGATGGCATTCCCCTATGTAGACAAGCCTCTTGTTAGCATGGTTGGTTATTCAGGTTAGACTGTTTGGGATAGCTCTCTATTGGGACTTCTCAATGATTTGAAGGAGGGGTTTAGCCTAATTCCTCCATTGCTTCCTGGTGACGTTGTGGGTGGTTGGCATTTTAAAGACTCTATGGCACTATCTGGCACTTCCACTATCTAGACAAATGGCCCTCACCCCCACAGTGTCTGAGTACCTCACAATCACTTACGGCCCTTATGCCCGTGGCACCTCTGGGAGGCAGGGAATTTTATCCCCCTTTTTACAGATGGGAAATTGAGACCCAGCGCAGATGGAGTGACTTGCGTAAGGTCGCACAAGAAGCCTGTGGCTGAGTTGGGAATTGGACCCAGGTCTTCTGAATCCAAGTTCAGTATCCTGCCCACTAGACCATCTTTCCTCCCCTGCTGTCCTAATGTAGAGCCACTTGAGCCAGCTTTTTGTGGAAGATGTCGTGGGATGCTTAGAGCACAGGACGGGCATTGGGACTCCTGGGGTCTGCTCCCATTTCTGTCATTGATCTGCTGTATGACTCTGAGCCGGTCACTCAGGGCAAATTTTTCAAACCTGGATGCTTTGAGGTAGGCCTGTAATCCCACCTGAGTAAAAGGAGTCACCCACGTAAAAGGAGGTCTGATTGTTTTCAGCATTGCTGAATATCCTCCACAGTTGTTGAAGTCGATGAGAGATGGAGCTGTTCTCGCCCCTGGAAGCTGGAGAGAAAGCAAAGCTGCAGGGGCTATTGGGAGCTGATAGAAGGAGCCTATATCCCAATGATTCCCAACCTTTTAGGGTTATTGGACCCATTTTTCATATTCCCACCACCTTCTGTTCATCTGGGCCGTGCCCCAACTCGTACAGTACTGAGGGCTGCCCCAAGCCCTACCGTCATGGCTAAGAGTTTGGAGCAGCTCCACTTCCATTGAGGGTCAGAGTATATATTGCTGAACAGGGGGTGGGAAGCAGCTGCCCTTGTTGGCCCACCACAGAGGCTCATCGTTATGGGCCAGATTGTTCTAATATGGCACAGGCCTGAGTAGGGGGAGCTCCCAAAGCCATTGTGTCTCTGGGAGGCCCAGAGCCTACTGAAACACCCAGGAAGCAGAGCTACTGTACCACCCTATAGGAGACTGCATGGTGCATTCCCTCCCACAGCTGGTCAACTCCCTCTTGGCTGGTGGTGAAATGGAGCGGATAGCAGAGATACCAGCCCCACAGGGAAAGTCAAGGGCTGCAATTGTAGCTACGTGATTGGGGCATAATGTGGGGTGGGGGGTGACGACGCACAAACCCAAAATAAACAAAGAAAGGCTTGGCAGCAATGTGTCCCTGAGTGAAAGCTGCTTTCGCCTTTTAGGACAGTGTCAATCGAATGTAAGTGCCTTTTAGTCTTATTTAATACAAATCTAAGTGTTCTACATTTAGTTTCCTTTCTGCCCCATCAGCAGGAAAGCCCTGTGCCAGTGTGCATGCAGAGGTCTTTAAAGGGACGCTCCTGATTTAGACTGATGACTTATTTCACTGGCAAAACTGCTCCATGTGCTCACATTCTTTGCTAGTGAAGTGGTGTCAATTTCAGTGATTCAGTCAGATTCATATGTGAAGCACATTTTTTTTCCATTCTTCCACAGGATGTTCCCTTCTGGATACGGAAGGGCATGTTTGCATTTTTGGGACATAACATAAATTCTCTCAGCAAATCATAAAATAAATACACACATCTGTCCCAGATGAGTAAGGCTGTGTAAGAGAAACTGGGCTTGAAGGGATCGGGAGTCCCATTACTCTTTCCTTGCTTACTGGTCAGACATGTTAATACAACAGTCTTCAGTGTTAGATTTCTTTTTTGTTCCTGCACTTGAGAACATGCCAGTTCCTAGATACTTCGTCCCTACTATACTGCAGCACAGCTATTTGTTTCACTCTCTGTTTACTTGAATTTGCCTCTTGTATCTCTCATGCTCTAGAACAGTCCAGTAATATAGGTAGTTATAATTTGACTCCTCTCCTCACCACCAAAATCTGAAGGAAAAACAAGATTGTCATAACTAACATTAAAAGAAAAAACGATGACTTATTTGTGGAGCAGAATTCAACGCGGCTTTGGAAAGCACTATTAACTAAGATTAGTCACTAAAAATAAAGGCACGACAACAAGCAGCTTTACTGAATCAGACTCTAACAACCTTGCGACACTGAAAGCGTAATGCAATAAACCTTAGCTGCCTTCTTAACAGCATCACCTGAAATACTTGTTGGCATCGGCTCCTATTCAGACTACTTACAGGAAGGGGCATGATTGTATCTGTTTAATCTCAGAGTCTGTCATTCACTTAGTGGCATGAATTTCAGTAGCCAGCATTACCCAGGCCAAACCCAGAGGAGTTCCAGGTGAACTTTGAATGCCTTTGTTATTGTTTTTTGTCACTCTTTAGTTTAATTTTTAGTAGTAAATGAAGAAGGCCCTGGAGCTTGTCCATAGGGTTTTCTTTCCTTGTGACTCTGTCCAGCTTTTTCAAAGTTAACAGGGATGATAGTTAAAACAAAAATGTGAAGGTTGGAAGCACTTTCCATTATTTTGCTTGTTCATAGTCTGTGGTCATGTCCTGTATCAACACCATTCCAGAGCAGGTTAGATAAGACCTTGCTAGGAATGCTGTAGGGAGTAGCTCAGCAAAATGCCATCGGTCAAACTAGATGACACACCTGGCCTTTTCTGACCCCACTGTCTGTGATTTGCCAAGATCTAATTCTCAGTAACCCATGCAGTTATTTTTGCATGGCTTGTACTGCTGGTCTGTGGTCTCCAGACTTGTTTATAAATGTGCTGGACCAACTGTTATGTCATCAGAGGCTGCATGTTAAAAGTTGTGCTGGCTGATAGTATGTATTCTCCCAAGAACTGGTTGCTTGCCAGCACCATCCCTGCAGGAAAGGAACTGGGAAACCGACCCCTTTGCAGCTTAAGGCATCCAGGTGTTTCTTAACCAGCATATAGGAGGTACTTTCACAAGAGGAGGATGTCCTTCGCTTTGTCTCCTCCATCCGGAGCATGGTACCTCTGAGGCATACCATATCCCTGGGCAGAGGATGTGGAAATGCCATAGCTGTTCTGTTCTTTGATCCTGGGCTATGAACAGAACAGCATACTGCCTTGGCACTGGCCAAATCGCTTTGAATCTGGCTTGTAATACGGTGTGCATGTGTGCAGATTCAAAGCACCATTCCCTTGTCCGGCATCTTTGGGCTGCTGCCTGCAAAAGCTGAAAATGAATTAAAGGTTGCTGCTGCAACCTCTATTACTGTTTTTAAAGGTGCATTGGTTTTTGAATGCTCTCTGTCAGGCTCTGTGTCAACATGAGCCCTTTCTGTCACCAGCCACTCCACAGCTCTGATCTGCTGCGGACAGCTGTATGGTAACAGCTATTTGATCACAGAAAGGTGTTTTCACTGCACCCCAGTGACCGTTCATTCTGATGTGTGATGACTTTCAGCAAGTGCATGCATAGCATATGTGTCAGAGAGAGAGAGAGAGAGAGAGAGAGACTGGTGATTCTGAGCAGGGATTTCATGACCCAGTGCCTGAGTCCCTGGCTGGGTTGTTGACCTGTGTTGATGCTGTTTTCTTCAAGGTGGAGGCTTTCTTGTTGTGCATTGAGTTGTTTCTGGTGAGGATTGGAAAGGTTGCTTAGCCCTTTTTACTCAAAGGAATGATAACCCAGTAAATCAAAAACAAAGGTTGAAAGAGCCCATATGGGTAGCTTATTTTGCCTGGCAAAGGAGAGACAGTTACCCAAGTCAACTGGCAGCTTGGCTATTACCTGCAAGGTTATCCAGGAACTGAGTGCTTCTCTGGATAGAACGTGAGCAACAGGGTTTTCTTTTTGTCGTCTTTATTCTGATGAGCTTTATTGGGTTGCAGCGCAAATCCAGGGTTATATAAATACCAAGTACAAAACCCCAGGCATTGTTTAGGTGGCTCTTCAGTGTAGCTCACCCATAGATGTAAATTTGTGCGCACCTGTTTTAAGAGATTGTGGTTCAGGGGATAGACCACTAGACTGGGACTTGCGGCACCTGGGCTCTGTTCCCAGCTCTGCCACTGACCTGCTGTGACTTGAAGCAGATCATTTCGCTGCTGTTTCCCTTCCATACCTTTGTCCCTTAGGGGTAGGGACTGTCTCTTGCTAAGTGTATGTACAGCACCTAGTGCTAGGGGACACTGTTCTTGGTTGTATCTCCTAGGTGCTATTGTAAAATAAATACTTTTTATTAGATAATCCCTGTATGTACAGATTATAAGTTATACAGGTCTGTCGCAACTTACGCGCATTTAACATGCGCGATTTCAGCTTTATGCTGTAGGGCCGGAGTCGGGGGTGGGGGGTGTGGCCTCAAGATTTAAAGGTCCTGGGGCACCGGCTGTGTGTCCCAGGGCCTTTATATCACCCAGGGGGCTCCCAGCTGCAGAGGTGGCTGGTAGCCCCTGGGGCGAACTAAAGGGCCGATGCTCCAGCCACCGTGGAGCTCTGGGCCCTTTAAATGCCAGCCCCAGCCAAAGCTGCGGGCACGATTTAAAGGGCTCCTCCGGCCTCCCCACTGCGGCAGGAAGCCCGGTGGAGCCCTTTAAATCCCGCCTGCAGCTTTGGCAGCCGGGCCTGGGCCGGCATTTAAAGGGCTCCTCTGGGCTCCCCGCCGCGGCGGAGCCCTTTAAATCCCGCCGGCGGCTGGGCTGGGGCGGCATTTAAAGGGCTCCTGCACAGTGGGGAGCCCAGAGAAGCCCTTTAAATGCCGCCCGGCCCAGCCGCCGGAGCTGCAGGCGGGATTTAAAGGGCTTGGGGATGTAATTTTGAGTATACGCGGTTTTCACTTTACACGCTAACCACGGAACGGAACCCCCGCGTAAGATACGACTTGCCTGTAGTTTGCTTAAGTGAAACCAGGGATTTAATCCACCTGGAAAAGAGAGAGACCTTGAAATTCAACACACTGCCCCTACCAGGGGTTATTTTGGGCTCTCTCTGGGCTTGTAGATCAGGTGAATGGTTTAGTCATATTTTGTCCAAACCCTTCAATACTTCTCTATGGTACAAGGATGCCCACATTAATAATAATGGATTTGTAGCGACGAAAGAAATTGGAGGGTGATTTGGCTTCTGTGGTGTTTGTTCATTTTAAAATTGGGAGGGGTCCATTGAGGGCTCTACTTAGATTCCAGTTCCTAGGAAACTGACATCAGGATAATGAGTATGAGCGGACTTATTTGTACAGTGATAACTGCGGGGAAAGTACTAAAGCAGGAAAAACAAACACATTAGTCATTTGAACCTTCAGTTCCAAGCCTTTACCCTGATATTTCACTATTTATAACTGGCTCCTGCGCATGTGTATTTTCAGATTCCAAATTGCTCAAGAGACACAGACAGACTCACACACACTTACATAAACCGAAACTTACGCTACCTTCACTCAGTTGAGAGCGCTAGGACTGTGGCCCCAAAGAAGATCTAAGCAAATTTAAAAAAAAAAAAAAATCCCTCAACTCTTATTTAATTTGACGACACAAAGATCATTATGACATGATTGGCTGTATAAATACTCCAGAATGCAAACCTTTAAAAATGGGGCGGGGGCTGTGCATAGAGGGCACTGAAAGGAGGGACTAGCCTTATGCTTAAGGCTTTGACATAGGATTCAGTTCCTAGCTCTGCTGCAGTCAAGGTGTGTAACCTTGAGCAATTCTCTGAGGGCCGGTTTCTCAGTGCTCAGCACATACATCCTGCTCACAGGTGGCCAGTTGCAAATACCTCTTGCAGTGTGGTTGTGCACTAGAATATTTAAGAATACAGCTAATTATTTTAATAAGAGATCAAGGGAGGAGGGCTTCTGGGCTGCAAAAGACTGGGCAATGAAGCTCACGCAGAGGACAAGGGGATGTAGAGTACAGGTGCAGCTGACTTATGGAGACCGGAGCGGGAGGTATTTGAAAGACTGAGAGCCAGAGTGTGTATGGCTGAAGGAATTAGACATGAAACAGAGAAGGGCATGACATGGGGAAGTGTTTTTTCATATTTTCATCTAATCCAATAACCATTTTCACTGTCTGTCCCCCCCGCCCCCCTGCAGTTGTAACTTCATCCCCAGACACCCCAAGTCAGGAGGAGGGGAGTGATGCTATGATGGGCCTCGTGATTGGTCGCCTCAGACATTATGTGCTAATTTCTCTTCAACTTTTGTTAATAGTTTTTATTTAAAAAAAAAAAACAATAAGAAGGGAAAATTCCCTCACAACAAAGTGTTCAGGATGCTCACGGGCATTTCCTGTCGTGTAGTCACTCACAACCAAGGAGCTCACCAATTAAGGCATCGCAGGTGTCCATCAGTTACATAACAAGAACCAATGACTGCGGAGCCAGACAAATTCAAATAAGGCACTTATGTTTTTTTTTGTTTTTTTTTTAAACAGTGAGGGTGATTAACGTTGGAAACAAACTGCAAGGGAAGTGGTGGATTCTGCCTCTCTTGATGTCTTCATATCAAGACTTTAAATGGCTTCCCGGAAGATGTGGTTTACCCAAACAAATTATTGGGCTCAGCACAGGGGTAACTGGGTGAAATTCTGTGGTCTGTTATACAGGAATCAAAATCTGATGGTCCCATCTGGCCTTAAAATCTCTGAATCAGTTTGCATGCCTGACCGCCCAGACACGATCAACTTAGACTCATCACCTCCACCACAAGCTCTCATTTAGGTCCTGTGCACATCCAGTTCCTCACTGTCCCACTGATCAAACCAATCTCAGCTCTAACCTCCTAGTTTCTTAGCTCACGTAGGCTTTTATACGACAGGTGTGTCAGTTGGTAAGATCTCTTAACCACGTTGGTGTCTGAGTTAAGGCCACATGCTTGAATGTAAGCTGAGCAGCGGTGATCTGGGCAGGGGCATATGCCGTGGGGGTGGGGGTGGAGGGGGGAGAGAGTGTGTGTGAAGAAGTCATGGGAATACGCTTGGAATGGGACACTAGTCAGGGAAGGATGGAGAGAGATAGCAGAAGAGAATGCAAGAGCTAGGCTATTCGGGACCTAGTAGGCAGGGATGCTATGTGTTGTCCCTTCAGATTTTTTTAAAGTCTTTTTTATGAATTTCTCCCTGCGGTGCACTAAATGTATTTAAGTGGTAGGGGAGGAAAAGAAGGCAATCATGAGAAAACGATACCATTTGATGCACTGTATGGCAACAGGCACAGATCAATGCTTCCCGTCTCCACCAGGAGTCTGATTATCCCATTATAACTGCTCACCCTAGAATTGCCTTATTGCTAGCATCAGAACATAAAGATGCAAAGAGCCGTGCAGTATTCTGTGTGAGGGGAAGATGACCTTGAGAGCAGACTGCGTTCACCTCCCAGCACAAAGCACGCACCTTTATTTCCTAGGGTTTGTTTGGATGGTACCACACAAGAAAACCTCTTATTCAGTGGGCCCATGACTTCCTGATCAGTTCTAGGCTCCGTGGCTCCCAGCACTGTACGTGAGAGAAGCTGGTGAGGATGGTGTAGTTAGCCATTGGGTGAACAGCAAGGGAGCAGAAAGTTGAAAGGCAAGCAGTGGTTTTTTGCTAATTGCATGCACTTGAATATGTATTTGTATGATCTGTTTGAAGAGCAATTGATCAGGAGGTGGATGTTAGTGACTTGCTCGGAAGATGAGTCTTTTTGCTGGTCTCATTACATCTACATGAGAAACTCTGATATGCCAGTGGGCAGGCACTGCACAAGCCTTATCCATGAAGGGACACTTGCACCAGCTTTCTCAGTTCATACAGTTTTGTGTGCTGCCATTAAACTCTGCTAAAGTGTATTTTATTGTTCTCTCCACTCAATGCAGACATATTTAGTTTATACACACACACACACACACACACACACACACACTCACTCACTCTATTTGTGTGCGTGTACATGTATTTGCGTGTGGTGTCGTTTCGTGACCTTCCATTTTTATATTTTGCATGTTGAGCTGACGCAGTAAAATGTTGGTGCTTATCCCCCTGCTTAAGTCAGAGACTAGCCCATGTGAGCTCCTGCCACCCTGGAATCCTGCGGTTGGTTTTAAAGTTGTAACTTATAACATCAATTGTGATTGTGATTGTTTCACTTGGGTCAATGATTGTTGTTGTTGCTGTTGGCGAGAGAGGTTTGGCCTCACTCAATTTCTTGTACAAGTTAATTAGCACCCTCTCTTCCACCTTTTCTTCCTTAACCCTGCTCCTTTTCTAAGCCATTAAGGCCAAGCACGGGCGGAAGTAATCCTCCTAATTGAAATATTTAGAGCTTTTCTAAGGCCTGGTGCCAGCAAAATGATTCTGCAATCCTGAGTGACTTCAAAACACCAATATTAATTTAATGTAAAACTATCTTTGAAGAGTGGATCAGCAGAAATTCATGGGTTTTCTTTCAGCAACTGCAGTTCCAAACACACGGAGCCTGGTTCTGATCACACTCGATAGCGTCATTAATCTTTTGACATCGCTGCAGTTTCTACTGATGTATACGTGTGGAGTGGAGAGCGGAGTTGGTCAAGGAATCACCAGTAACTAGAGATTTTTGGACCAGAAGGGACCACTATGATCATCTAGTCTGACCTCCTGCATCACATAGGTCATAGAATTTCACCCAGTCATTCCTGCATTTGGGCTAGCGTATATCTGTTAGAAAGACATCCAGTCTTGATTTAAAGATTTCAAGTGAGGGAGAATCAACTGTGCCAGCTGCTCTCTCTCTAAGTACTTATGTGGCTGTGATTACTAGAGTGCTTAAATACCTCAAAATCATTAATTGATTTTTATCATCAATTCTCCCCTCTCCTATGAAGTAGAGAAGTACTGTCCCTATTTCGCAAATGGAGAACTCAGAGATGGAGCAGTCTGTGGCAGAGCCAGGAACAGAATCCAGGTCTTCCGACTTCGTCAGGTGCTTTGACCATTCAGCCATATTACTCCTCTGCAGTTATGAATACGCCACATTGGAACAAAACAATGGCTGATGCCAAAACTGTTAAAACAAAACAAACATTTAAAAACACAGCCTGTCCTAAAAAATTAAAAATAACCAATGGAAATCTTGAAAAAGTGGAATTGAGCAACAATGACAGAGGCAGTGGAGACTAATTTTAACTAGTGTTTTGCAATGTTACGCCATGAGAGTGCTCTAACAAACGTCCCTATATTTTCATGTTGCAGCATGCAGCTTTACAGAGTTTTTTCCTTCAGTCCCAGCAGAACTGCAGGACCGTTCCCTGTGTTTGGCATTTACATGACAAGTAACTGGGGGAACAGGAGGAATTTCTATTTTATTTAGATTTTCTGCACCTGTGAGTTACCTCAGGATGTCTAAAATAAAGCCTCATGCTCCAAATCAGAGTTGTTAAAAAGACATTTAAAGGGATAGCCCTCAAAAATTTTCTCCTAGAACTCCACCTGCCCCCCTCCCACAGAATATCAATTTACTTACCAACCAGGAAGGTACTTACCAACAATTCTACAAGATATCTTTCCATCTATGTAGTAGTTTTTTCCCTCCAATATCCATCCCCCAAACAACCCTTTTTCCCATGGAAAAATGTGGAAGAAGTTGACACGAGTTTTTTTTTTTTTTCTTTTTACCATGCTATGCATTCTGCCATACTAAATTATTATTTATATCGCTATCGTCCAAGAAGCCGTAGGGACTGACCAGGACCCCCTTGTGCTAAGTCTTGCACAAGCATTTCCTTTGATCCAAGATGATGGGTCAGACCCTCAGCTGGTGTAAATCAGCCTGGCTCTCTTGACTTTAATGGAGGTGCACTGATCCGCACCAACTGAGGATCTGGCCCCATATCATGTTGCTCAAGAAACAAAATGTGTGGCCTGATTTGATGTGGATGTTGAACAGCTGGAGAGTCACTGGAAATGGCTGTTGGTCAGCATTACTGACAGGCAGGAGTTCCGCCCCCTTTAGGGTAATGCAGTCCCATAGCTCTCCTGCATTTGAAACCTTTCCACAAATCCTGTGGTTTGTTTTTTTTCTTCAGTCTTCCTAAACTGCTTTATATTTTCTGCCAGCATGGGGTGTGTGTGTGTGTGTGTGTGTGTGTGTGTGTGTGTGTGTGTGTGTTGGAGATTCTAGGGTTTTGTCTCAGCCTCGCCTGTTTCTTTCTTTCTGTTTAAATAGACTTTAGGCAAAGAGTGCTGTCAACATTTCTAATTTTAATGATTTCATGTCCCTGTCGCCGTCCATTTCATGATGGAGGGAAGGTAGATTGTATGAATCTCTGATGACGTACATTGCCATTTGCTGCCTCTCCTCAACTGTACCAGCTACAGTTCTCTCTTGAAGTCATTCAAATGGCAGACCATACCTGGTGTTTTCTACCTGGATGTACTTCTGTTTGGCTTATTAATGAATAGTCAGGCTGTTAATAATGCTGGATGGTGGATAGGGTTTAATTTAACCTGAACTAGGACCAGTGTGAGTTCCACCAGTGCAGAAATGGACATGTGAAAAAAGTATTCAGGTTCTTCCACCTACTCCTGGGAAGCTGCTGTACTCTCCATCATGTGTCAGGGTTTAGGACTGTAAGATGACCTTGCTGGGGTTGTCAGCATGTGGTGTTCTTATAGGGGAAAGCCAGGTTCAGCAGAGCTCAGATCCCTGGTGCCAGGTTTGGTATTACTAAAAGTGCTGGAGTTTTCTCTCTGATTGTCACTGTGTTCGCATCTCCAATGGAACCATAGTTACTCATTGAGAGTCGAGCGAGTGTGGTTATTAAGCAGAATGGCCCAGGCAACCTAAGGATGCCTGAAGGACGCTGCTGATCAGAAGGCCCAGAGTTCTCCAGTCTGCTTGTGGACACACACTACAAACCCTTGCTTGATATTTGTATCTGTTTTAAACAAGTCCTGTGAGTGTGGCAGAGCTCTGCTCACCATAGAAAAGCAGTGCTCTGTTTATCTCTCTCTGCCTCAAGGACTTTTAATGGCGGCAAGGATCACCACTAATTTTTGACAAGCAGGAACAGCCAGTCTCCAAGTCAGATTCACCTCAAGAGCTCTGTCTGCAGCCTACTGAAGTCTAAGGGGTAGTAATAAAATGGAGAGACTGGTCTGGAGAGCTGCTCATCACCCATCCTTCCCAGTAAAGTCAGAGAGAGAGGTCGGGCTTGCACTGCTCTGGATCAGCCTCATATAATAATAAATAATAGGTATATCTCTAATTATTATCTCCTAGAACTGGAAGGGCCCTCGAAAGGTCATCGAGTCCAGCCTCCTGCCTTCACTAGCAGGACCAAATACTGATTTTTGCCCCAGATGGCCCCCTCAAGGATTGAACTCACAACCCTGGGTTTAGCAGGCCAATGCTTAAACCACGGAGCTATCCCTCAGTGTGTGCCACCTGGAGCAGCGTTCTTGTGCCTCTCCACTTTGTTGACTCTCCAGCCCTTTAAAATATCATCTGTGAACAAAGCTTTGTTCATTCATCTGTACCTCCTGGTTTCCCTCTGTTATGAGCAGTATGAGTGGTTCAGTTCAGTTGCCATAGGCTTGATCCAACAAGCTACAGCGCACAAGCCGCTCCTGGAGATTCTGAGAACCTTTCACTCCCATTGAAGTAAGCGGGAGCAGAAGGCCTCCGCGCCTAGCAAGATCAGGAGACAGGTTGAAGCAGACACTCCAGGTGCGAACACCTCCCAGCTTTGGGAAAATTTGGATTCAAATCCAGACTCAATTTTGCAGTTGTTCCTGTCTCTGTATTGGATCAAACTTCTACAAACTGTGAGGCCAACATCTGCACTGACCCTGGGCAATCAGGGTGTAAATCAGCACAGGATTCAGCCCCCTGTGTTTAAACCACTACTGTCTGAAATGTATACCATGCATGGTCAACTGTTTAACTCAGAAAAGGCTTTTGGGGTACAACTTGTATATAAAGCTATGTTCTTTTCTGTGTACCAAAGCCATTTCAAGTAACTAAATACCTCCCTACTCAATGTTCTGACTTCCTGAGTTATATCTTTTGTCTGCTGGCTTTATGGACAAGAACAAGATTTTCCTTCTGTTCGTTCTGTAAAGGCAATTCAGTTCTCATTCTCTCTGGGGAATAAGATGTTTTCAGAAGAATGGTTAGATCAAGGGTATGTCTACACTGCAATTAAACACCCCCGGCTGACCCCTGCCAGCTGGATCGGGCTCAGGAGCTGCTCGGGTTTGGGCTGAAGCCCAGGGTCTGGGACTGCAGGAGGGTCCCAGAGCTTGGGCTGCAGCCGAGCCTGAATATCTACACCACAATTAAACAGCTTCTGGGCCCAATCCAGCTGGCAGGGGTCAGCCGGGGGTGTTTAATTGCAGTGTAGACATACCTTCAAGTGAGTAGAGCACCAGACTAGAGCTTGGGAGATCTAGGTCCAGTTCTCTTCTCTGCTACAGACTTCCTCACATTCTTGAGTAATTCACTTAGGGCATGTCTATGGGTAGGTCTATACTCACCGTCCGGGTCGACGCGGTGAGTTCGATTTCTCGGAGTTCGAACTATCGCGTCTAATCAAGACACGATAGTTCGAACTCCCCACGCGCTCCGGTCGACTCCGGAACTCCACCACTGTGAACGGTGGTGGCAGAGTCGACCTTGGAGCCGCGGAGTTCGACCCCACCGTGTCTGGATGGGTAAGTCAGTCGAACTAGGGTACTTCGAGTTCAGCTGCGCTATTCGCGTAGCTGAACTTGCGTACCCTAGTTCAACCCCTCCCCCCCCCTTAGTGTAGACCAGGCCTTAGTTGCAATCTTAAGTTGACCTGATGTCTGTACTACCCTCTTTCTGTCGGTGGTGCGTGTCCTCACCAGGAGCACTTCCACCGACTGAAGAGGGGCAGTGTGGGGATTTGAGAGCCTAGGCTCTCAGCTCCGCACAGCTCCCCAGTGGGAACACTCCCCCCTCCCCCCCCACCCCGCCAGGCTTCCAGCTTTCCTACTCCCAGCTGGGAGCAAGGGGAGTTGCCTGAAGTCCAGTCGGCTGCCATGTTCCTGGCGGGGAACCGAGAGCCCGGGGGGCAGCTGGGCTCTGAGCAGGGAGCTGGGACCCTGGAGGGCAGCAGGGCTTGGAGTGGACATCTAACAGTAGCCCAAGACAGCCAACAGCGGATGTAAGTAACGCAGTGTCTACGTTGACATTGTGTGGCCCTAACTACACCGATATAAGCCCTACACCTCTCATGGAGGTGGAGTTATGATGTCAGTGTACTAGGGCTCTTGCGTCGGCAGGAGCAGGGCTGTAGTTGTACACTGACATAGGTCGACATAAGCTGCCTTATGTCAAGCTAACTCTGTAGTGTAGACCAGGGCTGAGTCTCCCTGTGTCTTAGTTCCCCATTTTTAGCATGGGGATAATAGCACTGCCCTACCTCCCAGGGTGTTGTGAGAACAAATATATTAAGGATTGTGAGATCGCTTTGAGAACTACCAATGAAAAGTGCTGTATAAAGAGTTAGGCACCATTATTTATTTTATTTTATTACTAACGATGACACGTAGAGGCCAAAAGATGGGTCAATCTGTCCAAATTAAACCCTAAAGTTATCATCTCTTCTTCACAGGTTGTGAGTGACGGTGATGGTGAAGTTGGTGCATGCTCTGAATTGGCTTGTTTCATCGTTGACTGTGAAGCTGTTCTGGACTCTCAAGGCACAAACAAATAGGCTTTTTGAAGGCGGGTGGTTTTTAATTCTATATCCCAAGGATAATCACAAATGAAGAAAAGATGATCTTGGGTACTTGGCAATACCAAATGTAGTGCTTGCTGCTGTTGGGAGCAATCAAAAGGAGGAAGAAACTGGAATATCTCTCACCTTAGGAGAGATGGAACATACCAAGAGAAACGGAATTCTTCAGGAACGACATTGCAGGTGGAAAACTTGCCAGTTACGTTTTAAAGAGGTCTCCTGAGGATGAAGATGACACATTACATGAGGATCTGCAGGTAAAAAACGAAACAAAACCGAGGCATCAAAAGAGTAGATGATGATGTGTACAAATGCTTGCTTTTTACTTGAGTGGTTTCCAGCTTCCTACAATCTCTGTTGCACTCCCTTTTCTGGCTGCTCTCCTTCCGGTTGGATGTACCCACCTGCACAAGGTAAATCTGGAAATTGCCAGCAGCGACTGTAGCAGCGTTTCTGTAAAAAATCATCCAGTCAAATGGGTCCATGTAGTTAAATCTGGTAAAAGTAAGTTTTTCACAAACAGAACAGAGTCCATGATTTGATTTTATTCCAGTGGAAATAATAATTTTTGGAGAGGAGAGAATGTCTCTCAAATATTCCCCGGCATTATTTGCACCCAAAACACTGCAGCCTTGTGCTAATGCAATTTTCAAAGCAACTAGAATAACAAAAGTGAAACTGAGTAATCCATCACATTGTCCAAAGCTGTGAAAGAAGAAATGCAGGAAAAAAAAAACCAATAGAACAAACTAAATTAGAGGATTAATGTCGTCACCTTTTATAATCTAACGCAGGGGTTCTCAACCTTTTTTCTTTCTGAGGCCTCTCAACATGCTAGAAAAATGCCAGCGCCAAGCTCGAGGGTGAGGCAGGAGTGTCCCAGACCTTGGGCTGCAGCCTGAGCCTGAACATCTACACCACAATTAAACAGTCCCTGAGCTCGATCCAGCTGGCAGGGGTGAGCCGGGGGTGTTTAATTGTAGTGTAGACATACCTTCAAGTGGGTAGGGCACCAGACTAGGCTTCGGAGACCTCTGTTCAGTTCCCTGCTTTGCCACAGACTTCCTCACATTCCTTGATACCACATACTCATTTCACGTACATCAATGAATAGCCAGCAAATAGTTTAAAAAACAAACATGCTTCCTTCTCTCCTGGACTGGGTTTGAATCAGAGAGATGAAAGGCTCCGTATCCCATTTCCAACCGCCAGATCAATCCACTTCCTTGTAAACCCAGTTTCAGTGGTTTATGACTCAGCTGTAAAAGTAAATTTTGGAATGAAACTCGGCGTGCCAGCTCTCAGGCTGGGAATGAACTGCCCCATGTTTAAAGAACAAAAGCATTCAGACATTTTAAATGATAGGCATGTCTGTTAAAAAGAGCGAGAATAAGAACTTTAGGTGCTTCTTATGAATGTGCTTGTGGGGCCATTGTGGGTCAGATGCTGCCACCTTATACTGAGTAGCACCTTACTCTGGGAGTAGCCTCGTTGAAAGGGCAGCATCTGGCCCTGTGTTATGGCCGAATACACTGAAGTAATGGGTACTAAATTATACGTGGTATTGAAAACGTTTAAGGATCCTACACATCCGTGGTGCTATAAAACTTTAATTTTAAACGGTGATTCTGGTCTCAGGAAGCAGGAGAGCTCTTCCTGGCTCTGCTACTGACTCGCTGTGTGACCTTGTCACTTAACCTCTCAGTTGGCTCCTTTTGTAAATGAAGATAATACTTACCCACCTTTTTATAAAGTGCTGTGAGAGCTTTGGGTGAACAGAGCTTTACAAGTTGTAAGTATTACTTATTTGCTAACTAGGGCAGGAATGTGTATAACACCATTAAGGCTCCATGTTTTTATTATTCATATGGTTACCATTGTCTCTTTAGTAGCTTTATGCTCAGAGGAGGAGGTGGTACAGGACAGGGGATTCTGTTTAGCCATTGAGACAAGCTTATATCACTGCCAGCAAATAAAACCAGGCCTCCAAATAAGAATGCAGTGTAATTTAGAGCTGCTTATTTCATTGAATCAGCTTTTCTTGGTCCGGCGGTGCCCTTAGCACAAAGCAAATAAACTACCCTGCTCGTTTGCTGTGTGCTCTGCAGCTAGCCATATGTTTGAGCCTGATAGAGATTCTTATCTGACTGGCTAAAATTACCGGGTGAAGGGATGACATTTCTTATCATGGGCTTTGCTGAATCACAGAGAGGCCTTGTCACCTAGCTCAGAGGCATTGTTCTTCATTGCACAGAGTTGCCGTGTGGGCCAGTGGTGGTGCGGAACAAAGAGTGTAGGTCAGTAGAGCTTGTGAGTCAAGGTTTCATTGGAAATTGACCATGCTGCAGGTTTTGCATCAGCTGTTGCGAGCGATGGGGGTGGGAAGTGAAAACAGGGAAGGAAAGTAGTGGTAAACGTGTTCCTTCTAAGTGAGCTTGGCAGAATTAGATTTTTTTTTCTTTTTTGTATATTTTTGACCGCTATGTTTGTTGTGGTTCTTTTGTTTCAATTTGTATCAATTTAAATATTCACAGGTGTGCGACATGATGGGTATTAAGGATTTATTCTGTTTTCACCAATTTCAGTTTTCACAGTTGAGGGAAATTATGGATGGGGCTCATACAATAATTATTTAAGGACAGTAGATTTCGAGATTCGAAAAGTTAAAGCTGGCTGGTTTAGAAGAGCTGCCAGTACATGCTTTCTGCAGAGTTCATTATAACACGCTTTATACCTATTAAGGTGGGACTCTGTTTTCAAGGAACCATTTTTTTACTTTGTATGTATACATTTCAATTATCATTGATGGAAATATCTGTTTGCCGGTGGGTGGGTGTGTGCGCACACAGTGAAATCGGTGTTGACCAGTATCTACAAGTGAAAATCTAATCCTGTCAAGCCTAGTGGTAAGGCAATCTCAGGTCCACAGCAGAGACCTCAGTGCCTCTTTCCAAAGCTCACAATGGGCACAGCATTATGGGAACACTTGGATTCACCCTTTCTTATTGTAGTGCCTTTAGTCTTCTGTTACCTTTTCAAGCCAAAGAGAATTTGATCAGGGATAGCATGGTTAGAAGCCCTATTCTTTCAGAAGCTCCCATCGGTTATGTAACGATCATGTGTGAGCAGGCCCTTAGCTTTACCTCTCCTCTGAAAGGCTGCACCTCCCATAGTATAGCGCCCCCTGGCACCATGCTGGGGCCTGGTTCACTTCTAAGTCAAAGGGAAAAGTACTACCTGTTAAATCAACAAGACTGCTTCCTGCAGCATCTGGTAGTATGGCTGCAGGCCAAAACTGTCTGACTGCCAAAAGGCCCTGCTCTGTTGCCATGGTCAGTGCCCTGATAGTTTTCACCCTGTTCCTTTTTCTTGGCCGCTGAATAAAATCATTCCTGGTGTCAGAGGGACAAAGCATCTGGTAGGTAAATTGTCCTAAAGCAACAGCGACTCAAACCCTTGAAGAGTCAGGAAGTCCTCCCTTGGTGGGAGGTCTCGGTTAGATTGGATTATAAACCCAAAGGAGACGACATCACCCTACAATCTCACCTGGCTTCCAGCTGGGAACCTGTAGCCTGCCCCTTCTGAGAAACCGACACAGCCTCCTCAGTTCCCAGCCTTTTCCAAACCAGGAATCCTCCTGCCCCCACAACCCTCCTCTTGGCAAGCAACTGGGGTCCCATTCCCATTTACCAATATGGCAAGGGCAGAGTGCTCACGACCACCTGTTTGCAGCCCCCAGGCCGAGAACCCCTGCTGCAGAGTTTCTTCACTCAGCTTTACCTCACAGGGCAACACTGACTCACTACAACCTCTGGGCCCAGTGATACCAAAATGTGCTGAGCCCCAGTCATTCGGTCAGAGCCTGGCTGCCTTCCATTTCTTGAGCAATAGCTGCAGCACAGCCAGCCAAGTGTTTATCCCCTGAGGTAATGTTCTGACGGAGGATTAGTGAGCATCCGTATGAGAGGCTCAGAATGCCCTTTGTTCTTAGGCCTAATTCCATAGTCTGGGTTCAGACTAGTCATACACTTGTGATAAATCACAATCAGATTGCAGCTCCTTTCACTAGGAGGTGGTGCTGTCTCTCCATCCACAGCCACACAGTCTGGTGCCCTTTGTGGACAGGCCCTTTGCGTAACCACTGTCTTATCACTCGGAAATTACTTGTCACTTATATAAAGTGAAGTTGTACCCTAGAATATAGGCACTGTGAAGTTGCATGACTAGGGTTTAGATCCTCAGCTGGTGTAAAGTGGTGTCGTTTCGTTAATTTCAGTGGGCTCCTGCCAAGTTACACCAGTTGAAGATCTGGCCGTTGTTGTATTTCAAGATCAAATTTGCTCAATTTACCAAAAAAAAAAAAGTGTGTTTTTCCCTTTAACTGCCAACGGTGCACTCTCTGATCTTGAAAGACAAGTAAATTCTCTGTGGCTTCTGAATCAGCACCAGTAGTAAGTATTCAGTTGAGTATTACTGATACGTTAGTGGCCTCTGCCTGTAATTCACTTCAGTTGAGCATAGGTTTTTGGTGGTGGTGCCTGAGCAGAAAAGATCACTGCTTGACTCTCAGTTCCCAGGTTGAGTTTGCAGGACTGGCCGTTAGTTTACATATCAAATGATGGTTTTTCTAAGTTGATATTCTCAGTGATATGCACTGAAGCACAGTAAACACGCAACCCACAGCATCCTATTTAGAGTCACTGCGTGAAGCAGAACAGCACATAAGAATGGCCATACTGGGTCGGATCAATGGTCCATCTAGCCAGGTATCCTGTCTTCCGAGAGTGGCCAGTGCCGGAGAAGAAATGAACAGAACAGAGAGTGACTTATCCCCTGTTGTCCAATCCCATTTTCTGGCAGTCAGAGGTTTAGAGACATCAGCACATTCATATGATGAGATGATTAAAGCTGTTCTAGGTAACATAGAGGATGTTTTTACTCCATGCTATCCCACCATAAGTCCTTGCTCCTAGTGTATGACCGGGTGAGAATCCCTGTGGCTCAAAAGTTCTGAGCCACTGGGCAACTGTAGGGTCATTGAAACACCTTTGCAGGCCACAGCAGCCCACAGTGCAGTTTACCCATTTTGAGCAGAGTACACCAGTACTGACTTACCTTTCCTATGCTGGGGGATTGCAGTGGTGCAGCTGTGCTGATGGCAGGAATTGGGCAAATAACCACAGTTGAGCAGGCTTTAGGCTGCTCCCTAGGATCGACCAGTACCCCAGTGATGTTTCCATGGGGCGTCCACTCCCATATCCTTTCCGTCTGTCCCTTTCATCAGTCTTTCCTGTGTTTTAAGCCTCTGAGAAAATTTCTATCAAAGCAAATCTTCAGTGAAAAGGAAAACAGGGAAATGTTCCCCACTTCTCATCCAGCTCCCATTGAAAACCCATAGTCCAGTTTTTTAAAAAAAATCTGTGGCCTTTGTATTTTATTTTCCATGCTCATCTTATACAAACCAATAACTAGCTGAGTGCTAGGTGTTCTCTGGTGGTTGATGGATCCTAAAACCTTGTTGATCCCTAGGCCTATCACATCTGTTGCCTTAAAATTTCTTGCATCTCAGTCATTAGTGCTTAATTACCAGCAATAATTATTAGCCAACTACAGTTTTATTTCTAATTAAGCTACATGATGTCTTATGTTATTTAGAGTGGGGCCACTTATTTTTTAGAATGAGGATTTCGCTTAACTCCGAACATGTACTTAAGTCCCATTGACTTCAATGGGGTTTAAGCAAATGCTTAAAGTTAAGCATGTGCCTTAAGTGCATTCCTGAATAGGGACACTCTTTTGAACATTAGAATCATAGAATCTCAGGGTTGGAAGGGACCTCAGGAGGTCATCTAGTCCAACCCCCTGCTCAAAGCAGGACCAATTCCCAACTAAATCATCCTAGCCAGGGCTTCATCAACCCTGACCGTAAAAACCTCTAAGGAAGGAGAGTCCACCGCCTCCCTAGGTAACCCATTCTAGTGCTTCACCAGCCTCCTAGTGAAAAAGATTTTCCTAATATCCAACCTAAACCTCCCCCACTGCAACTTGAGAGGGAACTTGCTAACGGGGAAAGCTATTACTATGAAATAGTCTCCTAAAGAAAGATGTAGAAGCGAAGTTTCTTGGGATTCATAGCTAGACCGAACCAAGTGTTTGACAACATAACTCAGGGAGCCACCTAGCCCTGGTCCCCAGGGGATGGGCTAGTGCATCTTTTCCGTCTCTAATGTCTCCGATTCCTCATATCTGATCTAAATAATTTACAGGGATTGAAACATGATCATGGGACATCTGTGAAGAATGAAGGATAAAAATATGGGTCTAGTAAGAGGGGCAGCTAAGGTGCATTGGTAGGTAGATAATTTAATACCTATTCTTTAAGAGGTTTGTGCAGCCTGGGCATGGAGCCAGCAGAAGCTGCCCTTGTTGGATGGAAGACTGAGTGTCTCTCTCTTCCTCACTCCCACCCTTCCCCCCCGCTCATTTGAGAGTTATTTTATAGATATCACTCCAGTCTGTCCTTCCTTTTTCCTTTGGCTTATGTCTGAAAGGAATTTGTAAGCTTCTGTTGGTAGGGATCATGGTGTTTTAGCTGTGATGTGCGGTGCTTAGGACATTTTGGGCCCCTGGGAAGAAGTAAATAACACAGACTGACATTTCGTCACAGCCCTAGATCAAACTTTAGGATGATAAATCATCTGCCAGTGGAAAGGGAACAAGATTGCAAAAATCATTGTCTAGGGGGCATTGGGAGATGCTGGTGGCTCAGATATTGATAGCGGAACATGAAGCTTTGCTCTTTCAGGTCCCTCTGATTTGAATCCAGCCTATGTAAGCGAGGCTTGAAAAATGTACCCAGAGGCAGATCGTCGTCATCCTCAGTGAATAGCTCCAGTGCTACTTATTGCTCATATCCTTGCGGAGTTCCAGCAGTGTGAAACTGACGTGTCCTCAGTGTTCTGAGTCCCAGCGTGAAACTGAACAGCATCATGTCAATTTTTCTCTTCTGCAGCCTGGCAAAGCTGTGAGCTGAAGCAGAGGCACGGGAGCAGCCTGTAGATTTAGGAAGACAGCACTACGTTGTTTTCACATCTGAAAGGGTGAGTTAGCAACACAAAGGCTGGATATGCCTAAATTTAAATTCTGTGGAAGTGGATAGTTCTCGCTCAGGAAAGCCTTCTTTTCTCTCCCTGGGCTATTGGATTTTCTGTGCCCTGCTGGTTGTGATTGAACATTGCATTGTTGGGTTGTCATTAAACGAGGTGAAGCAACTTAGTGGCCTTAGTCCATTTAATAGCTACTGTCAGTTGGCAATATGGGTTGTCCCTTGTCAGTCACAGCAGAGAGAGAAAGGAGTGGATGAGCCTGAAGACTGAACTCCCTTTTTGCCTCTGGAGGTAGATGCTCCTGGGCTGGGTTGAGGCAGGCCACAGGGCAGTATGGCGAAGTTTTCTCTCATCTCTAAGCTATTGCTATTTCAGGATAAACAGGGCCATCAGTCTGATATCTTCCACCAAATTCATTTGTCAGGCAGTACTATGGGTTTGTTTTTTTGTTTGAAAGGATCTGTTTATAATTCTAAAATACATACCAATGTCCATGAACCTATGGAAATCCTGCCTTGGCATATCCCCTGCACTGCAGGTCTCCAGGGAAACAGATATGCCTGGCAGATGAGAGATGGAGTCAAAAGTAATTGTGTAAGAAAGTGACATTTGGTGGCTTATCTCTCCTTGTGTTTTTCCTTGGCGTCTGTTGCTCTGTTTGTTCAGCGCCCATTTAAATAGACAATTTGTTTTCTTTGTGTGAGTGATTTAAAAAAAAAACCTTGCAGTGATGTAGAGTGAAATAAGTAAGCTATGAATTTAGAATATTTAATTTTTAACTTGGGCCCTCCATAATACTCAGTGCAGTGGGTTGGCTCCTTTCCCTGCTACCTCTGTCTTAAAATAATATACATGGTTCTCTAGTAATGTTTGCTGCTGTAATAATGTGGTCTATTACTGCACTATTTTTAATAAGGGGTGTTAGCTCCTTTTAAGGGTGATCTGCAAAGACTGTTGAAAATCCAAAAGCTGTTTATAGGATTCTGAAGCTGCAGGCCACGAAGTGTCAAGCTGCTGTTTTAAAATGTAACCAGCGCTGTAATATTAACCAGCTTTGAGGGAGTCCCTTTTCCTGCCAGATTGCAGATTTCCCTTGTTTCCATTGCCAAAGAAACATCCTGTAGGATGAGCAGGGCACATTGCATTCAGATTTGACTTCCACTCTCTCTTAACTTCCTCCAAAGATTTTCTTATTTCTTCTCAGTCCAAAGGTGGTTTGTTTGTGTGTCTGACAGTTTCAACAACATCAGCTGAGCCGTTCCTCATAAAAGCTAGAGATGGAAAAGACTCCTTAGATCAGCCAGTGTTCTTACTCCTGTTCCTGTCCATGTAGGATGAGTCAGTGCAGTCTTCCTCATGGTGTGTCAGCCGAACTTTAACAGTTCCAAGCAACAGAATTTCCCCCACTTCCCTTGAGAGACTTTTGCACAGGCGCATGCATCTTCCTTTCAGGAAATGTTTCCTGATATTTAGCTTATGTTTTTCCTTAATTTTAATTTAGTTTTTGAGTTAGGTGAGTATTAAAAAAAAAAAAATCCTTTAAAATTACTTTCTTCTTGTTCCTGGATCGTTTCAAGTTAGGTTCATTTTCAAGGGTCCAATTCTGGCCTCACGTAGATAATCTCTCAGGGTACGTCTACACAGTAACTAGACACCCGCGCCAGCCAAAACGGGCTCACAGGACTAGGGCTGCTTCATTGTTGGGTAGACTTCCGGGCTCAGGTTGGAGCCTGGGCTCTAGGACCCTGCAAGGTGGGAAGGTCCCAGAGCTTAAGCCCGAGCCTGGAGGTCTACACAGCAGTGAAACAGCCCTACAAGCCCACGTCGACTGGCACAGGCCAGCTGCAGGCTTCCAATTGTTGGGTAGACGTACCCTCATTTACTACTCACTGTCGGACAGTGACTTCCATACCAAACATGCCTTTGGGACATATTGGAAAATGTTGGTTTACAAGTTTCGAAAAGTTATGAGTGATTAAAAAGTGCTCCAGCCAGACATGCGTCTCCCTTCTTGAATGGTTAGAACTTCGAGTGATTGCTCATGTGTATTCCACTGTAGGTGTGCGTGCTCGCCACGTGCACTGGTGCCGGAAGTTTTTCCCTTAGCAGTACCCGTAGGGGGAGCACTGCTGCGACCCCTGGAGTGGCGCCTCTATATCACGCTATAAGGGGAGCCGCGCACTTCCCCCACCTTCAGTTCCATCTTGCTGCCAGTGAAGGTAGTCGGAATGTCTTGCTCCAGCCTTGCTGCAGGTTCTCTAGTTGACCTTAAGTGGTACAGTTACTTTTAGTAGTTTTCAAGTAGTTAGAGTGGGCTCGGGGCATGCCCCGTACCCCAGGCTTCAAGTCGTGCGACTCCTGTTGCCGTTCTATGCCCAGAAGTGATCCGCACGCTGATTGTCTCTGCTGCTTGGGCAAAACTCACATGAGTAAGCGTTGCAAGATCTGTAGAACATTCAAGCCGCGGACTAAGAAGGAGAAGGACATCAGGCTTCACACTCTCCTGATGGAATCGGTGCTGGCCCCCGAGAGTGGGGCGTTCCCCAGGTCGACCTCTTTGCAACCGACCAGAACCGGCGCTGTCTCCAGTTCTGCTCCAGGGGAGGAGTGGGGAAGAGGGCGATCTCGGACGCCTTCCTTCTGCAGTGGTCAGGCTAGCTTTTCTATGCCTTCCCATCCTTCCTCCTGATCGGCAAGGTCATGCAAAAAGTAAAAACGGACAGGACGTGGGTTATCCTCATAGCCCCGGACTGGGCCCTTTGAACCCTTGGCCACATGTTCCTGGTCTCACCTGTCATGGAAGGTAGCATTCCTTGTAGCTATCACGTCAGCCTGACGTGTTTCGGTGCTCAGGGCCTTGACCTCGGAACCCCCATATACAATCTTCCATAAGGATAAGGTCCAGCTTCGCCCACATTCCTCCCTAAGGTGATCTCCGCCTTCCATATGGAACAGGACATTTTCCTCCCAGTTGTCTGTCCTAAGCCCCATTCCTCCATTGAGAAACGTTACCTTCACACGCTTGATGTGCGTAGGGCACTGGCCTTCTACCTGGACCGGACCAAGCTGTTCCGGAAATCCTCGAAGCTGTTTGTTGCATCGGCCAAGCATATGAGGGGGCAACCAATTTCCACCCAGCGCCTTTCCCGCTGGATCACCTCGTGCATACACACGTGCTATGTGGGTCAGTCCTCTAAGTCCCTCTCTATCCAATCACTACCCTCCAGCGTATCAACACTAAACTGGGAGGAGTGGTAATCTGCAAACTTGCTGAGTGCAGTCCACGCCAACCTCTAGGTTAGGGGTTTGATACTGGAGTGGGTGGGTGAGATTCTGTGGCCTGCATTGTGAAGGAGATCAGACTAGACGATCATAATGGTCCTTTCTGACCTTAAAGTCTATGATTCTATGACCTGGCAAGGGTTCCCCCGCCACCGATCATCAGGCCTCATCAGCTGCCTATATAGCCCACGTCCCGCTCCAGGACATCTATAGAGCTGCCACATGGTCCTCTGTCCACACATTTTCTTTGCATTATGTGATCGTCTCCCAAGCGAGGGATCACACCAGGTTTGGTAGGGCGGTACTGCATCCCGGAAACCCTTAAACTCCTACCCGCCTCCATCAGATATAGCTTGGAGTCACCTACTGTGGAATACATGTGAGCAATCACTCGAAGAAGAAAGGACAGTTACCTGTTCCGTAACAGGCGTTCTTTGAGATGTGTTGCTCAGGTGTATTCCACATCCCGCTCCCCTTCCCCTCTGTCGGAGTTGTCCGGCAAGAAGGAACTGAGGGTGGGGGGAGTGCGCGGCTCCTCTTATAGCGCGATATAGAGGTGCCACTCCAGGGGTTGCAGTGGTGCTCCCCCAGTACGGGTACTGCTAAGGGAAAAACCTCCGACACCGGTGCACGTGGCGAGCACGCACACCTACTGTGGAATACACCTGAGCAACACATCTCGAAGAACGCCAGTTACGGAACAGGTAACTGTCCTTTGCTTCCCCAAGTGTTCTGAGTTAGCAACATGAAACTGAGCAGTGTCTTGTTAATTTTGCTCTTCTGCAGCCTGGCAAACCTATGAGCTGTATCAGAGGCACTGGAGCAGCCTGTAGATTTAGGAGGGCAGCAATGAATCGTTTTGTTGATGGTTGTGGAGAGCATCTTGTTGGGGACTGGCTAGTGTGTGTCACTTTTTTCAAGTGATTTGCTGGTGATTTGCTTTTAAACTGATTTGCAGAGATTAAACGTGGGAACAATAGCCGCCTGTGATCAGGGTAACTGCCAGCTTTGGCTAACAAATCCTTTTGATTTTTATTATCTTACTGTAACTATTTTCACAATGCACAGGGAATGGCCTACATATCTCTAGCGCCAAAATAAAATTGCTAAAGAAAACATCCCTGTCTATTTGTGTTGGAGCCAGAATGATATGTGGTTTTTATGTTGTTCACCATCTTAAACTTTCAAACATTTTCCTGGTGACAAAACACTCTGGGGCAGATTCTGGTCTCAGTTACTCTGGATTTACACCAGTAGCTTTACAACACCATAACTAAGATCAGAAGCAGGCTTTGTTTAAAATAACTAAATAACATCATGGGTGATGGAGAATATGAATTGAGGACAATGCATCTGCTTACTTTCCATGTGTGTTTCCACTCACCAAGAGAAATACCCTGTAATAATGACGTGTTTAGTCTTGTAAAGCAGAGGTTCCATTAGAATTAACAGAATACTCACATAAATACCCTTGCGCAGTGGTGACAGAAATAGCTATGAGACGTGTGGGGAAAAATTTGGGGACCACTTCTGGAATTTGTGTGTCTGTACAGCAGGGTCTGATCCTGCACCTCTTACTCTTGAGAACAGCCTTTACATCAATGGGCCTACTTCTGTGAATCAAGGTTGCAGGATGCAGCCAAAGTTAGCAAAGATTTTATGGATACAAGATGAGTATTTGAAATACTATTTATTATTATGATTATTTTATTAATAGCAATGAAATACTGTGGATATTTGAGGAGGAGGAGATGCAAAACCATGCACCACCATTCAGAGTCCTGTCCTGACCTCAGCCACGTTGATCCTGCTGTGCAGTTCTTGTGAGTGGACATATTTGTCCAAAGCCAGAATATGGCCCTGAATTTGGAGATCATCTTACCCTTTTATTAGACTAATTAAAAATAGAAAGGCTCAGCACTTGGGAATCAGGGTCTTTGCTGGGACACAGAGATCGGGGCAATATGCTGTCACTGAAATAAATCACCGTAGACATTGGGGTTCTCTCATATTATCTGCCAAGTCGCCTCACTCAGGTCCCATTACTGCAGCATGTGTGGCCTTTTTGAAGTCTGAGACCTAACCGAGGCCCATTGAACGGGCAGCATGGGGGAAAGTCTCTGTTTGAATGGCATTTTTATGGTTGTAGCACCAGACACTAGAGGAACAGGTCATGCCAATCTCTTCTTTCCCCGCCCTCCTGCCCCTCCAACCTAGAAGATGGAGCACTTGTGCTTTTTCCCCTTCCTGTGGACTGAGTGGTTAGTGTCTGGCCTGGTTTCTGATAAAGCAAGATCTCAAGAGCACTCAACAAGGATCCTCCAAAGGGGGGAGTGCCATTAACACAAAGGTGGAAAGACAGAAGGAGGCTGTTTTTTCACTTTCACAATTACAGGGGCATGGAAAGATTTATACAGGGGGGCTTATTTGTGACATCTGCTCCCAGCAGGTGGGCTGCAAATCTCCATTTGTGAGGCTTGGCTGGAAGGAGGGGGTTTTACAGTGTCTTCATTGATAACTAGATGCAAATCATCAGATTTTTAAATTGGCAAAAGCTTGCATGGAGTAAATGAGTCAGACTTTACACCCTTATTAATACTTTTCCTGCCCCCAAATCATGCTATTTAAAGAGTGTTATCAGAGACTTGTTGTTCTGCTTAGTTGTAGGTTGGTGAACTGGAAGCTAGAACTAGGAGTCTGTTTCTTTGATCACTGAACTCTTACTGATAGGGAAGGTGGGAACTCAGCTGTTTAAGGTAAATATCACAGCTCTATGGGGATTGTTACCTGAGTTGCCACATAAAAGGTGGGAAATTATTTTCAAGGAGCAAAAGGAGCAAATAGTTTAATTCAACATAGTAATATTTTATACTTCTGTAGAGAGATTCATCTGAGGATCTCAAAGCCTTTCAAAGATACTAATACATTAAGCCTTGCAGCCTTCGAGGTATGCAGTTATTATCACTGTTTTACAAATGGAGAAACTGAGGCACAGAAAGATTAAAAGACTTACCTAAAGTCACACAGGATGCTTATGCCAGAGCTGAGATTCGAATCCAGATCTCCTGACTCCTAGTCCTATGCTGTAGGCATTAGAGACTGTGGTTTTCCCCCTGGTCTGAATCTTCTCTTTAAATGGCTACATTATTTGTAACTGCTTTAAAAAATAAACCAATTTTAAATGCTCCTCGTATTTTCCACCGATTGCAGAATGCAGTCTCTCAAATGGAGCTTGTTAACCCTGAAGCTCATTGCACGGCTTCGTTCGGTTCTCTGCTCGCTCGCTCGCTAATACAAGGCGTCCCCATTTGGAGTTCGTGACTATCGAATGTATTCTCCTTGCAGTCTTCTCGATGAGACAGCTCGTTGCTGCTGTACCTTGCTTACCAGAGCTAGGTGTTACAACACAGAACGTTTCCGGGGTGTCACTTCACTGACCTTCGAAGAAAATTAATAAGCACAATCTCTCTCCCCTTCCCCCAAGTGCTGAGTCAAGGCTGCTGCTGTATAACTGAGATAGCATCGCTCATTAACCAAAACCGGAAATTAATTAATGGTTGCAAACATCTGGGTGATAGCTATATTTACACTCCCATGCATAAATACGCTAGAATGAGCAGCTACTGTACAGATCTGCAGTTATCTTTGGAGCTACCCTAGGCAACCAAAGTGGTTGAAAGACAAACTAGATAAACTGTAAAAAGAACAGGAATTCCTGTGGCACCTTAGAGACTTCTTGCGGATACAGACTAACACGGCTGCTACCTGTCATTAGATAAACTGTGGAGAGCAGAATCCGGTATAGTTATTAAACGATTTGGGGCAGGAGCCTTGTCTTTCTGTGCCTTTGGGTGTAATTACAGTGGGCCATCCTAAATCCACCCCGCCACTTTCAACTTCCTGGCGTAGGCTGTTGCGGTGGTGCTGCACCGCAGCTGTGTTCTGTCCCAGAGGTGGGCGCGCTTAAGCGGTAGGTCAAGCAGTTACTGTCTAATATGTAAACCGCTGGCAGCGCCACCAGAATAAAAGGTGTCATACGCATGTATAATTATATTCATGATCATTAATAGCAGCAAAATTTCCTCAGCCACCTTTGACCCCCAGTTTTCAGACTTGGGTGCCTAAGCTTAAGGACACACAGCTGTATTTAGGCATCTAAAGAAGTGAGCTGCGTTTCGGAGATGCTGACCGTGCATAACTCCCATTTGACTGTAGTGGGGTTGTGGTCGTGCTACGCCTTTGCGTATCAGGCTGCGGTTGTGCAAGGCAGGAGATGTGGGGGCCTCGCTATAGGCACCCAATTTTGAACATTGAGCCCTTAAAAAGATGGTCAATTTTGAAGCCTACCTGTGAGCTTGCCAATGAAGAGTGCTGCTGGGGTCCAGTTTTGCTTTAACCCGTCAAGATTTATGCAAATATTGTTTGCATGTGAGATGCATCATCTCTCTTGATATGAGGATAGCTACCTATCTATCTGAAGTGAGCCAGCTGCCTCCTGTGTGCCCCCCGTGGCTTGGGGTCATGCTGCAGGCACCTGCCTCAGTTTCCTCTCTTGGACTGTTCAAATAAAACTGCCACTTGAAGCGTTTTCTTGGTCAAAAATACTCCTCCTTGGGGATTGGCTTTATTAGTATAAAATAAACTGCAAACAAAACTCATAATCCCAAACAAAGCCTACTCATAGGGCCACACAATGCAGGGTTTCTCTTCCTCCTCCGGGGCCTTCCTGACTGGGTCCTTTGCAGTCTCTCTCCTGCTTGGACGGGATCTCTGCCAGGCCTCAAGGCCTGGGGCAACTCCTCTGGTCTCAAGGTCTTCCCTGTAGCTCAGAGGTGGGCAAACTACGGCCCCTGGGCCACATCCAGCCTGCGGGACCGTCCTGCCTGGCCCGGGAGGCTAGCCCCCGGCCCCTCCCCCGCTGTCCTCCCTGCCCCGCAGCCTCAGCTAGCTTGCTTGCTCCGTCCCCAGCACAGGGCTCTGGGCAGCAGGCTGTGAGCTCCTTGGGCAGCCCGGCTGTTGTGCTGGCAGCCACCAGTGCTCCAGGCAGCGCAGTAAGGGGGCAGGGAGCAGGGGGTGTGGATAGGGGTTGGGAGGGAACAGGGGGTTGAATGGGTTACGGGGTTTTTGGGGGGGCAGTCAGGAAGGAGGGGGGGTTGGATGGGGCAGCGGGGGGGGGCAGTCACAGGCTGGGGTTCCGGGGCTGGTCAGGGGACAGGGAGAAGGGGTGGATGGATGGGGCAGGAGTCCCGGGCAGGGGGCAGATAGGATGTGGGGGCCGGGCCATGACCCCCTCCCCTAACTGGCCCTCCAGGCAATTTACGAAACCCGATGCAGCCCTCAGGTCGAAAAGTTTGCCCGCCCCTGGGGTAGCAGCCTGTCCTCACTCTCTGCAGCCTGTGCGACAGCTCCCTGAACTTCCCCCTTCACTGCAGCCACCTCCTGCCCTTTATAGGGAATGACCTGATCCAAGTGATTTGTGCCTCTTTAGGAATCAGGGCCGATTAGCCCCAGGCGCTCCAGCCATTAAGGGGCGTGCCATCTTGTTACACTGCCTCTAATCTTACGTGCGCACACGCAAACCGAACTGGGACCAACCAGTTCAGTAAACTTCAGCGCAGGTGTAGATTTAAACTGTTGGGCCTGATCCGACAGTCCTTATTCAGCAAGCCTTCCAGTGATTTCAAGGAGAGCTGTGTCTTTGTAAGCCCCTCAAGGGAGGGGTTTTCTAAAGCACTTTGTGTTGGCCAAACTTGGCTCCCGTTGGCATTGGTAGTAAGACTCTTGCTGATTTCAGTGGGTGCAGTGCGTGCCTTTGATAATCCCAACCACCCGGGATTGATAAATGTTAGTAAATGTGATCGTTGATGTAAAGTGACTTCTCTGTGCATTTATTTTCTGGTGGAAAGAGAGAGAGTGAGGCATAGATTTCTACTCCAGATAGGTAACGGTCGGTTCCCACTTATTCTGCGGGACTGATCCGCCTACGCTAATGGCTCTGCTAGGTTACGTCTTCAGTCAGTTCAAAAGAAGTTTCTTCCTAGAAGTTTAAGGTTGTCTACACTAGAAATGCTTCAGCAGCAGCAGCACTGCACCACCACGGTAGTGTAGACACTTAGAGCTGATCCACACTAAAAAGTTACATCAGCACAGCTACATCTCTCACGGGGTGTGAAACATCCACACCCTGAGCAATGTAGTTAAGGTGACCTAATCCACGGCGTGGATGGTACTAGGTTAACAGAAGAATTCTTCCATCAACCTAGCCACTGCCTCCCAGAGAGGTGGATTACCTACAGTCACAGGAGAACCCCCGTCACTGTGGTAAGTGTCTACACTGAAATGCTACAGTGGTGCAGGGTTCGTGTAGACCTAGTCATACCACAGTGGTGGGAGCGGTTCTTCCATTGCTGTAGTTTTTCTGTCTACACCAGGTTTTAGGTAGGCTTAATTACATTGCAGAGGGTATGAATGTAATTAAGTGTAGATCAGCCCTAAGTCTGTAACTGATGATTTGGGTTTCTTCAGTTTACAGGAATCCCGTTACAAGCATCTAAGGCCATGGCTACACTTGCAAATTTGCAGCGCTGCAGCAGGGTGTGAAAACACACCCTCTCCAGCGCTGCAAATTGCGGCGCTGCAAAACGCCAGTGTGGTCAAAGCCCCAGCGCTGGGAGCGCGGCTCCCAGCGCTGTACGTTATTCCCCACAGGGAGGTGGAGTACGGACAGCGCTGGGAGAGCTCTCTCCCAGCGCTGGCGCTTTGACTACACTTAGCGCTTCAAAGCGCTGCTGCGGCAGCGCTTTGAAGTGCAAGTGTAGCCATAGCCTAATTATACATATATATACCATTTTCAGCAAAGCAGTTAATTCAGTTCAAACTCAGCCTTTATTTTCCTCTTCATAGTGGGATGGGGGCCATTCTTACCCCTTGCTGGTTTCACATGAGGGTTGTTAAAAGATTTAAAAAAGGCAGTTTTGATGGACTGTTTCAAAAAAGAAAAACCAATGGAAACATCTCAAAGCAATAGACTGAAAAGTATGTTTGCAAATAAAATATATGCAAGAAAATTTGTGAAGAGAGGGGAGGCTGAGCTTTCCTGGTTCCATTTTTAAATGTCCATCTCTCCAGAAGGGCTGTTGCTCTAGTGTAGTGATTCCCCAGTCTAGTGCTCTGTCCACTAGGCCAGGCTGCCTCCCATTTAAATTACATTCCCAGTCTTTCAAGACTAGATCTCCTCCTAAAAAAATTTGTTTTAATTTGATCACAAGTTATCGGGCTTGATGTACGTATTACTGGGTGCAATTCTGTATGGCCTGTGTTATGCAGGAGGTCAGATTAGATGATCATAATGAGCTCTTCTCACTATGGAATCTGTGGAAGTGTTGTTATAAAGAACAAACAAGCAATGTAGTCTTTACGGGTAAAATCCCAAATGGGTAAGAATGAGATTCATGTGTGTGCAGAGGGCCAGCAGAACAGCTGTGCCCACTTAAACTAATCTTAAATGGGATTTAAATGGTGCATAGGCCTTAAATTTACTCCCAAAAAACTCTGTTATACAACAAAGTACAAAGAGCAGGGAAATGCTCTGATCTAAGTGTTGGTGACACCAGCATATTTTTGCAGATCTTATCGGGTAATAAGATGGTGATAAGTAAGTGGCCATCTTGGAGCTTACCAGTTGTCACTTGGTTGCACATTACCTGTCACTCAGAATTTCAGGGTGATGGCAGGGGTGGGACTTGGATCCTCTTCTTAGCAATACAAAGCTCCCTGACACTTGAGCTAATAGTAAGATGGTGGTTGGGGGGTTTTTTTGTTTGTTTGTTTTGGTTTTTTTTTTCAGTTTGAATCACCAGGAGTTGTCAGACCCTCAGTTTTTCATCCAGGGAGGGAGAAAGTGTCACGCTGTGGCTTCAGTGTGTTACATCCCCCTCTAGTGGCTGCTCCCCAGAGAGGCATTAGTCCTCTAGATCAGACGGTAGAGAGAGGGTTGTGATTTCAGTGCTGAAGGTCCTAGGTTCAGTCCTGACTGAGACTCATCAGCCCAAGTGCTGTTGTGGGGCATTTGGTTCTGAACTGACACAGAAGGAGTAATGCCACATACAGAATCAACCACTTCATGACCAGTAGCACCCTGGGTTTTCTTAGAGCTGTCCTAATTGAGTGCAGACCTTTTGCCCTGCTTAGATTGTGAGAGCTGATAAGATAATAGCCCCCAGTAGTTTACATGTTTTTATATACATGACATATATAAAAACATGTAAACTACTGGGGGCTATTATCTTATCAGCTCTCACAATCTAAGCAGGGCAAAAGGTCTGCACTCAGTTAGGACAGCTCTAAGAAAACCCAGGGTGCTACTGGTCATGAAGTGGTTGATTCTGTATGTGGCATTACTCCTTCTGTGTCAGTTCAGAACCAAATGCCCCACAACAGCACTTGGGCTCATGATGAGTCTCAGTCAGGACTGAACCTAGGACCTTCAGCACTGAAAATAAAATATAAATTTAATGCAGTAATTGTCCATTTTTGATCTAGATGAATATTCTATTTTTTCAGGTCCTCATTGAGAATGGTTTGAAGTTTATGTGCAGAAGTTTTGCTACCCCCTTTTAAAAACTGCTTAAATATTATAAATGCTGATTTTGTGTCAGGAATGTTTCACGCGTGATTTGCTTTTTTTTTTTAAAAATGATTTGCATGGCCATCTTTTGAGAGAGCTTCTCACACCTACCTCAGAAACCAAAGCGGCTGTTCTTTGGTCTGGGGAGTTTTTGCAATAGTTGATGTGAAATGGTTCAGTGACTCTCCATTAAAGATTTCAGGGGCAGGGCAAGGGGGAGAGTACAACACATGTGATTCATACGTTTGATTTTCTCTTCCTTTGTGCAGTGTGAAGTTGTGGAGGTGTTTGGGTTTTTTTTCTCCCCAGGCACCCCTGTGAAACCTCCGATGGAGGCATGTGCTATGACTCAGCCCCCTTGGGAGACCCTTTAGGGGTTCCCCCCACCCCACCATTAGAGCTTTCACATCTTGAGAAAGTCCTCTAAGAGGTTTTGCCTTATTAATTTTGTGGCTCGGCAGACTTTGCCAAAATGCAGTCAGTGGATGGAAAGGTCATATATTAGTGGGTGTGAAAGATTAAGAATTTGCTGTTAGCTGTTGCTTAAGTTAATAAGATATTTGAGAAAAGAATAATGTTTTAATCATCTCAAGGTCTGCCTGCTGTTTTGGCTGTAGACAATGCATTGCCAGGAAAGGATCCTGGCCCAGTGACCTGCTGATGTAATGAATCTATTCACAACATGAACCTAGGCTTGTTCCTTTTTCCAGTCTCTTTTTCTTAGGCCATCAGAGACTAGGAACATGACAGTCAGAAACACTGCAGTCTGTGAGTTGTAGAATTATAGGGAGTGCAGTTTAATGCATGCTTTAGGCCCCGATTCAGTAAAACGTTTAAGCACATTCTCAGTTTTAAGCACATGAGTAATCCCAGCCCTATTCACCAAAGCAGTGGAAGTCTGTGGGGATTAGGCTTGTGCTTAAAGTTAAGTACATGCTTTAGGCCTGCTTTACACATGGATTACACATTACTCACGTGCTTCAAGTTAAGGATGTCCTTTTTCTTAAATGCTTTGCTGAACTGGGGCCTTCATGCTGCCATTGCACTAATAAGCGACCAACATGACCAATGTCTGGGTAACAGTTGTTTTTCATGGAACACTGTCAGACCAGTGAAACTCGCTCAGTTACTGTTCATGCCAAGGTGCTTGTTTTTAATTACTGTTCTTCCGGGACTTCTGCAATCAGATCTTGGAGGGCACTTGGCACTGAAGCAGCGGGATATTTGCACACAATCTATTTCTGTCCGGGGCAATGTCTAGAGCAGTTTATGAGCCTTCTACTACTCTGTTTACAACAATAAAAACATTATGGAATGTGCGATACAGCTGCTGGATTTTAGTCCAGTTGCTTAGTGAAATAGTTGATGTCACAAACTGGTGCAGCTTGGAAATGCGAGCGAGCAGAGCTAATGAAAGGGTCTTGTCCAAATATATTGAAAATCCTCCTTTGCCCAGTCAGGAGAGCAGACCGCTCCTTGGGATCTAATGTCTTATCCTCTGTGCTTGCAGAAATCCTAGGCTTTCTGTGTTTAAAGAAGTATGTTTGAGTTAGGCCCTCAGACACCATGTTGATGTGCCCAGTATAAGGATCGGAATGGCATAGGATGGAATTTGTAACGCGTTTGCTTGGTGACTTTGGGGTTTTGTATGGAGTTGTATTGTAGCCACCGTCACCAATAAATATCAGTACCTGATCCCGTTCCCATGAAATCGGAGTTTTGCCCTTTGAACCAAATTAAGTCAATGGAGCCCTTGATGTGAGAAAATGCACAGGTGTGAATCCTATACCTCGCTTCAGAACAGCTGCTTGTAACAGGTTATTTAATAGAGCGTCAAAGCAGGATTGTACTGATCCTCTCTTTATCATGGGGTTTTGGACTGGGTCCCATTCCTTTAGTGGGGATGTGTTTTTACAGTAAGATATTTTTCAGATGATTCTCCCATCCATTTCCTTTCTGCAGTCGTGATTGCTGTGCCTCTAGTTCCTCTGTCATGCTCCATTATTACTGTCCCAGCTATGCCCTCTAAATGCCTTCTTGATTTTACTTCTCTATTAATGTTTCCTTTCTTCTTGTTTTCTTAACAGATCTGTCTGGAAAATATGAACCATGAGACAAGCTGGGTCACCATTAGATAAGTATTACTGATGACTCACATTGTTATGATGTTGATAGGAATGTGGAGTGTGTGTGTGTGTGTGTGTGTGTTTACTTAAAGTACTGGAGCAGAAGTGTATATTAAAATATATGAGACAGTTGTCCAATGGCTAGAACACAGAGCTGGGCGGTAGGAATCCTGTCTTTTGCCCCTCACTGTTTCACTGGTTAGCCATGTGTCCTTGGGCAACTCACTTAATTTCTTGGCCCCTCAGTTTATATGTCTATATAGTTAATGCTAATATACTCACCTCCCTCAAGTGGGGTATGGGGAGGGTCAGTTAATTAATATTTGTAAAGTGCCTTGAGATCTACAAATGAAAACACTAGAAGTGCTAAATTATTGTAGTTACTGTAGATATTTTTAATACTGGCAGTTAGTGGCTTTCCTGTTGTTTTTTTTTCTTTTCTTTCCAGCACCTTATTCCCTTCTCCAGAACAGTGACTGAAAGAGTCCTGAAGCAGGTAAGGAGACAGATGTTTTGTTGGGAGCATATTACATTTGATGCACAAGGGGTGACATCAGTGGCAAAACTCTCATTGAATACAGTTAAGATAGGATTTTACCCTAGGTACCTGTGCTCATAATATCATCTGAATTCTTGAATTCTTCCAGGTGATCTGGAATCATGCTGCTTAATGTGTCCATGTCTGCAAGAGCACAACCAAAGAGTGACAAACTTTTTGTATGTCGCAAAAAGTTGAAGCTTGAGGCTAAGCTTCAGGTTGGTGCGTTTTATTTAATATTTAAGCTTCTCCTCTGAAACCATCAGCAAGAGATTCTCCTTTTGAGCTTCCTTCTCTTTACCCTTGTATGGAAATACTCGCACACACAAACGTGAATAAAACATGAGTTTCTGGAATGAATCGTCATCTAGTAGAATTTACGGAACATCGTCCTTAACTCTCTGCCTACTCACTAGCCTTCCATGTCAAGAGTTGTTATATTTAAAACTGATTACATAGGTGATCTCTAGGACCTGGGGGCCCTGACTCCTGAATGAGGCCTCTGTGCATTACCACAGTACAAACAACAAGTAATAATAACAATGACGAAGCTTAGGCCAGGGAGAACAAATATGGTTGAAGGTGATAGTTGCAAAGAGCTGAAGAATTGAATTGGAGAGATACAGGACACCTAGGAGATGTCAGGAGCTGCAGAGGAGAAGGCTCTGGCATCACCAGTGTCAAAGCTATGTGAAGGGACAGAATGGAGGTTGACCTTAGATGAGAGCAAAGATCTGTGAAGAAGTCGGAGCGAGTCATGGAGTTTTAAAAACCAAGGCAAGCCGTTTTGATCTGGATGGCGAGCCCCTGAGGGGAGTGTTTGAGTACGGGGAGTGAGGGAGTCGTGTGTGTTTGTATGGGAGAGAAGGCTGGCATGGGCCTTCTGTCTTCATGCTTGTTTGTCCTGCTAGCTTGTTTTATTCACCAGCTGTATGATTTGAATCCCTGTTGTCCATCACAAGTTTCCCTGTCTATTCTACCTCTAGAGCAGTGTTGGGGGATCCAGTTACAATGTTCCGTGTAGTAGTGTAAATGGAAACTTACCTATGTCTCTGAATGGGATATGCCCAAGGCTTTAGCACCATTCGGCAATGTAGGTACAATGTTATGTCCTACCCTTGCTACAAAAACGAACCATGTTGTTAAAGCGCAGGGGAAAAGTGTGTTGTAACAGGGTCCCCAGTCTGATTTTATTTGTTATGTAGATGTGGCCATGCTGTCAGTGAAGCGGAGATTGCTTCTATAACCCTTTCGGTTCAAGAATCATTATTATCTATTCATTTGAGGCTGACTCTTCTCACTGCAAAAATGCTGAAAGTGGAACCATGTCATTGCCCTTTTAAAAAAAACATTTTGCTTTTCAGAGAATCTAGATCTTGTCTCTCCTCAGTCAATGGGTGCAGGGCACTGGTCTCAGGAATGTTATTGGAGAGATTCTCTAGTTTGACATGTCATCCTGCTCCACTTAGGGTGACCAGACGTCCTGATTTTATCGGGACTGTCCCGATATTTGCTTGTTTGTCCCACGTCCTGATTGGTGTTCGGTCGGGACCGTGGACAAACAAGCAATTTTGCCCCCCACTCCTGCGCACAGGTGGAGCCCGGAGGGGCTCGCCCCCCCCCCCCCGCCCCAACTCCGCCCCCTTCTTCCCCCATTGGATCCCTCCCCAAATCCCCGCCTCTTCCCCAAGCACGCCATTCCTCCTCCCACCCAGGCTTGCGCAGATCAGCTGTATGGCGGCACAAGTGCTGGAAGGAGGCCCGGGGGACACAGGGGAGCGCGGGGTGAGTGAGTCCGGCCTGGCCCCGAGCGCAGGCAGGAGGGCGGGGCTGTCCTGCAGGGGCAGTTCCAGGTCCGGCCTGGGGAACCGGCTCCCTGTATGCGCCCATGGGTGGGGGTGGGGGGGCAGCAGCTGCCCACGTGGGGACTCCGACGGGGCTTCACCTCCCGCCACGTGGGGGCAGCGGCAGCCCCGTTCGTTCCCCTGTGGGACCCGAGTGGGGCTGGGGCCTGTTGCCCCCACTCCGGGGCCACCCGCAGGATTGCACCAGCTGGGCACCTTCCCCTGCGGGGGGAGGTGGAGACGAGACGAGCTGGTGCGGGGGGGGCTCTCCAACGGCTTGCCCCCCGCGCGTCCCAATATTTCAGTTTTGTCATCTGGTCACCCTAGCTCCACTGGTGGTAAAAATGAGTTTTTAAGAGCTGCTAAAGGCTCTTTGCCATTGCTTGGTGGAAATACTCTGGGGGTAAGGCAGTGGAAATCCCAGCCCCTCCCCTCTTTACCTTTTTGGGTATTCTCTGTGGAGGGGAGGATTCCAACCGGAAGTGATATTCTGGTGCTTCCCCTGTGCACTGTCAGAGGTTTAGTTATTCAAATGTGGCTCTCAGGCGTATCGCCCTGCTGCACAGTGCAGCTATGAGTTTGAGGTGGCTAATCAAAGGGGCTTTCCAGACACATGGGCCATTATTAGTAAGTTTACACTTAAATATGTCTGTGGGTTAAATCTGCAAACTACGAATAACTTACAAACGGCTGCTCAGCCCGGTAAATAATAGACTCTCGCAAAGTTTCCGAGAAGCGTTAACAACTTTCCTAAATATTTTTACCCTTGTGAATTCTCAAATGTTCCTTTGCACTGAGAAGTTTTTGAGAACAATATAGAGCGCGTGCTCTCTCTCTCTCTCTCTCTCTCTCTCTCTCTCTCTGAAAAGCTTATCAAGAGGGTGGACAAGGACACCCTCTGTTTAGCAAGGTTTCTCTGTGGTTTCAGTGGCTGGCTAGTGGATACAATTAGAACAGTTTGAATGACTTATGTAGTATATGTATAGGAATTTACAGACTGCCATGCCGGGTAAGGATAACATTTTCAAAAGCACCTAAGTCCCCTTTTCAAAAGTGGGCATATGTTCTAAATCACTTAGGCCCTTTTGAGAAGGATACTTAGGCTCCTAAGTCACTTAGATGTTTTGAGAATTTCACCCTACACCATTACTCCAACTGGTGCAGTATCCTACTCCTGCCAGATGCAAATACACCCTCAGGCACAAATAATAATCTGGATCAGGGGTAAACAACCTATGGCACGTGCGCCAAAGGCGGCATGCAAGCTGATTTTCAGTGGCACTCTCACTGCCCAGGTCCTGGCCACCGGTCCGGGGGGCTCTGCATTTTAATTTCATTTTAAATGAAGCTTCTTAAACATTTTAAAAACCTTATTTACTTTACATACAACAATAGTTTAGTTATATATTATCGACTTATAGAAAGAGACCTTCTAAAAACATTAAAATGTATTACTGGCACACAAAACCTTAAATTAGAGTGAATAAATGAAGACTCGGCACACCACTTCTGAAAGGTTGCCGACCTCTGATCTGGATACATCGCATGTTTCATTCTAGGATCTCAAAGCATTTTACAAAACTGGTAAATATTGTTATCCCCATTTTCTTACGGGTTAACCTGAGGCTCTGAAATAGAGAAAAGATGTGTGAGGCTAGAAGTATGCATCAGTGCTATACTCCAAAACTGCACTAGTGCTGCCTGCACCAGCCGAGCTCCCAGCGCCAGCCAGTATCATCGTCCCCTATTATACCAGGGGGAGGTTGGTGGAGGAGAATGTGCATGCGCAAAACAGGCAAGAGATACTGGTGCTGGGAGCACAGAGGAGCTATAGCGCTAGGTGTTTACTTCACTAAAGCTGGTTGCGTAAATCATAATGAATTGAGTGTCTCTGCCGTGTTTGACACTGAAGATCCCCAGGAAACCAATGGCAGTTTCTCCTTCTCTCAGGGGCCACTGCATTGATACAGAATTGCCAGTTTCAGTTCAGATTACTTTGACTCTGAGCTATCTCCACACTCCACTTTTTAGGATGCTTTAAGTTGCAGGGCAGGATTTCTGTCCATCCTTTTGCTAGACACTGCTGTGAGTTGTTGCAGAATCTGATGCAAGAAACTTCCCTCCTGATTGTCAAAACTCTCCTTAAACCCACTCACTAATCTCTGACTTACTATCCATCTTCTCCCTGTGTGCTGGGGCAGTGCTCTCCAATCCTAGCTTCCTCCTGATCCCCACCCATTCTCCCCATGCCAGAGACTTCCCGTTTTGGGTGTTTGCCGACGTGAGATCATTACCCACTTGCAACCTCATCAATTTTTAAGTCTCTTCCCTTCCTCCACTGGAACCCTTCAGTCACTTCCCCTCTCTGTTTTTCCCAAACCCGCTGTTTAGTTGGTTTCACTCTCCGTCTCTAGTTTTCTTTGCCTTCCATCTTTCACGATGAAAGATGCTCTACATTACAGCTTCTGAACAGAAAAGGCAGGCAGAGGTAGGCTTGCAAGGGGATTTTTAAATCAAAATCAGTCTGATTTCAGTAAAAATGTGACTTGGCCTGGTGTATGCAGAATTGGGGTCATCTTCATTTTATTCCTACTGTAGAACTGCTGACACCCAGAGAACTGTGAGGGGCTTTTTTTGTTTTTTGTTTAAGCAAGTTCTTTGAGGCCCTTTGGTAGACCCCAAGCTCCATTCAGCCACATAAAGGAAGAAGTTAATATATCTTAGAACTGGGTAGTTCTGTGCATGTTTCAGAACAGAGATCAAGCTCTGTGTGGGAACGAGAGGAAGAGATTTGTATTGGATGGTGTTTGTAAGGCCTTGTCTACAGTGGGAGCATTTTGCTGGTATAAGTATTCCCGTATACTGTATTGGCAAAGCGCACTCCTAGAATGGACATAGCTTATACCAGCAACAGTGAGCCCACCCCCCATTCCTCTCCCCTCTCCATGCAAAATAAGCTATACCTGCAAAAGCACACTTTTGCCATCATAACAGCTAGGGCCTTCTGCCGGCTGGGGTCATGCCTCCTCACACCTCTGAGTGACAGCTGTGCTGGCAGAAGTTTGTAGCGTAGATGTGGTCTTAGGGCAGGTCTATACTTACCTGCTGGGTCGACGCGTAGCGTTCGACTTCTCGGAGTTCGAACTATTGCGTCTAATCTAGACGCGATAGTTCGAACCGAACGCGCTCCCGTCGACTCCGGGACTCCACCACCGCGAACGGCGGTGGCGGAGTCGACGGGGGAGCCGCGGAGTTCGATCCTGCGGTGTCTGGACAGGTAGGAAATTCAAACTAAGGTAGTTCGACTTCAGCTACGCTATTTGCGTAGCTGAAGTCGCGTACCTTAGTTCAAACCCCCCCCCCTTAGTGTAGACCAGGCCTTAGAAACAACTTCAACACATGTAGGAACGGAATCCAGTGTGCAGGTATGGGACCTGGAGGAGCTGCGGTGTTCGCGTTTAGCCTTCAGGGCATGCTGCAAGAATCAGCTTTGCATGGGGGCTTTTTAGAGGAATGTTGCTTGAGGCAGTTTTTAGGGAAGGTGGTGAATATTTTCTTTTTGCTCTGACGTTTAATTAGTTACTGCCGTTCTTGGTGGAGATTGCTTTAGGTATTGCTTCTTAAAAAGCTTGTCAGGCTTCCTGGCTGTTAGGTGCCTTTTTGGGGGGGAGGTATTATAAATCTAACTAACACAAAGTAGAACACTTTGGGGGTTGTATTCTGCTCTACAAGTGAGACGTAATTAAATCTGTTTGGGCTACGTAGCACATAGAGAATGGTGAAATCAGTGGCTCCGACCTGCGTATATCAAGAGATCAAACTCATAAATGCAAAGTGTATTTGAATCTTGTCCGTTTTAAGCAACCGCTGTAGGGTGAAGCCTTGAAATTGACAAGTCAGCGGAGGAAGGGTTTTAAGTTGAGTCTGATTAAGGGAAGTGACAGGCTCAGAGCACGCCCTGGACACTCGCTCCGAAATGCGTCTTATCCCAGTTACTGAGGCCCCCTGTCGAAATTGCATAGTCTTGTCTGATCTGTCTGCTCCTGTTCCGTCTGTCTGTTGTGAGGTTTTATCCCATCACCCATCATCGTAGTGTCTGAGCATCTTCCCTGTAAAATCAATAGCAATAGCAAAGTCCCTAGTGGACTTCACGGAGACTCTGGCTTGTCTCCCTTTTTGGAGGTCGAGCTCTGCTTGCAGTGAGATAAGGTTTTTGCCTTTTTTGTTTTGTTTAAATGTTCAGTGCACTTTCGCCATGGGATGAGCTTTTAAGCAACCTGTCAGTCTACATAAGAGTTTTTTCTTATCTGGTGAGGCGCATGGCCAAAGACAGGAGGTTGGAAGATAAATCACTATGCTCTCAGCCTCTTAGCCAATCGCAAGGTACAATGGGTGAAATCTTGGGCTCCATTTGGGTCAATGGCAAAACTCCCAGTGACTTCACTGGGGCCAGGATTTCACCCAATGAGTTGTACCCTCCTTGTGCCCCAGGTAAGGAGTGCCTGTTAAAGCACAGCGGAAGGATTCGTAGATTTCAGGACCAGAAGGGACCATTGTGATTATCTAGTCTGATCTCCTGTATAAAAGGACAGAGAACCTTCCCAAAATAAACCAATGGTGCGTGGCTTTATCTTACTAAGCGGGGCTAACACGCTAAGGTGTTGCTGATTAACCTCTATGGGTATGTCTTAACTCCAGTTAGCTGTGTAGGGATCTACACTCAGGGTATGTCTACACTACCCGCCGGATTGGCAGGCAGCGATCGATCCAGCGGGGATTGATATATCGCGTCTAGTGTAGACGCGATAAATCGACCCCCGAACCCTCTCCCGTCAACTCCTGTACTCCAGCGCCGTGAGAGGCGCAAGCAGAGTTGATGGGGGAGCGGCAGCAGTTGTCTCACCATGGTGAAGACACCACGGTAAGTTGATCTAAGTACGTTGACTTCAGCTACGTTATTCACAGAGCTGAATTTGCATAACTTAGATCGATTCCCCCCACCCCTCCCACCCCAGTGTAGACCAGGCCTCGGTAACTGTACCTTGAGTGAGAGCAGACACACAGCGAAATATCACTTGAGCTGCTGTGTCCACACTGGCACTACACTTACTCGTGTGTGTTGCTGGGGCTTCTGGAGGCGCATCCCATGATTCTTAGTGCTGCAGTAACCTGAGCCCTCCATGAATTATTTCCCAGCAAATTGTGGGAGAACTTCTCTGTCCTTCCTGGGCACACGGGGAATTGTGGGAAGGCACTGGAGGATTAGCAGCACTCGAGTGGAGCTAGCATGCATCCACACTGCAGAGTGGTCATGTTAGCAGCTGATGAGTTGTGCCAACTCCAGCACTAGCCTGTACTCCCTGGTGGGCCAGCCAACATCAGCTTTAAAGCACCATCCCTCTCAAGGGACGGGTACTTGCATATGACAGGACTCCGGTTATGGCAGTGCTCCATGTAGAACTCTGGTTAAGTGTGCAGTGAAGAGAAACCTCGAGAACCCCTCCTTATGTGGCTCTCTCTGGGTGAAATTTCTGCCGAAGTGCAGAGAGGTAACAAAATGGCTCTGGAATTGCTTTAGTTCCACTTACGTGGTACATACATTTTTGTTCCCGTGCTCTGCCTGGGGATGAATTACACCCTCTCCCAGGCTCATGAAATCCTAATTACAGAGCCTGTGGACACTTTTCATATGTGGGCTTTAGGATATGCCCCTTTGTAGGGAAAAACAATCTCCTAGCATTGTACAGTAAAGGTCCCAAGTGCCCTAGCTCACTGGAGTATCTTTGGCTTCTTTTTGCTATACCATAGTATTTGTTTTCAATAGAGGCATGCGGCCAACAATCAGGAGCCCAAGCTCTGTGGACTCAGTGCAGAGGTGCTTCCGCAATCATGACTTTTTGGTTTCAAAACCAATCCTGGCTCCCAGTGTCTGTGGAACGGAGCCCAGGGTATTCATTGTGTCAGACAATGAACATTTAGTGGACGCCTCCTCCACTGATTTGTTCTGCGTTCCAGGATCTGGAAAGATTCCTCTATCCTGGCTCGCTGCGAGATGCATTTCGCCAGGCTGCCATGTTAGAGAGAGAAGCAGCGCCCAATTCAAGGGGGTAATTTTTATTTTTATGTGGCCGTAATCTTAAAAGGAAGAGTGATGGACAGTTACTTTATGCAAATGCAGGCATTTTCTGCTGCTTATAATTGAATAAATCTAGTAGTTGGCTTTACAGGTGGTAGCAGAATCGATGGAGTTTTCAAGGGTGCCGCACTGTAGCATGGACTCAGAAAGAGATGCAGAGAGTTCCTTTCGTTATGCTTCAGTTTGTCAATATCAGTTTCTTTCCCCACCCTCTGATTTCACATTGAGAAGTTTGGGTTGTGGGGGCATCATAGGGAAGAAAACAGACTTCATAAGGATCGTTTAAGAACATAATGGTCTAAGAAAGGAGGAAAGCATTATATCTGGGTGCTGATTCCAGCCATGAGAACCCAGCATCAACCCCCCCCCCCATCCTGCTGTTAAAAACTGACCACCACCCCTGTTTCCGCCGGGTGCGTACCAAATGACCCTGGGAAGCAGCTTGCTTATCCTGGCCAGTAGTTTGTGGAGGAAGACATACAGACACTCTTTTCTTAACTTGTGCATTATATAATTTTTTAACATTAGCTTTAATAAAAATTGTAAATATTTGAATGAAGATGCCAATGGACTTTGAGCTGCTACTATTTCAGCAGCGCAGTGTGTATTTTTACACTCCTGGTGATGTGCTGTCAAGCCTGCCTCATGCCAGGAATACCAGTGAAGGGGAAGGAGCGTGACCCTGCTGGCTTGCTGTGCTCAGAGAACTCGTGGGAGCATTCAGCATACAGAGCTGGCAAGCGCGGGGGTGAGGGCTCGTACTGATGTTTGCAGTACGTCAGAAAACAGCAGCTTCCAGAGGCTGCTTCTCCACTGGCAAAACTTGGACCTGTAATTCATAGCCGCTGGAAGCTGCAGTGTGGACAGGGCTCTGACATTTATACCTTTGTGCCATCGAACCCTATTCTGAATTAAGGGTCTAACTCAATGTAGCCAATTCATCCTGCTCTGGATAGGGCCTTAGACAGAGCTCCATGCAGCTTTCCTGTGTTTCCCTTTTCCAGAGGATGTGTTGTGGCTTGTTCATGGTCGTAAATGTTAAAGTTGACTTGCTCTGAGCTAAAGAGAGAATGAGAGCAACAGCTCTCTTAATCCCCAATATTCTGTGGGTCTGTACTATAGCAGCACAGCTACGGCGCTGCACCTGTGCCCTCGTAGCATCTTCGTGTAGACATTGGCGGAAGGGGTTTTCCCATTGATGTAGCTAATCCACCTCTCCGAGAGGTGGTAGCTAGGTTGATGGAAGAATTCTTCCATCAATCTAGCTATGTCCAGTGTGGGTTAGATTGATCTAACTCAAGACGTGAAATTTCTCAGAGCCCTGAGCTATGTAGCTAGGTCGAGCTAATTTTTAGATCTAGAGCAGGCCTTTGTGTTACATGTAGGCTGTATATATGTATGTACACACACACCGTCTATCATATATGTATAATAATATAATATGTGTATAATATATGTATATACGTATAATATATGCATAATATATGGTTATGCTGAAGTAAAGCTTGCTTGCATAGGCAGTGATTTGGCATGAAAATAATATAATATATGGATATATAATACAATATACATTTACATATAATGTATGTATAGTATATGTGTATATATCTAATATATGGTTATGATCAAGTAAAGCCTGCTTGGCATAGACAGTGATTTGGCATGAAAATCACATTCAGTCCAGAACCAGTGCCAAAAATCACCTGTAGATTGACAGCAAAGAATCCTGTGGCACCTTATAGACTAACAGACGTTTTGCAGCATGGGCTTTCGTGGGTGAATACCCACTTCTTCGGATGCAAGTAGTGGAAATTTCCAGGGGCAGGTATATATAAGCAAGCAAGCTAGAGATAATGAGGTTAGATCAATCAGGGAGGATGAGGCCCTGTTCTAGCAGCTGAGGTGTGAAAACCAAGGGAGGAGAAACTGGTTCTGTAATTGGCAAGCCATTCACAGTCTTTGTTTAGTCCTGAACTGATGGTGTCAAATTTGCAGATGAACTGGAGCTCAGCAGTTTCTCTTTGAAGTCTGGTCCTGAAGTTTTTTTGCTGCAGGATGGCCACCTTAAGATCTGCTATTGTGTGGCCAGGGAGGTTGAAGTGTTCTCCTACAGGCTTTTGTATATTGCCATTTCTAATGTCTGATTTGTGTCCATTTATCCTTTTCCTTAGAGACTGTCCAGTTTGGCCGATGTACATAGCAGAGGGGCATTGCTGGCATATGATGGCATATATTACATTGGTGGACGTGCAGGTCTGACTACCAAAAGGAGGCCGCCAGACAACTCTCCAATACCAAATTTTACAGGCTACTTCCCTCAGATCCCACTGAGGAATACACTAAGAAACTGCACCATCTACTCTGGACACTCCCCACACTAACACCGGAACAAATCAACATACCCTTAGAGCCCCGACCAGGGTTATTCTATCTACTACCCAAGATCCACAAACCCGGAAATCCTGGACGCCCCATCATCTCGGGCATTGGAACTCTCACTGAAGGACTGTCTGGATATGTAGACTCTCTACTCAGACCCTATGTTACCAGCACTCCCAGCTATCTCCGTGACACCACTGATTTCCTGAGGAAACTACAATGCATTGGTGACCTTCCAGAAAACACCATCCTAGCCACCATGGATGTAGAGGCTCTCTACACAAACATCCCACACGCTGATGGAATACAAGCTGTCAGGAACAGTATCCCTGATGATGCCACAGCACAACTGGTTGCTGAGCTCTGTGCCTTTATCCTCACACACAACTATTTCAAATTTAATGACAATATATATCTCCAGATCAGTGGCACCGCTATGGGCACCCGCATGGCCCCACAATATGCCAATATTTTTATGGCCGACCTGGAACAACGCTTCCTCAGCTCCCGTCCACTCACGCCCCTTCTCTACCTACGCTACATTGATGACATCTTCATCATCTGGACCCATGGGAAGGAGACTCTGGAAAAATTCCACCACGATTTCAACAGCTTCCACCCCTCCATCAACCTCAGCCTGGACCAATCTACACGGGAGGTCCACTTCCTAGACACCACGGTGCAAATAAGTGATGGTCACATTAACACCACCCTATTCCGAAAACCTACCGACCGCTATGCCTACCTTCATGCCTCCAGCTTCCATCCCGGACACACCACAAGATCCATTGTCTACAGCCAAGCACTGAGGTACAACCGTATCTGCTCTAACCCCGCAGACAGAGACCAACACCTAGAAAATCTCCACCAAGCATTCTCAAGACTACAGTACCCACATGAGGAAATAAGGAAACAGATCAGCAGAGCCAGACGTGTACCCAGAAGCCACCTACTGCAAGACAAACCCAAGAAAGAAACCAACAGGACTCCACTGGCCATCGCATACAGTCCCCAGCTCAAACCCCTCCAACGCATCATCAGGGATCTACAACCCATCCTGGACAATGATCCCACACTTTCACAGGCCTTGGGTGGCAGGCCAGTCCTCGCCCACAGACAACCTGCCAACCTGAAGCATATTCTCACCAGCAACTGCACACCGCACCATAGTAACTCTAGCTCAGGAACCAATCCATGCAACAAACCTTGATGCCAACTCTGCCCACATATCTACACCAGCGACACCATCACAGGACCTAACCAGATCAGCCACACCATCACCGGTTCATTCACCTGCACGTCCACCAATGTAATATATGCCATCATATGCCAGCAATGCCCCTCTGCTATGTACATCGGCCAAACTGGACAGTCTCTAAGGAAAAGGATAAATGGACACAAATCAGACATTAGGAATGGCAATATACAAAAGCCTGTAGGAGAACACTTCAACCTCCCTGGCCACACAATAGCAGATCTTAAGGTGGCCATCCTGCAGCAAAAAAACTTTAGGACCAGACTTCAAAGAGAAACTGCTGAGCTCCAGTTCATCTGCAAATTTGACACCATCAGTTCAGGACTAAACAAAGACTGTGAATGGCTTGCCAATTACAGAACCAGTTTCTCCTCCCTTGGTTTTCACACCTCAACTGCTAGAACAGGGCCTCATCCTCCCTGATTGATCTAACCTCATTATCTCTAGCTTGCTTCTTGCTTGCTTATATATACCTGCCCCTGGAAATTTCCACTACTTGCATCCGAAGAAGTGGATATTCACCCACGAAAACTCATGCTGCAAAACGTCTGTTAGTCTATAAGGTGCCACAGGATTCTTTGCTGCTTCTACAGAACCAGACTAACACGGCTACCCCTCTGATACTGTAGATTGACGTAGCAATCACAGTTTGAATCCAATATATTGTGATCTGCCAGGGTGGGTGCAAACTCCAAATGCCATGGGAGGGTGCGAGTCTTAATTTTCTAGGGCTACACAACAGTTATTTCTAGCTCTGGCAGGTCAGGAGAGACCTTAAAATCCTAGTCCCGATTACTGGCTGGCTTCCCTCCCTCCACTGCCATTTATTACATTTTTAGAGGCTGCTATCTTGAGAAACTCCAGAACCAGAAACCATTGTCACAGCTGTTACTCACATGAAAGTGTAGAGCCGACTCTAAGGACACAAGAGCAGCCGCTAGGATTATATCGGAATTGAAGAGGGGAACAAGAAGTGAGACGGTGAGTATGTCTACCTTATAATAAAAGACGCGATGCGCGGCCGCAGCTGGCTCTGACTCGGGCTGGCAGAGCTATAGAACTACAGAGTAGATGTTCGCGATTGGACTGGAGCCTAGGCTCTGAGACTCCATGAGGGGGATGGTCTCAGAGCACGGGCTCCAGCCCGAGCCCGAATGTCTATACTGCAATTTTTAGCCTTGAGGCCCAGGCCAGCTGACTCGGGCTCTGAGACTTGATGCCACTGTTTTTGTTTGTTTTTGTTTTTATTGCAGTGTAGACATAGCCAGCGATTAAGCGCTAGTATGACTTACTGTCGGGCTGGGGATGGGAGAGTACTAATTTTTTCTAAGCGTTGGTCCCGGGCCAATGATTTTATTGCTCATAGACTTTCCTGGGGTGCTTATCACTGTAGTATCTGAGTACTTCACAAACATAAACTCATTAATCTTCCTGGTGCTCCTGTGAGGCCAGGTAGTAATAGTATCCCCATGGAGATCCAAAGCATGGAGAAGTTAAATGACTTGCCCAAAGCCATGCGGGAAGTCTCTGACAGAGCCCATAATTGTACCCAGATCCCAGTCCAACCATAAGACCATCTCAACCACTAGGGGCCTCTGGACCCAGCAGAGCCCAGCTTGCACATAGAAGACTCTGCCGAGGGGAGTGGGAGGGAGCTGGAGGGTTCCTGGCAGCAGCAGTTCCCAGCATGCTCTGAGGGAAGGAGACGGCAGCACGCAGGAAACCGCATGCAAGCCTGGGACCAAGGATCAGGCTGTTTCTCCCTCTGGATCCCTGGGCTCTGGGAGGGGAGGGGGATGGGAATCTGGGAAAGGGGGGGCACCTCTTCTGGGCTCTGGGGGTAGGGGGATCAGTATCTGGGCTGGAGGGATCCACATCTGGGCTCTGAGGGGGAAATAGGGCAGGTGTCTGGGCTCTAGGGGGAGGGGATGCGGGTATCTGGACCGGGGGGACCCAGGGCTGGGCTTTGGGTGGGGAGAGGGGTTGCGGGTATCTGGCCCCCTGGCTGGGCTCTGGGGCCGGGGAGGGGGCAGAGAAACAGGAACTGAGTTGTCATAGGGGTTTCTTTAACTCTCTACTCCTGGGGGAATTGTTGTGTGTCTGTATTGTTAGACATACTTGCTGACAGGTATTTTGAAATAAATTACCAAAATAATTGAAACTGGTATGATTATGTAGTATTATTTTGACAAATGTGCAGAATATTAAAATATTGTGCACAGAATTTTTATTTTTTTGGCGCAGAATTTTTTAAGTTTTGGTTCAGAATGCCCCCCTGAGTAGGGGTTGGAGCACAGGACCGTGAGACTCTGGTCCTCTGGACTCTAATCCTTTCTCTGCCAGTAGAACATGGTGGAACCTTTCCACCGCAGAAGTAGTTCTGCTCCTGTATAATGCCACTTACCCTTACAGCCATGAGGAGAGGTGCAATTAGCTATCTGTAAAGTTTTTTTTAAATTCCTTGCATGCATACATGCCACAGAACCACAAACACACAGAGGTTTGTTTGCATCCAAGGGTTTTTTTTGCCTTTTTTACACCAAGAGATTGTGGAGAGAGCCTCTCAAATGTGAACCAAACGTCAACTGATGCAGGATTGTCTTTCTGAGTGTGCAAACAGACAGCCTGACACCAGAGGTCCCAGGGATGGGAACTGCTACAGCATTCATGATGATCACCCTGGAGCTTAGCGGGGGTCCAGGTGCTTTAACTCTTCCACAGCTGATTTTCTCAGCAGAAATATCCACAAAATATGGTGAAGCCGGTGGCAGTTACTTGGGCTGCAATAGAGGAGGATGGTTATGATCAACAGCATATGGTTCAGATAACTAGGAGTTTCAAGCCTCATTCCATAATTTCAGCCCCACCAACTCAGTCCAGGTTGGGGAGGAAACAGTGTGTCAGTCTTCCTCCCTAGTGCTAGAAGCCTCAACTGAACCTGGGTGACAATTACCCAAACCACTAGCTGCTGCCTTCTGTGTCCTAAAAGGCCCACCTGCCCCCAAAGCAGGTGCCCCACACCTCCGTATCTACTGCCTGTCTCAACACTAAATGCAGCAGCACAGTGACACGTGAGAATTTGTAAAATGTGGCTAACACCTCCTCTCTCACGCCTCGTCTGTCTTGTAAGCTCTTCACATCTAACTGCGTTTGTGCAGTGCCTAGCACAGGATCTCAGCTGCAGTGCAGGAAATGTTGATTTTGTTCTCTCGCTCTTAAGAACCCAATTAGCTGGTGTCGGTGGTGTTCTGCTGATTGACACCAGCAGAGGCTCTGGCCCTGTACGTGTATCCTGTGTTCATTCATGTTTCTTTCCCTGTGCACTGTGATCCCTTATGCACTGCTCTCCCTGAGAGTGGCCTGTGGTAGTGCCTGACTCGAGCAGAATAAAAGAAAGATACAACATGAAGCCATGTTGCACATTCATGCAATGCTGTTTCTTTTCATTTACTGCTGTAAGTCATGATGCAGTGCAAGCAGTGAAAGAGTGTCTGCATTAAAGACTAGAGCCGTAGCACATTCACTGTGGGAGAGAAAGGTACAATACGTTACATTCAGTGCCTTTCCTCCTGAAGGATTTCAAAGCACTTCACAAACTACTTTCATATTTCTAAGAAAGGTATGTTCAAGAGGTTTAGAATGAACGCCCTTCCCAGCCTTAACTGTAGCATCTGCTCCTTCAGCTACAATGCTGTACTAAACAGGAATCCCCTCAAACGCACCCACTTCTGTTGTTGGACAAAGCAGCAGTTTGCAGTTTATCAGCACGCAGCACAGCAGTTTAAGGACAATGAAGAAGTTACAGACGTTTATTTTTACCTCGTGTGACTCATTTTGGAGGATTTGGGTCAAAGGAGGAAATGTAGCACAGGTCCAAAAAAAGGCAAACAAATCTCTTGGAATTGGAAGGTCCCAGGACAACTTCGAGATGGTGGCAGATAGCAAAGGAACTATGAGTTGGCAATGTGCAATGCCAGCAAGTCTAAAACCACTGCTGCCCTCAGACGAACTTGCAAGTAAAACTATCGAGGAAATAGTGTTGAACACATAACTCTAATCCAACGGCATCTGGAATCGCTGGGCAGTTCTGGTTCCTCCAGCTCGGGCAGGATATAGAATAACTAGAGGATCGGAAAAGGACAACAGAACTGATGCAAGGATTGGCGGATACTGCCGGGCCTATCCTATTGTCCTTACCCAAAACTCCTGCTGCCCTAAGTGGGAGTTTGGGGGAAGAACTGCAGGATTTGGGTCATAGCACAGAAAAGCCAAGCCATGCAGGATCACGGTCGCACCTTCAAATCGAGGACGGGAACTCTTCAGTCTGAGCAGAAGGCAGGGCAAGGAACAGTGTCCTGAAGCTGAGAGAAATTTTACATGGGACTTTCAGAACCAGATCTTAACAGTGAACACAACTGGCGATTGGGACTAAGGTCCAGGCACCTCCCTGGCCGTGAGCTGCAGCAGTAGTGAACAGCCCTCTAAAATGCAGGGAGACCAGTGTGGAAGAGCCAGGGGGTCCTGGCAGAGGCTCTCGAATTTTGTGTGACTTACTACAAACAAAGATGGATCTTCTCTTGTGTTCACTTCGAACAGTTCCCGCCCCAACCCCGCTCCACAGTGTCTGCCCTCAAAATATAATAAAAATAATCCAGTGAAACAATGAATGATGAAAACTTAAGTTGGAGATGATGGGTGGTCATGTAGTTAAAGCACGGGCCTGGGTTCTCTCCCGCTGCTCTGCTACAGACTATAGATGTGACACTGGGCACATCCCAGAGTTTGCCTGAGGCTCAGTTTCCTTCTCTGTACAATGGGGACAATACACCTCCTTCACAGCTGGAAGTCACAATGGATCAAGGAGGGGGGTAGCTCAGTGGTTTGAGCATTGGCCTGCTAAACCCAGAGTTGTGAGCTCAATCCTTGAGGGGGCCTCTTAGGGATCTGGAACAAATAAATTGGGGATTGGTCCTGCTTTGAGCAGGGGTTGGACTAGATGACCTCCTGAGGTCCCTTCCAACCCTGATAGTCTATGAAAAATTAACCATGCCCATAAGACCACAGAGGTCACCAACACAATCCTGTTCTGGGAACCCAATCTGCTCCGGGGATTAGAAGCCTAGATAGTGCATTATATCGTAGGGGACCAATCCAGGAAACAGGTCCTCTGCTGAGAATTCCCTGCCACTGGCTACACACATATTCACTCCAGGAACAGACCGTGAGAGTGACCTGCCTAGGATAAGCTCCTGAGCTGGAAATGGGAGAGGCAGTCCCTTGGCCCTAATTCAGCAAGGTGCTTAAGCACATGTGTTACTGTAAGCACCCGGGTAATGCCAGTGAAGTCAGTGGGACTCTGCCTGTGCTGAAAGTTAGACGTGTGCTTCAGTGCTTTCAGGATCATGCTAATGCCCTGATTGTGCCTAGCAATAATGAAGAGCTGCAGGACGCAGTGTAAGCGGTCTACATACAGCATAAGGAGGGGGGGAGAAGGAGCTGGGAGGGATGCTGTTTACAAACACATCCCCTCCAATTACTCATTGAGAATGGCAGATGTCATGAAGGGATCCAAAGGTACCTTGACTCATATGGCACTCGGTTTTCAGAGCCCACAAGTAGGCAGAAAAGGTCATTTTGTTGCTGGCTGCTGATGGAATATAAACACAGAAGCCACATGGGCTTGTCACATTCCCGCAAGAAAGACAAGCGTCTGTGTGACGATGGGAATCCGACATGGAAATACACAAGAGATGAAAAACAACCTCCCCCCTACTCCCAGCTCCCTTAGCAACCCCTTCCAGTCTCCTCTCTCACATCACCCAGCAGCCAAGAGAGAGAGAATGAAAAAAGCAAGATGCCTTTTGAATGGGTGCCAAGGTTGATTTAATTAGCTGTATTGAATTTATTAACTTTTGAACGATGTGTCTGCCGCAAAGCACGAATTATAAGTTGAGTGGCAGCAGTGCGCTGCACCGATCTGCCAAGAGACTCAGCAAAGCAGAAAGATTGACCTACTTTTATCAGATCTGAAGGGATCGCCGTTTAATGCTCTTCTCGCAATGACACTAAGCTGCGGTTCTCCCTCCCCACCTGGTAGCATTTGGGAAGCTTTTAATCCCTTCCTAAGAGGCATTTCTCCTCTGATAAAATATGGCTAGATGGAGACTCACAATCAAATGGGACCTTGCACAGACACACAGGTCTGTGTGCAGGTGTGTGTATCTGTGCTGTGCCTGGGAGAGTCGGTTTGTATTGAGAAAGAGCTCGTACAGTATGTATTGACTGGCTGTGCACTGACTCTCTGACTGTGACTTGCTTCTTCTTTCTCTCTCTCTTCCCCCCCCCCCCCGCTATTCCACTGTTTTGTTTTGTTTTGAAATTTAACTACAGCCGTATTCTATAGTAATAGACACATGCACTGCAATGCACGTTGTAGGGCTGTTTTAGTTACCCAACAAAAATACTATGGCAACCTATAGATTCAAAGGCCAGAAGGGACCTTTGTGATCATCCAGTCTGATCTTCTGTCTAACACAGGCCCTATGACTTCCCCAGAATTATTTTTAGAGCAAATCTCTTTAGAAAAAACCTCCAACCTTGATTTAAAATTGTCAGTGATGGAGAATCCACCACGATCTTTGGTAAGTCGTTCCAATGGTTAATTACTCACAGTTAAATTCACACTGGAAATAAGGCATACATTTTTATTTTGCTTCAACCTCCAGCCATTGGATTGTGTTATGCCTTTCTCTGCTAGGTTGAAGAGCCCATTATTAAATATTTGTTGTCCATGGTAGTACTCCTAGACTGTAACTTTCTCTTCGTTAAGCTAAATAGATTGAGCTCCTTGAGTGTGTAACTAATAAGGCGTGTTTGCTAATCTTTGAATCATTCTTGTGGCTCTTCTCTGAACCCTCTCCAATTCACCAACATCTTTCTTGAATTGTGGGCACCAGAACTGGACACAGTATTCTAGCAGTGATCACACCAGTGTTAAATTCAGAGTTAAAATAACCTTTGTACTCCTCCTCAAGATTCCCTTGTTTATGCATTCAATGATGATATTTGCTCTTTTGGCCAAAGTGTCACCCTGGGAGGTCGAGTCTGGCTGATTATCCACCACGACCCCCAAATCTCTTTCAGAGCATCTGCTTACACACTCACACTCTCTCTCTCTCTCTCTCTCTCTCTTCCCCCCCCCATTGTGTAAGTATAGCCTACGTTCCTATTTAGAAATATTAAAATGCATATGGTTTGCTTGTGCTCAGTTTACCAAGTGATGCAGATCACTCTGTCTCTGTGACCTATCGTCTTCATTATTTACCATTTCCCTGATTTTTTTTTGATTTTTTTTTTTTGTCATCTGCAAATTCTCTGTGATGATTTTGTTTTCTTCCAGGTCAGTAATAAAAATATTAAATAGAGTAGGGCCAAGAATTGATCCCTGCAGGGCCGACTGGAAACACCTGCTAGATGATGATTCTCCATTTACAATTGCATTTTGAGACCTGTCAGCTAACCACCTTTTAAATCATTTAATGTATGTGTTTTTGTGTAGCGGAGGGGGTGTGTGTAATATATAAATATGTGCACCCCCCTCTTGTTTTGCGTACTGTGTATGCACAGATGCATAAATGTGTCTTAGGTCTGACTGAGAGATTAACCTTGGAACTATCCACCTGTATCGCATGATCCAGTGGGTGGGCTTTGGGGAGGGACCCAAGAGAGATGGGTTCAGTACCAGCTCTGCCACTGACTTGCTCTTGGCAAGTTACTTCCACTCTCTGTGCCTCTGTTTCCCCTTTGATCTGTGTTGTCTGTTTAGATTGTGAGTTCTTTGGGACAGAGGCTCTTTCACAATGTCTGGGGGATGGTGCTTAGCACTGTGAGGCCTGATCTCAGTTGAGTGGGACTGTAATACTAATCGTTACTATGTACTGCGTACCAGGGTAGGAGATTTGGGGTTTGTTGATGTTGGTTTAGAAAGAAATTAATACAGCAAAAACACTACCAAAATTAGTCAATATTGTTGGTCTCCCCCAGCCTGCCCCTCTGTTTCTCTTGTACTGTTTTGTTTACAACTGTCCCCTTGTGGCTTTCCTCCGAAGAGCACTTGTGCAAACATTAAACCTCACAAAGTCCCTGTGAGAGAAGTATGATGCCCACTATTACAGACAGGCAGACTGACTCCCACAGAGGGTTACAGAACTGGTCCCGTGTTTCACAATGAGCCAGCAGCAGATTAATGAATCGCATGCAGGAGTCCTGACTCCTTACTCTTTGCTCTAATCACGGGGTCCAAACTCCTTCCCCTCACACTCCATCCTCTGTCAGAAACCTAAATCATTGAACAGTGATCCAGCAAAACACCCTGGAGAAGATCAAACATCTCTGCCACGCAGTGCAGGAAGAAAAACCCCAGGCGGAGGGGAAAGCCTCGACTAGCTACATTGAGATGAAAAAATACAGCGCCTTTCTCGACTAGGACTTTACAATGAGAGAGCTAGATTGATGTAATAAGATACGCCTTTCCTTGCAGTGAGGGCAAAGCCTCAGGCTTGTCTACACTTACAACTTAGGTCGACCTAGCTCGGTCGCCTAGAGATATAGTTAAGCCAACCTAGTCCTCGGGATAGACACTGCTAGGTGGATGGAAGAATTCTTCCATCCACCTAGCTACTGCTTCTTGAGGAGGTGGATTTACTACAGGGGTAGAAAAAACCCTTCTGTCGCCATAACAAGTGTCTATGCTAGCTGGATTATAGCTAACGCAGGTACGTCTACACTAGCTGCAGATCACACCCCTGGCTGCAGTGTAGATGCACCTTAAGTCTGGTTCTGACACTTGCTACCCTCAATGACCTTGGGTAAGTTACTTCACCTCTCTGTGAATGTTTCCCCGTCTGTAAAATGGGATAATCCTTCCTTGTCTGCTTGACAAGGGGGGTGACAATGTTTCTAAAGTGAATGTCAAATCCTTTGGAGATGAACAGCTCAAGATAAGTGCTAAGGATTATTTAAGACCACCACCCCCCATTCAGCAAAGCACTTAAGTACACATTTAAGTGCTTTGCTAATTTGTGGCCAAAGTCCAGCTGGCCTTCATGTGATCAGTTTAGGTGCTGTATAGAAATGTATTGAATAGTAAGTCACGTCTATTTTTTAATAATGAAAAGGGTGCAATGCGCTCCCATGAACTTTGTCCTTGCGTGAATGATGAACAGCCCCAGCTGGTTGGCAGGGTACATTGGACAGCCCTGTTATCAGCCTAACTTAGATACCTTATGTGTGGCTGAACTATCCAAGAACCCAGCCAGAGTTGTGGTTTGTGATGAACCCTTAACTCAGCTCCACATCTAAGTCGCCCATGGAGAGAGAACTGTAGGGAGCTGGATCCACTGCAGCAAATTTGTATTGGAAAAAAACGGTTAAAAATATATTCGGTGGACTGGAAAAACCCTCTCATGGCCTTATTCAGTTCTTACCAGATGTACAGTAAAACCCGGTGTCTTGCTGGAACGTGATTGACACGGGGGGCCTGTGTTTATTCTCTGCACCTGGGCAGCCGATTGACCGTTTTAGAAATCAGATTGCTACTTTGTAATAATAACAAATGAGTGCACTGACTCAGCCCAGGCTAACTTGCCCACTGGCTGAAAAGGGAAGGTTAACCCCCGGCTCTGTGTATGTGCATTAGGGATGTGTGGTCAGGCTGTTTCAACAACACTCCTGTGTTTGCTTTGTGTTTTGCAGGGCAGAAATGGTTCTCAAACACAGCTGGCTGTAACGCAGCAAAGGGAGTGGTGCACGGTTCTGGAAAGGAGCAGGATGGCAAAGCACTGGCTGCACACACCGCCCCCGAGGCGGTGTATCAGACTGAAGTGGGGTGTGATGGGAAAATGCCGGTGGGCTTTTGGTTGGTTGATGGCTCTTTCCTGTTTCCAGATACTCAGTTTGATACCTGATCATCTGAAGCTTCTGCCCCATGGGGCAGATTCCTCCTTCCATTCCCACGAGCAGCAGGGGAGCCAAAGCCAGTGGGAAAGACAGGGAAAAGTGCCCTTTCTAGCCTTCCTGACTGTGGGTGGGGCTGGGACATTGCAGGGAGCCATCTTGTGAGAATTGTCTGAGGTTACGTCTGCAGCCTTAACTTCTGCAATCTGGTCCACTGCAGAGGGAAAGACCAGGAGTCAAGGAGACAATGGTAGCACCCATCTATTTACGTAGAGGTCTCTATGATCATTACATTGCCCATGTTACCAGGGAAAACAGTGTAAGGGTTTTCATAAATGGCTCCTGGTTTATAGTCAGATTCACATTAGTCAACTCAGTGTCTCTCTAATGGAAGGTGCTGCATCCTGGAAAACTAGCCTCTGTTTAGCCAAGTTCCTCCAACACTGCCCAGTCAGTGCATTTGACTGGTACGTACAGGAGGGAATCCCGGAGCAGTTCCTTACTTACCCTATTACCCGAGCATCTCACCAGCGTTAATATGGTAACACTTCTGCAAGATAGAAAAATGCCGTTATTCCCATTTTATAGAGTGGTGAAGGCCAGAAGGCTCACTAGATCATGTAGTCTGACTTCCTGTATACCACAGTCCACCCACTCGGGGAACTGAGGCCCAGAGCCTACGTCCCATTGATTGTAATGGGAGGGAGGCACCTGTATACCTTTGAGGCTGTGGGCCAGAGAGACTTAGCTTATTCTGGAAGTTTGTGTCAGAGCAGGGAATTGAACTCAGGACTCCCAAATTTAGGCCATTGCTCCTTCTGTTATGATCCTTTCCTCTGTGTGACCCTCAACACCACTCATCCAGGATGGAGAAGAACCCTTCTCCAGGGTTAAACCCCCAGAAAGAGAGAGAATGAAGGAAGGCTGTCACTTAACTCGTGCCAAAACTCCAGTTATTCTGGAAGCAGTAACATGTTCTCCTCAGAACAGGCTGATTACATAAAGCCCTTTCTAAGCAGTACTGCTATCTCCTTTAGGGAGGAGAGTCTTTCCTCCGGTTTTGGGGGTGTTTCGAGGTTTTGTGGTTCAGCTTTCAAGCTGCTTATTGATAGTAGGGATGTTTTCCTTTTGACTTCATCTGTTGCCGACGCTGCAGAGCTGGCTGTGCCCTTAGAAGGTTCCTATCTCTCTATCAGGTATGACTAATTGCATTGGGGCAACAGTAACTGTGATAACGTCCGTATTTTTCTCTAGAACCGCTCCGTTACAAACTGCCTGGTAGTTGAACCCTGTCGAATGTTTTTGCAGGGCTTTTGCTGATAGCTCAGGCCAGATAACTTGTGAATGTGGGCGAATATGGAAAGCACGGGATATTCCACCCCATCTGTGACACGCACAAAGGCCAGGAACAGACTTGTTTTTATCACTTGCTTGGGCCAGCTTTTAGCTGTGCGTTGTGGCTGCTGTGCAGGAAACTGACCAGTTGTCACCTCTGTAGTGTTTCGAGAAGGCCGCTGTGGACACTGTGGCGGGTGAGGGCCTGCATCCAGCCAACAGCAGGGCTGTTGCTTGTGGTGGCTCCAAATTAGCCCTTCTTTCCCTGGTCTGTGCGTCTGCTGTGCCCTGTCTCCCTCTGATCCCCAACGCTTGCCTCCTCCATCTATTCAGGGCACCGAGTTTGAGAGTTCAAATGAGGGGCTGGGACAAACAGGCAGGGAACACCGAGTGGCTGGCAGCCGGCGGGAGCAGGGGGGCAGGGACCCTTAGGGTATGTCTATGCTGCAGTTAAAACCCCCTGGCTGGTCCGTGCCAGCTGACATGGGCTCAGGCTAAGGGGCTGTTTATTTGCAGTGTAGACACTTGGGCTGAAGCCCAAGGTCTAAGCCCCTGTGAGGTGGGAGGGTCGCAGAGCCCAGGCTGCAGCCTGATCCTGGATATCTACGCTGCAATTAAGAAGCCCCTTAACCTGAGCCCCTTGGCCTGAGTCAGCTGGCATGGACCGGCTGCAGGTATCTAATTGCAGTGTAGATACACCCTCAGTTTCTCTTGACACTGGCGAGGGTGGAATCCCTCTTAAATTGCTCCCGGGAGTGGGGAGATAGGAAGGTGCAAGAAGCCTAGGGAGGAAGGATGTCCCAGTGTTAGGGTACTAGCCTGGGACTTGGCAGATCTTGGGGCAAGTCCCTGTTCTGCTGATACTGACCTTGGGAAGTCACTTAGGCTACATCTCTACTGCAGCTGGGAACGAGCCCCCCAGCCTGGATCGAGAGACTAGTGCTAGTGGCTTCAGCTAGTGCACTAAGAATAGTGGTTTGCGCATCGTAGCTTGGGCCAGCTCAATCTGAGTCTGGGTGGCCAGGCCAAGCCCCCACTTGTGCTGCAACGTGCACGCTGCTATTTTTAGCCTGCTAGCGTGAGTCTGGCTGCCCCGGCCTGGGAGGCTTGCTCCCAGTTGCCGTGTAGACATCTCTTTAGTGTCTGAGTCCTAGCACTTCCCTAATACACAGCTGCTGCTACACTCAAAAAGCCTCCATTAAAAGAATGTTATTGAGGTTGCAAAATCAATACACTCAAATGTTAGGAAATGCCAGGATTGAGGTTGCTTGTGCAGAATTTGTAACATGGGCAAAACACTGTATTTTTTCCCTAGCTTTGTTATAAAGAGCTGAACCATTTGGTCTGAGATTTCCCCCCAAAATATTCAGACTGAGGCTGACACCCCGTGTTACAGCTTGGTTAAAGTTAGCAACTGAAAAGAGAGTCTTACAATGGGAAGAGTCTGGCAACCTTAACCAGAGACAGTGCTACCAGCCCCACCTGTAATATAATAAATATATTAGATTGGGAGGTGCCCAGATATTATGGGGATGGGGGCCATATAAGTGCCACAAATTGAGAGAGGGTTTTTTGGGAGAAGGGCTTGGCAGAGGAATAAGATCCTGGGACCCAAGGAGTTAGTACTCTTCCTTTATCTCACTGCTCAGGGTTCACCCTTGCATCTTTGATTCTGCCCTTGCGGAGACTCGCCTTACATGCACCAATCTCTCTGGTCTTCCTGTTTCTCGTCTTTTTCCCACACAGTGTGTCCTAAACACTGCCACATAAACCATCTTTCTCTTCTGCTGCACTGCTCCATTCACTTCCCCTTGTTCTCTGTGTCACATGAAAGCTACTTGCCTTCACGTTCCAGACTCTTTGCAGTCCTCCCCCCAGCCTTAGGCTGCTCCAGTACACAAATAATGCTTAGCATTTGCACGTTTATAGCTATCAACGCTCTTAACAGAGTTATATCCTAATGATACAGATGGGGAAACGAAGGCTGAGTCTACACTGGGAAATTAGGTGGGCTTAATGACGTTGATCGAGGGTGTGAAAAATCCACACCCCTGGGCGGCGTTGCGAAGCCAACCTAAGTCCCCATGTAGACAGTGCTGTGTCAATGGAAGAAATCTTCTGTTGACCTAGCTAACGCCTCTCCGGGAGGACCCCTCCTGTCGGCCTAGGTAGTATCTACACTGAAGCAGTGCAGCAGCGTAGCTGTGCCACTGTAGCATTTTAAGTGGAGACAGACCCCGAGGCACATGGAGCTAAAATGCCTTGCACAAGGGCTCAAAGCACATCAGTGACAAAGCAGACCCAGTCGTCCCAACTCCCATTCCTCTTCACTATCCACTAAACTATACTGCCTCCCCTCAGGAACTGATAACAAGCCATGCGCCAGTTACGTAAAGCGAGGGAAAAGCTTACCCTGTCCTTAGCTTGCTTCATCATGTCGGGTGCGGGAGGGAGTCCTGACCCGAATGCATGATGTCATCCACCAGGTGTGCTGCCATAACAAGGCACAAGAGGGACAAAATGGCAGTGTTCAACTTTGAATAATTTCCTCGCCCCTGTCAGTTACACTGTAATGTACTGAGAGAAGGGGTTTGGTCTCAATTATGTTCTAAAAATGATGGCTGTGCAAAGTCTGCCCTTGCTTTGGCTCCAAGACACTACTTCCCATAAGGCCTTCACAGATTTCCCTTGACAGTCTACGGTTCACTTTTTCCACGGACCTGCACTGTGCGTTATTTCAGACAGATCCAGTGAATTAACATAGTGTAGCTACTTTGGTAATTACATGCCCAGATTCTGCTCTGCTCCTTTCTACGTAGTCTCGACTGCTTCCCAGACAGAAAACGTCCTTCGCCTTCTACAGTGTTGCAAAGTGTCACCCAGAGTCCTGGCTCAAGGGAGGAGGGTGGGGGGAGAAATGCCATTTCCAAATGCACTTCTAGCTGTGGCTTTAAGGCTGGGTCTACTGAGTCTTTGTACCGATTAAAAAATTTCAGTTGGAGTGTGATTCACTGATATAGTTAAATTGCTAAGACCATTGTTTGGCTGCAGTTTACATAGATGTTGGCCAACAAAAGTTATTGGGCTCAGTATGGGGTAAGCAAGTGAAATACACTGGCCTGTGTTATACAGGAGTTCAGAATCAAAGATCTAATGGCCCCTTCTGGCCTTAGAATCTATGTATTGATGGCTATGCTGGTATAAAGGGGTGTAACTGGTCCATGATAGGGGGTTGTACCACTATATATGGGTTTCAAACCAATAGAGAATCCTAGAAATGTGGGGCTGGAAGGGACTTCAAGTCCAGCCCCCTGCCCTGTGGCAGGACCAAGTAAACCTAGACCATCCCTGTGACGTGTGTGCCCAACTTGTTTTCCAATGATGGGGACTCCGCAACCTCCCTGGGGAACCTATTCCAGAGCTTAACTACAGTGACAAAGTTCCTCCTCTACCTTGGTGGGTCCTGCACTTATTGGCAGATTTGCTCACCTCAGTGATCTTCCCCTCTGGTGGAACCCACAGTCTGGGTCAACTCCTCCTTGTCTGATCAGGAGTTGGGAGGTTTGGGGGGAACCCGGGCCCGCCCTCTACTCCGGGTTCCAGCCCAGGGCCCTGTGGATTGCAGCTGTCTATAGTGCCTCCTGTAACAGCTGCATGACAGCTAAAACTCCCTGGGCTACTTCCCCATGGCCTCCTCCAAACACCTTCTTTATCCTTACCACGGGACCTTCCTCCTGGTGTCTGATAACACTTGTACTCCTCAGTCCTCCAGCAGTTCACTCTCAGCTCCTTGCGCCTCTTGCTCCCAGCTCCTCACACACGAATCTCACTGACTAACTCGAAGGCTTTTAACTAGTTCCAGCCAGCCTTTGATTGGCTTCAGGTGTCCCAATCAATGTAGCTATCTCCACTGCCTTCTAGAAAGATCTTAATTGGCCCCAGGTGTCTTGATTAACCTGGAGCAACTGCCGTTTGGTTACCATGGTACCAGGGATTTGTGTAGCCTGGGGCTAACATACCTGTTCCTCACTACTTTACTGTAGCCATCTGGCCTTGCCCCATCACATATCCCCACCCTCTGCTCAACACCATAGGGTTGGGCAACTTGGGACGCCAGGCAGTGTTTTCGTGATAGACCATCAGCATTGCTGTGGTGGCATCCAGCCCTGTGCTGTATGCGGAACTGAAATGGTTGGAGGGATAAGAACCACCTGGTGACCCTTGCATTCTTTTCCTTATTTCTCTGCATCCACTGGAGGGATGAATGGTCTGTCACAAGAGTAAATCGCCGGCCTAAGAGGTAATAACACAGTGTCTCCATGGCCCATTTGACAGCAAGGCATTCTCTCTCGACTACTGCATACTTCTGTTCTCTTGGGAGCAGCTTTCTGCTTAGGTAGAGGATCGGGTGTTCCTCTTCTCCAATCATTTGCGACAGAACCGCCCCCAACCCCACCTCGGAAGCATCTGTTTGTAAAATAAATTCCTTGGTGAAGTCCGGGGCTATGAGTAGGGGGACATTACAGAGAGCCGTCCGAAGGTCTATGAATGCCCCCTCTGCTGTGTCGGTCCACTTCACCATGTCTGGACCTCGGGCCTTCACCAGGTCTGTTAGAGCAGGGGTCCCCAACCTTTTCAGGACCAGGGACCGGTCATGCCTGCGGAGGGAGCGCTCGTCCCGCGGCTCGGGTAGACGAGGTCCACCGGCTCTGGTTGAGCTGCCGCAGGCATGACTGCGGACGGTTTGCTGGTCGCGCGGTTCAGCTGGACCGCCCGCAGGCATGCCTGCGGCAGCTCAACCGGAGCCGGTGGACCTCCCGCAGGCGTGCCTGGGGGGGGGCCTGGTGCGCCGCGGGACCAGCGAACCGTCCGCAGTCATGCCTGCGGGAGGTCCACCGGAGCCCCGGGAGCAGCTCCCGCAGGCATGACTGTGGAGGGAGCGCTCGTCCCGCGGCTCGGGTAGACCTCCCGCAGGCACGCCTGCGGGAGGTCCACTGGGTCGGTTCGCGGCCCGGTTTGTAAGAGGCCGCGGACCGGTACTGGGCCGCGGACCGGGGGTTGGGGACCCCTGTGTTAGAGGACTAGCCCTGCTGGTGAAGTGGGGAATAAAACGTCGGTAGTAGCCTACCACGCCTAGGAATGCACGGACCTGCTTCTTTCGGGTCGGCCGGGGCCAGTTTTGAATTGCCTCTAGCTTATTAGTTTGGGGCTTCACTATACCCCCTCCTTGGTCAACAGAAACTTTCTTCTGTTGACTTAGCTGTGTCTACACGGAGGGTTTTGTTGTGTTGCTCAGGAGTGTAGTTTTTTCACATGCCTGATAGGCATAGCTACGCTGATATAACTTTCAAGTGTAGGCCAGATCTAGGAAAACAGGACATGTTTTCAAACATGGCCGTTTTTCCTGCTGTAGACACAGTTTAACACCTTCAAAAACTTGCTCGCTGGTCATGATCCACTCCTGGGGGGAGAGGAACTGGAGACTTTCAGGGTTTGGCCTAAGAGGAGAAATACAGGTTACGTTCAGTGTTACAAGGGTAATTATATCCCTCAGTAAGCTCTCCTGGTTTGTGACCTTGGCCATCGCAAACGGAAAAGAGGGAGGCAGTGTGAGTCAGCAGACCTGGATTCTGTTCCCACCTCTACCGCTAACCTGCTGTGCGACCTTGGACAGATCAATAATTCTCATTTTACGTTCCCCTCCGATTCATGTGGCGATTGGGTCTCTGTTTGTACAGTTTCTTTTAAGTAGTAACTACCTTGCAATGACTAAAGAAAAAAAATACTGCTAATTTCCATCCTTTAGGAAAAAAACCAGGAGTACTTGTGGCACCTTAAAGACTAACAAATTTATTTAAGCATGAGCTTTCGTGAGCTACAGCTCACTTCTTCGGATGGGATATGTCTGTGTGTTCCATTCTATGCATCCGAAGAAGTGAGCTGTAGCTCACGAAAGCTCATGCTTAAATAAATTTGTTAGTCTTTAAGGTGCCACAATTACTGCTGATTTTTTTTTGCGGATACAGACTAACACGGCTGCTACTCTGAAACCTGTCATCCTTTAGGAGTGACTGTTGGTCATTTCCTGTCTCTCTCAACCACATAATCACATTATTTTGACCAGATTGGAAGTGTTGCTCAAGCATCCTTTTCAGTCCGAGGAATGGGGAGAGGACCATGAAGAAACCCATTCTGCAAGTTAGTAGGGATATTGCACTGCCTTCAACATGTTCACCCTGTTTTATTTTTGGCAGTCTAGATAGTTGGGGGATAAAACATTCTGAAAATGTTACCCTGGTTATGTTTTCGTAGAATTCACTGCCACAGGGATGTGACTTGGGTGGGAAATACCACCCGCACTGCAAACTTAATAGCGGGAGGGGAGTGTGATTGTCCCCTGCCGCTGTTACTGTATATAGTATAGATGGGCCTTTCCAGCATTTCCTGACCTGTCTGAAAGCGTCACAATTTTAACACGTTCTCACTGTACATCCACAAAATCTCCACTTCTTCAGTGCTTTCCAGTGGAGTTAAAGGGCACTTTCCTATCGGTTTGCAGGCAGTTGGTTGGTTGTTTATGGTAGTGCCCACAGCGTGATAGGTGCCTTCCAGAAGGGAATCCAGCCTCTGCCCTGAGGAGCTCACGGTGTTGAGTAGGTTAGGGTTAGGGTTGAGCAGACAGAGGGTAGGGGAACGGGAACGAGAAACAGAGCTTTAATGTCAGAGTCACTGTCAGTAGCACCAAAGAGCTGTCTCCACAAATGGCCCTGGAGTGTGGGTTTCAGATGCAGGTTTTTTCCCTCTCCCCTGTAAGCCACTCCACTTTGTGTAACATTGCATCATTGGGTGCCCTGTGTGACTTTCATACATCTCCTCTGAAGCTGCTGGCTTCGACCACAGTTGGAGCCGAAATGCCAGGCTAGATGACCTGTTCAGCTGTGACATTGGTCTGTGCCTATGTCCTGTCTCTTGTGTCAGTAGACTGGACATTTCCCACCACTCTGAAGAAGAGAAGTCTGATAGCAGTAGCAGCCTGTTAATAGCCTGGTCTTGCTTCCAGTGAAGTCAGTGGCCAAATTCCCCTGTACTTCAAAGGGAGAAGGATCAGGCCCTGAAAGATAATGTGATTAACCAAATTCTGGATTAAGAACAGGAGGAAGTGTGGTCTGCTGATTAGTATCATCCCTCAACCTCTGCCTCAGTTACTCATCTGTAAGCCAGGTATTCTACTCACTACTGTACTGCATTGCGGGGTTGTAAGTGTTAATGGTCATTAAGTTTGCTGAGTTCCTTAGATAAAAGCCTAATACAAGTGCAAAGCATTATATCACAAAAGCATCCATACTATGCTCACCACTGGAGAGGAAGTTTATTTCCATGAAGCCAGATACACCGTATTGAACTGATTACTGTGCTTATGGTGTTAGAATCTGAAAGCTAAAGGGTTAGAGTTTAAAGGGGACGCTTTCAACTTGAATTTTTTAGATCTGAGAGCTTTGGGAAATGGATCAAGTTTTAAATTTCTCTAATTTCAAGAAATTTGTTTCTGATAAGGCAGCCTTTTAAATAGTAGGGCCTGTATTTTTTTTAACCGAAACCTTTAAAAATTATTTAAGGGTTGTTCTGCTTCTCTGTTAATGTCTTATAAGTCCTCTTCCCTGACATGCAGGGGAAAATGGTGAAACTGACTATAAACAAACTGATGTCAAATGAACACATTGAAAAAGTAGAAAAAAATCATTGGCTTTTACTAAGTTTTCTGTTACAGAAATCGTAGCTGTTTCTTTTAATTGCAGCGGGCCTAAAAGCTTCTTTTCAAGTTGGTGCAGTGCCCCTTCCTAATATTCTACCCCTTGCCTGCTAATTTTGTGCCTTGTTTATTAACGGTGAATCTTGACAGCAAATGTACTCACCTGATCGTTTTCCATTCAGTTTCAGGCTTCTGGATGCTGGGAATTCTTTGAGGACTTGCATCATATGCTGACACCCAAGGAACAGTGAGCAAAGCATTGGGAATAATGAAGGCTTTTAATGTACTGCAATATATTGCTTCAGTGAGGAGAGGAATTTTGCCACATTATACAGCAGTGAAACCCATTCCACCACTGACAGCCAAAAAAACTTCTCACCTTTTTTCCAAGACAACCGTTACCTCCAGCTAGAATTTTTTTTAATACAAATTAAGGTAGCAGCAGCAGAAACAGTCATATGGAGAACCAAAGACCATTTGGGACATTCCTTTCTAGCACTAACTGGAGCATGGTTCAGATAACTATTTTTGTCTTCTGTCCTGCACACGGGACTTGTATTCTGGCTCTTTAAACAGTTCTCAGAACCTCTTTACCTATGATTTATGGTACTTCTTATTCCTCGTGCAACTCCATGGCTAAGGAAACCCATGATGAAGAATCTAAAACGTTGGAAATTCCAGTTAATGGCTCTTCTGTGGCAACCTGTGGAACTCCTTGCCTGATGTTGTGAAGGCCAAGAATATAACAGGGTTCAAAAAAGTACTAGATAAATTCATGGAGGATAGGTCCATCAATGGCTATTAGCCAGGATGGGCAGGGATGGTGTCCCTAGCCTCTGTTTCCAAAAGCTGGGAATGGGAGATGGGATGGATCACTTGATGATTACCTGTTCTGTTCATTCCCTCTGGGGCACCTGGCATTGGCCACTGTCGGAAGCCAGGATACTGGGTTAGATGAACCTTTGGTCTGACGCAGCATGGCCATTCTTATGTTCTAAAACCTCTCCCCAGGATTTCTATGGTGCTATGCCTGAGCCTCAGAGTGCAAATAGTCATCTCCCTCTGGTGAAGATTTAAACCAAGGAGAACCGGAAGGTGAAGAGGCAGGAGAAAAAGAAGCCATCCAAGGAAAGATATGACCAGGGGCCAGGTGGCAGCAGCATGCTGAGGCACCCTTTCCATATTAAGTTCCATTGAAGTCAATGGGAGTTTGATTTGGCTGTCATGGAGTACCTCAAGCAGTGTCACTCCCACCTTTCCTTTTGGACCCCTAGGGCTTATCTCCTCAGAGTTGCAATTGAACTAAAAGTGTGGTGTTAATCCAGTGTCGTTAAACCAGTGCAAACTCTCGTGCGGACGCCTATTTTGTTTGAGTGGCTTTTTTAAGTTGATTAGGAGCAAGTTTAAGCTGAGCTACAAGACGACACTCTTCCATTGAAATATGAGAGAGTGCCCATGTAACGGTTTGAACGGGTTTAACTAAGCCGGTGCAAGTTTGTGTGGAGACAGCATCTTCCTTTCATTCCTCTGTGAAACTCTGGCACCAAACAAGTGGCTCCAAGGCTGTCTGTACTGTCTTTTCCTGCCAACATTTCACCCACTGCAGGTCTGGATGAAAGTGCCAACCTGGACCAACCACTGGCATATCAACCACCAGGTTATCTAATGCTGCTCAGAGCAAGGCTAGACCAAGTGGTGTCTAAAATGCCAGTAGCCACTAGAGCCCTGCCTACAAATAGGCACGCATCATTGCTGCCAGTGGTGGCACTGTGCTCATGGCCAAAGGATAACGCAGGACATGGCAGGGTAATACCAGGACTCGAAGACAGAGAGAATGTTCCAATGAGTATCGAAAGATATACTGTACTCTGGGCATGGTTGAATCACATTGTGGTTGCTCTGGCAAAGCTTGATAATTGTTTTTTAGTGTAGAATTATCAGTCAGAGTGGGGTAGGTAGAGCAGCAAGCCTGTTAGGGCTTTTATCTTCCCAGAACCTGGGAACAAAGACCACGGGAGAGGAAACTGGGTTGGCCAATTGTGGGGGCTGTGCACTTATCGGTCTGGGAGTTCAAAGGAAAAGGATGCAACAGTCAAATATACAAATGTATCTGGGGTTCGACTGATAAGTTACATTTCAAAGCAAAAGACAGTCTTAAAGGGACACTGCCGAGTAGCTGAGGCCTAGAATGTTAATTTTTGTTTTAAAAAAAAAAAAGAGAGAGAGAGGATTTCACAAAAACTAATACGGACAGAAGTGGTTTCCCTGTGGTTTGACACATTCCAGACATGCCAAGACTGTTCCTGTCAAAGATGAGCAGTCTCTGGTTTTTGCGGTGTGTTTGTTAGTTTCAAGCTAGTTCTCTTTATCCGCAGTCTTTCAGTGGAGCTCAGAGCAGGGTCCCTGCTTTTCCACTCCAAATGATGCTCATGTTGGTGCCAAATGACTTGACGATAATACTGTGCTGGATCATGGAAAACAGAAAATGAAAGCCAGGTTCACCGTCCCAGCTGAACAAAATGCAGAAACCAAACAGCTTTAAAGGGGGAAAAGTGAGAGCTACACAATTATTCCTGTGTCAGTAACTGAAGAGGTGTTACAATTATACGTCTACCGGGTGGAATTCTACCTTAATGCACAGCGCTTGATTCCCCATTGTCTTGAACTTTTTGCTGTCACTTGCACTCACTCTGCAAGGAGGTGAATGACTGTTCTGGGTGAAGAATGTGACCCACATTGATATTTTAACTCTTGGTGGTGCTCTAACTCTTGGTTTCTCAGAGCCTTTGAAGACATGGTGCCTTAGGCTTTGTCTACACTCAAAAAGTGGTGCTGGTTTTACTATCCCAGTATTAACTATTAACCCCTGTAGTGTGGATGCAGTTATAATGGCATCCAGCACCTTTTACACCAATCTGCCCCGTCACACACCTGTTTAAAAATCATATCTGTAATTACACGGGTGCAACTTTGTGTGTAAATGAGGCCTAATAGGCCCTGTTGTCTGGTGCAAGTAGGAAAGAGGTACCATGTGGGTGTCTGTCCCACAGGCTGGTGTAAACTATGTTATTATAGCCTCCATCACATAGTATTTGAGTACCTCACAAAGCCTCTGAGGTGGGGAAGTGCTAGTGTCCCCATTTTACAGATGGGGAGAGTGAGGCTTGTGCAGGGTCACACAGGAAGTCTGTGGGGTAGCAGGGAACTGAAGCTGGGTCTCCCAAGTCCTTCCCTGGACCATCCTTCCCTTCCAAGGAGTATGATGGAGTACGTAGAACTACTTTGCATCTCATACTAGTAATTGTCTTCCCAATTTCCTCTCCAGGATGAAGTCTGGCTAAGCCCTAGCAGTGAGTGCAGAAACAGATTGTGGGGTGGGAACTGGAGGGCCAGGGAGTGTCTGCCTGAAAGCAGCAATAAAAGAAATGTTGAGTAGGAGTTAACTCTCTGGTTTCTTTTTATTTTATTAAATGTGACTCTGGCTATCTAGTGATCATCCAAAAAAAAAAAAAAAAGGAACACAAGGAAGAAACATTAACCCATGGAGACTTGAATTCCCATCCCACCCCACCCCTAGAAATGATGAGGCCTGTGGGTGCAGCAACATAAAGATGGGGGAATTTGCAGTGCACTTGCTCCGGCTGTAGGTCTGTGGATCGAGAGAACTTTGACCATCAGCTTTAAAGAGAAAAGAAATCACATCAGTTGGATGCTGAACATACATTTTGGTGATCACATCAGGGAGCTTAATCTTTCAGCCTCCTATAGACACTCACCACATTGGGTTTGTTTTCAAGTGGCTGTGATTGGACTTGCCATTAAAGTCCCCAGCGCTGATGGGGCCTGCAGGTCCTTCCCTGTCTGAAAAGCAAAAGCCGGATGGACATAGGCTGTGGAGAGTGGTTTTGTTTTGTTTTGTTTTTTTCCTACTGAGCACAGCTTAGAATGGTTTTGAAGTGAGTGTTTTGGTCTTTCAGGGTCTCTATGCTGGAAGTGTTTATCCGGGTGGAACTGTGTCATACTTTGGAAAAGTGCTAGGAAGGGCTTTGAATGCTCCAGCCCACATCTGTGTGGTGGCTGTTTGCAGAGTTGTTGTTGCGAACCAAGATAATCTTTCCATAGTTTTATCTTATACGGCAAAACAAGTGGACCTTGAATTGCATTTTACTGTCAGATTTCAATTGTATGGATATAACCAAAGGTTACTTGGAGATATTCTGTTATCCTTGTATTGACATGTCCTTGTCTGATGCTTGTTGCTTGAAAATCTCCATTCTCTCTGTGTTTTCTAAAAGGGTAAAAATAGACAGAGGGCCTGTAGTTGCACACACACAAAAATAATTTTAAAAAAATGATACCGGAAACCAATGGAATAACAAGAAGTTTCTACAGAACAGGATACAACTGGCACCTTCTTCAATCATTTGAAGTCTTTAAATCAAGATTGGAGACTGTTCTGACAGCATTTCTGCTTCAGCCACAGAGTACTGGGATCAGCGAAGGAATTCAATGAATTCTATCATGCAGGAGGTCAGAGGAGGTGATCTTAATGGTTCTTTCTGGCCTGAAAATCTCCGATTCATATTCTGAGCATGGTCAAATTTTGGAGCTTCGAGAGAGGTTTGCTTTGGGGGGATGGGGCCCACAAAACCAGTCCACTCAGTTCTGTCTTTCATTCTTGATACCCCCAAATGAACTGGGGCCTTTTTATTTTCTTGCTGGCTAGGGCGCAGTGAAAATCAGGCCTGTTATGTACATTTCAGTATTGATAGCAAATGCAAATTCCACCTTGATTTTTAGGGGCCTCCCGTGACCACAGGAATTGCAGTTGCCTAATGCCAGCCATGATTCCAAACAAATCTAAGGACCAGCTGATGGCCACAGTGTAACCAACAACTGTCTGCTTTTCTCCCAGTGGGAACTGAATGCTGTGTTGTTGCAGTATAGCAAAGAGGGGAGACAGGCTCATAAGCAAGCAAATATACCCTTGTTACTGGCCACAAACTCCACATACAGAGTGCCAAACCCACAGCCACAGGAAGCTAGAAAGGCAAGGAAGAGAGGCTTTAGTTACTTGCCTGTATAAAAACTCCCTGAGCAAAACAAACTCCATTGCCACAGAGTGGCTTGTGGCAATAGGAAAATTCAAGAAAGTACAGAGCAATGGAGTAATTTCAAAGAATAAAGTTAACTGATGCGTCAGCCTACCCTTTACTCTGGCTTTCTGTGCAGCCAGAAGTAAAAACGAAGGTTACAAGTAGAACCATGCACAGAAACGAGCACTGTCTAATCACAGCTCCTGATCCGCTGCATGTGCACCTAATGACCTGGGAAACGACACCCACCCTCATCTTTTGCCATGCTACCAGGTCAACCAGTGATCTTGAGTCCTGTACCCCACTGAGGGTGTGGCTTCACTGCAGAGTTGACTTAGAGCCAACATGCAAGGAAAGGCCCCATCTTCCCCACACACAAACTCTGGCCAGAGTTTACCGGGGCTTTAAAGCCAGACTAGCTGGCCCAGTAGGAGCTGTGTGGTAAAGCCCCAGTGAGGGCTTGGGCTGGTAACTTGCTCACTCTGCAGTGTGGACATGGCTAACTCACCTGAGTGCTGATAGTCATCCAGTGTCCAGAAGGACAGACAGGTTCTCCCACAGTTCACTGGGAAAGAATCATCGAGCGGCCCAGCTTGTTGCAGCCCAAAGAACTATGGGATATGCCCCTAGAAGTCCTAGCGACACCCTCGGGGAGCTCAGCACCAGTGAGGATATGGGAACTCAGGTAGAGCTTTGCAGTGTGGCTGTTCACACCCAAGCTAGGCTAACCCAGGAGCTCAGACCCAGCTGCTGATCATGCAGTGAAGACATGCCCTGGGGAAAAACAAAACAAAAAAAACCCCCATCATGAAGACAAGTGAATAGACCCAACCCTCTGGAATTAGAATAGGTGTTGTGGGGCTTGCCCACACTGCAGCTTTTAAATTATACTTAGAAGCCCTGTTTACATGAGGAAAAGAGGGTGTTTTTAACATGTTAGCTAATGTGTTCCAATCCTGGTGTAGTTCTAACATGTGTTACCAGCTCAAGGTAACAGGTTTCAGAGTGGTACCTGTGTTAGTCTGTATCAGCACTAGCCTAAGGTGAACAGTTTTGCCAGCTGTAACAGGGCAAGGTCCAACTCCTGTCTTCTGCTCTCTCTACACAGACTGTTTGGAGACCGTCTGTTGTTAAACACCAGGGCGTCATTGATTTACACTGCTCTGCTCCTCACCCTTAACCAGGCACACACCACGCCATTTACAACATCAGTTTCTCCTATGCAGAGGAGAGGGAAGAAATCTCTCCACCCAGGGATCCTTCTTGCTTCTGGCTCCATTAGCCCGCCTCTCCTCTCCTCTCCTCTCCTCTCCTTCCTGTGCTGCCTTCTACCCTCTCATTAATGGGCTAGGTCTTTAGTCCTCCCTAGCCTGCTCTGCTCTGCTAATTAAGGCACAGTCAGGTCCACCCAGGGAGGTGGGGAGGCAAATGAATTGGTGTTTGTGATCAGGCTGCTGGTTCAGTTGCAGGTTCCCAGCTCTCTGTCACACCAACTCTGGTGATTTTTATCACAAATCTCACAATATTTGTTGTGTTTTTTTTTAAAGCCCCAGCTCTTGGAGTCAGCTGATTGTATGAGAATCTCGGATTTCACATAATACCCCCCCCCCCCGCACTTCCAGAGAAAAGCGAGTTATACTAAAAGCTGCCATAAGAGAAGGCAAGTAAAAACAATCCAATTTTTTTTTTTTAAATCCTATGATGTGATTTTTGCAGAGGCCTGACTCATCATTTTGTAACACTTGGGATTGGCAATACTGGGTTAATATCTGTTCGCGTGCAGTGAAACCTGCCCCACAAAACACCTCTTTTTGGCAACCCCATTTCTTCATTGAACTCTTTCGGGTAACCGTAAAGTATCTAGTAAAATGTTGTTTGATCTTCAGTTAAAATCCAACCTCTACTGCAGAAACTGATTTTGCTGTTCATTAAAGTTTTCACTAGTTGGATTGAGGACTGAGTGTAATTTAATGTTTCCCTCCCACAGCAGTAAGCTTGACGATCAAAGGAGGGCAGGCTTTTTTAGGAAGGTGACACATGCATTTCTTTTTTTAAACCTTTGGATAGTGAATAGCTGACTAGTTGGTTATCAGATACACATTGAGAATATCATACAAAATATTCAATGAATCTTTCAATAAAAATGGGAGTTGGTTCATGAATAAGTCGCTTCATGGCATTACTGACTGAAGCTCTGACTCTTGCTGCAACTTGCAAGCAGATAAAGTTGTTGTTTGTTAGGTAATCAATTGAAAAGCAAAGTTATGCAATTCTAAGTGACATAAGTAGGGTAACTGACTTGGTGAGAAACACCCAGATAACAAATATGTCTCATTCTCTTGTAGTTCTTATGCCCACAGAGATTCAAAATGGGGTCTCTGCACCAGAGACCAAGATTAACAGATGTTAAACCTGGCTGGACATTCTTTGAGAGTCAGGCCCTGTGTATTCATTTACACTCCGGTCCCTTTACACCACTCTGACAGTGTAAAAAGGCCTTAAAGTGTAAATATAATTACAGCAGAGCAGTGTAAAAGAGGCCTTAGTGTAGAGAATCAGGCCCAAAGTGCCTCAGGCAGTTGCCTTGGCAAGAAGTGGCTGTCAAATGGCTGTGTGGAAATCATACCTTTTTGGAGTAGGGATCAGTGAGAATTACAATTTGCTCCAAGCCAGGCTGGATTTGTGTGTGAACCTGATGTGTTCCACGATTCGTGACATCTCTAATTTTCCTACACTGACACCTACTTCTTTAACTGCCATTGTGAGTCAGGAACTATTAGAACAAAACACCTAATAAAAACCCTTCGAGTGCTTTACATGTTCAAAAGAATGCAGAAACATTAATCAGTTCTCACAATCTGAGTATTCCCCAGCGGTCTCCTATCAGAATACTGACGCAATGCCTTGAGATCTCAGGAACTGTAACAAGGTGGTCCGGCGGCTGTCTGAAGAAATTACAGAGGAAAATGATCTCACTAGGGAAAAGGAAACACTGTGGTAAAGCTGGTGTACTGTGAAATCCTCTAACGGTCGATGTAGGTAACCCACTTAAATGTGAATGGTCATCGCAGCCAGAGTAATCTGACAACGAACTTCCAATGTGAGGGACATGCATCGGAGCAAAATCTCCATCTTGCCAAGGACACAGATAATTTTGCTAAGCATTTTAATGGCCTGGTAGGTCTGCTGGGTTATAAATGGCTTTAATTGGCTCTCTCACATGTTGCAACATTCTTTAGCTGCAGCCAGG